>NC_068922.1:81948208-83386884 GCF_023091745.1 Budorcas taxicolor | reverse complement strand
GGAGATTCAACCAGTCCATTCTAAAGGAGATCAGCCCTGGGATTTCTTTGGAAGGAATGATGCTGAAGGTGAAACTCCAGTACTTTGGCCACCTCATGGGAAGAGTTGACTCATTGGAAAAGACTCTGATGCTGGGAGGGATTGGGGGCAGGAGGAGTAGGGGATGACCGAGGATGAGATGGCTGGATGGCATCACAGACTCGATGGATGCGAGTCTGAGTGAACTCCGGGAGATGGTGATGGACAGGGAGGCCTGGCGTGCTGCGATTCATGGGGTCGTGAAGAGTCAGACATGACTGAGCTACTGAACTTAACTGATGGTAGCAAGATATTCTTATGAATTTTTATATCAACTGTTAATATAAATAGTAATATTTCCGAAGTATGTAGTTACAGACAATAAAACTTTGATAACTAATAGGTCCACAAGTAAGGTCTGTCTCTTCTTCAAAACAGGGCTGAAAACTACAGATGTGACTGCATTAATCTATATTGCAAAGAGTATAAAATTTGCAGAACTTCCTCAGCAGCAACAAAAAACGATGATAATTCCTCACTATTTATAATAGAATCTTGAACACTGCACACATTGAGAGTATCTCCCCAAGGAACTATCCAGATAATGATGAAACACATTATAATTAAAATTATAGAACCATCTCAGGAGCAAGGGAAGTTAAGGAGGGTTAGTCAGAAGAAAGTCTTCTGATAACATTATGTCACCAGTATCCTTAATATCAAGGGTATGATCTCTCCCATCGTCACATGGTATAATATCTCCCTCAGGAAAGCATCTTGCACCTCAGGAAAACATTCTTGGTTTGCATTATACAATGTTGCTCAATCACTTTATTTTCTATTGTGCTTTAGTTCTAATAAGCATTATCTTCCCGGCCAAACACAGCAATGCACACCCTGTGCATCTCATGGCTGCTGAAGAGGTCCCAGGTGCCTCAACAGTGCAGATCACGTGGAGATATCTAGGGAGAATGAGCACAAGTGGAGGTCACTGGTGGAGAAGCTGACGGCAGTAGAACAGTTTATCAGTGAACTCAGGCTCTTTTTCGAGTCACTAGAACATCAACTTCGATGGCAGTTAGATCAGAAATAAAATCTTAATTCTGCACCATAATTAACTGTTTGTCTTTGGAAAAGTAAGGATTTTCATTTTCAAAGTTCATCTGTAGAAAAATGAAATGGTTGTCTCACAGTGAGGTATGGGGATCACAGACAACATTGGGAAATTCTTAGCACAACACCTGTCTCTAATGAAGCAGTCAAAAAATTGAAATGAGCTGTGGATTTTCACCTATTAACAGTTCACAAGATCTCGCCACCTATCTGTGATTGTGATCAATATTATCTCCGTGTTGAAGCCTAAAATATTTTAAAAAATATGTAAAATAATTCTGAGGTTCAGTTTCTCCACAAAATATGGATAATAGGGGCTTCCCTCGTGGCTCAGATTGAAAAGAGTCTGCCTGTAATGCAGGAGACCCAGGTTTGATCCCTGAGTCCTGAAGATCCTCTGGAAAAAGGAATGGCTATCCACTCCAGTATTCTTGGTGCTTCTCTGGTGGCTCAGACATTAAAGATAGCCAGCAGATTAAAGAATCTGAATGGAAACCAAGATTGTTCATAAACTCCCACTTGTACTACTTCAATTTTGCTGGAAAATCATGCACAGAATAATACTCAGGCAAAGTTTTCCTCTTCAGTGCCCAAGGATCCCAAATTCCTTAGTTCCTTCTCACCTTTTCTGGAGAAGCTACATAAGGCAATCTCACCAGATTATTATAACTTAACTTGCACTCCCTTGAGAAAAAGGGAATTTAAAACAAGAAACCATTGTATGTGTGAGTGTGTCTGTATGTGTGTGTGTGTGTTAAAGAGGGAGAGAGCAAGGAAGAGAGTCAAGGTTAAATACATTTTATACTGGAGATGCTTAACTATTAAAAAATTGATAGATATATAAATAAATGTATGAATGAGATCCATTCTTTTAAAGTGCTTTACAGAACTATCCTGAATTTTCTGCAAATAGCAAAATTGCTTTAAATTCGCCAAAAGAATCAATATTTGGGGAGATTATGAGCCAGAAGTGACCTTGGAGGTCAGATACTTCATCCTAAAAATTAACTGGATGAATGACACAAAATGAGTGGTTCAAGGTCACCCACAAATTATTTTGAAAATTGGAAACTAAAACCAGGAACATGGTTTAACCAAGAACCTTGACATCATCAGTCTTCATGCAACACTGAAACAAATCTGAAAAGAGTAGAGAAGGTGGTTCACTTTAAAAAAAAAAAAAAAAAACAGAAGAGGCGATAAATATTATCCAAATTCACTTGCCAAATTCACCTGCTAAACTCAGACTTAAATTGGAGAAAGTAGGGACAACCACTAGACCATTCAACTATGACCTAAGTCAAATCCCTTAAAATCCTACAGGGGACAAATATATTCAAGGGATTAGATCTGATAGACAGAGTGCCTAAAGAAGTATGCACGGACGTTCATGACATTGTACAGAAGGCGGGGATCAAGATGATACCCAAGAAAAAGAAGTGCAAAACCACAAAATGGTTGTTTGAGAAGGCCTCACAAATAGCTGAGAAAAGAAGAGAAGTGAAAATCAAGGGAGAAAAGGAAAGATATACCCATTCAAATGCAAAGTTCCAAACAATAGCAAGGAGAGATAAGAAAACCTTCCTTGGAGATCAGAAAAAAAAAGCCTTCCTTGACAAAGAAATAGAGGAAAAAATAGAATGGGAAAGACTAGAGATGACTTCAAGAAAATTAGAGATACCAAGAAAATATTTCATGCAAAGAGGAGCACAATAAAGGACAGAAGTGGTCTGGACCTAACAGAAGTAGAAGATACTGAGAAGAGGTGGCAAGAATACACAGAAGAGCTGTACAAAAAAGATCTTCATGACCCAGATAACCAGGATGGTGTGATCACTCACCTAAAACCATATATCCTGGAAGACGAAGTCAAGTGGGCCTTAGGAAGCATCACTACGAACAAAGCTAGTGGAGGTGATGGAATTCCACTTGAGCTATTTCAAATCTTAAAAGATGATGCTGTGAAAGTGCTGCACTCAGTATGCCAGCAAATTTGGAAAACTCAGCAGTGGCCACAGGACTGGAAAATGTCAGTTTTCATTCTAATCACAAAGAAAGGCAATGCCTAAGAATGTTCAAATTACCGCACAATTGCACTCATCTCATACGCGAGTTAAGTAATGCTCATAATTCTCCAAGCCAGGCTTCAGCAATACATGAGTCATGATCTTCCAGATGTTCAAGTTGGTTTTAGAAAAGTCAGAGGAACCAGAGATCAAATTGCCAACATCCATTGGAAAAACGTTGAAAAAAACAAGAGTTCCAGAAAAAAAAAAAATCTATTTCTGCTTTAATGACTATGCCAAAGGCTTTGACTGTGTGGATCACAAAACTGTGGAAAATTCTGAAAGAGATGGGAATACCAGACCACCTGACCTGCCTCTTGAGAAACCTACATGCAGGCCAGAAAGCAACAGTTAGAACAACAGTCTGGTTCCAAATCGGGAAAGGAGTCTGTCAAGGCTGTATCTTGTCACCCTGCTTATTTAACTTATATGCAGAGTACATCATGAGAAACACTGGGCTGGATGAAGCACAAGCTGGAATCAAGATTGCTGGGAGAAATATCAGCATCCTCAGATATGCAGATGACACCACCCTTACGGCAGAAAGTGAAGAACAACTAAAGAGCCTCTTGATGAAAGTGAAAGAGGAGAGTGAGAAGGTTGGCTTAAAGCTCAACATTCAGAAAACTGAGGTCATGTCATCTGGTCCCATCACTTCATACCAAAAAGATGGGGAAACAGTGGAAACAGTGATAGACTTTATTTTGGGAGCTTCAGAATCACTACAGATGGTGACTGCAGCCATGAAATTAAAAGACACTTACCCTTTGGAAGGAAAGTTATTACCAACCTAGACAGCATATTAAAAAGCAGAGACATTACTTTTCCAGCAAAGCTCCATCTAGTCAAGGCTATCATTTTCCCAGTAGTTTTGTATGGATGTGAAAGTTGGACTATAAAGAAAGCTGAGCACTGAAGAATTGTTGCTTTTTAACTGTGGTGTTTGAGAAGACTCTTGAGAGTCCCTTGGACAGAAAGGAGATCAAACCAGTCCATCCTAAAGGAAATCAATCCTGAATATTCATTGGAAGGGCTAATGTTGAAGCTGAAACTCCAATACTTTGGCCACCTAATGCAAAGAACTAACTCACTTGAAAAGACCCTGATGCTGGGAAAGATTGAAGGTGGGAGGAGAAGGGGATGACAGAGGATGAAACGGTTGGATGGCATCACTAACTCAGTGGACATGAGTTTGAGTAAACTCCAGGAGCTGGTGATCAACACCGAGGCCTGACATGCTGCAGTTCATGTGTTGCAAAGTGTCGGCCATGACTGAGTGACTGAACTGAACTGAGTAGAATTTACTTGTAAAAACATGGGCTATGGAGTCAACTTGTTGAATTCCCATTCTGGCTTTAACAATTTTGATCCATGCACTACGGACAATGTTTCCTAATATTTCTGGGCTTCATCAATTTTCTTTTTTTCTTTTCTTTTTTTTTTTTTTTTTGTGCCAAAATGGATTCCTTATATGGGTAGGTTTATTTTGAGGATTATGCAACAGAAAGTATGCACTATGGAACATATTGTTCTCCATATATGTCTCTGTGTGTGTGCATGCTCAGTCATTTCTGACACTTTGTACATCCATGGACTGGGTCAGTTCAGTTCAATTCAGGCGCTCAATCATGTCCAACTCTTTGCGACCCCATGAATCACAGCACACCAGGCCTCCCTGTCCATCACCATCTCCCGGAGTTCACTCAGACTCACATCCATCGAGTCTGTGATGCCATCCAGCCATCTCATCCTTGGTCGTCCTCTTCTCCTCCTGACCCCAATCCCTCCCAGCATCAGAGTCTTTTCCAATGAGTCAGCTCTTCCCATGAGGTGGCCAAAGTACTGGAGTTTCACCTTCAGCATCATTCCTTCCAAAGAAATCCCAGGGCTGATCTCCTTTAGAATGGACTGGTTGGATCTCCTTGCAGTCCAAGGGACTCTCAAGAGTCTTCTCCAACACCACAGTTCAAAAGCATCAATTCTTCAGTGCTCAGCTTTCTTCACAGTCCAACTCTCACATCCATACATGACCACTGGAAAAACCATAGCCTTGACTAGACGGACCTTAGTCGGCAAAGTAATGTCTCTGCTCTTGAATATGCTATCTAGGTTGGTCATAACTTTTCTTCCAAGGAGTAAGCGTCTTAATTTCATGGCTGCAGTCACCATCTACAGTGATTTTGGAGCCCCCCAAAAATAAAGTCTGACACTGTTTCCACTGTTTCCCCGTCTATTTCCCATGGACTGGATAGTCATCAATAAATGGTAGCTATTAGTCATTAAGTAAAGAATCATAGAGGATGGCACTCAGTATATTCCTTGTCATCCACCTAAATGACTCAATGGATTATGTAAGTAATAATGCCTAGAATAGTGACATCCACATTTTCTGGTCACTGGTATCTCCTCCTTCTTTCTCGTCATTTATGAACCATAAGTCTAGTTCTGGCACATGATTGCCCAAATAAGGAAGCAGAGTTTTGATGGCTGTAAATGAATGCATGATGCAGAGGTCTACATGCCTTTGAAGGAAGAGCCATTTTAGAAAGAGCATCAATGTCATGCTCTTCTGCTGAATAATGCAGGCAGGATTTATATTATTTGTAGATTGATACCATTTCATTTGAGATTATACATATAGGTGAGTATTAAGTAATTGCTTTGTTAGACAGTATTTTGCACTAAATGAGTTCTCTGGAGAAATAACAATTGGATACAATGCAGATTTGCCATGGCACCCAACTGGTTTCTAATGCTTTTCTTTTTTAGATTCAGTGTCAATATTTTCCTTCATACATTGGGAAGTCTACATCATAATATGGACGTCTGCCATCGATACTCATGCCATATTCTGTTACCTGTAATATTTGTTTAATCCAATTTAACACAATTTCTTCCACACAATTATCAAAACTTTGTGCCACAAACTATTACCATCTCACTTTGGGTTATGGGTTGAAAAGTTTATTTAATATCCATATATCAAAATCTTGACTCCCAGTACTTCTGAATATGACTGAAGTTGCAGATATAGTTTTTAAAGAGGAAATTAAATTGTAATTGGTTCCAATAGTGCATCCTAACCCAAGATGGGAGAAGGCAATAGCAACCCACTCCAGTACTCTTGCCTGGAAAATCCTATGGACGAAGGAGCCTGGTAAACTGCAGTCCAGGGGGTCGCTAGGAGTAGGACACGACTGAGTGACTTCACTTTCACTTTTCACTTTTATGCACCGGAGAAGGAAATGGCAACCCACTCCAGTGTTCTTGCCTGGAGAATCCCAGGGATAGGGGAGCTTGGTGGGCTGCCGTCTATGGGGTTGCAGAGTCGGACACAACTGAGGAGACTTAGCAGCAGCAGCAGCAGCAGCAACCCAAGATGACTGGTATCTTTTTTAAGAAAGGACATTAGAACACAAAAATACACACAGGAAAGACTGTGAGACACAGGAAGTGATGGCTGTCTATATGCCAGACAGAAACTTCAGAATGAAACCAGCCCTACTAACATTTTGATCTTGAATTACTATCCTTCAAACTGGAAGGAAATCAGTGTCTTTTGTTTAAGCCACCCCAGTCTGTGGTATTTAGTTATAGCAGCCCTTGCAAACTAATATGTTCTGCTTTTATATTCAAAGGAAGTTTTGCTTCTTTGAAGAGTAGTATCATTTCTAATATATTTCAAACCTTTATAGTACACTTTCAAAATGTGCACAAAACATAAGTTTACAATTTCCTGAATTTTTTCAAAGTAAAAAATGCCTTTATGACCAAACTTCTAAACCAAGTAGAAGACCAACAGTACATCAGACAAAATCCCCATCTTCTTTCTGAGTCCGTATTCCTCAAGTTAGATGAATCTTCATTTTTAGCACTCTACGTAGTTTGTGTCTTTTTCTGAATCTTACACAAGTGGAATCAAACGGAACACATTCTTTGATGTATAGTCTTCTGGTGCAAACTCTGTTGATATCTGAACATTATGTTGATGATTGTTTTAGCTTGTTTGGACTGCTATAGTAATTATAACATAAGTATTTATTTATCACTGTTCTGAAAGCTGAAAGTCTAAGATTGGATTGGGTTCTGATGAAAGCATTCTTTCTGGTATGTAGATGGCTGTCTTTTTGCTGTGCCCACACATCACATGGAGCAAGGGAGTGCTCTGGGCTCTTTTATGAGGGCACTAATCCAGTTCATGGGCTTCCCTAGTAGCTCAGAAAGTAAAGGATATTCCTGCAATGCAGGAGTCCTAAGTTTGATACTTATGTAGGGAATGTTCCTTGGATCAGGAAATGGCAACCCACTCCAGTATTCTTGCCTGGAACCCACTCCAGTATTCTTGCCTGGAGAACCACATGGACAGAGGAGCCTGGTGGGTTGCAGTCCATGGGATCACAGAGTTGGACACGACTAAGCATGAGCAGGCACTAATCCAATTCATGAGGGCAAAGCAAAGCCTTCATGACCTAATGACTTCCCTGAAGCCCCCGCATTCTAAATAGCAATGGTTCTTTTATTACTGTAAGTTTAGAGATCAAGTTGACAACATTCACTGAATCATGGAGAAAGCAAAGGTGTTCCAAAAAAGCATCTACTCTGGATTGTACTCCAACTATACCAAAAATCTGGAACAAACAACCTCATTAAAAATGTATCTGAACACCTGGCCAAAGAAAATATAAAGATAGTAAATCAGCATATCAAAAATACTCAAAATCACCTACATTAGGAAATTACAAACTAAAGCAACAGTTAGGTAGCACTGCACGCCTGTCAGACCCAGTAAACTCAGAAAGGGGGGGGGCGGGGCTTCTCTGGTGGCTCAGCGGTGAAGGGTCTGCCTGACCATGCAAGACACTCGAGTTCCATCCCTTACCCAGGAAGATCCCACATGCCACAGAGAAACACAGCTGGATTTTTCCTCAGCTAAACAAGGCTCACCTGTGACCTGAACACTACACGTCTAGTACTTAGTAAACAGCTTTGAAAAAGTGTCCAGACAAACATTATCACACAATTATACACAGGAGCTCTACTTGTAACAGCTAAAAACTTTCAAATATCAGGATGTCTTTGGTAGATGACTGTGTAAGCAAATTGGGATACATCCAAAGTGAAGGGGAGCAAATACTACCCCAAAATATACCCTTTCAGCATGAGAATTAGTTGGACTTAATGAACTTTTTTTTTAAGAGGACACACGATCATCTCTGAAACCCAAGTTAAAGATGGCTCTTCTGAGTGACATTTACAAGAGAAATCTCATTTCAAAGGAATTCTCTGTATGTATCAGATAGAAGGATGACAGTCTTGTGAACTCTTTATCAATAGGGAAAGCTAAGACGTAAATCTGTACAACAACCATACCCTCCCTTTCCTTTAGTTTTATTTTTTAATATTTATTTGTTTTCTTATTTGGCTGCACCAGGTCGACCTTCACTGAGGCAAGCCAGATACTTAGCAGCAGCATGCAAACTCTTCGTTGTGGCGTGGGAGACCTAGTTCTCTGATCAGGGATGGAACCTGGGCCTCCTTCTTAAGGCATGTGCAGTCTTAGCCACTGGACCACCAGGAAGCCCTGTTTTGTTTTTAGATGAAGACGGTATCCAAGGTGAGAGCCATTTCAGTCACAGACTCAGTTTCCTGAGTTTCTCCAAAGCACGCACAAGGTGCGCATTATTAAACTGGTTTGCAAAACAAGTAAAGGTAGTTCATACTCCAGCACTGTATGTTTATAAATATGTAAATGGGAAATGGCATGTTATTCATTTTCAACTACTATGGGGGAAAAGAATGTAGTATTGATACATGTTACAAAATGAATAAACATTACAAACATCTTTAGTAAAAAAATCCATATAGAAAAGGCCACCCGGATCCCATATTCACCATGTCTGCTTTACACCCACCAAGTTTGTCCAAATGTCTGAAAATCTCAGTAACAGTCTTTAAAAAAAAATGGATGAGGATGGGGAAAAAGATATATTCATACAATTGGACAATTGGTGAAAGTGGAAGTGGGGCTGTGGATTACATTATAATGTAGAAACCATATGATTTCCTGATTTGGGAGTGTATGTGCCGGTTCCACAGGAGAATGCACCCATTTCAGATAAAACGCATGGAGTATTTTAGCTGATGTGGCAAATGTGAGGTTTTTTTTTTCATTATTTAGAGTTTCCTGCAAATTTTAAGTTACTGAAAAGTTAATTATTTTTCAAAGCAACCATGTCAATACTACAAAAGAAAATCAGATCAGACAGGCTTGAAACTTCCTTATAGAGGCCAAGACTTACCCAGACGAAGTTCAAGGGAAGTTGTGATGCTCATTGCCCTTGAAAGAGTCCACATGGAATTTACAAATAAAATTTCCCATATAAAGTTGTTAGAATGCATTCAGTAAAGTTGAATAATTTGGGATCAATTTACAATCATATAAAATACTACAATTTACAATCTGAATCAATATACGAAAATCAGTTGTGTTTCTATACACTAATAACAATCAGAAACAAAAATTAAGAAAAAACTTAACCAAGGACATAAAAGACCAGTAGTCAGAAAACTAGAAAGCATCAATAAAGAAACCAAAGAAAACAAATATTCCATGCTCATGCACTGGAAGAATGAGTTATTAAAATGTCCATTCCAACAAAAGCCATCAGCAAATGCACTGCAATCAAAATATAATATCCAATAGCATTTTTCATAGAAATATTCATAGAATATTCCTGATAATATTCTGCAACAGCTAAGGACCCTGAACAGCCAGAAAGACTCTGAGAAAGAAGAATGAACCTGGAGGCATCTTCCTCTCTGACTTCAAACTACCTCACGGAGCTGTAGTGACCACAGCAGTGAGGACCTGGCACAAACACAGGCACAGGGGCTCGAGGAGAGAACAGGGAGCCCAGGAATAAAGCCACGTGTATGCGGACAGTTCATGAAAATCAAGCCACGAACGTGTGAAGAGGAAAGGACAGTCCTTTCAAGAAACAGTGGCAGGAAAACTGGCCACCTACACGGAAGAACACCACTGGCCATCCTCTAGATCACACAGAAATCTAGCTAAAAACCCACCGTTTTGCACATGGAGCTCTTTCCCCCCGAGTCCTCTGAGATGGACCTCCGGTCAGCACTCAGCTGGACACAGGAAACGTCTACTTCGTCCTCATTTTTCCCTCTTGCAGCACCTCCTTGCTGGCGGGCACTGAAGCAGCCGCGCTGCTCTCAGCCTGGACGCAGCCCGGTTATCCAGGAGCCCGAGCCCTGAGGGCCGTGAGGAGACAGAGCTCCCGCCAGCTGGTCACCGAACCGAGTCTGAAGGCAAAGCGTCCTGCGCCCGCGGGTCAGAGGTGGGGTTGGCGCCCCCTGCCGGCCGTCAGAGAAGAGCGGGCAGCCCCGCGCTCACAGACCTCAGAGGGCTCACCCAGAAGCAGCTCTGCGGTGAGCGCTCAGACTGGAAGCCCAAGCTGAAACAGAGCCCAAAATCTCCAAGACCCTGCTCAACACACGTCCAGGGAACAACTGATTAAAAACCATATGGAATGAAAGGAACATAAACACAAACTTTGCAAATGACACCACATTTCAATTAAAAACTATAAACATTTTAGAAAACAACTAAAGATCTACATGGCCTTGAGTCTGGTGATGAGTTCTAAAACACAACAAAAACGCCAATATACAAATTTTAAATAAATTAATTACAACACTGACTTTAAAAATGTATACATTCACTCCCTTGCTCAAGAAAACCAAAGGACAAAGTGTTAGGGGAACCACTAATCAAAACCACCTGCCCGTCCTTGCCAGGCACCAGAGAAACCACTTGCAGGAGTCATCTTACAACAGGAGGTCCTGGGTAAGAACAAGGAACTAACAAGCTACCACCAACCAGAATTCAGGAAAGGTCAAAGGAGACAGGAGACTCCAATCCGTAGGTCTTACCAACCTCCCAGGATCCTCCTTGCCAATCCACCTTGGATGAGTAATGCATATGCCACCAGGAAGGACCCCAATTCAGAAAGACTGGCCAGAGACAAACCAGAAACTAACCCAATGCCCATAAAACCTGAGACTCTGAGCCACGTGGCAGAGCAGTTCTCTCAGCTTCCCTCAACCTCCCGCCCTCCACCCAGGCAGCCCTTCCCAATAAAATCTCTTGCTCTGACAGCACACGTCTCCTCAGACAATTCATTTCCAAGTGTCAGATGAGAGCCCGCCCTGAGGCCGTGGAAGGGATCCCCCCCTTCCTGCATCAAAACCACAAACCAGGAGAAAATATCTTCCAAATGTATATCTGTGCAGAAGGAAATGGCACCCACTCCAGTATTCTTGTCTGGGCAATCCCATGCACAGAAGAGCCTGGCGGGCTACAGTCCAACAGCAGGGCACTTCTGAAGAGAGGAAACAGTCCAGGAAAGTTGAGGCGCTCACCAAAGGCCCCGAAGCTTTCGATGGCACAGCCAGAACTGTGGCTGAGCACCCCCAGCTCCCAGGCCTCTTGGTCCTGGCCCCTCTCTCCAGATACAGGTGTGGCAAACCAGAGTCTAAAACATGGCTGAGGGCTCCCCTGGTGGCTGAGTATTAGAGAATCTTCCTGCCAATGCAGGGGATGCAGGTTGGATCCCTGTCCATGCTGTGGAGCAGCTAAGCCCATGCACCGCAACCACTGAGCCTGTGTTCTAGATCCCGGAAGCTGCAACTGCTGAGCCCATAAGCCCCAGATCCTGTGTCCCACAACAGGCGCCACCCATGAGAAGCCCACACCACAACTAGTGTGTCCCCTGCTCAACACAATTAGACACAGGCCCACACAACAAGGACACACAACAACAGGCGCCGCCCATGAGAAGCTCACACCACAACTAGCACAGCCCCTGCTCACAACTAGACAAAAGCCATACAACAAGGACCCACAACAACAGGCGCCATCCGTGAGAAGCCAACACCACAACTAGTGCGTCCCCTGCTCAACACAACTAGACACAGGCCCATACAACAAGGACCCACAACAACAGGCACCACCTGTGAGAAGCCCACACACCACAACTAGCGCAGCCCCTGCTCACCACAACTAGACAAAAGCCACACAACAAGGACCCACAACAACAGGAGCCACCCATGAGAAGCCCACACACCACAACTAGTGCAGCCCTTGCTCAACATAACTAGACAAAAGCCACACAACAAAGACCCACAACAACAGGCGCCACCAGTGAGAATCCCACACCACAACTAGCGCAGCCCCTGCTCAACACAACTAGACAAAAGCCACACGACAAGGACCCACAACAACAGGAGCCACCGCAGGGAGAAGCCCACACACCACAAATAGCACAGCCCCTGCTCAACACAACTAGACAAAAGCCACACGACAAGGACCCATAACAACAGGCGCCACCCATGAGAAGCCCACACACCACAACTAGTGCAGGCCCTGCTCGCCACAACTAGACAAAAGCCACACAACAAAGACCCACAACAACAGGCGCCACCAGTGACAAGCCCACACACCACAACTAGCACAGGCCCTGCTCAACACAACTAGAAAAGAGCCCACACAACGCATACCAGCACAGCCAAACATTAATAATTTTTCTAAAACAATGTATATCTGATAAAGAATTTGTACTCATATTATACAAAGAACTCTAGAGCAAACAAACCCATTAATAATTAGTAAAGACTGAAACAGACACCCAGCCACAGAGGGTACTCTGAGAGTAAACAACCATCGGAAACACCTGGACCCAGAGGGTACACTGAGAGTAAACAACCATAAATGACACCTGGCCAGAGGGTACTCTGAGAGTAAACAACCATAAAAAACATACTCAAGATCCTGGTGGGATGCGTGCAGCCACCTTTGGAAGATAGTCTGACAGTTTTTTCCGAAGCTAAACAGACTCATCATCTAGGATGCAATACTACACCTCTTGTATTTAGACAACAGCTTTGAAAACCTGTATTCAAACAAAAACTAGCATAAAATAATGCACAGTAGCTTTATTCTGGGTTAAAAATTGGTTAAAAACTGAAAGACATCAGAATGTTCTTCTGTAAATGAATTAATAAGTAAATTAGGGTACATATACATCAAGGGGAGCAGAATATGCCACCCCAAGTTGTGTCTTTTGGACATCAGAATAATTCTGGACTGACATTTGAAAAACAGCAGATCCAGGAAAATGTTTGAAAATGCTCTTTTAGGAATTAAATTTACGTTTATAAGGAAATCTCCACTTGTAAGGCTGTCTCCGCCTGTGTACCAGGAATGGAAGGATAACTAAGTCTTCAGAGAAGCTAGTCCATGGAGATGGCCTGGATGTAAATGTGCATAATATCCAGACCCTTGTTTACTGTGCTTTGCCTTCAAGCCTCCCAAATCATTCCACCCACCCACCCCCCATATCTTTCTTTGTTATTAGCTAAAGATAGCACAAAGCCTTTGACTGTGTGGATGACAATACACTGTGGAAAGTTCTGAGAGAGATAGGAATACCAGACCACCTGACCTGTCTCTTGAGAAATCTGTATGCAGGTCAGGAAGCAACAGTTAGAACTGGATATGGAACAACAGACTGGTTCCAAATAGGAAAAGGAGTATGTCAAGGCTGTATATTGTCACCCTGCTTATTTAACTTCTATGCAGAGTACAATATGAGAAACACTGGACTGGAAGAAACACAAGCTGGAATCAAGACTGCCGGGAGAAATATCAATAACCTCAGATATGCAGATGACACCACCCTTACGGCAGAAAGTGAAAAGGAACTGAAAAGCCTCTTGATGAAAGTGAAAGCGGAGAATGAAAAAGTTGGCTTAAAGCTCAACATTCAGAAAATGAAGATCATGGCATCGGTCCCATCACTTCATGGAAAATAGATGGGGAAACAGTGGAAACAGTGTCAGACTATTTTGGGAGGCTCCAAAATCACTGCAGATGGTGACTGCAGCCATGAAATTAAAAGACGCTTACTCCTTGGAAGGAAAGCTATGATAAACCTAGATAGTATATTCAAAAGCAGAGACATTACCTTGCTGACTAAGGTCCGTCTAGTCAAGGCTATGGTTTTTCCTGTGGTCATGTATGGATGTGAGAGTTGGACTGTGAAGAAGGCTGAGCGCTGAAGGATTGATGCTTTTGAACTGTGGTGTTGGAGAAGACTCTTGAGAGTCCCTTGGACTGCAAGGAGATCCAACCAATCCATTCTGAAGGAGATCAGCCCTGGGATTTCTTTGGAAGGACTGATGCTGAAGCTGAAACTCCAGTACTTTGGCCACCTCATGTGAAGAGTTGACTCATTGGAAAAGACTTTGATGCTGGGAGGGATTGGGGGCAGGAGGAGAAGGGGACGACCCAGGATGAGATGGCTGGATGGCATCACGGACTCGATGGACGTGAATCTGAGTGAACTCTGGGTGTTGGTGATGGACAGGGAGGCCTGGCATGCTGCGATTCATGGGGTTGCAAAGAGTCAGACACGACTGAGCGACTGAGCTGAACTGAAAGATAGCACATAAGCTACAGGCTTGGGCCATTTCAGGTTTTCCTAGGTACCTTACAAGCATATAGGGGGTATGCATGGTAATAAGCTTCTGTTTTCCTCCAGTTCATCTGCCTTTCTTTGTTGGGGAAAGTCTCAATGAGGAAAAGAGAAATATAAAGGGAATATTATTTTTCCTCCAATACACATGCAATGGAATAGTATTTGGAAACATAATGGAATGAACCATCAAACCAAGCAAAAACCATGGATGAATCTTATGTGTATATTGCTAAGTGAAAGAATCCAGTCTACAAACTAATGACCCCATTTATATCCAAGTCTATGACCCAACCAGTAACGCTGAAGAAACTGAAGTTGAATGGTTTTATGAAGACCTACAAGACCTTTTAGAACTAACACCCAAAAAAGATGTCCTTTTCATTATAGTGGACTGGAATGCAAAAGCAGAAAGTCAAGAAACACCTGGAGTAATAGGCAAATTTGGCCTTGGGGTACAGAATGAAGCAGGGCAAAGACTAATAGAGTTTTGCCAAGAAAATGCACTGGTCATAGAAAACACCCTCTTCTAACAACACAAGAGAAGACTCTACACATGGACATCACCAGATGGTCAACACTGAAATCAGATTGATTATATTCTTTGCAGCAAAAGATGGAGAAGCTCTATACAGTCAACAAAAACAAGACCAGAAGCTGACTGTGGCTCAGATCATGAACTCCTTATTACCAAATTCAGACTTAAATTGAAGAAAATAGGGAAAACCACTAGACCATTCAGGTATGACCTAAATCAAATCCCTTATGATTATACAGTGGAAGTGAGAAATAGATTTAAGGGCCTAGATCTGATAGATAGAGTGCCTGATGAACTATGGAATGAGGTTCGTGACATTGTACAGGAGGCAGGGATCAAGACCATCCCCATGGAAAAGAAATGCAAAAAAGCAAAATGGCTGTCTGGGGAGGCCTTACAAATAGCTGTGAAAAGAAGAGAGGCAAAAAGCAAAGGAGAAAAGGAAAGATATAAGCATCTGAATGCAGAGTTCCAAAGAACAGCAAGAAGAGATAAGAAAGCCTTCTTCCGCGATCAATGCAAAGAAATAGAGGAAAACAACAGAATGGGAAAGACTAGAGATCTCCTTAAGAAAATTAGAGATACCAAGGGAACATTTCATGCAAAGATGGGCTCAATAAAGGACAGAAATGGTTTAGACCTAACAGAAGCAGAAGATATTAAGAAGAGATGGCAAGAATGCATGGAAGAACTGAACAAAAAAGATCTTCAAGACCCAGATAATCATGATGATGTGATCACTAATCTAGAGCCAGACATCTTGGAATGTGAAGTCAAGTGGGCCTTAGAAAGCATCACTATGAACAAAGCTAGTGGAGGTGATGGAATTCCACTTGAGCTGTTTCAAATCCTGAAAGATGATGCTGTGAAAGTGCTGCATTCAATATGCCAGCAGATTTGGAAAACTCAGCACTGACCACAGGACTGGAAAAGGTCAGTTTTCATTCCAATCCCAAAGAAAGGCAATGCCAAAGAATGCTCAAACTACTGCACAATTGCACTCATCTCACGTGCTAGCAAAGTAATGCTCAAAATTCTCCAAGCCAGGCCTCAGCAATACGTGAACCATGAACTCCCTGATGTTCATGCTGGTTTTAGAAAAGGCAGTGGAACCAGAGATCAAATTGCCAACATCCGCTGGATCATGGAAAAAGCAAGAGAATTTCAGAAAAACATCTATTTCTGCTTTATTGACTATGCCAAAGCCTTTGACTGTGTGGATCACAATAAACTGTGGAAAATTCTGAGCAAGATGGGAATACCAGACCACCTAATCTGCCTCTTGAGAATTCTGTATGCAGGTCAGGAAGCAACTGTTAGAACTGGACATGGAACAACAGACTGATTCCAAATAGGAAAAGGAGTACATCAAGGCTGTATATTGTCACCCTGCTTATTTAACTTCTATGCAGAGTACATCATGAGAAACGCTGGGCTGGAAGAAACACAAGCAGGAATCAAGATTGCAGGGAAATATATCAATCACCTCAGATATGCAGATGACACCACCCTTATGGCAGAAAGTGAAGAGGAACTAAAAAGCCTCTTGATGAAAATGAAAGAGGAGAGCGAAAAAGTTGGCTTAAAGCTCAACATTCAGAAAATGAAGATCATGGCATCTGGTCCCATACTTCATGGGAAATAGATGGAGAAACAGTAAAAACAGTGTCAGACTTTTGGGGGGGGGGGGGCTCCAAACATCACTGCAGATGGTGATTGCAGCCATGAAATTGAAAGACGCTTACTCCTTGGAAGGAAAGTTATGACCAACCTAGATAGCATATTCAAAAGCAGAGACATTACTTTGCCAACAAAGGTCCGTCTGGTCAAGGCTATGGTTTTTCCTGTGGTCATGTATGGATGTGAGAGTTGGACTGTGAAGAAGGCTGAGTGCCGAAGAATTGATGCTTTTGAACTGTGGTGTTGGAGAAGACTCTTGAGAGTCCCTTGGACTGCAAGGAGATCCAACCAGTCCATTCTGAAGGAGATCAGCCCTGGGATTTCTTTAGAGGGAATGATGCTAAAGCTGAAGCTCCAGTACTTTGGCCACCTCATGCGAAGTGTCGACTCATTGGAAAAGACTCTGATGCTGGGAGGGATTGTGGGCAGGAGGAGAAGGGGACGACCCAGGATGAGATGGCTGGATGGCATCACAGACTCGATGGACGTGAGTCTGAGTGAATTCTGGGAGATGGTGATGGACAGGGAGGCCTGGCGTGCTGCGATTCATGGGGTCACAGAGAGTTGGACACGCCTGAGCGCCTGCGCTGATACGACATTCTGAAAAAGGCAAAAGAGACTTAGAAAAAGATTATGAGGTAGGAGGGTCACTATTCCATCTGATACATCACAGATGAAATGGCTGGATGGCATCACTGACTCGATGGACGTGAGTCTGAGTAAGCTCCGGGAGTTGGTGATGGACAGAGAAGCTTGGCGGGCTGCAGTCCATGGGGTCGCAAAGAATCAGACACCACTGAGAGACTGAACTGACATTACAGATGAATATCTACCACTGTGCATTTGAATAAACCCATAGATCTTTAGACCTCAATTAGTAAATCATAATCTATTTTAATTTAGTTATTTAGGATATGAGAGTGTTACCAAATGAAACACAGAATGCAGCAGAGTCTAAATGACTTAGAAATGCATGGAAAAAAAACCTCACTTTTGTTGGTGGCAGGGATGGCATAGGCTGACAAGAGCTGAAGTACTAGCAGGTCCTGAGGATATTAGCACAAAGAAAGCCAAAACTGGGAAGATAAAGGGGTACAGCAGGGCCCCCACCCCGTTCCAGCCCTCTTGCTTCTCAGCCTGCTCTCTGGGCCTGGAGAAGGGTCCTCTCCAACTGGTCTGGTGTAGACCCATGGGCAGCATCACTGCGTAGTGACAGCCGGGCACACGGGGCCCCTGGGCCACATGCAGCCGCCCAGGGCTTCCAGGAGCCCATGAGCAAGCACCAGGGCAGACATCTGACACACAGACTCACCACCTTAAGTGGAAACACCTGGTTCCTGGGAATCTGGAACTTAGCTTTTTTAAGGCCCTTTCCTGGGCCCTCGCCCTTCTGGGCTGCTGTGTCTCCTCCTGACTCCTCCCCCTGACGTGTGGCTCACAGGAGCATCCCCAGGACCTGAGCTACTCAGCAGCCCCCACTGTGGTCCAGCCTCTCAGAGGGGTTGCTCCACCACCCGTTGTAAACAGGGGAACTTCTGGTGGAAAGGCCCTCTGTGCAACGGTCAGGAGACAACTGCACAGGGACAGCCACACCCATGTCGCCTTCTCCGCCTGCCCATGCCGCCGGGGCCACAGGGTTCACGGACTCTGTTCTCCTAGTAAGGGCCTCGGAGATCCCCTCGGTCCTTCTGGAAGTGTTCTGAAACGTGAGTGCAGGAAGCTAGCACACACTTTCTGTATTCCGGTCCTGCAATGCGGCTCAAGCCTTTACCCTTCACGACCACGCTGGCAATGTCGGGAGTCACTTAGATCGTTTTCCTGTCTAGTTGCTCTGATTAACTCCAAGAACCACATGCCTACATGGTCTCTACTGGAGCCTGCATGGCCCCAGTTCCAGGCACGGGGGACACAAAACAGAGTGTCTGTGATACAGCTTCCTGGGGCATCATGTTTATTTCCGGTGCTTTAGAAGGACACCCATTCAGCCTGAACTAACCCCACAACGTCCCAAACCTGAAGCCCCAACGGGTCCTGAGGAGACCAGACTCCCGGCAGCAGCCGCAGGTCCGCCTGGGGTGGGGGTGGGTCGGGGAGGCGGGCTCTCGCTCCCTGCCAGCCAATGGGAACTGCAGCTCAAGCCGCCCTCACTGGCGCAGGCACAGCTCAGTGGAGACTCCGCCCCTCAGGGCAGTTCTGCTAGGTCCATTAAACTACGGAAATTCAAACTGAAATATTGCCAATATCCAAAACTTCTCCAAAACAGTTAAGGAATAATTAACTTGAAACTGTATAGAATGAAATGTAGTCACCAAATTCGCTCAAATTTATTAACAGACATTTAAATTCTGAAACTATCAAAACTGTGGACATAAGCATAGGAAATCCACATGCCCCAGGGTTTGGCCTGTAGATCATGAGCTCTGAGTGTCAACACACAAGCTGTCAGCCCACAAAAGAAAAATGCTGTGGACTTTATAGAAATAAAGATGTCTATTCTGAAAAACCTCATTCAGAAAATCAAAATACAAGCCACAAACTGGGAGAAAATATTTGCAAAATTCATATTGGATACAGGATTTGGACACAAAATAGACAAAGACCTCTTGAACAACCCTATAAACACTAAGTAAAGATCTGAACAGACACCCAGCCAAAAAAAGTTACACAGATAGTACAAAACAGAAACACGCTCAACATCATACGCCATTAGGGAATCACACATTAAAGTCACAAGCTACCATACTACACATATTAGGCTGCTAAGTTCTAAATATATGACAATACCAACTGCTGGAGGCTGAGGAATAGCAGGGACGCTCCCTCACTGCTGGTGGGACGCACGCACAGCCACCTTGTAACACAGCTGGGCAGTTTTCTCCAAAGCTAAACACACTTCACCTTGGGATCCAACAATCGTACTTCCAGTATTTAGGAAACTGCTTTGAAAAATCCACCCCCAAATGCAAACAAAGATGAACGTAGGCACAGTAGCACTATCCATAATAATTAAAAAGCTTGATGTAATCAGGGTATCCTTTAATAGATGAATGCATAATCAAATCAGGGTATATCCATGTCAAAGCAAGTAGAACATGCCACCCCAAAATATGCCTCTGTGCTGTGAGGATTACTTAAGTCTACTTCCATGAAAAAAAAAAAAAAAGGACTCTCAGTAAACTAAGTAGCAATAGCCGTTTTGTGATGGACATTTACCACAGAGAAATCTCTACATTTAAGGGTTGTCCCTGTTTGCACCAGAAATAAAAGGATAATTAAAACGCAAATAACTTATCAATGGAGAGGTAATGTGTAATCACCTTCCATATGGCTTCTCCCATTCTTTAGGGTCTTGTTTTTAGCTGAAGATTGCATTTAAGGTGATGACTTTGGACATTTCAGGGAGTGACTCAGGTTTCTTTGGTAGCTTCCCTGTATACAGAAGCTATTTGTTGTTTTAGTCACTAAGTCATGTTCACCTCTTTGCGACCCCACAGACTGTAGCCCGCCAGGCTCCTCTGTCCATGGGATTCCCCAGGCAAGAATACTGGAGTGGGTTGCCATTTCCTCCTCCAGGGGATCTTCCCAACCCAGGGGTCCAACCCAAGTCTCCTGTATTACAGGCAGACTCTTTACCACAAAGCCACCAGGGAAGCATAGGGGAGGTATGCTTCTGTTTTTACTTCTGGTGCTTTGTCTCTTATTATGGAAGGGCAGGGTGAAAATTGTTTTTCCTCCCATACATATGCAATGGAGTATTACTCATCAGTAGTAAGGAATGAACCACCAAACCTTGAAAAGCATGGTTAACTCTCACGTGCATATCACTCAGTGAAAGAACGCAGTCTGGAGTATGACCTCATCTATGACATTCTAGGAAAAGCAAAGCTACACAGATGATAAGCAGGTCATCTGCTGAAGGGGGCTGAAGCGTTCCCTGCGATGCTTTAGGACAGACACCTGTGACTATATTGATGATAAGCAGATCGTCTGCTGAAGGGGATTGAAGCGCTCCCTGTGATGCCTCAGGATGGACACCTGTCACTAGGCATTTGTCTATGCTCATCGATTTGTACAGCCCAAGAGGTCAAACAATCTATTCAAGTATAGTTATTTAGAGTGTAGGAGAGCCGCAGGACAGAATACACAATGCAACAAAACCTAACCACGTTAGAAATGCACCGAAAATATATCTCACTGTGTTGACTTTGGAAATGAATGAATGGATACACAAAAGGCAAATGGCCTGCACATAAACACTGGGCTTCATTTTAGGGATCTTTCCAGAATGCAGTAGCTAGCAATTCTGAGACCACTGTACACGTAATCTGAAGAGGAGAAAAGAGCTGACAGATGCAGACGGTGGGGGCCAGGCTCCTCGCTGCAGGAGTGGGAAGTTACAGATAAGCAGAGAACAAGAGGATGGAGCTGAGCCCCTGACCACTACTCCTTATGGCTCTGAGTTGTGTCCAACAGGACCACCATCACCTGCACGCAGGTGAAAAGAGCTGACAGACGCAGATGGTGGGAGCCCGGCTCCTCGCTGCAGGAGTGGGGAGTCACAGATAAGCAGAGAACAAGAGGACAGAGCTGGGCCCCTGACCACCACTCCTTACGGCTCTGAGTTGTGTCCAACAGGACCACCATCACCTGCATGTGGGTGCTATAACCCACCTGCCCCTCCTGGCCTTTCCCCTTCCTCCCTGTGATGATTCCAGTGACATTTCCAGCCTGCACCCCTCTCCCAGGCCAGGTGCATCTGTCCATCCACGGCCTCCCCATCTCATCCTGGGGACTAACAGGCCCCTCGAGGACTGCGATCCTGCTGCTCCCCATGCCCAGGAGGCAGCCCCGACTCCTCCAGCTGCTGAGCCCAGACACCTGGCGTAACCAAGCAGGAACCTATGGGGCCCTCGCAGGACAGGCCCCGTCCCGTATCCCCTGCCGTAGCCCCTCTCTGAAGTATGGAGATAACAGTAGCTGAGGCACGCTCAGGGAGGTGTTTTGCCGCTGCTGAAAGCCCCACTGAGTGGAAGAAGTTAACTACTTGATGAGCATGAACACGTCACCCCCAGAATGCCCAGTGCCTGAGGATTTGTGAGGTTAGCCGCCTGTTACCTCACCAACCAGAGAACCATGCACCAGCGAATCACATACTCTGTGACCGCCCCCCTCCCTCATGTGGCCATAAAACTGCTTTCCTGAAGCCCTTCAGGGATTTCAGGGTGTAGAGCACGAGCTCCCTGTCTCCACGTATTGGTGCCTTTACAATTAATGCTGCACTTTCCTTTACGGCACCTGGTGTCAGGCGACTGGCTTTACTGCACTCAGGTGTGTGGACTTGGTTCAGTAACACAGAAGCCTCCCAGGTTCCCAGTTCCTTGTGTCCCAGGGACTGTCCGCTCCTTCTCCAGGGCATATAGCCAACCCCCACACTAATTCCCCTCTATACCCACGGCCCTGGCCCAAGCCTACTCCCTCCATCAGGCCCTGCAAAGCTCCCTGCCCTCACGGTGCGTCTCACATCCCACACAACATGGTCTTATTGAAGCCTGAACAAGACCATGCCCACTCCCCTCTGTGATTCCCCTGACCTGATGAAGCCAGGCCTGATCCGTTCCAGGTGACTCCAGGACCCTCATTCTCTCCAGACCCCAAGTGTGTGGCCGCTGTCTGTGCCCGTCTATATGGACCTGTGGTGATCTCCTAAAATGAGGTTATTTTATATACAGATAATGGGGTGAATGGTGGCCCCCAAAGATGTTCCCCCCCCCCCAGAACACGGGAACAGGGCTGTATCTGGGAAAAGGGTCTTTGCAGATGGAGTTAGGGCCTCAAGGTCAGGGAATCCGGGGCGGGGGTGACCTTCAGTCCAGCTGACAGAGCCCTTATAGGAGATGGAAGAGGACGCAGACGAGAAGCCCCGTGAAGACGGAGGCAGAGGTGGGAGGGGGCGCCCCAAGCCCCAGGACCCTGGAGCCCCAAGGCTGGAGAAGGCAGGAAGGACCCCATCCTGGAGCCTCTAGAGGGACCTCAGCCTTGAGCCGCCTTGGTCTCAGGTGTGTGGTCTCAGGACTGGGGGAGGATGAACTCCTGTTGCTTTAAATCTCCCAACATGTGGTGTCTGTTAGAGAAGCCACAGAGAACTCACACAGGCCCTGCTCTGTAGGGTCCTAGAAGTGTGGGTCTCACTAAAGGAGGATGGAGGCTGGATTACAGAATCTTAGAGTCAGAACTGAGCCCTCAGAAATGCTAAAGCAGCCGCTGGACCCCAAAATGTTGAGTGGTCAAGTCTGAACCCTGTCCCTAGGGATACTGGCTGCACATGCCTCCCCAGGTTCTTACACCGGTATATGGCATAGTAAGTACCTAGTCCTGACTGAGGACATTTAATGTCACTGTTCACATTGCTCATTAAGAACCCACCAGTTACACAGGTGAAAACCCAATTAGGATGCTTGCTACACAAATGAGCAATTCTGAAGATGGTCAGGGGTGGGGACTTATGCGCAGACAGCAGCCCTTTCACCCTCCCACCCCTCCTCCACACTGCCGACCCTCTTCTCCACGCCCCTCACCCCCTCCTCTACCCTCCCAACCCCCAAGCCTAACCCCTAACCCTACCCCAAATCCTAACCCCTAACCCCAACCCGAACCCCTAACCCTAAACCCTAATCCTAAACCTAACCCCTAACCCTAACTCAAAAAAGCAGGAAGGACCCCATCCTGGAGTCCCTGGAGGCCCACACCACCTTGATCTCAAGTGTCTGGTGTCCAGGACTGGGGGAGGATGAACTCTTGTTGTTTTAAACCACCCAGCTTGTGGTCATCTGTTAGAGGCCGCAGAGCAGCCACACAGACCCTGCTCTGTAGGATCCTGGAAGTGTGGGTCTCAGTAAAGGCAGATGGAGGCTGGATTATGGAACCCTGCACTGGGCCCTTAGAAATGCTAAAGCAGTGGCTGGACCCCAGAATGCTGAGGGGTCAAGTCTGAAGCCTGTCCCTAGGGCTGCACATGACTCCCCAGGTTCTTACACCTGAACAAGTGGTGTAACATCTCAGTCCGGACTGAGGACATTTAATGTCACTGTTCACACTGCTGATTTCACCAGTTACACGGCTGAAAACCCAGTTAGGATGCTTGCCACACTGATGATCAGTTCTGAAGATGGTCAGGGGTGGGGACTCACATGCAGCCAGCAGCCCTTCACCATCTCCACCCCCTTACCCCACCGCCTCCTCTACCCTACTCCCCAAGGAGCATCCTCAGTGGGAAGTTGGGGGACCCATAGGAGGCCTCTCTAAGTAAACCTTGGCTGAGCCCCAGGCTAGCTGCTCCTGAACGTCATCCAACGTTCCCAGGTAACACACCCGAATATGAGCAAAGACCTCACAGGCTGGAGGGAAGGGCTTGGGGCCGCCCTAACGACAGCACACTTGCCGAGTTGGTCCTGACCCAGGGGCTCTTCTGGAAGCCTTCCGTCCCTCTCCCTGAGTTGCCTCTCCAGTCCTGCTTCCACTGCTTTTGCTCTTGCTTCCTCACCCCCGCCCCCGTCCCCCGCCGCGAGGAGTCGTCCAACTGCAGGCACAGGTGACACACCGCTTCCTTACCTGGTCTAGAGAAGACCTGATCACCAACAGCAACTGCAAGGCCATCTCGCCAGCCCAGCCCACACGCCCCTCAGAGTATGGCACAGAGTCCAGCTATAGGCGCTTCACCCACTTACAGAGGCCTCAGCCCAGACTCCCCTGGAAGGGCTGGCCGGGGGTCAGTGAGCGAACCACCCCCCCCCCCAATCAGGGGCTCTCAGTTGCAGAAAATGGGCCTTACTGTGCCCGCCAGTTGCAAGGAACAGGTGAGGGTCCTGAGGGTCAGGATGGACTTGGGCCTGGATCTCTGGCTTGCTTTCTAATCATTTTATTTGGCCCACCTGTGGGATGTAATTTCGAGACCATCTCCTAATGAGAAGAACCCAGGAGTCAGGGAGAGGAGGGGTGTGGAGACAGGCCCCAGTGCCCAGGTGCAATGGAAGTCTCTGGAAGACTTGGTAGAGGCAGGCTGCGTAGTGAGACCAAGGGTTGCTGCCCTGTCCAGGAGCAGCCGTTTGTTCATTCAAGTCCTGCTGAGGGGCTCACAGTCTGACCAACTGGTGGGCTGGGGATGCTCTGCAACGAGGGCCCTGTACTCGGTTCCTGGATGCTGAGCCCTGCAGGTACCTGCCCAGGTGAGCCCTGTACCCTGGGAGGAGCCTGCCCACTGGAACCCTATGCTCCTGGGAGGGGCATGTGAATGAGTGCCCTCTCTGAGTGGCAGGCACAGAGTAGTTCCCCCGCAGGCAGCGCCAGGATAAGATGAGAACCAGGCACACAGTGGGACCCACCCAGGGCCCATGCAGAGCGAAGAGGGCAGGAGGCGGGTGCTGGCTGCTATGCTGTGTGGGAGGCCTCATCTGACAGCACAGGGCCTCCCCAGGACAGCAGACAGCCTGCCCCAAGCAGTGGGCGCTCCTGCAGACCCTGCAGGGGCCCTGAGAGGGAAGGGCCAGGCCAGAGGGTGGTGGGTGCCCAGGCAGAGCCGGGGGGGGGTGGGGGCGCGGGACCCCAGGGGGCCTTTGTTTTCTGAGGGGGAGTGGGCAAGCCGGCGGTGAGTGGTGAGTGTGACCCAGGAAAGCAGCCCTGCTGACTGAAGACTGAATCCGCCTCAGAGGGACAAGCCTTCCAGGTGATCCCAGAGACAGGATGTGAGACGAGAGTCCCCCTAAGAGCAGGCTCTGTGAGCTGCCCCGGCATGGGGGGAAGGGCAGACGGGAACCTGCTGTGAGTGGGGGGCCACCCAGGGAGGGGGTGAAGGGCAGACGGGAACCTGCTGTGAGTGGGGGGGTCACCCTGGGCGTGGGTGAAGGGCAGACGAGAACCTGCTCTGAGCGGGAGGGGGTGAGGGGCAGACGAGAACCTGCTGTGAGTGGGAGGGGGTGAGGGGCAGATGTGAACGTGCTGTGAGCGGGCGGTCACTCTGGGCGGGGAGCACTGACCCCGCTCCATGGCCGCACATCTGTCCTTCTATGTCACTTGGCTGCTTGGAGCCCCAACCTCTCAGCCTGCTTGTGGGCTGATGGTAGCACGGACTGACTAGTCATTTGCTCAGAACAGGGCTGAATGAAGCCTTGTAGAAATTCCACAGACATGATCAGGATGGGAGTCACGGCCCCTGTTTCCTGCAGGCCTGTCTGCAGGACCCAGAGAGCAAAGGTGAGCAGACTTGCAGCAGAGCCTGGGACAGGCTCGGTGTGGTGGTTGGTTGAGTGACCGCTCCCATCCCCAGGCCCTGCCAGCATGAGCCCTTCAGGCTCCGGGTCGGGGAGCCCAAGGGGTGTGGGTCCGACTGTGCCCACCAGGGAGGCCTGAAGGACTTGGCCACTACTGTGGCCCTCACCTGAAAACTTCAGTAAGAAGCAGGAGTTCTCATAGCCGTTCCCATGGCTGAAGCCTGAATTCACGTCAGTGGTCTCTCATTCTCCCGCTTTATAATCTCAGGCAGCCTTCACTGCTTGAAATCAAATTCCTTTTGTAACTGAATGGGACAAACATGTTAGGACAGTTGTACACATTGAATCATTGAAAAAGCAAGAGAGCTCCAGAAAAACATCTATGTCTGCTTTATTGACTGTGCCAAAGTCTTTGACTGTGTGGATCACAATAAACTGTGGAAAATTCTGAAAGAGATGGGCATACCAGACCACCTGACCTGCCTCTTGAGAAACCTGTATCCAGGTCAGGAAGCAACAGTTAGAACTGGACATGGAACAGCAGACTGGTTCCAAATAGGAAAAGGAGTATGTCAAGGCTGTATATTGTCACCATAGTGATTTAACTTATATGCAGAGTACATCATGAGAAACGCTGGGCTGGATGAAGCACAAGCTGGAATCAAGATTGCTGAGAGGATTATCAATAACCTCAGATATGCAGATGACACTACCCTTATGGCAGAAAGTGAAGAATTAAAAAGCCTCTTGATGAGAGTGAAAGAGGAGAGTGAAAAAGTTGGCTTAAAGCTTAACATTCAGAAAACAAAGATCATGGCATCCATTCCCATCACTTCATGGCAAATAGATGGAGACACAGTGGCTGACTTTATTTTTGGGGGCTCCAATATGACTGCAGATGGTAACTGCAGCCATGAAATTAAAAGATGCTTACTCTTTGGAAGGAAAGTTATGACCCACCTAGACAACATATTAAAAAGCAGAGACATTACTTTGTCAACAAAGATTCGTCTAGTCAAGGCTATGGTTTTTCCAGTAGTCATGTATGGATGTGAGAGTTGGACTATAAAGAAAGCTGAGTGCCAAAGAATTGATGCTTTTGAACTGCGGAGTTGGAGAAGACTCTTGAGAGTCCCTTGGACTGCAAGGAGATCCAACCAGTCCATCCTAAAGGAAATCAGTCCTGAATATTCATTGGAAGGACTGATGCTGAAGCTGAAACTGATGCAAAGAGCTGACTCATCTGAAAAGACCCTGATGCTGGGAGGGATTGGAGGCAGGAGGAGAAGGGGATGAGAGAGGATGAGATGGTTGGATGGCATCACCGACTCAATGGACATAAGTTTGAGTAAACTCTGGGAGTTGCTGATGGGAGGCCTGGCGTGCTGCAGTTCATGGGGTCGCAAAGGGTCAGACACGACTGAGCAACTGAACTCTATGGACATGTTGAATAAGCCAACCCATTCCGATGTGCTTTGCTGACACTATGTGCTCACTTGAGATACAGATACTACTTTTGTCCAGGTATAATGATGTAATGATGTGATAATATTGCACAAAATGAAGGGGAAAATATTTTACAAACTTTAAATTCTGATATGTAGGTAATTTTACTGCTGTGCACCCTTGGACCACTCAATTGCTTTCTCGAGATTTTAGAGTCATAAATTGATGATTCTCTTTAGGCATGATACCTTATAACCACAATGATTTTACAGACCTGCTAAGCACTGATACAGGCCAGAAACTCAACAAAAGCTCAGAATTAAAATAAGGTCTTCACCCAGGTAGGACTAATTATCTAAAGACATCGTAGTCCTTCAAATTTCAAGTTCACAAGGACTTTTATACCCTCTTCATATATGTTAATTTTAAAATAGTAATGATAATGTTAAATTGGTATATTGTTTTGCCTCCATTTTACAAATGAGGAAGGAAACTGAATTATAGGGCATAATGTAAATAGTTGGATGGTTGGACGGCATCACCAGCTCGATGGATATGAGTTTGAGTGAGCTCTGGGAGTTGGTGATGGACAGGGAGGCCTGGCGGGCTGCAGTCCATGGGGTCGCAAAGAGCCGGACATGACTGAGTGGCTGCACTGAACTGATGTGAATAGTTAATAAGAATGAATGAATAACAACAAGTTCCAATCTGTGTGGTTGATATGAGTACTTTATATGTTGAGTACTTTACATTGTAAATTACTGTATCCTTGCCACAACCAAGTTAATGATGTTCCAGTTTTCAAATGAGGAAACTGAGGTCCAGAGACATAACAGCCTAATTGTGTGCTTACTTTTCTGAAAAGATCTAGGCTGTTGGTCTCCTGGGAAAGCAGTCTGGACCTGTGCTTGACATGGCAGAGGGCAAGGGGGTGCACACCATCAGCCTGCCGAATAAGCACACTACTGGTCACATGTAGGTGTCTCCAGGAGGGTGGACACTGGTCTTTAACACCTTTGGTCTTTTTCAATCTTGGTCACACTAACGTGGCCTGTGGGGAATCTATGGAACAGAAAGGTCAGTTGCACGCTTGTACCTGGCTCAGATCACTGAAGGGGCCCTTGCAAGGCTTAAAAACAGATGCTCCTGCAAATAGGGGAGACGCCACCTGTGAGACGACACAGAGGAGCCCAAATCCAATGTGAACAAATCCTAAGCATCTCCATCAACAAGCCATATCGTCTACTCTTCGAGTTTGAAGATTACATTCTGATGTGAGCTTGATTGTGGAGCTGATTTCGGAAGGAAGACAATGAAGTTACAGGGTCCATGGGAATTTGTAAGGAGGCCTGACTCCCATCCACACCTCACGACGCTGCTTACTGACTCTGAACCCTAACCCCCTGGACTCTCATTGCACCTGGGAGGAGGGAGCTGCTCCTGTTCTCATTTCGCAGATGAGGATGCTGAGCCCAGAGCCTAAGTGCCTTGTTCAAACTCCACGGCTGGTCAGTAGAGTTGGGGTTCTTAGGAAGTAAGGACCCAGGATCTGTGCTCAGTGACCAGGATCAGCTCTGTCCTCAGTCCCGGGACAGGAAGGGGTGTATCACTGCTCCCAGGACAGGCCAGATGAAGGCAGGGGAGAAGGGGAAGGAGCACAGGCTTTGGGGTCACACTCAGGCCAGGTTTGCATTTCCAGACCCTCCACTGCATAAGCCTGGACAACTCAACTCTCTAAGCCTCAGTTTCCTCATCTGTAAAATGGGAATGATCCTTAATTATCAGAGTTATTTAAGAAATTCAGTAAAGTACCTCACCTAAAATATAGTACTCACCTGATAAGTTGTAACTATCATCATCATATATCCATTACAACCATCTGAGAAATCTTTATTAATCATATTTCTAAAATTGACAGAGGAGAGGGTTAATGTCTCACACAAAGTCCTCACAGCAAACAGAACTCACAAAGCTCAGGAATTCTGACTCCATGTAAAAGGTTCTTTCTGTTACATCACAGCTGCTTCTATTTCTCCATAGCTGTCCCTGTTATAATCAATAACCTTCAATACTTTCATACTTTCACTCCAATTCTGGGCTGGGCAGCATTGAGACTATACAGTCATCAAAGAGTCCACAAATATATAGGAAACAATGGGAACAGTGACAAACTTTATTTTCTTGGGCTTCAAAATCGCTGCAGATGTGACTGCAGCCATGAAATTAAAAGACCCTCCTTGAAAGAAAACCTGTGACAAACCTAGACAGCATATTAAAAAGCAGAGAGATTACTTTGCTGACAAAGGTCTGTATAGTCAAAGCTATGGTTTTTCCAGTAATCAAGGATGGATGTGAGAGCTGGACTATAATTAATGCTGAGCGCTGAAGAACTGATGCTTTTGAACTGTGGTGTTGGAGGACTCTTGAGAGTCCCTTGGACTGCAAGAAGATCCAACCAGTCCATCATAAAGCTAATCAGTCCTGAATATTCATTGAAAAAACTGATGCTACAGCTACAGGTCTAGTACTCTGGTACCTGATGCAAAGAGCCAGTTCACTGGATAAGACCCTGATGCTGGCAAAGATTGAAAGCAGGAGGAGAAGGAGAAGGCAGAGAATGAGATGGTTGGATGGCATCACCTACTCAATGAACAAGAGTTCAGGCAAGCTCTGGGAGAGGGTGAAAGGCAGGGAAGCCTGGAGTGCTGTATGTGGTCCATGGGGTGGCAACGAATCGGACTAGACTGAACGACTGAGCAGCAGCGTTTCACTTGGCCATCTCCAGTCCAGGCCCCTCCATGTCCAACCTGGTCCTTGGTGCAGCCTCCACCCTGGACTCTCTGTCTTCATCCGCTCCCTTCTTATTCTATCCTTTACCTCGCAGTCAGGGGGGTGGTTCTAAAGCTGTAAATCTATTCCAGTTCTGTTCAAATCATCCCAGAGTTCACCACTGTCTTTGTGATAAAGCTTAATCCTTTAACGTGGCTTGTGAAATCCTCCAAGATCTATGCCAGGATTTGGCGAACATTTTCTGAAAGTGTCAGATAGTTAATAGTTTGGATTTGGGGGCACACGGCCTTTGCTGTGACTTCTCAGCTCTTCCTGGGGGCTTCTACCTGCCCTCTGGTTCACTAGTTTTCCCAACTTAACCCTTGTGTTCTGCACTGTCTGGTTGCTCTGAAATTCATGGTGCTTCCTATTCAGGAGTTAAAAGACCCAGTGTCCCTGGTCAGCTGCAAGACAAAGGTGCCAATGAGGCAGTAAGGGCTTAAAAAGAGTATGCAGTTTCTGGAGGTTTCGTCGTCGTTGTTCAGTTGCTCAGTCGTGTCCAGCTCTTTGAGACCCCATGGGCTGCAGCACACCAGGCTTCCCTGTCCTTCACTGTCTCCCGGAGACTTCCTCAGGTCCCAGTGAAGTAGAGTTCTTCAGATGGCAAGCTTGGCCCGCACTTCCACTGCGTGTCTATGTGCAGACACACGAATGCTTGTGGATTCAGGCCAAGAGTTCAGTTGGAGATCCACCCAATAGATGTCTCCATAGTGAAAGCATAGAAATCAAACTAATAACTAAAACAAGCCCAATCCTGCCACCTTGACTTATATACTGTAAAAGCAATAACTACAAGCAAATATTAAATTAACATTCAGTAATAAAAAAGCAAAAATTCAGCTTTCAGATGACTGAGTTGGAAAATGATGAAAGATGATGAAATATTATTATTGTGGTTGTTTGGAAGTTCTCGCCATGACTTCGCAGTGTTTGAGGACTGAGTAACAAAGATAGATGTAACTCATATACATTTTAATTTTTTTAAAAATAGTTTCTGCTGCACAGCAAACTGAGTCAGCTTTGTGTATACACATATCGGGCTCCCCAGGCGGTTCAGATGGTAAAGAATCTGCCAGCAATGCTGGAGAACCTGCTTTGACCCTGCATTAAACCCAGGGTTCAAAAACTAAAAATAAAAAAATAAACCCAGGGTTCAATCCCTGGGTCAGGAAGATCCCCTGGAGAAGGAAATGGCAACCTTCTCCAGTATTCTTGCCTGGAGAATTCCATGGACAGAGGAACCTGGTGGGCTACAGTTCATGGGTTGCAAAGAGTCGCACATGATTGAAGTGACTTAGCACAGCACGGCAGAGTGTATATAGAGGCTTCCCAGGTGGTGCTAGTGATAAGCACCCACCTGCCAATGCAGAAAACAAGAGACCTGGGTTCAATCTCTGGGCTCAGGTGTATAAGAGCACAAGCCAGTCTCTGGGTCAGGAAGATCCCCTGGAGAATGGTATGTCAACCCACTCCAGTATTCTTGCCTGAAGAATCCAATGGACGGAGAAGCCTGGCAGATTGCAGTCCATAAGGTTACAACAAGTCAGACACGACTGAAACAACTTAGCATGCACACACACAGTGCATATATATGTCAGTGCCAATCTCCGAATTCATCCCACTGGTAGTTTCCTGGCTTGGTGTCCATATGTTTGCTCTCTGCATCTGTGGCAGTAGACTTTTGAATTAACGACCAGGACTAGCGACGCAGGGAAGCACTTGCCAGGGCCCAAACAGTGTCAGTCATGAGAGTGGAGGTCCGGGGTGAGGGGTCACTCTGAGCACCAGATCTTGAGGACGAGACTCACCTGGGTGACACTGAGTGTTTACTGACATCTTGCTTATGTGCCCGTTATGCAGGGCCTGCAGAGCTGAGAGCAGGGACCCTCCTGTTCAGTCTAAATAGGAAATAATTGATAGGCATGCAGGATTTCTGTTGGCTTACTTTACTTTTTGGCTTCAGAAGAAGAGAAAAGTGATCTAGAGCCTTTCTAAAGACAGGAGAAACACAAGGAGGATGAGAGAAGGGGGGACCAGGTCCAGTTGTCTCCTGGCCTGTTGCTTGGAATAATTTACGGCTCAGGAGTATAAGGACACAGCCAGAAGATGAGTGAGCTGTTTTCTTGCACTTTTGTGTGAGGGGGGTTCAGCAGAGCTGCTCTGGGCTTCATTGATCCAGGGAAGCACTGAGCAGAAGGGGACAGAGTCCCTCTCCTTCCTGTAGGGACCCCCTGGTCCATCAGAGCAGGCAGTGTCGACAGTCCGGCCATAAAGACACTGGCCTTTCCCTAGAGGACACTGGCTCTGTGGTGAAGTGCTGCACAAAAATATCGTGTGACGTCACTTATATGTGGCATCTAAATAAAATGGTACGGATGAACATATTTACAAAACAGAAGCAGAGTCACAGATGTAGAAAACAAACTTGTGGTTCCCAGGGGACAAGGAGTGGAGGATAAATTAGAAGCCTGGGACTGGCACATGCACACTGCTGTGTGTGTAGCAGAGAGCTGAGAACTTACTGCAGAGCCCAGGGAACTCTATTCAGTGCTCTCTAATGACCTAAACGAGAGCAGAATCTTAAATAAAAGTGGACATATGTGTATGTATAACTGATTCACTTGTACACCTGAAATTAACACAATGTTGTAAATCCATTATACTCTATAGGAGTAAACTTAAAAGGGACTTGCCGGGTGGCTCTGGTGGTGAAGAACCTGCCTGCAAAGCAGGAGATCCAATAGACCCGGGTCTGATCCCTGGGTCAGGAAGACCATCTGCAGGAGGAAATGGCAACCGCTCCAGAATTCTTACCTGGGAAATCCCCTGACAGGAGCCTGGTGGACTACAGTCCACGGAGTCGTCGGACACGACTGAGCGACTGAACATGCACAAAAGTTAAAAAACAAAACAAAAACCATTTTTAAAAGGAAAAAAAAAGTGCTTCACAGAGGACAGTGACTTTCCTTAGGTCGGAGGTTGTGGAAGACTCAGGAATGGTACATCAGAGCCTTTGGGGACTCCCAGGTTGAGGGCTGGTGTTGATCGATTTTGTGGGGGAAACTGAAGGTCCCAAATGAAGATATGGGGCAGCTCCCCAGAGACATTTGTATCACAAATTTCAACATGACTGTATGCCTCGGCTGGTGAAACAGGGGGCATTTGGATGACGCTTCAATACCTTCAGTAGGTGTTGTTTTAGGCATCTTGACAACAGAGGATGAGATGGTTGGATGACATCACTGACTCAATGGACATGAGTTTGAGTAAACTCCAGGAGTTGTGGATGGACAGGCAGGCCTGGAGTGCTGCGGTCCATGGGGTCGCAAAGAGTCGGACACAACTGAGCAACTGAACTGAACTGTGGAGCACAGGGACCTCTGCTCAACGATATGTGGCAGCCTGGATGGGAGAGGAGTTTGGGGGACAATGGATACATGCATATATTGCATATACGTGTACATACGGCTAAGTCCCTTCCCTGTCAACTTGAAACTATCACAACGCTGTTAATCAGCTATTTTCTTTGTCATTGAGTCATGTTGGACTCTTTGTGACCCCATGGACTGTAGTTCACCAGGCTCCTCTGACCATGGAATTTCCAGGAAAGAATACTGGAGTGGGTTGCCACTTCCTCCTCCAGGGGATCTTTCCAACCCAGGGATCAAACCCGTCTGCTACGTCTGTTGTGTTGGCATAAGGGTTCTTTACCAACGAGCTGGAGCGGCAAGGAGACGGGTTCTCTCTGGGAACCTCTGGAAGGGAGCTCAGCTTGATCTTAGCCCAGTGAGACCCATTTTGGCTTCTGACCTGCAGAACTGGAGAGGACTGTAAGCCTCTGAGTTTGTGGTAACTCATTACAGCAGCAACGAGAAACGAATATGGATAAGACTCAGTTCTCTGGCATTCGCTTCCATCCAGAACTCTCTTTCTTCGAGGGTACATCTGAGGGTTCTCTGGATGTTCGGAGACCCCACAGAGTCCCCAGATACGGGTGGTCCACTCAGGCTCGTTGCTGGTGAGCCCTTCATCTTGTTCCCACTCTGGGGACAATCTGTGACCTCTCCTGGCCATGTCTCCTTGCCAGGAAGCCTATGCCATTACTGAGCACCCTTCCAGAGGGTTCCAGGTCCTCTGGGCAGGGGAGCCCGAGGCTCTCAGGGAAGTACACATCCTGCCTCCCCAACAGTGGGGGTGCAGTTACTTCCCCTGCCCCCTCCCCCTGCCCAACACTCAGACAGAACCTCTCAGGCCAGTCCCAGACCCCATACCCTCCGCAGGATGCAGGGTGAGTTGTTTGGATAGTTTCCTAAAATCCCTTCTTCCCAGGTTGGACACGACCACCCACAAGGTTGCAGAAGAGGTGAGAGAGGCACAGAAAGATGAAGTGACTTATCCGCAGTCATGCGGCTACAATGTGCCAGAGTGTAGTTGAACCAAGGCAGCAGAGATGCTGGGGGCTGACCTGGTTAGCGCCATTCCCTGCAGTCTGCACCCTGCCCTTGCAGGCGTCACCACTGGCCTAATGCAGACTTCTGCAGAGTGCCTGATCTGGGTTTCTGGGGTCACTGTGGGAGAGCCATTCCTCAAACCCCAGGCCCCTCACTCCTGTTCACTGCTCGCTCCACCATCAGCCTTTCTTTTTTGTTTGTAACTGATACTTTTTTTAAAAAATGACATAGAAAAGAGAAATATCAGAATGCATTGGGTACCATAGGTATATAAATGTATTGTTTCATAGTGTGTGTGTGTCTCCATCTGGATTATGGTATAATTTTTTTTTTAATATGAGTTATGGTGAAGAACACTGGAAAAGTCAAGCTTTTAGGGTCAACCAACATTACTTTCTTCTTTCTTTATGTATTGTTTAAATTGGAGTTTAATTGCTTTACAATGTTGTGTTGGTTTCTGCTGCACAACAAAGTGAATCAGCTGTAAGTATACATATATCTGGGCTTCCCTGGTAGTTCAGTGGTGAAGAACCTGCCTGCAATGCAGGAGTCCCAGGTTCAGCCCCTGGGTTGGGAAGATCCCCTGGAGGAGGGCAAGGCATCCTACTCCAGTATTCTTGCCTGGAGAATGCCATGGACAGGGAGCCTGGTGGGCTATAGTCCATGGTGTCACACGGAGTCAGACACGACTGAACAACTGAGTGCCAGCATCACACATACCTGCTCCCTCTCGCGCCCCCTCTCACCCCCATCCCACCCCTTCTGTGTCATCACAGAGCACAGAGCTGAGCTTTTGCTGCACAGCAGCTTCCCACTAGCTGTCCATGTACACATGGGAGTGTATACACTTCAATGCCACTCTCTCAGTCTGCCCCACCCGCTCCTTCCCCCGCTGCACCAGCATCATCAGAGCCATCTGATGACCCAACTCATCAGCCGGCTGCCTGCCCTCTGCAGTCACCATATTCCCATCTCCTCTGTTGTCCTGCGGATCAAACTGGAAAGCTAACCTCTAGTGTGCAGAGGTCTTTTGAGAGGCAGCAATTTCTTTCACTGAGAGCAGCTTCAAATACTTGACTGAGTTTTCTTTTGAGCTTTGGGATTCCTCCTAAATGTAGAAATATTCATAATGAAGGCTCTTTTGTATGAAGGAAAAGTGTATTTGTTCAGAGGGTAATTTAATGTCTGGCCAAAAAGACAAAGCCTCCACCTTCAGATTTTCTCTCTATGAAATCTGCTTTTTGCAGGGAGCTGAACGTTCTCATGTGCCCGGCATCAAGATGAGGGAGAATTTGGTGCCGCCTTTGGCCTGGTCACTTCTTTGAATCTCTGGGAATGTGACGAATCCAGGGAGAGGGCAGTTTTTCATTGTAAAGGAGGCAGGTGCTGGTGAATTCGGACAATTAGTGGAAACAGGCAGCTGCGCCCTTGGCTGGACTCTGGCTCTAGTGTATTTAAATTATGCAGGTGTGTTTCTTAATGACGAAAGGATTTTGCCAGAGGGAAAGCATCAGCCTCATTTCTACCATGTGCTTTCTGCCTCAAGGGGTGACTGTAGCCTTTTAGACTAAGTAGATTGGCCTCTGAAAGAATCCTACCAAAAAGTGGTCAAGGTTTCTGCTGATCCTTTCTCAGCAGAAGAGAGGAAATGAGCCTGTTGTATTGCAGAGGGATGACGGGGGATCAGCTTCATTTTTCACATTCTAACGGCTTCATGGTCATGCTCCTCATTAAAGTGTGAAAGCCAGGAGCCGTGGCTGGGGAGTTAATTACTGATCTGAGATAGTTTCAGAAAACAGTGTAGAGAACTTGCCTTAGCTACAGATAATGACTATAACTGATAGCTGGGAGAAGATGATTCTGTACAATGAAAATGCCAGCCGTAAACAATCACATCCATCTATTTCCAGAACGTGAGATGATTCAGGGCACCTGGGGTAGATTATCCTGTCAAGGGCAGATGTGTCTGGGAGTCACGGCGCCACAAGGTGAAGAGAGCTAAAGCCACTTCAGTAGTGTCTGACTCTGTGCAACACTATGGAGGAGTCCCAGGGCTCTTCAGTCCATGGGATTCTCCAGGCAAGAACCCTGGAGTGGGTCGATATTATATTTATATCCCAGAGATGAATTGAAGAATTGAATAAATGATCCAGTGAGGACAAGTCAGAATAGAAATTAAAGGAGATCTGAGTGCAAGGAGATCCAATCAGTCCATCCTAAAGGAGATAAGTGGTCCTCTTCTCCAGGGGATCTTCCTGACCCAGGGATGGAACCCGCATCCCTTACATCTCCTGCAATGGCAGGCAGGTTCTTTACCACTAGCGCCACCTGGGAAGCTGCAAGGTGAAGAAAGAGACTGAGATTCAAGCCCCAGACCCACTCAGTTCAGTTTAGTCGCTCAGTCGTGTCCAACTCTATGCGACCCCATGAACCACAGCCAGGCCTCCCTGTGCATCACCAACTCGCGGAGTCGACCCAAACCCATGTCCATTGAGTCAATGATGCCATCCAACCATCTCATCCTCTGTCATCTCCTTCTCCTCCTGCCCTCAATCTTTCCCAGCATCAGGGTCTTTTCCCACGAGTCAGCTCTTCACATCAGGTGGCCAAAGTATTGGAGTTTCAGCTTCAACATCAGTCCTTCCAATGAACACCCATGACTGATTTCCTTTAGGATGGACTGGTTGGATCTCCTTGCAGTCAGATATCCTTTAATTTCTATTCTGACTTGTCCTCACTGGATCATTTATTCAATTCTTCAATTCATCTTTGGGATATAAATATAATATCAAATAGAAATAGAAATGTAACCATAAAGAAGACTGAGCACCAAAGAATTGATGCTTTTGAAATGTGGTCCTGGAGAAGACCCTTGAGAGTCTCGTGGACAGTAAGGAGATCAAACCAGTTTACCCTAAAGGAAATCAGTCCTGAAGTCCCACTGGAAGGACTGATGCTAAAGTTAAAGCTCCAGTACTTTGGCCACCTGATGGGAAGAGCCAACTCACTGGAAAAGTCCCCTGATGCTGGGAAAGATTGAAGGCAAAAGGAGAGGGTGGCAGAGGATGAGATGGTTGGATGGCATCGACTCAATGGACATGAGTTTGAGCAAACTCTGGGAGACAGTGATGGACAGGGAAGCCTCGAGTGTTGCAATCCATTGGGTCACAGAGTCATATATGATTTAGTGACAAAAAACAACAAATGAAAAAGTAAGAGAATTTTTTTAAATCATGAGTGGGATTTTAGGGGCTTAGTTGGAATAGTTCAAAGAGGATGCAAGCTGGGTGCCATGGCCAGGTTGGCAGGTTATGCACTGCCCAGCTCCAGAGAGTACCTTGTACATCACGAACACCTAAGTTTTTAATATTTGTTAGGGCTTCACTCATAGCTCAGTTGGTGAAGAAACTGCCTGTAATACAAGACACCGTGGTTTGATTCCTGGGTCAGGAAGATCTGCTGGAGAAGGGATAGGCTACCCACTCCAGTATTCTTGGGCTTCCCCTGTGGCTCAGCTGGTAAATAATTTGCCTGCAGTGTGAGAGACCTGGAGAAGGGAAAGGCTACCCACTCCAGTATTCTTGCCTAGAGAATTCCACGGACTGTATAGTCCCTGGGGTCTCACAGCTCAGCAACTTTCACTTAACTGTGGTCTTTAGGACAAATATTCTGACAAATGGCAATAAAATATCCCTGGGAAAAGGATCCCTTTATCTAATTTGCGTAAATGTGAAGTGTGGGCTAGGACTGTAACCGCAGAGGCTGTGAGCTGACATTCCCAGAGCAGAATGTAGCTCCTGTTTTCTTGCTCGCTTGTCTGTTTAAGTTGCAAATGGAGCTGCATGGCGTTAAAAACACGAAGCTTTGAATTATTTGGTAACATTTAAAAATCGGATGCATTGACATAGAAACCTAGATTCTTGGTTTCTCTAAAAAGAGAGACTTTCCCACACGACAGCAAAGAGCCACAGCCGGTACTTGAGGTTCCCTTTCCATCAGGACAGGGCTCTTCAGTCTGCCGTGGCCCGAGCACGTGCTTTGAGGCCTCGGAAAGCGAGGGCCAGAGTCAGATGCTATCTGCTGTTACACCTGCTCTTCATTGTCCTCATGGAATTAAGAGGAACCTGATAGAATTCACAGGTCCATGTCTCTCAAGTGCTGGAAAACCATAGACGGAGAGGGTGTAGTTTCTCAGGGAAACAAGTGTCAGAGATTATAATTTTTTATTGAAGAGAAAAATGTTCCCATGTGTTTAATATACAAAATGTAACTGTTGAATGAATAAAATATCTGGCATTTCAGTTTGTAACCTCTGAAAAGATCTATGAAACTACAGTTTAAGGGACTCTTAATGGAAAAATCTGAGAAAAAGAAACAAAACATCTTGACGGGAAGAAGCGTTCCAATAGCATTTCTGCAGTCACACGCAGTGTGCTAACTTTTCTCTCCAGCCACTGGGGTAATTTGGGGAACCCCGCCCCTCTCCCCAGGAGCTGCAGCGCTTCTCACCGGGGTGTGGGCCTCCCTGGCTGCGGTCTGCGCCAGTCACAGGGGCAGCAGCAGGGCCCACGGCTGCTCCCTTGGCTGGTGCACCGCTCCACACCTCTAGGCATTCGTTAGAAAAACCACGGGACGTCCTTCAGAAAGAACGAAATAATGCCGTTTGCAGTGACACGGACGGACCTAGACAGTGTCATGCTGAGTGAAATGAGCCAGACAAGGGAGGGGAGAGATCGTATGACATCCCTTGTATGTGCACTCGACAGAGAAATGATGCAGATGTGCTTACAGAACAGGGAGTCACAGACTTAGAGAGCGAGCTTGTAAACTTACGGTTGTGGGTGGAGGGGAAGGATGGGGGCAATGGCACAGTTAGGGAGTTTGGGATGGACATGCATACACTGCTATATTTAAAATAGATAACCAACAAGGACCTACTACACAGCACATGGAACTCTGCTCAATTTTATGTGGCAGCCTGGATGGGAGGGGAGTCTGGAGGAAAATGGATACATGTATATGTGTATGCCTGAGTCCCTTCACTGTCTGAAACTCACAACATTGTTAATCAGCTATATCTCCAATACAAGATGACAACCTTGAAGCAAAATCACTGAATGTGACTCCTGCATTGGGAGAAGCAGGGATGGGGCTGCTGGAGGGTCTGGATCTGCAGTGGAGATGATGACGCCTTTTGGAATTTGGGGGTTGCAAGGCATGGGAATCAATATTTCTTTTTTAATTGAAGTATAGTTGATTTGCAGTGTTGTGACAATCCCTGCTGTGTGGCAAAATGGCTCAGTTGTGCACATATATACTTTCTTTTCAAACATTCTGTTCTCTTATGGTTTATTGACTAGAGCTGCTATGCTATACGAGCTGGTGCCTCGGATGGTAAACCATCTGTCTGCAATGCAGGAGACCCGGGTTCAATCCCTGGGTTAAGAAGATCCCCTGAAGAAGGAAATGGCAACCCACTCCAGTACTCTTGCCTGGAAAATCCCATGGATGGAGGAGCCTGGTGGGCTACAGTCCATGGGGGCGAAAAGAGTTGGACAGGACTGAGCCGCTCCACTGTCACTTCCTCGCTATACATCAGGACCCTTTTCTTCACCCGTTCTGACCACCAACCCCAAACTCCCAGCACATCCCTGCGTCCCCCTCCCCCTTGGCAGTGGCGAATCTGCTCTCTATGTCTAGCAGTCTGTTCTGTAGGAACGTTCATCGGTGCCACATTTTAGATTCCACATAAAGCTGATATTGTATGGCACTGATATTTGTCTTTCTCTTTCTGACTTGCCTGACTTAGTATGATAATCACTAGTTGCATCCAAGTTGCAGCAAATAGCATTATTTCATTCTTTCTTACAACTGAGTAGTATTTGAAATGGGATTTAATCTTGTTTAACTTACATTGGAGGGTTATGAGACCTTTTTAGATAAAAGGAAACTCTGTAGAACCTTTTATTTGGATGGAACCGGGCCCCAGGCAGCTCTGAACATTCACGATATCATCAAATCAAGATCAGTTGGCTGTTTTCTGGCCCGCGGTAACTGATTCAAAAACAAAAAAAAAGAGGGCGACTCAGAACCTGATTGGCTGTAGTTTGCATCAATCACCAGAGGTGGGCGGGGAGATATGATTGACAGTCTCAGCCAGACCACCCAATCTCACCCCACCCTGGATGGCAGGGATCTCTGGAAGGAAAGGGTCCGCAGAGCCAAGAAACTCCAGCCTCCACCCGGAGTGTCTGCGCGACCGGTCTCCACTCCGCTTCCCTCCAGGGGTTTGGCGAAGCCTGCTGATCTCCCTTCTCACCTCCAACCACACTTAGGGCAGGTAGGTGATGACCTGACCTGGTCATCCGTGGAACTTTCTAGTGCTTAGTGATGTCACCCTATGCTCACACCCGCGCTCTCCTTCCGGGTTAGCTCTCCTAAGAGTCGTCAACTTGGAATTCGACATCGGGATTGACACTGTAGCAACAGCAGGTGTTTTCCTGGCTCAGCCCATGAGCTGGGTGCTGAGCTGTGTATATACCTGCAGTATTCCATTTCATCCCCACGTGATACTAAAGATTAGAGTCAGTAGCCAGTAGAGTTCGAATCTGAATGAAGTTGGTTCAAAGCCCAGGGTTCTACCTACCACACATACTAGCTGACACAGAGGAGCCTTTGAACTCAGGTTAAACCTCAGGCAGTTGGTAGGCTCTGAGCTATAGGTCTTTTGGAGGCAACTTGTCTAATAAGTTCCAGTTCATTAGGGGCTTGGAACTTTGGTTGTCATGTACAATTGTTGTTAACATTTTTTGGCAATGGAGATTTCCCCTAGAAATGAGATAACTCACAAGTCTGAATTCTGCCCAATAATGCATCACATTCTAATACTCCATGTCCAAACAAGGTGACTTGATAAAAGCCCCAGGTGCCAGAGTTTAGTTTTTTCCTCAAATGCCAAGATTTTACTGGTTGTTCAGATGATATAGAGACTCTTCATAAATCTAAATTTATTCTGTGTAAGGGACTGTGTTTCATTCTGGGGTTATATTTGTGTATCTGTACCTTTTGGTGATAATATCCTTTCTTGTCTGAAAAGATGATGCTAGTAAATAATGTGGTTTTTTTTAACATAATAAATTTATGCCATTTCCAACAGTCCTTATGCCATTTTTGAGGGAGGTGAATTTTGAAATGTTACCAGTTCATGAAATTAAAAAATGGAACTACTGACCTTATCTAATATCTATTAAGGCTTTCCTGAAGGCTCAGATGGTAAAGAAGCTGCTTGCAACACAGGAGACCTGGGTTCGATTGTTGGGTTGGAAACATCCATTGGAGAAAGGATTGGCTACACACTCCAGTATTCTTACCTGGAGAATTCCATGGACAGAGGAGACTGGTAGGCTACAGTCCAGGGGGTCACAAAGTGTCAGACACGACTGTGTGACTAGAGAGAGAGAGATCCAAAATCTAAGACTATGATGAGGTGTAAAGGAAAATATAAACAAATTTTAGAGATAAGTATACATAAAAGTAGAAAAATATTTGTCATTTTACTGCTTACTATTATTTAATAGTACTAAATATTCTGTTCTTTTTATCTTAGCCCTTCTGGTGGGATTACAGTGTGAAGTCTGTTTATTAAGGTCAGTTATTTATCCATTCTAGTGTTGAAAGACATTGAGTTTGCTTCTGATTGTTTGCTGTGATAAGCTGTATCACACTGAACATTCTTGTAGAAGCCATCCTGTTTTTTCCCTGTCTATTATTATTATTATTTTTAATACATAAAGAATCAGCCTGCAATGTGGGAGACCTGGGTCCAATCTCTGGATTGGGAAGACTCCCCTGGAGAAGGGAAAGTCTACCCACTTCAGTATTCTGGCCTAGAGAATTCCATGGACTATACAGTTGCGAAGAGTCAGACACGACTGAGCCACTTTCACTTCCAACTCCAACTTCCAAGCCCAGAAAAGCAGAGTGTGGTGTCAAGAGTACCTATATTTACATCTCTTGTGTTTAATAATTGTTAATATTTTGCCATCTTGGTTTAACCTATTTTGGGGGCCAGATTTAAAGTGAATAAGACATTATAGCATTTTACTCCAAAATATCTCAGTATATATCTCTAAAGAATGAAGATGTTTTCCTGCATGACCACAATTCCGTGTCATCCCTAACAATAGCTTCTGAATATCTTGTTCACGTTCAGTTTTTCCTAATAGTTTCCCAAATGTGTCTCAAATCAGAATCCAATCAAGGAGTCTACATTGTACATTACATCTGGTTGTTATATTCTGTCCTGAAAGTCTCTTTTGATCCCACTTTAATCTGTCTCAGGGATGTTGATAAGACCATTCTCCTATAGAATGTCTTATCTTTTGGATTTTGAGATTGTTTCTTTGTGATTAATTTTTTCTGCTATCACCTAAATTTTCTGCAAACTGGGAGTTATTTCTAAAGATTTGAGTAGATTCAGGATAAGTTTTTGGGGAAGAATATTCGACAGAGGTACCAAATGCATAGTCCACATTGCATCGCAACAGAAAACACCTAACATCTGGCAGGCACCCCCACCTCCCCGCATTAGAGCTGCTGCTGCTGCTGCTTTGCTAAGTCGCTTCAGTCATGTCTGACTCTGCGTGACCCCATAGACGCAGCCCACCAGGCTCCCCCGCCCCTGGGGGAGTGGGTTGCCATTTCCTTCTCCAAAGTGAAAAGTGAAAGTGAAGTCACTCAGTCGTGTCCGACTCTTAGCGAACCTGTGGACTGCAGCCTATCAGGCTTCTCCACCCATGGGATTTTTCAGGCAAGAGTACTGGAGTGGGTTGCCATTGCCTTCTCTGATTAGAGCTGCTAATGGTGACAATTAGGTTAAGATTGAGGGAGTCACCTCCCTGCGTTGTCAAGTTACAGATTTCCTCTTGAAAATGGATAATAATCTGTGGAAGTGTATGTTGACACCAAGCAAATGTCCAACTCCCTGTCATTTGCCCAAAGTGCTGGTACTCTTCTCTGTCAAATATTTCATTTGCGATTTGCAGTTTCTCCCATATTTTCTGCACTGATGAACTGGTGACAGTCATCTGGAAAGAAGAAATTTCTTTCTTTCACTGAGGTTATAGAGTTTTAGTTCCTGCTAGAAATTTAAGACCAGTGTTTAGTTTTTTCCTATTAATTTCCAAATGTTAGAGTAGAGAGATGGCATCATGGTCCTTCTCAGTGGTGGCAGGTGCGTTTGCTTTGTTTCTTGGCACCTTTCTCACGCATCAGTATAGACTCAAGGATTTTCATATATTCACTCTGTTTTAAGCAATGACAGCGGTTACTGTTCTTCATATTCTTCTTGTCTCGGCTCTTGGGTGCCCCTTCCTTAGGACAGGAGCCCGTCACTCACTGAGTATTTTCTTGCTTTCTGGAACAACAGCATATCCTAGATTGTACCTATGTTCTTGTGCAGAAATGAAAACGATTGTCTAGGCTTAATTCTGAAATGAGAACTGTTGGGTTATCCACAACAGTTTAATATTTAATATTAATACTTAATATTTTGAAAACGAACATCAAATTGCTCCCCATTATACAGAACGCAGTTACTGTTCCACCTGCACTGTGAGGGTCCTGGGAGGACCCTGTCTCCCTTCACTCTCATCAGTCCTTGACATTCTTAGACTTGAGTGATTTTTCCAATCAGGTAGGTGAAAATGGTGTTTAACTGGTGTTTTAATTTCTCTTTCTCCAGTTGCTAATTGTATTTAACATCTTTTCATATATATGTATTTTCTGCTTGAAAAGGTTACTCTTTCATCTCCTTTGTATATTTGGCCCATTTTAAAATCGGTTATTCTCCTGTGTGTTTAAAAAGACTTAGATGTGTTACATCATTTAAAGTAAAGGCCTGCCTGGGGTTTTTATCAGCAGCAGTTCCCAAAGTCAGCTTGTTCCCCATTACTGCAACTAGGTGTCACTGTCCACCTGTCTGGAGAAGAGGCGCCCATCCTGGGTTGTAGAGAGGGAAGTGTGGTTAAGATTTAATAGATGCCCGCCTGGGCTTCCTTCTGCTTGCTTGGGCACAAGGCATTCAAAAGACAACCTCATTCTATAGGTCTGTTCAACCTCCTGTACATATTTTGGAGAGGATTAAGCTTAATCACAATCAAGTCAAATGGCGGTATGCCACTCTTTGGGTCCTTCTAAGACTCCAGAAAGTATCTTTCACTTAACATGACGGCCAGCAGGCAGAGGAATGACCCCCAGCCACCTTTAAAGATCTTGGGATAGACCTGCACACAGATTAAGACTCTTTGGCCTTTTGGAGGACGAAATATTAATATTTCCTCTTGCCAAGAAACCTGTGGATGATAAGATATGCATCTGGTTTTTGGTAAGATTGTGGGTGTGGCAAGCAGTCTGATTTTTCCCATCTGTAAGGTGTTTTCAACCTGCAGGGGCTTCTTAGCTATTAATTGGAGAAAAAGTCACTAAGTGAATTACACCGATTAAAACCTCATCCTGCATAGGAGCTATATCTATTTTTAAAGACTTTGGGGATTATAATATGCAAATGAGAGTGCCCACACCATAAGTGCACAGTTTAGACTTTCACATGCTGAACACGCCCATGTAAAGGGAAACGGAAGGTGATCAGCCACCCCAAAACCTCTTGACACCCCTCCTCTGATCGCCCCCCGAAAGTTACCACTACCCTGACTTCCGTATCCAAAGGTTAGTGCATTACATTAATGGGCTCTCTCTCTTAATATTATGCTTGTGATATTGATTCATATTGAGTATGAGTAACATTTCTGTAGTGTTATTATATTCCACTGTGAGAACATGCAGTGATATATTCTATTACTGATGAATATTTGGGAAGTTCTTCGATTCTGGCTACTGTGAGTGATACCGCAGTGAACATTCTAGGGCTTGTCTTTTGAGGAACATGCATGGAATTCCTGGGACCTCAAGTGGCATGAATACTGCCAAAGAGAGTTTTTCAAAGTGGTTTGTATCCACTGACTCATCCTCTGCTGAGACTCTCAGGTGCTTTGGATCCTCAGCAGGCCTTGGAATGTCTGTCTTGCCCACCTTTGCTGTTCTGGTGGGACTGTAGTGTGAGCTCGACTTGTCAAGGCCACTTATTCTGTATGGGGAGGTTGAGGGTTAAGTTCTCTGCCCCCCTGAGAGACCAAGGAAATAGAATACCTGTGAAAGAAATCAGAGGTGGGTAAAGGGATGATTGAGGCTTAGAACATTTATTAACTCATGAAGTGCTGTTCAGGAAAAGCTGTAAGTGAATTCATTCTGATGGAAGATGTAGTTTTAAAAATCTCCCACTCCTACCCATACACATTGGTTTACCTGTAAAAATAGAAAAGAAACACAGTATAGTTCCTTCCTTCTTAACTTTCAAAATCATAATTGCTGTTTTATTCTGATTATAAGAAAGATCCATGATCAGTATAAAATTTCAAATAATGTAGTACATCAGAACCTTGAGAAAATGAACCTGAGGTATCATGAATGGTGATGTAACCTAGCTGCTGGGTGACTCTTTTCTTCTCTTTGCTTCTCACGTGAGGCTGAGCTCAAGAGTCTAACATTTCTAAGGAAGGGGGAATGTGGCGGAGCACAACTAGCCTGCAAAGAAGCAGGAGCCCCCCTGCCATAGACGACCCTGTGCCCGGGAGCGGAGCAGGGAGGGCCCAGGTCCCGGAGCTCTCCCTGTTCCCTGGATCAGGCTGGTGAAGTGGGTGCCAGATAACAGAGAAGTTCCCAGTTCCTGGCAGAACAGTCAGTCAGTTCAATCGCTCAGTCATGTCTGACTCTTTGTGACCCCGTGGACTGCAGCATGCCAGGCCTCCCAGTCCATCACCACCCCCTGGAGCTTACTCAAACTCATGTCCATGGAGTCAGTGATGCCATCCAACCATCTCATCTCTCTTCCGCTTCTCCTCCTGCCTTCAGTCTTTCCCAGCATCAGGGTCTTTTCAAATGAGTCACTTCTTTGCTCAGGTGGCCAAAGTATTGGAGCTTCAGCTTTAGCATCAGTCCTTCCAATGAACACTCAGGACTGATTTCCTTTAGGATGGACTGATTGGATCTCCTTGCAGTCCAAGGGACTCTCAAGAGTCTTCTCCAGCACAACAGTTCAAAAGCATCAGTTCTTCAGTGCTCAGCTTTCTTTATTGTCCAACTCTCACATACATAAATAACTACTGGAAAAACCATAGCTTTGACTAGACAGACCTTTGTTGGCAAAGTAATGTCTCTGTTTTTAATATGCTGTCTAGGTTGATCATTCACAATAAACTGTGGGAAATTCTGAGCGAGATGGGAATACCAGACCACCTAACCTGCCTCTTGAGAAATCTGTATGCAGGTCAGGAAGAAACAGTTAGAACTGGACATGGAACAACAGACTGGTTCCAAATAGGAAAAGGAGTGCGTCAAGGCTGTATATTGTCACCCTGCTTATTTAACTTCTATGAAGAGTACATCATGAGAAACGCTGGACTGGAAGAAACACAAGCTGGAATCAAGATTGCTGGGAGAAATATCAATCACCTCAGATATGCAGATGACACCACCCTTGTGGCAGAAAGTGAAGAGGAGCTAAAAAGCCTCTTGATGAAAGTGAAAGAGGAGAGTGAAAAAGTTGCCTTAAAGCTCAACATTCAGAAAACGAAGATCATGGCATCCGGTCCCATCACTTCATGGGAAATAGATGAGGAAACAGTAAAAACAGTGTCAGACTTTATTTTGGGGGGCTCCAAAATCACTGCAGATGGTGACTGCAGCCATGAAATTAAAAGACACTTGCTCCTTGGAAAGAAAGTTATGACCAACCTAGATAGTATATTCAAAAGCAGAGACATTACTTTACCGACTAAGGTCCATCTAGTCAAGGCTATGGTTTTTCCTGTGGTCATGTATGGATGTGAGAGTTGGACTGTGAAGAAGGCTGAGCACTGAAGAATTGATGCTTTCGAACTGTGGTGTTGGAGAAGACTCTTGAGAGTCCCTTGGACTGCAAGGAGATCCAACCAGTCCATTCTGAAGATCAGCCCTGGGATTTCTTTGAAAGTAATGATGCTAAAGCTGAAGCTCCAGTACTTTGGCCACCTCATGCGAAGAGTCAACTCATTGGAAAAGACTCTGATGCTGGGAGGGATTGGGGGCAGGAGGAGAAGGGGACGACCGAGGATGAGATGGCTGGATGGCACCACGGACTCGATGGACGTGAGTCTGAGTGAACTCCGGGAGATGGTGATGGACAGGGAGGCCTGGCGTGCTGCGATTCATGGGGTCACAGAGAGTCGGACATGACTGAGTGACAGAACTGAACTTAACTGAACTGAGGTTGATCATAACTTTCTTCCAAGAATCAAGTATCTTTTAATTTCTGCAGTCACCATCTGCAGTGATTTTGGAGCCCCCCAAAATAAAGTCTCTCACTGTTTCCATTCTTTCCCCATCTATTTGTCATGAAGTGATGGGACTGGATGACATGATCTTAGTTTTCTGAATGTTGAGTTTTAAGCCAACATTTTCACTCTCCTCTTTCACTTTCATCAAGAGGCTCTTTAGTTCTTCGCTTTTTGCCATAAGGGTGGTGTCATCTGCATATCTGAGGTTATTGATATTTCTCCCAGCAATCTTGATTCCAACTTGAGCTTCATTCATCCTGGAATTTCTCATGATGTACTCTGCATATACGTTAAATAAACAGGGTGACAATATACAGCCTTGACGTACTCCTTTTCCTATTTGGAACCAGTCTGCTGTTCCATGTCCAGTTCTGACTGTTGCTTCCTGACCTGCATACAGATTTTTCAAGAGGCAGGTCAGGTGTTCTGATATTCCAATCTCTTGAAGAGTTTTCCACAGTTTGTTATGATCCACACAGTCAAAGGCTTTGGCATAGTCAATAAAGCAGAAATAGATGTTTTTTCTGGAACTCTCTTGCTTTTTCAATGATCCAGCGCATGTTGGCAATTTGATCTCTGGTTCCTCTGCCTTTTCTAAAACCAGCTTGAACATCTGGAAGTTCATGGTTCATGTACTGTTGAAGCCTGACTTGGAGAATTATGATCATTACTTTGCCAGCGTGTGAGATGAGTGCAATTGTGTGGTAGTCTGAGCATTCTTTGGCTTTGCCTTTCTTTGGTATTGGAATGAAAACTGACTGTTTCCAGTCCTGTGGCCACTGCTGAGTTTTCCAAAGTTGCTGGCCTATTGAGTACAACATTTTCACAGCATCATCTTTTATGAGTTGAAATAGCTCAACTGGAATTCCACTACCTCCACTAGCTTTGTTTGTAATGATGCTTCCTAAGGCCCACTCAACTTCACATTCCTGGATGTCTGGCTCTAGGTGAGTGATCCCACCATCATGATTATCTGGATCATGAAGATCTTTTTTTATAGTACTTCTGTGTATTAGTGGCACCTTTTCTTAATATCTTCTGCTTCTGTTAGGTCCATACCATTTCTGTCCTTTATTGAGCCCATCTTTGCATGAAATGTTCCCTTGGTATCTCTAATTTTCTTGAAGAGATCTCTAGTCTTTCCCATTCTAATGTTTTCCTCTATTTCTTTGCATTGATTGCTGAGGAAGGCTTTCTTATCTCTCCTTGATATTCTTTGGAACTCTGCATTCAAATGGGTATAACTTTCCTTTTCTCCTTTGCTTTTCACTTCTCTTCTTTTCAGAGCTATTTGTGAGGCCTCCTCAGACAGCCATTTTGCCTTTTTGCATTTCTTTTTCTTGGGGATAGTCTTGATCCCTGCCTCCTGTAATGTCACAAGCCTCTGCCCATAGTTCATCCTGCACTCTATCAGATCTAATCCCTTGAATCTATTGTCACTTCCACTGTGTAATCGTAGGGATTTGAGAGCAAGAACTGGCAGAAGCAGCCCCAGAGCCCAGAGTCCACCTAGTCATGACATCAGAGCAGATTCCTGCCACCAGGTGGCGCCCTGTGCTGGCCGCGGGCTCTGGGCTCCAGCGCTGGACCTGGCTGTGGAGCTGCTGCCGGGCAGGTGTCCTGTTGCGGGTCAGTGGGCGTGGTCAAGAGGATGAGAGGCCAACCCAGACTGGGGTCGGGGGCCACTTTGGGGTGTTTGCGTGCATATGGATCAGCAGCAGATGATTTCATTTCAAAATGAAATGAATGTTGTAAGTGGCAAATGGGGACAGGTTGAACGTGACCTTGAATGCCAAGGTGACGATTTTGGATTTTGTCCTGAGGGCAGTGGAGACCACTGACGCTTTGTGAACGAAGAGTCAGAATCAAAGCAGTTCTCCAGCAAGATTAATTTCTTCCCGAAATGTGTTCCAGCAGAACGAGAGGTAGGAGCCAGGCAGGAGTGGGGGATGTGGGCTCTGTGTTCAGGTTGCCTGGTTTCCTGTCTTGGCTTCTGCGGCTGACCAGCAGCGTGGCATGGCTCAGTTTCTCATCTGCAGAAGGGAACTTTTTTAAAATTGTATGTATATATTATTTTTGGTTGTGCTGGGGCTTCGGGCTTCAGGTTGAGTGCTGAAGAATTGATGCTTTTGAACTGTGGTGTGGAGAAGACTCTTGGGAGTCCCTTGGACTGCAAGGAGATCCAACCAGTCCATCCTAAAAGAGATCAGTCCTGGGTGTTCTTTGGAAGGGCTGATGCTGAAGCTGAAACTCCAATACTTCGGCCACCTGATGTGAAGAATGGACTCATTTGAAAAGACCCTGATGCTGGAAAAGATTGGGGGCAGGAGGAGAAGGGGATGACAGAAGATGAGATGGTTGGATGGCATCACCGACTCAATGGACATGAGTTTGGGTAAACCCCGGGAGTTGGTGACGGACAGGGAGGCCTGGCGTGCTGCAGTCCATGGGGTCACAAAGAGTCAGACACGACTGAGCAACTGAACTGAACTGGGCCTTCACTGCAGCAGGAGCTTTTATCTAGCTGCGGCGAGCGGGGTCTCCTCTCTAGTTTGGTGCGGGCCTCTCATTGCAGTGGCTTCTCTTGTTGCAGAGCATGGGCTCTGGGTGCACGGCTTCAGGAGTTGTGGCTCACAGGCTCTGGAGCACAGGTTCCATAGTTGCGTCTCACAGGCTTTGTTGGTCCACGGCATGTGGGATCTTTCCGGATCAAGGATCAAGCCCGTATCTCTTGAATTGGCAGATGCGTTCTTTACCACTGAACCGCCTGGGGAGCCCTGGAACGGGAACCCTATGAGCACCTGTGTCACAGGGTCGGTTCCTGTGCAGAACACGTCAACTGATGTCAAAGGTGAACAGTGCTCTGGACAGTGCCTGACATCCTGACATGCTGTGCTCCTGATAACTCTTAGCTGCTGTTTTTTCCTAATGAATGGGTCCTGCCTTTCTCCTCTCTGCTTTTCTCCTTCCTACTCTGCAGTTCTCCCTGCCTTGGGGATCCTGTGCGTCCCTCCTTCACAATGTGTCTGATATTTCTTAGGAGAACATGGCTTGTTCATTGTTATGTCACAGAGTCTTGTTTTCTGGACCTCAGCTAAAGGGGACCAATGAGTAGAAATTGCTTCCCTGTTCCACTTCTACTGCATCACGTCCTTGGATGTTAACCTTTATCTTCACAAATCTGCTTCTTCATCCTTACAATGTGGGCTACTAAGAGCATGCGACTTTCAGGGTTGTTTGAGGATGTGAAGAGCCTAATGCAGTGTCTGTGACCGAGAGCTCGGTGACGTAGCAGGTCCGTCCTCTGTCCTGTTGGAGCTCTGCCGACTCTGCACCTGGATGCCATCCTCCTGCCTCTTCCACCTCCACCTGCTGAATTGCCACCCGGCTTATAACCCGAGAATAGCTTCGCCGCAGAATGTGATTTCTTCTCTAAGCAATACCTTTCTGCTCTAGCATTTATTTTCTCCCCCACTGATTAGTCTACTGCAGCTCCTCTAACAAAGTGCCGTAAACTCAGTGGATCAGACAGAAGAAGTGATTTCCTCGCAGTCAGGGAGGCTGGGAGTCCAAGGTCAAGGCGTCGGCAGGCTTGGTCTCTCCCGAGGCCTCTGCTTGGCTTGCAGACAGCTGCCTCTCGCTGTGTCCTCATGTGGCTTTTCACTCTGTGTGCACACACCTCACGTCTCCTCCTCCTCTTATAGGGGTTCTATTGGGTTAGGGCCCTGTTTTCTGACCGTGTGTGTGTGTGTTAGTCGCTTAGTCATGTCTGACTCTTTGCGACCCCAAAGAGTCTTTGCAACCCCATGGACTGTAGCCCACCAGACTCCTCTGTCCATGGGATTCTCCAGGCAAGAGGAGGGAACTGCGTTGCCATTCCCTTCTCCAGAGGATCTTCCCAACCCAGGGACTGAACCTGGGTCTCCTGCACTGAAGGCAGACCCTTCACTGTCTCAACCACCAGGAAAGTCCCCTTCTGACCTTGCTAGTGCTAGTGACCACAGTTCCCTCTTTAAAGGCCCCGTCTCCACATACAGTTAAACCAAGAGTTGAGGCTTTAACATAAGAATTTGGGGGAAGGCAGCTATGCTCGCCACTATACCACCGCTACACAAAGATGGAATTTAGAAAGATGGTAATGATAACCCTGTATGAAGACAGCAAAAGAGACACAGATGTATAGAACAGACTTTTGGATTCTGTGGGAGAGGGAGAGGGTGGGATGATTTGGGAGAATGGCATTTAAACGTGTATACTATCATGTAAGAAACGAATCACTAGTCTAGATTCGATACAGGATACAGGATGCTTGGGGCTGGTGCACTGGGATGACCCAGAGAGATGATATGGGGAGGGTGGTGGGAGGGGGGTTCAGGATTGGGAACTCATGTACACCCATAGCAGATTCATGTCAATGTATGGAAAACCAATACAGTATTGTAAAGTAAAAAATAAATAAATAAAATAAAATTTTTTTAAAAAATAGAAAAGAAAAAGAATCTGGGGGGACACAATTAAGTCCATAATAGACACCCATCTCATACTCATATCTCAGCTTGCTTTGCAATATAATTTGTGTGCTCATCACATATAAATAAGAGGATTATGCTAGGTCAGATAATTATTTGGCAAACAGAATTCCTTCCCTCTCGTCTCCATGGGTACATTCCTCTGCCCCTGACCTTGGTTTCGGCCATGTGACTTTCTTTGGCCAATGGGAAGTCAGCAGATACGAGCAGAGCCTTGGAGTGTGCTTCCTGGGTGGCAGTTGTTCCCTGAAGCAGCATTTCTCCAGGAAGAGATTGTGTCTCTGTAGCTACCCAGCCTGTGAGGGTAAGGGAGACACAGAGCAGACCTAGGCCCAACCTCACCCTGAAACCAAGCCCAGCTGAATTCCAGCTCAACTGTGAGTGTGTGTGGAGGAGATAAACCTTTTTATTGGATGCGTCTGATTTCTTATGCATCACCGTTAGGGTCAGTCAGTCAGTTCAGTCGCTCAGTCGTGTCCAACTCTTTGCAACCCCATGAACCGCAGCACACCAGGCCTCCCTGTCCATCACCAACTCCCGGAGTTCACTCAGACTCATGTCCATCGAGTCAGTGATGCCATCCAGCCATCTCATCCTCAGTCGTCCCCTTCTCCTCCTGCCCACAATCCCTCCCAGCATCAGAGTCTTTTCCAATGAGTCAACTCTTTGCATGAGGTGGCCAAAGTACTGGAGCTTCACCTTCAGCATCATTCCTTCCAAAGAAATCCCAGGGTTGATCTCCTTCAGAATGGACTGGTTGGATCTCCTTGCAGTCCAAGGGACTCTCAAGAGTCTCCTCCAACACCACAGTTCAAAAGCATCAATTCTTCGGCGCTCAGCCTTCATCACAGTCCAACTCTCACATCCATACATGACCCCTGGAAAAACCATAGCCTTGACTAGACAGAACTTAGTCGGCAAAGTAATGTCTCTGCTTTTGAATATACTATCTAGGTTGGTCATAACTTTTCTTCCAAGGAGAAAGCATCTTTTAATTTCATGGCTGTTAGGGTAACAGCTGGCCAATTGTACCAAGTCGCTTCAGTCATGTCTGACTCTTTGTGACCCCATGGACTGTAGTCCGCCAGGCTCCTCTGTCCACGGGATTCTTCAAGCAGGAATACTGAAGCGGGTTGCCATTCCCTTCTCCAGGGGCTCTTCCTGACCCAGGGATCAAATCCAGGTCTCTTACGCCTCCTGCATCGGCAGGTGGGCTCTTTACCACTAGCGCCACACTAGTCCGACTATACATTAAGTATTTATTAATTTCTTACCATGTTCAAGAACCTGTGCTGAACAGTATATAGACATTAGCCCACTTAGTTGTCAAAAGATCCCTACAGTGTAAATGACGCTTATTCTCTCCAATTAGTAGATGGGAAAATTGAGTCAAGGAGGTCTTATCCAGGGCCATGTGGCTGGTCAGAAGCAGAACCGGGGTTTGAGCCCAGGCCAGTCTGGGTTATAGATTAGAGGGCCCTACACTGTGAGTCGCAGGCAGACAGAGGTGGTCATGTTTTTCAAAGCCAGATTGGAATCTCCTCGTTTTTAGCTTCTGCGTTGCTGTCCTCTCTACCCCCACAGAGAGCTGCTATTTGTAGCTTCTTCCTAACCCCCTTGGGGAGGGGAGTGTGGATCCAGTAGCTCTTTTTGCTTGTCAGGACCAGTTCTGTGGAATTGCTTTCCCTTTGAGAGGCAGCAAGACGCATCCTGCCAGCATCGTGTGCTGCAAGCAGCCTGTGAAAGCTCGTTTGATCTGTAGGAAGAATCTCCCAAATCTCTCACCAGCCACGGTTTTCAATAGCTCTCCTGCACTTGTCTCCTGCACCTTGCCTGCCCAGCAGACAACACGCCATGTCTTTATCTTTGTCTTTTTCCCCCCACTGCTGCTTCTTTCTTTGTCTTTTTCTACCTGTTTGCTGATTCTTGGTTTGGGGGCGGACGGTTGAATCAATTAATAGAGAATTTGCAGAATCACAAGTGTGGTTATTAGAGGATGGTGTAATTAACTTCTTCAGACTAATTGAAATTTCCATTTAAAAGGAGAAGCCAAGTGCCTCTTTGCTTAAATGACTTTCTCTCATAGAACAGCCTCATGAAAAGATTCTTTAGTGCGTATCCGTAAGCCAGAGGCCTCCGTGCTGCTGTGAAACTGTGGGAGAAGAATGAAGCCATCTCTCTCTCCCTCTGTCTTTGTTCCCTGCTCTCCTGAACGTGCTCAGGGTTACACGGCTTCCTGCACTGTATCGCGCTGCTTCTCAAGCCACCGAACAAGGTCAGGAAACGGGCCGGAGGAAAGAGCGTCAAACCCGAAGCGCCTTTTGACTTGGAGAGCAGAAAGCAGAGCGGTGACCCGCGGGCGCCTGCGGCCCTGGTGTGGCTGGCATCTCCCGCGGCGTCCTCGGGTGCTAGTGGCTGGCTCCTGGGTCTCCACCTGGAGGACTGCGGTCTCCCTCTCCCTCCCTCCCTCTCTCTCTCTCTCTCTCTCTCTCTCTCTCTCTCTCTCTCTCTCTCTCTCGGATGGGGCTTCCCATCCTCAGGGTGTGGGAACGCTCCCGTGACCCCGTCCAATCAGATGACGGCCCTTAAGTCACTGGTGCGGGGTTAGCATGTGACCACCCCACCCCCTGTAGACCAATGGCGCAGACTGAGGTCTCTACTGAAAGGACTGAGCGCCGGAGGCTTTGTTCCCACCAGGACAGTGAGCAGGGGTGTCTGCCTGCACCTCCTCATCTCGTTCTGGTGTTGACAAGGAAAAGCATTTTTGTTGTTTGGTCAGTAAGTCGTGTCCGACTCTTTGTGACCCCATGAACTGTAGCCCACCAGGCTCCTCTGTCCATGGGATTCGCCAGGCAAGAACACTGGAGTGGGTTGCCTTTCCCTTCTCCAGGGGATCTTCCCGACCCAGGGGTCTACCCTGAGTCTCCTGCTTGGCCCGTGGATTCTTTACCAGGGAGCCATGTGGGAAGCCCCAAGAAAAGAATGTCTGAGCGTCAAGCTGGCCCCTAGGGAGCTGGAGTCAAGCAGTAGATGCCACCAGGGCGATTTCAGGGCCTCGGTCCTTCTTGCCAGAATTAACCTTTGCCCCGAACTTTCTAGTTGTATGTGCCAGCAAATTTTATGGGTTTTTTTTTTTTTTCCCCTCTTAATCCAGATGTGGTTGAGTCCTATCCTCTCTAACTCACGTTTAATGCAGCAGTTAGATAGTAAAGTACTGACTCTGGGTTACAACAAGGGTCAAGTTATGCTAATGTCATAGGTGGTGACGAGTGTGAAGCATACCTATTGAGCTGGGGACGTAGCTGGTTTTGGAAACCTGGAGGGTGCAGGCTATTACTCGGGGCTTTTGGTCTGGCCTCAGGGATTCTTGGTGTGTATTCCCGTCTCTATGAAGGCTAGTGAGGACAGCAGCCAAGGACCCACACTCACGGGCCTCCACTCCTGCAGACAGACTGACCACCGGCAGAAAGGCTCTGTTTCTAGGAGACTTTGGTTTGAAGCCCTGTTCTGTCTCCTGCAGGGAGTGTGGTTTGGGGACAAAGGATGGTCCTTTCTGAGCTACAGCATCGTCACAGCTGCAGTGGGAGACGGTTCTGTGGGCTCATGTTTATGCAGTGCCTAAGCCTAGCTTGGCACTGAGGAGGTGCTAAATGTGTTGGCTATTATCGCCCTAGGCAGGCTTTGCATAACTACTGTGTTTAATGGAGAATCAGGACAGTCAGAAGTGGCTTGACCGCAGGTGATCTCAGATCATGAGTGGGAGGAGTTTTTAGTAAGGAGAAGGTTCTGTCAATATGCCCGCTGTTATCCACTCACTCAAACTCCTAAGGAGACACTCAGTTGGGGTTTCACAGTGAAAATAGTGTCAACTGATGCCCGCCAGGGGGCGGCCGCGTGTGATCAGTGCAGAAGGTTTTGGTTCCACCAGGGGGCACAGGACACAAGGCAATTTCAGCAGGTGGCCAGGGGTTCTTGAGGCCAGGGGCACCCAGGTGATGAAAAAACGACGCCTGACTGTTCAGAGCAGCGGGGGAGCTATCCACAGCCTTGTTCCTGCAGTGAAACGTGGGACTTCAGCTGAATGATAACGGTCTTTGTTTAATCTTTACAAGAACCGCAAGTGGTAGATATGACTATTTTCTCCATTTTATGCTAAGAGGAAAAAAATGTTTGGAGAGACTGTGCCACGTTCCTGCAGTGGCACCTGGCCCATGGGAGGGGAGACAGGGATCGAAACTGAGGTCTCTCAATGGTGTAACCGCTGACCCACATGGTCTTCATGGTGGATCTGCTCCTGGTCACCAGAGAGGGAAACCCTGGACCCCCACCTGCTGTCCTGTGTCAGGCTCTTCTTCAGAACCAGCCTGGGTTCCCTCTGCCAGCAGATGCATGAGGCTGGCCAGAAAGTTCACTGGAGTTTTTTTCTATAAGATGTTATGAACATTTTGGCCAACCAAATATAAGCCTGTTTTGCAAGGAAACAAGAGACAGCTTGGTGGTCCCCAACTCATAGAGGCTAATGGACTGGCAGTTAGTACATATTTGTTAAACGAGTAGCTGATTAACTCAAAACGCACCTTCAGATCTGGGAAATGTCAGCTCCCTGTGCCTGGGGTCCACTTAGCATCAGGTCCAAGTTCATGGGATTCAGAGCCAGGCCACCTGCTTTCAAACTCTGCCCTCTCTGCTCACAGGCAGCGTGATCTTATCCCAGTGACTTGGCCTCTGTCAGCCTGTCTCCCCATCTGTAAAGTGGGGGTGCTGGAGACATGTCCGTTTGCATAAGGCCCTTGTGGGCACTGTGGAATAATGCATCGTGTCTGGCATGTGGTGAATACTCCATGAGCGTTAGTTCTCTCCACCGTCTCAGCTACGCTGGCTCTAACCTCTGTGGAAATGAGTGCCTCCCGCCAGTGGGGCTGTCCACCCTAGCTGCCTCTCACTCTTGCTCATTATCTCGCCCCATTCTCTGAGACGATCAGGGCGAGAGCAACTCCATTTTTAAATTGTCTTTGCCTCTCCACCTAGGCCCTGTGTCATCATAGCAGCCGTCGGGTGTTTATCTGAAAAAGCTCTTTGGTCAATAATGAGCAGCTGGACTGTGAGGCAGCCAGGAAAACAGCACCAAGTAAACACAGCCGTAACCTTCTCTTCTCTCTGCCTCTCATGCTGTCTGAAAGGTGCACAGCTTCTCTTTCTGCAGCTAAGGCACGAGTGGAATGAGCAAGTAATAAATATCAGGAGGCTGATGGATTTCCAGGGAGCCCGAGAAGGAGGGAGGGAGGCTAAGGAAAGCCAGGGCTGTGTGTGGAGGACCCTGCAAGCCCCCTTCGCCCTCTGCAGGTGCCGGAGCTGGATGAGCAGCCCCGACAAGGAAGGGCAGGGTCTGTGCCCCCGCAGAGTTCCACTGGGGAGGTGGGCCTGGATGGAAGCTATCAAATCAGCTAGTGCTGGTCCTGGGTGTGTTTCCAACCATCGGGGCTGATGATGTTCAGAGGGGAATGAACCCTTCAGATGTGTCCACGGTTCAGTGAGAGCCGCACTGGGCCAGGACAGCTGGGTTCTTTTGTTCTGCCTCCCTAACCCTGGAAGAGAAGTTTCCTCTCCAGACCTCAGTTTCCCCTTTTATAAAAGTGAGATGCTTGGATTAGTTCTCAAAGTGATGAAAGTGTTCATTGCTCAGTCGTATCTGAATCTTTGTGGCCCCATGAAGTAGAGCCCTCCAGGCTCCTCTGTCCTTGTCATTCTTCAGGCAAGAATACTGGAGTGGGGTGCCATCCCCTTGTCCAGGGGCATCTTCCTGACGCAGGTATCAAACCTGGGTCTCCTGCAGAACAGGCAGATCCTTTACCATCTGAGTCTCCAGGGAAGCCCCCTTAAAAATGATGAATGACATTTATTAAGTGCTTAGTCTGTGCCTGGTGATTGATCAATGCCCTTGATTTATAACAACTTAATTCCCACAACAGACTAATTCCCTTTGCACATAAGAAAACCAAACACAGAGCGCAAGTAATTGAGCACTGTCAGTTGTCGAGCTGGGAACTGAACCACAGCTGTCTGACCCCCACCATTGCCAAGCTCAACTACTCTGCCACATGGCATTCTGATGGATTCTGTGTCTGTAAAATGGGTACAATATGCCAACTCTGTTCCAGGGTTGACGTGAGAACTGAATACACAGTCACACATAAAGCACCGTATTTTCCTGGAGAACTAATCTCAGTATATGACTCTGGGTGGCTTTACCCACCCTGGAGAAGGAAATGGCAACCCTCTCTAGTACTCTTGCCTGGAAAATTGCATGGACAGAGGAGCCTTGTAGGCTACAGTCCATGGGGTCACAAAGAGTCAGACACGACTGAGCAACTTCACTTCACTTCACTTTACCTAACCTGGCTCCAGATATGGAAAGCTGACTTGGCCTTCTCTATGAGAGTACTGTATGCCCTGGTCACTGCTTAATTCACGGGTGGTCAAGTCACTCCAGATAGAAAACTAACCCAATTCCTAAATCATGACCTAACTACAGTATTGGAAAAGAGGAACTCTTCTGCCAATCAGTTCAGTTCAGTTCAGTTGCTCAATCGTGTCCGACTCTTTGCAACCCCATGGACTGCAGCATGCCAGGCCTCCCTGTCCATCCCAACTCCAGGAGCTTGCTCAAACCCATCCATTGAATTGGTGATTCCATCCAACCATCTCATCCTCTGTTGTCCTCGTCCCCTTCTCCTGCCACCTTCAATCTTTCCCAGCATCAGAGTCTTTTCCAATGAGTCAGTTCTTCACATCAGGTGGCCAAAGTATTGCAGTTTCAGCTTCAGCATCAGTCCTTCCAATGAATATTCAGGACTGATTTCCTTTAGGATGGACTGGTTGGATCTCCTTGCAGTCCAAGGGACTCTCAAGAGTCTTCTCCAACACCACAGTTCAAAAGCATCAATTCTTCGGTGCTCAGCTTTCTTTATAGTCCAACTCTCACATCCATACATGACCACTGGAAAAACCATGGCCTTGACTAGATGGACCTTCGTTGACAAAGTAATGTCTCTGCTTTTTAATATGCTGTCTAGGTTGTTCATAACTTTTCTTTTAAGGAGCAAGCATCTTTTAATTTCATGGCTGCAGTCACCATCTGGGTGGTGTCATCTGCATATCTGAGGCTATTGATACTTCACCTGCCAATCTTGATTCCAGCTTGTGTTCATCCAGTCCAGCATTTGTCATGATGCACTCTGCATATAAGTTATATAAGCAGAGTGACAATATCAGCCTTGATGTACTCCTTTCCCGATTTGGAACCAGTCTGTTGTTCCATGTCCAGTTCTAGCTATAGCTTTTTGACCTGCATACAGATTTCTCAGAAGGCAGGTCAGGTGGTCTGGTATTCCCATCTCTTGAAGAATTTTCCACAATTTGTGGTGATCCACACAGTGAAAGGCTTTGGCATAGTCAATGAAGCAGAAATAGATGTTTTTCTGGAACTTTCTTGCTTTTTCCATGATCCGGTGGATGTTGGCAATTTGATCTCTGGTTCCTCTGTCTTTTCTAAATCCAGCTTGAACATCTGGAAGTTCACGGTTCATTTACTGTTGAAGCCTGGCTTGGAGAATTTTGAGCATTACTTTACTAGCATGTGAGATGAGTGCAATTGTGCAGTAGTATGAGCATTCTTTGGCATTGCCTTTCGTTGGGATTAGAATGAAAAGTGACCTTTTCCAGTCCTGTGGCCACTGCTGAGTTTTCCAAATTTGCTGGCATATTGAGTACAATACTATCACAGCATCATCTTTCAGGATTTGAAATAGCTCAACTGGAATTCCATCACCTCCACTAGCTTTGTTCATAGTCATGCTTCCTAAGGCCCACTTGACTTCACATTCCAGGATGTCTGGCTCTAGGTGAGTGATCACACCATCGTGAGCATCTTGGTCATGAAGATCTTTTTTGTACAGTTCTTCTGTGTATTCTTGCCACCTCTTCTTAATATCTTCTGCTTCTGTTAGGTCCATATCATTTCTGTCCTTTTTTGTGCCCATTTTTGCATTAAATGTTCCCTGAGTATCTCTAATTTTCTTGAAGAGATCTCTAATCTTTCCCATTCTTTTGTTTTCCTCTATTTCTTTGCATTGATTGCCGAGGAAGGCTTTCTTATCTCTCCTTGATATTCTTTGGAACTCTGCATTCAAATGGGTATAACTTTCCTTTTCTCCTTTGCTTTCACTTCTCTTCTTTTCAGAGCTATTTGTAAGACCTCCTCAGACAATCATTTTGCCTTTTTGCATTTCTTTTTCTTGGGGATGGTTTGATCCCTGCCTCCTGCACAATGTCACAAACCTCCATCCATAGTTCATCAGGCACTCTATCAGATCTAGTCCCTTGAATCTATTTGTCACTTCCACTGTATAATCATAAGGGATTTGATTTAGGTCATACCTGAATGCTCTAGTGGTTTTCCCTACTTTCTTCAATGTAAGTCTGAATTTGGCAAAAAGGAGTTCATGATCTGAACCACAGTCAGCTCCTGGTCTTGTTTTTGCTGACTGTATAGAGCTTCTCCAACTTTGGCTGCAAAGAATATAACCAATCTGATTTTGGTGTTGACCCTCTGGTGATGTCCATGTGTAGAGTCTTCTCTTGTGTTGTTGGAAGAGGGTGGTCACTATGACCAGTGTGTTCTCTTGGCAAAACTCTATTAGCCTTTGTCCTGCTTCATTCTGTACTCCAAGGCCAAATTTGCCTGTTACTCCAGGTGTTTCTTGACTTTCTGCTTTTACATTCCAGTTCCCTTTATGAAAAGGACATCTTTTTTGGGTGTTAGTTCTAGCAGGTCTTGTAGGTCTTCACAGAACCATCCGACTTCTGCTTCTTCAGCAATACTGGTCAGGGCATAGACTTGGGTTACCGTGGTATTGAATGGTTTGCCTCGGAAACAAACAGAGATTATTCTGTCATTTTTCAGATTGCATCCAAGCACTTCGGACTCTTCTGTTGACCATGATGGCTACTCCATTTCTTCTAAGGGATTCTTGCCCACAGTAGTAGATATAATGGTCATCTGAGTTAAATTCACCCATTCCAGCCCATTTTAGTTCGCTGATTCCTAAAATGTCAATGTTCACTCTTGCCGTCTCCTGTTTGACCACTTCCAATTTGCCTCGATTCATAGACCTAACATTCCAGGTTCCTATGCAATATTGCTCTTTACAGCATCAGACTTTACTTCCGTCATCAGTCACATCCACAGCTGGGTATTGTTTTTGCTTTGGTTCCTTCCCTGCATTCTTTCTGAAGTTATTTCTCCACTGATCTCCATAGCATATTGGGCACCTACCAACCTGGGAAGTTCATCTTTCAGTGTCTCATCTTTTTGCCTTTTCATACTGTTCATGGGATTCTCAAGGCAAGAATACTGAAGTGGTTTGCCATTCCCTTCTCCAGTGGACCACGTTTTGTCAGAACTCTCCACCATGACCCGTCCATCTTGGGTGGCCCTACATGGCATGGCTTATAGTTTAATTGAGTTAGACAAGGCTGTTGTCCATGTGATCAGATTGGTTAGTTTTCTGTGATTGTGGTTTTCAGTCTGTCTGCCCTCTGATGGAGAAGGATAAGAGGCTTATGGAAGCTTCCTGATGGGAGAGACTGACTGAGGGGGAAACTGCTTCTTGTTCTGACTGCTGGGGCCATGCTCAATTCAGCTCAGTTCAGTCACTCAGTCATGTCCAATTCTTTGCCACCTCATGGACTACAGCACGCCAGGCCTCCCTGTCCATCACCAACTCCTGGAGTTTTCTCAAACTCATGTCCATCGAGTCAGTGATGCCATCCCACCATCTCATGGTGGGGCCATGCTCAGTAAATCTTTAATTCAATTTCCTGTTGGTAGGTGGGGCTGTGCTCCCTCCCTGTTGTTTACCTGGGGGGCTTCCCTTGTGGCTCAACTAGTAAAGAATATTCCTGCAATGTGAAAGACCTGGGTTCCATCCCTGGGCTGGGAAGATCCCCTGGAGAAAGAAAAGGCTACTCATTCCAGTATTCTGGCCTAGAGAATTCCATGGACAGTCCATGGGGTCGCAAAGAGTCGGACATGACTGAGCAACTTTCACTTCACTTCCATCTATGTTTGGAGGTAATGAAGATAATGGCAACCTGCTTCAAAAGGTCCCATGTACACACTGCTACACTCAGTGCCCCTGACCCTGCAGCAGGCCCCCGCCGATCACGCCTCTGCCGGAGACTTCTGGACACTCACCGGCAAGTCTGGGTCAGTCTCTTGAGGGGTCACTGTTCCTTTCTCACCGGTTCTGGTGCACACAAGGTTCTGTTGTGCCCTCCAAGAGTCTGTCTCCCTGTCCTGTGTAAGTTCCCGTGGTTCTCTGGTGGGGTTAATGGTGACCTCCTCCAAGAGGGCTTATGCCACACCCAGGTCTGCTGCGCCCAGAGCCCCTGACCGTGTGGCAGACTACTGCTGACCTGTACCTCCTCAGGAGACACCCAAACACAGTTCTGGCTCAGTCTCTGTCGGGTCTCTGGGTCCTGGTGCACACAAAGTGTGTTTGAGCCCTCTGAGTGTCTCTGGTGGGTATAGAGTTTGATTCTAAACACTTCACCCTTCCTACCATCTTGCTGGGGCTTCTCTGCCCTTGAACGAGGGGTATCTTCTCAAAGTCGCTCCAGTGCCACGCAGCTTGGGGCGGGGGGCGGTTATCAATGCCCATGGGGGCTATCACTTTTGCCAGGTTTAAGTCTGTGCTCCTTAGAGGTCTCACATAGAGTCTGGCTTCCCTAGTGGCTCATGCAGGAGGCACAGGTTTGATCCCTGGGTTGAGAAAATCCCTCGGAGAAGGAAATGCCAACCCACTCCAGTATTCTTGCCTGGAAAATCTCATGGACAGAGAAGCCTGGTGGGCTGTAGTCCATGGGGTTGCAAAAGAGTCAGACATGACTTAGCGACTAACCAACAACAACTAGTCTATTCTCCTTAGAGCTATCACGTGAAGAGGCTATTTGAAATAAGGCTAAAAGGGCGGAAACATAGAACAGAGAGAAAGGGAGGCAGGGAGGAGGAAAGGAGGAGAGATTGATTTGTGATGACATCATTAGAATCCCCAGAGTAGGTGTGTCTGGAGTCATCAATTATTGAGTAACAAACCTTTTATGCTTAAAATAGTTTGAATATAGCTTCTGTTTTTTAACACTGAAAAAAAAGTCACGCCTTACACTCATCACATTACTGATCTTGGCAAAAAAGGAGGGCGCTGTAGACTGTAGACCCGACCGCTGTCACGCACTCTGCCACTGTTCTCCATCAGGGTTTCCCAACCTCAGCACAGCTGCAGCTTTGGGCCAGATTGTGGTGGAGCTGTCCTGGTGTTGTAGGGCATTTAGCAGCCTCACCCACTGGCCACCCACCCACTGGCCTCACCCAGTAACACCAGTAGTGACCCTGCCCCCCAGCCCTAGATAGATCCAGATCTGATTTCTCTTAGAACCTGTTTCTTGGGCCTCATTTTTTCAGTAGGCGCTAGGAACATGCTTGGCAAGGGAAGACAAGGTCTCTCAGAACTCCTGCATGGGGCAAACACGATCAGCAGCAAGGGGCTGTGGGAAGGGGTGCTGGGAGCCACAAGGACTCCGTGTTTAGGAGAATTTGTGACAAGCAAGGGATCGGCCACTAAAAGGTCAAGTCCTTTAGCTCTGAGGTTGGCCAGCACATCCTGGTAACAGCCCTTGTTGGCTGGTTAGTGTCTGTGTCACCAGTGGCAGCCATCAACCCTACTTTGGCAGAAAGGACCAGGGCTGCAAACCGAGCCCACGTGGGGAATGGCACCCCACAGGGTCCTGGACTCACTGCCGTCCATAGACATGTTCTATCTGAACCATCCCGTAACTAATCTCAGAGTGGGCTGTGCCTGCTCTCTGCCAAGCCAATCCTGCTTAGCTGCAGTGGCACTTTTCCAGGGCAGCCTTCCTGCTGGCCCCTAATGGGGTTAAGGTCCCTTGGACCTTAATGGGTGCTGTGGAGCACCACGCACATCCCCGTGGTCCCTCTGACTGCACTGAGGGTTCCCATCGGTAACGAGGCTGCCTTGCCCAGTCAGGGAGCCCGAGAACACCTATGCTTGCGTCTCCCAGGGCATCCCTTGGCTGAGCGCGGATGGCCTGGGGTGTGATACCCTGGCTCATTGGCCACAGGTTGAGATGACTCAGAGCCATAACCTGCACTCCTGAGGCCCCTGCGGGGCCAGGCTGAAGCTGCCCCCTTTGCTTGGCCCCTCCTCCACCTTCTATCACCTCTTCTGACTTCTGATGTCTTCCTGGTCTCCCTGGCATGGGGGGAAGACCCATCACTTTCACACCAAGACAGCCCACCCTAGACTCTGTTACTGCTCTCCCAATGCTGTGGACTCCTCCTTTGAGGTCCTTAGCAGAACTTTAAATTAAATGCCGAATTATTTATTCCCAGCTTCGTCCAATAAAATATACCCTCCAGGAAGGCAAAGATCATTGTCTTATTGGTCATTGAGTCTCCAGGGCCTGGCACAGGAAATGTATTATTATTATTTTATTAATAGTTACATAAATACTAGTCCTAGCTCTCTTTTTAATAGACTGTAAGTTATTTGAAGTCAGGATCCATGTTTGATCCAACCCTTTTAATTCTCCATTTCATGTCCCCGGACTTTGCTGCCAAGAGGCCACTCAGTGTTGCTGGATGAATAAATGATACTGAATGCTGACACTGGGACTTCTTGGTGGTCCAGTGGCTAGGACTTACACTTACACTGCTGGGTGTCTAGGTTCAGTCTCTGGTTGGGGAACTGGGGTCACACCAGCTGAATGGCGTGGCCAAAAAAAATACAAAATTTAAAAATTTAAAAATGAATGCTAGCATATTTTGAATGCTTTCTCTGTGTCTGAACTGGTGGCAAGTTCCTTCCATTATTACATTGGATCCATACAACAATCCTATGATGTAGGAACAATAACGATCCTTGTCTTACGGTTAGAACCGAGGTTGCAAAGAGCTTAGGTGTCTTCCCAGAGACACACAGCTAGCGCACAGCAGAGCAGGGTTATGAATTTGGGTTCTATCTGATGCCAACCTCTCCCGCCCAGCTATGCTAGCTTTCTTAGCTGGAAGGAATTCTGAGCAGGGTGTTGCTTTGAGTCTCTTTAACTGTTTTCCATGACTTAACTCTTGCCGTGAGTAGGGCTTAGGCTGAATCAGATAGGAGTAAATGACATCATAGCCGAAGGTTGCAGTGACTTTGTTGCCCACTCGTGCGCCTTATCTTCATTCCTAGGACATCACTGTCAAAGGAGATTTGTTCCTTTTGACAGCACTTATTATCCTCAGAACAATGCCTTTGAAGTGTTGATTGATTCGTGGCATTAACCCAGTAGTTAAGACTGTGAAGCTAATGAGAGCAAGATTGTAGCAACTATTGACGCGGTTAGCTGTTAGTCATAAGAAGGACCCAGGAGAAGCTGGTAAGGGGACCACCCTTATCACTGGACAAGCAGTGCAGTGTTGCTGATATTGAGTGCGTATTAGCCAGCACTCTTCTTCAAACTTCTTCCTTTTAAACAAAAGTTAATTTATTTGGCTGCCTCGGGCCTTAGTTGTGGCAAACTCTTAGGAGCAGCATGTGAGATCTAGTTCTCTCATCAGGGATCAAACCTGGGCCCCTGAACTCAGAGCACAGAATCCTAGCCACCTGTGTGTCACGTGTTCCACCTTGGGCCAGTCGCTGCTCAGAATCAGAGGGCTTGTATTGGCCAATCTGAGTCACATGACTGACCTGTGAGTGGGAGGAGGACCGGGACTGAGCCGTGTCTTCCGGTGATGTCGGCTCCTCAGGGTCACAGGAGGATGGTGGTGGGGGCGTGGAGAGGGGCATGGGTAATAACATTGCCTCCACCTCTCTCAACAGATTTCTTGCTAAGGATGCTGAACTCACCAGTGGGTAACTGCGAGGGTCCCCCTTTGAACTTTGATAAGTTTTGGCTCAGTGAAAAGGATTTTCCATCTCCACTCTCGAATGATGACTAACGGCCAGTGATGTTCCTTGGGCCCCGCGATGTTGGATGATTCAGTCTCTAGTCTCCCCATTTTTTTTCCAATGTTTTTTCAGTCTCTCTTTCAGGAAGAATTTATTGAACACCTAGTCAATGCAAAGTGTTTTGTCAGATACAGATTCTTCTTAAGGACATTATCTTTAAAAATTCTTTTTATATATTAATGGGATTCTGTAGGGTAATTCTGAGTACTATCTAGTCCTTAAAACAAGTTTTTTTTACCTCTGAAAACACTTTGATAACATTTATTTAGCTATAACATACATTGGAAAAGTATTAAGCTCTTTTCTAAGAATTAACTCTTTTCTAAGAATAGCTTTATTTCCTTATTTGGCCATGCTGGGTCTTTTGTTGTACAGGCTTTTCTCTAGTTGCAGCGAGTGGGGGCTACTCTCTCTTTGAGGTGCATGGTCTTCCCATTGCAGCCGCTTCTCTTGTTGCAGGGCAGTCTCTAGAGTGGACGGGCCTCAGTAGTTGTGGCTCCTGGGCTCTAGAGCAATAGTTAAGGCACACGGGCTTAGTTGTCCCAGAGCATATGGGATCTTCCTTGACCAGGGATCAAACCTGTGCCTCCTGCCTTGGTAGCAGATTCTTTACCACTGAGCCACCCGGGAGGCCCCTAAGCTATACCCTTTTAAGAATATTAAAAAGTTCAATCATTTTTATATTTCAGAGCAGTATTTAAGCCAAACTTCTCTTTTCTAGATGTTTTAGTTTCTTTTTTTCATTTTAAGTTACAGGTTTCAGATCAGCGCTTTTTTTTTAATTTAGATATAATTAACATATAAAATTATATTAGCATCAGATGTACAATGTAGCAATTTGATATTTGTATACATTGTGAAATGTTTACCAAGAGTCTAGTTAGCATCTGTCACCATACACAGTTGCAGAATATTTTTTTCTAGTGATGAAAACTTTGAAGATTTATTCTCCTAGCAACTGTCAGATATGCAATAGAGCATTATTGACTATAATCACCATGCTGTGTGTCACGTCCTCATGAGTTAGCTATTCTAACCAGAAGTGTGTCCCTTCTGCTTCCTCCCTGCTCTCTGCCTGCCTCTTCTGCCCCGTCACCCACCTCTGGCAACCACCTGTCTGCTCTCTGTATCTATGAGCTTATTTGTTTCCCTTTAGGTTCCACAGTGTTTGTACAATATTTGTATTTCTCTGTATGACTTATTTCACTTAGCATAATGCCATCAGGCTTCATCCGTGTTGTGGCAAATGGCAAGTTTTCTTCTCTTTTATGGCTGGATAATATGTGGTACTTATGCACCACACTTGGCTTTCCCATTCATTTATCAGTAGACACTTAGGTTGTTTCCATGTCTGCCTATTTTTAAAATGCCGCAGTGAACATGGGGTACATATATCCTTTTAAATAGTAGGGGTACTTTTGAGTACATACCCAGAATTGGAATTGCTGGATCATTTGATAGTCCTATTTTAATGTTTTGAGGACTCTCAATATTGTTTTCCATAGTGATTGCTTCGATCTTCATTCCCACCAACAGTGCCCAAGTGTTCCCTTTTCTCCATGTCCTCTTCAAAACTTTTTACCAAAGGCAATAGCCTTATTTGGTAATAGCCATTCTAACAGGTATGAGAGGATACTTCACTGTGGTTTTATCTTTATCGGAGTGTAGCTGGTTTGCCCCGCTGTGACACTTCTGCTGTACAGTGAAGCGAATCAGCTCTGTGCATGCATCTATCCCTCCCCTCTTGTACCTCGCTGCCCACCCCACTCCCTTCTCACCCCTCTAGGTCATCACAGAGCACAGAGCTGCCCTCCATGTGCTGTTTCGCAGGTTTCCATCAGGTAATTTACGCTGGTAAATTATCCATGTCAAGCCCAGTCTCCCAATCCACCTCACCCTCTCCTGTTACCCGGGGTCCACACGCCTGTTATCTATGTCTGTGTTTCTGTTCCTGCGCCGAAACTAGGTTTTGATTTTGATTTGCATTTTCCTGATAATTAGTGCTTTCCTGATAATTAGAGCACCTTTTCATGTCCTTATTACTGTTTGCATGTCTTCTTTGGAAAAATGTCTGTCCAGGCTCCATTTTGTGATTAGATTTTTTTTCTTTTGAGTCTCATTAATTCTTTATATGTACTTTGGATATTAGCCCATTATCAGATGTATGATTTTTCAGATACTTTCTCTCATTTAGTTGGTTACCTTTTCATTCTGTTGATGGTTTTCTTTTATGTAGACGCTTTCAATACTATGTAGTCCCACTTGATACTTGCTTTTGTTGCCTTTGCTTTTGATGTCATAAGAACTTTTGTATGTGTGGTAATACACACACAACATAAACACCTTACCCATCTTCAAGTGCATGGCTCAGTGGCACTGAGCACACTCACAGTGTTATGCAGTCATCACCGCCATCCAGCTCCATAACTCTTTTCATCTTAGAATGCTAAAACTATAACCAGTAAGTTATAGCTCCTCATTCTCCCCTCCCTCTAGCCCCTGGCAGCCAACCACTCTACTTTCTGTTTCTATGATTTCAACTATTCGTGTCCGTGAAATCATGCAGTATCTGTCTTTTTGTGGCTGCGTCATTTCATTTAGCATGGAGTCCTGAAGAGGCATCCATGCTGTAGCACGTGTGAGGCACTCCTGGCCGTTAAGACTCTCCTCTTTTAAGCGTTTCCTGAGCAATCCACTGTATGCCTGTGTATAACACATCTTGCTCACGCTCTCATCTGTCAGTGGATCTCTAGGCTGCTTCCACGTTTTGGCTGTTGTTAATAATGCTACTCTGAACATGAGTGTGTGAATATCTCTTTGAGACCCTGCTTTCAATTACTTTTTGTCTGTTGTTGTTTAGTTGTTAAATTGTGTCTGACTCTTTGTGGGCCCATGGGCTATAGCCCACTAGGCTCCTCTGTCCATAGGATTTCTCAGGCAGGAGTCCTGGAGTGGGTTGTATTTCCTTCTGTCTTCCTGACCAGGGATTAAGCCCACATCTCCTGCATTAGCAGGAGGATTCTTATCACTGAGCTACTTTGGATATATTGATATTGCTGTATCATATAATAATTCTATTTTTATTTTTTTGAGGAAATGTCATACTGTTTTTCATTTATATTCCCAACAGTGTGAAAGGGTGCAAATTTCTCTACACCCTGGTCAACTCTATGCTATTTTCTTTTTTATTCATAGTGGTCATTCTAATGGGGGTATGGTGACCCATTTAATTTTTACAATTAATGAATTAATTATTTTTATTTTGAAAACATTTCTCTACTTTCGCTCGGGCCGGGTCTTCATCAGTGCCTGTGGGCTTTCTCCAGCTGCAGTGATGGGCTGCTCTTGATTGCCATGTGTGGGCTTCTCGCTGCAGCGGCTTCTCCTGCTGCGAAGCGCAGGCTGCGTGGGCTTCAGTTGGTGTGGCTCTCAGGCTCTAGAGCATGGACTCAGCAGCTGTGGTGCACGCGCTCAGCTGCATGTGGAATCTCCCCAGACCAGGGCTCGAAGCCATGTCCCCTGCCTTTGCAGGCAGGTTCTTTACCACTGAGCCAGGGAAGTCCAGATTCATTTGTTGTTAATTGAGGATAATTGCTCTACAATATTGTGTTGGTTTCTGCCACATGAATCAGCCACAGGAATACACATGATCCACCCTCCTGAACCCCACGTCCATCTCCTGCCCCATCCCATCCTCGAGGCTGGCACAGAGCGCCGGATTGAGCTCCCCATGTCAGATGGGAAATTCCCACTGCCTATCTATTTTACAAATGGTCATGTATATGCTATTCTCTCAATTCCATTTAATTTTTAATTTCACTATTTGACAGGGTAATCCAGTCATGTAGATTAAAAAATGATAAAAAGATAAGCAGTGGAAAATATTTCTCCTGTACTAATTCCCATGCCCCAAAAAACAAATTTACAAAGCCTGTTAGCAGAGTCTTGTTTATTCTTCATGTGATGTTTTTATTCATCTAAATAAAAAAATACATTTAAAATAAAAAGTCATCCCACCGTACATAGTGTCCCACACCGGCCTCTTCTTCTTTCACGATATATGTCTTATGATTCCTTTCACATTTGAATATAAAATGCTCCTCTCTTTAAAAAAAAATTTTTTGGAGGCTACACCACCTGGCATGTGGGATCTTATGTTCCCTGTCCGGGGATGAAACCCACGCCCCCTGCAGCCGAAGCAAAGGGTCTTAACCGCTGGACCGACAAGGAAGTCCCTTTTTTTAAGCTCTATAACACTTCATTGTATGGCTGGTATCATCATTTATTTAACCAGACTCCTAATGAGGGACATACAGGCTGTTTATAACTTCCTGGTACAGAAATAACATGGCAATGAATAACCTTTGGCATCAGTTTCTTGCTATGTGTAAATGTTACCTGTAGGTAAATAAGAACATTCCTAGAAGTAGAGTGGCTCGGTCAAAGTGTAAATGCATTTGTGACTTTGGTAGGCATTGCCACGCGCATATGGAGAGGCTGTGCCCATTTGTATCCTGGGGAGGGAGCCCAGCAGACACGGCCTCACCAGCACAGAGAGGGGGTGACCCCTGTGCTTGACTCTAGCCGACGTGATCACTGAGAGACTCTGCCTTTCCTCCCAGCTCAGGGTTCACTCTCATGGTGAAGATACACTTTAGCATCCTTAAATGCATCTGCTTTTGTGATTTGCAAGAGGGAGCAAAGAGCATACTGATGAAACTTGGGAGCAGGCTGAATTAAGAACCACCGCAAAGAGCAATAATGAAAGCCGACATAAAGATGTGAGAAGTTGCCGGGGTCCAGCCCCGGTGGATCCAGGGTGATTCGAAGGTGGGGGGACGGCGTCGGCGTCTTTGGAAAAATACATATTTAATCACAGATATATAGAGAGATTAGAAACGGATAGTGTAGTAGGAAGATTAGTGGAGAAACGGGGCTGAATAACTTGGATTACGTGGAATAGCATCCATGCTCCAGATGGGAATTCAGCCAGAAAAACGAGAAGCAAGAAAGAACAACATGGGGGTATCAGTCTTTCCGGAAACTGACCTGATTTCTTTATTTTGGGGTTTGCTTATATACCTTTTGTTACATATAGGGATGAATACAGAGTCACGCGGGGGTCAGCAGTCCTGACTTTTATCAAAATCAGGTGCTTCACATAAATGTATAAAAAAAAGGTCTTAGGGATATTACATCATCTTCTGGCCATGAGTGAGACCTGCTGACATTTTATGATCCTTTCTTTCTGATAACCAAAAAACTTCTTTCTTCCAAGGGTGTTTTTTCTTAAACCAGGCACCACCCTCCAAATAAAGTTACATTCCTATAGGGTGAGGGTGTAGTGAGTTACAATCAAGAAAGGAATTTATTTAACCCAAGGTTAACATGATTAATCTTAAAGGTTAATACTTATTTCTCCTATATGCTTAAAGGTTAATGCTTATTTCCCCCAAATGTTAGTTATATTCATCATAAGGGTAGGGAACATGGAGATTTAGCAGCAAACATCAGCCCAACAAATGAAAATCCTTTCACCAATGCTCCCCTTAAGATCTGTTTAGTCTTAAGATAGTGATAAAGTTAGATTTTTATATAACAAGGACACAGTGATTTATAACAGAGCACAGTGATCTATTACAAAAGAGAAAATCCATTAACTCAAAAAGTCTAGTATTGCTAACCTTAAAAACTACTATATTTCCTTTTCTATATTCCAAATACATTGATTAATATATTCCCAGGTGCCTAAGGATATGGAGGCCTGGCGGCAATAATGACTCAACAAGAAGAAAAAGCCCTGTGCTAATTAAGACTCTCAAAATACTCCAAAACTCTCTGTGCTGTTTATGGTTGAGGGGTAGTAAACAATCATGTGGCAGGAGTATGGATAATCCTGTCACACAAGCTAGTCTGTCAGCAGAGAGGTTTGACCTGAGACATCCTTGTCCCACCCAGAGCAGGGAATTAGCAGCAATTATTGACACAACAAATGAAAAACCCTTCACCAATATAATTCCTAACCAATCCACTATACTAATAATTTCTAACTCCCCAAAAGAATTTGCCTTTAGTAAGTCTAAAACATCTCGTGCCTCTCAGATTGGGAGGCTGTAAACAATCACATGTGGCCGGACGAACCTACACAGGTGGGCTAGATAACCTTCAGAGGAGTCCGTAAGCTGAAACACTCTTCTCACGCCCAGGGATTTTTATTGCCTTGGAGCTGCACGTTTACTCCTTCTCTGAGAGAAACGGTTATGGGGGAGAGCCCCCTATAAAGTCAGAGGTGTAGGTGAGAGCATAAAACAGACTCTGTTTTTGGGGTTAGATGCTCGGGAACAGGGGGTTTCCTGAGGCTTGATCACACCTTTGCGTATGCCAAGCCTCCTTCCTCATGACCTTTGCCATGGGCGGAGCTCCTCACGCTGGCTCCCGGCAAGACTGCCTCCCGGCAAGAAGTGTGGCCAGGCAACGAGAGGAAAATGAGCCACAGTTTGGACAGGAAGTGACTAATAAAGACTAATGTTGAGATGGCATCAAATTGGAAGATAGGTGGGGAGCTCTTAAACTTCTTCGAATGAGCTCATTCTTTCCTCCGAAGGGGATGGACATCACTGGGTGCTGAACATGCTCTCAGATGGGCTCCAGGAACACTGCCCACGCCCACAGCACTTTCCCCGTCTGCAAAATGGGGATTTGTTATCAGTGGGGCTTTGTTATCAGGTGGCTTTGAGGGTAAAATGAGACAGCATAAGTGGAGACTTAGACAGCTGGGTGTGGTCCTTTACAGACGTGAGGCAGATGGGCTGGAGAACCAGTGGGGCAGCAGCCTCGGGACTGTGCGCCCCTGTGAGCCCTGTGGGCGCTGCAGATTCCCCTGTCCTAGGTGCGCAGCTGAGGCCAGGCCACTGGAGGGAGCATTTATATCTGAGCCGTTTTGGCAGATTTCCTAGAGAGATCTAAAAAGGGATGTGAATTTCCAAGACAGGTATGATTTCTCTTCTCGTTTTAATACATATGCACTTCCATACTGTGCTGTTATGTTCATCCTTTGCATCCTTTTTCCTAAAGAGGCTCTCCAAAATTGTAGGGGCTACCACTATCTTAACTCTGCCTCTGATGAGTCATTATTATTATCCTGATCAGAAGGTTTAGGGAGAGGCAAATGGTGTTCTAATTTTCGAAAGCGTAGATTTCAAAAATTAATAAGCAGCCAAAGGGATGCAGACGCTTCTTTCTCAGCCCCTCCACCTTCCCCCTTCCTTCTTCCCTCCCTCCTTTCTCACTTCCCTTTCTTCCACCAGCATGCTGTTCCAAACAAAACTACTAGAAATAGCAAATCCTCACCTTCACGGATCTTATCTTATAGTTGAGGCAACAGATAAGGAGACAAAACACAAGGAACATGTTTTGCATGGCACTGAATTCTGGGAAGCAAAGCAGAACTGGGCAGTGGAGAAAGCAGGGAATAGTGTCAGCCAAGTGGTTAGAAAAGCCTTTTAAAGTGGTGACGTCTCATCTGAGACCTGAGCGGGGAGCACGAACCAGTCCTGGAGATCAGAGAAGCGTTCCAGGCAGAGGAAGGACAGGGCAGGGTCCTGAGGGGAGAGGAGGCTTGAGTGAGGAGAAGGTGAGGGGCAGACAGCCTGGGACCAGGAGAAAAGAGAAGAGGAGGGGATGGGGTGGGGGGGACAGGGGTGGGGGTCTGGACGGAGTTGGAGCTTTAGGCGGTGGCTGTTTCATGCAAGGGGAGAGGGGATTTGCTTGCTGTGGTCAGAAGTGTGGATATTACCCCAAAACGCTATGCAGAACCATTGCAGGCTCTAAATTGTATTTATACAGAGCATTTATAAACACATTGAGAAGAAAACAGTTGTTTGAATGGTTCCCATGGGTTCCTTGTGAACAAAGTGTGCCAAGTAACTCTGTTTCCTTTCTTGTAATATTTATGAAAGCAAGAAATTAAAGCAATTCTGTGGACATTGTGGATCATGTTTATGAAAGCATTTAATGAAGTAACTCAGGATAGGATAGTAGAACGTGGAATAGACAGTAATGCTTTGCAGAAAATTTGCACCTATTTGGTCAATAGATTGAGGTCAAGACCCAGCTGAGTTCAGAGAATCTCTGCTTATCGCAGTTCTAGAGAGTCAGTGCCGGGAGCAGAGTGAGCAGACCTGATCAGAAATGAAATGAAATGAAAATAACGCGCGGGCACTACCATCCGGAACAAGTATTAATAAAGTTTAGTTTAATCATTCCTTTTTGGAGGTTTGTCTGTATTTGGTCAGTGTCTACTCTCCCCGGCATCTGAAAATGTCTGTCTAGACTTTTTTTGTTTTTTTTTTTTAAAGGGAGAGTAGAAACAAAATTGGTTAACAGATATTCTTAGAAAGGAGAGCCCGAGGGAGACTGAAATAACACTAATTGGAGGCAATTTGTTTTTCAAGAATAGTGCTCCTGGAATTGGGAAAGTTAGTGTTGGTTGGTTGCCAGCAAATGTTTGTTTAAGCTTTCTAATGTAAGACAAAGCGGGAGGCTGGAGCCAGGCTGGGCAGGTACCAGAAATTCGCCACTGCAGAGTCTTGCTACCAGGGTCCATGCGTCTTCAAGGAGTCCTGCTTGAGAAGACCCCCTTTTGGAGTTTTCCCAGCCAGCTCTGAGAAAGATGGGGTTTGGCCAGGAGAGGGCAGAATACATTCCAGATTCACTTCAGTCAGACCAATTAGGGGATTGGGGTACTCGCCCCAAAGACAGGAAGACTGGATTCTGGGTGGCCCGAAGTGATGTCCTTTCTAAGCGTCAGTTGACAGCGTTCGTATAGCAGGGCCATCTGCGTCCTCTTTTCCTTCCTCTGTGCCTGCCTGTCCACCACGTGCCCATCTACTTATCTATTCAGTGTGCATTGTACCTGCAGATCGGGAAACCCCGAAAACGTGAGAGTGCTTACAAGGTGACGGACAGCAGTGTGCGTCACTGTCGAGCGTCACACAGCAGCCCATCTGTGCTGAGCATTCGTTACAGTGGGGCCAAGAGGCGGGGTCCCGATGTCCACAGGGGCCCCGGGCAGCTGTGTTCCGTGGCCTGAAGGCATTATTTGGGTAGCACGTCAGTTTTTGCTGCATCTCTAAAGCTGCCCTTTACTTAGCCCCTCAGTTGTGGGCAGTCACAGCCCTTGTGTGAGCCTGGGAGGACAGAGCATGAGCCATCTGATGCCAACTTCCCAGCACCACCTCCCGGGCACAGCAGCCCCAGGCCCGCCACTTACCTTCCTAACCTCTGGTTTTCTGGTCTACGGAATGGGTGTGCAGCCCCAGTTAGCAGGTTGCCTTTCTCATTAAGGGTCTGTTTTCAGGGTGAAGAGAACAGAGCCTGAAGAGTAAGTGTGTGTCAGCAAGACACCCACCCTCAGAGGCACAGTAGTTAGGAGGATTTGGAACAAGACATATCTGATTTTCTAAAACTCCACTGTCCCTTACCAACAGTGTGAAATTGGTATTTTAGCAGAATCTACTCTGTGATGGTATGAATATGAAAAATGAGATGAAACTGTAGTCCAGTGCCGGGTCTTTAGGTAGTCCTAAACCGCTTCATGGGAAATAGATGGGAAACAGTGGAAATAGTGTCAGACTTTATTTTTTTGGGCTCCAAAATCACTGCAGATGGTGACTGCAGCCATGAAATTAAAAGATGCTTACTCCATGGAAGGAAATCTATGATCAACCTAGATAGCATTTTCAAAAGCAGAGACATTACTTTGCCGACTAAGGTCCGTCTAGTCAAGGCTATGGTTTTTCCTGTGGTCATGTATGGATGTGAGAGTTGGACTGTGAAGAAGGCTGAGTGCCGAAGAATTGATGCTTTTGAACTGTGGTGTTGGAGAAGACTCTTGAGAGTCCCTTGGACTGCAAGGAGATCCAACCAGTCCATTCTGAAGATCAGCCCTGGGATTTCTTTGGAAGGACTGATGCTGAAGCTGAAGCTCCAGTACTTTGGCCACCTCATGAGAAGAGTTGACTCATTGGAAAAGACTGATGCTGGGAGGGATTGTGGGCAGGAGGAGAAGGGGACGACCGAGGATGAGATGGCTGGATGGCATCACTGACTCGATGGACGTGAGTCTGAGTGAACTGCGGGAGTTGGTGATGGACAGGGAGGCCTGGTGTGCTGCAGTTCATGGCGTCGCAGAGAGTCGGACACGACTGAGCGCCTGAACTCAACTGAACCCTGTCTGTAGTGCTGACTGTTTTGTTTTTTATTTTTTCCATCACTGTTCACTCGTCTAGAAGTAGGATATTATTAGGAAGCCTGAAGAATTAATATGGACTGTTTTACCCACCACAGAGATGCTTGGGGAGGATTTTTCTGCAGTTTTTCTTTTTTCTTTCATTGCTTCTGTAAAGATGAGAAGAAATAGCATGATGGTGAGAATTTGAGAATTCCAAATGTCTCAGATCCATTTTTCTCTTATTTTTCTGAAGGGAGAAAACAGAAAGCAGGAAAGAAAAGAGCACGTCTTGGGAGCAGAGGTTGGTAAACATTTTCCGTGAAGGGTCAGAGAGTAAATATGTTAGGCTTTTTTCTTTTTTTTTTTAGGTCAGATGGTCTGTGTTCCAAGAGTTCCACTCTGATGTCTCCCATGGAGAATGTATAAACAAGGGAGCACAGCTGTGTTCCAATAAAACTTTATTGACAAGACAGGCATCAGTCCAGATTCGGCCTGCTTTAGAAATTAAAAAAGAACGCCTGGGTATGCCTACTTGGGCAAGGCTTGGGTGGAATTTCACATTTTAAAGATCACCCTCCTTGATATATTATTCATGGGAAAGCCTCCTAGGGTTTCAAAGCATCAGCATTTCATCAGAAAGTCCGGCCCTTCCAGCCCAGCGTCAGATGAGCTTCTGGCTTTTCTAGTTTTAGGTCTAGCCTTTGTGTCTGCGGTATCATTCCAGCAACGGGGGAGCTTCGGTTGTAAGCTGATGACGAGTTTCTGGCCCACTTCAGGGCCTTCCCGAGCCCCCTTCCCTCTCCCTGTCCCTCTCACCCACCCCACTCAACGGTCAGCCAGTATGACCCATCGCTGCTTCCTGTGCGGCACTGGTAATCCCCACCCTTCGCTGTTTCAGCCCCCCCTTTTGTCAGGATTGTGGCGGGGAGATGAGTTCCTCCTGTCTTGAGACAGATGCCTTTGAAAGGAGAGAGCTCTGCAGTGGGTCCAGACAGTAGGTCACTCATCACAGGCTCTGTTGTGTCTGTGTAACATCTGGGGGTCTGCCAGGTGATTTGCCTGTAAGCTGCAGAGAAGAAAGAAGAAACCACCCATCTAAAGTATTCAGATTTTGGCCTTAATTAAAATGCAGAATAAATATGTAAAGGCTAAAGAGCATGAATTATAGATGCCAGGGGTTCTGTGTAAAAACCTGTTTCCGTCCATAGAGGCGCGCGTGTGTTTGTAGCAGGGAGGAGGTGTCCACACACGTTGGTGAAGCAGTGTAATGACGGCTGTGTGTGCTGAGCAAGATGGGGACCGGTCTATCGAAAGAGAATGCATCCTCAGCTGCCTTTCTCATTTCACCTCCTCCACGGACTTTTTTTTCCACCTCGATTCTATGAAGGGCTAATCCTGACCCTTGTTATTTAAATTGCTCCAGCAGGGCTGGAAAAGCTGCCTTCAGCCTTTTAAAAACCCTTGCTAACCGGCTAACCAGGCTGGCAGAGCAAAGCCCTTTCTATTCCTCGTTCCTACGTGGAGCGCCCTGAGGATGGGGCCAGGGGATCTCTCAGCCTGAGTGACAGTCTTGGGTCTTAAGCAAGGCCAGGCCAGAGCCCATTCATCCTAAGAGCTGGAGCCTCTGGGCTTTTCCATTAAGGGTGTCAGAAAGATGCCCAAAGGGCTGAAATCAGGTATCCAAGCGTGTGGCTCTCTTATTAATGGCTAGGAGGGATCAAGAAAAAGAACATTGAGGGATCAAAGGAAAGATCAAGGGAGCTACCCGAATGCCCATTTCAGAACTGGGCTTTTTTTTTTTTTTTTAATGTTCAAATTTTACAAATTGGTATTAATAGGATGTTACATTAACACAGTTTAAAGCATAGCATTGGGAAAAATCACGCAGAGAATTAATTCCTGTTACTCAAGAACTTTGGAAAACACACGAATTAAATGTGAAACTAGCAATTATATTTTAAATCAGTATGGGTGGAGGGAAGGTGGCTTTTGGTAACAGACAGAAAGAGCTGAGTCTTTTAGAAAGCCTCATAAGTTGTATGTGTGTGGGGGAGTGGGATTTAGTTTTAGAGAAAAGTGATGCTTAAGAAAAATCCCAACTCCTGGAACGTACACACATACCAGGCATTATAAGCCTGTGGAATGAAGCCCCTGATTCTGCTTGGACGATCCTACTAAGGTGGTCTCTGGGGTAGAGTTCATGCTGCTTCTGGCCAGCCTGGTCAGAAGCAGAGCTGGGGTGTTTCCTGGGACTGGAAGCAGATGGGGGTGATCAGAGGCAGCCCCCCATTCCCTCAGCCTCTCATCAGACCTGCCCACATGGCAGGAGAGACCAGAGATTGTTGTTTAATTGCTAAGTCGCATCTGACTCTTGCAATTCCATGGGCAGTAGCCACGCCAGGCTCCTCAGTCCATGGAATTCTCCAGGCAAGAATACTGGAGTGGGTAGCCATTACCTTCTCCAGGGGATCTTCCCGACCCAGGGATTGAACCAGTGTCCATTCTCTACTACTGAACCACCAGGGACCTAGGACGACCGTCTTCTTATTTGAAATCATTTTAGGCAACTCTGCCATGGCAGGTCCTAGAAAGTATCTGCCGTGGACTTGTACGAGGAAGATGGAATACCCGAGATAAAAGCAGTAAGTGAATAAAGCTCTGCTGGTTTTGTATTTTTTTTTCCTGATTATTTGAAGCAAAATTTCAGCTGTTACATCAGTTTTATCCAAACAACAGATGGCCCGTAGCGTCTCCAAGGCTCTGAAGATATATGGAGTCAACCCAGCTACCAGGGCTGGGGTCAGCAAACTCTGGCCAGCCACATCCGGCCTGCAGCATGTTTTTGTTAAACAAAGTATTGTTGGAACTCAGCATTGCTCGTTCACTGTAAACGCCGTGGCTTCTCACAGGCTGCAAGCGCAGAGTTGAGTAGTTGCAGTAGAGACTGCATGGCTGCAAAGCCTGAAATAGTTACTGTCTGGCCTCTTAGGGAGAGCATTCATTGTCCCCTGCACGAGACTATGGAGAAAAATCAAACCCAGCTTGTTTCATAAATGCAGATTTAGTGCAGTTTTTAGATAATGTATTTACTTGGCTGTGCTGAGTCTTGAGCTGCCCGCGGACTCTCTAGTTGCGGTCTCTCCTCATCGTGGTGCATGGGCCTCTCACTCAGTGGCTTGTCTTGTGGAGACGGGCTCCCGGGAGCATGGGCTTCAGTAGTTGCAACACGAGGGTTCAGGAGTTGTGGTACACCGGCTTCGTTGTTCCAAGGCGTGTAGAATCTTCCCGGACCAGGGATCGGACCCTTCTCCGTTACATTGGCAGGTGGACTCTTATCCACTGTACCACTGGGGAAGTCCAAACCCAACTTATTTTTGAAAACAAAATCTGGAAATTTCAGTTTCTGTCACTGTAGGTCCAGGAAGCCTTTTCTCTGCCCCCAAGCCAGCTCTTAGTCCTGGGAGTCCCTCTGTCGTACTCCGCAACAAGAAAAGACTGTGTTGATGTTTCAGTGGGGGAAATTGAAGGCTGTGGCTTTACTCTTTTTTTCTCTCTTTCACTTTTTGAAGCTATATAACAGAAATGAGGGTGTGACAGGCAAGTTCTTGACTATGAAATGATAAAGGTCACACTGCTCAAACCTTCTTTGCAAGTAAAATGTCTGGCTAAGTGAAACATGTCAGAAATGTCGACTGGTTATCAGGTTGGCAGATGATGTGAAGCGCTCACTACTGGGGCTGCCTTCATTTACCTAGTGGGTTTCGCGGGCACCACCTCCTCTGTTGGTCTCTCTGGCTATTATTTGGCTGCTCAAGTGGCTCACACCTTACACTGTTGCAGCCATGAAAGACTGTCGTCAGCCACCCTGCCGTTGTTTCCTTCTTTTCAAGGAAGCGCTGAGTGTCAGGTCCTCACAGGGCACTCAGCACATCTGCAGATGTGTGAGATGCCAGCCCACAAGGGACACTTCGTAATTTTGCAGCTACGGAAACAACCACTTCTTGTTTATACCTCACACGGACTATGCTTACTGCACCTGCAACTTCAGAGCTTTGAAAACTGCAGCATCTCACAAGCCAGTCTATTTGGAGCAAGCTTTTCCCTACTGTCCATGAATAAACCTGTCCATGCCTTCACTACAAACCTTCATGGTTACCGAACTTTATGCTTTCTGTTTGCAGTTTAGAATGATGGGATCATCTAAATCCCTGCCTGTGGCTGATGACTTTTTTTAAAACATTTGTAAAATGAAATGTACTGAAAAATAATAACTTGTAGTTGTTGTTGTTCAGTCACTAAGCTGTGTCTGACTCTTTTCAATCCCATGGACATCAGCACACCAGGCTTCCCTGTCCTTCACTATCTCCTGCAATTTGCCCAAACTCATGTCCCTTGGGTCAGTGATACCATCCAACCATCTCATCCCTTACTGTCTCCTCTCCTCCTGCCTTCAATCTTTCTCAGCATCAGGGTCTTTTCCAATGAGTTGGCTCTTCGCATCAGGTGGCCAAAGTATTGGAGCTTCAGCTTCAGCATCAGTCTTTCTAATTATATCCAGGGTTGATTTCCTTTAGGATGGACTGGTTTGATCTCCTTTCCAAGGGACTCTCTCTCCAAGGGACTCTCAAGAGTCTTCTCCAACGCCACAATTCAAAAGCAACAATTTTTCAGTGCTCAGCCTTGTTTATAGTCCAACTCTCACATCCATACATGACTATTGGACAAAACATATCTTTGACAATACAGACCTTTGTCAGCAAAGTGATATCTCTGCTTTTTAATATGCTGTCTAGGTTTGTCATAGCTTTCCTTCTAAGGGCAGTCATCTTTTATTATCATGGCTGCAGTCACCATCCACAGTGATTTTGGAGCCCAAGAAAATAAAACTTCTCACTGCTTCCACTTTTCCCCTTCTGTTTGCCATGAAGTGAGGGGACCAGATGCCATAATCTTAATTTTTTGAATGTTGAGTTTTAAGCCATTTTTTTTCACTTCCCTCTTTCACCCTCATCAAGAAGCTCTTTAGTTACTGTTCACTTTCTTCTGTAGAGGTATGTGCAAAATATATTGCATCTTTAGCATACAGAAGAAACTATAGTTTTGATAACTTTAATTGGGTCCCTGAAGCAAAACTATTCTTGGAATAAGCAAGGCATATTTCTTTAAAGATGGCAGAATTTGGCCTTAGGAAATTTCTTTTAATTCTAATATATCAAAATTACTGGCTGTTTACATAAGAGCTGTCCTATAGAGGATTGTCTACTTAAGATGTAATTGTGTGCTAAGAATGAATCACAAATATAGAGCAAACTTAAAAATCAAATATAACATGTAGAAATCACTCAGAGATTTCTTTATTTTTGTACTTACATTTGCTTTCCTCCCTTCTTTCCTCATTGTTTGGATGATCTTAAAGACATTTCTTTGGGTGGGATCAGGTATGAGAGTTTTGAAGAGCTTGTGATGAAGCTTCTTTAGCTGGGTCCTAGTGGAAAAGAAGACTTCAAAGCCCCTGGTGGACATGCTGCTGCCCAAGTTCACGGAATCCTGAACCCATGAAAACTGCATGCTATACATTTGCTGTGTCTTGAGTGCAGAGCCGGGGGAACAAATCTGTGGTCTGGGCTGATGAAGAACCAACCTGTGGTCCCACTCCACCCTTATGAAAGTGAAGAAAATGAAAGTGAAGTCGCTCAGTCATGTCCGACACTTTGCAACCCCATGGACTGTAGCCTACCACGCTCCTCTGTCCATGGGCTTCTCCAGGCAAGAGTACTGGAGTGGGTTGCCATTTCATCCTCCAGGGGATCTTCCCAACCCAAGGATCGAACCCAGGTCTCCCGCACTGCAGGCAGATGCTTTACCCTCTAGGCCACTAGGGAAGCCCTGATGAGAAGGATTTCCAAATGTTGTCAGCCTCCCAGAGGAGTCCAGGTGGGGTGGGGTGGTACAGACTTGGAACCCCCTCCATGAAGCTGCTGTTTCTCTGTGTGTAGGGTCTGGACAGCTTACCTGATGGCAGCTTCCCTGGGCAGTGGGGAGGCCTGATAGCTGAGGTGAAGACCTCCTGGAATGTCCCTGTCACTTCCGCCGGCTGCTTCTCCATGACCGAGAGCCTTGGCAGCTTGACGCTTAAGGCGCTGGAGCTGGTCATCTGTGGAATTGTAGCTTTCTGTTGTTCATTACCTTGGTGGCTCTTGATTTCATTGGGGGGTCATTATATTGAGTGTTGAGGGCAGTTATAGGCACCTGCCTTCTGGTATAAACACTGAAGGCCCAGACCCTGACCCAACCTGAGACAATCTGGGTACGTCTGATGTTCGGTGTTTAACTCAGTGGTTCTCAGTTGAGGGGTAGTGTTGCTCCCAAGGGACTTTTGGCAATGCCTGGAGACGTTTTCACTTGCCATCTAGTGGGTAGACGCAGGGATGCTGCAAATGTCCTACCACGTACAGGACAGCCCGTCTCGACCGAGAGTTTTCCAGCCTCAAATGTCAGCAGTGCTGCAGAAGAGAAGTCCTCAGCTGTGCGCACGTGTTCTCCTGGGACATAGAATTCGGAGTCAGCCAAGGAAGCAGGTGGCCCCATGGGGAGCCGCTCCTTCCAGCTGTGGCCGCACTGGCTGTGGGGGCGCCCAAGTCGCCTGCTGGAGCAGCTGCATGTCCTGCGCCGGCGCTGGGCCCCAGGGCTGTGGGACTCAGCGCTGGGCCCCGCTCTCATGCCGGCTGGGCTCCCGGGCTCTATGCCTGAGTGCCGGCCCCTCTCTCATGCCGGGCTGGGCTCTGGAGCTCTGGGACTGAGCCCTTCCTTCCTCCTGCTGTGATGCTTATTGTAGACTCGGTTAGCTAGAGTTGGGTTCCTTCAGTTCAGTTCAGTTCAGTCGCTCATTCGTGTTCGACTCTTTGCGACGCCATGAAGCAGCATGCCAGGCCTCCCTGTCCATCACCAACTCCCAGAGTTCACTCAGACTCATGTCCATCGAGTCAGTGATGCCATCCAGCCATCTCATCCTCTGCCGTCCGCTTCTCCTCCTGCCCACAATCCCTCCCAGCATCAGAGTCTTTTCCAATGAGTCAACTCTTTGCTTGAGGTGGCCAAAGTACTGGAGCTTCAGCTTTAGCATCAGTCCTTCCAAAGAAAGCCCAGGGCTGATCTCCTTCAGAATGGACTGGTTGGATCTCCTTGCAGTCCAAGGGACTCTCAAGAGTCTTCTCCAACACCACAGTTCAAAAGCATCAAGTTTTTGGCACTCAGCTTTCTTCCCAGTCCAACTCTCACATCCATACATGACCACTGGAAAAACCATAGCCTTGACTAGATGGACCTTTGTTGACGAAGTAATGTCTCTGCTTTTTAATATGCTGTCTAGGTTGGTCATAACTTTTTTTCCAGGAGTAAGCATCTTTTAATTTCATGGCTGAGTCACCATATGCAGTGATTTTGGAGCCCAAAAAATAAAGTCTGACACTGTTTCCCCATCTATTTCCCATGAAGTGATGGGACCAGAAGCCATGACCTTAGTTTTCTGAATGTTGAGCTTTAAGCCAACATTTTCACTCTCCTCTTTCACTTTCATCAAGAGGCTCTTTAGTTCCTCTTCACTTTCTGCCATAAGGGTGGTGTCATCTGCATATCTGAGGTGATTGATATTTCTCCCGGCAATCTTGATTCCAGCTTGTGTTTCTTCCAGTCCACCATTTCTCTGATGTACTCTGCATAGAAGTTAAATAAGCAGGGTAACAATATACAGCCTTGATGTACTCCTTTTCCTATTTGGAACCAGTCTGTTGTTCCATGTCCAGTTCTAACTGCTGCTTCCTGGCCTGCATGCAGGTTTCTCAAGAGGCAGGTCAGGTGGTCTGGTATTCCCATCTCTTGAAGAATTTTCCAGTTTATTGTGAACCACACAGTCAAAGGCTTTGGCATAGTCAATAAAGCAGAAATAGATATTTTTCTGGACCTCTCTTGCTTTTTTGCCAGCGGATGTTGGCAATTTGATCTCTGGTTCCTCTGCCTTTTCTAAAACCAGCTTGAACATCTGGAAGTTCACTGTTCACATATTGCTGAGGCCTGGCTTGGAGAATTTTGAGCATTACTTTACTAGCATGTGAGATGAGTGCAATTGTACAGTAGTTTGAGCATTCTTAGGCATTGCCTTTCTTTGGGATTGGAATGAAAACTGACCTTTTCCAGTCCTGTGGCCACTGCTGAGTTTTCCAAATTTGCTGGCATACTGAGTGCAGCACTTTCACAGCATCGTCTTCCAGGATTTAAAATAGCTCAGGTGGAATTCCATCCCCTCCACTAGCTTTGTTCATAGTGATGCTTTCTAAGGCCCACTTGACTTCACGTTCCAGGATGTCTGGCTCTGGGTGAGTGATCACACCATCGTGAGCATCTTGGGCGTGAAGATCTTTTCTGTACAGTTCTTCTGTGTCTTCTTGCTGCTCCTTAGTATCCAACAAAAACCCCAACTGCCCCGTGGCGGGCTGCAGGGAGCAGTAGAGTGTGGGTGGTCCCCTAGCTCCCAAGAAGCGAAGCGTCTACATTTTAAAGCTGGCTCCACACCCCACTACTCCCTGTGCCCCACCAGGAAACCTTACCCAGACCTTCATTTCCTGATTCAGGGGGGTCAGAGCTGGTCAGGTGAGTCATCTGGTCTCCCTCTGCTTCATTCCCCATTGCTGAGATCCCACACCAGCACCTAAGAGGAGCTTATTATGAACTTTAAACTTCAGGAACCCATGCATACCCCTTAGCTTAAAGCACTGTAGACACCCGTTAAATTGTATCCCAAGGGGTAGAATGTATGAGCCGTCACCAAGCGTCACACCTTATGTAGGATGAGTTTATGTGATCACCTGCCTTCTGAATGATCAGGCATCCAAAGAGGAGGAGGCAGAAGCAGGTTACAAACAGGTTGAGAGCATTGGACCTAGCCTTTGGGGTAGGACCTAGTTCATGATGGCAGTGGAGCAAGGCTTGGCAAGAAGGTCCAAGTCCCAGGAATGCTGTCAACCCAGGCTCACAACTGCAAATGCACCCAGAGCTGGATAGGTGCCCAGAGAGTGTCAGGCAGGGGTTTGCAGAGTAAAGATGGAAGAGATTCTTCATGTGCACACAAAAGGCATTTGCCTTTTTTGCCTTGAAATTTGTGTCCCTTTTGGTCTGTGTTAGGGTTTTCTTCTTGTGATAGACACTAAGTTACAAAAAGTAGCTTTTACTCCAAGAAAAGAAGGGGTGCATGTGTAAGTTTAAATGACAGCGTGACTTCAGTGCTGAGTAATAGGGGGTGGTGGGGACTGTGGCAGGGGGAGAGGGAATTCCTGACTAAGGAGAGCAGCTTCTATCCAGACAAGACAGGTGCTGCTGGGGTGGGGGTGGATGTGACTACGAGGAGGTCGGATCTTCCGGATTCGCCACTCGTCTCTGGCTGCGCTGGGCCTCCGGTGCTGTGCACGGGCTTCTCCCAGTCGCGGTTCCTTCTCTCTTTTGCGGCTCGGGCTCAGGGACGTGTGGCTCAGTAGTCGTGGCACATGGGCGTAGTGGCTCTGCGGCATGTAGCATCTTCCCAGATCGATCCCAGGGGTTGAGCCCACGTCTCCTGAATTGGCAGGCAGGTTATTTATCACTGGACCATCAGTCCCAAACCTTCTGATTTTAAAGGAGAAGCTAGAGATCTGAATTTTTCATATGATTTCTCCATATTGAAAAAAAATTAATGCAAACATATCTATGGGTTATATTTGATTTGTTGAACACCAGCTTGAGACTTCTGGTCTTTCTTTTCAAACAAAAGAAGCAGATGTTGTTAAATAGCTTCAGCACTGGGCTCACTGGCTTCCCTGTTCTCGGTTGCTGTCTCTCTCTGTCTTAGACTATTCAGAAATTGGCTTCCAGATTTTGCTTTCAGATTTCTTTTCGAGGACTCTTCTTCCATTGCCTTCTTTTTTCTAGCTCACTGTAACTAGCCTCTTGGTTGAAGATTCACCCACAGATGTGAGCAGTGGACATTAAAGGGCAGATGAAGGTCAGAAAAGGATGACCGCGGGCTCTGCAGAGGTTTGAAAGGAGCAAGGGGGCATTTCGGGGGCGCACTGGTGTGAGCACTGTGCGGAGGGGAAGGCAACGCTGGCCTGTGTGGGGCGCAATTTTCCCATCAGTGCCCTCTGGCCTTGGACTGGAATAAGAGATTGTGGCTGCTGTTGTGTTCAGACAACATCTGGGTGGGCTTACCTGCTCCACTTTTCCGTCCCCAATATCTGTCTCTGAAACAGCCACAGTTGTGTTTTGAACAATCCATAACGCTATCCCAAACACAGCTCTGGGCTTTGTTTCTATGTATCAGAGAGAAGTGCAATGCTGTGGGCTATTGTTAGCGCACAATGACAAGCAGTGATGGCAACCCAGGACAGGGTCAGGCTGCTCCATGTTATATTCAGGAGTGTGTGTGTGTGTGTGTGTGTGTGTGTGTGTGTGTGTGTGTTAGAGAGAAGGGGTATTCCTACTGGATTGGCACTTTCTATCTCCTCCCATCATCACACACACACACACACACGCCTGAATATAACATGGAGCAGCATGTGTAAGCAGGTGTGTGCTTACTCTCAGTCGTGTCCAACTCATTGCAACCCTCTGGGTTTGCAACCCTCTGGGTTACAAGCCTTTGGGTTGTAGCCCGCCAGGCTCTTCTGTCCACGGGATTTTCCAGGCAAGAATACTGGAGTGGATGGCGATCCCCTTCTCCAGGGATCTTCCCGACCCAGGAGTCAAACCTGCCTCTCCTGTGTCTCCTGCACTGCAGGTGTGTTGTTTACCACTGAGCCATAAGGGAAGCCACACACACACACACACACACACACACAAACACACACACACACTCCATTGGCTGACCTCCGCTCATGCTAAGTTGGGTAGTGAACAAAGATTTATCTCCTGGTGATTTCACTTCCAAACATGGGCACCCTGTATTTTGAAATTCTACAAGAGCCCTGTGTATTTGATATTGTGCAGGCTCTTGCTGGATTTCAGAGGTGGATCACGTTCACAGCTAGGTTGTCGGCAGAAGGTAAAACACTAATGTAATTGCAATTTGTTGATGGGTCTTGGAGATGTAGCTCAGGGTGGACAGCCTTCCTTTCCCTGCACAGGGAAGGGAGGCCCCTCCTTGTGTCTGGCTAGTTGTTGTGGATTAGCGAGAAGAGAAGCGAGAGAACTGTGAACATGGCAGAAAATCAGTCAGGGCCTTCAGGGGAAGGACAGAGCAGAGAGGCGGGTGGAAAGGACCAGAGGCACCTTTGTGGGTTTGGAATTAGCAAACAGAAACATAAGCCAGGGTTTCCAGAAAGTCTCAGCTCTGGCTGTGCGGTTGGGAGGTGAGAATCTCAGCCTTCAAGGTGGGTCTGGCAGTTCCCTGAGGGACATCTGGAAAATGCTCCTGACCTCCCCCACTTCATTTTCATAAACAGTCCTTCATCTGGCCCTGCGGATTTTACCTCCTAGAAGCGCCCTGACTCTCTCGGCTTCTGTTCCTCACGGTGACTCCAGACCAAGCTGCTTCCTCCCTCTACTCCAGAGTGGCCGCCCCCCTGGGCCTGTGGGACCTCGGGTCCACTCTGACCTGCAGCCGGATCGGTCTCTTCATGAGGCCAATCAGACTGCGTCTTCACCATGCCTCCCTTCCTCCCAGCTTGCACTGTTTCATTAGCTCCCTGCTCTTTTCCAGGTGCAAATCGGAGCCCTTAGTGGGCGCAGTTTCATCTGAAGCAGCCGCAGCCCTCACCCTGCCCCCTCCTCCAGGCAGGCTACCTCATGGTCCTTACTCTCCCTGGGCCATTTCCCTCCTGTGGTCTCACCCGCCACCGTTGCACTGTCCCAGACTTCACTTTATTTTTCCTGGGTTGCTACCTGGTGGCTCTTCAGAAATCAGCCCAGTTGATCTATTCATTCAGCAAATATCGATTGAGAACCTACTATGTGCTGAGCACTGTTCTAGGTGCTGCCAGTACAACTGAAAGAAGACAAAAATCCTGTCCTTTGTGGAGCTTGTGTTCTCTCAGCAAAGGGAGGCACATGAGAGCGTCGTAATTGCAGGTTGTGGCAAGTGAGCTGAGGCCACTGAGGTGGAGGGCCGTTGCCGGTTAGGAGAGGTGGGTTGATGGGTCATCTACTTTGGGGTCAAAGGTGAGTTTTCAGAGGAGATGACAGTCAAGTAAGATCTGAATGAGCAGGGGAAGTCAACTGGGATTTGCAAGTCCCCAGGGAAACCTTTGAATGGGTCCCCCACAAAGGACCGTATTTCTTTGCATTGTTAATCGTGGTTGGACAGTCTACACATGTTTGCATTTTGTAATCAACATTTGTCTCTTGAACAGATTTTGAGACCCACACAGGCATAAACTGTTGTCTTTTCCTCTTCCCGTCAGTCTTTCATTCCCAGCAGTCTGTTTAGCAGACAGAACACACTCAGTACATATCTGTGGGGTCAACAATGGATGTATAAGGGGAGTCCCCCGTCCTGAGCTTTCTCTCTCTCATCCCTGGAGGACCTGCCCTGGGAAGCTGCAGATCCCAAGGCAGCAGACCCCTCTGAGCAGCCCGCACTCCTGGGCCGGAGAAGGGTGCCAGCGGCGGGAGGTGAGGCGAGGCCCGGGCGCGGGGCGGGGCAGGCGGAGCTGGCTTGTGGCTCTGCGACATTTGAATTGGTTAGGGCTGAAACAGACTCATCCCCTTCCGACAGCAGGAGTCCTCTGCAGCGCATCACCACCCCCTCTCCCAGTCTGTCTTTGTCAGAAGACCCAGCAGACAGATGAGACTGTGAAGAGCGAGTGTTTCTCCGGGGCTGGGTCGGGGGGAGGCGGCAGCCTGGTTCCTTTCTTTAACTTTGGCGATGATGAATATTGCATAAGTTGCTTAGTGAGGTCAGACCTGAACTGTGAGGCTCTGAGTACCTTTCGCTGGAAATAAACTGTGAAAACAGGCTGTCGCTAACTGTTGGGAGCCTTTGTTTCATGAGGGGGTCCAGGAAGAAGAGAGGGAAATGGGGCATACCTCACCCTCTCATCACATGCCTCCAGAAAACACCTATATTTTGAGATGCGTTGGTAACATTTCTGCGCAGTGACCGTAAGCAGAACAACTGCTGGGCTTTGATACATTTACCTGTGACATTACGCTAAGTGAGTCTGTGGGAAGTGGGAGGATTATGCCTCATTCCAGCTGCATTTTGGCACTCGGGCGAAAAGCAGTGGGGATGCTGGGTTGAAAAATAGAATGGAAGCTATAGACAGCATAAGCCTAGAAGCTCCCAGGCCACCCTCCTGAGTCTGCTGAGCACCCCGTGTCCCTGCCTGCTGAACCAGGAGGCCAGGCACCAGTCACCTGGTTGGATCCATCCCGGAGGCTTGAAGAGAAGACAGGAACGGAAACTAGAATCTCAAATTGTTGGGGGCATAAGGATATAGTATTCTAGTTTCTTTAGAAAGTGGATTTGCCAGGGTCTGGGAAGAAGGGGGAGGTGAGGAGGTGGAGCAGTGAAACCACCCTGTGTGCTACTGCAGCGGAAGTCTCTGTCGCCGTCTGTTTGCCAAAACCCACCGAGCGCACACCACCAAGAGTGAGCCCAAACGCAGGCTGTAGACTTGGAGTGGCCATCCTGTGTCGGCCAGCGCAGGGCTAGCTGCTGCTGAATGAATGTCCCATCTGGTGTGGGATGCTGATCACTGCGGAGGCTGTGCTTGTTTAGGGACCAGGGTTCTATGAGAAGTCTCTGTACATGCTGCTCAATTTTTCTGTGAACCTCGAAACTGCTCTAACAAAGTATATTAAAAACTAAATTTATTGAGCACCCATTGTGTGTCAATATAGAGCTCCCAGGGGAGGCAGCTGTTTAAAAATTAATTGCATAATGTAGCTGCAATTGTAATAAGAGCTGTAAAGGAAAAGCACTGGGGGTCATGAGTGGGTATAGTAAGGAAGATCTAGCTTTGTGAATGGCCAGCATCAATTTCTCTGAAGATGGGATATTTGAGTTGAAGTTTTTTAAGTAAATCAGCAAAAAGCAAGCAAACAAAATCAAAAGAAATTATAGTTTAGCTCATTGAATTGAAAAATTCAGGACCTTCAGCTTCAGGTGTGGCTTGATCCAGGTGCCTTATCGTGTCATCAGCTCTCTCCTCCCCGTTTCTCAGCATTGCTCTCCTCTTCTGTAGAGGCAGGTTCTTTCCTATGGTGGCATCCACCAAACTGGCACCAAACCTTATGCACTGGAGAACCCTCAGAGCTAAGAGAAGGCTGGCATGAAAAGGAAACCGAGTAAATGTCTGTTGAATAAATGAAGGCACGTTTCTGCTTGCACCACCTTCTGTGGGTGACGTTGCTTGAGCGCCTACTGTACCCACGCCTGCACTTTCAATTCCATGAGCCAGTACATACTCCCTGTTTCATTTGTCTGATTGCTTGATGAGTTCCTTGAGCAGCTTCCATGGAAATACCACTGTTTCAGAGAAAGATCTCTAAGCATCCAGTATAAGACCTGACCCACCTGTGCAGCCTCTCGCACCTCCTGCACCTTGCCTCACTTTTCTTCCCTTCCTCTCTTCACCGGTCGTGTTAGGGGTCGAGTTGTGTCCCTCCGTATCCATATAGTGAGGTTCAACTTCAATACCTCAGAATGTGACTGTATTGGAGGATGCCTCTTTAAAGAGCTATTCAAGTTAAAATGAGATCATTAGGGTGGCCCAGTGGCTAAGACTCCATACTGTCAATACAGGGGCCTGGGTTCAGTCCCTGGCAGGGAGCTAGAGCCCACATCCCCCAACTAAAAATCCTGTGTGCCACCACTAAGACCTGGCACAGCCAAATAAATAAATAAAGATGTATTTTTAAAAGAGGTCATTAGGGTGGGCTGTAATCCAAAATGACATATGGAAAAGGGGATTGAGACACACACACTTCACACAACGTGAAGACACAGCAGAACGGTGGCCATCTATAAACAGTCAAGAAGAGGGGCCTCAGAAAGAATCAGACTTTTTGACTCCTTGCTCTGATACTTCTAGTCTCCAAAAATGTGAGAAATTAATTTCTGTTATTGAGGCCTCCCCCAGTCTACAGCACTTTGTTATGGCAGCCCTAGCTGACTAATACCCACTCCTTCTCAGATTCAGTTCAAATCTTGTCTCCTCTATGAAGGAAGAGAACAGGGGTTGTCAAATCTGGTGGTGACCTGATTTTGTAATAAAGCTTTATCAGCACACAGCCATGCCCGTTTGTTCACTTACCTGGATGGTTCTGTTCTACAGAAGCACAGAATATGGGCAGTGCCAGCAAAAAAAATGCGACCCGCAAAGCTGAGAACATTGTCTCCCTGGTGTCTTAAAGAAAGTGCGTGCTGGCTGGCATTTGGCCCGGAAGAGTGGTCGGCAGCCTGGGCTGTGGGTGCGAACAGGCTTGGGTTCAAGTCCCTACTGTGTGACCGGCAGTCTGGGTAAATCTCTTAATCCCTCTGAGCCTCGTGTTCCTCATCTGTAAAATGGGGATAATGATAGAATTATGGGAATCAGATACATACGTTAATATTTGTACTCTCTGCTGCTTTAGAAAAGACGTTTATTTTTATTCATTTGGTGTGCGGGGGCTCAGCTGTGGTGCACAGGGTCTTCAGTCTTCTCTGCAGCATGTGGGGTCTTCCACTGTGGCCTGCGAGCTCTAAGTTGGGGCCTATGGACCTAGTTCCCTGTGTGTATGTATGTGTGTGTGAGTCGCTCAGTCGTGTCCGACTCTTTGCAACCCCATGGACTGCAGCCCGCCAGGCTCCTCTGTCCGTGGAATTCCCCAGACAAGAGTGCTAGAGTGGACTGCCATTCCCTTCTCCAGGGGATCTTCCCAACCCAGGGATCAAACCCAGGTCTCCCGCATTGCAGGCGAATTCTTTACCATCTGAGCCACCTGGGAAGCCCCAGAGTGTCTGTAGCTCAAGACAAGATTCTGGTTTCCTTTACATCTAAGTCCTTTACCTGGTGTTTGCTTCTGCCAGGAGGAGGAGCGCCTTTTGCTCTGGACAGGCCGGGCAGGCAGAAGAGCATGGAAAGGATGCACGCCGGTGTCTTTCTTACCTCATGTGTTGGGGAGACGATTCTGCTCCTGCCAGGTGTTGTCTAATCTCCCTGACCAGTGGTCAAACCCAGGCCCCTGTGTTGGGAGCAGGGAGTCCTAGGCGCTGGACGACCCGGGTAGTCCTGAGAATCTAATATTATGTGGATAGAGACGGTTTTGCACTAGGCTTGGCACAACAGCAAAACCTTTTTTAGCTATTATGATAATTATTAATACTAACACCATTTTGTTAGTGGAGGTTACAGTGCTGAAACCCCAGACTGCAGAGGCCTTGCTGAATTGGTTTCTTTTCTAACTGGCAGTTTTTTTCTTGATTTAGAGAATAATTGCTTGACGATTTAGGAAACTACGTCAACGGCAACTCTGAGTTGCTTGAACAAGCGCTAAAAAGATCACCAGCCTCCTCCCTTGCTTTGTTCATGTTTTTCATTCTTTTCTCTTCCTTTTCCTTTTCTCTTGAAGCACAAGCACCAAAAAAGTCTCCTCTCAGCTCTCGAGGTAAGCTGTGTCAAACTCGCACAGTGTGTGAGCAGAAAAATCTGAAAACCTTCCAAATAAAGGAAGGTGATGGGGGTTGGGTGGGGGGGGCAGGTAACTGTCCTGCCCCGGGGCTGTACGGAGCCTCGACTGGTGCCCCTTGATCCTGATCAAACATGGGCTTAGGACAAGCTCTGTTTTTGCAAATCTGATTTGGAAGCCAAAGGAAAGCATAGAACCTGGAAGACGCTGAGATCCGTGTTCAGGCTGCTTCTCTCCCACGGAGCCCACAGGCAGTGGGTGACTGCAAGCCCGCCTGGCGCAGTCTGGCCAGAGGCCAGTCCCTGAGTCCACCATTGTATGACCCTGAACAGCTTACTTAACTTCTCTGGGTTCCAGGTCTCTGATCATGAAAGAGAGGTGGTAATAACAGCCTCCTCACAGGTTAGCTTGAGGATAAAATTAGCCGACCTATGTAAAGTGCTTGCCTTAGTATCAGTCCATTGTTGTTCAGCCACTAAGTCATGCCCCACTCTTCTCCGACCCATGGACTGTAACCCACCAGGCTCCTCTGTCCATGGGGATTCTCCAGGCAAGAATACTGGAGTGGGCTGCCATTCCCTTCTCCAGGGGACCTTCCTAAGCAGGAAGATAACCTGCGTTTCCTGCATTGGCAGGTGGATTCTTCACCACTGAGCCCCCAGGGAAGACCACAGGGAATGTTTGCTAATGATTAGCTGTTATTATCGTGATGGGTGGGCAACATTATTTGTATGTCCTCTTTGCCTGCAAACTCAAGACATTTATACAGGTGAACTTGTTTGCGGTATTAACTAGGTGAGCTGAGTAATACAGCTTAACAGATCACTCAGTTCTTATTCCTTGACAATCTTTGAGGGCAGAGATGTGTGACCCAAAAGTCCTCATTTATGAATCTTCGAAGGAGGCAGGATACAAGAACGGGAGAAAAGGGAGGTTTCCTCCTGAGAATGCTGGCTCACCTTGTGTGAAATTGTTTTCTGAAGTCAGACTTGCAAATGGTTTTTAAAAATCATTGCTCCTACAAGGCCAGGCCTGCAGGACTTCCTCTCCTCTCCTCCCAGTTACCAAAACCACCGCATCCTCCCCTGGCTTTGCTTTCTAGCACTCAGCAGCCCTTGCGCCTGGAGGAAAAGTTGATGCTAACAGAAAGTGTGGGGCAGAGGCGTTTCTGTGACTGTCAGAGCTATGCACGCTGGGAGTCCTACTTCTCACACTGAGAAGCCTAAGCAGGATGTCACACTTGCTCCAGAAGCTGTTGTTCTGACCTATGTTCTATGCAGCGCCTAGCAAATAAATGAGAGACTAGGGGGAATGGGCAGTGGCCAGCTTATATTTGATTTTCAGGATATATTAGTCGATGGAGTCAGTGACAGCTTTGATCACTGGTATTTGGTGAAACTTTTGGAGCTGTCTCCCTAACGCCTGGTTTCTTTTCGTAATCCAAGCACATGTCCTCACGTGGCTCCCTCAGAATCTGGGACCCTGACCGGTCAGCTTTGGAAAAATCCAGCACTTTGGACAGGACTGAGCCAGGGTGAACAAGTGTGGGTGTGTGCTCGGTCATGCCTGAATCTTTGCGACCCCAAGCACGGTAGCCCTCTGGCTCCTCTGTCCATGGAATTCTGCAGGCAAGAATACTGGAGTGGGCTGCCATTTCCTCCAGAGGATGCTCCCGACCCGGGGACTGAACCCATGTCTCCTACTGGCAGACAGGTCCTTTACTACTGTGCCCCTTGAGAAGCCCAGTGAATAAACGGGAGAATGTTATTAAGAAGACACATCCTTTGGTCAGAATGATGTCTCTCTAATTTTAACCTAACTTTATTTACTCCCTTTTGATTCTTGCCCAGGTGGTTAATAGCTTTGCTATCGAAACCTGAAGGCAGTAATCTAGGGTCCCTCAGGCACCCCTTCTCTATGCTGATCCAGTCCCAGTTTCTTTATCTTGTTCCCTTTGAACCGGTTATAAACTCTGCTCTTGGCAGGTGTTGGGCTATGTGACCCTACTCAGCGGGAAGGCTCCTTAGATAAATGGGGTGATCATTCCAGAGCCCATTAAGATGATCTGCAGGGCAGAAAATCCAATCATAGGGAATTAGAGTCACCCCTAGATTCTTAGGAAGTAGCTTGGTATTGCCCTGTGGCCATAAACAACTGAATCTGAATAAAAACAATTTGAAAAGGCTTGACTACTAGTTTCTACCATCATTTATACATTCCCTGGGTTTTTTCTTATTGCCATGCATTCAACTTTATCATCCTCAAATGTCAGAGTTACAGATGTCAGAACATATTCTTTAGGTGCCTTGCCTGGACGTGCTTTGGGACTGTTTCCATGCTGTTCTCGTGACGTTGAGACTCATTAAGTTTTTGTAGTACTAAACGGTGTGAGTGCACCTTTCAGATCTGGAGCAATACCTTACTGCTCATCCTCATTCCTGTCTCATTCCGCCTATTCAGTGTTTCAAAACAGAAATAGCTTTTTAAAAAACAGTGACAATCTCACATGCATTGGAAAACTTCAGAAAACTGCAAGCAGCATGCATCGCGTTAATTCGCCCCCCAGGGTGACCTGGGAGAGCTTTTCGGAGCAAGGCTTCCGCCACTCTGCGGACCCTGTTGTTGCCTCCTCTGTTAGAGACATGAAGTCGTCACATCTGTTCTGTTTTATCACGTGGTTTTTATTATTTCATTAGCTGATGAATTTTTTATCATTTCATTGAGACTTTATTAAGTATCTTTCCATCATCAATAAACATTGATCTTTATCATTTTAAATGACTGTGGAGTAGGATTCTGTAATATGTGTATTAAACACTCTATCATTATTTAAAAACCGTCTCACTGTTGCCTCTCTCTGCAGCAACTTCTGGGAGACCATTTATGTAGAAGCTTTGGCCATCTTAGTGCAGAGGTGATTCAGTAGCCCAGCGTCTACCGAGAATACAGCTTGAAACTAACTCAGAAGGGACTGCCCTGGTGGTCCAGTGGCTGAGAATCTATCTGCCAGTGCAGGGGACAGGGGTGAGCCCCTGGTCCAGGATCTAAGACCCCACATGCTGTGGGGCAGCTAAGTCCATGCTCCACGACAAGAGAGCCTGCACAGCGAGAAGCCTGTGCAGCTAGAGCGCCGTGTGCAGCCGTGAAGCGCACACGTGCTGCAGCAGAGGCCAGTGTACCCAGGAAAGCAAGCAAACAGCAAAAATAAAAACTGACTCAAAGGCAAGAAAGATTGTCTTTCAACAAGTGGTGCTGAACAACTGGATATCTTTATGCAAAAAAAAAGAAAAAACTGAACTTAAATCACCTCATTTCATACACAAAAAATAAAGTGAATTAGACCGTAGACCTCAATGGAAGATCTGACAATATAAGATTTCTAGAAAAACAGGAGAAAATTGTTTTGATCTTGGGTTAGGCAAGAAGTTGTTAGGACACAGAGAATGATAACCATGATTGAAGTGAAGAACTTTTCCTCCTAAAGGATGCCGTTAGAAAATGAAACATTTAGCCAGAGAGAAAATATTTGCAAAACAACTATCTGATTTATTTGGACTTGTATCCCAGTTATATAAAGGACTCTTACAACTCAATAAAATAAGACAGCCTACTAAAAATATTGAGAAAAGACTTGAATAGCTATTTCACCAAGAATTACATGTGAGTGACAAGTAAGCATGTAAAAAAAAAAGTTGCATGATTATTGGTCAGCAGAGAAGTGCACAGAGAAGGCGATGGCACCCACTCCAGTCCTCTTGCCTGGGAGATCCCAGGGACAGGGGAGCCTGGTGGGCCGCAGTCCATGGGGTCACGAAGAGTCGGGCACGACTGAGCGACTTCACTTTCACTCTTCACTCTCATGCGTTGGAGAAGAAATGGCAACCCACTCCAGTGTTCTTGCCTGGAGAATCCCAGGGACGGGAGCCTGGTGGGCTGCCGCCTATGGGGTCGCACAGAGTCGGACATGACTGAAGTGACTTAGCAGCCCCAGCAGCAGCAGAGAAGAACAATGGATACCATTTCACATCCAGAACGGCTTAAATTAAAGACCAGCAGTAGTAAGTGCTGACAAGAATGGGAATGCAAAATGATACAGCCTCTTTAGAAGACACGTGGGCTGTTCTTACAAATGTGACAACATTCACTGCATAGCCAAGCAATCTCCTCAGTATTCCCCCCCACCACAATACAAATACATGTTCACCTACAGAATTTTACTTGTATATCCATAGTGGTTTTATTCATACAAGCAGCAATTTGGAAACAAGCCAAATGCCCTCGGATACACAAATTACAGTATGTCCATACTAGGGAATACTATTCAGCAATCAGAGTGGTGAATAACAAATGCCATACACAAGAGAAGCCATGTGAAAATTCTAGAACAGGCAGGAATTATAGCAACAGAAAGTGGGCTGGCGGTCCCCAGCATCTGGAGTCGGGGTGGGAGCTGACTGCACAGGGCCGTGTGGGGTCCTCGGGGTGATGACGTTTTCTATATAGTGATTCTGGTAGTGATTTCGTGCCTGTCCACATTCGTCCAGATTCATCAGATTGTGTATATAAAATGAGTAAATTGTGTTGTATATAAGTAATACCTCAAAAAGGGAGATTAAAAAAAAATAAGGTCATTTTGGAAAATCAGCTAGAGAAACGTGCCTTGGTTTCTACTCTGGTAGAATGCTCTGCACCCGCCTGCAGGTTCAGGGTTCTAGAATCATCTAGCAGGTGCTTCTGTTAAGCCAGAACACTTTAATAATGGCATCCATGAAAACCCAGAGTTACATATTGCCGTCAGGGCTAGAGAGTCTCTCTGTTCACTCATCAGGGGAGAAATGTCTTGCCAGGGACGTCCTGGGCCTCTGTCTGCATGACCAGAGTTGGTGGTGAGCTGTGCAGTGAGAAGGCCTAAACAACTGCCTCCGGTTTAGAATCTTGTCTTTCCTGTTCATGAAGGGTTCTGAGGAGCTGGAAGTCGGCAATGGGAATTTCCCCTGACGTGACCCAGCCTGGCCAGTATCCTAACAGTACTGGAGTTTTTCTTTCTTTAACCCCCTCCTAGTATCCTTACCCCCACCCTGCCCCCCACCATGGATTTAATTCCACTTTCCTGTCATCATCCGTCACCAGGCTTTTCCTAGAACATTCAGATGTGTAGTTAAGGAATTCTGTGTGGGTAAGGAATTCAGATGTGCAGTTAAGGTTTGCTCTCTTGAACTGGGATCTGATTTCCCTCCTTCAATTTACCTTTGCGTAGTTCGATACACATCAGTGGCACTAAATAAATAAACCATAATTAATACGCATTTGGCTCTTGTACTGTTTATTTTCCTCTTCTGAAGCTTAGATTAGAATATGCATCCCACAGCTTGAATGTTTAAACCAAAGGGACTTTGGTTTATCCCTTCCTTCTCTTGTCTTGTATTAGACTAATTGTTTTAACTAGAGGAATGTCATTGTCCCAGATCCCTTCCATTTGGATGCTTAGTAATGAGATGACTTAAAAGAATGTATTTGGAGAAGTGAGAGTTTAGTAAACAAGCTACAATTATATGCTTAAGAAAAAAACAGGAAGTGCTGAGGAATATTAATTTGCATTTAGAAGAACATCCCAAAAAGCAGTGATGTGTTATAGATCCACAACAGGAATCCTAAAGAGCCGCACCCAGAAAAAACAGTTCTCAGCGTCATTCATGACGTTTCCTCATTGTTGTTGTCGTTCAGTGGCTGAGTTGTGTCTCTCTGCAACCCCATGAACCGCAGCACACCAGCCTTCTCTGTCCTTCACTATCTCCTGGAGTAGGCTCAAACCCATGTCCATTAAGTCAGTGATGCCATCCAACCATCTCATCGTCTGTGCTCCCCTTCTCCCGTTGCCCTCAATCTTTCCCAGCATCAAATGCAACCCTAAATGAGTGGAAGACCTGATGCTAAAGCTGAAGCTCCAGGACTTTGGCCGCCTCATGCGAAGAGCTGACTCATTGGAAAAGACCCTGATGCTGGGAGGGACTGGGGGCAGGAGGAGAAGGGATGACAGAGAATGAGATGGCTGGATGGCATCACCGACTCAATGGACGTGAGTCTGAGTGAACCCCGGGAGCTGGTGATGGACAGGGAGGCCTGGCGTGCTGCGAGTCACGGGGTCGCAAAGAGTCAGACACGACTGAACTGAACTGAAACCTATGGTAAATGAAGAAATGTGTCTGGTATGGAAACACTGTTCCAGTGATAACCTCTAGGGAAGCATCATGAACTAACCCTCCACAGTATCTTCTGGTGAGTGGAAGGGAATTGCGCCGTCACGTTTGGCCAGGACAGAAGCTTTGCTCAGCGCTCACGGCGGCGAGGGCCAGGCACACTCTCTGCTGTCTGGTCTAGCAGCCACACCTGCCGCCGCTGCTTCAGTCGCGTCCGACCCTGTGTGACCCCAGAGACGGCAGCCCACCAGGCTCCCGTCCCTGCGGTTCTCCAGGCTGGAACGCTGGAGTGGGTTGCCATCTCCTTCTCCGTCTGATCTTTGTAGTACTCTTACAGCCTAGGAACCAGTATTACCTCCATTTTACAGATGGGGAAACAGAGGCTCAGAGAGACTGATTTACTCAGCCAGAGCAAGCACAGGGTTTGAATCCAGCTCCGCCTGACTCCAAGTCTGAGTTCTTAACCATTGCTCTCCTACTCGCCCAGTGACGGATCCTGTAGGAATTTGACCATTGTCAAACAGCAGCATTGGTGCCTCACCACTGGAGCTGGCAAAGAATTTTCTTTCCAGCAGCCAACAATCAGAATGGCAGGCAGATAATTAACTTGTCTTCCCTGAAGGAGCTTTGTTCATGGGACAGTCTTCAAATGCGGCATGAAAAGGCACTTGGCAAATTGCAAGAGGAAATAACGCTTCAAAGTGAAAAATTGATGCACATTTATCAACGGTGTGTAACAAAAGAGCAGGCACCCTCCTTGTGGGGCCATCGCTGAAATCAGTTACAAAGAGTTAGACTGATGATGAAAATGGCTGCATCCCTTGATTCTGATCTAGCAGAGCAGAGATGATTTTCTAATCATTGTGTTACTGAGGCCCCGCAAGGGCTCCCTCTTTGTTTTATTTATTTATTTTTGGTAGCTGTTTTAATAATGGTGAAATACACCAGGGTGTCCTTGCAGCCATTTGCAGTGTGCAGTGACAGGCTTTTAAAATGATTTCTTCCAGAATGATCTGAACGTAAAGTCACTTTGAACACTGAGAGAGAGAGAGAAAATCATCAAAAAGGAGTTTGCTTTATTTTCCAAATTAAGTCTCGTGATGGTGGTGGTGGGGAGTGATGCAATACTGGGTCTTGTGGGCACTAGAATCATGAAATAAAGGTGACATCCCCAAGAACAAAAAGAAAGTAAGCTCAAGAAGTCTGTGGTGACCATTGTCTTCCTGTTTGATTCTTCTGGGTATCAGATGAACACACAGGACAGTTCATTCTTCTTTTCTTTCTCCACCTCCTTCAAGCAGGCCTCCCCGCCTTGTGTGTTCAGGACCTCAGTGTGAGGCAAACAGGCCCCAACCCATGAAACCCATCCGAAGATGGTGCACACGTGGGGCAGAGGTCGCTGCTCAGTCTTTCTTAACAGAGCCAGAGGAAAGTGTATTTGATGCACATTTTAACTGAAGGAAGTAAGAATTGGCTTTAATAATGAAAAATGAAATTGAACCCTTCTCCCTAGGAATTGAATTAACGGATCCAACTGTTCTTTTTTTTTTTTTCAAAGCACCACTTTCTAGGGACTGCAGGAATTCAGCTGTATGCTTTCCTTAGCCCTGTGTGTCTGTGTGTCTGTGTGTGTGTCTGTGTGTGTGTGCATGTGCAGGCTCTATTGTGTCCAACTCTCTGTGATCCCATGGACAGTAGTCCAAACTCCTCTGTCCGTGGGAGTCTCCAGGCAAGAACACTGGAGTGAGTTGCAATTTCTTCCTCCAAGAGAGCTTTCCGACCCAGGAACTGAACCCATGTCTCTTGTATCTCCTGCACTGGCAAGCATGCTTTTTACTAATTGCACCACCTGGGAAGCCCCTTAACCCTTAGCTAGGGCTTACTGAGTATCTACCAAGCGGCCCACTCTATGTATTGTTTGGTTTTGCCTTTTTTTTCCTACCTGTGCTTTAAGGGACTGATCTGAGGCTTCCCACTTGAACGCAGTAACTTCCTCTTCAAAATTTTCAAATGATAGAGTTCTCTGCTATTGTGAACTTCTGCACCAGCTCTTGACATTAAGTTAACTATAAACAGACAGCTTTGCCACCAGCTGCTGTGATCAAAAGACAGCACATTTTTAAGTCTATGTACAGAAACGCATCTTGAAAATACATTTGTGAATAAATAGAATGAAAAATACCGTTTGTGAGTTTTCAGTCTTTCCCTTGCCCTCTTGCTGTCTAAAACAATGATTTTTGCTTGGGGCAGCAGGCCCCAGGTTTCCTGGATGAAGCAGAATCTGAGTAATGGGATGAGAGCGCAAAGATCAAAGGAGTCAGGCCCAAGGAGACTGCATCCAGATGCTGTAGGAGCAAATAAACAGCGCGTGGGATAAGGGGAGGGGGAAGGGTCACCGCAAGAACTGTCCAGTCGGGCTTTCTGGAAAAGACTTCAGGAGAAGAGTTCCGGGAGCAGTCCATTTTCATGTAGAGGATGGGAGTGTCCGAACTGGGTACAAAGCCTTTTTAAAGATGTCTGATGCACGTGAACAATATTTTTCTTATATCACAACTCATGCGTATGTGTGTGCGTGCTAAGTTGTGTCTGACTCTGCGACCCTGTGGACGGTGGCCCACCAGGCTCCTCTGTCCGTGGGATTCTCCAGGCAAGAACACTAGAGTAGGTTGCCATTTTCTCCTCCAGGGGACCTTCCTGGCCCAGGGACAAGCCCAGGCTCATAACCGCTGGGCCCCTGGAAGCCCGTTTGTTAGGCTGGGGTGCCATCCTCTGTGGCTTGTGGCTGCTCTGTGATGTGCCCTCTTGGTCATGGGTGGGGGCCGCGTGGGAGGGTGTGTGGTCGGCTCGTGCGGGATTCTCTGACTAGCAGGTGGGCGGCAGGGGTTCACATTATCAGTCCTCCGCTCCAGGAGGCCTGTGGCATTGTGCTCTGGTCATGAATAGTTAACACCTTCTATTTGGTGGGGTTTTCACACTTTCAGAACAACTCAGGAAATCTGCACCACATACTGTTACCTAGGTACTTCAGAGGAGCTAACACAGAGGATAGAAGAAGGCCTGTCTCCCACCCACCCAAAGGCCCCAGGGAGACCCATTTGGCCAGTAGCTACGATTTGTTTTTAAATAAGTTGCCAATACTTAAAAAAAATCTAGAGTGTATTTTACATAAAACTCAGGAATTGGGGCTTTTGCTGAAAGTGAATCAGCTGCAGCTGCATAACTGTTACCGTTTTGTTTTGCTTTGTTTTTTCTGGGACGCAGACTCTCTCATCCACTAGCCCCCCTGCCCTCTCCCCTCAGGCATGCCATCTAGCCCTGATTCTCCTGGGTCTCCGCTGGCCTGGGGTCCCTGCTTCCGCCTTGCCCTCCAGGCGGCCCTGCCCTTACAGCTTTGCCTGGATACCTGCTGCTCTCCTGCCCATCCCAGCCTAAGTTTAAGTTGCCCGTCTTCTGGGAGTCCTTAACTGAGTGATCTGGTCAGTCTTTCTCATCTCCTGGATGCCTGAGATGAACAGTGGGGAGACAGTCTGTCCATTAAGGGAGGAGCGTTTTATCACCAATAATGTTTGGGGTTTCCAGCGTTTGGTGGCCATAAAAAGCAGACTGAGTCACTTTTAAATCCTGCAGAGACAAGGCCCCCACCTCTCCTTGCCTGAAGGAGCATCCATTCAGCCCACTCACTCGCCAGCCATGCTTCTTCCCAGTAGCAGCACAGGCAGCTTCCCCTGTTTGCGTAACTGTCGATTCATAGCCGTCTCTCCCCTCTGCTTGCAAGGACTGGCTCACCGTCTGCTGAGCCCAGCACATGGCCTGGCCTACCAGGCCACACAGTAACACGCATTTATTGGCTCAGTGAAAACCTGGGTAGTTGGATCAGACTCTTCAGCTGAGAAAGGAGGCTGCACCATTGGCCAAGTATCCAGACTGGTTACAACACTGATTCTGTTTTATATTTTGGTGTTTTGGCCGTGAGGCATGTGGGATCTTAGTCCTCAACCAGGGATCGAACCCACTCCCCCTGCGCTGGAGAGCGAAGTCTTAACTATGGACCCACACCCCCTGTGCTGGAAGGTGGAGTCTTAACCACTGGACCTGCAAGGAAGTTGCTGGCCAAGTGGATTTGGTAACAGAAGTTTCTAAATAGCTGTGTTCCTCCCAGAGAAGATGGGCTCCATCAAGGCAAATCCCTACTCTCTCCTCTGGGGGAAATTAGGAGTTAGGAAGACGCTTTGCACCCCTGGATCAATATATGGCAAAATTCCAGCTCTGTAACCTTAAAACCTGAGCAATTAGCTTTGTTTGAAAAGGTCAGTGATGGTTATGCTCCTCTCCCTGGCAGGATGAGCTGTCCAACAGCATTCAGTTTAAATGAGAAATATCTCTGGCAAAGTTAATCAGGACCTTATTTGTGCCGTCAGACTACAGGGAGGTGAGCCTGTCGGGATTCCGTGCTGCTCTGGGGGGACTGCCAGGGCTTTCCTTTGCCATCTGACTGTGGTGTGGGAACTTTGCCACCACCTGTCAAATAAAAGAACTTGTCAGTAAATGCAGCTGCTCTGTTTTTGTCATTTTGGTGAGTGTCTTCTCTGGGCCAGATGTTGCAAATCCCTTTTTATATATTTCTTCCAAACTTTGCCTCACCTGGAGAAGGCAATGGCACCCCACTCCAGGACTCTTGCCTGGAAAATCCCATGGACACAGGAGCCTGGTGGGCTGCAGCCCATGGGTCGCTAAGAGTCGGACGCGACTGAGCAACTTCCCTTTCACTTTTTACTTTCATGCATTGGAGAAAGAAATGGCAACCCACTCCAGTGTTCTTGCCTGGAGAATCCCAGGGACGGGGGAGCCTGGTGGGCTGCAGCCCATGGGTTCGCGAAGAGTCGGACACGACTGAGCGACTTCACTTTCCCTTGCCTCACCTGTGATACCCTGTGTATCCCTGATACGTGTGTTTTAGGCAGATGACACTGAGGCTCAGAGAAGTTAGGCCACTTGCCCAAAGTCACACAGTGAGTGGTGGTGTCATTCCCATCTGGTTCTTCTAACCAAAGTCTCTCCAACTGGGGGCCAGGGAAATGGACCTCGGTTGCCAGAGGGGAAGCTGGGCCAGTCTATCATCTCATCATCTTGTCAGCTCCTCACTCCCTTGCTTGGTTGTTGGGCAGGCAGTGACTTTTGTAATTTAAAAAGAGAGACTCCAAGGGGTCTGCAGGGAAGGTGTGGGCTGTGCAGAGGGTAGAAATGTGTAGATTCAAGAAACAAAGCGTATCTGAGTGGCCAGCGCTTTTCTCAGCTTCCTCCCGTCAGACTTAAAAAAATGCACAGTGTAAGAGCTGAGAGTTAGGTGTTATTTGGGGCAAAATGAGGCCCTCAGTCTGGGAGAAAGCGCTTCAGACAGCTCTGAGAAATTGGACCAAAGAGGTAGGGGGAAAAGGTCAGTATACATATGATTTTTGGTGAAGGGGGAGATACATGCAATCCAGCACACATCTTTCCAGAAGATTTCTATTAGTGCTAGTATCATGAAGCCTCCGCTAGTCACGAGGAGCAGTCGTCTCCATGAAGGATTTTGGCGCTTTTCTAGATATGGAGAGATATAAGAACTGGGCTCGTAAAATCGGCTCCTGACAATATCTGTCTGAAGACTTGTCTTTCAGATTTTCCCCCGAGCACAGACCCTTATTTCTTCTCTCCCCGTGAACCCCTTTCAGGGGTGCTGAAGGTCAGCAACGGCAGTTACAGAAATAGAGGGAGAGACGGCAAGTGCCGTCTGTAGTCGGCACTCCCGGCCCCAGTCTCCTCACATTAGTCCTTGCCCCTTAATTCCCTGTGTGTTTATAGCTCTGGGAAAAAGGAGTCCCAGGATAGTCATTCAGGGCCAAAGAGACACTCAAAGGAGCTTGAGAGAGTCAGGGAGTTGAAATGGAGAACTCTTTCGTGGGATTCACCATAAAAAGTATGCATTAATGTTAAAACTCTGTTCCTAGACAGTTAGACAGCAGGTCATAGTGGGGAAGAATATGGATTTTGGAACCAACTGGCACACAAGTTCAGATCTCAGCTTTTCAACAAATCAGTGCAGGGCAGAGATGACGCCGACCTGTTGGCTCCAGGTCCGCCGAGGACATGACTGTGGTTTCTGAAGGAAAGCTACAGGCTCAAGAGAGCCTGGAGTCAAAACTCCCATCCAGGCACCCCCAATTCTATACAGAATAAAAAACTTTCTCCCCCAAAGAAAGGAATGGACATTAAGATTGATTACGTTCAGCTCCCAGCCAATCCCTGTCTCCAGCCAGTCTCAGGAGTTCCTTACCCCAGTTGTTGAAAGCTAACTAATCAAAATAATCGTGAGGAAAACAGACCCCCTCAAAATGACGCATCTCCACACATAGATGCTTTCTGTGTGTTCCCACCCTCTTCTTGACTTGGCGCAGCAGCCCGCTGATCTGACTGCTGCCCCTTCTCCCTCACTGAGGGTGGCATCTTCCTGTAAAGTGCTGGTCTCGCTTTTTTTTTTCCCGAACCTCGCCTTCTCTAACTCCCTTACCTTACAGTTTTCATTTTCAACTCTGTCCCCAAGGCCTTGGAAGGGGATCCACATCAGGATGCGAGCCCTGATGGTCTCTCCCCAGAATCGTTGGAGGGCGATGGCTCTCTGACACTGTTCCACCACGAGGACCTTTCCAGAAGCAGGAAGGGTGGAACCTTTACTGGGGTTCCAGCCATGAAGGCTTTTCCGCACAGGAGGGTGGAGCCCTTCACAGAGCAGGGCGGGGATTTTCACGTGCTCTTCAACCTGGGGACCTGAGGGTTGTGTGTCCCAGGATTTCCCCAAGAATGGCATCTGCTACCTGGGGAGGAGATGCTGTGGTTCTAAGTGGTACTTGGAAGATTTTAATGGTAATAATTATTTCTTGTAATGTGCATCAGCCCCACAAACCATGATTTATGGCTTTATTGCTGCAGTTCAGTTCAGTTCAGTTCAGTCACTCAGTCGTGTCCAACTCTTTCTGACCCCATGGACTGCAGCCCACCAGGCCTCCCTGTCCATCACCAACTCCCAGAGTTTACTCAGACTCATGTCCGTTGAGTTGGTGATGCCATCCGACCATCTCATCCTCTGTTGTCCCCTTCTCCTCCTGCCTTCAATCTTTCCCAGTATCAGGGTCTTAATGAGTTAGCTCTTCGCATCAGGTGGCCAAAGTATTGGCGTTTCAGCTTCAGCATCAGTCCTTCCAATTAATATTCAGGACTAATTTCCTTTAGGATGGACTGGTTGGATCTCCTTGCAGTCCAAGGGACTCTCAAGAGTCTTCTCTAGTACTACAGTTTGAAAGCATCTGTTCTTGGGTGCTCAGCCTTCTTTTACATAAGTGCCTGCATTTAATTCTAATGGTAGTTTTATGTAGTGACTGGGAGGCTTTGTTGGTGAAGAAACTGAGGCTCAAAGATGTCCGTTTCCACAGAGTTTGGCCTCTGGACCTGTGCTGATCTGAAGTTGCAGGGCATCTCCAGTCTGTGCCCAGGCTACCAGGGGAGGCGTAGTTACTCTATTTCTTTCCTTCTTAATATTTACTTATTTGGCTTTGTCGGGTCTCCCTCGCATCATGCAGGGTCTTTTGTTCCGGTGCACAGCTTTCTGGCTGTGGCCTGCAGGCTCTGGACCTCGTGGGCTTAGTTGCTCCTGGGCATGTGGGGTCTTAGTTCCGTGATCAAACCAGTATCCCCTGGGCTGCAAGGTGGACCACCAGGGAAGTCCTGTTACTCTGGTTTTTTAAAGAGTAACTTTAAGGTTCTGAAACTTTATGTCCCAGCTTCACCTCTTTCTAGTTGAGGAGTTATATCTGTCCCTCAGAATTAGATGGCTCACTCAGAGGGGATGAATAGAGCAGGTCAGTGGAAACAGTTGCTTGCAAAGGTGTGGGCAGGAGGAAGCATGGAAACCAACAGGCGTTGGTGGGGCACCCCAGGGCCAGTGATAGCCAAGAGCCTGGAACCCAGAAAGACCTGGGGAGGGAGGGCGAAGGATGGGTCAGTGCCACAGGGCACCCAGCTGAGCCAAGAGGGGAGACCACTGAACCTCCTGCCTCCTACGCTCTGTCTCCTGCGGTTACTCATTGGCCAAACCCCAGCAAAAGCTGGAGGGCAAGGGAGCTGGGGTGGTTCAGCCCACAGAGTCCCTTCCAAGGCAGAAAGTAGGGGAGAGAACGGCGAGGGCTGACCCTCACTGAGCTAGTGACCTGTGTGCATCATCTGTTGCTGTGTAACAGAGCAGCACAGCTCTCAGAGGCTTAAACAGGAACCGACCGTGGAATCCCCTACTCTCAGCCATTTTGGCCTCATTTCCATTCTTTTATTTTGCTAAGTATTTAAAAAGCTGGATATTTATTTATTTTCGGCTTCACTGCATTGGCAGGCAGATCTTAACCTCTGGATCCCCAGGGAAGTCTCCATTTCTACTCTCTGTGTGAGCCATGCTTCTCTCTGCTATAGGACTTCAAAGGGGACGTTTGGTAACACACGCTGTCTCCTCTGCCGGGTTCCTAGCAAACGCCCTCACCGCCCCGCCATCCCCATCCATTTGCCATATTGATCATTCTTAATGCTTTAATTCTCGGTTCCTTTGTTAGCTGTTTCTAACCTCCTTGACCAGGGTGTTTGCCTTACTGTATCTTGTCCCCTACTTTTCTGTTGTAGCTGCAATTTTATGCTTGCCTGTGGGACTGTTCAATGTCCATCTCCTCTATCATACTGCCCCCACCATGAGGGCAGGGTGTGCCCATTTTTGCTCCCAATATATTTACAGACCCTGGCTTAGTGCCTGCAGTGCTTAGATGCTCAGTGAATATTTGTGGAATGAATGAACAGGAGCGGATTATTCTCTATTTTCCTCCTTTTGATTATCTAATTGAGTGTCTAACAACAGATGTGCTGAATTCTAGGAAGATAAGGGTGTGTGATATCTGGGCTCTTGTAGTAAAGAAATCTGTTTAAGTTGCCAAACTGAGCATTTCCTTCAACTTTTTTGAGCGTGGAGGAACTTTTGGCACCATGGCACAGCTTATGGTGTTAGTGTTTGGTGAGACAAATTTGGGAATTTCTGTGTTATCATTTCCCTGAGGGCATGGATCCCACGTCATGCGTTGATTCACCCATCCACGCAAATGTCCACCCGTCCAACAATCATCCCACTGAAGGACAGTGTCATGAAAACTGTGATGTGTCTGGCAGTACAGACTCTGAGATCAGCGATGCCTGAGATCTGAGGAAGGCTCTGTGAGTTTCCCAAGGATGACACTTCCCCCCAATTCAGAGCCACCAGGGGATCCCACCTGAGTCTTTGCCATGAAAAGTTGGTGGGAATTCTGGAAGTAAAGGCCGTGAAATGGTGGGGTCCCCTAGGATTGCAGCCTGCATCACGCTGGCTCCTATTCAGCCTTCAGCAGTTCATCGACTTTGCCATCTAAGAGCTGCCGCCAGTTCCAGTCTCAGCGGCTGCTGCTCCAGGTGAGCCCATCTTGGCCCTGACCCTCTGAATTCTCCTGTCTCTGCAGGCTTCATGATGGCAGCTTGCCGCGCAGCCTCGGCTCTGAGGGCTCCCAGGCCAACCACTGAGTTCCAGCTTGTTAAGCTTTCTCTTGTTAGAAGGGTGGCGTGACAAACTACTTCGCTGTTCACACGGGGACTGAAGCCAGAAGTCAGTACACACCTAAACAAATAAAGCCCCAGTGTGGCTTTGTTTCTCCACCACTGAGGAGTCCTCCACGTTTCTAGGAATTTGTTAATGTCCCTAGAAATGTGGGGGACACTGACTACACTGCAGGAAGCTTGCCTTCTGCGTAGTTTTGCACTCTGAACCCTGGACTTAACTCTGCCAAAGTCTTTATATTTTTGTGCTATTGTTTGGGAGGTGAGGAGTCTGCACTGAACTGTTTGCCTTGATTAACAAGGGTCCAGAGAAAATATCAGCTAGAAATACAAAGGAGTGAGTCAATTTGCATGAAAATTAGACCTTGAATTTGCGCCCTGAGGCTGCAGAATGAGCGTGAATTTCTGCTCTCTAAACTAGGGGCCAGTTCATTGCTAAATGGGTCCATTCGGATGCACGGAGCAGAGAACTTTGGGTGTGGAGAGTCAAGAGGGTTCTTTGTGCTAACACCTGTGCCCTGGCAAATGGTTTACCTGTGCACTCCATGCTGGCCTGCTCCAAGTTCCAGAAATCACTGATGAAGTTCTTTGAACAGTCTTTTAAAGACCCTGCATCAACACATGGCAGGGTCCGGACTCTCAGACCTTCCTCCTCGGTCAGCCAGCGGCCAGATTGGACTTTGTCCGCTTGCATTGTTGTGACGCATCTGTAGCGGCAAGGACCGCCCAGGCATGGCTTCTTTCAAAGGGCAAGTCGGAAGAGGTCTTACCTTGAGCCCTCTCCTGAGTGATGATTGCTCGGAAACCCAAATGGGGTCTTGAGCTGGAATGAACTCCTCTGGCCAAATTACAGGGCTCTGCAAGCTCTGCTGACCTGATGAGCTCTCTGATGGGAAGCTCTTTCAATTATTTGGAGAGGAGCTGTTAAGAGGATGTGAAGTCATCTGCATAAAATGTTGGCTTTAATTTCTCTAAAGGAGAGGATTTGCCAAGGAGCCTTCGACTGTTTAAAGGCTGTTACCTGAGCGAGACATCTGGGTAATTGGGCTTGTGATGCTGGTCTGGTGTCACCTCTTTGCATGTCAATGATCGCATCCTGTAAAGACCTTGTTTCCCTTTAATTGGAATCTGTGCCTGAGAGAGACCGATGGGAGCTCTGGCTGCACAAGAGAGTTCTCTTTGAAGGGCCAACGTGGATCGAGAGAGATACCTTTGGCATTCTTTTTCCTTCCGCATTTTAGTTAACATACTTACAGTTGTCAGAAAGAGAAACAAAGCTACGGTGCATTTAGCAAAAAATTTAAAATGAAAAAAAAATTTTTAAAGGAGAGGGAGGCAGTAGTAGTCTTTTTTTAAAGAAAATGAGGCTATGATAATGTCTTTTTTGGGAAACTAATTTTTGTATTTTTTAATTTTTAAATTTTTAGTTTGTATTTTTTTTTAATGAAGTATAGTTGACTTAGTTAGCGTCTGGTATGGAGCAAAATGATTCCTTTATGTAGTGAAAGTGTTAAACACTCAGTCATGTCTGACTCTTTGCAACCCCTGGAATGCAGCCCTCCAGACTCCTCTGTGCATGGTGTTCTCCAGCAAGAATTCTGGAGTGGGTTGCCATTCCCTTCTCCAGAGAATCTTCTTGACACAGGGATTGAACTCAAGTCTCCTGCATTGTAGGCAGATTCTTTACCATCTGAGCCACCAGGGGATTCTTATAAATATATATTCTTATTCTCATACATTTATACATATGTATGAGGAAAAGGAAAATGAAGTCATTCAGTTGTGTCCAACTCTTTGCGACCCCATGGATTGTAGCCCTCCAGGCTCCTCTGTCCATGGAATTTTCCAGGCAAGAATAATGGAGTGGGTTGCCATTTCCTTCTCCAGGGGATCTTTCTGATCCAGGGATCTAACCTGGGTCTTCCACATTTCAGGCAGACTCTTTACCATCTAAGCCACTGGGGAATCCCATATATCCCACTCCAGTATTTTTGCCTAGGAAATCCTATGGACAGAGGAGCCTGGTGGGCTACAGTCCGTGGGATCCCACCAGTTGGACACGACTTAGTGACTAAACTACCACTATGTCATATATATGTATTTTCTTTTCAGATTCTTTTCCATTGTAGGTTATTACTGAATGTAGTTCCCCACGCTATGCAGCATATCCTTGTTGTTTATCTATTTTACATATAGTAGTGTGTATCTGTTAATCCCACGCTCTTATTTATCCATCTCTCCGCATCCCATGATGTCTGAAGGAAGTTGAATGTTGGCATGTGGCCATTCCTCATAGAACCCGATTTGAGAAGTGGACCGTCAGCAGGAACTCTGGAGGCTGCTTGGACCTGTGCACCTCCCTCCATGCCTCTGTCCATCTGAGCCTCACTCCTTCATGTCTGCTGACCCACTTTCTCGGCTTCACTCTGTGAGCAGGAGAAGGCTCAGCCTAAACTGGGCAGCTTTACTTTCCTCGTGTGATGTGACTGGCTATGTCTGAACCCTAATTCCAGACCCCAAGAGAGAGAATCTGATTGGAAAAAGTGTTTGCCTTGGTCAAGAAGAGGACCCTGGTGGAGGGGACCTCCCAGAGAAAGAGGTGCCATCTAGAAACACCCCTTCAATATGAGCCCTTATCTCTAGTGTTGTGTGTGTGCAGGCTCAGCCACTCAATCGTGTCTGACTCTTTGTGACCCCATGGACTATAGCCTGCCAGGCTCCTCTGTCCACGGGATTTTCCAGATGAGAATAATTTCTAGTATTATCCCTATTCTATAGATGAGGAAATTGAGACCCTGCTTTCCTTACCAAGGTCACATAGCCACTCCTAACTTTTCTTCTAGAATGAAGATTGTTGTGAGGAAATAATTTTACTCTGAAATAGAAATCTGTGCTATTCAAGTTGCAGCTGTTTTTAAGGAAGAGATTTATCTTTTAACTGGAACATATTGTTGAGCAATTTTTTTTCACTTTGTAATTTTGTCCAAAGGACACACTTTCTCAAAATAAAGTGAGAGTAAATGAGAATAAAATGTTCATAGCAAAGAGAATGATTCCTCAAATAATCTGGATTATATGTCATCATGAAGTTCTGTGGTGTTTCCATATTTAAAAAATAAATGCAAGAAATGAACAGGAAGGGAACAACAGTTATTTACAAAAATCTAAGCCACGCCATGCACCAAGAGTTTAAAGTGTCCCATGACTTTCTGTGAGGAACAAATGGCCTAAAAACAATCCAGAACTGGAGCCAGTCATGGAACGGGGCTTCTGGGGAGAAGCTGAAAGTGATCAAGAGTTCCAGAAGTGGCTGTGAGTTCAAAGCAGGGTTTTCAGTCGGGTGCTGGGTGTTTACAAGGTGACAAGGGGACAGAGTCAGGTTCATGGCTGGAGAGCGCTGCGGTGAGTGTGAGGGGAGAGCAGAACTGCTGTGGAATCGTGTGTGTGTGTAAATTTTTCCTTAAAGTCTACTCTGCAAATCTGGGAGAAGGAGAAAAGCTCTCTCTGCTCTCTCTCCGTATTTCGTCTCATTCCTCCTAATTTCTGATCTGACTTTTCTTACCGTTTTGCGGTTTTTCCTTCCTTAAGCCGTTCCACCTGCTTCTCGCCCCTGGAGTACAGCAGTGGAGTCTTCCCAGCTTGAGGGCATTTCTCTCTTCTGGACTGGACCATATTTTGATATCTCTTTGAATTCAAGGGAACCACCAATGAGATGGCAGTTTCAAACCCACGAGACAGGACAGGTTTCAGGAGCTTTCTCACGCCTTTCGTTCCTTCCAAATGGACGCCTGAACCACAGATGCCCCGCTCTCCACCCCCAGCCATCTCAGAGGTCCTGCGTGCTCTGCTTGTCTCGCTCCTGCTATGGAGAGGTCTCTGGGCCCATTCTTTGTAGGCGCTGCCAGGTTCCCTTCCAGCAAATGGGGAAGGGGGACTTGGGTTCCTTTCCCCAGGGCAGATGGGGCCAGGAAGGTCCATCAAGTGGCGGCTTGACTCGCCCCCCCTTCCCCCACTGTGTCCGTAAGTCTGCTCTCTGCCTGCTTCTCTGTTGCTGCCCTGCAGATAGGTTCATCAGCACCAATTTTCTAGATTCCATATATATGCGTTGATTTACAATATTTTTCTCTTTTTGACTTACTTCACTCTGTATAATAGGCTCTTGGTTCACCCAGCTCATTAGAACTGACTCAAATCCATTCCTTTTTATGGCCGAGTAATATTCCATTGTACATATGTACCACAACTTCTTTATCCACTCATCTGTTGATGGACATCTAGGTTGCTTCCATTGAAACATATAGATTACTATATGTAAAATAGATAGCCAATAGGAATTTGCTGTATGATGCAGGGAGCTCAAACCTGGAGCTCTGTGACAAGCTAGAGGGGTGGCAGTGGGGTTCAAGAGGGAGGGAGCACAGGAATACTTACGGCTGATTCATGGTGACGTATGGCAGAAACAACACGATATTGTAAAGCAATTATCCTCCAATTAAAAACAAATAGTTTTTCCAAAAAAAGAATGGCTTGTTTGCTGATGATTCTTGAGCCCCCAACAGAGACTGGGCAGAGCTGAGAGATGCTGGGGATGCGCTGTGGGGCTTCTGCGCTCAGAGTCCCTGAGGCCCCACAGGCGTGGACGCCACCCCGCAGGCTCTGCCCCCAGCTGGGCCCAGTAAACCTGCCTGGCTGGAGGAGGTCTCCCAGACTAAACCTGGATGTCCACGTGCCGTGGTCTCCCTCGGTGTTAGGGTTAGGGTTAGGGCTAGGGTCTGCTCCCTGGCAGTGTCCGCACGGTTCTGCCAGGCGCCTAGTCCCAGGCAAACGGCCTGGGATGCTGGTTATAATGGAATCAGACCTGTCCATTGCGGGAGCAACAGCCGGCGGAGAGATGAGACAGAGGCACCGTTCTTGCTGGACCGTCCACTCGAGAAAGTTGGTGAAAAAGCCAGATGCGAGGCATCCTGTGGACCCTCAAGGTGTTCCTTCTTTTAACAGAAATAAAGTGAACCTGCCCACCTCCGCTGACAGTCTGCTTCCCAGCGCCCAGGCAGTTTGGTTCTTTCTCTCCTTTCCCTTCTGTGGTTCATGACATGCTGAACCTACACCTCTAAGAAATATGAGAAAAGAAACTTGAAGTTTGTTGGCATTTGCATTTTTAAGTTATTAGGAACTACCCGGCTTAATTTCCTTAGGTACTGATGAAAATGATCGATGGGCAAGATATCAACATCGCAGAAAACTCTGCTTCACTTTTGTCTCACTTTAATAGTTTTTTCTTGGATGTACTCTTATTATCTAAATTATTGTTCTGTGCTCCTTGTTCATAAATTACAGCTAAGGATTTTGTTTCTAATGAGTCCTTGATGACAGCGTGATTTTCCCTACCAGACTGTCTCAGTTTGCCATACACGGCAGACCTTGCTTAAAATCACTTTGTGTGTGTGTGTGTGCAAGACTATTAGTGCTCTGAAGTCAGTTGAAAATGCACAACTTATAAATACATAAAAAAGAGCAATCTGGTAACTCAACAAGAACTGTAGAAAATTTTCACACGAACACTGCAGATTTCAGTTCTGAGTGTATTAGTGAACCCCAAATCTGAAGAAAATGTTTAAAAATGTTAGCATCTTCTATGAATCTGTTAAATGATGCAGTACAGCTTATTTTTATCAAATCCAAAAAAATCCAGTGCAGCTTTCATGTTACATGATTAGACAAGTTTCTCCTTCAAGAGAATTGAAGGGCCCTGTACCCCTCTGCAGTGTGACCTCACTGTCTCAACATGCGAGCTTCCGGACAAGAGAGGACGTGGGTTTGACACTATTGTTTATTTGCTAAGTCATGTCCAACTCTTTGTGAACCCATGGATTGCAGCATGCCAATCTCCTCTGTCCTCCACTGTCTCCCGGAATTTGCTCAAATTCATGTCCATTGAGTTGGTGGTGCTATCTAACCATCTCACCCTCTGCTGCCCCCTTCTCCTTTTGCCTTCAATTTTCCCAGCATCAGAGTCCTTTCCAGTGAGTCAGCTCTTCACATCAGGCGGCCAAATTATTGGAGCTTCAGTTTCAGCATCAGTCCTTCCAATGAATATTCAGGGTTGATTTCCTTTAAGATTGACTTTTATCTCCTTTGACTCCAAGGGACTCTCAAAAGTCTTCTCCAGCACCACAGCGCTCAGCCGTTTTTATGGCCCAACTCTCACATTTCGTACATAACTGCTGGATAAACCATAGTTTTGACTGTATCGACCTTTGTCTGCAAAGTGCTATCTCTGCTTTTTATTATAATACACTGTCTAGTTTGTCATCGCTTTCCTTCCAAGAAGTAAGCTCTTTTAGTTTCACGGCTGCAGTCACTGTTTGCAGTGATTTTGGAGTCCAGGAAAGTCAAATCTGTCATTGCTTCCTGTGTGGCATGCTGGCTCCTAAGCATCTCAGCCAGGACGTGAAGAAGCCCCAGGACGCTTCTGGGCCTGACCTCGCCCCGTGCCCCGTCTTCGCCTGCAGAGGCTCAGACCCCCGTGGCAGGTGGAAGAGCGCCCCAGGTGGGACAGGAGGCGGCGGGCGAGGGCGGCCTGCGCGCCTTCCCGCGTCTGCCCCCGCCTTCCGCACAGGCTGCTCGCGTCCGCCTCTGCTCCTCTCTGGTGGGGCAGAGCCGGCCTCGCCACAGGGCCTCAGCTCCTGCCTGGCTCACTCCTCCTCCGGCCGCTGCCTGTCCGACTTCTCTTCCTCAGGTCTTAGATGAAATGCCACCTCTTAGGAAAAACTGTCTTTGACCTCCCTTGAAAATTAGGAGCCCCATCAAGCTAGCATTTTCTGTCAGTCTTACCTTTCTTTAGTTTGGGACAATCATGAAAATGTTGAGTTTATTTTCTTGAGGCTAGAAGCTCAAAAAAAAAACCCACACAATTATGTTAGTCAGAGGCTAAACGTGGACTGTTGTCTTCCTTCTGCCCTCCTTCCCTTTCTGCAGTTCACTGTAAGATCCCTAACCTCCCATGGAGCAAATGACTGACTTAAGCAGAATGGCTGTGGGAAGGATTAAGGGTGGAAAAGCAATGGAGGACATCTCATTAATATATGTTCCCCCAAATGATCTCCTTTACATCTTAAAAAAAAAACATCTTTCCGCCGCTGATTAAAGCTGTCATCACCTGTCCTTCGCGTTCCTCTGGTGACTGTATGGCTGAGTGTTTTGTTCTGTGTATTACTCTTTACTCTAAGGTTCCTTTTTGCATCCTCTGTCCATTTTCTTTCCAATGCAGGATTTGCCTTTTTCTCACTGATTTGTGTTATGTGCTTCGTAAGGGATTAGTGTTTTAGAAAGTATTCTTTCATAGATAATGGTTTGCCTTTCAGTCTTGTTTACGGGGTTTTCTGACACAAGACTGTTCACAACCGCTGTCTAGTCAGACATGTCAGATCTTCTGTATACGCTCACACTTGGATATAATGCGTAGACAGTCCTTCTCCACTTCAGGCTACAGTAAAACTGACCATTGCGTGGTGCCTGGGTTTACCCTGGGGCTCGCTTTCCAGATGCCACTGCCCATGCCCACGAGCCATACGACCCGCTGTCCCTGGGTCATCCTGTGTCCAGTGACTAGGGTGGCAGGGAGAACTGCTGTCACTCAGAACCATTTATACTCATTGACTGTGGTGGCCAGGTGGAGTCAGCTGGAAGCTCTGCAATGTCATTTCTGTCTCTTTCCTACCTTGGGAGAGTGTATTTGGATGTATGTCAGTTAAATAAAGTCATTGAAGTGTTTTACGCCACTGTCTAGTATTTTGTATACAAGAATGAGAAGAATATTCAACCCTCGCTGTGTGACAGGTGGATCGGATAAGAAAGTGGTGAAGATGTTGAGAGACTCTTTATTGGACATAATTGTTTTCCTACACAACGACTAACAGGGCTTTAGAATCTTAATACAAGATCAGGTCCCTTTGTTCTATTGTATAAACTTACTTTCTTCCTAATTTAGACAGATTTTCTCCTGTAATCCAGTTAATATAAATTGTTTCATTTATATTGAAACATAAATGATATTTCCTGGGAAAGCTGAAGTAACTGTGTGTGTGTGTGTGTGTGTGTGTGTGTGTGTGTGTGTGTGGTGGGGGTTGGGGGCTGGGGGTAGGAATGGTGAGGAGGAAGTGCCTTGTCAACCTGGTGCAGTTTCCTTGCAACAATTGTGTTACTCCTGTAATTCTTTGGCTCCTGGCTTTTGTTTGTTTTTTGATTTTTGCTTTAGCTTAACTTTAAAAAAAAATAAAATGTTTTAATATATTTTACAAATACAAAATAATGTGTGCTTATTGTAATTTTAGACCCAAGTTCACTCCCTAGACGTTACCCCATGCCAGTTTGACATGTGTCCTTGAATCACTTTTCAATATATGGATAAACATGCACATATTGATTGAATTTCTTTTAAAAATAAGAACCACCTACAGCAGGTTTTTCCTTATCAGTGTAGCACAGCCACCTTTCCACAGAAGGAGTGTCCATCATTCTGCCTCATTCTTTTAAATGCTACATAAAATCCCAGTTTATGGATTCATCCCTCTATTGATATACATTTAAGATGCTGCCTTTTTTCTTTTTTTAAGTAAAACAGGACTGTGACACTGGCTTTGTAATATACATCTTTATATTGATCTTTTGTATTTTTCCCATTCTTCTGTATGGATGAGAATTCTCACTTTCTTAAGATTATCCAGGTCCCTAAAATAGTTCCCATATTCAGCTGTTAATACTTTTCGAATGTTTTTTCCCCCTTTGCCTGTGAATCTAGCAAAACATAGAGTTTATTTCTTAAGTGGAGTGGGCATTGTGTGAAACACTCCCTTGCTTAATTACCATCAAATCACTTGTCATCATCCTAATAAAACTGTATATCCATCCCTGTGAATGCCTAATCACATTAGTTGCGAGGAAAGTAAACTGTTAAGAGAAAAACATGCAGTGTTGAATGTTGGGCTTTGTTTAGAATTCAGGATGCGTTCCCCAACCTGGAAGCAAGGCCCTTCGCCTTCGAGCTGAGGGTTGAGAGTTACGGAGCTCTTGCTGGTGGTTGCTAGCTGGTCCCCAGGCCCTCGTCTGAACATGCTGGTGGGGGCAGGGGTGGGGGGGGATGGGGGAGGCTGAAAAGGAAGGAAGGAGGGTTTTAATTTTACAGAAGTATCGTGATACTTATAAACCTTTGGCTGTGGCCTCTTTAGGTAACCTGGTTGTGTTAAATTCAGTGCACACTTACTGAAACCCTACAACATGCCAGGCACCTTCTTGGTACTAAGACCAAGCACTTATCCGAACAGAAAAAAAAAAATTGCTCTCATGAAGCCTGCCTTCTGGGGTAGGAGACAGCGTGTCCCCAAAGCAGCAAATAGAGATGGACAGTCGCGGCGCAGGCTCTCCTGGAAGTGGCGCCGTCTCCACCTCCACAGGCTTGACCTGCGGGAATGTGGTCCCTTTGTAGGGTTGCAAAACGTTTATGAGATTTACCAGTTGTTACTGAAATCTGAGTCTGGCTACTCACCATTCGGAAGTCAATACTCTAGCGATAAGGTTGGTGGAAAGGGAAGTTTGCTTTGTTTGGAGGCCAGCAGCCAGAGGAGAGGGGGGTGGTGGTGGTTGTTCACTTTCCTAGCTGTGTCCAACTCTTTGTGACCCCATGGACTGCAGCATGCCAGGCATCCCTGTCCCTCACCGTCTTTCAGAGTTTGCCCAAGTTTGCCCAAGTTCATGTCCATAAAGTTTGACTCTCCCCACTGATAATCAGTGGACAAAGAACAAAGGCTTTTTAAAGTGGAGTTTTGGGGTGGGGTGGAGGTGGGGCGTGTGGGTAAAGGGACAGGGCTACATGCAGGAACAGCACGCTCAGCTCCGACAGTTACCTTGAAGTTGGTCATCAGCCATCTGATCGGTGTTATATCTGTCATTTTGAGTACTGTTAATCTTGAGTCACAGGGTCGGTTTGTTCCCATTTCTTTGAGGCCGGTTCTTGGAATTGTGGCAGTTTATGTTATGGCTATAGTCTGATCCTTGTGTAGTTAACTTCTACCGCCTGGTGGGAGTTTAAGTATCTACAGCACAGCTCAAAGGACACGGCTCAGAATATTATTTATAGTCCTCCGGGAGGAACTAAAAGTCCTTGGCTTTACTTAATGATTAAACTGTTATCATTTGGTCTTATTTGACTGTTTCGCTTTGCTTCTGAATTTTCTCACTTCTCTGATATTAAATTTATTCTTTGGCTGAAGTTTTTTTTTCTTTTTTTTTTTTTTACAGGCAAATGGCAGGCAGAGGACATGAAAAGGAAGGACCACAGGTTCCTGCTCTGTTTTCCAATCAGTGATCCCATCATTGGTGCCACAGAGTGAACGTTTGTGTCTCACTACCCCAACCCACCAATTCATGGTGAAAAGTGAAAGTCGCTCAGTCGTGTCCGACTCTTTGTGACCCCATAGACTGTACAGTCCATGGAATTCTTTAGCCACGATACTGGAGTGGGTAGCCTTTCCCTTCTCCAGGGGATCCTCCCAACCCAAAGGTGAAACCCAGGTCTCCCACATTGCAGGCAGATTCTGTACCAGCTGAGCCACCAGGGAAGTCCAAGAATGCTGGAGTGAGTAGCCTATCCCTTCTCCAGCAGATCTTCCTGACCCAGGAATCAAACCGGGTCTCTTGCATTGCAGGTGGATTCTTTACCAGCTGAGCTACATTCATAGATTGAAGCCAAATTCCAAGTGTGATGATGTTTGGAGGAGGAGCCTTAGGAAGTGATAGTTAAACTCCACCCTCTTGAGTGGAACTAGGACCCTTATAAGAAAGGCCCCGGAGAGCTCCCTTACCCCCTCTGTCACAGGAGGACGCAGTGAGAGATAGCTGTTTATGAACCAGGCAGTCCTCAGAAGTCTCCTGGTGCCTTGATCTTGGACTTCATAGCTTCCAAAGCCATGAGAGATGATTGGTTGTTTCTAAGCCACTCCACCTATGGCATTCTGGTGTAGCAACTGGAACAGGCTAAGGCGGTCGTGCTCCCTGGGGCTCTGCTATCCAGGGCAAGCGCTCGTTATCCATGTGTGTCTTGTGCTATCATACTGGATAGCAAGGAGGCAGAACTTTCCTGCCCTCATGGGAAATTCTGCTGGACAGCGTCGTCCTGGTCAGACACACTGCTGCTGTAGCAGCGGCACTGATGATGGTGCTGGTGGTGAGGACAGTGGTGATGACGCAACTCACCAGTCACTGGATATGCAGAGCACACAGGGCACAGGACATATGCTGTCTCAAGCCAGCCTCACAGACACGCTTACCTAACCCAGATGCGTCTACTCTCATTTTCATACCTTCAGTCTAGGGCTTTAGACCCCTTGGCCACCCTGACATGCTTACTCTTGTTTTACAAATCCAGGGTCAAACAAGCCACCCAAGCCAGTGCTGCTGGTAGAGAAATGCTGCGATTGGAACTGGAGCCCAGTCTCGGCCGGTAGGACACCCATGTTCTTAGCCAGTCCGTTCTTGGGCCTTATACCGCTCCTCCATCCATCAGGCTATTTTCCAGGCCTGAAACATATTTCTAGAAGGGGTGGCCAAACTAGCTTCCAGCAGGGAGTTGAATCTTTATTCCATTATGAAACTAGTTGGGTACCCTTTGAATGATTTCAACCACTGTTAACTTCTCTGCAAACCTTCCACTTACGAAAAGGAGCAGAAGGTGTCTCTTCTCAATGTGCTATCAGTCAGTCAGGTGCGTGTCGCACCTGGCAGAGGCCCAGTGTGCGTAGGTGGTAGGCGCCCCATGGAGCCATGCAGAGAACCATCAGAACCGTCGCGGACGCTGCCCAGGTGTGTCCAGTCTTTTGTCAATGTAGGGAGACTATTTTAAATCTTAAAAGTGAATGACTGAGGATTGTCTAAGAAAAGTAAAATATTTAACAGGTGTTCGTCAGCAATTCCTGCAGAAACCACCCACACACCCTGATATTTCAGGGCTAGGACTGAATCCCACTCTACAGACGACTCTTGATGGCGTGACTCAGCTGTCATGGGGCTTGAGACTTAAAGTGTAATTTGTCACTGCAGCCCACAGTCATCAAATATTAGGGTTGAAAGGATCCAGAGATAGGGAAGTGGAGGCAGAGAGGAAGAGAAGGGAGAGAGAATACACTGGAACAAAGAGCCTAGTAACAGTGATGACACCCATCAGCTCTCGAGTCTCTGTTATTTACCAGTCCCTGGAGATGTTGCTTAACTGGCAATGGCATCTGATCTTTCCAGCAACCCTGTAAAATAGATTACTTCAATTCATAGATGGTCAAACTGACTACTGCGTGTTGGCACGGCCACAGGCAGCACTTGCAGCGAGATATTCCGGGCCCAGGAGCGTGTTTTTCTCTCTGGAGAACCAGGAGGTGATAGAAAGTGACTCTCAAGGCATAGAAGTCAGTTGGTGGGGAACACAGGAGGGATCCTCATTAGAAACCAGAGTAAATGGGTAAAGGCTAAGACAGAGACCTCCACTTCTAAGATGGAAGATTTAACTTTCTTACTGAAACAATCTGAAAAGGGATCAAGTATATGAAAGAATGGCTTTCTAGACACTGGACTTCAGGCAGCGAAGGACAGCGATCCCTGAGAGATGAGAAATAGAAAGGGGGAGCCCACATTTACCTCAGTTTGCTACCTAGAGCGGGTTTCCAGATGGTGCCACAGAGAGAAGGAACTCAGGGGCCCAGTCGATTCCCTGAGAGTTTGGGGGAGCGAAGGTGGGTAGACGCTGCAGAGGAATCCCAGAGCGGCGGGAGGATCACAGAGATATGCCGGAGGTCCCCACGAACATTCAGCTGAGAGTTTAAGGTTCAGAACAGAAGGGACTTCCTCGGGGATACGGGACGTTGACAGAAAACCTACAGCTAACCGCATGCTCCATGGTGAGAGAATGGTGTTCTTAAGATCAGCAACAAGACAGAGATGTGTGTTCTCACCTCTTTCATCCAACACTGTGCTAAAGCTTCTAGCTGGTGAAATAAGGCAAGAAAAAGAACCAAAGAGTCTGGATTTGAAAGGAGGATGCAAAACTGCGTTTCTGTGCAGCTGACTTGTCTTCTGCATGGACTCTTAACAGAATCTTCAAAAAAGCAGCTGGAGCAAACACATTACATTTAGCATGTCTGCAGGTTTCAAATCAACAAGAACCAATTTTGTCTCTATATCCTTCTTACATATAATGTGGAATTGCAATTAAAAAACCAATATGATTTACAATAATATATTTCACAAACGTGAAACCTTTAGGGATACATCTGATAAGATGCGAAATTCCTGTAATCAAAACTACATACACGAAAACTATACAACATTACTGATTAAATTAAGGATCCAAATAAATGGAGAGATATACCATGTTCATCATTTGGAAGATTTTATTTTGCTAGGATGTGAATCCTCTCAGCATTTATCTATGTTTTCAATCTAATTCCAATCAGAATTCAGTTGAAATTTTTGTCAACATCAATAAGCTCATTCTAAAATTCACATGAAAGTGCAAAGGACCTATAATCACCAAAACGACTTTTAAAAAGAAAGACTTGACAGACTAATATTACTTGATTTCAAGGTTTATTACTGATCTATATAATCAATACAATGTGCAAAGATAAGCAAGACTGGCAGAAACATAATGTATCAATGGAATAGAGAATCTGGAAATAGACCCCCACCTATATGACAACTGACTTTTGACAAAGGTACAAGGCCAACTGAGTGAAAAAAAGGATAGTCTTGTCAACAGTGGGGTGAAATAATTGGAGAGCCAGAAACCAGGAGAAACTCCTTGAGAACTAGGTTATGCAAGGATTTCTTAGATACTGGACCAAAAATATAATCCGTGGAAAACCCATGGCTACGTTGAATTTCATCAAAATGAAAAATGACCCTTTTAAACACACGCTGGTAAGAGAATGAAAAAGTCAGCACACTGGAAGCCAGTGTTTGCTGTCATATATCTAACAGAGAACGCATATTCAGATTACACTGTTAGTTAGTTAAAGGCACTCAGTCATGTCCGACTCTTTGCGACTCCATGGGCTATATGGTCAATGAAATTCTCCAGGCCAGAATACTGGAGTGGGTAGCCTTTCCCTTCTCCAGGGTCTTTTCCCAATGCGGGGATTGAACCCAGGCCTTCTACATTGTAAGCAGATTCTTTACCAGCTGAGCCACTAGGGAAGCCCTCAGATTATATAAAGAGCTCTCAAAACTCACTGATGAGAAATCAAATAACTCAATTTTTTAAATGGGCAGAAGATTTGAAAAGAATATTTACCAAAGAAGGATACTTAGTTGTATGGCAAGGAAGCACATGAAAAGATGCTTAGTATCATCAGTCAATATGAAAATGCAAATTAAAACCAAATTTTTATACCATTGCATGTCTATGGCTAAAATTAAACAGACTAACCAAGCTCCTTGGAAGAAAAGCTATGATCAACCTGAAAGTGAAAGCCACTCAGTCATGTCTGACTCTTTGCGACCCCACCAGGCCAGAATGCTGGAGTGGGTAGCCTTTCCCTTCTCCAGGGGATCTTCCCAACACAGGGACCGAACCCAGGTCTCCCGCATTGCAGGTGAATTCTTTACCAGCTGAGCCACCAGGGAAGCCCAAGAATACTGGAGTGGGTAGCCTATCCCTTCTCCAGGGGATCTTCAGACCCAGGGATCAAACCGGGGTCTCCTGCATTGCAGGCAGATACTTTACCAACTGAGCTATGAGGGAAGGTCAACCTAGACAGTATATTGAAAAGCAAAGACATTACTTTGCCAACAAAGGTCCATCTAGTCAAAGCTATGGTTTTTCCAGTAGTCATGTATAGATGTGAGAGTTGGATTTTAAAGAAAGCTGAGGGCCAAAGAATTGATGCTTTTGAACTGTGGTGTTGGAGAAGACTCTCAAGAGTCCAAGGGAGATCCAACCTGGAAGAACTCTGCAAGGAGATCCAACCAGTCCATCCTGAAGCAAATCAGTCCTAAATATTCCCTGGAAGGACTGATGCTGAAGCTAAAGCTCCAATACTTTGGCCACCTGATGCGAAGAGCTGACTCGTTTGAAAAGACCCTGGTGCTGGGAAAGATTGAAGGTGAGAGGAGAAGAGGACGACAGAGGATGAGATGGCTGGATGGCGTCACTGACTCAATGGACATGGGTTTGAGCGAGCTCCGGGAGTTGGTGGACAGGGAAGTCTGGTGTGCAGCAGTTCATGGGCTCACAGAGAATTGGACAAGACCAAGCGACTGAACTGACTGAACCAAGCAAAGAGTTGATGGGCATGTGGAGAAGCTGAAACTCTGATACACTATTGGAGGGAGTGTCAAATGGCACAATCACTTTGGGAAAGAATTTGAGTTTTTTAAAATGGAAAAATATGCATACTCTATGATTGAACTATTTTAATCTATTTACCCAAGAGAAAGGAATGCACATTCATAAAAAGACTTGCACATGAATGTTTATAGCAGCTGTAGCTACAATAGCCCCAAGCAGAAACATCACAAAAGCCCCAAGTATCTACAGGTGAAGAGACATGAATAAACGACCATGAAATATTGCTCATTAATAAACAGAAATGAACCATAGATACATACTATAACATGTGCGAAGCTCAGGATAGTTATGCTGAGGGAAAGAAGCCAGACCAAAAACCAGTACATACTGGATGGCCTCATTTTTATAAAATTCTATAAAATGCAAATTACTCTATAGTGACAACATAGTTTAGTGATCGCAAAGGGATGGGAGAGGGAAGGGAGCGACTTGGGGAGAGATTCCAAAGCGTACCTAACTGTGGTGACAGGTTTAAGGGTGTGCATATGTCTACACTTTCAGATATTGTTCTTCAAATACATGCAGTTTATCGTATGTGTCTTGTAACTACTAAAATGGTTTTTTTAAAAAAAATTGGGATGGTCAATAGGTTTTTGCTTTCTATTTATTTTTCTTTAAATGAGGAGAGACTTTTTTCTCTTGCGGCGCTGCGCACGGCATGCAGGATCCATCCTTAGTTCCCCAACCGCAGCCCCTGCAGTGGAGGCGCGGTCTCAACCACTGGGCCTCGAGGGGAGCCCTTGGTCGATCCATTTTAGACTAGACTGCCACTTCTGACCCTGAGGGTGCTGTCATTTTAAAAGAACAGTCACTGCCATCTCTCTTTGTGCAGGCCGCATACTGTGCTTCCCTGGTGGCTCAGACAGTCAAGAATCTGCCTGTGATGCAGCCAACCTGGGTTTGATCCTCGGGTCGGGAAGGTCTTCTGGAGCAGAGAAGGGCTACTCACTCCAGTATTCTTGCCTGGAGAATCCCAAGGACAGAGGAGCTTGGCAGAATCACAGAGAGATCCATGGGGGTCGCGAGGAGTCAGACACAACTGAGCGACTAACATTTCACTCTCACACTCTGCCAGGCATTGTTTCAAATGCTTTACATGCATTTATTTATTTAACCCTCATAACCACCATATAGGTAGGGATTATTTTGGTTCCTGTTTTATCCATAAGGAAACTGAGTCACCACAAGCTTAAGTAACTTATCCAAGGTTTCCAAACTGGAAGTGGAACTGGAATTTAACCCTTAGCTGTCCTGGATCCATTTCCATACTCTTAACCTGGGGCCAGAACTAGGGTGGAGCCTGAAGAGATATCCTTTTTAAGAATTTATTTTATTTTTAAATTTTTATTTATTTATTATTGGCTGTGCTAACTCTCGGTTGCTGCTTAGGCCTTTCTCTAGTCACAGTAAGCGGAGGCTGCTCTGGCTGCTGTGCGGGCTTCTCACTGGGTGGCTTTCCTCTTGGCAGAGCGCGGGCTCCAGCCTGGGCAGGCTTCAGCGGCTGCTCCACGTGGTCTTCCAGGCTCCAGAACATGGGCTCAACAGTTGTGGTGTGTGGGCTTATTTGCTCCTTAGCGTGTGGGCTTTTCCTGGAGCCAGGATTGAACCCATGTCTCCTGCGTTGGCAGGCAGATTCTTTACGACTGAGCCTCCAGGGAATTCCACATTATATCCTTAGATGAAGTTGGAGCAGGAAGGATCAACTTACCTCGTGAATACTGTTCTCAGCTTTAGTCTCCACCTCCTTCCCTGACTTTATCGAGGTGTAACTGAAAATAAAAATTGTGTATATTGAGGTCGCACAGTGTGATTTCTGAAAGATGTACAGTGTGATGATTTAATATCTGTAGACACTGTGGATACTACACTAGCTACAGATGCGGATGTCTGTACTATCTATACACACCGTAGACACGTCACAGTCAAGCTGACGGACACCTCCTTCCCCTCCTGGAACGACCGTCTTTTTCGTGTGTGATCAGAACACTTAAGGCCTACTCTTTCAGCCAGCTTCAAATGTTTAGTCTCGAGGAAAGGATTGAACAGCTGAGAAAACCTTCATTCCTAAGGAACAAGTGGACAGTTGTAAAGAGGTGCAGCTCCATGTTGGGTTTTCTTCGATTTTAGAACGCCTCCGTTCCGTTTCATCCCTCACTGAAAACCCTTCCTTACTCCAGCCCATCTTCCCTCCGTCTCGCTCAGGGCTCAGCACTCACTGCCGTGCTGGTCAGTATCACAGCATTTAGCCCCCAAGGTTGGGGTGAGTGCTCTTGCTTCTTTCTGTGGTCTGAGGCCTCTTAGAGAAATGAGAGTTCAGCTTGCACGACCTCATAGTCAGTCACTATTCTAAGTGTTTTTGCATGGTGATTGGATGGCATCATCGATTCAATAGACGTGAACTTGGGCAAACTCTGGGAGAAAGTGGGGGGCAGGGAGGCCTAGTGTGCTGCAGTCCACGGGGTTGCAAAGGGTAGAACGCGACTTAGCAATTGAGCAGCAACAATGACGCTTATGATGTTCGCCCGACTGTGACAGGTAGGTGCTCACCATCTCTCTAGTTTGCAGACAAGAAAAGTTAGCTGATACCACAGAGTAGGAAGGTGAGCAAGACCTTGCCTTCTGGCTCCAGAGTTGGATTCCTAATTATCGCTGGAACGTGTGTCTTCCTTCGCATCATATTCTCAGAGCCCTGGGTGTAGTGGTCTTACGGTGAGTGCTCACTGAACTGACCACATCACAGGCCACCATGACAGTGAGCCTAGCAGTGTCTGTTGTGTCTAAAATATGACAGGGCTTCCCAGGTGGCCAGTGGTAAAGAATCCGCCTGCCAATGCAGGAAACACGGGGTCAGCCCCCGGGCCGGGAAGATCCCCTGGAGAAGGAAATGGCAGCCCACTCCAGTATTCCTGCCTGGAGAATCCCACGGACTGAAGAGAGTGGTGGGCTACGGTCCATGGAGTCGCTAAAGAGTCGTGCATGGCTTAGTGGCCAAAGAACAACTACGAAATATGACACCAGAGCCTTCCAGCTGCAGAGAACATGGGACCGCAGGAATGGAGAGATAAGACGGGCACGGAGATTAAACATTGATGAGCACCGAACATGGGGTCTCTGGGCAGAGGTTTTCGTTTTAGTGTTTGTACCATCCCTCTGGCTTTCCCCTTCCTCCGACTGAGGTCTCGACTGCTGAGAATAATTCATGCTTTATTAAAAATCCATCCTGTACACGCTGGCCCCGGCAGTGACTCTCTCATGATATCCTGGCTTCTTTTTAATCATATTCTGGGTAGATGAGTAAAATCCCTCACTCGGGCCAAAGGTTGGCCCTCCTCTAATGATGAGAAGGTTTCCGGGATGTGTGAACGATCAGCAGCTTGTGAGGGGCAGCTCACTCGCTCTTTGTTCTTTTGTGATTGGAATCCATCAATGAGATACTATTAAGGAGCCCCCTGCAAACTAAAAATTCTCTATAGAAAATGAGCCTTTCCTTGGGGGAAGAATCAGTCTACACTTTAGTGTTGCTTCTTCGTATTATAATGATCCAGCTTTGGCTTCAAGATGCCATTAGCTGCGTTATTCAGAGGCAGTTTACAAAAGGGTTTTGATCTCTGGCTTCTAGTTCTTAAAACCAAGGGAACCCTGAGTAGCATGAGGTTGACTTGGAGATGGGCTGATTTGAGACTGTCCCTCTCTCTGCTCCAGATACAGGATCTGCCCGGGTGGAGCTGCTGGTTCTCATCACACAGGACCTCAGAGCAGCCTCTGCCTGTCTTATCACATGCTCACTGCCTCCTGTCTCCCCCATGCTGAAGCACCTGGTACCCTAACCTGCCTTGAAGCTCTTTGTAAAGCACATTCATTGTAAATGTCTCAGCCACAGCAAAGAGGCAGAGAAACCAACCAACCAAATGACAATCAAAGAGGGAAAACAGCAGAAATATTTGAGGGTCTGGGTCTGACGCAAACAGGCTTTACTGTATGTTTCCCATCATGCAGTTTGATGCCTCAGACCTCGTGATTTTAGACCAGTGTCACGGAGAGATGATCGATGGTGCAGGCGTTCCAGTGCAGGGCTTCTTTAGTTTCGTGCTTTACTTCCATTCACTAGAGTTGAGGCTCTCTAAGCCCCAAAGAGGAGGATCGTTTTGAAAGTGAAATTGAAGTCACTCAGTCGTGTCCCTACCACGCTCCACTGTCCATGGCACTTTCCAGGCAAGAGTACTGGAGTGGATTGCCATTTCCTTCTCCAGGGGATCTTCCCGACCCAGGGAGCGAACCTGGGTCTCCTGCATTGCAGGCTGACGCTTTACTGTCTGAGCCATTTAGCATTTCTATAAACATCTCCTTTGAGATTCTCGTGCAACCCTACTTGTATAGCACAGTTTAAAACCTGCTTGTTTACTTCAGCTGGGGAATTTTCTTCCTGATTAAAGGGTTCATTTTATTCAAGGCTTATGCCTGAACTTAACTAAGATGTCTGTGTTCCAGCTATTAAAGCAGAAAATGCAATCGTGCAAATAGCTAAAACCCAACCAGGCATTTGTGATGGTATTCGACTCTCTCAGTGAGCCACCAGTAACTGCTGAAATGAGAAGCTGGGAAAGAGGCACCGAAGGACCCTGGTTACAGTCCCTTTGCAGTTCAGTTCAGTTAAGTTCAGGTGCTCAGTCATGTCCGACTCTCTGTGACCCCGTGGACCGCAGCACACCAGGCCTCCCTGTCCATCACCAGCTCCCGCAGAGTGAGGTGCCATCTCCTTTCTCTGCACTGGGGAGCCGGGGGCCTCCTAGAACTCACCAAGCTGTCAGACACAAGCTTGGGCCTCTGCTTTTGACAGAGCCCTGTCAGAGGGAGGGGTCTGCTCTCAGGAGCCAGGAAATGCGTCCTGTTACAGCCAGAGGAGGCAGACTTGAGACTTCCCCAGGGCCCTGCACCTGTTCAGCTGTGGTCCCCCCGCCTCCTCTCCCGTCCTTTCCCCTCCTCCTCCATTCTTCCCTCCGCCTATCTCTCCTTGCTCCTGGCTCCCTTCTCTTTCTCATTCTCTTCCCATCTCCTTCCTCCTTCTCCCTCTCCTCCAGATTCCATTCATTCCGCACACATTCATTAAGCACCTACTATGTGCCTGGACCTCTTTAAGCACTGAGGATGCAGTTAGTGAATAAAAAGTCTGCCGTTGTGGAGGTGACATTGGAGTCAGGGGTTCGGATAATAGGCCACAAACAAGTCAGTATAAAGAATGAGGAAGTTGTTGAAAGAGCGTGATGAAGGGGTGGAGTGCTGGGTTGCTCTCTTCTGTTGGTGCTTGGCCCAGGCATCTTGGAGGAAGTGGGATTTGTGTGTCACAGGAGGTGCAGCGGCAGCCTTTGTCTATCTCTGGGAAAGCAGTTGCGACAGTCAAGACTGCCTCCACGCATCGCCTCATGTCCCCGGGAGAGCAGCCACTCCTGGCTGGGAACCACTCTTCCGAGGCTGAGCTGCACATGGCAGGGCAGCCCCTGTGCCATCCCTGCCCGCCTTCCGCCTCCACCGCTCGGCCACATGGGTGTCAGACCACTGTGATCACGGAGAGCCCCGCTTTTGTGAGGGAGGCTAAAGCAGTGTGCACTGCACTCAGGCCTGCACCTTTTCTTTATGGCTGTGTCCCAGTAAACATTTTTATATTTTTATTAATTTATTTTTTAATTGGAGTTTAATTGTTTTACAGTGTGTTAGTTTCTGCTGTACAACAGAGTGAATCAGCGCTGAGTATACATCTATCCCCTCCCTCGTGAGCCTCCCTCTCACTGCACCTTCTGGGTCACCATGGAGCAGTGGGCTGGGCTCCCTGTGTTATCCAGCAGCTTCCCACTGGCTGTCCATTCTGCACATGGTCGTATAAAGGACTGATGCTGAAGCTGAAACTCCAATACTTTGGCCATCTGATGCAAACAACTGACTCCTTTGAAAAGACCCTGATGTTGGGAAAGATTGAAGGCGGGTGGAGAAGGGGACAACAGAGGATGAGATGGTTAGACGGCATCACCGACTCAATGGACATGAGTTTGAGTAAACTGCGGGAGTTGGTGATGGGCAGGGAGGCCTGGTGTGCTGCAGTCCGTGGGGTCACAAAGAGTTAGACACAACTGAGCAACTGAAATGAACTGAACTGATCTGAGCTGTGTGTCTATGTCAGTGCTTTTGACCAAAAAATAGATGGGTATAATGACATCCGGGTCTTTGCTCCTCCATGCCATGGTTATATGGCTTCCCAGAGAATCCATCTGCCAATGCAGGAAACACAGGTTTGGTCTCTGGGTTGGGAAGATCCCCTGGAGAAGGAAATGGCAATCCACTCCAGTATTCTTGCTTGGGATATCCCATGGACAGAGGAGCCTGGCAGGCTGCAGTCCAGAGGGTTGCTAGAGCTGGACAGCGATGGCCACAGTATGGTGTTAAAAATCCAACATCCAGTAGAGTTTATGCCCCGATGAGGACCTTCTCTGCCCAGCTGATGGCACGGCATGTAAGGCAGTGTTGCAGGTGCCCGTAAGGGCAGCCAGAGAGAGACCACCCTACACACAGATGTCCTCGTGGATCAAATAAATCACATCAGTGGCCCGGAGCTGCTTCTCACATATGTAATTTGTTAATTCTTCATTAATTCCATCAGCAGCTTAACTTGCACACGGCAGTGCGTTTCTCTGCCCTCCATCTCTGGGAAGCACAGGCTCTCCCTTTCACATCAGGATTTGCAGCAGAAGGTGTCCGCTCCCTGCTCACTGCGTGGCCCCTGCCTTCCCTGCTCAGCAGTCATGGAGTGTGACCTCCTGATCCCATCGGAAGGGCTGAGTCCAGATCCTCTAAGCTGCCTTGAACCTCTAAGAATAATACCAAGTTATACCTAGTCTGTAAATAGGAAATGAGAGTCCCTCCCCCCTTTTCTTCAGTGGCTTTCTGCAGATTTTAATATACAAGTGAGTGATTCATAACACTGGTGACAAAGCTGCAACACAGCTTGAAATTTCTTATAGCGGCTGTAATACCACATCCATCATAATGAAAAATGTCTACGAAATCATTTTCTGCCAAAGAACATCTTCCCAGATTCTATTAAGAACTTGCTATCTACACGAACGCCACGTATTCCTGAAACATACTGCTTTATGGGGTGGGGCCCACGGGTAGCCCTTGGGGGGACTGAAACCCCGGTCAGTCGCCCTCAATTAAGACGTCGGTGGGCAGAGGAGATGGTGAGAAAGCGTCTTCTTCTGTGAAAAACTAACTTCGTCAGCATATTACTGCATTTGGCAGTTGGATGCATTTAGAAACTGTCGTGGTTTTTGTCCATGCCACATTCGCCTAGGAGCTGTCAACTCCCTGCTGGTCCCAATTTTTAAAAGAATAGAAGCCCCGCCTGCCTATTCTCACCGTATTCTATGTGCAGTTGCCTCTGCTTCGAGGAAAGGGAAGAAGTTTCAGCTTGGTTTGCACCCTCGTTCAGCAGAACCTTTTGCACCAGCCAGAGCTGGCTATTTCGCTTAAATAGAAGCCGCTCTTCGAGTGGTGGTGGTTAGTCGCTAAGTCGGGTCTGACTCTTTGAGACCCCATGGACTGTAGCCCACCAGGCTTCTCTGTCCATGGGATTTCTCAGGCAAGATAGTGGAACAGGCTGCCATTTCCTTCTCCAGATGATCTTCCTGATCCAGGGATCAAACGTGCATCTCCTGCTTGGCCAGTGGATTCTTTACCACTGAGCCACCAGGGAAGCCGTCTTTAAGTGTTAGACACTAGTAAGTCACCAGCATTTTTCCCTGGAGAAAGTTGCTATGGGTTTAAAAATATGTATATTATTACAACTTAGTTTTGATTCGGGGCAAATAGGATCATGATGTTTTTCGCAATTGTGTTCCTCTCAGCTATGAAATTTCAGAAGTTCTTGCTGTCTAAGAGATTCAGAGGTTTTCTCTTTCTTTGGTTTGGATAGTTGGAAGAATGCATCTCTTTCTCTGTGTCTATCTCCAATCCTGTGCCTGTGTGTTAGGAGTTGTCACCGAATGTCATTAACTAGAGTTTATAGAACTTACGGACCTCCCCAGTGGCTCAGGGGTAAAGAATCCACCTGCCAAGCAGGGAACTCAGGTTCGATCTCTGGGTCAGAAAGATCCCTGGGAGAAGAAAATGGCAACCCACTCCAGTTTTCTTGCCTGGAGAATCCATGGACAGAGGAGCCTGGAGGGCTACAGACCGTGGTGCCGCAAAGAGCTGGACAAGACTGAGCAATAAACAATCACAAGCGGAATTCAACGTCGGCATCGAGATGGAGAGTGAGCATGAGTGTCGTGTCTGCCTGCTCAGCTGCTTCAGTCGTGTCCTGCTCTTTGTGACCCCGTGGACTGCAGCCCACCAGGCCGCTCTGTCCATGGGATTCTCCAGGCAAGAGCACCAGAGAGGACTGCCATGCCCTCCCCCAGGGGATTCTTCTTGGCCCGGAAATAGAACCCTCGTCTCCTGTGTCTTCTGCATCGCAGACAGATTCTTTATCACTGAAGCACCAGGGAATCCCAGTAAGTGTTGGGGTACACCATATTTGATCTTGTTTGTACCACATTACAACCTCAGGGAGGAGGTCTTATCACCCTCATTCAACAGTGGATAAAGGGACTTCCCTGGCAGTTCAGTGAGCAAGACTGAACTTCCAGTGCAGGGGACTCAGGTCCGATTCTTCGTTGGGGAACAAAGATCCCACATGCAGTATGGTAAGGCCAAAAACTGGATAAAACTGTGGTTCAGTGAAATTAAATATTTAACACTTAGCTGGAGATTAAACGTAGGTTGATCTGGCTTCATCGTCCATGGTCTCTCTATTTACCACCCCTGTTCGTGTCAGGTTTTAGGGCAGGGGCCCTGAAATCAGTCTGCCCACCTCTGTGGCTGTAGTCACAGTTCTCTTGAACACCAAAGATTCTCTGTCTCCTTCCCATCAGTTCAGTTCAGTTCAGTCACTCAGTCATGTCCGACTCTTTGCGACCCCATGAATCGCAGCACGCCAGGCCTCCCTGTCCATCGCCAACTCCCGGAGTTCACTCAGACTCACGTCCATTGAGTCCGTGATGTCATCCAGCCATCTCATCCTTGGTCGTCCCCTTCTCCTCCTGCCCCCAATCCCTCCAAGCATCAGAGTCTTTTCCAATGAGTAAACTCTTTGCATGAGGTGGCCAAAGTACTGGAGCTTCAGCCTCAGCATCATTCCTTCCAAAGAAATCCCAGGGCTGATCTCCTTCAGAATGGACTGGTTGGATCTCTTGCAGTCCAAGGGACTCTCAAGAGTCTTCTCCAACACCACAGTTCAAAAGCATCAACTCTTCAGCGCTCAGCCTTCTTCACAGTCCAACTCTCACATCCACACATGACAACTGAAAAAACCATAGCCTTAACTAGACGGACCTTTGTTGGCAAAGTAATGTCTCTGCTTTTGAATGTACTATCTAGGTTGGTCATAACTTTTCTTCCAAGGAGTAAGCATCTTTTAATTTCATGGCTGAGTCACCATCTGCAGTGATTTTGGAGCCCAAAAAATAAAGTCTGACACTGTTTCCACTGTTTCCCCATCTATTTCCCATGAAGTGATGGGACCGGATGCCATGATCTTCGTTTTCTGAATGTTGAGCTTTAGCCAACTTTTTCACTCTCCTCTTTCACTTTCATCAAGAGGCTTTTTAGCTCCTCTTCACTTTCTGCCATAAGGGTGATGTCATCTGCATATCTGAGGTTATTGATATTTCTCCCGGCAATCTTGATTCCAGCTTGTTTCTTCGAGTCCAGCGTTTCTCATGAGGTAGTCTGCATAAAAGTTAAATAAGCAGGGTGACAATCTACATAGACGCACTTAAATGCATTTATATATAAAATTAAATCAGAGATATAGTCAAGCAGCTGCTTGTTGTGAATGTCTCCAAAGTCAGGGAAATAAAACTACCTCATCTTGGACTTGTGGTCTGTAAATTAAAAATTAATGTCATTCATTTGGCTCATTGGATTTTTGCTAGGATCTTCCCTGGGAGGCAGGCTTAGTGGGTAGTATTGCTCCTGGTTCTCCAGAAAGGAAGGCTGAATTCTGCTTCTGTGACTTGCTCCAGAGGCTGTAAATCACACTTGCTCCTCCCAGTGAAACGACACTGCCTTTTAGCAGGAGGATAGCTAGGGTTCTCGAGGCCCCAGGTCCCTGAAACACGCCTTCAAGCTCATCCGGAAACACTTGCCTCTTGTCTAGCCTCAGCGCAGGCTGTCCTTTGCAGTGCTGCATTTGAGTCCAGTGTGAGTGGTTCTGAGGCGGCGGCTTGTCCTGCAACTATGACAGCTAGATAGTCGGGCAAGCAGCACTGACCACTCCCCGGACAAGCCGAGCGATCGAGTTTGCTCCGCACAGCCTGGGTTCAGATGGCAATTTCAGGTGCCAGTTCTGGGAAGTTCTTCGTCGGTTTTACATTGTTTGGGCAGTGTGCCCTAGTTCAGAACAAAGAAATCACACAGTCCTCTATGCATGTATTCATACATATATTATATACATAAACAGTTAGGATTTTATGAATATAAAGTACTCCCTACTGCTTCTGCGCTTTACATTGTGTCATGAATATTTCCGCATGTCATTAAATATTGCATGAAAATGTGATTTTTATTGACTGTACTCATAATATTCCCTTAAACAGATGTACCATCTTTTGTTTTTTTTCTGCATTGTTAGGTATTTTGATCATTTCCAATTTTTTTAAGTTCTTTAACATGTTGGGTACACTTAAAAACTACTTCTTAAGGAGAAATTTCAAGAAATTTAGAAAAAAGTTGAGAAGGACATATACTAAATACAGTGCGTGCATGTGTGGCCAGTGTGTGCATGCGTGGCCAGTGCGTGCATGCGTGGCCAGTGCGTGCATGTGTGGCCAGTGTGTGCACGCGTGGTTAATGCGTGCATGCGTGGCCAGTGCGTGCATGTGTGGCCAGTGCTCTGACTTGGTGGGCAGTGCTCTGTGGAGTGGCTCCCTCTTTCACTTCGCTCATCCATTTACCTGTTGATGGATATTTGGATTGTGCTTTGTTTATGGTGATTATGAGTAAGGCTGCCATGAGCATCACCGTGGGTGCCTCTTTGGGAATGCGTAGCTTGTTTATCTTGGATAAATGCCTAGAGATCACTGGACATTGTGGATAGTTCCTCTATGAGAAACTGCCAAGCTCTTCCCCAACATGACTGTAATATTATTATTGCTGTTGTTTAGCTGCTAAGTTTTGTCCAACTCTTTCGCTAACCCGTGGATTAGAGATCCAACCCGACCCTCTTGCCTCTCCTTCTTCACAGGCAGATTCTTTACCACTGAGCTGCCTGGGAAGCCTATTTAGTCCTCTTTTATTGCTCTTCTTTTAAAAAGTTAGTTTTGCTATCCTAGGTTTTTGCATTTCCATATGAATTTTAAAATTGGCCTATTCGTTTATAAGGGATTCCCTGGTGGCTCAGAGGGTAAAAGCATCTGCCCGCAATGTTGGAAATCCAGGTTTGATCCTTGGGTTGGGAAAATCCCCTGGAGAAGGAAATGGCAACCCACTCCAGTATTCTTGCCTGGGAAATCCGAAGGACAGAGGAACCTGGTGGGCTACAGTCCATGGGGTCACAAAGAGTCGGACACGACTGAGTGACTTTAGTTCACTATTCGTTTATATAAAAGCACCTGCAATAAATGTGATTGGGAATATAATGAATGTATATATCAGCTGGCCGGTAACTGACATCTTAACAACAGCAGGTCTTTCAGTCCAAGAGCATGGCACACAGTTCTGGCCATCTGGTCCTTTTCCTGCTCAGTCACTCGGTCGTGCCTTACTCTCTTATGACCCCATGGACTTATCCTGCCAGACTCCTCTGTCCATGGGATTTCCCAGGCCAGAATACTGGCGTGGGCTGCCACTTCCTCCTTTTTTAGAGGATGTTCCAGACACAGGGATCAAACCCATGTCTCCTGTGTTGCCTGCATTGGCAGTTGGATTCTTTACCGCTGTGCCAACTGATAAACCCTATTTAGGCCTTCTTTAATTTATCTTAGCAATGTTTTATTCTTAAATTTATTCCAAAGTATTTAATAATTTGGATTATGTTTTGAGTAGCGATCTCGCTTTCCATCTCTTCAGTGCTAGTGTCTAGAAATCTAAATGACTTTTGTACATTGATGGTGAATCTTTATAAACTCAATTGCTACTTCTGGGGGCTATTTTTTGTAGTCCCCCTAGGATTTTCTGCCACATTGTCTAACAATAAGTAGGGTTTTACTTCTTCCTTTCCAATTCATACACATTTTGTTTTTGTTATATTAGAAAGGCAAGAACCTCCAGTGTGATGTTGGCTAGGAGAGGCGAGAGCAGACATCCTTGCTTTGTTCTTAATGCTGGGAATTAAGGTCTAATCTTTCAATATTTCAGTATGTTGTTGGCTAAGAGTAAGGGCAGGAGGAGAAGAGGCGACAGAGGATGAGATGGTTGGATGGCAGCATTGACTCAATGGACATGAGTCTGAGCAAACCCCTGGAGATAATGAAGGACAGGGGAACCTGGTGGGCTGCAGTTCATGGGGTCGCAAGAGTCAGACATGACTGAGTGACTGAGCAACAAGCGGCAGGTCTAACACAGGTGCCTTTTCATCAGGCTGGAAGGGTTTTCTTGCAAGCTTGTTGGGAGTTTTTATCATGAACATCAGGTGGGGAATTTTATTAAATGCTTCACTGCATCTTTTTGAGAGGTTAGTTTTTGTTTTTTTTTCATCTTTAGCCTGCTAATATATTGACTTGCATCAATTGCTTTTCAAAAATTAAATCAACCTTGTATTATTGGGATGAACCCCACTTCATTTATACATTGTTAGATTCAGTTTTCAAAGATTTTAAAGGATTTTGGCACTCGTATACATGAGATACATATGTACCTAGTCCATTTTCTTTTTAAAAATAGTGTCTTTTTTAGTTCTGCTAACTGAATAATGCTGCTTTTCTAAAATGTCTTGGAATGTATCATCTTGTTTTACTTTTTTTTTTTTAAAGAATGTATAGAATTCACCAGTGAAGCCATCTGGCATGGAGTTTTCCTTGTGGAAAGATTTTTAAACTATGGATTCAACTCTTTAATAGATATAGGACTATTCAGGTTACCACTTTCTTCTAGAGTAATGGCTGTTTGTGTCTTTCAAGGAACCTGTCCATTTTGTCGGACTTGTCAAATTTAACAGCATAATATTATTTGGAACACTTCCTTATTATACATTTATTTGGTTAGGAACTGCAGCATTGCCACGTGTTTATTCCTGCAGATATTGTGAATTTTATTTTTCTGGTTGCTGGAGTTTATTTTATCATATTCCTTTAAATAGAGTTGGATTTTTGTTCTGAAAGTGAAAGGTGCTCAGTCGTGTCTGACTCTTTGTGACCCCATGGACTGTACAGTCCATGGAATTCTCCAGGCCAGAATACTGGCATGGGTAGCCATTCCCTTCCCCAGGGGATCTTCCCACCCCAAGGATTGAACCCAGGTCTCTCGCATTGCAGGAGGATTCTTTACCAGCTGAGCCACCAGGGAAGCTCATTTTTGTTCTGAAACACTATTAAGTTTCTTGGAATCACTTGAATCCTTTTGAGACTTACAGTATTGTTTAGTCAGAACCAGAGCATCACTTTCTCCTTGGAAGGAAAGCTATGACAAACCTAGACAGTGTATTAAGAAGCAGAGGCTTCACTTTTCTGACAAAGGTCCATCTAGTCAAAGCTGTGGTTTTCCCAGAAGTCATGTATGGATGTGAGAGGTGGACCATAAAGAAGGCTCGGCGCTGAAGAATAGATGCTTTCAAACCATGGTGTTGGAGAAAATTCTTGAGTCCTTTGGACAGCAAGGAGATCAAACTACTCCATCCTAAAGGAGATCAGTCCTGAATATACCTTGGAAGGACTGATGCTGAAACTGAAGCTCCGATACTTTGTCCACCTGATGCAAAGAGCTGACTCATTGGAAATGACCCTGATGCTGGGAAAGATTGAAGGCAGGAGGAGAAGGGGGCAGCAGAAGGATGAGATGGTTAGATAGCATCACTGACTTAATGAACACAAATTTGAGCAAACCAATTTTCTCCCATATATTTTGCTGGGGCAGAGGTCCTTATTATCAACTTTCTCTTTATTAAATGGAAAAAATACATGCTCTTTTGGCCTGTAGGCTTATGGGTGATTATTTATTTATTTTTAATATTTATTTGTTTATTCAGCTGCACTGGGTCTTAGTTGCAACACGCAGGATCTTTGGTCTTCATTGAGTGTGCAGGACCTTCAGCTGCGACGCGTGGGACCTAGCTCCCTGACCAGGGTTGGACCTGGGCCCCTGCATCGGGAGCATGGAGTCTCAGCCATTCAACCACCAAAGTCCCAGTGATCATTTCCTTTTATCACTAGTGAGTAAGCAGAGACCACTCTTGGAACCCTGGACTGGAAACAAAAATTTCTCCAGCTTTCTAACTGGTGGCCATGTCCTGCCATGTTTGAAGACAAGCCTTCTTTAGAAAGGGCTTCCCGGGTGGCGCTAGTGGTTAGGAACCCGCCTGCCAGTGCAGTGAGACGTAAGAGACGCGGGTTTGATTCCTGGGTCAGGAAGATCCCCTGGAGGGCATGGCAACCCACTCCAGTATTATTGCCTGGAAAATCTCATGGACAGAGGAGCCTGGCAGGCTGAAGCCCTTAGGGTCACACAGAGTTGGACACGACTAAAGCAACCTAGCACGTGCACACTGCTTTAGAAATTAGGGGGCGGGGGAAGAAATTAGGATACTTTGCTTTCTGGACTTCTAAAATGGTCGCTTTAGTCAGCTCTCCCCCATTCCCTACTGAGCCCATTCTCCTGCTTAAAATCGCCGCTCTGCGCTTGGTGGCTGTTTGGCTGCTCTTCGTATCCTGGCCCGTAACGTAGCACACAGCACTGTGCTACCACCTGCCTCTGCCTTGCCTGCAGAGCTGCCGCTCCACCCATGCCTTACTTCTGGCTTGTTTTCTCTTTTCACATTAATCTTCTTAAAGGTTTTCTTACAGGCACTGTTACATTAATAACTGGGCTTCCCAGGTGGCTCAGTGGTAAAGAATCTGCCTGCCTCCCAATGCAGGAGGCGCAGGGGATGTGTGTTCGATCCCTGGGTCAGGTAGAGCCCCTGGAGGAGGAAATGACAACCCGCCCCAGTACTCTTGCTGGGAAATCCATGGACAGAGGAGCCTGGTGCACTGCAGTCCGGAGGGTCTCAGAGAGTCGCTGCGGCTGAGTGACTGAGCACGCTGCACACACACGTCGTCACAGCACCTGCAGGAGCATCTCCTGTGCTCTAAGTCACGTGGTGAGCACCAAGGGCAAAAACGAATGGCATAAAAATAAAAAAATACACAGAAAGGGATCAGTGCAATGACTGAGCTATGCTAGGGCACTTTGAGATGACGCAGAAGGGACGTCTGTGCCCGTTACACTTCGGGCTAAGGGAACTCAAGGAAGGCTTCTTAGATAAGGTCACCTGGAGTTCCTTGGAGGACGAATAGAAGCTTGTCAGACGATGAAGGGGGAACTTCGCATATATGGCTCATTACCCACCCTCGGGAAATGCTTACCGAACTGTGCTTGAGTCTGGTATAATTGTATACTTGGACTCCTTTCCTCAATAATGGCAACCCTCAAAGCTCCTGGGGCTATTGTTCAGTTTTGTTTTGTTTTGTAGTCCTGAGGTTGAAAAATATATTAGCAGAAGGGGCCCAAGATTTGTTTTGGTGAGTCTGAGAATTCAGCCCAGTGATGTCAGAAAGAGTGGTGAAGAGCAGAAACGCATCTGTCAGAGCTTGCTGGGGTGAGGTATCATCCCAAACACTTGGATAAACAGGGACTCCTCCTATTACCCAGTATTCAGCTCTTTTGAAATCTTTGCACTTTATTGGAACACATGCCCAAGCTCACTGTCTATTAATATTACTGCTTAATTATAAGCTTACTGCTGGGAGTTTTGGTCATATAATCAACCTGTCTCAAGTCAAGACTGTGCATGTATTAAAGGATCTAATTTAGAAGGATGAAAGAGACCTTCCTTAGCTGTCAAAAACATGTGAAGAAATTCTATAGTGACATTCCAGTAAATGTTGTATTTAAAAAATAATTCAAATCAATCTTACCTTAAGAAAATCTATAAAATCTTTCAACTTAAGATTTTCTAACATTGTTTCAGTATGTTAGATTCACATTAAAGATGTGAATAGCATAGGAGAATTTTAATGTAGATGAATTCCAGATCTCACTTTTATTTAATATATGGGGAATGAAATGCTTTCAATTAGCACTTGGATGCTTCTTAAAAAGTATTATTTAGAACAAATGGAGTTCAGAGACCTTTTAAAAGAAGAAAGACTGAATCTTTTTCATGGATTCAGAAGCATAGAAATGGTGAGCTCTGAGGGCCTCTGTCTTTCTGTGATGCAACTGAATTGACTGAGAATTTGATGAGGTTGGGATGACCCCAGGCGACCTCTGTCAGAACGAAACCAGAAGATTAAAGGGGTCTGCAATCAGAGATATTTAATAATGTTTGACTAAAAGTATTCATGAAATAAAGCAAGGAGTACAAAGGTCTTCCAGTGTCTCTAAATGATTACAGAACAAACTTTAAGTCCAACGCAAAATGAGTGGCCGTAGCAACAGCAGCAGTGGTCCGTGAAGGCCTGCCCTGGTGCCAGGCAGCATGCTGTGCACTTCGTATGCATTGTCCCCTTTCACCCCCCTGCTGTTCTGCAGATAAAGACATTCGGAGAGGTTGAGGTGCTGACTCCCCGCGCTCTGCTGTCAGTGGAGGACCTGGGGCCAGTCTCAGATCTGCGTTCCCCTTCCTAGTCGGCTCTTCGCTGCACCCGGCTCACACTTCACTCACCTTTTGCTTTGTGCGTATTAACACTCGTTCTCACCCCAACTGTGCAGTTGCTGCTCTCATCATTCCTACCTTTTAGATAAGAAAACCAAGCACAGAGAGCCTGAGTAACTTGCTTATGTCACACAGCTCATGCGCGGTGGGACTGGGATCAGAGCCGAGCAGTGTGGTTCCAGGGTTAGTCCACCTGACCGGACCGCCAGAGCCAGGAGAGTCACATGACCCGCACTCCATTCTGTGTAAAGCGAAATGACACGGTGAGTGATGTGGCCACTGGAGGAACTGGCAGGGAGGGCTTCCCTGGTGCTCAGTGGTGAAGAATCTGCCTGCAAGTGTAGGGGACATGGGTTCGATCCCTGGTCTGGGAAGATTCCATGTACCTGGGAGCAACGAAGCCCGTATGCCACAGCTACTGGGGCCTGCTTGCTCGAGAGCCCATGGTCCACGACGAGAGAAAAGGCCAGGCAGCCATGGAGACCCAGCACAATCAAATCAAAAAAATAGCATTGTACACACAGATAAAAAAGAAGTAGCAGGGAATTTCACTCAGTGGCAGGTAACAACCTGCAGACAGCAGTGGCTTAAACAAAACAGATGGTTACTGTTGGGTGGTAGTTTTGCATGGGTCTTCCTCATTTCTGCTTGGTTTGTGAGCAGCTTTTGTTCCGGAGGATCTCCTGCAGGATATTTGTTGCAAACAGCTTTGGAAGCTAGAGAGAGTGTTTCCCCCTGGGACAGAGGGAAGACGTGTTTGCTGCGCAGGTTAATAAAGATAACATCTCTTTACAGGGTGATGTTCGGACGGGTTTGCTCACAGCCAGTTATAAAAAAGTCAGGTATCCCAAGTTCAGGGTTCCTCAGCTGTGATGCCAAGCTACTGTGAGCACAGAATCCATCCTCAGCACTTCTAGGGCACTGGGCGCCGGGGGCTGGGGGGACAGAGGAGACTGACGGCCCGTAAGGCTAGGGCTGCGGGCTGTGCTGGGAGTAGGAGGGTCTCGGTCCTTCTCTCAGAACCCTTGAAGCTGTGGCCGGCCAGCTGGCTGCCTTGCGAGGAGGGTGAGACACAGACCCTTCCCAGTTCTTGGCAGCTTACCCCGCTCACGTGCAGAAGGGGGCCGGAGGTAGGCACCTGAGGCTGGCGGCGCAGCTGCAGGAAGCTGGCCAGCACCATGCGCCTTTAGCGTTTGGCTCCAGCATCTTCCACAAGCTCCTCAGGCTGCAAGGTGCCTTCTGGTGCACAGGTAGGTAGCTGAGAAAGGGGTACCAGGGCTTTCTCAGAATCTCTACAAAGCGACTTCTGCTTATGTGTCAGTGGCTACCCTGCTGCAAGGAGAGCTGCGAGATGTGACCGCTTGGCTGAGCTCGGTTGTGCTCAGATATGATTGGTGTTCTGCTCCAAAGAGGAAGAAGGGAACAGAGGTGCGCCAGGCAGCAAGCCATCCCGACTGCAGCAGTGCAGATGTTGTCCTGGGTTTCAGCAGAGCAGGGTTGTTTTGCGTGAAGATTGCCAGCATAAATAAACATTTGATTCCAGTCCTAAGTCCCTCTCTCCTCACTTTGAAAAATGCAAAGTGGGGCGTCTGAAGGCAAAGCTTGTTATTGCATGCACATCCCAACTGGAAACCCTTGTGTGCACCGCGCACTTGGCAGTTGAAACCGGGCTAACAGCCAGTGGAAAGGAATCGGTAGCCCCTGGAAGCACCTTCGCACCAGTAATGACCCTTGCGAGCCATTACTCTGCCAGAGATGCCCCCTCTCTAGGCCACCACTTTATAAACCGAATATCAATAAAGGCTGCCAGGGGCATGTTAATTATTTCTGTGGATGGAGCCGTGGCAGTTGGTCCATGCAGGGAACAGTTCAATGAGAACATGCTTTGGTTCGGTGAGGCTGTGACAGGCAACTCCCTTTAAACTGGAAGAGCTGAGCCACCAGGCGTCTCCGGACAGGTGGTCAGCACCTGTCTGCCTGAGGGGATCACGTGGCTTCTTTCCAGGGATCAGGCCAAAGAGTTTTATCTTTATTTGTTTTATCTGCTATCTGCTAGTGGCTCAGGAGATTTTTGTTGTTCTTGTTAAGAAACTTCTTTCATTTGATTTATGTTTGTTTTTTAAAGTTTTAATTGGAGGATAATTGCTTTACGGTGTTGTCTTGGTTTCTGATGTACATCAGCTGCAGGGCTTCTCAGGTGCCGTGCATGCATGCTGAGTTGCTTCCATCCTGTCCAACTCTCTGTGACCCTATGGGACGACAGTGAGTCACTACGTCCTCCTCCGGGGGATCTTCCCACCCAGGAATCTAGCCGATATCGTCTCTTATGCCTCCTGCATAGGCAGGCAGGTTCTTTCAGTGGTGCTAGTGGTAAAGAACCCACCTGCCAGTGCAGGAGATGTGAGATGCAGGTTTGATCCCTGGGTTGGGAAGATCTCCTGGAGGAGGAAATGGCAACCTGCTCCAGTGTTCTTGCCTGGAGAATCCCACGGACAGAGGAGCCTGGCTGGCTACAGTGCTTGGGGCTGCAGAGTCGGACACGACTGAGCGACTGAGCACCTGCACGTGTCCCCTCCCTCTCCCACCCCTCCAGGTCACCCTGTGACCTCAGCATCACCCTCAGCCTTGTTTTATGGGTGCTTTCAGGTTTACAAACACAAGAGCCTTGAGTCTGACCCTCCCTCCGTTCTTTCTCCTTCTCCCCTCTTTGCTTCCTCCTGCCTTTCTTCTTGACTCCTTCCTTCCTAACTGCAGAAACAATGGGAAACCAAACTGTTAATACCATCAACATTTAAGGAAATTGTTTGCCCAGCCTTCCAGGTCTGGTCCTGTGGTTTACAGTCTGTTCAGTACATACTCACCTGGCATGCACTCTGCTAGGTGTCCGCTGGATCGCCGTGAATGAAATCAGTCTAATCCCAGTTATCATGGAACAAGCATGACATTTGTACCGTTTCTCTTGCATGATATCATACAAGAAGCGTTTCCATGGAGCGGTGCTGTCATCACTATCACTTTTAAAGTCCTCAGAATAGTCCATCGTATTGATGGTACCATCGTTACCTTCAATGTTACTTTGCTGTGGAACAATGAGGTTGTCTCCAGTTACCGATAACAAGCATCTGTAATTCACTCATTTAAAAAAATAACACAAATGCAGATGATCCTGGAAGGATTCTCTTTGTGCCTAGAGTTTTATTCTCTTGTCAATTTTTCTTAGAAAAAATGCCCTAGAGTTTAATTACTGGGCAAGATGGAAAGGTCATTTCTCTGACCTTGCAGAAGTATTAATAGTCAAGCATTACTATGTGCAGACGATGGAAAGGTCATTTCTGTGACCTTGCAGAAGTACTGATACTCAGGCATCACTCTGTGCAGAAGGTGGAAAGGTCATTTCTGTGACCTTGCAGGAGTATTAATACTCAGGCATTACTATGTACAGACCCCAGAGGTACTTTTTACTTTTGTTCAGTTGCTGAGCTATATCCGACTTTTTGTGATCCTACTGATTACAGCATTCCAGGCTCCCCTGTCCTTTACTATCTCCCAGAGCTTGCTCAAATTCATGTCCATTGAGTCGGTGACGCCATCCAACCATCTCATCCTCTGTCGTCTCCTTCTCCTCCTGCCCGCAATCCTTCCCAGCATCAGGGTCTTTTCCAATGAGTCAGCTCTTGGCATCAGGTGGTCAAAGTATTGGAGTTTCAGCTTCAGCATCAGTCCTTCCAATGAATATTCAGTGTTGATTTCCTTTAGGATTGACTGGTTTGACCTCCTTGCAGACCAAGGGATTCTCAAGAGTCTTCTCCAACACCACAATTTGAGAGCATCAATTCTTCAACGCTCAGCCTTCTTCACGGTGCAACCCTCCCTCTGCACCGGACTACTGAAAAAAAAACACAGCTTTGACTATACGGACCTTTGTTGGCAAAGTGATGTCCCTCCAGTATTCTTGCCTAAAGAAGCCTGTGGACAGAGGAGCCTGGCAGGCTATAGTCCATTGGGGAAATGCAGTACTTGGATGCAATCTCAAAAATGACAGAAAGATCTCTATTTGTTTCCAAGGCAAACCATTCAATATCACAGTAATCCAAGTCTATGCCCCAACCAGTAATGCTGAAGAAGCTGAAGTTGAATGATTCTATGAAGACCTACAAGACCTTTTAGAACTAACACCCAAAAAAGTTGTCCTTATCATTATAGGGGGACTGGAATGCAAAAGTAGGAAGTTAAGAAACACCTGGAGTAACAGGCAAATTTGGTCTTGGATTGCAGAATGAGGCAAGGCAAAGACTAATAGAGTTTTGCCAAGAAAATGCACTGGTCATAGCAAACACCCTCTTCCAACAACACAAGAGAAGACTCTCCACATGGCCATCACCAGATGGTCAACACCGAAATCAGATTGATTATATTCTCTGCAGCAAAAGAAGGAGAAGCTCTATACAGTCAACAAAAACAAGACCAGGAGATGACTGTGGCTCAGATCAGTTCAGTTCAGTTCAGTCGCTCAGTCGTGTCCGACTCTTTGCGACCCCATGAATCACAGCACTCTAGGCCTCCCTGTCCATCACCAACTCCCGCAGTTCACTCAGACTCATGTCCATCGAGTCAGTGATGCCATCCAGCCACCTCATCCTCTGTTGTCCTCTTCTCCTCCTGCGCCCAATCCCTCCAAGCATCAGAGTCTTTTCCAATGAGTCAACTCTTCGCATGAGGTGGCCAAAGTACTGGAGCTTCAGCCTCAGCATCATTCCTTCCAAAGAAATCCCAGGGCTGATCTCATTTAGAATGGACTGGTTGGATCTCCTTGCAGTCCAAGGGACTCTCAAGAGTCTTCTCCATCACCACAGTTCAAAAGCATCAATTCTTCAGCGCTCAGCCTTCTTCACAGTCCAACTCTCGCATCCATACATGACCACAGGAAAAACCATAGCCTTGACTAGACGGACCTTAGTTGGCAAAGTAACGTCTTGGCTTTTGAATATGCTATCTAGGTTGCACATAACTTTTCTTCCAAGGAGTAAGCGTCTTTTAATTTCATGGCTGGACTCAACATCTGCAGTGATTTTGGAGCCCCCCAAATTAAAATCTGACACTGTTTCCCTTGTTCCCCCATCTATTTCCCATGAAGTGATAGGACCAGATGCCATGATCTTCGTTGTCTGAATGTTGAGCTTTAGCCAACTTTTTCACTCTCCTCTTTCACTTTCATCAAGAGGCTTTTTAGTTCCTCTTCACTTTCTGCCATAAGGGTGGTGTCATCTGCATATCTGAGATTATTGATATTTCTCCTGGCAATCTTGAATCCAGCTTGTGTTTCTTCCAGCCCAGCATTTCTCATGATGTACTCTGCATAGAAGTTAAATAAGCAGGGTGACAATATACAGCCTTGATGCACTCCTTTTCCTATTTGGAACCAGTCTGTTGTTCCATGTCCAGTTCTAACTGTTGCCTCCGGACCTGCATACAGATTTCTCAAGAGGCAGGTCAGGTGGTCTGGTATTCCCATCTCTCTCAGAATTTTCCACAGTTTATTGTGATCCACATAGTCAAAGGCTTTGACGAAGTCAATAAAGCAGAAATAGATGCTTTTCTGGAACTCTCTTGCTTTTTCCATGATCCAGCGGATGTTGGCAATTTGATCTTTGGTTCCTCTGCCTTTTCTAAAACCAGCTTGAATGTCAGGAAGTTCATGGTTCACATATTGTTGAAGCCTGGCTTGGAGAATTTTGAGCATTACTTTACTAGCGTGTGAGATGAGTGCAATTGTGCGGTAGTTTGAGCATTCTTTGGCATTGCCTTTCTTTGGGATTGGAATGAAAACTGACCTTTTCCAGTCCTGTGGCCACTGCTGAGTTTTCCAAATTTGTTGGTATATTCAGTGCAGCACTTTCACAGCATCATCTTTCAGGATTTGAAACAGCTCCACTAGAATTCCATCACCTCCACTAGCTTTGTTCATAGTGATGCTTTCTAAGGCCCACTTGACTTCACATTCCAGGATGTCTGGCTCATGAACTCCTTATTACCAAATTCAGACTGAAATTGAAGAAAGCAGGGAAAACCTCTAGACCATTCAGGTGTGACCTAAATCAAATACCTTATGATTATACAGTGGAAGTGAGAAATAGATTTAAGGGCCTAGATCTGATAGATAGACTGCCTGATGAACTATGGAAGGAGGTTTGTGACATTGTATAGGAGACAGGGATCAAGACCATCTCCACGGAAAAGAAATGCAAAATGGCTGTCTGGGGAAGCCTTACAAATAGCTGTGAAAAGAAGAGAAGTGAAAAGCCAAGGAGAAAAGGAAAGATATAAGCATCTGAATGTAGAGTTCCAAAGAATAGCAAGAAGAGATAAGAAAGCCTTCTTCAGTGATCAATGCAAAGAAATAGAGGAAAACAACAGAATGGGAAAGACTAGAGATCTCTTCAAGAAAATTAGAGATACCAAGGGAACATTTCATGCAAAGATGGGCTCGATAAAGGACAGAAATGGTCTGGACCTAACAGAAGCAGAAGATATTAAGAAGAGGTGGCAAGAATACACAGAAGAACTGTACAAAAAAGATATTCATGACCCAGATAATCATGATGATGTGATCACTCATCTAGAGCCAGACATCCTGGAATGTGAAGTCAAGTGGGCCTCAGAAAGCATCACTACGAGCAAAGCTAGTGAAGGTGATGGAATTCTAGTGGAGCTGTTTCAAATCCTGAAAGATGATGCTGTGAAAGTGCTGCACTCAATATGCCAGCAAATTTGGAAAACTCAGCAGTGACCACAGGACTGGAAAAGGTCAGTTTTCATTCCAATCCCAAAGAAAGTCAATGCCAAAGAATGCTCAAACTACCGCACAATTGCACTCATCTCACACGCTAGTAAAGTAATGCTCAAAATTCTCCAAGCCAGGCTTCAACAATATGTGAACCATGAACTTCCTGACATTCAAGCTGGTTTTAGAAAAGGCAGAGGAACCAGAGATCAAATTGCCAACATCTGCTGGATCATGGAAAAAGCAAGAGAATTTCAGAAAAACATCTATTTCTGCTTTATTGACTAGGCCAAAGCCTTTGACTGTGTGGATGACAATCAACTGTGGAAAATTCTGAGAGAGATGGGAATACCAGACCACCTGACCTGCCTCCTGAGAAACCTGCATGCAGGCCAGGAAGCAGCAGTTAGAACTGGACATGGAACAACAGACTGGTTCCAAATAGGAAAAGGAGTGCATCAAGGCTGTATATTGTCACCCTGCTTATTTAACTTCTATGCAGAGTACATCATGAGAAATGCTGGACTGGAAGAAACACAAGCTGGATTCAAGATTGCCAGGAGAAATATCAATAACCTCAGATATGCAGATGACACCACCCTTATGGCAGAAAGTGAAGAGGAACTAAAAAGCCTCTTGATGAGAGTGAAAGAGGAAAGTGAAAAAGTTGGCTAAAGCTCAACATTCAGAAAATGAAGATCATGGCATCCGGTCCTATCATTTCATGGGAAATAGATGGGGAAACAGTGAAAACAGTGTCAGACTTTATTTTTTTGGGCTCCAAAATTACTGCAGATGGTGATTGCAGCCATGAAATTAAAGGATGCTTACTCCTTGGAAGAGAAGTTATGTGCAACCTAGATAGTATATTCAAAAGCAGAGACATTACTTTTCAGTGGTCATGTATGGATGCCAGAGTTGGACTGTGAAGAAGGCTGAGTGCCGAAGAACTGATGCTTTTGAACTGTGGTGTTGGAGAAGACTCTTGAGAGTCCCTTGGACTGCAAGGAGATCCAACCAGTCCATTCTGAAGGAGATCAGCCCTGGGATTTCTTTGGAAGGAATGATGCTGAGGCTGAAGCTCCAGTACTTTGGCCACCTCATGCAAAGAGTTGACTCATTGGAAAAGACTCTGATGCTTGGAGGGATTGGGCGCAGGAGGAGAAGAGGACAACAGAGGATGAGATGGCTGGATGGCATCACTGAGTCGATGGACATGAGTCTGAGTGAACTGCGGGAGTTGGTGATGGACAGGGAGGCCTGGTGTGCTGCGATTCATGGGGTCGCAAAGAGTTGGACATGACTGGTGACTGAACTGAACTGAACTGCAAGTGACTTGGCACCCAGCACGCTGACTTGTACATTTAGTATTGGCTACATAATTGGGGAGGAAGGGGTATCTAGGGCCAAATGAAAATGTAGAGCCCCTGGTTCAAAAATTATTGAAGATGGCGACAGCTAAGCAGTAAACCGAGGTCAGGGCTATCCATGTGGGGGGCCCTCTGAGCCCAGAGTTGTGGGTGGTGTGAATCAGTCAGAACTAACCCTGTCTATACGGACATGTCTATAGGGATAGGTAGGGCAGTGGGTCACATGCCAGTGAAGCCAGCTCTGCTTCTACATTAAGGACTTTCATTCCCTGGATCATCCACTCGGCAGTGTTTCCTGCAAACCTTCATAATCAGTGTGGAGTGAAGGGACTTCGCTCAGTCGTGTCCGACTCTTTGCAACCTCATGAACTGTAGCCTACTGGTCTTCTCTGTCCATGGGATTTTCCAGGCAAGAATACTGGAGTGGGTTGCCATTTCCTTCTCCAAGGGAACTTCCCGACCCAGGTGTCGAGCCCGGGCCTCCCACATTGTAGGCAGATGCTTACAGTGTTTCCTGAACACCTTCATAATCAGTGTAGGAACCCCCACACAACTAATTGAAACCTTTGAAATGCCTGGGTTTCTGCTCTCCTTTCAGGAGATCTCTTCTGAAAAACAACGCTTTGTTTTTATCTGTGGTGATGAAATGGTTAGAGGGGGGAAATCACAATGTTATGAATTCCTGTGCTTTCTTTTAAATTAAAAAAAATTTTTTGGAGTATAGTTGATTTACAATGTTGTGTTAGTTTCTGCTTTACAGCAAAGTGAACCTGTTATACATATATATACACGTATCGACACTTTCTTTAGATTCATTTCCCATGTAGATCATTGCACAGTATTGACCAGGGTTCCACGGGCCATATAGCAGGTCCTTATCAGTTATCTATTCTAATTAATTAACTTTGGCTGTGCTGGGTCTTCCTTGCTGCATCGGGCTTTCCCTGGTCGTGAAGTCTACTCGTCCCTGAACCACGGACTCTAGGCACTCAGGCGTCAGTGGTTGCTGCAGGCAGACTCAGCAGTTGTGGCACGTGGACTTAGTTGCTCCACAGCACGCGAGATCTTCCCAGACCCGGTATCAAACGTGTGTCCCTGCATTGGCAGGTAGGTTCCTTTCCTCTGTGCCACCAGGGGCAGTCCTCTGTTTTATATATAGCAGAGTGTGTGTATCAATCCCCATCTCCCAGTTTCTCTCTCCCTTCCTTTCCCCTAGTAACCGTTAGATGGTTTTCTACATCTGTGACCGTTTCTGTTTTGTAGGTAATTTTTTTTTTGAGTTGGGTTTTATTGCCATTGATCTTTTATTTATTTAGTTGGAGGATAATGCTTAACAGTTTGTGTTGTTTTCTGCCATACAACAATGTGAATCAGTCAGAACTAACCCTATCTATATAGATATATCTATATATCCCCTCCCTCTTGAGCCTCCCTCCTTCTCCCGTAGGTGAGTTTATTTGTACCATTATTTTTAGGTTCCACATGTAAGTGATATCAACCTGTGCTTTCCTGTCATTTTCCCATATTACAAAGTTTGGAAATGATTCCCAGTTTTCTCACTAAATAGTATGTTGTCAGCCTTGTAAAGGAGATAACATTTGCCAGTGTATATTCAAGGGGAAGCACAATCACTATAAATTTCATTAATCCTCAAGCCCTGAAGTGGGGAGTTAAGGAAATCTAGTGACAAGAGGTTAAACTGGGACACATACTCACTCTTCCTTCTCCTAATGATCATTTTCCCAGTGTGAGTTGCTACCATTTTCAAAGCACAAGGGCCTTATTTTTTTCTGCTTTTCCAGCAGCCTGATTTGTAGCATGATGTCTCAGCTACAAGGTTCAGGCTGGTGCTAATGAGGCCAAGGTCATGAGCTTGATCCCCATCTAGGGCAATTAGTTAATCTCAAAAGAAAACTCAGGCCACACCTTCCACCCCAGGCAGTGAGGTCACAATTCCTGACACAGGGGACGCAAGGGGACATGTGGCTGAAGTAACAGATTGGTCAACTTGCAGAAATAGCAGACGTGTAGCTTATGTGCTGACCTTTTGTTCCCCAGCCTTTGGCAAACCTCACTAATTGACTAGACTGTCTTTTTTTTTTTCACTGAGCTCAGAGCGAACCTCAGAATTCTTCCCAACACAGTGATCTAGACTGGGAATCAGCAAGTTAGGGCCTATGGGGCTAAATCTGGCCCAATGCATATTTTTGTAAATAAAGTTTTATTAGAACACAGCCCCATTCACTAGTTTATTTTTTTTAATTTTTAAACTTTTTGGCTGTGCTGCGCAGCATGTGGGAATCTTAGTTCCCTGACCAGGGATTGGAACTGTGCCCTCTGCACTGGAAGTGTGGAGTTTTAACCACTGGAGTTGAATAGTTGTGACAGAGACTGTGTTGCTTAATTACAAAGCTGAAACTATTTATTATCTAGCCTTTCCCAGGACAAGTTTGCTGGTGCTTGCTCTAGGTGGTCACTGAATCAAGAGAGTTGGCATGTATCTACTCTTTATCCCTGAATTTGGAAGTGGTCGTTCATATTGCAAGCCTTCCTCAATGGCTCAGCAGGGAAAGAAGCTGCCTGCCAATGCAGGAGACACAGGAGACAGGAGACGAGGGTTTGATCCCTGGGTGGAGAAGATCCCCTGGAACAGGAAATGGCAACCCACTCCAGTATTCTTGCCTGAGAAATCCCATGGGCAGAGGAGCCTGGCAGGCTGCAGTCCATGAGGTCACAGGGAGTCAGACATGCCTGACTAAGCATGCGTGTATCCACAGTACGAAATGATCCTTTTATAGCGAAGGGTTGTATCTCTCAGACAGGAACTTCCTCAATTCACTTCTTTTTCATTTAGAAATATATTCTACTGTCTATTCTTTGTCTAACTCATTCTTAGCAGCGAGAGTGATAGAAGCCGGCAAACTTTAGCTCTGTGCTTTGAGGGCCACGATTTCTAACAGGAATGAAAGCTCTTTGGAGTTTTACTGTGAGTTTGACTAACGGTAAACTTTCTAATATTTAATTAAGAAAAGGGAATGTCTATTGACAAAAATATAAAAGCATGTGTCCTACTGAAGAAAAACAGGCTTCTTATTTTGGGCATCAAAAGGACAGCAACCGCTGTTTCTCAGGATTTTACCGAATCTGTTTAACATCCCTTTCCTACTCCCTGTGAACCTGGACCTGTGTGACTGGAGATTCCCCATTCGTTTTCTTCACTAGGCCTTTCGGAATTACCCGCTTACTCTCTGGTTAATGGGTAGGGTCTCCCAGGCCCTGGTTTAGCAGCCCAGGACAGACAGCAGCACTCATCTAAACACAGAATCCAGAATCGTTTCTTTCTTCTGAAGAAAAGAAGTGTGCCTAGCAGTGTGCTCTGGATGGTGGAGTCCGTGGCTTGACTTTCAGATGGGCTGGAAGTGAATCAGGTTACAAGCAGGAAAATGGCACAGAAAGTGGGTGGGGGGCGGTCAGGGAAACTAAGAAAGTTGCTCTGTCCACCTGTGAAGAGCCGTTAGCTCTTGGCCTTGATGGACGTTTCAGTTGCCCCCAAACCCTTTTTTGTTTGGTTTGTTTTTAATGTTTAGTATTTATTCATAAATGTATTTATTTACTTATAATTTTGTATATTTTTGAATGCATGATATGTTTTTTCCTATAAAACATTTTAAATAATAGAATATAAGCTTATGTGGTTTTTAAATTTTTTACTGGTGTCTAGTTGCTCTGTGGTGGCATGTTCGTTTCTGCTGTGCAGCAGAATGTGTCAGCTGTACACACACGTGCATCCCCCCGTCCTGGGTGTCCTTCACCCTCAGGGCACGGCGGAGCCTGGGTGCCGTCCTCCGTGCTCTACGGGAGGCTCTCGTCAGCTGTCTGCTTTACGCAGAGCGGTGTGTACATGTCACCTCCGATCTCCCAGTGCGCCCGACCCCTTTCTCCCCAGCTTGGTGTCCACACAGTCACTCTCTACGTCTGCTGTGCAAATAGGTCCGTCTGCACTGCTTGCCTAGACTCCACACATGCGCGCTAATAGCCCATATCTGCTTCTCCCTTGCCCCAGATCCTTTTTAATAAATATTTTATGCCTATGAAGAAGGCATTCTTTTTTCTCCTGTAACACTGCCCTGTGTTTCCTGAGGAAGCAGCCCCTTCTCCGCCAAGAGGAGCTCTGTCCCTTCTTCACTGGGTGGATGCAGTGAGCCAGAACTGGGCAGTTAGGGTGATAACACTCCTCCCGCGTGGTGACGGGCCACCAGGGAGACAAGGGATCTGCGCTGGCCTGTCCAACGCGTGCCACAGGGCTTGTGATGGAGACCCACAGGGCTTGTGATGGAGACACACAGGAGAGCATGTTTTCCGTCAGCTTTAACTTGGGATGGTTGAAGCTCTGTGGCAACTGGGAACCACAGAATGAGCTCGAGGATGAAACCAGTGCAGTGGAAGGCAGCGCCGGAAGGGAGAGAGTCCTGGCGACGCCACAGGAGTCCTCGGCACAGCCAGGCCCGCAGCCTCCGTGGGCTTCTTCAGCTCCGGAACAAGCTGTGTTTCCTGCTTAATCCAGTTTGGCCTGGGATTTCTGTCACTTACAATGAGTAGCAATGCTAACTTCTCTAAGCAAAAATGGATAGCTCTATAAAAGTCATAATCCTAGAAAATAACTCCTCTTCACCTTAGATCTGCACTCTCTACTGAGCTTCCAAACCATTTGTGTTGAGGTCATCAGTCCTGTGGTGTCCCTTGTCAAGAGATCACACTGAAAGGGATGTGGCGATCCAGTACAGTAATCAACACAATACAGCTTTTTAACTTGCTGGCAATTTTCTGTGGATCATTACATTGCCCCAGTATGAAGCTTCTTCACTGATATGTGGATCATGGAAAATAGCCTTGAATACAATCGCTATTTCCATGGTATCCGGACCCCTGAGGCCTCGAGCAGAATCTGCACTGCCCCAGTAAATCCCGTTCCTCCCTTTGGCTTCACTCTGTAGCTCCGGGTGGTCTGCTGCCCTGAACTGAGTGATTTCTATACACCCGCATGTGCGTGTGCGTGCCGATGTGCAAATACTGCATTTCCCCCTTTTCCTTCTCAGGCTGGCCTGGTGGCGATCAGAGAGTGTTTCGCTACAGTTGCCAGCACCAGTCAGCACTGCTATTCCGTTAGGTTGCTCAGGAGGGTGCCTCATTTAGAGAAGTCATTGCTGTTTGGGGTCTTGGAAAAGCCTAAGATGAGTTGCCTTTGTACTCACTTGGGAAATTGTACCATGTTCCTGTACCCATAGGGCCACACGGATGGTGGGGAGGACTATGCCTTATGGCTGCCTCCAAAGCAGTACCATTTTAGACCAGGAGTTTCATAAGAAATACCTTGCCCCGGCTTTGTTGTTGTTGTTCAGTGGCTAAGTCTCGGGATTCTCCAGGCAAGAGCACTCCCATTTCCTCCTCCAGGGGATCTCTCCAGCCCAGGGATGGAACCTGAGTCTCCTGTATCGGCAGGCAGGTTCTTTACCACTGAGCCACCTGGGAAGTTCACCGTGTCCCAGCAGAAGCCTGCACTCCTCCTCCATGTTAAGTCTTCGTATTAGGTGGCTGGAGACGGTGATCAGGAAAGATGGGTGGACCCTCTTACGGTGGCTCTCACACTCCTAACTCCACAGCTCTCTCCAGTCCTCCTGTCACTTCTTGGTATCTGTGAGACCTTGTCCATCAGCGCCATGGCAACTTTCCAATGCTTTCATCAGCCAGATACTTGTTCTGGCAGCATTTTAGTACACCACTCTTCCCACACGCCTTCCACATGGTCCCTGGGTGACGCCTGAGGGGTGGTCACATGATCAGCTCCTGACCAACTTTATCCCCTTGGTCATGGGATTGCTTTAAGCATAGATCCAAGTCCCAAGTCAGTCCACTGTAATAGACCCAGCACATCTCTTGCAATCATTGGAAAGGAAGTTTACATTTTGACAGCTATATCAGTGGGCTCCCCGATGGCTCAGCAAGTAAAGAATCTGCCTGCAATGCAGGAGACACAGGAGACGCTGCTTTGACCCCTGGGTTGCGAAGATCCCCTGGAGGAGAAAATGGCAACCCATTCCAGTGTTCTTGCCTGAAAAATCTCATGGACAGAGAAACTTGGCAAGCTACAGCCCAAAGGGTCATGAAGAGTGGGACATGCCTGAGCACGCACACATGGACAGAGCTGTACACGCGCAGAGCCCCTGGGGGCTGGCTTGCCACCAGCAGGAGACACAGGAGAACTGAGAAGTGCAAACGGAAGCCAAATCGAGAGACAGAGAGCTTAGGTCCTGCGGGAGCTTTTCGGACCCCTGGGTCTAGCTGTTCCTGAAGTCAGACCATCACCCTAGATTTCTCAGGTCAGTGAGTCAATAAATAACATTGTTTTTCCCCTTAAAGTGGTCTGAATTGGATTTTTGTCACTTGTGGCAAACAATCAGAGAACCAAGCTTTCTTTGCCAGGGCCTCTCACCTGAGTCCGGCATCAAGAAGTCAGCAGATGAAATACTCAGGATTACATACCAGGAACCAAAGGGAATGTGAAAAGCAATTCAACACAACAGGAGTGGAATAATTCCATGAAGGTGGCTCCATTTAATAGGTGAGGGGATTCAGGCAAAGTGCTTTAACTCACTCGCTTCTAGAGCAACTGGTATTCTAAGAATAACTGTGGACCTCAGCATGCACAGACTCCTCCCAATGACACCTTACACTCAGATCTCCGCTGCAAATCTATGGAAGTGAGTGCCTCACTGATTGGCTTTTCCATTCTTTTAGTAGTTCGAGTGATATTTTTCTGTTGGAGTTACATCTCAAATGGTCTTCAACAGCCTCCCCCAAGGGGCTGAGAGCTCCTCTAAGGTAGGGACACACCTTACTCAACTTGGCCTGCCGGCTGTATACTCAAGGCCCCTTGCTAATGATGGAGAGTGAGAGGCTAAGAGCTCTTGATGTTGATAAAGAGCTGAGTTCAGTGCCCTCCTTTACCACAGTGGGCCATGCAATCTTGGATAAGCCAATGGATCGGAGCTTCAGTTTCTTTCTCTGTGAGATGCAAGTGATATTAGCACAGTCTTCATTTCTGCCGGATCCTTTGCAACCCATGGACTGCAGCACACCAGGCTCCCTGTCCTCCACTATCTCCCAGAGTTTGCTCAAATTCATGTCCACTGAGTCAGTAATGCTGTCTAACCACCTCATCCTCTGTCGCTCCTTCTCCTTTTTCCTTCAGTCTTTCCCAGCATCAGGATATTTTCCAATGAATCAGCTCTTCGCATCAGGTGGCCAAAGTATTGGAGCTTCAGCTTTAGCATCAGTCCTTCCAACGAATAGTCAGGACTGATTTCTTTTAGGATTAACTGGTTGGATCTCCTTGCAGTCCAAGGGACTCTCAAGAGTCTTCTCCAACACTGCAGTTCGAAAACATCAATTCTTCAGTGTCAGGCCTTCTCTATGGTCCAATTCTCACATCTCTACATGACTACTGGAAACCATAGCTTTGACTATATGGACCTTTGTCAGCAAAGTGATGTCTCTGCTTTTAATATGCTGTCTAAGATTGTCATAGCTTTCCTTCCAAGGAGCAAGCATCTTTCCTTTTCATGGTGGCAGCACCATCTGCAGTGATTTTGGAGCTCAAGAAAATAAAACCTGTCACAGCTTCCTCTCTCCCCCTTCTATTTGCCATGAAGTCATGGTTGGTGATAAGGGTTAATAAGATGATTTACCCCCTTTTTTAAAGTTTTTTTCTTTTTTTTTTTGGTGTGTACCATTTTTTAAGTCTTTCTTGAATTTGTTGCGGCATCGTTTCTATTTTATGTTTTGGTTCTTTGGCCGTGATGCAAGTGTGATCCTAGCTCCCTGACCAGGGATCAAATGCTGACACCCCCCCCCCCCCCCCACCACCACTACTGGCACCGCTGGACTGCCTGGGACGTCCCGCGATGATTGACTCTCTCAGTCACAGGAGTGGCACACGTTCAAGTTCTCAAGCTGAGTCTTGCAGGAAGATGCTCAATAAACGAACAGGAAAACCTCCTTTGATGACTTTTGGGATCCCATCCACATCTTGACTTCACCTCTAGCATATTCTACATTTTGTCTCCACCTTTTGAGACAATAATAACAATAATATGCATTATTATTGGTATGGCTTCACTCAATTGAATTCTTCCTCTTTCCCAGACACTGCAGGGCAGTCGTATGGGTTCTGTCTTACCAGGCAAACTTGACAAATGAGGAAACAGAGTCTCAGAGAAGGTAAAGATTCCTTGAGGTTATCCAGCAAGGCAGTGGCAGAGGTGAGCATCAGTCCTATGTCTCTCTGATTTGAAAGCGGGTGACTTTTCCATGATGCAAGCTTTACACTCAAAATATAACCCATCATCTGGGAAAGTGTTAGGAATGTAAAATTTTAGGCTCCAGCCCAGGCCTCCTGAATTTGTTGCTGTTTAGTCGCTAAGTCAGGTCTGACTCTGTGTGACCTCAGAGACTGTAGCACACCAGGCTCCTCTGTCCTCCAGGAACTGCCAGAGTTCATTCAGATTCATGTCCATGGAGTCGGTGATGCCATCCAGCCATCTCATCCTCTGTTACCCCCTTCTCCTCCTGCCTTCAATCTTTCCCAGCATCAGGGTCTTTTCCAGTGAGTTGTTTCTTCGCATCAGGTGGCCAACGTATTGTAGCTTCAGCTTCAGCGTCAGTTCTTCCAGTGAATATTCAGGGTTGATTTTCTTTAGGATGGACTGGCTTGACCCCCTTGCAGTCCAAGGGACTCTCAAGAGTCTTCTCCTGCCCTCAACTAGGGTTTGCGTTTAAACAAGTCCCCTCCCCTCTCCTCCATGGGGATTACTGTGCACAGTATCTTGTGAAGCACTTTGCTGCCTGACCTTTCTACTCTGTGCAAAAGTACCGACAAAATGTAGAGATTGTCAGCATTGCTTTCCACCATGACTCGGGAGTTTCTTGACTGTTTCCCAGTGTTTTCAAATGGCACCGGGACTCTGCTTAAAAACGTTGATTTAATGGTTCATTCCCTGTGGCCGACACTTCTTGATCCCCCAGAAGCTTCTCTTCTAATTGTTTTCTTAAATGTTACTCTGGGGGTGCTTGTCAGTTACCATCTGGTTGATGAAGTGGATTGAAAAATATTGAAAAATGAGATTTTTGACCCATTCTGTGGCTAATATGGTTCCAACACAGAAACGTGGTTTACGGGTCAGAATTCTTGACAGGTTCAGAGTTACTTTAATAATGTGAGATTTGAGGCTATTGATTGACTCTAAATCCCCCACGAATATAAAAGTTTTCTCTCTGGAAAACTCCATGCCAATTGGAAATGCTCAGATGAAGGTGGAGGGAAACCCTTGATTTATGGGAACCGTTTCTCTTTCCTACTCTCCTATTATTTTTTACTGTTGGACATTTTAAAGAGTATTTGTGGCTTCTAGGCTCCTTACACTGCACAGCCTGTCCCTCGAGATTTTTAGCTGAAATAAGTAAAAAAGATAAACAAAGAATCATTGTGAAGTGTTGCATCTGAACAAGAAGCTTCTGTCTGTTGAGGGCAAAGCCATGTTGGTAAGGGGGTAAGTTTTGTATCAAAGGTATGGCTCCTACTTCTCCTGCTTCTTACCAGCTGGGCAAAATTGGACAGATGGCATCTCCTGGTCTTGCTTCTGTCTCCCTAAACATAAAATGAACTAGATAATACCACCTGCCTCTTAGAGTTGATGAGACCAAAAGCGTTATGAAATCTGTGAGCACTTATATAGGCACTAAGTGAGCAGTCAGCCTCAAGGCACATCCCGTTGCCTCACTGCATGAGCCTCCGGGGTCTGTCTGCTCAGCTCTGCCTGCAGGGGCGCCTTCCTGCGCTGTGCCTGTACTGAATTTCAGGGACGGAAAGCTGGTGGTAGCTCCCAAATGTACCAGCAACATGGCAGAGCAGTTAAGAACAATTTCAGTCAAGACTGTCTGGGTTCAAACCCTGTTTCCACCACTTATCAACAAGCTTTCCAGTTGCTGTGCTTGCTGCCTTCCCAGGGTTACCGCAAGTACCATCCAAAAACGCGGGTGAAGCCCATGAACACTGTGCTACAGGTAGTGTCCACTCAGGAAAGGCTAGCCGTCACCCTTATTGCTGTTTTTTTTTAATAAATTACATCCCTTTGTAAAATTTTGATCATAGCCAGACTCCTGCTCTCACACCCCATCAATTCTTGTTGAATACAAAGTTAAAAGAAATGCCAAAAAAAATTACTGGCAAGGACGTAAAGATGATAAATGAAAAGCAAGGCTTAGGGGAGGTATCACATTTTAATATTTTTGTGGATTAATTTTTAGTTAACTTTGGGTTGGAACACAGTGATGATAGCAACAAAAAAAGAAACAGAAAAAAATAAAGGTCCACCAATCAAGAAGAATGCAAGAGAAAATAAAGAATGCAATGAAACGTTCCACAAGGGTGGTAATGCTGCTCACAACGCCTTCAAATTGGCATCTTCTATTATCTGCCTAAACTGTATCAACTCGTAAATGGAAAAATGTCACATACGAACAGAAAACAAATGGGGGGAAAGAAGCCCAGTAGCTACAACATTAAGTCATCTGAAGCCAGTCAACAGATATGTTAAATTCTAAAATTTTAGGAAATAGTTGAACTCAAGCTGCATTGCATAATGTAACATACTGACAGGCAGCAGTAAGCGCTGCGGCAAAACATAAAACAGGGCTCAGGAATAGACGGGGGCCAGGAAGGAAGGAGATTGGGTTGAGTGCTCGTGAAGAGCCTATCTGAAGAAATGATATTGAAAGGTAGAATACAAGAAGTGAGTGGGGACTTCCCATGCGGTCCAGTAGTTAAGAGTCATCTTCGATGCAGGACGCAGGTTCAATCCTTGGCCAGGAACTGAGACCCCACATGCTGTGGCGCTACTAAGCCCAAGTGCGGCAGCTTCTGGGCCTGCGAGCCCGCTGCTCCGGAGCCCTCGTGCCGCAGCAGAAAATCCTGCACAACGCAAGGAAGATCCTGTGCGCTTCAACAAAGACCCAGTGCAGCCAAATAAACACGTTTTCTTAGAAAGAAGTGAGTATATAAATAGCTGGGAAGACAGCGTTCTAGGCCCAAGGGAAAGCAAGTGCAAAGGTCCTGTGGTAGGCTAATGCTTCCGTGTCTGGTGGACATTCTGGAGGCCAGGTTCACAGCAGCAGAGTGAGTGATGGAGTGGGAAAAGCATGAACCGTCCAGCAGGTTTTCTTGGAAGCTGGACAAGTGACTGAATTCCTCGGAGCATCTGCTTTTTCATTAGCAAAATGGGGACAGTATCATCAGCATGATTCTCTGAGCAATCAAAGAGACTGTGGCGCATGCCTGATAAAGTTCCTCAAGACAGTGGGCACCCCCAAAATTATAACAGGAAAACAAAATGCGAAAGCTTTAGATTCAGCAAGTCGAGTAGGCAAACCCGTCTCACCATTCAGTTCCTTTGTGCGTGTTTTGTATTTACTCTGTGCGAAGTATGTGGTCACACGCCTAGGCTCATGGAAATCTTTGTCCTCAAGAAGCTCTCTAGTGGAGGTGACAGGTGGATGCTGGCTTGCCGAGCACAATCAAGTTTGGGGTCCACGTGAGGACTCCAAACTCACAGAGGCTCCTGTTTGTTTCATGGAATCCCTTTAATTTCTGGACAATCTTGCCAAAGTTACTGTTGTCATGGGAACTGAATTCAGGTCTTAATACAATTTGCATTGATAGTTTGATGATTTGATAAGCAACATCTTTATTTTCCTATAAGCAATGTGGGTCAGGAGCATCTCCTAATACTGCCTTTCCCTAGGTTTGTCGTGAAATTAGGCAGCAAAGTCAGAGACATTGTAACATGAAGCAGTGAATAAGCCAAAGGACATTTGAGAGACAAGAGCGAGTGAGCAGGCAAGAGGCGCCCCGTGCAGCAACATTTAGCGTTCATGAATTTACTTAGCATTCGTGAATTTCTCCAGTGATCAGCCGGTGCTCTTAAAAAAAAAAAAAAAAACAACCAGCACATATTATTGAGGCTAAGAAATACATTCAGTTCTTTCAAATAGTATTGCCTGGGAACACTCAAAGGATGAAAATGTGCTTCAAAAATAAGCATTCTCAGAAGGCGTCAGCGTAGGAACCCTAGGACATGGCATGGTCCTCCCGTGTCGTGCCACTGTGGGGACAAGTTGAGACTGCAGAGCAATATGGCTGATTTTACTTTTTTTCAGCTTATTTATTAACTTACTTATTTCTGGCTGTGCTGGGTCTTCGTCGCTGCCCAGGCTCTGCTCTAGTTGTGGCGAGTGGGAGCCGCTCTCTAGCTGCCGTGTGTGGGCTGTTGACGGCAGTAGCTTCTCTTGCTGAGCACAGGCTCTCGGGTGAGAAGCTTCAGGAGATGCTGCATGTGGGCGCATGTGGGTGCAGCACTTGTGGCTTCTGGACACAGGTTCAGGGGTTGTGTGCACAGGCTTAGCTGCGCGTAGGATCTTCCCAGACCAGGCGTCGCACCCGTGTCTTCTGCATTGGCCGGGGGATTCCTCACCACTGAGCCACCAGGGAGGCCCAGTATAGCTGATTTTAAACAAACATCTCGAGATCTGTGCGTGAAAGCAAACTGCTGTGCCTACCAGGATAATCTTTGGGAAGATGGAACATCTTCCCTTGGCCTCTCGCGTACTGTGGTGACGGCATTTGGAGAAAGAGATGGGCTCTCGGCTCAGGGAGAATTCAACTATCACTCTGGAGTGTATTTTCTGAGAGGAAAAGGGTGTAAGTTTTCTAAATTATCAAGGATAATTTTTAAATTTCAAGAACCACTAGTTTAGAAGCTGAGCATCGTCGATGGTGGAATTTTTTTCTTTGAACACGGATTTGATGTTGGGAAAGATCCAGAAGCTGTTTAGGATCTTGTATGATGAGCTAAATGCTAGGCAGGCATCCCAAACTCCCATGTCCAATGCCACCCTGACCCTCCCAGCCTCACATGTTCCCCATCGCCATAAAGAGGAGCCCCACCCACCTGGTGGTTAAGGCTCAAAGTTGGAAGCAGGTAGACAGAGCTGTGGGGGTTGAGGCACGTGTAATCTGAAGATACTCCATTCTAAATTGTATGCACACAGGCCTTCCTTTCAAAACTGTTACAACGAAAGCCTCACATGGACGCACTGCTAAGACCCTCTCCTCCCCGCCACCCACCGTACCCTTGGATGTCTCTCCGTAAGGATGGAGCTGAGACTTCATCTCCAGGGCTTCACCACAGTTCGATTTCACCTTTGCCTAGCTATGACTCTGAATACTCTCTCTTCCACTCCCCACCTTGAACATCCAATTCTGCTGTTTCTGTTTCGCAAATATCCCCCAAAGCATGCATTTCTGTCTGCAGTTACGAGTAGGGTTCTTCTCGTCCAAACGATGATCCTTTCCTGTCTGGATATCTGTGGCAGGCTCCTCACTAGTCTCCTCATGCACACGGTTGTGCTTCATTTCTCTGCAGAGCAACCTGAGTGTCTGCTGGAAAACATGGGTCCGGCTTGGTCCCTCTCTAGCGTAAACCCGTAGTCATCTTCCTTGCGTTAAGAAATCACCCTTTCCTACAGTCTAAGCAGGTCCATCCCCGACACTCTCAGCAATACCGGGTCAGGTCATTATTTCTGTAGCAGTTGTAACAATGTATAATTATATACGTATCTATTTTTGCTTGATTACTTGTTTATTGTTTGTCTATTATGTTGTAAATGTCAAAATGTCAGGGCCCATACTGTTTTATTTGAACACATACTCAGCTGAGCATAGCTCTTCACATGTAAAAGTGAAAAAGTGAAAGTGCTAGTCACTCACTTGTGTCCGACTCTTTGCAACCCCGTGGATACACCAGGCTCCTCCGTTCATGAAAATCTCCCGGCAAGAATGCTGGGGTGGGTTGCCATTCCCTTCTCCAGGAGATCTTCCTGATCCAGACATGGAACCTGGGTCTCCTGCATCGCAGGCAGGTTCTTGCCCATCTGAGCCACCAGGGAAGCCCCTCACACACACTAATCGTTCAGTTAAACATGAGCTGACTAAAGAAGGGATTTGACAAGCTGAGTGTGGCCATATTCGTAAAATCCAAGGGATGCTGACCCAAAATGAGAGGTTTTCCCAGGTAAATAGTTGAGCTGAACTGGGTGAAATGTCAAGAATGATTTGACTGATGATCCCGCTGGAGAGTCCCATGGTCAGAGAAGCCTGGCAGGCTACAGTCCATGGGGTCACAAGAGGCAGACCTGGCTTAGCAACCATGCCACCACTACCACCCACAACTCAGAGGAAGCATGCAGCCTTCATGTGTGACTGCATAGAAGGAGAGAATAACCCAGCACACACGCTGGCAGGCAGGCAGGTTTCGATGTGTGTTGGAAAGTCAGTTCCACATCTCGTTACTTGAAGGGTTCTGAAAGGGATGTAAAACAGGGAACCTGAGACAGGGCATGCGTGGTGGAATAGGGAAGGGTTTGTGGGGCAGGGTGAACGGGTTTTGCAATAAGATTAGTATGCTGTGTTTGGGATGCTAGTGTGGCGGGCCTTGTGACAGGTGCTTTGTCTCATCGTTCCACCGACCCTGCTGAGCGAGCAGTATCATCGTCGCCGTTTTATAGAGGAGGCTACTGGGGCTCATGTCATCTGAAGACCTGGCCACAGAGCTAGGAGGAGATGGAGCCAGAATTTGACCTGCAGTTCCCCATAAACACTTCACTTCTATAAAAAAATTTACATCCATTCAGTTAGAATATCCGAGGAAATAATAAGTGTGGTTTATCTTGGCTCCTTTAAATTTTGAAAAGTTCAGGCAGATCTTTCTCCCCAGGGAGGAGAGCACATGTGGCCAATGAACCTAATTTCTAAAGTCTGCAATTTCCCAGTTATCTTTTTGGCAGCTTATTACTAACGCAAAAGTATCACGCTCACCGAAATACCGCTGCTCTCTTACTTCAAATGCTGTTAACAAGAAAAATGGCGGCTATTTTAAGAATGTCTTATAATATTGTCAAGAATTGCCCCCTTCCTCTTCAACATACAATTTTCTCATTATATTCTTTGATTTTTCTGTTTCTTTCAGACCTTCTTTTTTCCTGCTCTTGGAGTGACATGTCATTGATGCCGATGGTAATGGAAGCATAAGCAGGTTGTGTCATTGCTTCCCCAAAAAGTACAGAAGGTTAATACTATTAATAAATTCAATATATCCAGTTATACTTCATAAACTCTATCAGAGGATAAGGGTCACCTTAACTTAAGGTTCTCCAAGTGGCCACATCTCTGTTCATGTCATTGGTCCAAGGAATTTGTGGGTTCCGAAGCATTTTGAGATTGGATTCTTAAGTGATGGCATCATGATTTGAATTCAGCTTGATTTCTCATTTGGCTATCTGAATGAAGAAACTCAAAAGGCAGCGTGAGAAAAAGACAGCAAGAGATCCCTCTTTGTTGTGGAATGCCCATTGCTGGGGTTCCCTTATTAAAAGAGAATAAGTTTATTATTTTTGTTCAACTGCAGCAGGGCTCATAGGCAAGGAAGCCTCAAACTAATAGTCTGGCTTATAAGGAATGTCAGTTCAATTAACACCTGAAGAGCTTCTCTCAAGAGTCTTGTCTCTGTTTTTATTTTACTGAGGGTCATGACTGAAGACTGCATTTAAGGCTGCAGACTGTGCCAGGTATTCGCCATGACTTCTGTAGTAAGGCTGACCATCCAACCTACCTTTCACTGGTAGCTTCTTAATCATTTTAAGGATCGCCTCTGCTTCTTCATCAAACACTGGCTGATTATGTGAGTCTATTTCTGGGTTCTCTGTTCTGTTTCATTGTGTTTCATTCCATGTGTCTGTTCTTTCACCGAGAAGACACTATCTTGATCACCGTAGCTTTGTAGTAAGTCTTGAAATCGGGTAGAATGATTCTTCAGGTTTGTTTTTCATTTATAGTATTGTGTTGGTTAAACTTCTGTCTTTCTGTATAAACTTTAGAATCAGTTTTTTTATTATTTAAAAAATCTGGCTGGGAGTTTGATTGAAGTGACGTTGTCTATAGATCAGGTTGTAGTGAAACATTTTAGCAATATTGACTCTTCCAGTCCATGAGCTTGGCCTGCGTCTTCATTTGTTTAGTTTCTTTGATTTATTTCATCAGAATTTTGTAATGTTTCACATATTATATCCTATTTGTGTTTGGTTACATATATCCCTAATATTTCATTTATTTTGTGTGCCATTATAAGTGGTATTGTTTTTATAATTTTAAATTTCAGTTGTTTATTGTGGATATATGAAAAAGAAATTGACCTTTGTGTATTAAGCTTGTAACATGAAATCTTCTGATTCTACAATTATCCATTAGTTCCAGGAAATTTATTTTGTGTGTGTGCATCAATCCTTGCAGATATTCTCCATAGACAGACATGTAATTTATGTATAAAGATAATTTTATTTATTTATCTTCAACAAGTATACCTTTTATTTCTTTTCCTTGTCTTATTGTACTAGCTAGGACTTGTTGTATTACACTGAATAAAAGTGACAAGAAAGGCCAGTTTCACTGTGTTCTCAATTTTAGGGGGACAGGCCCAATTTTTCACCAAAAGTATAATATTTGCTACAGATGTTTTGTAACTGTTCTTTAATTTGAATTGGGAAGTTGAGACACCTCTTTGCCATCCCTAGTTTGCTGAGAATTTTTATCATGAATGGATGTTGGATATTCTCAAGTGCTTTGACTACATCAGTATACTATATATGACTATGTGAGTTTCCTTTCTGAGCCTGATGGTGTGGCACGTTATACTGATTGATTTTCAAATGTTAAGCCAGCCTTATATAACTGTGATAAATCTTACTTAGTTGTGGGGTTCTTCTCACACATTATTGAGTATGATTTACTAATACTTGTTGAGGATTTTTCATCTGTGTACATGAGAGATATTGGTCTATAGTTTTCCTTTCTTAAAATATATTTATCTAGCTTTTATATTAGGTAATTCTGTTCTCATAGGATGAGGTAGAAAATGTTCGATCTGCTTATATTTTATAGGATAGTTTGCGGGGACTTAATGTCACTTCTTCCTCAAATGTTTGGTAGAATTTGCCAGTGGAACCATCTGAGTCTGGTGCTTCCCTTCTTAGAATGTTGTTCGTCTTTTATCCAGTTAGTAAATGTAGGCTTATTCAGTTTATTCCTTCCTTCTTGTGTGAGTTTTGGTCACTTGTACCTTTCAAGGGTTTGGTCTGTTTCACCTAAATTATCGAATTTGTGGGCAACTAGTTGTTCATAATAGGAAATCATATTTTTCTTCCACGTAATTTTAAGTTCATATTCAATGTTCTTTCTAGCCTACATGCATGCCTTTTTGTTTCTTTTGAATTTTTTCTTTACTTCAACTAGTCATCTTGAAACAGAATATGGCACTGACACAGTGATAGAAGATGAAGCCGCTACTCAGCAAAAATATCCAGACCCAAAGAGGGGTGCGTTTGATGAAGGAAATTGCCATTAACATGAAACATTATATTTGAAAATTAGTCAGCTTTTGCCCATAATCTTCTCTGAATTTGTTCTTCTCAGTTAAGATGGAGGAACTCCCCTTCATTTAGAGTATTTTTGAAAGAAAAGGCCACAGAGAAAGTATGTTGTTAATAACTTAGTTGTTCTACAAACTGTGAGTTTAGAGGAGGTCAGCTCCTGTTCTGAACTGATGCAGAATACTGATGAAAAATGCAAAGAAAGCCAAATGTAAAAGCAGGGCATTTATTTTCAGATCTTCTGGCTTTTGTTTTTGACATCTTTGCAGTTGCACTTTGAACTCCTTCCTTCTTGGGTAACCACTTATGAAGTTCTCATTTTGGCGTAAAATAACTTATGAAAGTATCTACTCATCAGGAGATGGCTTAGGCCAGAGAGAATTAGATTTGGTGGAATGTGATGTGAAGGTGTTCGTTCCTCATGCCTGAATGCACTGTTATCTCCTATTCCTCCAAGTCCACCCCCACTCACGTATCTATGGAAGAAGTTTCATACATGCATGAGAAGGTTATAAACAATATCAGTAAGAAACAATTGCATTTGTTGAGTATGTTTCAGGCATTGTGACATGCACTGTATGTTACCTCATTTAATACTTAGAACAGTATTGGGATAGGTTTTACATTACTGTCTATTTCATAAATTGAGAAAATGAAGACCAGAGAGGGTGATTAAATTACTCATGGTCACGCAGCTGGTCTGTTGTTTAACAGAATGATTATCAGCCTTCATAGCTGTGATGAGTTACAGAAACGACTCTGGGCAGTCCCCTCTGTAGCTCTGCCCATCATGGAAGTGTCTCCCTGATCTCCGCATCTGTTCGCTCTGTGACTTGCCTTGGCTAATAGAACGTGATGGATCTGACTAAATGCCAGTTTAAGCTTCGGCTGCAAGATAAATTAAATAATTCCAATTCAATAATTCCAAGAGCCCTGCCTTGGAACAAGGCATGAGAACAAGCCCATGGCTGGAAGATAAATATCCATACGGAGAAGAACGCAGTGGTTCCAGTTAAGGTCATCCCAGACCAGATGCGTAGGATGGAGCCCAGCCAGGCAGGCCCGCCCACCTGAAGTCCAGCTGATTTCAGAAGTATGAATGAGCAGGGAAGACAGAGACCAAGTAAACTTCCTCTCGGTTGATCCTCAGGTTCATGATCAGTAATAAGTGCTTGTTTTATGGCACTGAGATTTGGGGTGGTTTGTTATGCAGCAGCAGCTAGCTGATGTGAGAGGTTCCTTAAGTAATGTTATTAATTAATGGGGAATAAAGGCAAAACAGATCTTATTTCTCAAGATAATTTGACGGATCATCACAAGTAGGTGACCCTATAATGACCGTATCCTTTATTGTACTTAAAATGTTTCCCATCCCAAAACCTTGCGTGATTTTTAGGCAATAAATTGTCTGAATGCTATTAGAGACATGCTTTTGGTAAAATAAAGCCCTTAAATTGCTTGGCTTAATTTCAAGAGTTGTCTTCATTTTAATCAGACCATTAGGTTTGATATACATTTTTCAGTTTCTAGTTCCTGTTGCTGCTGCTGCTTCTAAGTCGCTTCAGTCGTGTCCGACTCTGTGCGACCCCATAGACGGCAGCCCACCGTCCCTGGGATTCTCCAGGCAAGAACACTGGAGTGGGTTGCCATTTCTGTCTCCAATGCATGAAAGTGAAAAGTGAAAGTGAAGTCGCTCAGTCATTTCCGAATCTTAGCAACCCCATGGACTGCAGCCCACCAGGCTCCTCCATCCATGGGATTTTCCAGGCAAGAGGACTGGAGTGGGGTGCCATTGCCTTCTCCATCAAGCTGAAGTAAAACTAAGACTGTTTAAACCAATAATGAATGTACTTTTTACCTTTGAACTACATTCCCAAACCATGGAGGTTTGAATTCCTACTACTTTTTTCCAAATTACTTACAACCAATAGGTAGAAAATCCTACAGACTCTCAGAGAATGTTTAGTTGTGAGGAACAGAAGCCCAATCAGATATGTTTATGGAGACATAAGTTATTCTAAAGACACAGAGGGTGCTTTCAGAAACTAGTTTTAGGAAAGGTCCAGCAAAACAGGCTCATGTCTGTCTCTGCCTCGGCTTCTCTCTCTCCTGAGACACACGCCTTTGCTGTGATCTGTTTAATTCTTCCGTCTCTCCAAACTCCCCTCAGGCCTTTTAAGCAGACCCTGCTGTGGGTGGGGTGGTGCGTCGCCCAGACCCCCGCCTTCAGGACCCAGGCATTCTTTCTCCAGCGACGGGGCGTGTCCTTGGTTGATGGTCTCAGCTGAGTTGTTCCGTGTGCTTCCTCCAGCTAAGGAGAGCCTCTTCGTCTGGTGTTTGCACTGTGGTTGCTTTGTTTGTCCTGTTGTCAAGGAGGGGTGAAGACTTGGCTCCCTTTCCTTAAGGAGGGAAACCTAATGGGGATCATAACTTCAGAGTTCCCAGCGGTGAGTAGGGCCTCGAGCAGAAAAGACTGCAGGTCCAGGCTGCATGCAGTTGTCCTGCTGCTAGGACCACTTGACCTGACCGTCCATATGACTTTAGAAGCATCTGTGGTGAGCAAAGACGCCAAGTGGAGTTTGTAGCAACTTCCGGTAGTAAAATAATAACGCAGAGCCCTGGGTTTCTGGAGCACAGCCATGCTGTCTACAGCAGAGAATTACAGTTTTAAAAAGTCAGTCCTGGCATGCTGCTGAGCCTGGTGGAGATGGAGCCCCTGACCGTGGGCAGCAGGTGGCCCTGTGGCCAAGGCTGTTCCTGGAGATCTGGGGTCTGTCAGGCCAGCAGCGATGCACCATGAATGCACGTGGCGTGTCTGGGCTTAGGGAGGGGCAAGGCCAAAGGGCACAGGTAAACTAGGTGGCTCAGTGGTAAAGAATCCTGGAGATTGGGTTCGATCCCTGGGTCAGGAAGATCCCTGGAGCAGGAAATGGCAACTCACCCCAGTATTCTTGCCCCATGGACAGAGGAGCCTGGCGGGCTACAGTTCACGAGGTCGCAAAGAGTCGAACGCGACTGAGCATGTGAGCATGCACAGACTCCGTGAGCAGGCGGTGTAGCACCCATGTCACCTGCAGCGTTTGCACCACTGCTGCTCCATCAGCTCACGCCTGAGGCCACGAGAAGTTCTCCTATGACTAGCTGGTAGAGAGCGAAAGGAATCGGACTTCTTGCATGGGTGAGTTGGCTCCTACTGGCCTGGGGAGTTCATCTTTCAGTGTCATATCTTCTTGCCTTTTCATACTGTTCATGGGCTTCTCAAAGCAAGAATACTCAAGTGGTTTGCCATTCCCTTCTCCAGTGGACCACGTTTTGTCAGAACTCTCCTCCATGACCTGTCTGTCTTGATGGCCCTACAAAGCATGGCTCATAGTTTCATTGAGTTAGACAAGGCTGTGGTCCATGTGATCAGATAGGTTAGTTTTCTGTGATTGTGGTTTTCAGTCTGTCTGCCCTCTGATGGAGAAGGATAAGAGGCTTATGGAGGCTTCCTGATGGGAGAGATTGACTAAGGGGGAGATGGTCTTGTTCTGATGGGTGGGGCCATGCACAGAAAATCATTAATACAATTTTCTGTTGATGGATGGATGTGTTCCCGCCCTGTTATTTGACCTGAGGCCAAACTATGGTGAAGATAATGGCAACCTCCTTTAAAAGGTCCCATGCACGCACTGCTACACTCAGTGCCCCCAGCCCTGCAGCAGGCCACCACCAACACAGGCCTCCACCAGAACAACAGCCAGTTGTGGCTGTGACTGGTGATGGAAGTAAAGTCCGATGCTGTAAAGAGCAATATTGCATAGGAACCTGGAATGTTAGATCCATGAATCAAGGTAATTAGAAGTGGTCAAACAAGAGATGGCAAGAGTGAACATACACGTTTGAGGAATCAGTGAACTAAAATGGACTGGAATGGGTGAATTTAACTCAGATGACCATTATATCTACTACTGTGGGCAAGAATCCCTTAGAAGAAATGAAGTAGCCATCATGGTCAAGAAAAGAGTCCGAAATGCAGTACTTGGATGCAGTCTCAAAAAAGACAGAATGATCTCTGTTCATTTCCAAGGCAAACCATTCAGTATCACAGAAATCCAAGACTATGCCCTGACCAGTAATGCTGAAGAAGCTGAAGTTGAACAGTTCTATGAAGACCTACAATACCTTCTAGAACTAACACCCAAAAAAGATATCCATTTCATTATAGGGGACTGGAAGGCAAAAGTAGGAAGTCAAGAAACACCTGGAGTAACAGGCAAATTTGGCCTTGGAATACGGAATGAAGCAGGGCAAAGGCTAATAGAGTTTTGCCAAGAGAACACACTGGTCATAGCAAACACCCTCTTCCAACAACACAAGAGAAGACTCTACACATGGACATCACCAGATGGTCAACACCGAAATCAGATTGGTTATATTCTTTGCAGCCAAAGATGGAGAAGCTCTATACAGTCAGCAAAAACAAGACGGAGCTGTGTTTCAGATCATGAACTCCTTATTGCCAAATTCAGATGTAAATTGAAGAAAGTAGGGAAAACCACTAGAGCATTCAGGTCTGACCTAAATCAAATCCCTTACAAGTATATAATGGAAGTGAGAAATAGATTCAAGGGACTAGATCTGATGGACAGAGTGCCTGAAGAACTGTGGTCGGAGCTTTGTGACCTTGTACAGGAGGCAGGGATCAAACCAACCCCAAGAAAAAGAAATGCAAAAAGGCAAACTGGCTGTCTGGGGAGGCCTTACAAATAGCTGTCAAAAGAAGAGAAGCAAAAGGCAAAGGAGAAAAGGAAAGATACACACATTTGAATGCAGAATTCCAAATAGCAGGGAGAGATAAGAAAGACTTCCTCAGAGATCAGTGCAAAGAAATAGAGGAAAAGAACAGAATGGGAAAGTCTCTAGATCTCTTCAAGAAAATTAGAGATACCAAGGGAAAATTTCATGCAAAGATGGGCACAATAAAGGACAGAAATGCTATGGACCTGACAGAAGCAGAAGATATAAAGAAGAGGTGGCAAGAATACACAGAAGAACTGTACAAAAAAGATCTTCACGACCCAGGTAATCATGGTGATGTAATCCCTCACCTGGAGCCAGACATCCTGGAATTCGAAGTCAAGTGGGCCTTAGGAAGCATCACTGTTCCAGTTGAGCTATTTCCAGTCCTAAAAGATGATGCTGTAAAAGTGCTGCACTCAATATGCCAACAAATTTGGAAAACTCAGCAGTGGCCACAGGACTGGAAAAGGTCAGTTTTCACTCCAATCCCAAAGAAAGGCAATGCCAAAGAATGCTCAAACTACCACACAATTGCACTCATCTCACACATTAGTAAAATAATGCTCAAAATTCTCCAAGCCAGGCTCCAACAGTACTTTAGCCATGAACTTCCAGATGTTCAAGTTGGATTTAAAAAAGGCAGAGGAAGCAGAGATCAAATTGCCAACATCCACTGGATCATGGAAAAAGCAAGAGAATTCCAGAAAAACATCTACTTCTGCTTTATTGACTATGCCAAAGCCTTTGACTGTGTGGATCACAATAAACTGTGGAAAATTCTGAAAGAGATGGGAATACCAGACCACCTGACCTACCTCCTGAGAAATCTGTATGCAGGTCAAGAAGCAACAGTTAGAACTGAACATGGAACAACAGACTGGTTCCAAATAGGAAAAAGAGTACGTCAAGGCTGTATATTGTCACCCTGCTTATTTAACTTCTATGCAGAGTACATCATGAGAAACGCTGGGCTGGAGGAAGCACGAGCTGGAATCAAGATTGCTGGGAGAAATATCAATAACCTCAGATATGCAGATGACAGTACCCTTATGGCAGAAAGCAAAGAAGAACTAAAGAGCCTCTTGATGAAAGTGAAAGAGGAGAGAGAAAAAAATTGGCTTAAAGCTCAACATTCAGAAAACTAAGAACATGGCATCCAGTCCCATCACTTTGTGGCAAATAGATGGGGAAACAGTGGAAACAGTCTGAGACTTTTTTTCTTTTTTTTGCTCCAAAATCATTACAGATCATGACTTCAGCCATGAAATTAGAAGACTCTGGAGAGTCCCTTGGACTGCAAGGAGACCCAACCAGTCCATCCTCAAGGAAACCAGTCCTGAATATTCATTGGAAGGACTGATGCTGAAGCTAAAACTCCAGTACTTTTGGCCACCTGATGTGAAGAGCTGACTCATTGGAAAAGACCCTGATGCTGGGAAAGAATGAAGGCGGGAAAAGAAGGGGATGACAGAGGATGAGATGGTTGGATGGCATCACCGACTCAATGGACATGAGTTTGAGTAAACTGTGGGAGTTGGTGATGGATGGGGAGGCCTGGCGTGCTGCAGTCCACGGGGTTGAAAAGAGTCAGACATGACTGAGTGACTGAGCTGAACTGAACTGAGTTGACTCAGCATATGGGAGTAAGCCATTGCACACTTGAAATGTCCCAGAAAATGGAGAAGAGAAATCTTCCCAATGACAGAGCTTTGGACGGTGGACCCACATTTACACTATGCAGAAAGAGATGAGCCCTAAGGATAGAGCGTGGCCTCTTGGATAGTGAGTAATGGCTTGGATGATTGGTTAGGAGACTGGAAGGAGAAAGATAAGAAGAATAGGATCAATATGGTTTGAAGAATAGAATGTGGGTGAGCCGTGGGAGTAAGGTACAAAGCATGAAGATCCTTCATTGCATGCTACGACCCACTAGATGGCGGCTGCAGAGAAGAAGCACCAGATAATCAGGGGGGCGGGATAACTCTGCTGGCTGGTGTCAGGCAGTATCTGTCATCGACACACCCAGTGTGGCCACATATGTGTAAGAGAGGAGATACGGTGGCAGGGATGAGAAATATATATGGGCCCTGTAGCGGGCTTGGATCACATGAGCCCCTGATAAAATGCCATTCCGTGAGGGGCCCATCTGCCCACTCGGTGGTCAGCTGATTACATCAGCCGCTCCCTATACTTTCTCACTGGTGTCAATACCTATTCCAGGTACCGCCTTTCCTGTCCTGTTCACAGAGCCTCTGCCTACACCATGTCCCAAGATTTTATAGTATTTGAACACTGTGTACAAATACAGAATCTCGTATAACACGGTGCCTGCACGTTCAGTCATGTCCAACTCTCCGTGACCCCATGGACTGTAGCCCGCCAGTTCCTCGGTTCTTGGGATTCTCCAGGTAAGAATACCAGAATGGGTTACCATGCCCTCCTCCAAGGGATCTGCCCAACCCAGGGATCAAACCTGTGTCTCTTGCGGCTCCTGCACTGGCAGGCAGATTCCTCCCCACTCGCCACCTGGGAAGCCCGCAGGGTGGTGGTGGAGCCCTTTGCAGTGGAGGAGGGCGTGGTCAGGGTCACTCTGGCCGCACTGTTCCCTGCAGCCCCCAAGGCCGCCTGGTAGGTGACGCCGTGGAGCTTGGAGACCCACTGAGGGGCTGGGCTGTCATCATCCAGGTTTCAACAGACACCCTACGTCAAGTTCATCGTATGATGCTGTGTTCCCAGTAGGTCGAAGCCATGGGTTTTGGAACAAAAGGGTAGAAGAATGAGGGACCCCCTAACCACCATTCCCAGTGAGCCACACAGCAAGTTCCCAGTCCCTTCCCAACCAGCGTGGGTTCTTGCTTGGGGTTCATTCCCCCGTGACTCTGGCACCCTGGGCACTTCACTTGCCTAATCCCAGCCCCTCCTCCACATTATTGCCCAGCTCGTGTTTTTCTGGCAGCTGATTCACACTGTTTTCCCATTTTAAATTCCCACGACAGCAGGCTCAAGGGAGTATGACGTTGCAGTTGTAGTAGTTAGACGCACTGGGTTCCAATTTGAGTTTTCCCATGTAGAGATGGTCAGATCTTGAACTTGTTACTCAGCTCTCTAGACCGTAGTTCGTTTTCTCTAAATCAGCAGCAGTCGCCGTCATACTCTCAGAGGCTTGCGCTGTTGCTGTTGTTGAGCCACGCAGTCGTGTCCAGCTCTTTTCTAACCCTGTGGACTGTAGCCCACCAGGCTCGTCCGTCCATGGGATTTCCCAGGCAAGAATACTGGAGTGGGTTGCCATTTCCTTCTCCAGGGCATCTTCCCACACCAGGGATCAAACCCACACCTCCTGTGTGGTCAGGCAGGTTCTTTACCCCTGAGCCACCTGGGAAGCCCCAAACCTACTCCTTCATGATCACGGGAAGGGATGGGATGACGAGGGAGGTTAAGTGTGGCAATGACGTAACACACTCGCCACAAAGTGCCCAGCACAGCAAGTGCTCAGACATGATCAGGGATTGTGTTCATTGTTATTGATGTTGTTCATTGTTATTGTTAGACCGTTCCGACAATTACTTCCCCTTCCAGGACGGCGTCATGACATTGAGAGTACGTGGTGCTCGGTGGGTGCTTGACAAGTGGTAGTTATGAAGCATAAATGGCACTAAAGAGGGTGGCACATCGCACTCACTGCAACACTGAGCAGAGCTGCTGCGTGAAGGAGCTTCGCACACAGACCTGCAGTCTGTCTGCTTCTGTTCCTCTGCCATACCGAGACGGCTGTTTTTCTGTGACACATACAGTGTGGCAAGCACTTCTCACATATTCTCTTGTTTAACCCTCACGCCAGCTCTGAAGGGACAATGATTACTCCCCTTTTACACATGAGGAAACTAAGGGCACCTCTAAGCCTAAGCAGTCTTCCCCTGGTGCCTGCGCGTGCCACCCTGTGCGTGCTGCTTGTCGTCACCATTGTGAGCTCAGCACCAAGGACCACTTATTAAGCCTTTGCCCCAGACAAACCGGCCGGGGCAATATAGAAAGAAGGCTAGATTTTAAGCTAGGTCCAGAAGATGACTGTGCTGTATCTATATTCTGCCTCTTGAGTCTATACATAAGACCTTGGCCAAGTTTAAATTCATGACAAGCTTTCAACCTCCATGTAAACCCTCCATCATTCCACTTTTTACACAATTTATTTTACAACTTGGCCAAATGAAACCTTCTCTATGTTTGGCATGGTTTACTTTGTTCTGAAAGAAGCATGTGTGATGAGAAAGCTATAAAAGTTATTACCAAAAGTAATAAGAAGTAACAGATAATTATAAATTGGTATTAAATCTCTCTGATCCATATTTTATTAGTTGCGAGGATGCATAAATCAGAGGTGGAGTGATTACCAGGAGTGTTTCTCATATTTTGAGGTTCCAGATTTTAACTTTCAGTCTGAAAAGTGGTGTAGTCTCAGCAAAATATAAAATGGTCACCCCGATGAATTGTTCAATAGTCAAACGTGGATTGTATCCATTTTGTGTGCCTTAATGAAGTGGCAGAAATGGGCTTTGATAATATTTCAGAATGTATTTGGTCTTTGAACTATAAGCTACTGTCATTTTCTGAAATGCTCTAGGAAAAGTCGTTGTGCAGACGAAACAGCCTCGAGGGATAAGTAGAACTTTCCATCTAGTGCGCATTTCTGCAGTTTCCTACATAGACATGACCTACAAAGTGCTTAAGCTTGAAGGAACCCATAGACTGTGTAGACGACAAACGGAAGGTTAGGGTGCGCAGCCAGCTTCTGTAGTCAGGTAGTCACAGAATTGTATTAATTTATTGATTCGCAAACATTATTGTCTGTTCCATGCCAGGCACTTGTACTAGGTTTTAGGGATCAATGTGGAAGAAAACAGACCCACCTTTGACTGCATGGAAATTGATGACAACTGGGGGCAATTGAAGATAAAGAAATAGTCACACTAATGTGGTTAGTAGTCACTAAGTTACATCCGACTCTTGCAACCCCGTTGACGGTAGCCCACCAAGCTTCTCTGTCCATGGGTTTCCCAGGCAAGAATACTGGAGTGGGTTGCCATTTCCTTCTCCAGGGAATCTTCCTGACCCAGGGATCGAAACCATGTCTCCTACACTGCCAGTGGTCTCCTGCATTGCTGTTAGAGTCGATACCACTGAGCCACCATAGAAACCCCAACACGGGGCATTTCTGTGGTAAATTTCATGATTGAAAAGTTCAGTGTTAACATCTCTATCTGTGGATCTAGGGGGTAATGGCAGGCACTTCCACTCGCATTTCCCCGAGCTGAACGCTAGAGCTGCACTGTCCAGTATGGTAGTCACTAGCCACATGTGGCTATTCAAATCTAAATTTTAATCAAAGTGAGATGGAATTTAAAATTCAGTTTCTCAGTTGCATTAGTCACACTTCAGGTGCTCAACAGCCACCGCTGCCTACTGGACAGCGCAGACATGGAACCTTCTCATCACTGCAGAAAGTTCTGTTGGACAACGGTGCTTAGAAGAATTGTGTGATTTAATCAAGCGATGACCAGGCCATCCTTCTAGGGTTAGATGCTCTCTCATGGGTGGGTGTCGGGTCTGCAGGGCCCTTCAGTGGCGGGTCTTTCTCCCGTGAGCAGCAGGAACCATTGTGTGGTTCCAAGCATGACCAGACTTGGTTTTTCAAAAAATCACTTTGCTAAACCTGTACCTTATACAACATTGCACAGCAACAAAAAGATCACTTTACAGTGAGGAGAGTGGATTGGGGGCTGCAGGAGTGCAGAGCACATGTGGAACCTGATAGCTGCAAATAAATATGGCATGCAAGTTGACTAAATTCTCATTTAACACACGGATGTACTAAAGTGAATTATGTGGAACCCAAACCATTCACATCACTGTTTTAATCAGCATTATCAATCAGATCAACCATAATCAGTATTAATCATAGCAATTAAGTGATTATGATCAGTATCATCAGCGTCATCAGCTGGATTCAATGGTCGGATCCCTGAGCCCATGCTTTCCATCCACGTTGTCCGGCAACATCAGGAGCAACAGCCAATGTCATTATTTTCCTTAGTTTTCTAAAATTTTTAGAAAATATCATATACAGAATCATTTAGCTCCTTAACTTCTTAAAAGTGGTTGATTAGGACTGTCCAGTGCAGAGATATATCCATCTATCTCCATTAATAGCTCATGCCATGGGCAGCTGATCCTCTTTTTAATAGTGGAAATAGAATCTTTATTTATATTAGAGAGTCAGTTCTGGAAAAGCTAGAATCAAATAAAAAAACTCATCCTATGTTCATAGAAGCACTATCCATAGTAGCCACGCATGGAAACACCTCAAATGTCCATCGACAGATCAGTGGATGCAAAAGATGTGCATGCAGCAGAATGCTCAGTCCCGTTCAGTCACTCAGTCATGTCCGACGCTTTGCAGCCCCATGGGCAGCAGCGTGCCAGGCCTCCCTGTCCATCACCAACTTCTGGAGCTTGCTCAAACTCATGTCCATCGAGTTGGTGATGCCATCCAACTTGATGAATATTGTAATAAATACCTTAGAAATTTCTCACTTGGTGATGCCATCCAACTCCAATAATAAAATAAAATTATTATGATTTTTTGCATTGATCACTGAGGGAGGCTTTCCTATCTCTCCTTGCTATTCTTTGGAACTCTGCATTCAGATGGCATATCTTTCCTTTTCTCCTTTGCTTTAGCTTCTCTTCTTTTCATAGCTTTTTGTAAGTCCTCCTCAGACAGCCTTTTTGCCTTTCTTTTTCTTGGGGATGGTCTTGATCACTGCCTCCTGCACAGTGTCATGAGCCTCTTTCCACAGCTCTTCAGGCGCTCTGTCTATCAGATATAATCCTTTGAATCTATTTCTCACTTCCACTGTATAATCATAAGGGATTTAATTTAGGTCATACCTGAATGGTCTAGTGGTTTTCCCTATTTATTTCAATTTACCTCTGAATTTTGCAATAAGCTGTTCATGATCTGAGCCACAGTCAGCTCCCAGTCTTGTTTTTGCTGACTCTATAGAGCTTCTCCATCTTTGGCTGCAAAGAATATAATCAGTCTGATTTTGGTGTTGACATCTGGTGATGTCCATGTGTAGAGTCTTCTCTTGTGTTGTTGGAAGATGGTGTTTGCTATGACCAGTGTGTTCTCTTGGCCAAACTCTGTTAGCCTTTGCCCTGCTTCATTCTGTTCTCCAAGGCCAAATTTGCCTGTTACTCCAGGTATCTCTTGACTTTCTGCTTTTGCATTCCAGTCCCCTATGATGAAAAGAACACCTTTTTTGGGTGTTAGTTCTAGAAGGTCTTGTAGGTCTTCATGGAACCATTCAGCTTCAGCTTCTTCAGCATTAGTATTTGGGACATAGACTAGGATTACTGTGATACTGAGTGATTTGCCTTGGAGATGAACAGAGATCATTCTGTCGTTTTTGAGATTACACCCACTTACTGCATTTCAGACTCTTTCATTGACTATGGGGGCTACTCCATTTCTCCTAAGAGATTCTTGCCCACAGTAGTAGATATAATGGCCCTCTGAATTAAATTCACCATTTCCAGTCCATTTTAGTTCACTGATTCCTCAAATGTGGATGTTCACTCTTGGCATCTCCTGTGAGAGAGTCGTTTCCTAGGCAGGTTGATAAGAAGTCTAGGGGTCCCCAAAGAGAGAGGGGTCTGGAATTCTCAAGGAGGGAAAAAGGATAAACTTTTTTTCCCCTCGATTCCTTCAGTTCAGTTCAGTTCAGTTGCTCAGTCGTGTCCGACTCTTTGCAACCCCATGAATGGCAGCATGCCAGGCCTCCGTCTCCATCACCAACTCCTGGAGTTCACTCAAATTCATGCCCATCAAGTCGGTGATGCCATCCAGCCATCTTATCCTCTGTTGTCCCCTCCTCCTCCTGCCCCCAATCCCTCCCAGCATCAGAGTCTTTTCCAGTGAGTCAACTCTTCGCATGAGGTGGCCAAAGTACTGGAGTTTCAGCTTTAGCATTATTTCTTCCAAAGAACACCCAGGGCTGATCTCCTTCAGAATGGACTGGTTGGATCTCCTTGCAGTCCAAGGGACTCTCAAGAGTCTTCTCCAACACCACAGTTCAAAAGCATCAATTCTTCAGTGCTCAGCTTTCTTCACAATCCAACTCTCACATCCATACATGACCACTGGAAAAACCATGGCCTTGACTAGACGGACCTTTGTTGGCAAAGTAATGTCTCTGCTTTTGAATATGCTGTCTAGGTTGGTCATAACTTTTCTTCCAAGGAGTAAGTGTCTTTTAATTTCATGGCTGCAATCACCATCTGCAGTGATTTTGGAGCACCCAAAAAAATAAAGTCTGACACTGTTTCCACTGTTTCCCCATCTATTTCCCATGAAGTGATGGGACCGGATGCCATGATCTTCATTTTCTGAATGTTGAGCTTTAAGCCAACATTATTGTTATATGTATCCTGCCTGAGGATAGTCTCTGGATTAAACCTTCTGGCTAATCCTATTATCTTAAAATGTAAATTATGGGAGTAGGTCTGGTGAGGTCTTTACAACCTCCAGACATTCTTTTGATTCATTGGAGAGTATATAACTCCACTGCTAACACTAGCAAGGGGGTACTCTTTCTGCCCCCTTCTGATGCCTATGTCAGAACCTTTCTCTATCTCCTTTATACTTTAATAAAACTTTATTACACAAAAGTTCTGAGCGATCAAGCCTCATCTCTGGCCCCAGATTGAATTCTTCTCCTCCAGAGGCCAAGAATCCCAGCCTCTTTTCATGGTTCAGCAACAACCTTTCACCTGTTTGACCACTTCCAATTTACCTTGATTCATGGACCTAACATTCCAGGTTCCTATGCAATATTGTTCTTTACAGCACTGGACCCTACTTCCATCACCAGTCACATCCACAACTGGGCATTGTTTTTGCTTTGGCTCCATCTCATCATTCTTGCTGGAGTCATTTCTCCACTCTTCCAGTGGGGACTACACAACCATGGAAAAGAATGAAGTAATGCCATCTGCAGCAGTTTGAATGCAACTAGAGATTATCTTAAGTCAGAAAGAGAGAGACAAATAGTATGCGATATCCCTTATTGTGGCGATCTAAAATATGGCACAAATGAACCAGCTATGAAATAGAGACAGAATCGTGGACACAGAGAATAGGCTGGTGGCTGTTGCAGGGTAGAGTGAGTGGGAGGCTGGGTTTAGCAGGTGCAATCTATTACATATGGAATGGACAAACAAGGTCTTACTGTATAGCACAGAACCGTATTCAATACCCCATGATAAACCATAAAGAAAAAAGAACATAAGAATGTATATACGTATAACTGAATCACTTTTCTGTATAGCAGATTAACACATTATAAATCAACTACACTTCAATAAATAATAAGAAATCTCGTCTTTAAAATTCTGTTTCTCAACATCTCTACTAGAAGCCAGAGTTTTCCTGACAATCAGGAAAAAAAAAAATCTATCTATAGAGAGAGATTGAATTACCATAGGAATTGGCTCCTGTGATTATGGAGGCTGAGAAGTCCCATGGGCTACCATTGGAGACCCAGGAAAGCAGATACTGTAATTCAGTCTGAGTCTGGGGGCCTGAGAACCAGGGGAGTTGATGTAAGTCCTGGTCTGATTCCATCCGTCCAGTAATCAGGAACATCCATGTCCAAAGTGGGAGAAGATCCGTGTTGTACCTTAGCAGAGAGAAATTCACCTTTCTTCAGCTTTTTTGTTCTATTCAGGCTTCCAATGGATTGGCTGATGCCCACTGGCATCAGTGAGAGAGATTCTTTTTGCTTAGTTCACTGATTCACACGCTAATCTCTTCTAGAAGTATCCTCTGAGACACACCCAGAGTGTTCTACAAGCTATGTGGGTCTCCCTTAGCCCAGTTCACTTGGCACATAAAATTAACCGTCACACTGCTCTGAAGTGAATTATGTGGGCCCTAAACCATAACACCCAAAAAAGATGTTCTTTTCATTATAGGGGACTGGAATGCAAAAGTAGGAAGTCAGAAAACACCTGGAGTAACAGGCAAATTTGGCGTTGGAGTACAGAATGAAGCAGGGCAAAGGCTAATAGAGTTTTGCCAAGAGAACGCACTGGTCACAGCAAACACCCTCTTCCAACAACACAAGAGAAGACTCTACACATGGACATCACCAGATGGTCAACACCGAAATCAGACTGATTATATTCTTTGCAGCCAAAGATGGAGAAGCTCTATAGAGTCAGCAAAAACAAGACCGGGAGCTGACTGTGGCTCAGATCATGAACTCCTTATTGCCAAATTCAGACTTAAATTGAAGAAAGTAGGGAAAACCACTAGGCCATTCAGGTATGACCTAAATCAAATCCCTTATGATTATACAGTGGAAGTGAGAAATAGATTTAAGGGAAAGAAATAGAGGAAAACAACAGAATGGGAAAGACTAGAGATCTCTTTAAGAAAACTAGAGATACCAAGGGAACATTTCATGCAAAGATGGGCTCGATAAAGGACAGAAATGGTATGGACCTAACAGAACCAGAAGATGTTAAGAAGAGGTGGCAAGACTACACGGAAGAACTGTACAAAAAAGATCTTCAAGACCCAGATAATCATGATGATGTGATCACTCATCTAGAGTGAGACATCCTGGAATGTGAAGTCAAGTGGGCCTTAGAAAGCATCACTACGAACAAAGCTAGTGGAGGTGATGGAATTCCACCTGAGCTATTTTAAATCCTGGAAGATGATGCTGTGAAAGTGCTGCACTCAATATGTCAGCAAATTTGGAAAACTCAGCGGTTGCCACAGGACTGGAAAAGGTCAGTTTTCATTCCAATTCCAAAGAAAGGCAATGCCAAAGAATGTTCAAACTACCGCACAATTGCACTCATCTCACATGCTAGTAAAGAAATGCTCAAAATTCTCCAAGCCAGGCTTCAGCAATACGTGAACCATGAACTCCCTGATGTTCAAGCTGGTTTTAGAAAAGGCAGAGGAACCAGAGATCAAATTGCCAACATCCGCTGGATCATGGAAAAAGCAAGAGAGTTCCAGAAAAATATCTATTTCTGCTTTATTGACTTGACTGTGTGGATCACAATAAACTGTGGCAAATTCTGAAAGAGATGGGGATACCAGACCACCTGACCTGCCTCTTGAGAAACCTATATGCAGGTCAGGAAGCAACAGTTAGAACTGGACATGGAACAACAGACTGGTTCCAAATAGGAAAAGGAGTACGTCAAGGCTGTATATTGCCACCCTGCTTGTTTAACTCATATGCAGAGTACATCATGAGAAATGCTGGGCTGGAAGAAGCACAAGCTGGAATCAAGACTGCCGGGAGAAATATCAATAACCTCAGATATGCAGATGACAACACCCTTATGGCAGAAGGTGAAGAGGAACTAAAGAGCCTCTTGATGAAAGTGAAAGAGGAGAGCGAAAAAGTTGGCTTAAAGCTCAACATTCAGAAAATGAAGATCATGGCATCCAGTCCCATCACTTCATGGGAAATAGATGGGGAAACAGTGGAAACAGTGTCATATTTTAATTTTGGGGGGCTCCAAAATCACTGCAGATGGTGACTGCAGCCATGAAATTAAATGATGCTTACTCCTTGGAAGGAAAGTTATGACTAAGCTAGATAGCATATTCAAAAGCAGAGACATTGCTTTGCCAACAAAGGTCCGTCTAGTCAAGGCCATGGTTTTTCCAGAGGTCATGTATGGATGTGAGACTTGGACTGTGAAGAAAGCTAAGCACTGAAGAATTGATGCTTTTGAACTGTGGTGTTGGAGAAGACTCTTGAGAGTCCCTTGGACTGCAAGGAGATCCAACCAGTCCATTCTGAAGGAGATCAGCCCTGGGTGTTCTTTGGAAGGACTGATGCTAAAGCTGAAACTCCAGTACTTTGGCCACCTCATGCAAAGAGTTGACTCATTGGAAAAGACTCTAATGCTGGGAGGGATTGGGGGCAGGAGGAGAAGGGGACGACCGAGGATGAGATGGCTGGATGGCATCACCGACTCGATGGACATGAGTCTGAGTGATATCTGGGAGATGGTGATGGACAGGGAGGCCTAGAGTGCTGCAATTCATGGGGTCACCAAGAGTCAGACACGACTGAGTGACTGAACTGAACTGAACTGACACCATTCACATCACCATTTTAATCATCATTAGAATTTGATCATCATTCAAGCACTGATGTTTAATATGTGCCCACCATAATACAAATATCTCCACAACATTAATATCACATATTATCAAGTACGTGGCGGAGGTGCAATTTCACCTCTTTATGAAGTTGGAGAACTAGTTATTAAAAAGGGAGCTGTACTCTTCTTTTCTAGTGGTGGAGGTGAACTGAGGTTCACTTTGGGTCACTCTTTGTATTTTGAAAAACAGTAGAATTGATTCTTTCATTACACAAATGAAAAGTATGCACTGAGCCATTGTTCTGAGATAAGGGTTTTGGGAAATACGTGCGCTTCAATTCTGCTGGAAACACGTGGACTTTAATTCTGTTGTTATCGAAGCATGGAACTTTATGGGGAGGTGTTAGAGCAGAGGGCAAGTCTAGGGGCATCTGAAGAAGATGCTGATAAAGAATTTGAGCCTTTCCCTTGTGGTTCAAAATTACTGACACATTTCCCATAAAATCATGTGACCTTGAGCCTGGGTATCAGATGAAGATGAAAAGCCTCATAAACTACCTCATCATTAGGAAGTCTGAAACAGTGACCTTGACCAACTCCCTTCTGTTGGAGAGGAAGGCAGGTTTTGGAGACACTGTGTGGGTCATGCAGAATTCTTTTCACCCCTGTGTCTTAGAGGAAAGAGCTCTCTGTACCCAAACAGAAGGAATAGATGAACAGAAGTAAAGTTTGCGGATGTGAGCCATTTGGGGGAAGGATCACCCATGGCCACACAAAGAACTGTAAGAAAGGAACTGCTTCCTTGCCCCTGGAGAACCACGGTGAGGATGCATTACAGCGGCACCAGCAGCGAGGGATGGGGCAGCATTTCATCACAACAGTGTTTCTAGTTACAGGTCCTCAGCCTGGGGCTTTCGACTATTCAGACTGTCCAGCCCCATAAGCTCCTGAGTGCTATCAGGATGGACCTTTTGAACTGGATATGTCCTCCTTGGATTCTTGAACATGCCTCCAGCAGAGAGCAAGAAAGACTAGACTCCTTTCTCATCTCTGCATGTGGGAGTTTGAATATTAAATAATATGCAACCTTGGGACATATAGGTAATACATATACAATTTATGAAATTATTTGTACATGATTTTTCCATGATGGTTCAGATGGTAAAGAATCTGCCTGCAGTACAGGAGATCTGGGTTCAGTCCCTGGGTCATGAAGATCTGCTGGAGAAGGAAATGGCAACTCACCCCAGTATTCTTGCCTGGAGAATCCCATGGACAGAGGAGCCTGTTGGGCTACAGTTCATGGGATCACAAAGAGTTGGACCTGACTGAGCGACTAACACTTTCACTTTAACTTATACAACCTTTACAACAGCTCACTGAAATAGCTGAGAGAGATCATGAGTCTGTTTTCTGTGTGTCAAATGCTGTGCTTCTCCTCTGGCAGGCAGGAGATAATAGATGTGAATGAGAGATCAAATCACCAACATCTGTTGGATCATTGAGAAAGTAAAAGAGTTCCAGAAAAACATCTATTTCTGCTTTATTGACTATGCCAAAGCCTTTGACTGTGTGGATCACAATAAACTGTGGAAAATTCTGAAAGAGATGGGAATACCAGACCACCTGACCTGCCTCTTGAGAAATCTGTATGCAGCTCAGGAAGCAACAGTTAGAACTGGACATGGAATAACAGACTGGTTCCAAATAGGAAAAGGAGTACGTCAAGGCTGTATATTGTCACCCTGCTTATTAAACTTCTATACAAAGTACATTATGAGAAATGCTGGACTGGAAGAAACACAAGCTGGAATCAAGATTGCTGGGAGAAATATCAATAACCTCAGATATGCAGATAACACCACCCTTATGGCAGAAAGCTAAGAAGAACTAAAGAGCCTCCTGATGAAAGTGAAAGAGGAGAGTGAAAAAGTTGGCTTAAAACTCAACATTCAAAAAACCAAGATCATGGCATCCTGTTCCATCACTTCATGGGAAATAGATGGGGAAACAAGGGAAACAGTGAGAGACTCTATTTTTCTGGGCTCCAAAATCACTGCAGGTGGTGACTGCAGCCATGAAATTAAAAGACACTTACTCCTTGGAAGAAAAGCTGTGATCAACCTAGACAGCATATTAAAAAGTAGAGACATTACTTTGCCAACAAAGGTCCATCTAGTCAAAGATGTGGTTTTTCCAGTAGTCATATGAGAGTTGAACTGTAAAGAAAGCTGAGCACCAAAGAATTGATGCTTTTGAACTGTGGTGTTGGAGAAGACTCTTGAGAGTCCTTTGGACTGCAAGGAGCTCCAACTAGTCCAACCTAAAGGAAATCAGTCCTGAATATTCATTGGAAGGACTGATACTGAAGCTGAAACTCCAGTACTTTGATCACCTGATGCAAAGAACAGACTCATTTGAAAAGACCCTGAAGCTGGGGAAGATTGAAGGCAGGAGGAAAAGGGGACGACAGAGGATGAGATGATTGGAAGACATCACTGACTCAATAGACATGGGTTTAGGTAAACTCCAGGAGCTGGTGATGGACAGGAAGGCCTGGTGTGCTGCAGTCCATGGGGTCGCAAAGAGTAGGGCACGACTGAGCGACTGAACTGAACTGAACTGGAGATTCTTTAGGTTTCCCCAGTGACTCAGCAATAAAGAATCTGCCGGCAATGCAGAAGCTGCAGGAGATGCAGGAGTCATGGGTTCAATCCCTGGGTTGGGAAGATCCCCTGGAGAAGGAAATGGCAACCCACTCCAGGATTCTTGCCTGGGAAATCCCATGAACGGAGGAGCCTGGGAGGCTAAAGTCCACAGGGTCACAAAGAGTCAGACAGGACTGAGCAACTGAGCACAGCAGCACAGCGCAAGCATTCCCAGGCCCGCCGAGAAGCCCAAGGTCAAGTCAGACCTGAGGCCTGCATGTGCTGAGTGCCGTGAAGGGGCTGCACACAGGTTGCTGTCAGTCTTTGGAGGAGAGAGGAACTCTGGCCGAAGGAACTGAGGAAACCGCAGGGAATGAAGTCCAGCCCAGCAAGGCTAGTTGGAATGAGCACTCACGTCCCTAATGCACTTTCTGGGTACTAAGTGAATACCATGCCCCAGTTTGAATTTTCCATTCCTGGATTTATTTCTGAACCGCTTGTTGCAAAGCTGTTCTCCACTCACGGATGGACCAAATGTGCTATTCATCCTCCCATATCGTGCCTGACCTTGTACTGGGGTTGTGCCCTGAGATCCTGCTGCTGTGACCTTGACTGCCTTTGCGAAGGTCAAGTCTACTTCAAGCTGTCTTGCCTAACATCTGTCTTGATGTGGCCTCCAGAACGTTTCAGTCTCATTGCTCAAGCCCTTCTCCAAAGGTATCTTTTCCTCCTTGTTCGTTCCCTGTTCCTGCTTTTGCCTGCCCTCACGTTGAGGGCAGAGGGCTGGATAATATTAGTCTAGGGCCTAACAGACACTTACATTTTGGATAGATAGAGATTTGTTTTTGTCATGCAGACTTATACTTGTACACCGAACAACACAGCAGGCTGAAGCACCGAGGAGTTTTCCTTTAAGGGGTTTACAGCTAGACCATCAATTTCCAGGACGTATTTGTTAATTCACTCATTTACTCAACACAAAATTATTGAATTCCTACTGCATGCTAGGCATTGTGCAGAACAGAGGAGTTATCATTCTGAACAAGACAGATGTGATCCTAGGTCTTACAGAGTTTGTAAACTATCAGAAAGTAAAATATATTGATGAGTGGTAATGGTGACAGTTAACAAGAAAACCAAACCCAAGTATGTCTGGGAGGTGTGGGCATTCTGGGGGTGGTGAGTGGACTGGTGTCGGGGTCCAGCCCCTGTGGATCCAGGGAATTCGAAGCATGGACGGTGTTGGCGAGGAGAACTTATTTATTTATTAATATAGAAATATAAGATTAGGTTAGGGAGAGATAGTGTCGTAGGAAAATTAAGTGGAGAAAGAAGGCTGAATAACTTGGCTTACGGGGAAGGCCAATAAAGTTCCAGACAAGGAGCTTGCACCATCTACGTTGGGCCACCGGCGCCCACCTGAATATCGGGGGTGCCCTGCCTTGGGCTCCCCCTCTCATGGATCTTAAAAGCTGGGACAAGTAAGTAGACCTGGTGAGCCTCCACACCCCAGATGGGAATTCAGCCAGAAATTAGAGAGGAGACACAGGGGAAACCAGTCCAGCAACTGGCCCCCTACTCTATTGTCTAGAAAGGCCTTTTATACCTTTTTTGTACATAGAGATCAATGGGTAATACAAAATTATGCAGTGTTAGCAATCCAGACTCTTATCAAAACCAGGCTTTTCTCTCTGCATGCCTAATTGTATACACAAGTCTTAGGTGATTTACATCATCTTCTGGCCAAAAAGGCCAATTAACATTTTACAGCCTTTTTTCTGATAAGGGTTTGTCAACCAGAAGACTTATTTGTGTTGATCTTCCCAAAGTCTGGTGCCACTCTCAGAAAGTACTAAATAAAGTTACATTCTTACACAGCAAGGACACAAGAGGAGTGCAGTGATATATAACAAAGAGAAAAGTAATTAACTCAAAAGTCTAGTGTTGCTAACATCAAAACTACTATATATCTTTTTCCATATCCAGTTTACATTGATTAACATCCTTCCAGGTGACTAAAAGATAAAGAATATGGAGGCCTTGCAGCAATCATTGAGTCAACAGTGAAAACCCGTCACCAATATGATTTTTAGCTCTTTAGAAAAGGCTCTGTATTCACAAGCTGTAAGAGGTCCGGGGAACCTGTTAGGCAAGCTAGAGAGTTATCAGAGGGGGTTTAACTGAAACATCCCTTTCAAATGCAGAAGGCTAAAGCCCTGATTTGACTTTTTCCAGAGAAATATCAGAAGAGTGGAAAAGCAGGCAGATTCTTTTTTGGGGGGGGGGCTGGGGGGGGGCGGGGTGGATGCTCAGGAAATTCCAGGGGGAAATCCTGAGGTCTGATAGCCTTGCCATCAGAGCTCTGCCGCATGACCTTGTCACGGCTGGAATTCCTCACGCTGGCTCCCGGCAGACTGGTGAGGACTTGGGGTTTTACCTCAGAGGTAAGGGGCTTCCCTGGCAGCTCCCTGATAGAGAATCCGCCTGCCGATGCAGGAGTCACTGGTTTGATCCCCGGCTCAGGACAGTCCCCTGGAGAAGGAAATGGCAATATTCTTGCCAGGTAAATCCCACGGAAAGAGGGGCCTGGTGGGCTACAGTCCATGGGTTCACACAGAGGCGGACATGACAGGGCAGCTAGACACCAACAGTAGGGAGCAAAGTGACTGAAGAACAACGGGAAGCCAGTGAGACGGTCTCGTCAGGGCGTGAAATGTCCGACTTTGGTCTTCTGGCATCAGTGGGGGAGTGGCAGAGGGGGACCACCCTGGATTCAGGCTGACCAGTTAGACAGCCTCTCAGTACCCAGGTGGGAGATGCTGGCGGCGTAACCAGAACGATAGGGATGAAGACAAAACACAGGTGACGAGCTGTCTTCAAGAAGAAAGTCTAGGGGATGCTCAGAAATGAAATGCCCACTCCTACTTCTTTCTAGAAAAGGCAAACGTTCCAGTTCTGCCCACGTTTCGTCATAGCGTTAGACACTCTTGTGGAACTATGATGCAGATAGCTTATTTAGTGCCAAGAAAGCGACAATTTCAGAACTTTCTGACAAAAGAAAAAAGGGAAAGGGGACTTCAAGTGCTTGAGAAGGAGGAGGTGTTCAAGGGAAGGGAGAGAGTACTGAAACCCAGGAAGGGGACTGGGAGGAGTTCCTTCCTGAAAGACCACAGGACGCCTCCTGACGCTTCTTCTCCTCCATGTCTCATCTATCAAACGAGAAATGACTTCTGCAGATCCCCTTCATGGCGATGTGGCCAGCCGTTTCCTCTTGGCTATTTCATGTAGATCTGCAGTCCAGAGGATGAGCGTCTACATGCTTCTCCCAGAATGTGTGTGGTGTGTGTCTGTGTGTGTGCATGCGTGAGCACCTGCACGCCTGTTCACACGTGGTCACACAGTTTGTCTAGAACTTGAGAGTCACTCCTGTGGGTTTTTTGCAGGATAGTGTTTCCATAGCAATGTGAACGACGTGAACTTGAGTCTTCGAGAGGCTATTCGATGGGGCTCTGGCAAGCCGTGTAAAATCACTAATTGCAAACACGTCTGGCTTCTTTGGCATCCACTCGTCGGGGGAAGCTCACAGGAGGCTGGGTTTGTGTCTGTGTCCCACATGCAACTGGAAACGTGTTCTCCCTCCCTTCAGCATCCAAGGCTCAGCCTCTTCTGTCCTCGCCGCCCTTGCCAGCCTCAGAGCCACTGGGGTTTGAGCAGAAGGGTCAGCTTCTTCTGTCAAAGATTCGGTGAATAAGGGATCTTTCAGGGCTTCTTATTGATTCAGTAGCATCATTTTAACTGCCTTTGTTAAGAGCAGTTTTTTCACAGCTCATTTGGACTAAAGTCCTCACTGAGTCATCCTCAAAAGGTCTTGGACGCACACAGCTCCTTCTCATCACTCATCGCGTTGGTTCCTCTGTTAGTACATTCCTTGTGCTTAACACTTCAACATTTTTTAATCTATTTATTTTATTTTTGGCTGTGCTGGGCCTTCATTGCTGCTCAGGGTTTTCTCTAGGTGCGCCGAGAGTTGCTGCTCGGGGTTTCCTCTAGGAGCGGCGCGGGGCTCCTGCTCAGGGTTTTCTCTAGGCGCGGTGAGGGGCTGCTGCTCGGGGTTGCCTTTTGCCTCTAGGAGCGGTGAGGGGCTGCTGCTCGGGGTTCCCTCTAGGAGCAGCGTGGGGCTCCCGCCCCACTGTGGGGCTTGTCATTGCAGTGGCCTCTTTTGTTGCCGAGCATGGGCTCCAGGGTGCTTGGGCTTAGTAGTCGCAGCACATGGGACCCGAGAGCACGAGCTCAGTACTTGTGTGCACAGGCTTGGTTGCCCCACAGCATGCGGGGTCTTCCTGGTCCAGGGGTCAGACTCGAATCTCCTGCACTGGCAGGTGGATTCTTTACCACTGAGCCACCAAGGAAGCCTGGTGTGCTTAATGCTTAACTGAAGCATCTTCTTGGGTAGAACTGAGAGCCGTAAAATGTTAGCAGGCAAATGTGCATTTCCCGTTGGTTACCAAAGTACAGAAATCTCACTTGCCCTTGTCGTCTTTCAGTTTCCTACTGAAGGCAGAAGACGGCCCTGTTACTTGGGAGGCCTCGATTGGCAGAGGGAGCCATCCAGCCTGACCTGCTCTGAGCATCAGAAGGATGCACAGGCTGTGCTGAACAAGTGGCCTCAGGTGCCTGTCCCCATGAGCAGAAGTACAAGAAGAAGGGTTACCTTCCATTTTAAAGGCTAAAGATGCTGGGAATGCAGAGTCCAGCCTCTCTTGAGTTTCCTGAGACTTCCTCTGTGAGGCTGGGATGGTAAAGGGCACAGCGTGTGGCCAGGTGGGAGCCAGGCACCCCAGCCGGAGCAGGCACATTAGGAGGAAGCTCGGATGCTTCCCCAAGTCAGAGGTGATGTCTGAGCTGGAGAGGCCATGCGATTCAAACCTTTGACCAGGTGGGTGAGTGTGATCAGGGCCACCTGGGCAGTCGTGATGGTTTGGAATTAGCATTTGTTATTTCCCATTCAGACCAACCTACTCCTCAACAACTTTCTTTCTGTGAGGTAGGGCTTCCCTGTTGGCCACGAAGGCACCTGCCAATTCACGAGACACAGGTTGGATCCCTGGTCCAGGAAGATCCCACATGAAACTAAGCCTGTGCGCCACAACTACTGACCCTGAGTCTAGAGCCCCTGAGGCACACCTTCCGAAGCCTGCGCGCCTAGAGCCCATGCTCCACACCGCGAGGAGGCGCACAGCGAGGAGCCTGCGCATCCTCTTAAAAAAGAGAACATCCCGCCATCAGACAGAAGCCCCCACTCACACAACCAGAGAAAACCCAGCAACGAAGACCCAGCACAGACGATAAATAGATCTGTGAGCTGGCTGAGCTCCTGTAAAGTGTAGAGTTTGAGTCGGAAATAAGAATGTTACAGAACTTCGCTGACAGACCAGTGGTTAAGTCTCAGCACTTTCACTGCTGGGGGTGCAAGTTTGATCCTTGGTTGGGGAACTAAGATCCTGCAAGCTGCTCAGTGAGGCCAAAAATCAAGGTTTTAAAAAAAGCACTGCGCTTCAAAAAAGGAATGTTACTTCAAAGAAACCTCTCTGTCACAGATATTCTGAAATGGTTTTTAAAAATTAAAAAAAAAAAAAAGCAAAAACAAAAACACCACAAACACAGACGACAAAAATAAAAAGTAAGAAGAATGCAGACTGGCATTTCTGGAGCTATTTGTAGCATACAGTCATGTTTGTGTACCTCCCAAACAATTTTGGACAAGTTGCTCACATCTAAAAGTGAAAGTTTCACCCAAAAATCAGAACTTATCTTTTTTTTTGAAAAATCAAACAACTGGCATTGAACCGGGTTTACTAGCAGCTGCCTGTTCAAGATGAGGTGGAAGTGATCTGCCTTTCCAGGATTCCTTCCTTCTGATGTCATCACGATTCCCTCCTTCTGACATCACCCATTTAGCCCCAGTGTCCATATGGACTCACACTTGCAAGCACCAAGAGCTGACTGACTGGTTCAGTAGAAAAAGAATCTATTAGAGTATACTCAGTGGTTTGAGACTTCCCAGGTGGCTCGATGATAAAGAATCCTCCTGCCAATGCAGGAGACACAGGAGACAGAAGACATGAGTTTGATTTCTGGGTCAGGAAGATCCCCTGGAGGAGGAAATAGCAACCCACTCCAGTATTCCTGCCTGGGAAATCTCGTGGACAGAGGAGCCTGGTGGGCTGCAGTCCATGGGGTCGCAGAGTCAGACAGGACCAAGTGCTGAGCACTCGCATTCAGTGGCTCACAGGTTCTTAGAAGGGAAGCCCTGGGTTGGGGCTGGTGCACCCGGGGGGCACACAGCTTGTTCCCGCTGAGACCGGACCCCAGCTGTGGCTGCCAGGCGCAGACCCACACAGGGGGCACATGTCGCCTGCTCCAGGCCCGCTGTGCTGGTTCTGCTCCAGAAGGGGGGCAGCAGCTTCCTCTCTCCCCGGAAAGGGTTCCGTGAGCTCTCGCTGCCCTGTGCAGGCTTCAAACTCACTGATGGGTGGGGGGTGTCTGACTGGCAGAGTTTAGGTCACGTGCTTGTACCCTAGCTGCAAGGGAAGCTGGACATGACTATCTGGTGCTCTCAGCTCTGCTCCTTGAGGAGAAGGGTCCCAGAGGTGAGAAGGGGTTTCTACCCTTGAGTAACCAGAAAGAGTCACACCACAGATGCCGGCCACAGCTCTGAGGGCACTGGAGTTTCCACCCTCACCCTAATTAATGCCCTGTCTAAGCCCTAATTATCTATTGGCTGAGTGGAGTGTAAGACTGGGAACTTGAGAAAAACAAATATAGGAAGAGAGTGAGAAAAGCAGAAACATGGAGGATGCATGGATGGTGAAAGGGAGAGAGAATGAGACGCAACCACAAGGGGCGTGCTCTGTCGCGCAACCCATCCATTTCCTCATTCACTTTGCTTTTCTGTCTCTTTTGCTTTATAAAGTCTCCACAAAGCTCATTCAAAGCCCTGTGAAATTCTTTTTTTTTTCTTTTTTCTTTTTTTGTGGTCAGGAAATACTGGACCCAACCCAGAAGCTGTTCAGCTCAGTCAGTCTCTCAAACACCAGCTGCCTCAGTGATGAGTTGGTCTATCCAAGAGGTAGTTATTTAGCCAACAGACAGATGGCCAAGAGTGCCAAGTTAGTTGGTGTGTTGTTTCTCATTCAGGATGCCCACAGCCAGCCCGGACAGGCAGAAGTCAGAAGCCAATGGATTCAGAAGCCGTAGCCTCTCACCTTGGAATTGTTCCTAGAATCCTGCAGGTACCCAATTAGCAGGAAAAGGCCAGATTTTGCTTCATTGAACCCACAATCTAACAAAGAGGAAGCATTATCAGAACCCCAGGGGCAGAAAAGAAAGTGGCTGAGCCGGTAGCTTGGCCAAAACTGAGACACTCACAGCCCAGCGTGAGGAAGGGAAAACAAGGCCCAGCCATGGAGACGGGCGTCCAGGGGAGGAAAGGCCACCGAGCAACACGCTCCCCCCAGGAGCAGAGGGTGGGTTATTACAGAGCACGGGGAATGCGTGAGGGCTAGACAAGATGTAAGAGACTCTTTGGAACGCGTGTTGTGATTGGAAACGCACTCAGAGAAGGCGCCAGAGTCAGAGCCTGTGCCTCATCGCTCATGTGCTCTTGAAGTTCGACGGATGTCTAGCACATGCGTGCTGTGCGCCCGGAACCGTTCTGGGAAATCAGCTCTGTTACGGTGAGCAAAAAGAAGGTCCCCTCTGCCCTCGTGTAACTCACAGCACGATGCGGAAGACAGTTTGAGTCACATGAAAAGACAGTGAATGTGAAATCACAACCCTGGGGATCCCTGTAAATGAAAAGCACACAAAGCTATGAGGTCATAAGATGATCTAACCATGTATATAATGATCTATATAAACTATTTGTTATTTAACTTACTGTATATGTTTATACACACACATACACCTATATCTCTCCACCTTGGGCTTATGGTCAGGAATTGTGCGATTTGAGATCTGTCTGCTTATTCCTTAAGTTTCATTCCTGTTTGTTCTCTACTGATATTAACACTTCTATGGATACAATCAGTTTCTCTTCTGAATTTGGTTCATCACAGGCAAAAAATTAGTCCTGAACGTACCAAGAGCTCAGGTGCATGTTCTTTTCAGCCTTTCTTGTATGGGCTCACAGGAAAGACATGGAGACAAGTGTCCTGCAACCAAATCCACGCTTTCTGAGCAGCCTCTCAGGCCCTCTCTTTCCTCGTCTGTGGAACCAGGGTGGTAAGATATCTCAGATAAAGATACAGATAAATATCTATGTCAGTTAAATGGGAGGATTTACCAGCAACTGAGGCTTCTCCAGACATGGGGGAACCAATGGGGTTGCAATTTATTCCAGGTCAGACCCTAAGCTTAGCACACGGGGGACATTGTACATGCGTGTGCGCCGAGTCACTTCAGCCATGTACTCTCTGTGACCCCATGGATGAAGCCCACCGGGCTCCTCCGTCCGTGGGATTCTCCAGGCAAGCATGCTGGAGCGTGCTGCCATGTCCTTCTCCAGAGGATCCTCCCGACCCAGGGATCGAACCCGGGTCTCCCGCACTGGCAGGCGGGCTCTTGACCCCTAGCGCCGCTTGGGAAGCCCGAGGGGAGCGCTGCTCAGGTCAAGCGCTCCTGGAATTCTGGCGGTGGCGGCTGACAGAAGCTCCCAGGGAGCCCGCCACCACTGCGTGTTCTGTCCGAGTCAAAACAGACCGCCGTGTTTTTCAGCTGGGAGACAAAGTGGTTGGCTTGCTTTTAGCGACCATGTTCTAGGAAGATACCTCTCTTTAAACACGAGGCTCACACGCAGCCACGAGACAGGCTCATCGAGAGAGGCGGTGGGAACGCAGTCAGCTCCTTCGCCAGTTCAGGCCTCCTACCCCACGCTCCCCCCAGGCAAGTGCTCTGAAGGGCGGCAGAGACGAGGGTGACCTTGTGGACCAAGGCTTTCTCCCTCTTCCCCCCGAGAATGACAGAGAAGCTCAGGGCAACGAGAAGCATCTAGGACCTGCAGCTGCCAAATAAACAGCTGGACGACCAGCCCCTCAGGGCTCCTCCGCCCGGCTCCGTCCCCACTGGCTCCGGGTTCCTCTGACTGTGATGACTGTTTCCCGCAACCCGCGCTTGCCTTGCACTCTCACTGAATGCATCTCTCAGATACTTTGAGGGATGAGACCCCATGATTCAGAGGACGGGGAAGGAAGGAATAAAAAAGAAAACCCAACTCTTTGACCGTTCCTGCAGGAAGCTCACAGATTGCTTGGCACCTTAGTTTTACCTAGGAGCTTTGCGGGTGTTGCTTAGGCACTGAGTCGCGTCCGGCTCTCTGCAACCCTGTGGACGACAGCACGCCAGCCTCCGGTGTCCTTCACTATCTCCTGGAGTTCGCTCAAATTCATGTCCATTGAGTTGGTATACTATCTGACCATCTCATCCTCTGTTATCCCCTTCTCCTCCCACCTTCAATCCTTCCCAGCATCAGAGTCTTTCCCAATGAGTCAGTTCTTCGCATTAGGTGGCCAAAGTATTGGAATTTCAGCTTCAGGCATCAGTCCTTCCAATGAATATTCAAGGTTGATTTCCTTTAGGATGGACTGGTTTGATCTTCTTGGAGTCCAAGGGACTCTCAAGAGTCTTCTCCAGCACCACAATTCAAAAGCATCAGTTTTTCCACACTCAGCCTTCTTAAGTTGGGCTTTAGCCAGGCAGAATTATTGCAGCTTAACTCTTGTCAGCCTCATCACTCTAAAACTCAGGCACTCATCTGATGGCTAAAGCTTGCCCACAAATTGACTTTGGTTATTGTGTCTGCACTGGGCGTCTGGAACTTGAGTCTTTCCCCCACTTGGTGAAGCTGTGCTCTCTCCTGTTATAACATTGATGAGGTTCAATTGTGGCCACTTCTCACCAACAGTCGATGAGCCTTGGTCCAGGCTGCGGTGGTGCACCTTTGCCTTTAGCCATGAATAGATTCCAGAAATTAACAATAACAGTCACTACTCGCCAAAGAATGCTCAAACTACCGCACAATTGCACTCATCTCACACGCTAGTAAAGTAATGCTCAAAATTCTCCAAGCCAGGCTTTAGCAATACGTGAACTGTGAAGTTCCAGATATTCAAGCTGGATTTAGAAAAGGCAGAGGAACTAGAGATCAAATTGCCAACATCTGCTGGATCATGGAAAAAGCAAGAGAGTTCCAGAAAAATATCTATTTCTGCTTTATTGACTGTCAAAACCTTTGACTGTGTGGATCATAATAAACTGTGGCAAATTCTGAAAGAGATGGGAATACCAGACCACCTGACCTACCTGTTGAGAAACCTGTATGCAGATCAGGAAGCAACAGTTAGAACTGGACATGGAACAACAGACTGGTTCCAAATAGGAAAGGGAGTATGTCAAGGCTGTATATTGTCACCCTGCTGATTTAACTTCTATGCAGAGTACATCATGAGAAATGCTGGGCTGGAGGAAGCACAAGCTGGAATCAAGACTTCCGGGAGAAGTATCAATAACCTCAGATATGCAGATGACACCACCCTTATGGCAGAAAGTGAAGAGGAACTAAAGAGCCTCTTGCTGAAAGTGAAAGAGGAGAGTGAAAAAGTTGGCTTAAAGCTCAACATTCAGAAAACTAAGGTCATGGCATCTGGTCCCATCACTTCATGGGAAATAGATGGGGAAACAGTGGAAATAGTGGCTGACTTTATTTTGGGGGGCTCCAAAATCACTGCAGATGGTGATTGCAGCCATGAAATTAAAAGACACTTATTCCTTGGAAGAAAAGTTATGACCAACCTAGATAGCATATTCAAAAGCAGAGACATTACTTTGCCAACAAAGGTCCGTCTGATCAAGGCTATGGTTTTTCCCGTGGTGGTGTATGGATGTGAGAGTTGGACTGTGAAGAAGGCTGAGCTTCGAAGAATTGATGCTTTTGAACTGTGGAGTTGGAGAAGACTCTTGAGAGTCCCTGGAATGCAAGGAGATCCAACCAGTCCATTCTGAAGGAGATCAGCCCTGGGTGTCCTTTGGAGGGAATGATGCTGAAGCTGAAACTCCAGTACTTTGGCCACCTCATAGGAAGAGTTGACTCATTGGAAAAGACTGATGCTGGGAGGGATTGAGGGCAGGAGGAGAAGAGGATGACAGAGGATGAGATGGTTGGATGGCATCACCGACTCGATGGACGTGAGTTTGAGTGAACTCTGGGAGTTGGTGATGGAGAGGGAGGCCTGGCGTGCTGCAATTCATGGGGTCACAAAGAGTCGGACATGACTGAGCGACTGAACTGAACTGAACTCTTAACTAAGCACCTCCTGTGTTTCCAATACTGAGCTAAGCACCCTGCTTATGTTTCCTTGTTCAATCCCCACCATGAACTATGGACTAAGTATTATTTTTATAATTGCAGTTTTCCTGACTGGAAGAAGGTCTGTAACTTCCCCTGTGGTCATAAAGCCAGTAGAAGATGAAGCTGATCTAAGTGCCCTATTTTCAACCAAAGGAATAATAACGTGACTTCATAAGGACCCTTGGAGGATGTACCCCACCAGTGGCATCTACAAAATCACAGTGCCATCTACTTCAGGTTCACCCAGGTGTTGGTTAAGAGACAAATTTCCAATTTGTGAGAAGAACCATCATCTCAGACTAAGGCCAGAGGATCTGCACTGAAGATAAGCCTCCCAGCAGATTCTTATGAGTAGAAGCTACTGATTTGGATGCTACGTTCAGACCCTCCTTGTGTCTGTGACAGAAATGAGCACGACCAGCACAGGCTCTGGCTGCTCTCAGGCGCTGACACGTTCTGTGAGGAGCTGGGCTGAATCTAAAATGTAATCAGCTGTTTTGATACTACTATGAGCTTCACCAGTTGCAATGTTATTTTTTTTTCTTAAATGTGGACTGGGAGGCTTTATATGTCAGGGCATCTTCCTAGACTTTGACTGAATTATTTTTTAGAGTTGGATCAATATGACAGAAGAAAGGAAACTGTAGTTCAACCAATTCAGCTTATGAAAAAGAATGTTAGTTCTTTTTCTCTCCAAACTTTAATTAAGTTTAAATTATAAAAAAAAAAGTCAATGTAGTGGCTTTCTATTGGGCAGTCTTTCCAGCACCTTTTCCTTTAAAAAAAACATGTTGGATGTGAAACACGAGGTAATGCATGATTGCTGTGACCATTCAAACCATAAACTGATGAAGTAAAATTAATGGTTTATTTTCCTTTTATTTTGTTTCTCTACTGTTAACAGTTTGCCATCTAGCTTTTCATATTTTTCCTTTGAATAACAAAAATATCCATATCTGTATACACTTACAGTCTGCTAACATGGAATCACACATTAGAGATTAATCTGTCCCTGGCTCCTTTTCACTTCATTGCATATTACTTGCAGCAGTTTTTTAGGAACTGTGCTCTCCTCTGGACCCTGCTCCAGTTTTCCACGGACCTAGTTAGGGGAATCATTCTGTGCACACTACAAGAGGTGCATGTGATCCCGGGGAGGGGGGGCAGGGAGTCAGTCTGTTCCCTGAGATTCAGGGGCACCCTCTGGGTGGATGGATCTGTTATGTGTACAAGTTGGGAGTGTCAGGTGCCATTGTCTATCATGTAAGCTTCAGAAAAAGCTGGACTGCAGTGAGCAAAAAATCGTGAAGTTGTGCCAAAGAGAGAGACAGGTGGAGATATAGATAGATGATAGACAGATAGATGACAGCTCTAGATATTCAATAGAAGATGACAGATAAAGTGGTAGATGACAGATAGAGGAAAGGCAACATTCTGGGTTATCCACAAGGCTTCACTATGTTCCCAAGGTTCAGTGTTGCCCTTAGACTTGTGACATAGAGTCCTTCCAATAAATCCCCTTTGCCTCATTGGCCTTCCTTTCTTGGACCTAAGCATGGATCAAAATTTTCAAGATCCCTCTTAAAAAAACAAACAACCCAATCAAAAGATGGGCAGAAGACTTAAATAGACATTTTCCCAAAGAAGATAAGCAGATGGCCAATAGGCACATGAAAAGATGTTCAGTTCAGTTCAATTCAGTCGCTCAGTCATGTCCGACTCTTTGCCACCCCATGAACCACAGCATGCCAGGCCTCCCTCACCGACTCCCAGAGTTTACCCAAACTCATGTCCATTGAGTCAGTGATGCCATCCAGCTATCTCATCCTCTGTCATCCCCTTCTCCTCCTGCCCCCAATCCCTCCCAGCATCAGAGTCTTTTCCAATGAGTCAACTCTTCGCATGAGGTGGCCAAAGTATTGGGTTTCAGCTTCAGCATCAGCCCTTCCATTGAACACCCAGGGCTGATCTCCTTTAGGATGGACTGGTTGGATCTCCTTGCAGTCCAAGGGACTCTCAAGAGTCTTCTCCAACTCCACAGTTCAAAAGCATCAATTCTTCAGCGCTCAGCTTTCTTCACAGTCCAATTCTCATATCCATACATGACCACTGGAAAAACCATAGCCTTGACTAGACAGACCTTTGCTGGCAAAGTAGTGTCTCTGCTTTTGAATATGCTAAGAAGGTTGGTCATAACTTTTCTTCCAAGGAATAAGTGTCTTTTAATTTCATGGCTGCAATCACCATCTGCAGTGATTTTGGAGCCCCCCAAAATAAAGTCAGCCACTATTTCCACTGTTTCCCCATCTATTTCCCATGAAGTGATGGGACCAGATGCCATGACCTTAGTTTTCTGAATGTTGAGCTTTAAGCCAACTTTTTCACTCTCCTCTTTCACTTTCAGCAAGAGGCTCTTTAGTTCCTCTTCACTTTCTGCCATAAGGGTGGTGTCATCTGCATATCTGAGGTTATTGATACTTCTCCCGGAAGTCTTGATTCCAGCTTGTGTTTCTTCCAGCCCAGTGTTTCTCATGGTGTACACTGCATAGAAGTTAAATCAGCAGGGTGACAATATACAGCCTTGACATACTCCTTTTCCTATTTGGAACCAGTCTGTTGTTCCATGTCCAGTTCTAACTGTTGCTTCCTGATCTGCATACAGATTTCTCAAGAGGCAGGTCAGGTGGTCTGGTATTCCCATCTCTTTCAGAATTTGCCACAGTTTATTGTGATCCACACAGTCAAAGGCTTTGGCATAGTCAATAAAGCAGAAAGAGATGTTTTTCTGGAATTCTCTTGCTTTTTCCATGATCCAGCGGATGTTGGCAATTTGATCTCTGGTTCCTCTGCCTTTTCTAAAACCAGCTTGAACAAAGATGTTGAACATCACTAATTATTAAAAGAAAGAAAGTGATAGTCACTGAATTGTGTCCAACTCTTTGAGACCCAGTGGACTGTGGCCCACCAGGCTCCTCTGTCCATGGAGTTCTCCAGGCATGAATACTGCAGTGGGTTGCCATGCCTTTCTCCAGGGGACCTTCCTGACCCAGGTATCGAACCAGGGTCCTGCATTGCAGGCAGACACATAAATAAATAGAGTGGATTTGATCCTGATAATTTATCGCTAATTATTAGAGAAATGCATTTCAAACTACAATGAAGTATCACCTCACACCAATCAGAATGGCCATCATCAAAACGTCTACAAATAATAAATGCTGGAGAGGGTGTGGAGAAAAAAGGAAACCCTCCTACACTGTTGCTGGGAAGGTAAAGTGGTGTAGCCACTATGGAGAACAGTATGGAGGTGCCTTAAAAAACTAAAAATAAAGCCACATATGACCCAGTAATCCTACTCCTGGATATATACCCAGAAGGTGGAAAACTCTAATTTGGAAAGATATCAGCATTTGGAAAGCACCCCAGTATTCATAGTGGCACTAGTCACCGGAGCCGAGACATTGGAAGCAACCAGAATGTCCGTGAATAGACGGATGAACGGATAAAGAAAATGAGGTGCGTAAATATAATGGAATGTTACTGACCACAGGAGTATTTCTCGCCTATGCAAGAATAGTTCAGGTTTTAATTTACTTCTAATAATTTACTTTACAATGTGCACAGATGCAGAGAAGTGAAATTGCTAAAGGGCTAGCAACAGAATTCCTCGCATCAAATGCAACCTGGGAATCTCAGAAAAGTGACACATTTGGATCAAAATCATAACTAGGATTTTTAATAGTACGCCTGCAACAAGAAAGAAAGAGCAATGAGGTAGGCAGAGAGGGAAGCAAGAAGCAGATGTGTGTGTGGCTGGAATGAGACTTGGGTTTGATCCTGTTTCTTTCCTCCTGGGGATGCTGGGGCTGCAGAAGGCTTGGGGAGCAGGTGATGCTTCTGTACCCCAAACGTTAGGAAAACATGTCCCATAGGCAGGGGATTGGATTTGGTAATGTCTTTTGGCCGGAGATGCATGGGCTTGTGTGGTATGATTTCTGAGATGTAGCTCTAATGAGGATCCTGAATGGCGAGGAACAGTAGTAGGTCACTACAACCAGCTCAAGTGAAATGAGCTTTATTACAAGGATGCATGAGCCTCTCAAAAAGCTCAAGGTTGCTGAACATCCTGTGAATAGGAGCTAACAAACTGGAGACGGCTCGCTCCCTCTCTCCTTCCGTTTCTCAGAAGTGCGGAAAGTTGGCCTCTGTCCACCAGCGTGGCCATCCCTGTTTCCTCCAGCATGCTCGCCTGCTTAACCCTGTGGACGGCCCGTTCAGGAGACGACAGGCCTCTCCCCTGCAGGACCCAGCGCTAACTAGAGACCATCTGTGTCCCACTCAGATCCCAGAGAAAAGCACCAGCCCCACTTTATCTGGTGGAATCGGGACACAGAAGCATAGGCTTCTGGTACCGGATGGGCTGACAGCCCTGGAACCCAGGGCCTCCCCTTGTTCAGTCACCCGCAGTGGGAACAGGAGACAAGGCCTGTGATTTGCGACATCAGATTGCTTCTCCAGTAGAAGTCAAAAGAAAACGCAGTGTTCCACATCTTTAGAACCCCCTAAATAGGGGACATCTGTTAGTAAGGAACCAAGACTTTCACCTCCAACTACCTGGGAGGCATTGCATTTAAATTTTACTGAGAGAGATTCATATAAGCCAGTTTATATTATAAGATGAATGACTGACACTGACATTCTCTCTGGAGGAGCCAGTCGTTTCACAATCAATTTCTGAGTCCTTAATATGGTCACTGTACTGGATTTGGGGGCTACCAATGAGTACTTTGTAGAGAGGAAAGGAGAGAGGGAAGAAGTTTCTTTAAACCTGAGTTCTTGCAGGAAGAAAGACACCCAGGGAAGAAAAGGATGCTGGGAGAATATATTGGGGTTGGAGGGAAAGACAACTGATCGACTATTTAACAATGTTGTAGTCAACAGAGTTTTTTTTTCTCAAAGTTCTTCCAGCCTGAAATTGAACAGCCCAGGCCTTAGTTACTGAAGAGCTGTTTTGGACCAGAAAGGCAGAGTGCTGCTACAGGAGGCAAAGGGGGCCAAATTAGATCCGGTCCCTGTCCCCAAAAGGCAGCATCAAATGAAAAGAAGCTGGAGCTGCTCTCCCAGCAGACTGTGCTAAAAACCAGGAGAGAGGTACAAAGTGCAGCTGGGGTTCAGGTAAAAAGCTGTGCTAGGCTTGGGGTGGATCAGTGACTCAACAGTTTCACAAATAGCACAGCACATGGGCCCACAGTCAGAGCTGACACTGGCCTCACTGGAGCGCACTCTGCAGGCCCGGTCGGCTCCAGGAACCTTAGTCGCAAGCTTATATGGAGGTAGGGGTTGGGGAAATGCCAACGGGCAGATGTATTTCTGATTTTAAAACTGGAGCTGCAGTGAGATGCGCGCGGCTCCACACACAGCCCTCTGGAAGGGCCTGATGAGGGGACAAGCCTGGAGACGCAGGTCTGTCTTCTGTCTGGAGCAGCTTGAATTCAGGCTCAGGAGGGTGTTCTTTCAGGAAGGCGTAGGAAGCCATCCACCTGGGAGGCATTGCTCAATAAACACCTCCTGTTTGATTAAATCCTTAGGGCCTGTCCTCCGGGACAGCTGGGCAGCTGGGAGTCTGAAAGGAATCTGGGAGGGGAGTGATGACCCCCAAACATCACAGAAGTAGAGGGCCCATGGGGCCTGATTAGTGGAGCCCCTCCATCTCAGAAAGGTGAGTGACTCGGTTAAGTTCACGCAGCGGGTCACCAGACAAGCCTTTCCCTCCCAGCGGAGGCTGCAGAGGAGGCCGCTAAACCGTGCCAATCAGAGGCCAAGATGGCACTGGGCAGGCACAGGGCGAGGGCGGCACGCGGAGAGGGGGAGAGGTGCAGTGTTCTCCGGAGGGGTTGGCTGTTGGAGGGCTAAGGCTCCGGAGGACGGATTGTTGTTAACTCCCTTACTCTCCTGGCCTTGCCTGGGGTGGACTGGCGGTGTGGGGGGAAGGCGCACCCAGGGGCGTGTGAGGCCGCCCTTCCCAGAGCAGGAGGCCGCGGGCGCCTGCTCCCAGCGGCTCCGGCTCACCCCAAGGCTCCCCGGAGGTCTCCGCGGCCTCGGGCTTGGCGAGGCCCGCGCTGCGCTGGGCGCGGTCGGGCCGGCGGCGCGGGCCCCTGGGTCCCCAGCCGCGCGCTGCGCGAGGCCGCTGCCGCCCTTCGCTCCGCGGGCGGGGCTGGTAGCGCCGAGCTCCTCTGGGCGGCGGAGTCCCGGGCCGCTCGGCCCCCTCCGCCAGCCCGCACCGAGCAGGCGGCGAGCCGGCGCGGAAGCCGGGCGGGCGCACGCAGTCTGGGTGCCGCGCGCCCCCGGGGCTGGGGGACCTCAGACCTCGGCGGCCGGCAGAGCTGTGCGCCTCGCGCGCCGGGGGTCTGTTCCAGGCCAGGCGGGAGCTGCTCAGCGAGGGTCCCGGGCCGCCTTCCCCTTCCCGGGGGGTCGGCAGGCTGAGCACCAAGCCAAGCCCAGCCGGCGTGCGCTCCTATAAATAGCGCGCGTGTGCCCGCCTCGCGCCCCCCGGCTGCGCGAGGACACGGAAAGTTGTGCGCGGGGGCTCGCGGCGCGCGGCGGCGGCGGGCTAGGGCTCCGGGGCCAGCAGCCCGGCGCCGTGCGGCGGATCCCGCGGATTTTTGCCTCCGTGCTGGGGACCTGGCTAGCCGCTGCCGCCCTGCCGCCTTCCGAGAGACGCCAAGCTCTGGGGAATTTTTTGACCAAGCGAAATCGAGAGTCGCTAGAGACCTGGCTATGAACACAGCCGCGCGTTCTCCCCGCTCCGGGAAACACCTTCGGCTTCTGTAAATCCGTCCCCGCCGCCAGCCGGAGACGAGCCGGGACGACCCTGGCCCCGACCGGCCCCCAGCGTCCCGGGGCTTCTCCGAGCCCGCTTGGTTTTTCCTGCTGCGCGCTTCACCTGGGGGAGCTTAGGTTTGGGGTGAGGATTTCTGATCATTTTCCTCTATGAGGGGTGAACGGGAGGGTTCGGCGACTTAGATGTCTAGGAACAAGGGAGGGTGAGGGGGTCCCAGGCAGGGCTGATCTCGGGCGGAGGAGGGCGGGGGAGGGGGTTCTGCATGAGCTCCTTAAAGGACGAAGGTAGCAGAGCCAGCGAGACAGCGCGAGGAGGGACTCTGACTTCAAACCACGGAGCTGCCGGAGGTGTGCGCGCCGCCGCCGGCCCCGCCGCGTGGTGCATCTAGCCGCCCGCACCGTCCCCAGCGCCGGGGTCCGGGGGAGGAGGCCACGCGGGCACGCGGGAGCGCCGGCCGGCTGCGGCGGCCCCCAGCCTCGCTCGCCATGGGCCCCGGGCGCCGGGCGCCGGCCGCGCTGCCGGCCCTGCTGCTGGCCCTCGCCCTGCCGGGGCTGCGCGTCTGGGCGCAGAATGACACGGAGCCCATCGTGCTGGAGGGCAAGTGCCTCGTGGTGTGCGACTCGAACCCGGCCACCGACTCCAAGGGGTCCTCCTCCTCGCCCCTGGGGATCTCGGTCCGGGCGGCCAACTCCAAGGTCGCCTTCTCGGCGGTGCGCAGCACCAACCACGAGCCGTCCGAGATGAGCAACAAGACGCGCATCATTTACTTCGACCAGGTCAGAGCCCCGGGCGCGCGGGAGGCCAGGGCTCGGGCGGCGGGAGGGGCGACGTGCAGGCGACTGAGCCCCGGGTCGTTTGCTCGGGCCGAGCCACTCTGATTGCGGTGCAGGGAGCCGGGTCGGCACTGGCGTCTCCGCGCGTCGGGATCTGAAACTTCTGAGGTCTCCCCCGCCCAGCCCGCCCCCACTCCCTCCTGGCCTCCGGAGAGCTGCTGGGGCGATGGGAGAGGGGCTGGCGGCTCAGAGCCGCAGGGAGAGCTCGAGACACGTTGAGCAGCAACAGGTCTGCTGGAGCCGGCGGGTCCTGGTCCCTGCACCTCGCCGTCTCTCGGCTCGAGCTTGGCGCCCGGCCTCCACCCCTGCGGGGGCCGCGGAGGCCGTCCAAGCCAAGCAGGGGACTTTCCAGGGCTGAACAGATGATGTGTTCCTCCCAGATGGAGAAGCTTCTCCCTAGAGGGAGCCCTGGGCGGGCTGGGCTGGGAGGGGTCCACACTCTGCACAGACCCCGCAGGGGGCCGCAGAGGCGGCAGCAGGGGCCCCGGTCGGATCTCGCCCCCTGTTAGGTGCCAAGCGCGGCTGCAGCAGAAAGCCCTCCTCCGCTACTTGGAAAAGTTGAGAGGAGGAGAGAAGCAATGGGCAGCGGCGCTGAGCTCCTGTAGGGAAGCGCTGGGAAGCCTTTCTCCATCCCCCGCTCCTGCCCTTTTCAGAGACCCGCGAAGCAGTGGGGAGAGAGGGCTGGGGGCGGAGGACAGGGGGCTGGGAGCGATAGATGGCCACTGGAGCTTCATCTTAGCGATCGGAGCTCGGGGGTCTGGCCGCTGAGACACTCCAGGATATCGCCTGAGGAAGGAGTCTTAAAACTGAAACAGACTCCAGGCTGATCGTGTCAGCCTCTGCCGCACCCGGAGTCTTCTAAATTCCAAAGTCGTGTGTGCGGTTCACAGGGGCAGGCCACATGGGCACCAGCACGGGCTAAGTGGTACTGTAGGATGGGCCCGGGGAGATGAGGTGACACTCCTCTTCCTTACCTAACTGTTACTAAGTAATGTCCTCTCCAGCTGGTCAAAGACAGAGAATGCCTCTCTGGGGCTTCCTATCGAATAGCCATCATTTTAAAAGAATTAGCAACCCCTTTGGGCTCTGGTGCAGTGTTCTTCATCTTGATGGAAATGAAGTCTAGCACGACCCCTGGTCTGTATTTCAGTGCATCAGTTAGATGCTGTGGACGCTGCACTGTCCTCTGTACATTGTACTGTGTTCAGTGACCTTTCTGTCATTTAGGAGAGAAGGGTTTCCTCTCCTGTTCTGGGTGCTCCTGCATCTTAGAGACAATAAGACACATTTGGCAATAAATCTCGAGGAGTCTGGGTGCTCTAATTACAATGTACAGTCAACATTCAGCCTTCTGTGTAGTCAACAGTAATCAGCTAGCTCCATTATTGCTAATGAATTATGCTACTTGTGTCTGATACAGGGAGTCCCTGCTAAGTACCTCAAATTATTTTAAATGTGCTTAAACAAATCTTTGTAAAACCTCTGTTGGAAAGTATTGCATAGCTGGTGATTTGTTGCTGAAAGACTATCGATCATAGGGTCAGAAGAAGAAATCTGATGCTTACTTGGAAAAAGGACTAATCTCAGAATGAAATGATACGCACATGCATTTTAAGTCGGGTGTTGAGCCTGGTACATCTACCTGACCGGCACTGTATTCCGAAGCGTTGCTCACAGATAATAGTATGTCTAGGGAATTGTGCAAAGGGCTTAATGTTAGCCTGAATGTAGTGTTTAAAAGAAATAGTAGCAGATTGCCATTGATATGGGGGAAATGTACTTTTGTAAGGACATTTGATTTTTCTGAATGCCGCTTCTAGATTTAGCCTGCTACCCCCATCCCCAATATGCACACACACACACATTCTCTCACTCTTTGTCACATGTGGCATTTAGTTTAAGAGGTCCTCTATTGAAATGCAGAGCTAATTTCACACTCAGTAGAACTAAGCTGAACATCTCGGAATACAGAATGCACTGTTGTTTTCTTGGGAACCAGCACTTTATTTCTCTCCTCCTTTTTGTCCCTTGAACTTTTAAACAAATGGCAGGAAATTGATCAGGGGACAGACACTGACTAACACTGGAGGGAACAGAGAATGCCACCTGTTTCACAGTCTCTACTCCCTGGCAGCCTGCAAAGGCTGAGTCATGGCCAAAAGAGTTACAGTTAAGACCTGGGTGGCATAGGAGGGGAACGTATGTATGGCTGTGGATCTGAGCTGAGGCTTGGCAGGGGCTCAGAGGAGGGGCCGGGCGTTCACCTTACTCCGGCACCAACTGTTAGGTGTCATGGATCACGCTGCCCAGTGGAGGGAGCGTCCATGCCTCTGTCCAGGAGGGCCTGCAGAGAGCCGCGGACGCGATTGGCTGGCCCGGAACACCCCTGGACATGCAAGGCTCCAGAGGGTGGGCATTTAGAAGTGGGGCTGATGCCTTTTTCTGACTCTGAAGGTAGAGCCAGTGTTTATAAGCCCCACATGTTCAGAGCCAGCCGGCCTTGCTGGAAATCGAGGCGTGAATACAAAGCTCGGACTTTATTTTTTTTTGTCTAACGTTAAAAAGACGAAGAACCTTCCAACATACAAATCCGTTTTCCAAGTCACTAAAGAAAAAGGGAATAGAACTCCATGCTTTATTTTCTGTGGTTTTTTAAAGCTAGTTTTCTTTGTTAAGAAAGAAAATAGGAAGGAAAAGAAAGGGGAAGGAAGAGCACTGATCTTACTCGCAGAGAGTATTGTGATGGTGACTGTCTTTATTATTTTTATTTGTAGATTCTAGTCAACGTGGGTAATTTTTTCACCCTGGAGTCTGTCTTTGTAGCACCCAGAAAAGGAATTTACAGTTTCAGTTTTCACGTAATTAAAGTATACCAGAGCCAAACAATACAGGTATGTCTTTTGACCTGTTCCCTCTCTACCCTGAAATGACAGTGTTTATCTATAGTGGGCTATGTATTTAAGTATTTATGTGTTTTCATTGTAAAAATAGCCATCTTCATAGTAGTTTATTTTTAAAACATGTAATTTCCAATAACGCCTTCTATGAAGCATGGAAGCATATAGAAAAATATGTGACAAGAACCATATAGAAAAATACACAATTAAACTTATTACCTTAATAACAACCAGTCACTTAAAAAGCATAGTTTTTAAAGCTACTTTTCTTTGTTAAGAAAGAAAACAGGAAGGAAAGAAGGAAATAGTAAAAATTCAGTGGCACAAATCTCTTTGTAAGACTTTGGCTGCTTTTAATGCATGTGCAAAAATTACCCGAATTTTTAACAACAACAACAAAAATAGTAAGACTATCAGAGTTTTACAAGTACCTACTAAATAAATAAAACAAATTTGCTGTCATTGTTAAAAATTATAAACTGCATTTAACAACTAAGAGCAAGAATAAATTGCTGAAGGAACAATTATTCAAAATACTTTTAAAGAAAGGATACTCTATGCTTATCTTCTAAGTAGTTTATCCTCAGTTACTCTGAAATTAGTGAATTCTTACCACTTGCAGTTCCACAGTTAATATATTTTGTGCTGTGCTTTCTAAGGAACAGGCTTGAACTCACACTCAAGGACAATGATGGAGCTAATTCCTATAATATTCAAATATGCAGACACTCAGTAATACCAGGACATGTCTATGGAATTCTAGGATACTTTTTAAATCATCTGTTCATTGTATGTATTGTATACTGGTGGTGGTGGTTTAGTTGCTAAGTTATGTATGAACTCTTGTGACCCCATGGACTAATAGCCCACCAGGCTCCTCTGTCCATGGGATTCTCCAGGCAAGAATACTGGAGTGGGTTGCCGTTTCCTTCTCCAGGGGATCTTCCCGACCCAGGGATCGAACCCACGTCTCCTGCGTTGCAGGCAGATTCTTTACCACTGGGTCACATTGTGTCCAGATGAATGTTAGATTACACATCTACCACTTTTACATATCTTAGTGAATGGATAAATTGATCAGCCTCATACTTAATTTATTAAATATTAATTTTTGACATAAAAGGAATGAATATCTAGTAAACAAATTTACTCTCATGGAAAAGCTTTTCCCAAACTCCAATATTTAGAAATTTAGATAATATTTGACACAGTATAATCAAAATTTTACTGTGGAGGGAAGGTAATAAATTTGATTTGATTTGTTGCTAACTATCCAAAATTAAAATATTCAGTGGTAGTAGTGATTATTATTTTTAATGCACATTTCTTATCAGGGAAAACACAAGAAGAAAGCACAGTGGACAGTCATATTCTATAATTTCAGCTGATGTTTATTTAGCATATGCATGTCTCAGCTGTACAGTAAACCTGCAGAGATATTAGTAGAGCCTTGCGGTCCCAGAGTTTCTCTGAGCAAAGGGCATGGGGTTATTTTTATTAATGTACTGGGAAGCCACAGGCATGTGTCCTTACCGAAAACTTGCTGTTGAATCTGAGAGAGAAATAAAGTAGTAGGCCTGACTTATGTCCTGAAAGGGAGTCAGGTTTCACATGGCTAGGTTTTCCTCTACGGATGGGGATCTTCTGTGAGTGCTTAAGGAAATTTTTGTGGGAGAAATTAATTTTTTTTTCAAGTTAAAAAGATCAGCTCAGTAAGATCATACTAAGCCTAGCCACCACAGTTAGCTAATGTGAAGGGAAAGAGACCTATTTACTGGACATCAGATGCTTTACCAGGTTGATCATCTTAGACGTTATCCCCGCCCCCCACCCTTGACCCTTGTAGACGGTTTGTAGGAAGATGCTTGCTTGCTTCCTTCCTTCCCTCCCACTCCCCCCTCCCGTCTTCTCCTTGTCTCGTTCTTTCTATTGCAGAACAGTTGGTTCGCAGTACTGTTCGCTTCAGGTGAACACAGCAATTCAATGTTTTGTAGAGTGCGCTCCACTTGGAGCGACTGGGAAATAACGGCTGCGCCTGCCTGGGCTGCACACGTGTACCCTGGGCGCCTATCCGTTCGCTCCCAGTCAGTGTTGCCCCCAGCCCCTCCCCTGCTTCCCGTCCCCTCCCTCCCCTCACTGGTAACCCTCCTGGTTCTCCGTAACCGCGGATCTCTTTCTGGTCCATTCATCCATTTGACTTAAGAGCGAGCTCTTTGGTGTCTTTTGTTTTGTTCCTTGTAGGTTAACCTGATGTTAAACGGAAAACCAGTCATATCTGCCTTCGCCGGGGATAAAGACGTGACACGCGAGGCCGCCACGAACGGGGTCCTGCTCTACCTGGATAAGGAGGATAAGGTTTACCTAAAACTGGAGAAAGGGAACTTGGTCGGGGGCTGGCAGTACTCCACGTTCTCTGGTTTCCTGGTGTTCCCCCTGTGATGCTCGCCCGGGAGGGGCGGCCCACCCCTGACTTCCTGAGGATCACTTCCGCTTCACGGATTGCTGTCTTTCACTGGTTCTTGTGGGCGAATATGTATTCTCTGTAGGATGCTGGGCCTGTCGGAACCAGTACTGAGCTCCACAGATTACTTTTGCGTGTGTTTCAGTGTACTCGGATCGGGACTCAAAACAGTTGCTACCCATCTATGCTTAAGTGTAACAATTCAAAGCTGTCTGCAAGGTTTATCCTGAATTTAATTTTCTGGAATCACTGAATTTGTTGCAGATGTGGCATTTTATTTATTTAGTTTTCGAAGACCGGCAACCGGGTCTGAGAATTAGAGAACTATTTGTAAAATTCTGATTTCAGTCAACGATTCGTGTGATCCTGCCAAAGAATTGTGTGCTGTGTCCATATACTGGTTACACTTGTTTTTATTCCTTTGGGATTAGTTTGTTCAGTTCTCTTAAGGTAATTTCTGACTTTGTGTCTTCTCAACACATAGGGTAATGGCTTGCCCGCAAATTTACTCTATGAGATCACCCACACGACTTCCCTTTAAAAAAAAAAAGAATGCTTCATAGCTGTATTTTAATTATATATGTGAAAGAGTCATATTTTCCAAATTATATTTTCTAATAGGAAGAATAGATCATGATTCTAGCACAGAAAAAGCTGCGTATCCGAATTCTTCAGTGTTCAATCCTCAAACCTACACAAAACAGCTCTCCTCCACGGGGAATCTGATAGTTCATTGCTCATTTTAATGAACATGGTTGATAATAGCCACTTTATTAAAAACCTAAGGGATTTTTGTTTCCCTGGACATGACTACTTTATTAACTGGAGATGGGATGCCCTTGTTTTTAATTATACCTATTTTTCAAACCTTCTGTTGTGTTTGAAGGATCATCTGGTTTTGCCTTAACTCCTAAAATTGTTTAGATTTATCTGTTCAGCTAATAGTAAATCCAAATATTCCATATCTGAACTTAGTACAATATCTTATTTTGTCTTTTGTACAGGTCATATGAATTCATAAAATTATTTATGTCTGTTACAGAATAAAGATTAATAAATGCTAGTTGAATTGTTTGGTCCTTTCAGTTTCGGAAATATGGATCTTACATGATTTATTCCCTCTCTCTTACCAGCCCTCTCTCCCTCCCTCCCTCACCCCTGTCCTTTCATCCGTTCTCTCATTTCCTGGTCTTGGAGCTGAAGAAAAGCTTTCTGGATTTCTAGAGAATGTCCCTCAACTGGCATAGGAAATCTTTACCATGTTTAATTTGTCCAGATTCAGGAGTTGTGAGCTTGGCAAAAGAGGACCAATGAACTTAGTAAAGTCTCCTTTCAGAATAACTTACTGTTAGGAAGTTAAGTTTTAAAAGATCCACTGAAGCTTCGTGAAGGGCTCAGTGAATGAGCGAGCGGTGATGCAAATCAAGACCAATATTTTCAAACAGAAGACTTGAGGGAGAGTTCCGCCCTCTCCTCAGCGCTAACAGGCAAGCAGAAGCCCCATTTCTTTTCAGGAGGAACTATAATGACAGATGTCTCCTCTGGAGATTTGGCTCAATTTCCTGGTCGGTTTTCAATTAAAACAAGTCTGGGCGCCCCCTTTTGCAGTCTGTGGCATTGAGGGCTCTTGTGGGGTTCTGTGGGGGGAAACGTGCAGGCAGCCCCCCAGTATAATTGTGATTAATCACCACGTCAAAACACCTGTTCATCACAGGAAGAGATTCTCTTCCCGAGAATTTTCTGGAGATATTGGCAGGGGATCCACAATGCTTTGCTTGGCAGATTAGCCCCCAGCCGGCATTCCGTCAGAGGTCTTCCTCCTCCGTGACTGTGTGACGTGGGAACCAGCCTTGCACACGGGACTTCCGTCTAAACTGCCTCCTCTGCGAGTGTGCTTGCTCTCACGCGACCTTCCCCACAGCTCTCTGTGTGTAGGGTTTGCATCTCTACATTGCAAAAGAGTGAACTGTACTTGAATAAATATGCTATTAGTCATTGTTTTGGCAAAATGGCTTAAGAGTGTTGGGAATTTCCAAGAGATACCTGTGATAAGACAGAGAAAGTTTGGTGCTTAGCAAAGTAGACTGATGTAGAGCACCGATTATAAACAGACTTATGGCCAAGCTTTGGGGCTTGCCCTTATTTTTCTGAACATAGAAGAACACTGGCAAAGAGCTTGACTTTAATTCCTAAGGGCTTCCCAGGTGGCTCAGATGGTTAAGAATCCGCCTACAGTGCAGGAGACTGGGTTTGATCCCTGGGTTGGGAAGATCCCCTGGAGGAGGGCATGGCAACCCATTCCAATATTCCTGCCTGGAGAATCCCATGAACAGAGGAGCCTGGCAGGCTACAGTCCGTGGGGTCGCAAAGAGTCAGACACGCTGACGTGACTTAGCTTGCAGCAGGCACACAGGCCAAGCAGGGCAGTAGGGAGGGTAAGAAGATTGGAACAGTAAAAGGAAGAGGATTGAGTTTGAGTGGGCCAGCTGAAAATCAGGAGGCAGTGGCGTCAGAGTATTTCCATAAATGGAGCCAGATGCTCCTTACATGTACTACGGCTTGAAAATACTTTTCAGAAATTGCTCGGTCCACAGAAATGGTAACGGAGCACAGTGTTCACATTGGCCTGTCTGCATTAATTAGTGCCAGTGCACTCCCTTCCTGGGTGCTCCTTATCTCCTTTGACTGTTCCTTGATCTATTGATCAGCAAAAGCAAGCAGTTTTCTGTAGCAAGCATTTTCCCAAGATAGAACCCCAAGAAAATGAAGCTGAAGGAAAGAAGGAGCTTGTGCGTAGGCTCTCTATGATCCCACACGCTTTTGGGGCCTCCTTGTGGTCTTGGATTCTGTTAGAGCCTGGTTATCTTGTTAAATTTTTGTTTTAATTCTTTCTTGTTTTCCATTTTTGGATTTACAGCTGTTTTCCCCACTCTTTTTGGTTTCTAGATACCAGGATAGCTGAGAGTCTTTTTTTTCTTTAGCAAGTTACTGCTTTTACTCTTGGAATAAATATCTTCAACTAACATTGTTAAACTATCCTTTTAATGTGTTACATGCTTTGCTAGGTACTGAGTTTATAGAAGTGGTGACAGCTGCTCTTTTTAGAGCTCCTTAGACAGTAAACACTGGAGGAGGCAATGGCAACCCACTCTAGTACTCTTGCCTGGAAAATCCCATGGATGCAGGAGCCTGGTAGGCTGTAGTCCATGGGGTCACGAAGAGTCGGACACTTACTAAGCAACTTCACTTTCACTTTTCACTTTCATGCATTGGAGAAGGAAATGGCAACCCACTCCAGTGTTCTTACCTGGAGACTCCCAGGGATGGGGAGCCTGGTGGGCTGCCGTCTGTGGGGTTCCACAGAGTTGGACAGGACTGAAGAGACTTGGCAGCAGCAGCAGACGGTAACCACAGCTAGAAACCTCACAGGAGCAGCAGAGGTCTAAAAGCGTGGTTTCTACTTCGTCTCCTGACTGAGGGCCGTAGGCTTTCCCAGCCCACATTCACTGCTTAAACCCTCTGTCTTCAGACCGCAGGGAATGCTGTTCAGTGTTCTGCAGCAGCCTGGAGGGAGATAAGTTTGGAGAAGGGATGCATGTATGTGCATGGCTGAGTCCCTTCTCTGTTCACATGAAACTGTCACAACATTGATAATCAGCTATATCCCAATACAGAGCTAAAACATAAGTGTATTTCTACGGACCAATAGTGCCCTTATCACAGAGGCTTCTTAGAAAGCCAGGGAGGGTTTAGGCTTCCCCAGACCTGCTGAATCAGCATCTGCATCTTTAACAAGGCCTTTGCCCCTCCCACCCGCAGGGTTCACGGACACAGTAGAGTTTAGGAGGCTGTAGCTTCAAAGAAAACCCAGACCACCTGCCCCAGAATAGCGTCTGGGCTTCAGAGGGTTGAACCGGATCCCCAGGTGATCCTTACAGCATCAACACCTTCAGGCGCGGGTGTTTTCTTTGCAGTGACCCTCGAGTCCAAGCACTTTTACGATCCTCCCTGTTCTAACGCGGGGAGCCCGGGACAGCGAGCGGGAGGCCTGCGCGCAGTCAGCCCGAGACTGCACTGCGCCGAGAAGGCCGGAGCCGGGGCTGCGGGCTGGGCCGTGGAGACTCCGCGCTGTGCCGAGAAGGCCGTGGAAGGGCTGCCGGAGGACCACACCTCGAGGAGGAGCGGGGCGGGGGGAGACCCGGCCTGAGACGGAGGTGAGTCACCATGAACGCGGCGCCTTGTTGGGGAAAGAAGAGCCTTGGCGACAGGCCTCATTTCGTCAGCATTCCTCCTGAAATAAAGGTGTAGGCACAGCTTGCTTTTCTTTATGGCTGAAGCGACCCTTCTCCAGCAACTGTAGGCCCTGTGTCTAAGGGCACTTGGCATTTGGCTTCAGAAGACAGTGTTCAGCTTGATAAAGTGTGTGTGTGTGTGTGTGTGTGTGTGTGTGTGTGTGAGAGAGACAGAGAATGGGGAAATATATTCAGAAGGATCCAAGATGTGAGCAATTTCCAGGAGGCTGGAAAGTACGTTTAAAATTCATCCAAGGGCTTTCTCAACAATTTTTTGGTCCAGTTGTTGATATTTATTTAATGGAGGAAATGTAGCATCATAGGCACTGAGCTAAGGGAGTCTTTATTTCCCACGGGGTTACCTTGAGAACATAGATTTCGACCCTCTGACTTTCCAGGGACTGGGGTTTTTGAGGAAACCTCCGAGGCTTTCAGTCTGCTAGTCCCCGGGGGGATGAGGGACTCTGACAAGCAACGGCAGTGCCTGAGAGTTGAGGGCGGTGTCTCTCTGGTTAGTAGCTGTTTTTTCTTCTCCTGCTTTTGTTTGTTGGGTCTCATGTTTCAGCTTGGATGTCGCGGTACAATCAATAAGGGAAGAATGTGCAGGGTGATGAATGCAGGTGGTCGCTATTTTTGCATCCCTTTCTTTTCCTTCAGGACGAGAGGGAAACATGGCTTGAAATGATCTGCCTGTTGGGCAGGCTTCTTTCCTCGTCTTCCAGAGGGAAGGAGATGGTGCAAGCGAGCGTGGGCCTGCCGCCCGTTTCCGGACATCGGGGCTCCACTGACTGTGCTCAGCGAGGCTGCAGCTCATCACGCTCGGAATGGGTCCTGGTGTCTGTGTGTGGAAATGGCCATCCCCTGGCAAGGATGTGGCTTTAACATCCGGGATGGGGTGTTGCCACACAGCAAAGAGGGCTGTTACCTTTGGCCATGGAATTTCAGGACTGCATCCCCACTAAACCCTCAGGTCAGGAGGAACCTTTAGGTGCCGAGTGATAGACACTTTCCCTCACTTTGTGCTCTGCGGCCCGCTGTCCTGACTGGACGGTTAGCCTGTTTCCAAAAGCGATGGCCAGCCTGCGTGATTCTGCTCTGGGGCTGGGGTCAGGGGGCTTTGATTCTGTTCTAAGTTTACGTGAACAGACCCAGCTTCCTTTGTGAGTTGTGTACGGCTCTTTTCTTCTCAGTTCCTTCGCTATTTAGAAACACATGCGGTCATGAGTGTTTCATTTAAAAATAGCTTGGCTTTCACTTTGAGTGTGAGCGTTTTGTTAACACTGCAGTGAAAAGGTATCATGTTTTTTCTCTCACCCCACCCCAGCCAGGGTAAAAAAAAAACAAAACAGCAACTCCAGGCATAAGAAGCATTTGGTCAAAGAAGTAATGCAAAGGATAAAAACAAATTCAACCCAAACCCAAGAAAAAGCAAATGGTAGGCTCTTTGCTATCTGATATGACAATCAAGGAGGGAAATCGATCCTGGTTGCTGTTCAAGTGTTGTGTTTCTCCTCCTCTCTCTCTGGTGTCGAGGCCAGTTCTCTGCAGGTGAAAGGATTCTGTTGTGGAGACGCCAGCCCCAGTTCTCTGCAGGTGGAAGGATTCTGTTGTGGAGACCCCAGTCCCAGTTCTCTGCAGGTGGAAGGATTCTGTTGTGGAGACCCCAGCCCCAGTTCTCTGCAGGTGGAAGGATTCTGTTGTGGAGACCCCAGCCCCAGTTCTCTGCAGGGGATTCTGTTGTGGAGACCCCAGCCCCAGTTCTCTGCAGGTGGAAGGATTCTGTTGTGGAGACCCCAGCCCCAGTTCTCTGCAGGTGAAAGGATTCTGTTGTGGAGACCCCAGTGCCAGTTCTCTGCAGGTGGAAGGATTCTGTTGTGGAGACCCCAGCCCCAGTTCTCTGCAGGTGGAAGGATTCTGTTGTGGAGACCCCAGCCCCAGTTCTCTGCAGGGGATTCTGTTGTGGAGACCCCAGCCCCAGTTCTCTGCAGGGGATTCTGTTGTGGAGACCCCAGCCCCAGTTCTCTGCAGGTGGAAGGATTCTGTTGTGGAGACCCCAGCCCCAGTTCTCTGCAGGGGATTCTGTTGTGGAGACCCCAGCTCCTTTACATCAGTGTGACTCTCTGAACTACGGGCGGCGTCAGAGCATGCACTGCGTTCTGCCCTTCTGTCTCTCCGTCAGCTTGACTGGGAGAGAAATGCTGCTGGAATAGTCTGGTGCCCTGTCTCTGGGGAGAGAAGACGCCCGCATTTCGTTAATTCACCAGCGCTGTGTCCAGACTTGGAAGGAAGCCATGTCCAGCTCCCTCTGCCCAAGGAGTCAGCCTCAGAACCGGAGGCCCTGGGGGGCTTCGGCCTTTAGGAGCAACTTCAGAAGCACCGGGGCTCATCTCTGGGGAGCTGGGACTTTGTCCTTTTACAAACTTGTGAGAAGAGGAGACAGTATTTTATGAGCATCTGCAAAGGGAACTGTGGGATCCGTTTGCTCTTCAGTCTCTGTCATGTCTGACTCTTTGCGACCCCATGGACTGCAGCACACCAGGCCTCCCTGTCCTTCACCATCTCCTGGAGTTTGCTCAAACTCATGTCCATTGAGTTGGTGATGCCATCAACCATCTCATCCTCTGTCACCCCCTCCTCCTCCTGCCTTCAATCTTTCCCAGTACCAGGGTCTTTTCGAGTGAGTTGACTCTTCGTATCAGGTGGCAAAAGTATTGGAGCTTCAGGTTATGGAATCTATAAGAGCCGTTAAAAAGGCCTAGTTTGAAAATTGCCTTTTCTTTGATTGAACTGGTTTTTAAAAATGAAAAAATACAAGATCCTCCCTTACTACTAGAAATTGGCACACTGCCACGTGTTGACATTGGGGAGAATCACAAAAGTCATCCATGATTTTCTGAGAAAGGCCACGTTTGTTAGGAAATAAGGCAGGAGTCTTCTCTTGGGATTTGGGCACATCCATTTTCTACTGAATAAACAATCACACCTTCTTGTGCACCTGCTGCATGACCCATATTCTATAAATTCTGAATCTGCCCTTCATCATTGCTACAAGCTGCAGACCTCTTTGTGAATGCTGCTTCACTTTCTGGGTGGAAATCCTGAAGTCTGAAAAGCAGGGTGTGGGGTTAGTGTTTGCTGAGCCCAACAATGTAAGAGCTTTGAAACAGCAACCTGCTGTACGTGACCTCCTCGTTGCTTTCACTATAGTATTCTTTCAATGTCAAGTGCTGTTAAAATCATGAAGAATGATACAGGGCTGCCCATGTACAGTTGTGGGGGCTGTGCACTGCACTATTCCAGGAGTGTGCCACATCTGTCATAGACGTCATAGAATTACTTTCATATTTCCATAATTCTCTAGCAGAGGACAGTAAACTGTCATATTCTAACAAGTGTATTATGACAACCTTCTGATGGAAGTATCTTTGGTTAAAAAAGAATCTCCTTTCCTTTAAAAATAGATATGGGCAGAAATAGGAGCTTGGAATTAACATATATACAATGCTATGTATAAAACAGAAAATCAACAAGGGCCGAATGTATAGCACAAGGAACTATATTCAGTATTTTGTGTTAACTGTGGTGTTGGAGAAGACTCTTGGACTGCAAGGAGATCCAACCAGTCCATTCTAAAGGAGATCAGCCCTGGGTGTTCTTTGGAAGGAATGATGCTAAAGCTGAAGCTTTGGCCACCTGATGTGAAGAGTTGACTCATTGGAAAAGACTCTGATGCTGGGAGGGATTGGGGGCAGGAGGAGAAGGGGACGACCCAGGATGAGATGGCGGGATGGCATCACAGACTCGATGGACGTGAGTCTGAGTGAACTCCGGGAGATGGTGATGGACCGGGAGGCCTGGCGTGCTGCAATTCATGGGGTTGCAGAGTCGGACACGACTGAGCGGCTGAGCTGACTGACTGACTGATAAGTGTTAGGGCTAAGAATCTGGAAAGAATAGATTCATGTACGCATGTAGCTGGATCACTGCACTGCACACCTGAACCTAACACAACATTGTAAATCAGCTATAGTCCAATTTAAAATTTTTGTTTGATTTTTAAAAAATGAGAATAAAAGTAGATACCAACCAAAAAAAGCAAGATTAAAAAACAAAATTCCTTTGCCTACTTTGCGGAAAAGTGCCTCACAGGTTAGTGGTAGAAGAGAGAGACTTCCTTTCCTAAATCCTCTGTGTCATTTCTTATTTCTAAAGAATGTTTTGTCCCAATGCTGGGAAAGACTGAAGGCAAAAGAAGGGGGTGGCAGAGGATGGGATGGCTAGATAGCATCACCAACTCAATGGACAGAATTTGAGCAAACTCCGGGAGACAGCAAAGGACGGAAGCCTGGCGTGCTGCAGTCCACAGGATGGCAAAGAGTTGGACATGACTGAACAACAACAAAGTCGTCACAAAGAGGAGACATTCCTAAACTTTCTTTTTGCCCCAGAGGTAAATATTTTAAGCTGTTTGTTTTAAGGAACGACATAGAGAAGATTTGTATTTCTTTTGGAACTTTTTTTTGGTTAAAATATAAGCAGGTCATCTGTTGAGGCTTAGATATCTTGTTATAAAGAGATTTAAGTGGTTTAATGATAAACTGATTATTATAATTATTTATTACAGTAGCAGCAATTCCTTCAAACTCTATTTTTCCTCAAAAGGTGAATTTAACTGCTGTATTTAAAATGGATAGCCAACAAGGACCTACTGTATAGCACAGAAAACTCTTCTCCGAGTTATGTGGCGGCCGGAGTGGGGGAGTTTGGGGGCGGATGGATACATGAAACTGTCACAACATAGTTATTCCATTATACCCCAATATAAAATAAAATTTTAAAATAAATGCCCCCCAAAATAAAGAATGTCTTGCTTATGGGAAGTTGGGGCCTGAGGCCTGTGTACCCGTGGGTCAGTGTCGGATGATTCAGCGCCCTTCAGAGCTCACCTGTTCGGAGCTCAGGTGTCTGGTCCGATCCAGTTTGTGAAAAGCCCCGAGCGACCCTAGAGTTGGAAGGTGAAGGAAACGTTCTCCATGAGCATCAGCCCGCTTCTTGTGAACTAGCGCACAGCTTCCTGAAAAGCTTAGCAGGTTAGCTATGAATCTATACGTGTAGGTTTTCGAGGACAACTGTTCTTCAAAAATCTTCTATATCTCCACTGTGTTTCTGCCTCTAAGACCCCACACCCACCCCCAATTTGGGCTGGCTGGTGGAAACTGTCAGGACAGTAGTTCTGAGGTCTGATAAACTGTGGGTGGAGAGAGCCGCCTCAGTCACAGCTTCAAGTCAGTGGTGGCTGAGGTCCTGCAAGTTGACAGGTGATTTCTTTTCTTCTTCTTTTTATTTATTTTTAATTGGAGTGTAATTGGGGGAGGGAAGCTGGAGCATTTTACTTTGTCCAAATATTCATCCGCTGCACGGGCTCTTGAGCACCTGGGTAGCCGTGTGCCTAGTGCAGGTGGTCCCGGCCGCAGTTCAGGTGATTAAGCGCCCGTGTTCCTGCTCGCCTGGCCCATTCCTAAGCTGTGAGACTTGCCACCATGCTTCCTGCCAAGCGCATGCACATCTTGTCTTCCTGTTGAGTCTGGACTCCCATAACTGACCTCGTGAGGGCTTTAGTCACCTTGGAGAACCCACCTTCCAGAAAACATTCCCCACGGTGCATCTGAAAAGACTTCCTCATAGCCCAAGGGGAGTGCAATTTCTGGAAGAATCTGACTCATGCTTTGTTGGGGGGAGAGAGCTTCCTCACCGGATGATTAGTCTCTGTCACTTGGAAGAAGCTTCTGGGTGAGCTAGGGAAACTTTACAGGGCACAATTCCAGCAAACTCATGGGTAGTTGTGCCACCCTGTCATTTTGCAGGTTCTTGGAAAGTGGGGAAGCACGAAGGATCTCCCAGTTCACCCCATGTGACCTTGGGCAAGTGAGTGGTCCTGTTTGCCTTGCTTGTGAAGGGTCAGCGTGCTCTCCAGTTGCTCTTGAATTTCCTTCTGCGCAAGAATCTCTTGGGACGCATGTTTAAAATATTCTAATATTGCCTCCCATCCCCAGAATTTCTGGTTCCATAAGCCTGGAGGTGGGGCCCAGGAAATCGGGATTTTTGGTCAGTATCACTGGGAATTCTGATGCTAGCTGTTTCTGTACTACCTTTTGAGCATTATTATTTAAATAAAAATGCACCATTCATCACATGCTTAGTCATGTCTGAATCTTTGTGATCCCATGGACTGTAGCCCATCAGGCTCCTCTGTCCCTGGGATTTCCCAGGCAAGAATACTGGAGTGGGTCGCCATTTCCTCCTCCAGGGGATCTTCTCTACCCAGGGATGGAACTCGCATCTCCTATGTCTCCTGCATTGCAGGCAGATTCTTTACCACTTGAGCCATTGTAAACAATAAAGTGCCTTGCTCGTGTGAAGAAGATCGTCCCTGATACTAAAATTAGGAATTACTAACCTTGCATTGTCCACTGTCTTTTAAAGGCAGCCAAATAGATGAGTTTCAGAGTGTGAGATTGCTCTTTAAATTCCCCACCTGAATAGGCAAATCTGTTGGGATAATTTTCAGGATGGTTTATTTTTTCTTCCTTATGTTTTCTGAATTACCAAGTGAATACGTGTTTGCTTAAAAAAATTGCAAAGGATGCTGTCGTGTGTAGGGTGAAAAAAGAAGGATCATTTCACTCTCCCTGCCAATGCCTCTAGCATCTCTGACTTATTGGGTGATGGGCTTTAGAGCCGAGAAATCTGTCTTATTTTTCAGGTCCCCCAGGTGACCGCAATAATCAGCTAGATATTAGAGATGCTCTGAAGTGACTTTTCAAATATTGTCATCATTCAGTCCCAAACAAGAAGTTGACTTTAAGCCATCTTTCTATTTAAAATTCATGAAAATATCTGCCCCAGATTTGATAGGACTCATTAAATCTCGTCACAGTGCTGTCAGTGGAGGCCGCATGGCGCTGACCGGGGAGGGAAGCTTCATTCTGCAGCTTCGGGGGAGCAGCCGGATGCCTCTCTCCCCAGCACCCCTCTAGGCATGAGTGAGGGGAGAGAGGGCAGCTTGTTAACAGTCCCGACTTCAGCCCCGGGAACAGACTGAGCAGAGGTCCCGAGGGAGCACGCCTCCTGACTCCTGAGCACTGGAGACCAGAGTTGAATATGTGCAGGTCTTAAATTGCTCTGAGAGTCACCGAGAGGGCTGTCCTGGGAAACCAGTGACTGATGCCGGCAGTATATAGCACCGCTGGTTGTGCGGGTGAGCGTCAAAGGGGCTTCTCCTGGTGAGATTCTGGAGGGAGGGTCTGCGCAACAGACAAGATTAGACAAACCTCTGGGCTTGCAGAGTCCCGCTGTCTCTTGGTTGCTGTGTCCTACTTTGCTGCCTGTGTGAAGCCTTGAGCTCTGCAAAGCTGGGGCTGAAGAATCATGATACTGAGAGAACCCAAAAGAGCACTGGGGATGGTCAAGCCACTCAACTCTTTTTCCAACACTTCCTCAGCACAAAAGGAATACGTTCTCCTGGTAGTGAATTTCAGATGATTTGAAGACGCAATAGCAACAAAAATTCAAGACTCACTCTTTCCACCTGGAGATGGTCACCATCAATATTGTAGACTTGTGTGTGTGTGCTTGCATTTTCTAAAATTTCATTTTAAATTGAAGTACAGTAGGATAGGGGAGTCTGGTGTGCTGCAGCCCGTGGGGTTGCAAAGAGTCGGACACGACGTAATGACTGAACAACAACCAGTTGGTCTATGCTGCGCCCTTTTTAAAAAAGCAAAATTGGTCATTTTCTTCTTTGGGAAAATATCTTCATCTCCTCTTTCCAGTTCTTCATTGGGTTGTTTGTTGTTGTTGTTGAGTTGTACAAGTTTTTTATGTATTTTGGACACCCAGTTCAGTTCAGTTGCTAGGTCGTGTCTGACTCTTTGCCAGCCCATGGATCGCAGCACGCCAAGCCTCCCTGTCCATCACCAGCTCCTGGAGTTTACTCAAACTCATGTCCATTGAGTCGGTGATGCCATCCAGCCATCTCATCCTCTGTCATCCCCTTCTCCTGACCCCAATCCCTCCCAGCATCAGAGTCTTTTCCAATGAGTCAACTCTTCACATGAGGTGGCCAAAGTACTGGAGCTTCAGCTTTAGCATCAGTCCTTCCAGTGAGCACCCAGGACTGATTTCCTTTAGAATGGACAGGTTGGATCTCCTTGCAGTCCAAGGGACTCTCAAGAGTCTTCTCCAACACCACAGTTCAAAAGCATCAATTCTTTAGTGCTCAGCTTTCTTCACAGTCCAACTCTCACATCCATACATGACCACTGGAAAAACCATGGCCTTGACTAGATGGACCTTTGTTGGCAAAGTAATGTCTCTGCTTTTGAATATGCTATCTAGGTTGGTCATAACTTTCCTTCCAAGGAGTAAGTGTCTTTTAATTTCATGGCTGCAATCATCATCTGTAGTGATTTTAGAGCCCCCCAAAATAAAGTCTGACACTGTTTCCCCATCTATTTCCTATGAAGTGATGGGACCAGATGTCATGATCTTAGTTTTCTGAATGTTGAGCTTTAAGCCAACTTTTTCATTCTCCTCTTTCACTCTCATCAAGAGGCTTTTTAGTTCCTCTTCACTTTCTGCCATAAGGGTGGTGTCATCTGCATATCTGAGGTGATTGATATTTCTCCTGGCAATCTTAATTCTAGCTTATGAGTCCTCCAGCCCAGCATTTCTCATGATGTACTCTGCATAGAAGTTAAATAAGCAGGGTGACAATATACAGCCTTGACGTACTCCTTTTCCTGTTTGGAACCAGTCTGTTGTTCCATGTCCAGTTCTAACTGTTGCTTCCTGATCTGCATACAGGTTTCTCAAGAGGCAGGTCAGGTGGTCTGGTATTCCCATCTCTTTCAGAATTCTCCACAGTTTATTGTGATCCCCACAGTCAAAGGCTTTGGCATAGTCAATAAAGCGGAAATAGATGTTTTTCTGGAACTCTCTTGCTTTTTCCATGATCCAGCAGGTGTTGGCAATTTGATCTCTGGTTCCTCTGCCTTTTCTAAATCCAGCTTGAACATCTGGAAGTTCATGGTTCACGTATTGCAGAAGCCTGGCTTGGAGAATTTTGAGCATCACTTTACTAGTGTGTGAGATGAGTGCAATTGTGCAGTAGTTTGAGCATTCTTTGGCATTGCCTTTCTTTGGGACTGGAATGAAAACGGACCTTTTCCAGTCCTGTGGCGACTGCTGAGTTTTCCAAATATGCTGGCATATTGAGTACAGCACTTTCACAACATCATCTTTCAGGATTTGAAACAGCTCAGCTGGAATTCCATCAACTCCACTAGCTTTGTTCGTAGTGATTTTGAACATTAACCAACCCCTTATCCGATACGTGATTGGCAAGTATCTTCTAAATACTGTATGACTTTACTCATATATGAAATACAAAAAATGAATGAACAAGTGAACATGCAAAACCATTCAGAAACAAATGGGTAGGCACTTCCCTGGTGATCCAGTGATTTCGAATTTGCCTTCCAACGCAGGCGACACCAGTTCAACCCCTGCCTGGGGAGCAAGATCTCACATGCTGCCGGGCAACTAAGCCTTCGCATCCCAGCTAGAAAGAAGTCTACCAGCCCAGCAGAAGAGCCTGCATACTGCCAGCTAAGACTGGATGTGGCCAGACCTTTTTTAATAAGTAAATATTAACAATGAAAAAGGATGGGGAGTAAGGAGAGCAGAGTGCTGGTTGCCAGAGTGGAAGGGGCTGTGTATGTTCGTGCTCAGCTGCTGAGTCGTGTCCGACTCTTTGCGACCCCAGGGACTATAGCCCATCTGGCTCCTCCATCCATAGGATTTTCTAGAAAGAATACTGGAGTGGGCGCCATTTCCTTTTCCAGGGGATCTTCCTGGCCCACGGATCCAACCTATATCTCCTGCACTGACAGGCAGGTCCCTTACCGCTTGTGCCGCCTGGAAGGAGAATAGTGGGATGCAGGGATGGAGGCATGTGGAGTGGGTGAAGGGGCACCCACTCTATGATGCTGGAAACTAAATGTTTGGTGGTGGACATGCTACAGATACAGATGTAAGAATATAATGTACACGTGATGCTTACATAACATTGGAGGCCAATGTTAGAAACTCAATAAAAACAAGCTTGAGAAAAGTGGGGTCAAACCACTCAGGTCTGTAACTTTCCTGTTCTTAGGGTATTAATATATTTTCATTCCTTCCAGTGTAACTGCATTTTGGGGTCATTTTGGGACAATGAAAGCTTGTAACTTTCACACATATAGGACCGAAGTCTGTCTTCTGGAACCATTTGAGGATAAGTGTGTCTGCTCACCCCCCGGATACTATGGTATGTATTTCTTACAAACGAGGAAGCGGTTCTACATAATTATCTGACAACCACATGTTTGGTGCTAAGTTGCTTTAGTCGTGTTCAGCTGTTTCCAACCCCAGGGACTGTAGCCCACCAGGCTCCTCTGCCTTTGGAATTCTCCAACCTGTACTAGAGTGGGTTGCCTTCCCTCCTCCAGGGGGACCTTCCCAACCCAGGGATCAGATCTGGGTCTCCTATGTCTCCTGCACTGGCAGGCAGGTCCTTTACCACTTACGCCACCTGGGAAGCCCATTTACAATTCTCAGATTCTATTCAAGTTGCACCAGTTGGCCCAGCAGTGTCTTTTATAGTGAAAGCTTCCAGGTCAAAATCATACGTTGCTTTTTGTGGTCATGTCCCTTCAGATGCCTTTGGTTCAGGATGCGGCCTCAGTCTGTGGCCGACTCCTGTGACCTGCACACTTCTGAGGATCACAGGTCGGTGTTTTAGTTTGTACCGTGTCCCTCACTTTGGGTTTGTCTGATGTCTCCCCATGATCGGATCCAGGTTGAGCATCTTCACCAGGGATATTCCAGAAGTGAAGCTGCCTTGAAATTTAGCTCTGTCCCATCACTGGTAATGTTCCCTCTGGTTGTTAGATTGTGGTGGGGCCTACCAGTCTTGTCCTCTGTATTTACTCTTCTCCTCATTGGAATTAAGAGATATTTCATAGGGAGGAGTTTTGAGACTGTGTAAGTATCCCATTTATCACTGGACTGTTTGCCTGCCTGCCTGCATAGACTCCTGGTTTCCTACTTTATTCATTGGATTATAATCCATTATTGTCATTATTTATTTAAATACTCAGATTGTCCTCAGTGCGGTGGTGCAGTTGGTAAAGAATCCGTCTGCAATGCTGGAGACTCAAGAGACGCGGGTTCTATCTTTGGGTTGAGATGGTCCCCTAGAGTAGTAAATGGCCACCCACTCAGTATTCTTGCCTGGAGAATCCCATGGACAGGGCAGCCTGGTGGGCTACAGTCCAAGGGGTTGCAAAGAGTTGGACATGACTTCGCATACACATGTGTGGTCTGAGGGAGCCCTCTCAGTTTGGTTTCAGTTTTTTGAAAACACGTTTCTATCATTTTTCAAGCACATAGTTACACAGAAAGATGTTCCAGGCTCTTATACCTTTTCTTCCCCAGCGCAGGAAGCATCCCTTTCTCTGAATTTCTCGTTTCTTGTTGTGGTATCGGCATATAGGAGCCAAGATCTGGGAGCTAGGCTTGCTACGTGGCAGGCAGCTTCTCTCCATAACTGCTTTACAATCCTGTGTTGGTGTCTACTGTACAGTGAAGTGAGTTAGCTGTGTGTGTGTGTATCTCCGCTCTCTCTTCAGCCCCGCCCCGTCACATACCCTCACCCCACCCCTCCAGGCCATCACAGAGCACCAAGCTGAGCTCCCTGCGTACACAGCAGCTTCCCACTAGCTAATCTGTTTCACATGGCCGTGTATATGTGTCAATTATAATCTCCCAGTTCACCCACCCTTCCTCCCTGCCCTACATCCGCATATCCATTCTATGCGTCTGAGTCTCTATTCATGCCCTGCAAATGGGTTCAGCAGTGCATCCTTCTAGGTCCTGTCAGTAAGTGTGTTAGTATGCAATATACTTTTTTCTTTCTGACTTCACTCTGTATGACAGACTGTGGGTCCGTCCACATCGCTACAAATGACCCAGTTTTGTTCCTTCTTATGGCTGAGGAAGAACTGATGCTTTTGAACTGTGGTGTTGGAGAAGACTCTTGAGAGTCCCTTGGACTGCAAGGAGATCCGACCAGTCCATTCTGAAGGAGATCAACCCTGGGATTTCTTTGGAAGGACTGATGCTGAAGCTGAAGCTCCAGTACTTTGGCCACCTCATGCGAAGAGTTGACTCATTGGAAAAGACGCTGATGCTGGGAGGGATTGGGGGCAGGAGAAGGGGACGACCGAGGATGAGATGGCTGGATGGCATCACTGACTCGATGGACGTGAGTCTGAGTGAACTCAAGGAGTTGATGATGGACAGGGAGGCCTGGCGTGCTGCAATTCATGGGGTCGCAAAGAGTCAGACACGACTGAGCAACTGAACTGAACTGATGGCTGAGGAATGCTCCGTGTGTGTGTGTGTGTGTGTGTGTGTATACGCCACATATTTTTATCCGTTCCTCTGTTAATGGGTGTTTAGGTTGTTGCTTCATAACATTTTCATTGCATGGTTTATTCATCTATTGACTTACTCTCTTTTGCCTTTATTTTTTGAAACATAGCTATTATCACTGAGTGACTCTCTAGTCACTGCAACTTGGCACTCAGTAAATGTGACTGATGTACATGGAAACCATTTGCCAGACTCCACAGAGTCCTGTCCTCTCCATCACGTGGCCGTAGAGACCGAGGGGGCCTTGAGCACTTGCAGTGGGTTCCCTTCCTGGGGCAGGCATTCCCGCTGCCCCAAAGTGCTTCTGGTTCTTCTCCCTTCCAGGCACGTGGGGGGGCCATATGGTGAGTCTGGTCAAACACCACACCAGCAAAACAAGAGTAGAGGTGATGTGTGTCACTTCCATGAAGACACTCTCAAAGCCCATGTTCAATCTACTTTCTTCTCAGCTCTTCCTGTGGTGAATGTAGAAGAATAGATGGAAATATCTTCATTGGTAATAAGTTCTCAGCCATGATGAACACGTCTCCCTACTGACCTGTGCTGGGCCTGTAGAGTGAACACAAAATAAACATCTGATAAGTTTCAAGATTTACATTTTGTTGTTGCTGTTGCGTTCTCCAGCCTATCCTGATGAACCATTGCTTAAATAGAATAAAATAGATTATGACATCTCAGTGCTGACACTTCACTTCTGTTTCTAAGAAGCAGCTGCAGATGAAAAGAGAAGAATTTGGACGATGACCTTTTAGATGAGAAGCAAAGGAGCAAGTGTGAGCTGACCCCTAATTTTCTCTAGACACGAAAATCATTTCAGCCAGGAATGTCGTGAACCCCTCCAAAACCCCACTAGAGACCTGTGCAGTGCAGGCCACTGATGAACTGGACGTCCTGCCAGGCCTCTCATCTCCTCCTCTAATTTCCGTGATTATCAAAATGATGAAGTGCGGCCAGTTCATTAAAATCTCTCTTTGAAGGCTGACCCAGGGCTCCTCGCACGTCTGTGTCCCCATCTATGTCTAAGGGATAAATGCCCACAGCGCCCTTCACGAGGCCTGGCTCAGAGGCCAGTCAGTCACATCCCATACTGTCGCCTTCTTTGGCCAGCCCTCTGGTGACTCAGGCAGTAAAGAATCTGCCTGCAATGCAGGAGACCTGGGTTCAGTCCCTGGGTGGGGAAGACCCCCTGGAGGAGGGAGTGGCAGCCCGCGCCAGTGTTCTTGCCTGGAGAAGCCACGGACGGAGGAGCCTGGTGGGCTGCAGTCCACAGGGCCGCAAAGAGCCGGACGTGACTGAGTGGATGCCACTGTCACTACTTTCACTGATTTTGAATCTCATCTTCTCAGAGTTCTTTAATGCGCTTGCTTTTCATGTGCTGGACATTTAAAGGGCCTATGAGAGGTGGATGGACATGGCAAGGCCTGTCTGATTGGAGGGATGGCAGCCCACTCCAGTATTGTTGCCTGAAGAATCCCATGGACGGAGGAGCCTGGTGGGCTACAGCCCAGGGGTGTGCAAAGGGTTGGACAGGACTGAGCAGCTAAGCTCAGTGGGGCGGGGCCGGAAAGCGGTGGCTGGGTGAGAGACTGCTGGTGCTACCGTGCTCCGTCTCTGAGTATCATCCCTTTTCCCAGAAATGAAAAAGTCCCATTTTCTAATCGACAGGCTCCGTCCTCTTCCTTGAGCTTTTTCATCCAACGTCACACGCAGGCTCAGTCAGCAAGTCTGGGTCTTCACCCTTTCCCCAGGCTCAGGCATGCACAAAGGCTGAAGGCAGACACCAAGCAGCAGAGCAGTGCTGCTCAACTTGGATGTGGTCTTGCTAGGGTTCAGAGGCCTGCCCAGTCAGTCTAGGGTGGGACCTGAGATTCCACATCACTACTCTGGTCCGCTAACCAGTTCTGATGTTGCTGGTTCTTGGACTGCACTTTGAGGATCACAAATCAGAGGAGGAAACTCCCAGCAGTCCAGTGGTTAGGACCCCGTGCTTTCACTGCCGAGGGCCCAATTTCAATCCCTGGTTGGGGAACTACGATCCTGAAAGCCACATGGTGCACCCAAAAAAGAAAAGCAAGAAATAAAGAGGAATAGTCCCTGTGCTGATGGATGCCAGCATCTTGAGGAGGAGATGAAGAGCCACAAGATTGGAGACAGAAGCACATTCGTGGAAACAGTAATGGAAGTAACCGCGGTTTTAGGCATTTTTGCACACTGCCCTGCTGCTGCTAAGTCACTTCAGTCGTGTCCGACTCTGTGCGACCCCATAGACAGCAGCCTACCAGGCTCCCCCGTCCCTGGGGTTCTCCAGGCAAGAACACTGCAGTGGGTTGCCATTTCCTTCTCCAATGCATGAAAGTGAAGTTGCTCAGTCGTGTCCGACTCTTCGTGACCCCAGGGACTGCAGCCCGCCAGGCTCCTCCATCCATGGGATTTTCCAGGCAAGAGTACTGGAGTGGGGTGCCATCGCCTTCTCCGGCACACTGTCCTAGGAGTCGCATTTTAAGCAGGGCCTCCTTAATGGCGACATCACAAGTCGGGTTCCCCAGGAAGCAGATGCTGGGACAGTCTGAGGCGTAAAGTATTTATGGGAGAACGACATGTGGGGAGGGAGGGAGAGGAAGCAGGAAGGGTGGAAGGAAAGGACAGAGGTGCAGGCAGCAGAGCTCAGTCTACCCCAGGGAGGAGCTAATGTTACTGACAGAGTAAGCAGATGAGCCAGATGAGCCGGCGACTGCACACCTGCCCCACTGTGCCCAGCTCCAGGGAAGGGCATGGCCTCCACCAGGCAGACAGGCCCCGAGGCACTGCAGCTGGAGTCTGGGGCCACTGCCTCCATGCAGCCGCATGCTTTCGGGAGGCGGGGTCTGGGTGCTGCATTTCTGTGTCCACCACATCGGTATTGGGAGAGCTAGGGCAGAACTCTGCTCCCGTGATCAGAAACCCAGCCATCTAGGGGGCAGTTTGGTGTGACTTCCTAGAGCGGGTACACAGAGCCATGGATCCATCAATTTCCAAAGTGGGATTTTCCTACAAGATGGGACTCCTCAGTCGTGTAGACTTTCGGGGGATGAAGACTCCTATTTAATGGTAATAAGTAGAGGAGAAATCCAGGCAGGCAGACCCCTCAGGGAATGAAACACCCATGCCCCCTCCTGGGGGCTTACCCCAGCTGCAGAGGTAGCGACCAGCATGTGGCTGTAGCATGTTAGCTAGGAAAGGCTAGGGGCTTAAACAAAATCCAGAGAAGTGAGGTTGTACGTAAGGTCTTCACAAACAGATAATCCAGAGACTATTGATCCTGGTTTCCTGGAGTTTTCTTAGACTTCAGTAAGATAGCAGGCCTGGAGAGTGGTAACCAGTGATTCATTTTGTGCGGTTCAGCTCCCATGTATCTGTTCAGAATCACTCAGCACCTCCCATTAAGCCACACACCAACCAACACAGGTGACGAGCACTTCACAAGGATCTTAGTTTCTAGGTGTATCAGTCACCTGTTGGCACATAACAAATTGCCCCTAACTTAGTGGCTTAGAATAACACATTTTTTAAAGATTGTTTTTCACGTGGACCATTTTTTGTCTTTACTAGATTTGTTACCACACTGCTTCTGCTTTATGCCTTGTTCTCATGGCTGCAAGGCAGGTGGGATCTTTATCTCCCCCATCCAGCCAGCCAGGGATCCAGCCAGCACCCCCTGCCTTGGAAGGCTACGTCTCAACTGGTCAACCATCAAGGAAGTCCAAGGTCCCAACAAGAGCAGATGATTAGGAATCTGAGAGCAGCCTAGTGTGGGGTCTCCAGCCCAGAGTCTCTCAAGGGGGCAATCAAGGTGTCAGCTGAGTCTGATGTCTCGTATGAAGGCTACAGTAGAGAAGAACCCACTTCGAAGCCCACTTAGGTGGTGGTTGGAAGGATTCATTTCCTTGAGGGAAAGGCCTTGCCAACAAGGCAGTTTGCTTCATGAAGCTGCTGAGATGGCAGTGGAGACACAGGCCAGCATGATGAGAGTCACAGGTTTTTACAGCCTGAAATGACATCCATCCTTTTTGCCACATTCTACTTATTAAGAGGGCTTCCCTGGGGGCTCAGTGTTATTAAAGAATCTGCCTGCCACTGCAGGAGTTCAATCTCTGGGTCAGGAAGATCCCCTGGAGAAGGAAATGGCAAGCCACTCCAGTATACTAGCCCGGGAAAACCCATGGACAGAGAGGCCTGGCAGGCCACAGTCCATAGGGTGGAAAAAGAGTCAGATGTGACTTAGCGACTAAACAACAGCCAAGTAAGAACAAGATCCAGAGATTCAGCCTGTCCTCAGTGAGCGGGGTCACACAAGAGGGTCCTAGTAGGTGGAGAGTATTGGAGGATATTAATAAGTTAAAAAATCGATTCATGAAAGAATAACAGATTTTAGCAAACTGTCAACATTCAAGGTGAACCACTGAAAAAGAATTCTGATGAATTCACGGTGGTAACTGGCATAATAAAAGTGGTCCTCAAGGATGCTCCCTGGTGGTCCAGGAGCTAAGCCTCCACACTCCTGATGCTGGGGGCCCAGGTTCGAACCTGCTAGGGAACTAGGTCCCACCCGCTGCAGCTAAGACCCTGCATAGCCCCCCCAAAAAAGTGGTCCTGAGGGTTAACCAGATCTGAGACTCCAGAGCAACAAAGGCATGCTTACTCTTTGGGGATGCTGAGTTTGAACATTAAAACTTAGAAGTTTCCAACTGATAGCTTCATTTAATTTACCAGAATCTCACTCAGTGACAGAATTTGGAATGTTTGAAAGAAATACTTTGATCAGCCATTAGCACTGGCGATTAAATCCCGGGCAGCCGTGGCTCGTGAACCTCCTTTTGGGTCCTTGCTTCTCTCAGTGACTTTGGTTTCAATCAAGGCTAGAGGACATGTGTGGGTGCAGAGTGGACTTGTTCAGGGTCACACAGTGCAGGGAGGGAGTGGAGCTGCTTGCTGGTGGGGAAAACCACCCGAAGAGGCGCTGTGAGGTGGAGAAGGTGAGAGGAGCCATTAAACGTCTCTCTTTGCTTTAGAAAACCATGGGGAAGGTTCTCAATTATTCACCAATGCTTTGTGGAAAAGGAACCCTCTGAGAGATGTAGAGAGAATGAGAGGGAAGCTTTGGAGCCATGTGGAAGCTCCTAAGATGGAAAGTAGGGGAAACGGAGTGTCTTGCCTCCTGTCTTTTCACTTACCTTTCTCAAACAAATTTAACATTTTTCACCAACTCCCTGTGTGCTGGGGATGCAGAGACAGAGAAGACCAATATCGTTGCTGCTTTTTAAAAAAAGATTTACAAGTTTCTTTCTTTCTTTTTGAATGTGAACCTTTTAAAAGTCTATTGACGTTGTTAATATCGCTTCTGTTTTATATTTTGGTATTTCGGCCACTTGGCACATGGGAGTTTAACTCCGGACCAGGGATAAGACCTGCACCTCTGCCTTGAAAGGCTGTGTCAACCACAGGACCAGCAGGGAAGTCCCGCTGCTCAGGGTTAACAGAAGCGTCAACAGACTAAAGGAGGTGAGGAAATGTTCCCAGGCTGACTGATGAGTCATGAGCTGAGGCAGACATGTGTGGCTGAGGAAAATACCACCAAGGCCAGGCGTGCCCACGCGGGTGCGCGCATATTTGTACGCATACATCGGTGCATCTAAGGGATGAAACCAGCTCTGTGCAGGAAAAGGCTTTATCGAGTTCCCAAGGTGGCCTTTCCTGAAGCCCTAGCCAGGCCCAGGTGATCCCCTACGAACGGGTGAGGGCCCTGGAAGTCTCCTCTGGACCTGCCGCGTCTCCGCAGGATTACTGGGCGTTGTTCCCAGACCTCGGCTGGCAGGTGAGGTGATGAGAGGCCTCTGTTCACCGCCGCTGCTCCAAGTGTTTGCACAAACCAGCGCTGACTTTCGCCTCCTCCGGAAGACCGAAGTCATACATTTTTAACTGGAGTTTTTCAGCCCAAGAACAAACTGGCCTCCTGCCCAATTTGTGGGTGAGGATGTCGAGAGCGAGAACCGCACCTCTGCCCTGCTGGCAGCAGATAAAAACAAACCTCTCTTCTTCCCCTCCTCCACAGGCGGGCTCTGGTTAAAGTGCTGACTCCGGCCCGGGTGTAAAGCCAACGGGCAGAAACTGTGTGGCCGGGCCTTGTCTCTCTGGCAGTTCAGCCTGGGACTGCCTTCCTCTCTGCTGTTTCTCATCAATACTCTCTGGCAGATTCAGCGTAAAGCTTGTTATTCTGTGTGTGTGTGTGTGTGTGTGTGTGTGTGTGTGTGTGTGTGTGTGTGTTGGGGGGGATCTAAGGCTCCCCCAGAGGAATGTCAGCATCGTTTAAAACCATAGGTGATAATATTAATTTCTAATTCTTTGAAGTCTTTAAAAGAAAAGAAAGCCTACAGCCTACACAGCACCCCCGCAGGGACAATCTTCATTTGGCTTTTGGACGAATCCAATTGTGATAGGTAAAGCTGTGCAGTCCTAGCAGAAGACAGAGGAGAAAAAAAGCAAAAACGAGGGAGGAAAAGAGCCTGCCAGCAGCTGTCGTCTATCTTGTGAAGAGTAAGAAGTGCTTACCCGTGTCCAGATAGTAAATCCTACCTGCTTTATTAAATAAATGTAGTATTTCACTCAGAAAAGGAGACCTTTGGAATATCTGGAAAATCTTCCAGGCTTTGAAATGGAATAAAGATTGATTTATATGGAGGTTCTCTAGTGTGTGTGTTTTTCTTTCCCCTGACACAAAGAATGGTAACTGAGACACGAGATTCATTTTAAAAGACCAAGAGAAGGGATTGGGCATTGGGCATTTCGATGCTTTATTTTTCTTTCTTAGAAGAAGAAGGACCATAGTGCTTATTGCAGAAGCTCTCACGGCTCCGGCGTTGCAGTGAAAGTGAGGGGTCCGTCTGAGCCGGTCACATAGCAGGCGTTCGGAATGGCAGCTGCTTTGGGGATGAAGGGTTTGCACCCAGGTTTTTAAAGTGCTTGTTTTCTTTGTTTTTACTTTTGGCTGTGCTGGGCCTCTGTTGCCCTGAGGCTTTTCTCTAGTCTCAGAGAACAAGGTCTAGTCTTTAGTTGAGGCGTCTGGGCTTCTCACTGCGGGGCTTCTCTCGTGGACCATGGGCTCCAGGTCATGAGGGACTCGGCAGTGCAGCCCCCGGCTACAGAGCACAGCCTGGCAGTTGTGGCACGGGGCTGACTTGCTCTGAGGCATGCGGCATATTCCCGAATCAGGTGTTGAGCCGCGTGCCCTGCGTTGGCAGGCAGATTCTTTACCACTGAGCCACCCGAGAAGCCCCTGCATCCGTGGTTTTGAATTAGTTTTGTTTTCCTTGCCTTGAACCAAAGGTTATTTAAGTCTTCCCTATTATTCAGGATTATTTCAACTGCAAATGATAGAAACCCAAATAAAACTGGTTTAATTAAAAAAAAATAAACAGTTGGGAGAGAAAGTATAAAGTTCATAGGGTAATGAATGGCTTCAGGTGTGGCTGGATCCAGGTTCTTAAGTAGTGGCAACGGGATTCTTTCTCCATCTCTTAGCTCTAACTATTATTGGCTTGATTCTAGTAAGCGTCTCGTGGTGGCCCCAAACAGTTTCAGGCTCCTCCAGCTTTGCACCTCAGCCAGTGAAGGTTTCTCCTTAAGGAACACCCACAGAGTTTAGGGACCCACTTGAGTTGGATTAGCAGAGCTCATGAACACAGCCTGAATAATCGTTATGGCTAGTGGGATGGGATTATGCTGACTGACACAGTTCCCCTCCTCCCAGCAATAGAGGCAGTCAACCCTGCTCAACTTCATAGATGGAGAGTGGGGGAAGGAGCTCCTTAAGAAAAACGCAGGTGTGGCAACCCAACAGGGGACAAAAGCATTGGAGGTCTCCTTTAGTGGCTGAAGCGAGTTCTGGGAACTTCGCATCATCTCACTCCTTCTTTTGCCACTGTCTACCTTTTCTTTTCCATTCCTCTTTCTTCATTTATTTAATAACTGTTTGAAGGCCTTCCGTATGTCAGTTCCCATGTCGGTACCAGAAGTACAACAGGCTCTTTCAGAAACTGACATATTATTCCCTCAAGGATTTCATAACTGAATCCATATTTAGTGAGTACTTGCTATACCCACACTTTCAATGTTCCCACCTTTGGGCTGAGCCCAATATTAGGCCAAACAAACTTGGAAACTTCTTAAAGAGATGGGAATCTCTTAGGTGCCTTCTGAGAAACCTATATGCAGGTCAAGAAGCAACAGTTAGAACCGGACATGGAACAACGAACCTTTTCAAAATTGGAAAAGGAGTAAGTCAAGGCTGTATATTGTCACCCTGCTTACTTAACTTGCATGCAACTTAGAGTACATCAAGTACATCAAGTGAAATGCCAGGCTGGGTGACTCACAAGCTAGAATCAAGATTGCAGGGAGAAACATCAGCAACCTCAGATATGTAGACGACACCGCCATAGTGACAGAAAGCAAAGAGGAACCAAAGAGCCTCTTGATGAAGGTGAAGGAGGAGAGTGAAAAACCTGGCTTGAAACTCAGCACTCAAAAAACTAAGATGATGGCGTCCGGTCCCATCGCTTCATGGCAAATAGATGGGAAAACAATGGCAGGTTTTATTTTCTTGGCCTCCAAAATCACTGTGGATGGTGACCACAGCTGTGAAATTAAACGACACTTGCTCCTTGGAAGAAAAGCTATGACAAACCTAGACAGTGTGTTAAAAAGTAGAGACATCACTTTGCTGACAAAGGCCCATCTAGTCAAAGCTATGGTTTATCCAGTAGTCATGGATGGATGTGAGAGTTGGACCATAAAGAAGGCTGAGCACCAAAGAATTGATTCTTTCAAACTTTGGGGTTGGAGAAGACTCTTGAGGATCACTTGGACTGCAAGGAGATCAAACCAGTCAATCCTAAAGAAATCTACCCTGAATATTCATTGGAAGGACTGATGCTGAAGCTCTGGTACTTTGGTCACTGGATGTGAAGAGGTGACTCACTGGAAAAGACTGATGCTGGGAAAGGCTGAGGGCAGATGGAGAAGGAGGCAACAGAGGATGAGACGCGTGGACGGCGTCATCGACTTGATGGACATGAGTTTGAGAAACTCGGGGAGATAGTGAAGGACAGGGAAGCCTGGTGAGCTGCAGTCCATGGGGCCGCAAAGGGTTGGACATGACTTAGTGACTGAACAATATTAGGTGCAGGTGGAAGAGAGGAAGGCGGGAAGGAATGACTTGAACTTTGCCCCTGGAGAGGAAGCAGCGGTCATGTAGCTGCTAACATTGCCGTGCCTACTGGGTATCTGACCTGTGCTAAGCACGTGTGTGTCTATTGTCACAGAGCCCTGGGGAGCTGGCCCTGTTGTTGTGCCCATCTTTCAGATGAGGAGGCTGAGGCTCATAGAGTGTGAGTTACTTGTATGAATTTACCCAGCTGGTAACTGATAGCCTGGAGTTCCCACTACCCCGACCACCACTCTGTACTATTTGGAGTTAGGGTCACATTATGTGATTCCCTCACTGATTCCCCTCACCCCTCTCCCCCAGAACAGACTGAGGCCAACATGGGCCAGGCTGGTGACATGAAGATGGCGGAAGGCTGGCCACCAGGAACACAGGGATGTCTTAACCTCTTTCACTGCCTCCCTGCCGTCTCCCCGCCAGGGGCATGACCAGGGAGAAATATTTCTCACTGCAACAGAAACAGCAGAACAAGCAACATGGTAAATGGAAGTGAACCTTGGACTTTGGTTAGTGATGGAGAGACATTAGGGACTGCTAGGGACTGGGGCAAACTTGGCCTTCACGCCATCTCAGTGGGGCAGCTGCCATGTAGGAAGGTGAGGTTTCTGTTGTCAGAGCATCTGATTTTTTTTTTCTTTGAGGAATATTATAAATACTAAAAATATTTTTTGATGAAAGCTCTTGATTTGTAAATGTTGGTAATCCAGAAGATCTCAAACCTTTTGTGGGACAAATGAAACACATCTGTGACTCTGCCATCTTGAGATTTCTGGGCCAGAAACTTCTTAAAGACAGAGTTCCAAAGCCAAATAAATTAGTGACACCATAGATGCTGCACCTTGCCTTGCAGATTTATGAAAGTCACCAGCACGTGCGATGGTTTGAGGTGTCCTGAATAAGCACGTTTTCAGCTTGTTGGGACTTTGTCTTTCTTGAACACGTTAAAATTCCACAAATTCCTCCCTGGCCCATCTTGGACCTCTACAGCATCCCAGGGACTCATGTTGTCTGGACCAATGTCCTGACGTGGTGGTGGGCACACCTTAGGCTCTAGACGGGCACCATTCAGACACGGCCTCTCATCCCCAAGTCTGGTTCCCCCATCCTGCTGGCTGGCAAGGGGTCTCTTTGGTCCTACAGTTGTCCTGAGTACGTTCAGGGGAGATGGCCTCCTGGAGTCCTGACACTCATTTTAGACGAGCTCTGGCCAGAGGGCTTTTCAGGGTGAAGGGCCTCGTGGTTGGGTGTCAGCGGGCTCCCTGGGGATGTGGTGGTGGGAGCTGCCTCTGGTGGGGAGCCCGCTGGCCAGATCCCTGAGTGTCTCCCGCATTTCCTGGGCAGTGGCTCCACCCCTGGACCCGTCCTCCTGGCTTCTTCTGAATCTTCTCTCTGCTGGCATCACCCCTTTGACCCATCACATCAGAGAGCCCTGCGTCTCAGGACTGGAGGCAAGTGACTGGGTGTCTCGGGCGCATACATGAGAGGGCTCCTTCCAGAGCTGAGCTGGAGCTTGCACAAGCAGGAGGGGAGCACCTCCTTCGGTTCCCACACCCGTGCTGCTCTGCCTCCCTCTCCTCCCCCCCGGCTCCTCCTCCCCCTCCTCCCTTGGTCCCCCTCCTCCCCCTGCTCCTCCTCACTCCCCTCCCCCTCCTCACCTCACCCAGATCCTGCATCTTTCTCTCCCCTCATATTGGCACTGCAGAGTCTTTCAGGAAGAGCTTTGATTGCCCGGGAAACCTGGACTTCCAGTCATTAACAATAAGTTGGGCTTTCCAGGTGGCACTCATGGTAAAGAACCCACCTGCTGGTGCAGGACCACAGGGTCTAGTTCGATCTCTGCATCCAGAAGAGCCCTGGGGTAGGAAGCGGCAGCTCGCTCCAGTGTTCTTGCCTGGAGAATCGCAGGGACACAGGAGCCTGGTGAGCCACAGTGCATGGGGCTGCGAAGAGTCGGACATGACTGAGCGACTAACACTCATGCAACTGAGCAACTCAGCACAGTTTTTTCTGGAGGGGAGGCAGAGTTGTCTAAAGAAGATTCCATGTCTGATGGGTCTCTTCCCTGCAGTTTTCATTCTGTCCTGGAAAAGGAAAGCACCATGGGCTAAAATTCTGCACTGCAGTTAAAAGCGGTTACTTTTCTTTAAATCGAATCATGCCATGCATTCATAGCCTCCTCTTGAGTTGTGAATCACTGTTGAAATGGCTGAAAATGTCGGATTTGAAGTCACATGCTTGATTATAATCATGGCCTAGCCAATTATTGGCAACATAACTTTGACAACTTAATTGAACCCCTGACTGATGATTGCTCAGTCTGACTGGTTATATCACTTTATAGAATTGTCCAGGGGGGTCAAATGGAACTCAGTGATGTTTATAAAGAATCTGGGATGATGCAGCCCTTCCAACACAAAGTACCAATAAGCAGTCGTTCAATGCCACATGGATTTGCTGTGAATCCACACTGGGAAGGCTTTACTCTCCATTCTGGTGTCTTTGGCTGCCTCTTGAGAAATCTGTATGCAGGTCAGGAGGCAACAGTCAGGACAGGACATGGAACAACTGACTGGTTCTAAATAGGAAAAGGAGTAAGTCAAGGCTGTATATTGTCACCCTGCTTATTTAACTTCTATGCAGAGTACATCACGAGAGATGCTAGACTGGAAGAAACACAAGCTGGAATCAAGATTGCCAGGAGAAATGTCAATAACCTCAGATATGCAGATGACACCACCCTTATGGCAGAAAGTGAAGAGGAACTAAAAAGCCTCTTGAGGAAAGTGAAAGAGGAGAGTGAAAAAGTTGGCTTAAAGCTCAACATTCAGAAAATGATGATCATGGCATCAGGTCCCATCACTTCATGGGAAATAGATGGGGAAACAGTGGAAACAGTGTCAGACTTTATTTTTGGGGCTCCAAAATCACTGCAGATGGTGACTCAGCCATGAAATTAAAAGACGCTTACTCCTTGGAAGAAAAGTTATGACCAACCTAGACAGCATATTGAAAAGCTGAGACATTACTTTGCCAACAAAGGTCCATCTAGTCAAGGCTATGGTTTTTCCAGTGTTCATGTATGGATATGAGAGCTGGACTTTGAAGAAGGCTGAGCGCCGAAGAATTGATGCTTTTGAACTGTGATGTTGGAGAAGACTCTTGAGAGTCCCTTGGACTGCAAGGAGATCCAACCAGTCCATTCTGAAGGAGATCAGTCCTGGGATTTCTTTGGAAGGAATGATGCTAAAGCTGAAACTCCAGTACTTTGGCCACCTCATGTGAAGAGTTGACTCATTGGAAAAGACTCTGATGCTGGGAGGGATTGGGGGCAGGAGAAGGGGACGACAGAGGATGAGATGGCTGGATGGCATCACTGACTCAATGGACGTGAGTCTGAGTGAACTCCGGGAGTTGGTGATGGACAGGGAGGCCTGGTGTGCTGCGAGTCATGGGGTTGCAAAGAGTCGGACACAACTGAGCGACTGAACTGAACTGAACTGGTGTCAACTGTTGCAAGTGTACATCAGGTGGTCACCCTGGAGCCTCTCACAGTCTGGCGAGGGACAAGGAGACTAAACTAGCAAGGCTAGAGGTGACTAAGTGTCCTGCAAAGAAAAACACTGATGTCCCGGTGGCATAATTTGGGGTCTTCCATCAAACCTGGGGAACTGGGGACAGCTTGCTGTTTCATCTGATTCCCAAGGTCTCAGCCAAGGCTTCCCTGGTGCCTCAGTCAGTGAAGAAGCTCCCTGCAGTGCAGGAGACCTGGGTTTGATTCCTGGGTGGGAAGATCTCCTGGAGAAGGAAATGCAAGTCAGTCCAGTATTCCTGCCTGGAGAATCCCGTGGAGAGGAGCCCAGCGGAGTCCATGGGTCACAAGAGTCAGACATGACTCAGCAACTAAACCACCACCACCAAGGTCTCAGTCAGGATAGGGGCGCTGGGGGAGAAAGATGGGGAAAGGTCCAGATGGAGGGGAGGGGCTGTGATGAGATCCAGGGACAGCCCTTGTGGGTTTTGCCACTTGAATCTGTAGGGACAGAATCTGTTCCTTTTAGTTTCACTTTAAATGAAACTGCTAATCACGGGTGATTTCCAAGTGTATCTTCCATTGGGGCCTTTGTTTGACATGAGGTTTTTCAAGAGAGGGAGCGACATTAGCATGTCTGAGAGATTCCTCTGGGGCTGAGTTTGGAAAAGTCATTAATATAACAGAGAGGAAGTAAAAGGCATTTCTGAGCAATTTCCAATTTCAGATCCACTTTTCTGCTAGCAGGATTTTGACCTTTCTGTTCTATTTATTTAAAAAATTAAATTTTCAACAGAATTCAGCCCTCCACAATGGGGAACTCTATAATTGCTGACCCGAGTCAAAGCACAGTTCAGGCTTCGGTCCCTTGTTCTCTGCAAGCTGGCGTGGCAGAAATGCACGGCCTGGGTCCGCAGCTCCTGTATGTTCCCCAAAGATGCGCCCACTAGCTCCCAGACTCTTAAGTTCACACTGGAATTCTCAATTCGTAATTGGTGATTCTCCCCGCTTTGAAGTAGCTGTAGTGGTTGGCTGCGCGGGGAGGGCCTAGAGGAGCTATTCCATGTTCAAGGTCAGGAGGGGCGGCGGTGAGGAGATACCCCTCGTCTGAGGTAAGGAGCAGTGGCTGGGCTTTGCTGGAGCATCCATGAAGAGATACCCCATGTCCAGGGTAAGAGAAACCCAAGTTAAGATGGTAGGTGTTGCAAGAGGGCATCAGAGGGCAGACACACTGAAACCATAATCACAGAAAACAAGTCAATTTAATCAAACTAGGACCACAGCCTTGTCTAACTCAATGAAACAAAGCCATGCCCTTGGGGCCACCCAAGACGGGCGGCTCATAGTGGAGAGGTCTGACAGAATGTGGTCCACTGGAGAAGGGAATGGCAAGCCACTTCAGTATTCTTGCCTTGAGAACCCCATGAACAGTATGAAAAGGCAAATGATAGCATACTGAAAGAGGAACTCCCCAGATCATTAGGTGCCCAACACGCTCCTGGAGATCAGTGGAGAAATAACTCCAGAAAGAATGAAGGGATGGAGCCAAAGCAAAAAAAAAATACCCAGCTGTGGATGTGACTGGTGATAGAAGCAAGGTCTGATGCTGTAAACAGCAATATTGCATAGGAGCCTGGAATGTCAGGTCCATGAATCAAGGCAAATTGAAAGTGGTCAAACAAGAGATGGCAAGAGTGAACGTCGACATTCTAGGAATCAGCAAACTAAAATGGACTGGAATGGATGAATTTGACTCAGATGACCATTATATCTACTACTGTGGGCAAGAATCCCTTAGAAGAAATGGAGTAGCCATCATGGTCAACAAAAGAGTCTGAAATGAAGTACTTGGATGCAATCTCAAAAATAACAGAATGATCTCTGTTCGTTTCCAAGGCAAACCATTCAATATCACAGTAATCCAAGTTTATGCCACAATGAGTAACACTGAAGAAGCTGAAGTTGAATGGTTTTATGAAGACCTACAAGACCTTTTAGAACTAACACCCAAAAAAGATGTCCTTTTCATTATAGGGGACTGGAATGCAAAAGTAGGAAGTCAGGAAACACCTGGAGTAACAGGCAAATTTGGCCTTGGAATGCGGAATGAAGCAGGGCAAAGACTAATAGAATTTTGGCAAGAAAATGCACTGGTCATAGCAAACACCCTCTTCCAGCAACACAAGAGAAGACTCTACACATGGACATCACCACATGGTCAACACCGAAATCAGATTGATTATATTCTTTGCAGCCAAAGATGGAGAAGCTCTATACAGTCAACAAAAACAAGACCAGGAGCTGACTGTGGCTCAGATCATGAACTCCTTATTGCCAAATTCAGACTCAAATTGAAGAAAGCAGGGAAAACCGCTAGACCATTCAGGTCTGACCTAAATCAAATCCCTTATGATTATACAGTGGAAATGAGAAATAGATTTAAGGGCCTAGATCTGATAGACAGAGTGCCTGATGAACTATGGATGGAGGTTCATGACATTGTACAGGAGACAGGGATCAAGACCATCCCCATGGAAAAGAAATGCAAAAAGGCAAAATGGCTGTCTGGGGAGGCCTTACAAATAGCTGCAAAAAGAAGAGAAGTGAAAAGCAAAGGAGAAAAGGAAAGATAAAAGCTTCTGAATGCAGAGTTCCAAAGAATAGCAAGGAGAGATAAGAAAGCCTTCTTCAGCGATCAATGCAAAGAAATAGAGGAAAACAACAGAATGGAAAAGACTAGAGATCTCTTCAAGAAAATTAGAGATACCAAGGGAACATTTCATGCAAAGATGGGCTCAATAAGGGACGGAAATGGTATGGACCTAATAGAAGCAGAAGATATTAAGAAGAGGTGGCAAGAATACACAGAAGAACTGTACAAAAAAGATCTTCAAGACCAAGATAATCACAATGGTGTGATCACTCACCTAGAGCCAGACATCCTGGAATGTGAAGTCAAGCGGACCTTAGAAAGCATCACTGTGAACAGAGCTAGTGGAGGTGACGGGATTCCAGTTGAGCTATTTCAAATCCTGAAAGATGATGCTGTGAAAGTGCTGTACTCAATATGCCAGCAAATTTGGAAAACTCAGCGGTCGCCACAGGACTGGAAAAGGTCCGTTTTCATTCCAATCCCAAAGAAAGGCAATGCCAAAGAATGCTCAAACTACTGCACAGTTGCACTCATCTCACACACTAGTAAAATAATGCTCAAAATTCTCCAAGCCAGGAATCAGCAATACATGAGCCATGAACTTCCAGATGTTCAAGCTGGTTTTAGAAAGGGCAGAGGAACCAGAGATCAAATTGCCAACATCTGCTGGATCATGGAAAAAGCAAGAGTTCCAGAAAAACATCTATTTCCGCTTTATTGACTATGCCAAAGCCTTTGACTGTGGGGATCACAATAAACTGAAAAATTCTGAAAGAGATGGGAATACCAGACCACCTGACCTGCCTCTTGAGAAACCTGTATGCAGATCAGGAAGCAACAGTTAGAACTGGACATGGAACAACAGACTGGTTCCAAACAGGAAAAGGAGTACATCAAGGCTGTATATTGTCACCCTGCTTATTTAACTTATATGCAGAGTACATTATGAAAAATGCTGGGCTGGAGGAAGCACAAGCTGAAATCAAGATTGCCGGGAGAAATATCAATAGCCTCAGATATGCAGATGACACCACCCTTATGGCAGAAATTGAAGAGGAGATAAAAAGCCTCTTGATGAAAGTGAAAGAGGAGAGTGAAAAAGTTGGCTTAAAGCTCAGCATTCAGAAAACTAAGATCATGGCATCTGGTCCCATCACTTCATGGGAAATAGATGGGGAAACAGTGGAAACAGTGTCATGCTTTATTTTGGGGGCTCCAAAATCACTGCAGATGATGACTGTAGCCATGAAATTAAAAGACGCTTACTCCTTGAAAGGAAAGTTATGACCAACCTAGATACCATATTCAAAAGCAGTGACATTACTTTGCTGACTAAGGTCCGTCTAGTCAAGGCCATGGTTTTTCCAGTGGTCATGTATGGATGTGAGAGTTGGACTGTGAAGAAGGCTGAGCACCGAAGAATTGATGCTTTTGAACTGTGGTGTTGGAGAAGACTCTTGAGAGTCCCTTGGACTTCAAGGAGATCCAACCAGTCCATTCTGAAGGAGATCAGCCCTGGGATTTCTTTGGAAGGAATGATGCTAAAGCTGAAACTCCAGTACTTTGGCCACCTCACGCGAAGAGTTGACTCATTGGAAAAGACTCTGATGCTGGGAGGGATTGGGGGCAGGAGGAGAAGGGGACGACCGAGGATGAGATGGCTGGATGGCATCACTGACTCGATGGACGTGAGTCTGAGTGAACTCCAGGAGTTGATGATGGACAGGGAGGCCTGGCATGCTGCAATTCATGGGGTCGCAAAGAGTCGGACATGACTGAGGGACTGAACTGAACTGAACTGAACCGTTTGTTGAGTTGATGAGTGCCCTTTGCCTCCAGTGTCTTCTAGTCATTCCTCCACTCAGTACATGGTAAATTTCACAGCATCTCACCTTTGCTTATATGATCTCCACACGTAAAACTCCGTATTTCTGCAGCAGCCAAGATATCGAACATTTAAATTCCTTGATATTCAAAAAGCCTCCTGAAGACAACTTTCCCGCCTTGACTCACACTGATCATCGTGTCCAGCCCAACTTGCCCTCTTGTCTTTCCTAAAATGGGAGTGCTCCCGTCTGCCTCAGGGCCTTTGCACATACAGTTCACCTGACCTAGGGTGACCAACTGGTTCAATTTTCCAGGACTGAAGAACTTCCCTTGCTGTGGGATTTCCAGTGCTAAAACCAGGAAAGTGTGGACAAAGCAGAACAAAATGACGACCCTACCTGCAAGGCGGACTCTTCCCCTGCTTTCCTTTCTCTTCACTCGGCTAACACTTGCTCTTCTATTAGCTCCCAGCTCAAGTATCACTTCCTCCAGGAAGCCTTTCCTGACAACTTGGACTAGATTGGAAGATGCAGCCTGCCAGCATGCTATTATTTTTCTCCAAAGCATTTATTTGGGTTTTTAATCTCATGTTCACACAAAAGCACTAATCTGCTTTCTGTCTCTATGGATCTACTTATTTTAGTATTTTATTTCATACCTGTGGAGGGGTGAGATGCTTGATGGGTACGAGCTTTCATTTTGGGGTGATGAAAGCTTTTTAAAATTTATTTACTATTTTCCACTCTAGTGGGTCTTTGCTGCTGCATGTAGGCTACAGCTGCAGTGGTCAGGGGCTCCTCTTCATTGCAGTGTGTGGGCTGTACTGTGCCAACATGTTGGAGGAAATAGACAGGATGACGTTATAGACCGAGGGGTGGGAGGAGTGGCCGTGAAGGCAACCAGGGTGTGTTGTCACCTGAGAGGAGCCAAGGGGAGGAGTAGATGCTCGTGTGTTCCCTTCTGTAGCCGTTCATTTGTGCACAGCTGACACATTACTGGACAAACAGAAACCACAGCGGTTGTTTTGGGGGAAGGGAAACAAGGATCTGACCTAGAGTCAGAGGAGGAAAGGTTACTTTTTATTTCTGTGGGTTTCTTTATTTTCAGAGAATTGTTTATTAGGGACAAATACAAACACACACACAAACGGCAGTGTCATGAATCGTGACATAGCAATCGCTCAGTGTGGGCAGTGTTCATTCGTTGCCAATCTTGTTTCATCTGTGTCCCCACTGAATCATTTTGAGGCAAACCCCATTTTATTTATGGATATTCTAGTTTGTCTCTCTGGAATTGTTTTAAAAATGTAATATTGTAGGTGTGATAATAGTGTGGCTAAGAATAATATTGTTACTTCTTATTATATATTTTCAGCTTGACTATTTGATTAAAATCATCTTTTAATATTTCATTGTTTTAAAAGAAAGCTAGGATCTTGTTTCCTTGGTTCTTTTTTCCCAAATGTGATCTGCTGAGGGGCTGAGTGAAGTGACTGCATGACTCACGGACCGCTCAGCCCTGTGAATCAGAACGCAGGGCTTGGCCTTAGAGAATGCCAGCCTCGAACCTCACCTTTCCTGCTTGTTTTCTGTCTGACTTGGACAAAGTCCTTAGCCTCTTGGAGTTGCCCTTTCCTCATGTAAAATAAAGTAACTAAAATGAGTATCTGGCTCACTGTGAGAGTTATAGGACATTTTGCAAGAAAGGATGAGCGACTCTGGCATGGTGGTGAGACAGCGCGCATCCTGTGCGCCTCACCGCACCCTGCAGCTGGCTGGCCTGTCATGTGTTGGCTGCAAGCATGGATTCTGAAGCCTGTATCCCTTTCTGCTAGCTGGCTAACTTTTAAAATTTAATTTTATTTTTATTATTATTCTTTTAACATTTATTGTTACCCTGACAGATGCTCAGACAGTATGTTCTTAGTGTTCAATAAATACTTTTTGTTGGGCCCCCCAGCCCTGGGGTTTCAGTTCCCCAACCAGGTATGGAACCATCGGTGCCCTCTGCAGAGGGAGCATTGTGATCCCATGGATGGTAGCCCACCAGGCTCCTCTGTCTATGGGATTTCCCAGGCAAGAATGCTGGATTGGGTTGCCATGCCCTTCTTCAGGGGATCTTCCCGACCCAGGGATCAAACCTGCATCTCCTGCATTGGCAGAAGTACACTTTATCATGGAGCTACCAGGGAAGCTCCACTATCCCTACACATAGAAACTTTCTATCACAAAATTAGCTGCACCCTGATCAGGACGGGAGAGCATAAAGCTCCCCAAAGACGCTGGGGTTCAGCTCCCACAAACAGCACTGTCAGACTGAAAAATAAGGGTGCACATTTGCTCTTGACTTCAGCCCGTGCCTACTGGCAGTGATAGGATAGAAGAGGGGGTCAGCTCAGCTCCTGCAGCATCCTAGCCAGCTCCCCTTTCCCCTGGGGAAGGGTCAGCTCATGCAGTAAAATGGAAGGGCCTTTTTCCGTAGCTTTGCTGAGCAAAGGGTGGAGAACGGCAATAAGGGCTAAAACTTCTGGAATTCTGTTCAACTGTGAACTTCATAAAAAAGTTTACCATCTTCCTTTCTTCAGGTATCATCACTCTTACGTCCAGGCATGCCTTCCCAGGCAGCTCAGAGGTAAAGAATACACCTGCCAGTGCAGGAGGCTCAAGAGATGAGAGTTCAGTCCCTGGGTCGGGAAGATCCCCTGGAGAAGGAAATGGTGACTGTACTCCAGTACTCTTGCCTGGGAATCCCACGGACAGAGGAGCCTGGCGGGCTACAGTCTGTGGGGTCCTAAAAGGGTTGGGCACGACTGAGCACACACACATATGGGGATTGCTTGTCTGAGAGGCACATCTTTACGTGAAAATATATGTCAAAGCCTTTAGCTCTGATGCAGAGTACTCCTGCAGAAAGCAAGTTTTTGTTGGTATAATTGTCACTGTGGTCATGATATGTGCACAGATAACTGTGACACGAGGCAGAGGCCAACGAGCATCTTATGAAAGTACAAGAGAGAATGGAATGGAAGCTTAGAGAGGAAAGGACTCGCTTCCAGCGTGAAGGTGGATGGCAAGCGTCTTGAGAAAAGGAGTTGAAATGATGCGAAGAGGGAGGGGAATTTCAAATGACCCTGCATGATGGGAAGTGTTTGGACAGGTGGAGATGAGGGGAACGTGGAAGAAGCCAGCGTGAGCAGAGATATTATGGGATGTGTATAAGAAGTTCGGCTTCTCTGAAGTGTGGATTCCATGAAGAGGGAACTGTGAGAATTAAAGTGGGAATTACAGATCCTGACTGAGTCATGGAAGGCCTTGAACTCAAGGCTGAGGGATAGAGAATCTAATTTCTGGGTCAGTGGCTCATAAACTACTTCTGTCCTGACACACCCGAGGGATGGTGTTCATATACCTGACTCTCCCTTATGGGAAAAGCCAGGGGTTTGCACAATCCCAATGTAATTCCCTTGCTTCCTCTTCTGTTTAAGAGAATGTATCAGAAGGCAAGTGAGTGAGAATGACAGTTTCAGAGAGATGGACCCACTGATTCATTTTGAACAAATTGATCATTATCAAACTTTGTGGCTCTAATTATAATTCAGAAGCAGTAGATTACACAGTGGTTAAAAAACGGGGCCAGGCTGCTTGGGTTTGACCCCAGGTCTTCTGCTTACTGCCTGGATGACCTCGGGCACGACACTGAGCCCCCTGTGCCTTCACGTCCTCGTTTGCCACCTGGGGGAAAGAGAGTGCCTAATCACAGGGCTGTTGGGAGGACTAAATGAAGTATTGCCTGTGACGTGCTTGGCATAGATTAAGTGCCCCGAAAGGGTTAGGGATTACAGTCTGTAAGTCACTGAAGACTCCTGGGTGGTGGGCACCATGGCTCTCAACTGTGGGGTTTTGAGCAGAATGACGGCAGGGCAGAGATGCAGACGGCCGAGCAGCACAGAATGGAGTGGGGGGGGGGGGGGGCGCTCTGAGGTCCGCCGGTGTCTGAGCCCTGCGTTACCGTCCACACGGCCTTGAGTCAGAAAAATGAACTCTGAGCTGCAGGCTCCCTTCTCTTGTATAAGATGAATATGATGGTATCACAGCCTGGTTGGGAGGGGTCAGTGAGACGAGGCCTGTGAAGCCCCTGTCGTGGTCCCTGGTGCGTCTGTCAGCCGTCTGCCGCTGTGTGTGGAGCAAAGGACCACAGGCTTTGCCCTTGAAGCAGCTCGCAGTTGTCACCTCACCGTCTCTGTGGGTGTCTCCTACTAGGTTCTCCACAGGTTGCAAGCCAAGGTGTCGACAAGGGCCAGGTTTTCATCTGAAGACTGGAGAAAGATACACCTCCACATCTGCGTGAGTGTTGGTAGAATTTGTTTCTGGAGACCCCCTTCAGCCCCTACCTGTTAGTAACTGTTGATCTGAGGCCACCCTCAGTACCTTGGCCCCTGGACCTCCCTTGAAATGACCACATGCTTCACCAAAGTCATCAAGGGAGAGTCTCTTCCAACGTGGGCGCTGAATTCTTACTTCATGTAATTGCATCCATGTAATCACATCATTCTGTCACTGCTGCCAGTTCTATTGGTTCAAAACAGTTCACAAGCTTCCCTGCTGCCTCCGTGTTAAAGACTCTACCTGCCAGGCAGGAGACATAGGTGTGGTGCCTGGGTTGGGAAGATCCCCTGGAGAAGGGAATGGCAACCCATCCAGTATTCTTGCCTGGGGAATCCCATGGATGGAGGAGCCTGGCGGACCTCAGTCCACAGGGTCTCACAGAGTTGGACATGGCTGAAACGACTTAGCTTGAACCCACCCTAGAGGGCGAGGCGCTGTCATGGGTCATGCTCTCAAGAGGCGGAGACAGGCACTGTTGACAACCCCAGGTGGACAGTGAGCAGAGAAATCAGAGTTGTGCTTCTAACTACTCAGAGGTTTGCCCAAGAGGCCTGGACACCCTCTGACTCCACACCAGTTCTCCGCTTGTCCTCGGTTCTGTGCCCCTGGTGATGACCTTCCCGGGATGCATCACCTACACTCCCGCTGACCTCTGGTTTCTGGTTAGCTTCAGCCAAAGCGGCGGCTGTGGGAGTTTGGAGGATGAAAACGAGATATTTGGGTCATGTATCTCCCTGTTCTCCTTATCGTCTCTGTCCACAGCTCATGTTAGGCAGCCCCCTCCCACCCCTGGAGCTTCCCCTGGGCTCGGCTAAGAGCTGCTCATTCAGCGCTTCTCTCCGGTGCGTGCGGGGGGCGTGTGGTGTGTGTGTGTGTGCACGCACGCGCGCGCGTGTCATGTAATGAAAACTGTGCTTTACTTCTTTTTCTCAGTGTCTTTTTTAAACTTTTTGCTTCCTATTGGAGTGTAGCCAGATAACAACGTTGTGATGGTTTCGGTGAACAGCACCGGAACTCAACCATATATACACGCGTATCCATTCTCCCTCAAACTCGCCTCCCTTCAGGCTGCCGCTGAACCCGGAGCAGAGCCCCTTGTGCCACACAGCAGGTGCTTGTTGGTTATCCATTTGAGAGAGCCGCGTGTGCCTGTGCATCGCCAGCTCCCTAACTCTCCCTTCTCGCCGCCGCGCCCCCGCAGCCGCAGCTCATCCGCGCGGTCTGCGCGTCTCTGCCTCGAGCTTCGTCCGCATCGTTTCTTTTCAGAGCCGCCGTTCGGGGCGCCAGGCGCTCTGCCTCCGCCTCTGTCTGCAGCGCCTCGCTGAGCGCGGCGCTCTGGGCCGGTCTCCGTCGCGGGCGTGATTCCGCTCTTTCTGTGGCTGGGTGGTGTTCCGCTGTGTCTGTGCACCACGTCTCTAGCGACTCCTCTGTCAGGGGACACTTAGGTTGTTTCCCCGTCTTGTCTGTTGTAAATACCACCGCAATGAACATCGGGGTGCATGGGCTCTTCAGATGATAGCCTGTCCTGATAGATACCCAGGAGTGGGATTGCTAGGTCATATGGCTGCTCTATGTTTAGTTTTTTCAGGAATCTCTTTACTGTTCTTCATACTGAGTGCGTGTTAATCACTTCAGGTTTGTCCAACTGTTTGCAGCCCTATGGACTGCGGCACACGAGGCTCCTCTGTCCACCGGGATTCTGCAGGCAAGAATACTGGAGCAGGTTGCCATTTCCTTCTCCGGGGGATCTTTCCAACCCAGGGATCGAACATGCATCTCTTGCGTCTCCTGCACTGGCAAGCAGGTTCTTCACCACTAGTGCCACCTGAGAAGCTCTCCACAGTAGCTGCACCAGCTCACGTCCCCAGCAGGGCCACTTTCCTCCTAAGACCGTGCAGTTCTCCCCCCTCCCTGGTGCGCAGGGTCCTTTGATGCCTCTGAGAGCTCTGCCCACAGCCTCGAGAGTAAACTGCTGATCTCTCTTACGCTGTCCCTTGGAATGGGCTGTCCTCACTAGGATCCTGACTGATAAATCCGACATGTCGCCTTTTGACCTCAGCGGAATGGTGCAAATAAACGCTGTCTTTCCTGTGGTTGACTTTCAGGCCTGTAAGTTCCTGCAGAGTTATATGCAAGCCACTTTGGCTGGAAGCTATGTTGGTGTCCGTTCTAGATTTGGGGGCGGGGGGAGGGGGCGGTGCGGGGAAGATGCTGTTGAAAATCTCCAGACTCCTAGCTCGTTTGATTGCTTTTATGATGCACCTTTTCTCTTGACAGTAAACTCAGTTTTTAATATCTGGATTATACGTCTGGCTTTTCTGAGCCTGAAGTCAAATGGAAAGAATTCGGAAGGTCAGAGAGGCGTGTCAGTTGAGCGCACGCCCCCATGCTTCGTGTCGCCTGTGTTCGTGCCCTGTGCAACCCCTTTGCAAGTTATTTTCTCTAAAGAAGCCGAATGTGTTTCCCTGTCCCAGACCTTGGCTCTGTCTGTGTGATCTGCTTTGGTAAACAATGTTAGTGGCCATACTGCAAAGTCCTGAAAAATGCTTATGAGATTGCCCTGGCCCCCTTGCCCCTCAGCCATCACCACGAGGACAACATAGCTGGGCTGCGCTGGGGGAGGAAGAGGGGGGACGAAAGGCTTGCGGAACAGGCGGTCCCCAGCAGAGTCAGTGAGTCACGTGGCAGGGGCAGGACCCACGTGGCTGGGAGGATGCGTAGACAGTGGCTTGTTCTGCAGAATTACTGCGGCTGTAACTCATCCAAGTGGAGGTGAGAAGCCCACTGTTTCACAGCTTATTCTTCTGGTAGTTCCCCTCACAGGACTAAGAATCCCTTCACGGAAGGCCCTGGGGGGCAGTCATGAGTGAGCCAGATGGGGTCCCCAGCCTCGGGTCCTCCCTCAGCTCAGTCACTGGCACTCAAATGTCACAGACCCCCACAGCCGTGGATGAGACACTTCATATCATCCTGCACTTCCTCCTTCCGGCTGTGTTTCTTCAGGATCTTTTGATTGTAAGTGATAGAAACTCAATCAAATTGACTTCAGCATAGAAAGGAAAAAGACATATTGACCCCTGTCACTGAGAAGGGTAGGGAGGATGACTCAAGGCACAGCTGGATTAACTGTGGTGAAGAATTGATCCATGTCCCTCTGGTTCCTATCTTAGCCAAGAAAACAGTTGAAGTATATAATGATGCTTGAATCATTCTATAGATATATATATAATCAGTATATGTATAATGATGCTTGAATCATTAATGATCCTTGAATGCTTACTATATGCCACTCCTTGGAAGAAAAGTTATGACCAACCTAGACAGCATATTCAAAAGCAGAGACATTACTGTGCCAACAAAGGTCCATCTAGCCAAGGCTATGGTTTTTCCAGTGGTCATGTGTGGATGTGAGAGTTGGACTATAAAGAAACCTGAGCACTGAAGAATGGATGCTTTTGAACTATCGTGTTGGAGAAGACTCTTGAGAGTCCCTTGGACTGCAAGGAGATCCAACCAGTCTATCCTAAAGGAAATCAGTCCTGAATACTCATTGGAAGGACTGATGCTGAAGCTGAAACCCCAATACTTTGGCCACCTGATGGGAAGAGCTGACTCATTGGAAAAGACCCTGATGCTGGGAAAGATTGAAGGCAGGAGGAGAAGGGGACGACAGAGGATGAGATGGCTGGATGGCATCACTGACTCAATGGACATGAGTTTGGGTGGACTCTGGGAGTTGGTGATGGACAGGGAGGCCTGGCGTGCTGCAGTCCATGGGGTTGCAAAGAGTCGAACACGACTGAGAGACTGAACTGAACTGAATATGCTGAAAACTACGAAGTGTTTTTAATGCAGATTCTGACAACCTCAGGAGACCAGCACAGTGTGTCACGCCGCGCTGTGCTCACAGATCCCCTACCAGAACCCCACTGTCAGCACTCCATGGGGGAGAACAGCATAAGATGTACAGCTGATACTGCTAGCCATTCTAAGGAACGCATCTCTGCTTGGAATGAGCATATGGTAAACGAAATTCATTTCCTTTACTCTTTGTCCATTTTATTATCTTCAAGTATCTCATACAATCATTCTAGGACATGTTGATTTATATATTTCATACGTCATGCCCACTAAATGTAAGTGGTGACTTTATCTGTAGCTCTGGTGAAGAAACAGTAACTTATTCCAACTCTGGAGGGAAGATCTACATTGGACTTCGTGAGACATGTGGGGGGAATCATTTGATTTTTTTCATCCAAACCAAGACACTTTTGATAGTAAAAGGAGATGCTTTTAAGAGTCATGTAGGGACAAAAGGCATCAAGTTGCACTGCTCCGAGGAGATGGGGACTGCTCCTCTCTGCTCTCCTCCACACAAGGGTGTGATGGAGAGGAGACCCTACAGACTGGGAAGACGGTCTGTACCAAATCTTCCGGCACCTTGAACTTGGACTTCTCGGCCTCCAGAACTGTGAGAAACAAATGCTTGCTTTAGCTCTTGGGTTTGCCATCTTATTTCTCCTTATTTAGTTTAGCTTTTATTGGCAGTTTAACTGCTCAACCCTGGAGACCAGTTCACCAGGCCTCTGGGAATTATTCGCTACATTACAGTTTTCATCCCACTTCACTTTCATTTAGAGATACGAAAATTGGCTGCTGCTTTTTTTCTTCTCCAGTTCTTTTTCAAGGTTCCTCTTTTCCCCGGCCTCAGATTTAATGAAAACCTGAATAATTGGATGAACATACTGCCAGGTTATATTATGAAGGCATAAGCAACATAAAAGACTCACACCTCCATATAACTAAGATAAACCTGAAATTCCATCTTGATGGTTCCCCTAAGAAATCATTTCTTCTGTGAGGCTTCCTGGAGGCTCTCTCCTTTACACATAAGTTTGCCAGGAGCATCAGGTCTTGAGAATAAATATTTCCCAAGCAGCTTTGGTTGACTTTCCCAAATCTGCACTACTCTTACAAAACCAAATTCTTTGAATAAGTCTTTATGCACCATTTTAAGCTTGGTATTAACATTTTTGTTTTTGCATATTTATAGCCATTCATGTATTTAAATGGCCCAGTGTACACCTGTCTTGGGAATCAGGCGCCCCTTTAATTATCAAGAATCAGCCTCCCTGAGACTGATAAAACTATTGAGACCAAAACTCAGTGCCAGCCTGGAATGATGCTACTAAAATTTGAAAGATAATTCGCTAGCCTGTCAGCTTTACCGTCACTACTAAATTTCCTCCCAATGAAAAAGGTGTGATTCTCCAATCGAGCTGCCTGGAGACTAATGACTGCCTTGCAAATCCAGATCTGGAGCCCGTGTGGCCCCAATCCCCCTAAACTGATTACTTTGGTGTCTTTTAAGGTTCTGACACTAATTTAATTGACTGCTGTGTGCAACCCCAGGAAAAGGGGGTAAAAATCCGTTCACATCCTCACTGTTTAAAAAAACGCCCTCCAGGAAATTACTGGCAACTGAGGGGCTTGCAGAGGAAGGATCACCAGCAGAGACCTCATTCAAAGCAGTTGCACCCCATTCCCTTGGTAAAACGAGTACTTTGTTAGCTTCCCCACCAGGTAGCCCGGTTATCGCGTTTGGCCATAAAACACACACAGTCATTTTTATATGTTCTATTTCAAAACCATGTTTTGCAGCAGTCGACTCTAATGTGTTCATACGTGGCTGCCTTTTTTGGACTCAGTCAATGCCATCGATTTCCCTTTAAATGCGAAGATTGCACAGTTCAGTTTTAATTGAGGATCCAGTTGCAAGGGCTGTCTCGGCGCCAGGCAGTTTGTTTTTCCCCTAATCAATCGCCTTTCACTGATGAACACTGGTTGGGCTGGACCTGCCGTGGTTAGCATTTCCCCCTTAGTGTCGGGTACGGAGGTCTGTGAACCTGGAAGGGAGAAGCACACGCAAGCGGTTGACTGGAGAAGACGTTTTCACAAAACCCTTAATATCTAGGTTAGGCGTTTTGTTTATGTCTTAATAAAGGAGTTGAAGCTAAGGTTAAGCTAAAGTGCCCTGGGGAATCATTTTAGAGGGCGTGACTGTGCTTGAGTTTGCTACGTAAGACCACTCTCCTCAAGGGAAGGGATACCTCGGTCTCATTGATGTTTCCAGCACATTGATGGAGACCCTCTTCCGCCTCCGGGCCGTCCTTCCAAGTTTACCAGGCACTGCTTCTCATCAGGCGTGCTCAGTCGGGTCCGACTCTCTGTGACCCCGTGGACTGTAGCCAGCCAGGCTCCTCTGTCCGTGGACTTCCCGGGATGAAAATAATGGAGTGGGTTGCCATTTCCTCCTCCAGGGGATCTCCCCAGTCCAGAGGTCTAGCCCACATCTCCTGGGTTGGCGGGCGGGCTCTTCATCGCTGAGTCGTGGGCGAAGGCTTCGCTGCTTTGTTTGGTCTGTTTGCCCTCTGACTCACTGCTTCGCTGACCTAAAGCCGAAACTGAGTGAGTGAAGTGCTAACTTGTTAGCTGTGTGACCTTGGGCAAGTCTTCTTATCTGTTTTCCTCATGAATCAATTAAGAATAACCCTAAGTATTAATACTTCCTGGAGCTTTCCAGGGTCAACTAAAAGAATGCATATAAAAGGCCTGGATCCATGCCTCCTGATAGGGAGGGTAGATAAATACTGTTGTTGTCCCCAAGGTGTGTTTGACTCTTTGGCAACCCCATGGACTGGAGCCCAAGAGGCTCTTCTGTTCATGGGGTTTCCTAGGCAAGAATCCTGGAGTGGGTTGCCATTTCTCTCTCCAAGGGCTCTTCCTGACCCAGGGGATCAAACCTGCATCCTCCACACTGGCAGGCGGCTCCTTTAGCGCTGAGCCATCAGGGAAGCCTGTAAATATTAGCTGTTGTCACAGAGCGTCAGTGGAAAGGGGCGAAGTGGCCACGGTGACTTCCATCCCTGAGCAGCCACGCCTAGTGGGCCCTGTGCCTCAGGCACAGTTCTGTGTGTTTTACAAACAAGCGTTCCTTTACCTCTCAGACCAAGCCCACAAGGGAGGCACAGGTACTATTGTCCCATTTGATGGATGATGAACCTGATGAGAACATTGTCTGCAAGAGTACAGAGCTGCGCACCATCCTAGGTGACCTCCTGGGAGAAGGGTGTCCCAGGAGAGGGAAGGTCAGGCGTGCAGGAGTAAAGGGTGTGTCATGGCAGGTGAAGTCACAGAAGAAGGTTGGCTGTGAGTGGGGGTCTAGGAACATGGTTCATTCTGTAAGGCATCAGAGACCTTCAGGAAGGAAGGAAGGAAGGAAGGATCCAGCTGTGCTATTCAGGAAAATAACTCAGGCAGTAAGGCCGCTGGAAGGAAAGCTAGGATTTACCTTCTGTGAAGGTCAGTAAACTTCTGTGAAGGGTCAGACAGTAAATATTTCAGGTTTTGTGAGCCATCCAGGCTCTGTCTCCACGACTTACTTCTGTGGAGGCACAAAAGCAACCATCAACAATGATGAATGAACGGGCGTGCTGGTGTTCCAGTAAAACTTTATCTATAAAAACAAGCAGTGGGCTGGATTTGGTCAGTGTGCCATAGTTTGCCAACCCTTAGTATTCCAGTAGAATATTTAAGCCTGATAATTAATTATGGTGATTAGTTTTGTCTCAAATTTAAGAAAAATGAAACAAAAGTTGTTCTTTATTCTTTACTCTTAGCAGAGATACGTTCACAAACTAAATCTTGGAATCTCTCAATTCTGAATTAAATAATAATATTTGACAGGGCTGACTCTTGATGGAGTTGCCAAGATGTTGGAATGATCACTATCAGTTTTCTCTTTCTGCACCAGCTCTTCTGATTTCTAGGTCTTCAGCACTCTGGAGCCTCCGCAGGTATGTGGTGGCTGAGTTGCACAGGGCAGTGGGTCTCTGAGTTTCTTTGGAGGAGAGAAGGAGAAGGAAGAGGGCGCCTCAGAGAGGGCTTGAGAGAACCTGTTCTGAAGCCATTTCCATCTAGCAAGCATGTTATTTTATTTATAGTATAAGTGTGAGGAGACTTCAGAGGGCCTTTTGATAAAGATTCTGAGTGATAAAAGAATATTAATGAAACAGTCTGGTGTCATTTCAGGGGTTCCAAAGAGCTCCAGTACCTTAGTCCTTTATATCTCTGCACAGAAAAGAATTCAGCGTAAGGCGAAGCGGTAGATGAGAAGTGATTTATTAGAATAGGACTTGTGAGGCAGGCAAGGGGTTGCTGTGCCCTGAAAACATACTGGGCCACGGTTCTGCAGTCAAAGGAAGAGTGGGGAGGGGGCACGTCTTCGTCTCTCTTGCCCTCACGCTTCCCTCAGCAGCTCCTCCTCCAGCTTGGGCAGGGGGGTTTCCTGTCCCTACGTGGTCAAGCCAGGTCCACAAATGATTGTCTCTGTGTGGACAGACAGCATTTCCTGGGGGTCATTAACTCCCTGAGCTCACTGGGCAGGATGTGGGGCTCGTGCCCCCCTCGTTTTATTGTTTGGGGGCCTGTCTTGCGCTCTATATGTTTTTGTTGCTAAGCAAGCCTGCTTGGCTTTGTGGTTAAGCCAGCCTGCTTTCTTGAGCGATCATCACCTTCCTGTGGTCCCCGTATTTTTCCTACTTACAGTTCCCTGGTGGGATTGCCTCTTTAATCACCTAGTTTGTGTCTTTCCTCTGTCCCTGTCATTAATTATATGGCCGATGTTGGAGAGCCCCCCTTCTTGCAGGCTAGCAAATGGCCTGCCTGGCTGTTGTTGAGGACATAAGACTCGGGTCAGAGACAGAGGGCAGCTGGGCACGCACGGCCACGGTGCCAGTGTGTGCGCTGTCTCCTGGAGCTCTGATTCCCACAGGGCAAGACAAACAGGGCTGGTGATGCCTGCACAGGCATCTTGTTGTGGGCTGTGCTCTGAGAGAGGGACCCCAAATTTGGGAAGCCCCAAATCTTTCATAATGGGCAGTATCTACCCTCTTCCGCAAAGGGAGGTATTATCTTTACTCTGTGGATGAAACAGACCCTGCCATTGCTCTGTGTCAGGAGACATCCCGTCCGTCTCCCAAGGCTGTTTGCTGTGCAAAATTCTTGAACAAATAGCCTGTTGCAAAGGCAAGCAGTGCCTCTGCTCACAAGCCAGGAAGAAATGCAAGAGACTCCTGGAGAGCCATCTCCCAACAGCAGGGTTCAGAGCTTGCATTTTAATTAGGCTGGGAACAGAAAGCAGAAGGAACTCTGCTGTAAGGACAGCGTTTACAGCGGTGATGAGCAAGCCGGTGGCATGCTCCTTTGAAGAACCAGAGCCTCCCCCGAGCCCTGCACAAGCCCCTCCACGTTCGCTTTGTCTGCTTTGACCTACGCTGACTGTGTCTGTCTGCTTGTTTCGGTGGTTAGAATTATTTTTATTGAGTTCAGGGCTGTTTTCACACATCCTGAGTTTGGAGAAAGACCTTTGTTGTAAACAGTCTTGATGAATGATCCCCTAACATGCCAGAGTTCCCACCAAGAATGAATCACTTTTGAAGAATGCTGCTGCAACATGTTTCAGGAAATAGCCTTTCTTTCCAGACCTGGATGTTAAACCATTACAGAGTTATCATGAGTTATGGGGACCTTTGACTGGACATGAGATAGAGGGACTGTTGTGTGGTCAGTGTGATTTCTACAGTCCCAGTGACACGGGCTGTACACTTTTATCACAAGCCATTAACAAATCATGATTTCTGGGTGAGTATAAAAGATAGAACTCAATGAAATCAGTTTTGTTTTTTTTTTTTTCCTTTTGGAAAGGCCAGATTCTCTTCAAGTCAGGGGAGTTCTCTCTTGAATTTTTAACAGATTCCTGAGTTACAAATAGGTTTGGAATACTTGAAAGCATAGAATTAATTTATTTATTTTTGTATCTTTATGGTCTATGCCAGGCATGGGCATGTTTCTTGGTATGTGAAAGGTGCTCAGTAACTGGTTGCTACAGTAGATGGTTCCTGTTCGGCAGTAAACAAGCGTGTTAAGTTCCTACCAAGTGCACGTCCCCAGGAGCACGGGGTTTGGGAACATCGCTTTGCATGTGTGTTCGTGGTATCGGTTCGTCTAACTAAGGAGTTTAGACCCGTCGATCCTGCTGATCTTTCTCACTCTGGCACTGGCAGGGCACCCTGTACTTCTGAATGTATGAGGTCCTGTAATCCTCCTAAGCACACAGAGGGGCGGCTCTACCAGCATAGAGACCTTACAGGTGGAAAATGGGTCAGCAGAGTTAACCACCGACCAGGCTGCCACTACTTGGTAGAGGCAAGAGGTGGACTTAAACGACACAGGCTGCCTCTGCAGTCATTTGCGTGCATGTGCGCGTGCTAAGTGGCTTCAGTCGCGTCTGATTCTTTGTGACGCTATGGACTGAAGCCCCCCAGGCTTCTCTGTGCAGGGGATTCTCCAGGCAGGAGCACTGGAGTGGGCTGCTGTGCCCTCTTCTTCCCAACCCGGGGAGCGAGCCTGCGTCTCTACAGCCCCTGCACTGGCTGGCGGGCCCTCACCACCGGTGCCGCTGTCCTGCCTCACTGCGACTCAGGTTTTCACTTCAGTGCTAGAACGTGGGGCATGAACAGGGATGTTCTCCCTCCCTTGAAAGTGGAATATCAGTGAGAAAAGTAGATTTTATCATAATAGATTCCGACCGCGTCCAGCTTATTGGAATTGTCCCAGGTATGGTGGCTGAAAGCGTACGCTTCCTGAGAGTCTTGGGTTTGTTGTTTTTTTTTTTAATTTTTCAATTCTTTTTTTTTTTTCTTTTTTTAAACTGGAAGATAATTGCTTTACAATGTGTTGATTTCTGCCATACAACAACATGAATCACCCGTAAATATATATATATATATATATATATATATATATATATATATGTATGTATATCCCCTCCCATAAAGGAAGGACTTTCAGAGGATGGGTATGAGAAAGATGGCAGATGTCTACTGTGCAGCAGCTGAATTCAGCCACTCTCTGCCCATCAGCTGTCTTTGTCGAGTTGCATTCTATTTACAACCAGTGACGCTATTTTCTCACTTATAGTAGTGCTACTTGGTAAATTAAATTTATGTAGGTGAAAAAACTCTACTGTTGATTTACAAAGGAGTGAGAAATTAATGGCAGTGTATCGGCTGTAGCACTGTGGATGGAGGCAGTGGTCCCCAGATATGGCAAGCATCATAAACACAGGAGACAAATGTCCAGATCCAGGCTGAATCCAGGAGTGGTTTAGACCCTGCAATTCTTTGCATTCATAGTTATTTGTTTGGAAAGACCTAGGTATCAAGAGTCTTGGGCAATATATAGCTATAATTCAGGGCATCGCAAAGAACTAAGAATAGACAGTTCATAAGCTTCAGAGATTTTAGCAAAGCGCTGAAGTCGCTGTGTGTTTCAGGTCAGTTTTCTAGCCCATGCTGTTTTAACACCCTCTTTGCTCCTGGCTCCTATATCCCTAATACCCTACTGGGCATTTTCAGCGGTGCATCCCACTGGTACCTTACACTTAGCAGGTAGAGAGACAAACTCACCGTTGTGTCCCCCACCCCAGCCTGTGTCTCCTCTTGGCTCCCCAGCTGATGCACGCCCGCTGTGCCTGCAGCCTTGGGGACAGCAGGTGTGTGCATCTCCATCACCTCCTAGTCACTGCATCTCAGTGAGTTTTCCCCTGGAGAGTGTCGTGTATCTCTCTTTCCTTCCCACCGTTGCCATTGTTTTCTGGGCCTTCAGCTGCTCTTGTCCGCTAGCTGGAGTCTCCAACCCTCCATTCCCGTTATTCACGTTCGTCTTTAGCTTGATTACAGCTGTCTCTTGTCTCCTCATCATCGGTCATGCCAATAAATGACAGGCATGGAATTTAGCCCCTTTGGTAATTTCCAATAGTCCTGTAACCTAAGGAAGCAAAAATGGTCACAAGAGTGCGCTTGCCTTATAGACATAGCTTCAGCCCTGTTCTCTTGTTCAGCCTTCCAGAGAAACCACCACTCTCCCATTTTACCTGTATGGATCCAGCTTGGCCCTGTATTGTCCTTTAAGCAGGTCACAATCATTACTTTCTCTCTTAATCCAAATTTCCTCCTTCTCTTCATTCCCTTAACTTCTTGATCTATACTGTTACCTCTTACTAATCACCAGAAGGTATACTCTGAAAAGAACATTAGCCTCACTACTTCCCTGGTGGGTGACTGGTTAAGACTTGATCTTCCAATGCAGGGATGCAGGTTCGATCCCTGGTCAGGGAGCTAGGATTCCATGTACCTCATGGCTGAAAAGCAAAACCTAAAACAGAAGCAATACTGCAACAAATTCAATACAGACTTTAAAAATGGCCCACATTTTCAAAAAATTAGCTGTGAACTCAAAATTGATAGGCAATGTTCAAACTTTTCTCCTTCCCCTGTGAGTCCCTGGAGTGTGTTATTAAGACAGAAAAATTTGAGTAGCTAAACATTTGCATTTCTTATTTGTTTTCCCCCATCCCTTCCAAGTTCATTTGAATTAGGATACATCTGTTAAGCACACGTGCCCAGGACATTGGACCAGTTACAGCCCTAGGTGAGCTAGGTAGGAACAGTGAGGAGCATCTGTTTGCCCCGAGCTAGTAAGATTTCCGAGGTTTGGAGTGGGGCACCAGCTGTCTTGCAAAGTCCTGATTTGTCACCAACTGTGGAAAAATGATAATGATCCAGAAATGACTAGAGCTGTCAAGGACAAGGCGGGAGAGGAAAGCCCTTTGGACAAGGGGCAGAGATGGTACCAGCCTGTTTCTCAGGAAACTTTCCCTCCCATATCCCCCCTCCCCATCTCATTCCAATTCTGGGTTGACCTGGGAAATTGCCAAAACTCCTTGGTATGGGTGGTAGTAGAGAGATAATAAAATGTCCTCCTATTTGACAAATAAATGGGCTCTTTAATTTTTACATTACTTCAGGACCAGAAGGCCATGGTTCTAGGTAGTTTTGAGTAGTTTTAACTGATTCTGACCTGTCTTAGGTTATACGTCCATTATCCTCCACAGGGCTGTTTCAGAATGTTCCAGACCTTGTCAGGCCTCATGTCTCCAACTTCTGTAACTTCACCCTTTTCATCTATAAGCAAACCATTTGTTTGGCCTGTCCCACCAGAAGTTCTTAGGTCAACTCAGCATGACCAAAAGCATACAATTCAATACTTAAATTGAATCTTTACATTCCACAGATTCTGTCTCTTCAAATAGAATGCACCATCCTTAATGGCAAAGATTATGGCATTTAATTCCATGTTTCTAACAGAGTACTCCGTCTTCCTGTGAACTCAAAGTGCTGGACATGTGGCACAGGACTCTATCAATGTGTTTCTGATTGATTTATTCTACAAAAAGGTTTTGTGTCTCAACTGTGTGTCAGACCTTGAGGTTGGCGATGGGTCCACAACTGTAAACAAGTTAGAGATGATTCCTGCTCTCATGGAGAGGTGGGTAACGGCAAGTAAACACATGGGTGGTGCAGTTAAAGCTTGGGATTGTGCTATGAGGGAAGTAAGATCGTTGCTCCAGCAGTCTGGAGAGGTGGTCAAGGAAGGTTCTGCGTGGAGGTGATACTGAAACCAAGACCCAAAGATAAGGAGTCACAGATGCAAAAATGCAAAAATGGGAGGGAAAGAGGTTCTTCTCTAGGAGACTCTAGAGGTCCCTGTGCTGATGGCGGGGCAGGAGCGTTTGTAAGGTCAGAGCTATGCAGGCTCCAGCTGCACTTCCCAGACGGCCCTCCTGGTAGAGAACCTGCCTCCTGTGCAGGAGACACAGGTTCGGTCCCTGGGTCAGGAAGGTCCACTTCAGTGGCAGCCCACCCTAGTGTTCCTGCCTGGGGAGCCCCATGGACAGAGGGGCCTGGGGTCTACAGTCCACAGGGTTGCACGGAGTCGAACACGACTGAAGTGACTCAGCACGCACACACGCACAGGTTCCGGCCCTGCTAACCTGTGAGGAGTTGGGGTTTTGATCTAAGGGTAGTGGAAGGCCATTGGAGGACTAAAAGCAGGGGGGGCACAATATGAAGAACAGAGGAGTGAGGATGGGGGGGGGCAGGTGAGGAAGGCTCTGCCCCCGACCAGGTGAGAGGTGAGGAAGGCTCTGCCCCCGACCAGGGGAGAGGGGCTCGTGGCTCCTATATGGTGATGGTGAGGATGAAGGGAAATGGCTGGACTGGGGAGAAACTTTGGAGGTTACACCGGTAGGTCAGTGAAGGATGATGTGGAGGGGACAAGCAGGAGCCAGGGTGAAGCCCACATTGCTGCCTTCTGAAGGGTGGGGTCACTTACTAAGAAGATTTAGGGGAGAGACATTGGTCTTCATTTTGGACACGTTAAGTTGAAGGTGCAGATGAGTCGTCAAAGGAAAGATGTCGAAGGAGATGTTGGTTTTCTGATTCTAGAGCTCAGAAAAAAGAGATCTAGGCTAAAGAAATGAATTTGTGTTGCCGAGAGGTGGTATCTGAAAGCCACAAGAACAGGCAGAAGTCCGCCAAGGGGGCAGGACGCGCTGCCGTGGGCTGGCGATGGGGGAGCCCTGCGCTGTCCACGTGGGGTGAGTCCAGCAGAACCGTATTTCGGATGCAGCGCTCCAACTCCCAAGGCTATTTCCACCATTAATGTCACGTTTCAAGGACCTGATGCAGACTAAGGATTGAAACTGGGCTAATGTATTAGATAAAAAAAACAACAGAACTCATCAGTGTCATTGTGAAAAAATTTTTTGAAGAGAAAAGAAAGTTGATGATAATTTCCCAACAATATGCAGCGATTGTGCCAAACTTGTTTTCATGTGGCAAGATCATTCAGCTGAGCGATGGCATGAAGGAAGATAATTGCACTGTGTATATGGGACACAGCTAGTTAAAAGCAAAATAAATAAGTAAGTAAAAGTTTTACAGGGATGGGGGGAAAGAAAGGAGAAATTCAATCAGCTTGTTTATCGCCCTTTTGTTATACCTCCGGAAGTGGGTGAAGGTGTCTTTTCCTGGTTTATTCCTGTTTATTTTAGCACTGAGAAGATCAAACAGGTTACTTTCAATTGCTTCAGTGTTTCCTTACTGTTAATTTGTAATCACATCAGTAATTCATGACCAGCTTTTCACTCTTAGAAATGAACATGGCGTAGATATGGCTGGTTTCTTTCCTGACCTCTGCACTCAATTCAGCACTTAGCCCATGGGTTCCACGAGCCCTTTAGCCTTTTTCTCAAGAGCATTCCCATGTGTCATCTTTGGAAAGAGACACATGTACCTTTGGAAATATATACTGGTTTATTCTTCCTTTTAGACATCTTTGCTTTTAGTGTGGACCATTTTCAAAGGCCGTATTGAATTTGTTGCAATAGTGCTACCGTTTTTGTTATTTTGCCCAGGAGGGATCTTAGCCCCACCCAGGGGTGCATTGGAGCGTGAACTCTCAGCCCTGGAGCGCCAGGGAAGCCCCCCTGCCTTCTTTTACACACGGCATTGCCACTTTTTCTTCTGCCCCAAGTATATCTTTTATTCCTTGCTGTGCCAGGGCGCAGTGAGTTGCACGGCGTTTTAAAATTGTTAGGGAGGGTTCTGTGCTGTGTCCACGCCTGTCTCCTGGCAGATCTTCAGACTGTTTCTGACTCTGTTCATACGGACAGGCTGCTGGGAGCATCCTTGACATGCCTTGTGATCCGCAACAGCCTTCCAGGAAGAAATTTCCAGTCAACGCTGTGCCTAGGAAGAGCGTGGTTTGTGCCTGCAGAGTCAGACTTAGCAAGCGTCTGCCAGGCTCTTCCTTTGTTCTGGGCTTAGGGTTAGTGCGTTAGGCCTACCCACTGTCTCGTCTAAATCTCCAGGCATTAGTGAAATGGGGTCTGTAGTCAAGTCTACGCCAGGGTGGAGGGAGAGGAGAATTCTCAGCTAAACAGCTGTCTCAAGGGACACAGTGAGTACTTGAAGCCAGGTATCAGAGCTGACCTGCTGCACCAGGCACTTCCATGATGGTCTGAGACAGCTGCTTATAGTTATGGAGAAGGAGGGCCTTGGGGGCATACTCCCTAGGTCCTGATTTCAGATCCCTGCTCTTTCCTGGAGGACGGGCCATGGCGCTTTCTTGTGTCACACCGTCTCTCACAGCTCTGGCTTCCTTACCTGGAAAGCAGAGCTCTGAATAATTCCCTGATCAGATGGCATGTGACCTGTGGTTGTCATGGATCCAACATCATGAATGAGCTTCAAAAGGTGAGAATACCAAATATACAAAACGTCCTGTGATGGCATGAAGAACAGTCCCTGACCTCAAGGGGATTAGGCTGTCTACCAGTAACTACAAAGGACAGAGTGGCATCCAGGTCTCCAGGTATCTGACCAAAGGCCAAAATCCTTTGTTTCTTTTTATCCCTCAGCCCTAAACCTGCTCAGAACTGCTACTACCTTAAACATCTCTGGACCTTTCTGTTAGTTTGAAGAGATCTAAATCAGAAACTATTTTTTAAAGTTTTGGACAGAAACTAGGAAATGGACCCCCCTTTCCGTGAATTTCTGGTGATCTGGAAAGAAGCATGGCTGAGAAGAGAGCTGTGTGTGGAGACTTCCAAAATAACGAGCAGCTTTCAAGTGCCCTCTGCGCATCACCAAGTATGTTAAAGCTTTACTTGAGGTACTAGAACTCTAGGTTGCGAGATCCAAAAGACTTGCCTAAACTTTTCAAGAGCAAAAGAGAATGCGTTGGCTCATGAGTCGTTCCAGCATAGCCCAGCTTCCGGCATGACTAGGCCGAGGAGCCCCAACAGTGTCACCAGGCCCGTCTTCCTCCCTGGAGGGCTTCGGTCTCGGTGCCTCTGGTTGGCCTTCTTCTTCACTAGGTTCACTTCTTGGGGTAGAGAGACGGCTGCCGCGTGTTCTGAGCTGATGTCCTGTCCTTTTAGTGACTTACCCTGGTGAGCATCCCTCATTTCCTGAAAAGTGAAATAACGGGAGTTGAGCCTCATTTGACCTGATTTCTCTACATCAGGTAATGTGTCCATCCTTAAACCAGTCGACTGTTGTCAAGAGATGGGTTATTTCGGTTAGCCAGGCCAAGGTCAAGCGTCTGTCCTTGAAGCGGGAGATGAGTAGTCAGGACCCAGTCTAATCACTTCGACTGAGAGGGGGAAGGCCTGAGAGAAGATCAGGAGGCGTGGGAACGGGCCTTGGATTTGCAGAACTCTCAGATGCCTCGTGTGAGTGTCACGTTTAGGTCATGCAAAATCTGTGGAGCGGCCCTTGGTTAGATGATGAGACAATGTTTTGAGTGGATAATTCGCTTGTTCAAGGCCACTCAGCTAGCAGTTGGAGAAGCTGGGTTTCGAGTCTTGATTGGATTGCATTCTTAGCGGTTTAACTGTCCACATTTTAGCATTACCATTCTACCCCTCTTCTCCGCTCCCACACCGCTCCCTTGCCCCAAAACAGAGGGTGGTCCATGCTAACAGCCACTGTTCAAATCCCATTAGCATCGGTGGTGCCTGGTTTTCCTGAATGGCACACAGCAAAGGCCAGCACACAGTCATATCAGGGAAATCTTTACTAAACCAATACATTACTATCGGTCTTTTCAACTTCTCAGCAAGTGACCTGCGCTCAAGGGTAAAGCCAGGAGCTTTAAATCACAGGAAAGCTTCCCCTTGACTGGGTTCCACACAGGGATGTGAAACCAAGTGTTGTCTATTTTGTGTAACTCTATAATTAGTAAAAATCAAAATGTCTATGCATGCGTTCACTGTAGTAAATTATTAGGGAATTGACCTTAATGCCCCCTGCTCTGAATCACTAACTTACTTTGGCTCTGCAGCTGTTGAGAATCTTTCTCAGGCATCATAATATTTCGTTGCACAGCAGCTTCATGTTGAGTGCAGCAAAGTTTGAACAGAGTGGAAGGGGTGTGGGATGGATCCATTCCCAAAGAGGGAGGGAAGGGCTCTGTGTACCCTGAAGGAACAGTACTTGTGATAGGAAAGCAGAGTGGGGAGGAGAGGGGCTCTCTTAGCGATCTCCAGCTCAGACTTTCTTTTTTCTGCCCACAAGTTTAGGCCTTATCATGTCACGCTCGGGCTGTTTTAATAGAGAACTTCCGAATGGTCTTTGTCTCTTTCTCCTCACCATTGTGCCAGATTCATCTTCCTGAAGCACAGGATTTGTAGCACAGCCGATTCATAAGTCTTTAGCAACTCCATCTTGCTAATAAACAATACACAAACACCTTCATGTACATTTTTGATTCTTCCTCAACCTAGCTTTCAAGCCACGTCCTCTGTTACTGTCCAGCATGATGCCTTTGAGCCTCTGGTCTCTGCCCTGCACACCCCTGCTGGGCAAGAGAAATATTTCAGGATTCTCTGCTTATCTCCTCCTCTGAATCTTTCTCCTACCTCACTTAATGCATTTGCCTCATCCTTGAATATGGATGATTTTGGTGAAAAGAATAATGGTCAAGAAAAGGTTTGGGAAGTAGGGATCAATAGCAATATGGCTCATATCTTGGAATGCTGTTAACTTGTGCCACCTTCTAAAACTATATGGAGTCGTTTATTGAAACTGCCACGAACGCTGCCATGCTCCTCTGTGTGTATGCCCCTTCGAGTATTTTTTAGGTTAAATCTCAAGTAGTGGTTTTGCTGAGACATAGAATCTGTAAATTTTAATGGAAACTGTCAGGACACGCTCCTGTCTCATCAGCAGTCTCTGAAAGAATGTGCCTGCCTGTCGGCGACCAGCACTTTGTGTCCCGGACTCTGATGTCTCTCACACTCTGCTGGGTGCTGCTCTCTTGCTGAGGGATGGGTGAAGGAATGGTGCTGGAAGTGGTTCAGCTTCATCCGCAATGTTTGAACTTTTATGAGCAGAATGAGCTCATACATTACCTATGAAATGTAAACTTCTTTCAAAGATTTAAGATTGCATCCATGTGACTGACGTTGGAGGTTAGTGCTCTTCACGGAGACAGGGCCGTCTGAGAGATCGGCGCCAGGCTGGGGAGGGGAGACCAAGCTAGGAACAAGTGCATTCTTAGGCTGAGACCAAAGCCTTGTGCAGAGACTGGAACTGGAGTCAGGGTCCTGCTGAACTGAGATTCTGAATCAGTAGCAGAAAAGACACCAAGCTGGAGAAGCCAGGAGAGGAAAGAGAAGTCAGAAAGCAAATCACCAGGTCATCAGCCCCGGCGTTCGGTAAGAGCTCATGGCAAGCAGGGAGGAAAGGTGCAGGGGCTCAGACGGACTCGTGTGGACGAAGCTTCCCTGGGGCAGTGGGAGAGGAAGCTGGAAAAGAAGCATCTTCCGAAAGACTCAAGTCTCCCTTTTGAGAGATGCCCTCACTGGCCTTAAAGACACAGCTCTCTGCATTAAACAAACTATATTACTGATATCTGAATAAGTTCTCATAATTTGAAGAAAGCTGAGCGCTGAAGAATTGATGCTTTTGAACTGTGGTGTTGGAGAAGACTCTTGAGAGTCCCTTGGACTGCACGGAGATCCAACCAGTCCATTCTAAAGGGAGATCAGCCCTGGGTGTTCTTTGGAAGGAATGATGCTAAAGCTGAAACTCCAGTACTTTGGCCACCTCATGCAAAGAGTTGACTCATTGGAAAAAACTCTGATGCTGGGAGGAATTGGGGGCATGAGGAGAAGGGGACGACAGAGGATGAGATGGCTGGATGGCATCATCGACTCGATGGACACGAGTCTGAGTGAACTCTGGGAGTTGGTGATGGACAGGGGGGCCTGGCGTGCTGCGATTGATGGAGTCACAAAGAGTCGGACACGACTGAGTGACTGAACTGAACTGAACTGGATGTCTCTTTTCCTCTATAGAACTGGAACCAGTTTGTAATTATGTATGTCTTCTCTTCTGGGCCTCCTGTGTCTAGTCCAGAGGCTGGAAAGCCTTCTTGAAAAGGGCTAGCTGGTAAATAGTTCAGGCTCTGTGAACGAGATGGTCCCTATCTCAACTATTCAACCCTGCTGTCAGCCTGGGAAAGTGGGTATAGGCAGTGCATATGCAACTGGGCATGGCTGTGTTACAATAAAGTTTTACTCAAAAACGTAGATGGTGGCCTGATTCAGGACATACGCTGTGGTTTTCTGACCCATGATCTTATCCTCATTGTTATGTAGGGATAATAATAATATAATCTCCTCTGTTGATCTGAGAATTGAGTGAGAACATGCAGGTAAACTACCGATGGAATAAAACTCATATTTTATGGCAAGACAAAAAATTAAGCATAAAAATTTTCTCTGCCCATTTGGAGCAGGGTTAGTGCACCTGCACTTGTCAGCCCTCCTTAGGAGATAATATTCCTTCTTAATCTCATAAAGGGCCACAACTTCTTAGAAGATACCTTCCTTCTTACTCTTGTAAGGGGTCATGAAGACCCTTGACCCCCTATTCAACTTGCAAGTGTAGATCGGTGTTGTATAAATTGTCAGTACATCACTTAATAAAGAAACTTTGTCTCAAAACTTATATACAACTATGACCTCTAACAGGTGGAACTCTGAGCTTTCTGCAAGACTGTCTCCTGGTTATAATCCTCAGGTTGACTAGAGTACAATTTTCATTTCTTTCCTAGGCTGACTATTGATTATTCTTTTTTCACTAACACTACTTGGCTCAGTGTTTGGCATGTAGCTTTTTATTTTCATATTTTCTTAATTAACTGTTTAATAAGTGTAAATTTTGTTCTGATCCCTGTAATTATTTTATACGCCTATCTAGTGCCTCTGCTCATGAACCTGTTGGTTAGGTCTGGTTCCTTGTCACGATCTTGACCAGTGGGTCTCTCACGCTTAGAGGATTCTGAGCACTTAAAACCGCCCCCTTCCCCGAAATACCCAAGTGATTTTAATGAAGACTGAAAATGAAACTGTCAGTTGCTCAGTTGTGTCTGACCCTTCATGACTGCATGGACTGTAACCGGGCTCCTCTCTCCATGGGCTTTCCCAGGCAAGAACACTGGCGTGGGTAGCCGTTCCCTTCTCCAGGAGGTCTTCCCAGCCCAGGGATTGAACCCAGGTCTCATGCCTTAGCAGGCAGATTCTGGACTGTCTGAACCACCAAGGAGGACCCTAATAAAGACTGGACATGTCCCTTAAGGCGACCTGACTGGAGCGCCGCGGCTAATTGCTCTTGGCTGAGGACGGCACCTGGCATTTGATCTTGAGACAGGCCTCCTGCAGGAAATGGATTTCAGATTCAATCGGGAAGCTCAGCGATCTCATGGATGCATAATAAAGACATCTCTTGACCAGAACCCCCTGAGGTTAGAGTGTCCTAGAAGTGATTAAAAGCTATTTCACTGAGTGTTACTCTTCAAAGTGAATGAATATTCTGATCAGTAGGGCTGTTTGAACTGAACTACTTTTTAAGTGGTAACTTGATTTGCTGTTTTGATAAGTCTGATGAAGTGTGTTTGAACATTAGCAGAAATTTAGCAGACATTCCGATCTGTTTGTACAATTACCCCTAAATTGTAGGAATTATCCGCTCATTAATACTGTCATTTGCTCTTTGGGCTAAGACATGTAGTGAGTGCATAGTAATTAGAATAAAACTGGAAGCAAATGAACAGATTGGTTAATCATCAGAAGTAAAGTTGCTTCAGAGTAGTTTTGTACCCCATCAGGATGTAGAGAAGCCGTTGCGGGTGACTTAGTACCTTGCTTTAGTCTAATTACATTGGAGTTTGATACTTTATTGTGGCAAACCTATATTTGCAGTAGTTGATATCTTTTGAGAATATAGGTGAGTGTCAGGACATTGGCTCTAAAGAAGGGAGGTTTAGAATCGCACAAAAGTATTTCATCCTTCTTATGAAAAGAAATATCAAAATCCTTTTAACTCCAAAGTGAAAACTTGGGAGATTTTCCTGGTTGGAGTTTTTCTCTAGAACGAAAGATTCAGTGTCTAGTTACGGTGGTGTTGAAGAGTTCAGGTTTCAGAGACCCCATTGTTTTTTGTTGTTTTTTGCAGGTATTTTTATTTATTTTTCAAACTCTAAACTTTTTATTTTGTATTGGAGTGCAGCCAGTTAACAATGCTGTGGCAGTTTCAGGTGAACAGTGAAGGGACTCAGCCACGCAGACACATGGGTGCGTTCTTCCCCAAACCCCTCCCATCCGGGCTGCCACGTGAAACTGAGCAGAGTCCCCTGTGCTGTATGGCAGGTCCTTGTTGGTTATCCATTTTAAATACTGCAGTGTGCACATGACCTCCCCAACTCCCTACCTATCCCTTCCCCCCGCCAGCCACAGTTCATTCCCTAGTCTGTGCGTCCCCTTCTGTCTTGTAAGCAAGTTCACTTGTATCGTTTCTTTTCACATTCCCCAGGTAAGGGATGTTATCCCGTATTCAGAGACCTTGTTTTTATAATTACAAACTAGCCATCAGCTGTAAAGCTATGGGTTGTAGGAGTTGACAAATGCAGGCTGGAACTTTAAGGCCACACTTAACTAACCGAGTGGCCTTAGGCCTCAAGCAGCTAAGGGTAAACAGGACGACCAGCTTGTCCTGCATTGTCCCAGGTCTCTGGGTTTCAGCACTGGAAGTGCCACGTGCTGGGAGCCCCTGTCCCAGGCAAACCGGGGCAGCTGGCGGTTCTCTCAGAAGCCGAGGCCACAGAGGACTGCTGACTGAATGCCTGATGCTGCGGCTCAGCGAGGGTCCTGCTCGGGGGTGCTGGATGACTTCCTTAGTCTCTCCGAGCTCTTGGTGCCTCGTCTGTGAACTAGGGCACTAACACCTACTCCGCACTGCAGCTGCAAGGCCCGCAGGTGGGATGTGAAGGGGGCCATCCGGGTCGCGGTGCCCACGTCTCACTGCAGAGGCTCCTCTAGCGGCAGAGCTCGGCTTCCAGCCTGTGGACTCAGAAGCTGCGGCTCCCGGACCCTGGAGCACAGGCTCAGTAACTGAGGTGCAGCGACTTGGTTGCTCCACAGCATGTGTGATTGTCCCAGATCAGGGATCAAGCCCACGTCCCTTGCATTGGCAGGCCAGTTCTTTACCCCTGAGCCACCAGGGTGGCCCCTTTAAAGCATGTGTTGGCCAAAATGCATGGGTTCAACTGAATGACAGAAAGACTCATTCTGGGGTAAGGACTGACTGAGCAGAGATGGAAATTAATTTAATTAAGAGGCAGGGGAAGAGGGATGGGGACCAAGTCTGATCAGCTGGTTGCTCATTCAGAGCTTTTGGCCTCCAGGTATCTCTTCCCGTTTCTTCTGGAAGCAGGAGTTGCATTTTCCTTCAGGACTCTCAGCCCCTGTATGTGTGCATGTCTCCATCCTCCCCAGGAGGGCATGGAACCCAGATTCGGCCAGAGTACAGCAGTCACCTGGGTACCACAGAGATCGGCATCCTTTGAGTCCACAAGATTCAGACCCGAGACTTGCTGGCGTTCTTGGAAAGGACTGCTGATCTTCCCCTGGCAGCCTCAGCTCTGAGCCCAGGAGTCTCAAGCTGCGGCAGCCGAGCTGTGCCATGTGGAGGACACCTGTCTGGGAGAACAGAGACAGAGAGGGCAGCCGGCTGGCGGCGGGGAGAGAGGAAGGCAGACCCTGCAGCCGGGCTGGCGGCGGTGAGAGAGGACAGTAGACCCTGGGGACCGTGCCTCAGACGTGCATCCTGCCAGGCTTGCGGTGAAGCTGTGCTTCAGCTTTGGTTAATGAATGAATGAATGAGTCAACCATTCTCTTTCCTGTGGTTAATTCAGATATGCTTCTTTCACTTGCAAAAGGACCCACTCTGACTGACAGAAAGTTCTGGAAAGCTTTTATAGCTTTGCCACGTTGGCAGCTGCGTAGCCTCTCCCCGCAGGCAGCTCAGAGCTTGTTTGAAAACTTTCTGCCAATAGTTCAGGTCCTATCCAATGATCTGCCAACGATCTCCCTCATCTCGGCATAAATCTCTCACGATTTCAAACTTAGACGCTCACAAACTACTTTTTAATGGCAACCCAGGTTCTCTATTGAAATCATTGTATGTGTGTAATTAGTAATCTGCAAGATAATTTCAGTTAATTTTAAATTTAAAATCCATCATGCAAAACGAGTTGGATCAGAGTGGAGCTACCAACAAAAGAAATGAATCAGAGTGTGAGAGAAGCTGCACCCAGCCCTGGAAATAAGAATGTGCCGATTTCTCAGGGAATAATCATTGTCTCGATTTTTACTTGTAATTATAATTTAATTATGAACCCACTTTTGCAACATTTTAAAAGTACATAGTTAGCATTTAAGTACTTTCCATATAATTATGTGTTATTGAACCAGCTCATTATGGAGTGGTTGCTGCATAAATTGCTATGCTTTGTGTAAAAATATTTTTTCACTTCAGGTTAACTTGAAATAAAATAAGACACATTATTTGAGTGGTATTTAGAGGCTGCCCTGTACTGCATGGGCACTCTGAACTTGACTGTCGTAAAGACTGGTGAACTTGCTAGCATTGGTAAAGATCATTTCTGGAAACCCAGGAGATTTTTCTTTTTTCTTTCTTTTTTCCCTAAGAATTTACTTCTTTCTTCATTATTCCCCTTGAGACATTCCTAGAGAATACTTGAAAATCCTGCTTCTGACACGTCCATAGTCCCTTCAGCCTCATGGAAGAGTCAGTGAATATTCGATTAAGAGTCTACTATGGGGTGCATCGGGTGGCTTGGTGCTAAAGAATTCGCCTGCTGATGCAGGAGACACGGGTTCGAGCCCTGATCTGGGAAGATCCCACCCGCCGCAGAGCAGTGGAGCCCGAGGGCCACCGCCACTGGGCCTGTGCCCCGGAGCCGGGAAGCCCCAACTCCGGAGGCCAGCGAGCCCTGGGGCCCTGGCTCCGCAGCAGAGAGTAGCCCCCACCCTCCACAGCTCGAGAAGGCCACGCAGCAATGCAGGCCCGGCACAGCCAGTAGTGATAGTGATGAAGACTCTGTGGCTTTATGGAGTTGACGCTAGGGCACGGTTATATTACAGGGAAAAGAAGAGCCTGTTGTGTCTGCAAAAGGCCCGTTCCCTGAGTGGACTGTGGTTAAGGACAATAAGCGCTGACATTCGAGCGCTGTCCTTCCTTCTCTGCTCTCGTTCAGCCTCGGCCAGTCCCGGAGGAATGTAACAGCAATGTGTGTTCTAATGTTGCCCCATTTACAGACCAGGAAACTGAGGCACAGAGGTTGGCAACTGGCACAAGCTTCCAAGGCTGAAGGAGCCAGGCAGGGTCCAGACCCAAGCAGTGCATCTCCAGAGACCAGGCACCTAACAGCCGCGGCACCTCGGCCCAGGGGTCTCATGCCAGATGCTGAGGCCTGCACGGGCACCACTGCAGAGCTTGAAGGGAGCTGAGTCCCGCAGAGGAGGTGCAGTCTTGCACCTCGTGGGTGAATGAATTTCTAGGACCTGGATCCCAAAAAGGAGTTAAGGCAAAGGGGAGGAGGGGGTTGCTGAGACAGAGGGGCCCTCCATCACCACTCACCCCCATCCCAGGGCTGCCAGCCTGCAGGCGGGGTGTGTTTGCAGGTCGTTAGCACTGGCTGCAGGAGAGCGCGGGGCAGCAGTGCGGCTGCCTGGATCTGCGGTCTCTGCCTGTCGAAATCCCCAGGATTTGAGAATATTCCCAGGAATGGAACACTGAGACTGCTTTAATTGTTAAATTTCATTTATTCATGTCCATAGATCAATTAAAATTAAGTGCTGCCGTAAGATCGAAACATTATCTTATAAATAATGACTGCATCTCGAGTTCCAAAGGAAAGGGATACTGTCTTTCAGTTATGCTTAGTCTCCTCGGTGCTTGATTTAAAGGCCATGGAAACGTGAAAAGGAAGTAAGCATTAACAATTATCAAGTGCCTGCTGTATTCTAGGCATCAAGATGAGTGCTTACCGGATATAAGCCTGCTGTGAACAGACACCCAGGGATGAAGTTGTATTCCCATTTTGCAGGTGAGAACCTTGAGGTTTAAGTAACTCGCCCACTCCCTGGTGGAGCTGCGCTTCTAGGCGAGTGTGTCTGGTTGGAATGTGCTTCCTAATCAGTTCTGAAGTAGAGGATTGTGCCCCTCCAGGTGTGCAGGCTGGGTCAGGATGGCACCTTGGGTCCCCCTCTTCTCAGAGACGTGCAGGGCTACCAGCTTCTCATTCACAAAGGACCAGGTGAGGCTGAGACCAAACACGAAGGCACCCAGGCGGCTCATTTCTGGGACACTCAGCAAGAGGAGGATGAGCATTGGTGGTCTCAAAGCCCGAATATGTCGAGGAGGAAACTCACTTTGGGAGCGGGAAGTCCTGGAGACGGATGAGAAGGCCTAGGTGCCACAGTGGGGGTGGGACCTAATCGAGACGGGGAGCCAGGTGGAAGGAACCCGGTCCAGGTACAGCGGTGGTGACGAGGCGCGGCAGTGCTGCGTCCATGAGGCCTCCCTCCCCCCTCTCCTCCCATCCCCAGACTCTAGTGCCCTTTAGGGTCCAGTTCAAAGTGCGCCCGCCCCCGAGGTCCTTTCTGCCTTCTGACTTTGCTCTACTGTCTTCTCCTAAAGATTCCAGCTCAGAACTTTTTTACAGCACGTGCCCATGTTCAGGCGCTCGGTCGTATCCGACTATTGTGACCCCGGGGACTGTAGCCCACAGGCTCCTCTGCCCATGAGATTCTCCAGGCAAGAGCACTGGAGTGCCTGCCATTCCCTTCTCCAGGGGGTCTTCCTGGCCCAGAGATTGAACTGGTGTCTCTTGTAGTTCCTGCATCAGTAGAAGATTCTTTACCCCTGGGCCACCTGGGAAGCCCACCTTGTCTGGACTGGACGCCCTTTCCAGGTGAGCAGTTTGGCAGCTGAAAACAAACCACTTATTTCCACTTCCTTGTCTTGATCTACTGGTAACCAGACCCTTTGCTTTGAAAGTAGAATGGACTTGGAGTAAGCAGCGTTAGAACTGGTGCGGTTACAGCTGTGTGTCTGAACTTTCCCAGGGGACACATGAGTGGAAGACAGCTGTGTTCTGTCGCTTCTCCATTCGTGTCTACCCAGTGCTAGTGAACTGCCTACATGTGCAAATGTTCAACAGAGAGTTGGATACATGAGCTTGTGTCTTGCCCAGTTTGTTCACTCCCTGTGTCCTCCCACCAGAATGAAATATCCCTGAGAATAAGGTCTTGGTTTTGTTTACCATAGCATCCCCAGGGTGTTACACAGAGCCCTGAAACATTAGGGTCTTAATGAACATCAGATTAATAAAAGAATCAACTACTCTTTTGCTCCAGATATCAATCAGGCTGGAAAGTTTTAGTCTGTTTGCACCGTGAAGGGGCTCGTTCTGCACAATCGTTTTAGGGACAGTCTCACCAGCAAGAATGACAGGGAGGCAGAAACAATCGGCACACCCATCAGCTGGCCAAGGGACAAGCCGGTGTGGTCAGTCTGTGCGCTGGAATTATTGTTCTGCTGTGAAAAGGAAGTACTGATTCAGCTCCAGCATGGATGAACCTTGAAAACATTATGCTAAATGAAGGGAGCCAGACACAAAAGACCACATGTTGTCTGCTCCCATTTATATAAAATGTCCAGAACTGGCAACTCTACACAGACAGAGAGGAGACGAGTGGCTTCCAGGGGCTGGAGGGAGGGAGTGAGGGGAGTGAGGTCTCTTTTTGAGGTGATAAAACTGTTCCTGAATTGGGTAGTGGTGATGGATGCACAGCCTTGTGATGACACTAAAAACCACTGAATTGTGTGCTTCAAAAAGCTGGATTTTATGATATGTGAATTACATCTCAATAAAGCTATTTGAAAAAGAAAAACCAAGGGGAAGATCATGCTTGATCAGAGCCTGCAAAGTTCTTTCTCCCCGGGAGCCGTGTTCTGGGGCTCTTCACGGGGTCTCCTAAGAGCTTCCACGCTGCTGCTGTAGAGAAGCATTCCCTTGCGTGTGAACCCACCCTGCAGCTGCAGAGATGCCAGCAGCAGTCTCTGCCGGTTGCCAAGGGCAAGAGTAAATGATGAGGGGCTTCCCTGATGGTCCAGTGGTTAAGAATCCACCTGCCAGTGCAGGGGACGCACATTCAGTCCCTGGTTTGGGAAGACTCCACAGGCGTTGGGGCAGCTTGACCCACGCGCTGCAGCTGCTGAAGCTCATGAGCCTAGAGCCGGCCCTCCACAGCAGGAGGAGCCGCCACAGTGAGAAGCGCGTGCGCCGGAGCGTGGTCCCTGCTCCCCACAGCTGGAGAAACTGTGGAGCAACAAAGAACCAGTGCGACCGGAAGTACATACACGAAAACTTAGCAAAACAAGTAAGTGAGGAATAAGATAGATTAGAGGATGAACGCTCTGGATCACCTCTTGGATAATGATTCTAGAACTTCTGAAATAATAGAACTTGATAAAAAATGTTAATATTTATTTTTGAAAACGTATGTCAAGCAATTAGTCCTATACCTTTATATAACCCTGCATTCTGTCCAGTTTTTTCCAACTCAGAAATCCTCAACTGCCAGGACAGTTTTGCCCTCTAGAGAATATCCATCCATTTCTAGGGACAATTTTGGTTGTTACACTGTGGGGGAGGCGCTAGCAGCATCTAGTCGGTTAGGCCAAGAAAGCTGCTGACTTTATCCTACAGGGCACAGGTCAGCTCCCTGCAGGCACAAGACTGAAATTCTTATGCAGCCATCAGTATACCAAGGTTGAGAAACCCCACTGTGAACGCATCACCAACTTCCTGGTCCAAACGACCATCATCTCTTAATCGAATTTTGCAGTAGTTTCCCAACAGATTTCTCTGCTTTCATGCCAAGCATTGCTAGAGAAATCTTCTCCAAACATAAATCTGATCATCTGTCACTGGCCACCATTGGGCCAGTCAGACCAGTTGTTCCCAATTGCTGCTGTAACGACTTACACAAACTTGGTGGCTTTGAAGGATAGAAAGGTGCTATCTTCTATTCATCTGCCCATGTAATGGAGCATTTGATCTTCTATTCATCTGCCCATGTAATGGAGCATTTGATCTTCTATTCATCTGCCCATGTAATAGAGCATTTGAAAGATGACCACATGCAGTTTGCGGAAAGGCAAACTGTGAGTGATCAGAAGACTCAGTTCCTCCCTGTCAGCTGTGGACAACGTAGGTACAAGCCATGTTCCTGCACGCTCCACGGCCACCTCAGCAGTCACCAGTGAGATCTGGAGACCTTAAGGCTAAAGTATTCAGTGTCTTTGTGTTTATTTGCAGTAGTCTGGGTTTAAATATGCAAGTCCTGACATTGGCTGCATATTTCAACTTTACGGCCCAGCGAGTTTTCTCTGCAGATCGACACGTCGAAGGGTCAGTAGCCGCTGGTGGTCTGAGGACAAGCAGAGGTTTTTCTCTCTGTCCTGCCATTATTCCAAGAAGGAGAAAGGTTTAGGCAAAGATAAATGGAAATTATCCAGTAGCTTCAAATATATTACTCCCCAGATCTCCTGTCTGAGTAAATCAGAGATACTCACAACTAAGGATAATGAGATAATTAAAGACTAGTAAATAAAAATGTGGGGTGCTTTCTATCGTTAGCCCAGGACATGAATCTGATTATGAAACACTGACTCTGTATTTTGAAATGTCATATCAATTACATGAGACACTTTTACAGATCTCCTGGAAAAATATTTACATAAAATGATACTTTTATATACGATGTAAAGTACTGAAGTATAGATTTAATCAAAACTGTAAATAAGACTAAAGGTATGCTATAAGTGTAAAATATGCAAGCATAAAAAGTTTTAGCAAAATTTTAAATTGATTTCACTCTGCATTACATTGGTTTCCCTGTTACCTGCATATCGAGCTCCCCAACCTGCACCTCCCCCGCTTCGGTTTAATACTGCTTCACTGGAGAGAAGACATTTTGGGGGGAAATACGACAACAAACCCACAGCGTTGTTAAGTTTCTGTGTTTTGGGGAGAGGAATGTGAACTTAGTGCATTTCTGCCTCGGTTCTGAATTACATTTTCAGTCTCTCCCTGGTCCCGGGAGGCCACACGGGTCCCTGCAGGGAGTCAGGCTTGGATGATGGGCTGAGACTTGGGTTTGAATTCTGCTCTGACCTGGAGCTGTCAGAGCGGTGTCTCTGGACGAATGACTTTCTCTGGGGCTGTCTCCTCACTTGTAAAGTGGGATTCCCGGCGCCCACCTCCCGAGGCGTGGCGCGGGTGCCGGGGAGACGCCGGGCGGCCGCGGCGCGTCTGAGGCTGTTACTTCCCCGCGTCCAGCGCACCTCATTTCTGGGGCGGCTGAGACTCTGACCCTGTCTCCTCCCGGCGGCTGGTAGCGATGGGCTGTACGTGAGCGATGTCAAGGAACCCGGGTCATCCGTGGGTCTCGCGGATGCTGCGGAATCGGAAGGGGCTCTTGGCTTCATTTCCGGAATCTCTTGAATCGGAATGTTTTCCAGACCTTGACTTACAGAGGGCCTCCTTTTGCAAGATGCGTTAGCCCGGATTCACCGAAGCTGCACCGCTAGGCAGAGGTCAGATGGGATGCGAGAATGGGAAGGGAGGCTGGAGAAGGTCGGTTTATGAAAACACCGCAGTCGGGTAACCAACTTGTCCTAGTTTTCCTGGGACTGTCCTGGTTTAGCAGAGAATATTCCATGCCCTGGAAATCCCTCAGTGCTGGCAAAAACAGCATGCTCCATCACCCTACGCAATTTAAATTCTGCGGTAGGCAGTCAGAAACAGGAAGGTTCATGCTTCCACAAGGCTGGGGTGAGAATAGGGAATGCCTCTAAATGGCCGCACAGTTTCTTGTTAGGATGATGGAACTTTTCTAAACTTAGATGGCGGTGATGGCTGACAACTCCATAAACACACTAAGATCCTTCATCTCTTAAAAACAAGCTTGTTTATCCGTGGCTGCTCTGGGTCCTGCCGCCGCGCACAGGCTTTTCCTGGCGATGGCGAGCGGGGCTGCTCCTGGTTGCGTGGGGGCTTCCCACTGGCGGCTTCTCTTGAGGAGCGCGGGCTCCAGGGGGTGGGTTCCCAAGCCGTGGTGCGCAGGCCCAGCTGCCCTGAGGCAGGCGGAGTCCTCCCCGACCATGACTCGAACCCAGGCCATTGCATCTGCAGACAGACTCTCCCGAGACCACTGGGCCACCAGGCAAGTCCCAGCTCAACTTGTACTCTTAAAACAGATGGCTTTTATGATATGTGGATTATATCTCCGCAAGGCTGATTAAAAACTGATTATGAAATTATATTTCCATAATCAAGCATTTGATTTTTTTAATAGAGAAATAATAATATCCTGCCCACAAAATGCATTAAGAATTTCAACTAAATTGTCTATCAAATTGAAAAAGATTTATTAAGGTTGACAAAACTCAGATTTGATAAGGATATGAGGAAAATGTCTCATGTTCAAACAGTCAAAAGTACAAATGAATAAAATGTTTAAATAGGACAGTTTGGTAGTCTGAACCAAAGTGCAACATAGATACACTCTTGACTCAGCAACTTTATTTCCAGAGATGTATCCTAGGCAGATAACTGTCAAGTGTCCAGAGATATATGTGCAAAGATGTTCATCACAGATGGTTTGTAATAGAAACAATGGCTTATAATTAGAAGCAATCTAAATTTTCATTAGTGATGGATGGTTTGGATGAGTTATAACAAATCCATGTAATGAAACACTTTTACTATGACAGCGTTGAGATGGTAATATAAATCCATCCGTACACCTGACCGACTGTTCCAATCTGCCTGGGACAGTCCTTGTTTTAGTACTGAAAGTCCCCACGTCCAGGAAAACCCCTCAGTCTCAGGCAAACATTGATTGTTGGTGTCCTTTAGTTGCTCAGTTGTGTCCGACTCTTTTGTGTTCCCCAGGACCGTAGCCCACCAGGCTCCTCTGTCCATGGGATTTCCCAGGCAAGAATCCCGGAGTGGGTTGCCATTTCCTTCTCCAGGGGATCTTCCCGACCCAGGGGTCGAACCAGATTCTCCTGCTTTACCCCTGAGCCAGAAAGGCTGCCGTGGGTTCAAGTCCCTCTTCCATTTCTTGCTACTGAACGTCCTTGGACAGGGCTCTGAACCCCTCTCCACACCTTTGCTTCCTTATCTCTTAAGTGGATAAAATAATACCAGCCTCTAGGGCTGCGGTGCCGATTCCATGACGTGCCAATATATATGAAGCTCCCGGGGACTGCCTGCCACTGTCCTTAATTGCTAATTTATGTTCCTTATCATCCTTCTTACGTTCCATTTTGTCTCGGTAACTGAAAACTTATTAGAAACCATCAAAATCTTTATCATCCATGTGTAAAACAGTAGGTGATATGACTTTATGAATAAAATCTCTTGTCAATATGTACTTTATTTTCGTCATAGCTTGACTACCTGGGTGGAGACTGGGCATGATAAGATAGCTTAAAAATACCTCAAATCTGGGAAAGCCTGCTAGTTTTCACACAAAGAAAACTTGTGTTAATAAAATATTACTTCAGTTCATTGGAAACCTACACCAAAAACAGCTTCTCTGATTGCATAAACCGTCTCTACCTAGCTGCTGTTTTTGGCTAAAGCCAAACATGAAGTTCAGTTACAGAACTGGGGTGCTAAGCCTCAGAACGGCGGGTTTGTTGCCTGCCACTCACAGGGCAAAGCACCCAACGATCCAGAGCTTCTCTGAGATCCTCAAGCTCTTCACTCTTAGAGGTTGTCCTGCCCACAGTTTAGGGCTCTGTGCCCAGTGTGTTTCATCCAGGGGTTCCTATTTCCAGGCGAGTTGGCAGTCATTTCTAAACAGCTTTATTGTTTTGTTAAGTTTTCCAAATATAGGCATAAGTCATAGCTGGAGGACAAGAATTCATTCACCAATGATCTCATTCACCCACCCTTCCTTCCCTCCATCTTCCTTCCTTCTGTCTACCCTTCCCTCCAACCAGCAATATTTATTATAACCCAATGATGCGACTGTTCCATTCATTTCCACCAGTTTTTAGTAAGTACCTTCTATACATTTAGAATGTGGTGTTTGTTGAGTGTCAGGGATTAACAGAGGAGACAGTCATGTTTCTCAACTGTGCAGGGTTTATGTTCAAGGACAGAGGCATCAACAAAACAGTCCTATATATGCATGTGCGTGTGTTATCTACAAGGATAAATCTGATAAATGCAGTGAGAGAAAGGTCATAGAGACATGAGCACTTATAATGATAATAGGCGGAAACGTACTTTAATCCACGGGGAAACAGAAGTTTTCCCAAGAGAGTGAAGATTGTGCTGAGGTCGAGTTAATTAGTAAAGGAAAAGAGGGGCAAGTGTTAAGGGAAAAGGGGCCAGGCATGTCCGGTCCCGTGCTGGAGGGACGGTGGTAGGAGGGAGGGGATTGGAAATCCTGAGTGGAGCAGAGAGAAGGCAGGAGGAGAGCTTGGTAGAGACCATGTAGAGCTCTGTGGGCCATTTAAGAAGTTTGGGAAAAAATCCTCAGCGCATCCAAAGCGCAGTGAAGAGTTTTCAGCAGGGGCGTCTATCAGGTGAGGGAAGAACAGGCTGAAAGGGCTGGTGTGTGGATGGATAGTCCAGTCACGAGACTTTATCAGCAACCCAGATGGGAGATGCTGGAGCCTTGAACTGACATTGTGTTAAAACCATGCGAACTGATGGAGAAATATTTTATGCTAGGGCCCAGTGAGGTAACTAGAGATGTGATGTATAGACAAATGAACTGGCAAGTAAGTCACATCGGATAGTATGGCAACAAGTGGTGTGGTGGCCATCTGAAATAGGAGTTGGAGGGTCAGAAGAGCTTCTTGAGACTGGGAATTAGGGTGGGCCGTGAGAGGACAATGAGGGAGGGTCTCAGAGGGCATCTCAGACTGGTGGAGCAAGTGAGCAAAGCCAGAGAGGAAAGAATTTGCATGGTTTGCATAGAGGAAGCTGAGGAGGCAAAAGAAAAAAATTGCTGAGACGGATGGTACACAGCAGCTGTGACAGTCTTTCCAGACAAAGTGATTAGTCATGACTTAATTTCATGGCAGAAAACTGACTCAGGCTGGTTCAAGGGAAAAAGTGAATGCATTTGCTGATACAGATGGAAAGGATGTGTGTAAGTGACATCAGGTAAAGCTCGATCCAGGTGCTCAAATGATGGTGCCAAGACCTTTTCTCTCACCATGTCTTGACTTTGCTCTTTTCTGAACGATGATGTCAGCTGATCTAGGTTTACTTACCAATTAGACAATCCAGGTGGTACTGTTAGCAAAAGTTGGAGATACAGTCTTATTAGCATAGCTGATATCACATGTCCATCCTTGAACCAGTCATTGAGGCCAGGATACAGGATATTCAATGCTCTGATGCCTGGATTAAAACATTTTTTTCAAACTGGGGAGAGGATCATGGTCCCCTTCCCCAAGTCAAATGGACTGAGAGAAGGGGGAAAGTTCCTCCACTGGTGAACTTAGCAGAAGTACCTTTATTTTAAGAGATTCCCTCTTGATGTGAGAGAAAGGAACTGTGATAACATCTTGGGACACATACTTCATTTTAAAACCATGAAGGTTCTTTACTTTATGGAATAAACACATCTACATTTTATCCTCAAGACTGGTGGTGTCTCCTAGAAGTGAGAGAGTCTTCAAATGTCTGACTCAGGTTCCTAAGACTGGGTGAAATACCAGGTTCATATCTATGCTCTCTTTTCAAAGTTGACGTTACCTTGTTCATATGATTTTTTTTTTTTTTATGTAAAAGCAGAAAGAACACTGTCATAGAATTGGGAATTGAGTCATACCTGGAAGGTGAAGTAGAATAGACTTGAGTCATTCTTTTCTGTTTTTTCAGCAGAGGGAGATTCCTATGGGTCTTTGATTGTATATTCGAGTAATGTATGTCCTTGACAGTGATTCAAGAGAGGTGTCTCATTTAGAGCACCTATTAGCCCATAAGTTATGTTTCTCATTTACTTCTCTGAATTCTTTCATCTTTAAGTGTATATATTTTTTAAATTTAATTTTATGTTCTTTCATCCTATCTTGATTAAGCTTTGGAAGGCTTTTATCAAGATCTTATTCTGGCTGATAATTAATTTTAAGGTATTCTTTCTTGGTTCATAATAGTTTTGTTATTGTATAATTAAAAACAAAATTAAAATATTTCTGCCCCCTCACTTTTGCAAAGCCTATCATCCAGCTCCTGGAGGCGCAGCAGGAGAGCCGCAATCAGATGCGGAGCACGGGGCCTTCACTGCTGTCGTGAGCAAATTAAAACCCCAGTCATAGGAAACAAAGCAAATATTGAATCATTTCCCAGGAATGATGAAATCTGATGGTAAGTGAGTTCCCCCCCATTCAACACCTTTATCTTCAGTCTTTTCAGGGTTCCAGGACAAATTGGGCATAAGGATTGTATTGTCCTTACCTAGCACAGCACTCACTACCCTCGTGTGGCTTACAGGTCCCCACGGAAGTCACACAGAGCCCAGACTCAGCAAAGGAGGACCTGAAAGGGAACTGTACAAGCCCCAGGCCTCCTCCTGGGCCCCTCCTCTCCACTTGCCAGAAGCGTTGTGATAGGCAGAATTCTAAAGATGCCTCCAAGATTCCCATGTCCAGGTTATTCCATCAAACACTAATCTAGACACTTCTCTAAAGAGATTTGGCAGATGTAATGAAGGCCCTGAGTCAGATGACCTGAGGTATGGAGGGCCTTCTTTAATTAAATATTTTCACTGGCTTGTGTCAGAATCAAGAGCCAGAGACATTCAGGAATCTTCAAGAATTCATGGCACCAGGGCAGTCCTGTTCTGAAGATGGGAAGGACCACAGGCAAGGACCAAAAGGTACCACGTGGAAGATGAGAACTATTCTTGGCTGACAGTGAGGAAATAGGACCTCAGTCCTTAAAACACAAGTAATTGAATTCTGCCAACAATTTGAATGAGCCTGAAAGCTGATTCTCTCCCAAAACCTCTGTAAGAAAGTTCAGTCCCACCAAGACCCAGATTTCCACCTGGTGAGACACTAAGATGAGGACCCAGCTGAGCCTGTGCAGACTTCTGACCTTTAGACCTACAGAACTGGGGGGTAACATAACAAGTGGATGTTGTCACTAGCTACAGTTTGTGATGTTTTGTTACACTGGATAGAAAACTAATTCTGGAGGTTCAAAGCAGAAACTTAAGGTCACATAGAAATAATTAGACACTAAGAGCTTCTAAATATTACTGAGCTGTTAAAGGCTTATGAACCTAGGATGCAACTGATGATTCGTGTGTCTCAGTACTTGTCTGGCAAGGTTTTTAAATGTATCTTTTTCAATGAGGAGATAAAAGAAGAATTAAAGTCCAATAGTGCTCTATTCAGAAAATATTTCAGTGACACTCCTCATAAGATCAAGAGCAAAGTGATGGGAGAAAGAAAATACAAACTCTTGAGTACGAGTTCTTTGATGATAGGAAATTCTTCATCTAATTCTTCCTATATCCCCAGTGAAAAGTGTTCACTGAAAAAATGAATAAAGAGGGAGAGATTTGTCAGAGCCTAGGAGAGCCTGGTGGGCTGCCGTCCATGGGGTCGCACAGAGTCGGACACGACCGAAGCGACTTAGCAGCAGCAGCAGCAGCAGCAGCAGCCACATTTTCGGCTGTCACATCTGGAAGAGGTTGCTCCTGGAATCCGGGTAGAGACTGGGGATGTCCAGTTGTGCAGGAAAGCTCCTCCCACCTCCTCCACCCCCCGCCCCAGCACACACACAAGGGGTTACTTGGCTGAGAATGTCACTGGTGCTGAGCACTGTTAGAGTGGGATGGGCTTCTTTTCTCCTACTTCCTTATCGTGACCTGGCTTCCACAGATACCATGTTCTTGATGCTTTTCTAGAATATTCCGTCATCCATCTCAATCTCAGTCCTCGAAATCCATCTGATTTCTTAGCTCCTATGCAGTTAGTAGGGCTTCCCAGGTGGCAGAGTGGTGAAATGATCCATCTGCTAATGCAAGAGATGCAGGAGACGTGAGTTTGATCCCTGGGTTGGGAAGATCCTCTGGAGGAGGAAATGGAAGCCTACTCCAGCAGTCTTGCCTGGAGAATCCCACGGACAGAGGAGCCAGGCGGGCTGCAGTTCGTGGGGTCGCATAGCATCAGGCATGACCAGGCCCATAGCACATGTGCCTTTCCTGGGTGTTTGGCTCCTTCCATCCTTGCCCCATCACCATCTTCATCCCAAGCCAGCTAGGACTCAGCCATTATACTGGGTCCCAAGTATATGCAGCCGAGCAAGCCACATTTTCTGTCCTCAAAGAACCCTGGACACACATTCAGTGAAGTAGGCCACAGTATTATTCTCACTGTAACAGACATAAGCAAAAGAAAGGTGATACTTTGAGGCCGGATAGTAGAAAATGAACATGTTTCTAGAGCAAATACTTCATATTGTCTTTGTTGACAGGCTTAGGTACAAAGAAATGATGTTAATTATTCTGTGTTGGCCTAGAGCTTTTTATGCTGCAGAGTGCTTTTAGACATGCCATCTCCTTTCATACACTAACAAGCCCAAGGCCAGGTAGGCCAAGTATTACTGACTACATTTTGCTAACGAAGAAAGAGAAACTCAGGGGAGGTATAAGCTTTGCTAAGAGCTCACAGCTGTTGAATCATGGGGAGTGTGGGGAGGAGATGGCTCCTGAGAAGGAGCAGGGTGGCCAGGCTGGCAGCAGTGGCTGTTTATCAATTGGTCTAGATATAGTTCAACATTTTAATAACCAGAGTGGCCAGTTATGGCGCTTCCCTGGTGGTTCAGTGGCAAAGAATCCACCTCCAATGCAGGAGATACAGGTTCAGTCCCTGGGATGGGGAGATCCCCTAGAGGAGGAAATGGCAACCCACTCCGGATTCTCACCCAGGAAATCCGAAGGACAGGGGAGCCTGGTGGGCTGCAGCCCATGGGTCAGAGAGTCGGACACAACTTAGCAACTAAACAAGGTCAGTTATACCATCTGACCATTAGCCTGACTTCCAAACCAGGTACATTATCAACTCCTGATGCTTCATTCCAAAGAGTTTTTTAATTTTCTTTTTTAAAAGCACCTTTTATAGTTAAAAGTTACCTATACACATTATTAAAATATCAGTAGTGCTAAAATATATAAAAAAGAAGGAAATGTTTTTCTCTTTCCCCAGCAAACCAGTCCCTCAGTCCCTTCCCTAGAGTCAATGACAGCTTCTTCTGTATCATTTACAAAATTTTGCATAAAACCTATGAACTGTTAGATACAAATGGGACTATGCAATTCTCATGGGTTTGCTCCTAGCGTTTTCTGCTCAATGTCAATGTTCTGTATCATAGTACGTAGATCACCTCATTCTCTTCCATTGCTATAGAGGACTGTCTTATCGGAACTATTTATTTATCATATATAATCAATAGATTATATAATACATATTGCATATTGTATCTTCAATTGAATATATATTACATGCTTAAGTTATTGCAGAATACCATTCATATACAAATGCACAATTTATACATCCATACTCATAATCTGTGAATAAATATAGATTATTTATTTACTTACAAAAGCCACGAATGGAGAAGGCAATGGCACCCCACTCCAGCACTCTTGCCTGGAAAATCCCATGGACGGAGGAGCCTGGTGGGCCGCAGTCCATGGGGTCACTAAGAGTAGGACACGACTGAATCACTTCACTTTCATTTTTCACTTTCATGCATTGGAGGAGGAAATGGCAACTCACTCCAGTGTTCTTGTCTGGAGAATCCCAGGGACGGGAGAGCCTGGTGGGCTGCCGTCTATGGGGTCGCACAGAGTCGGACACGACTGAAGTGACATAGCAGCAGCAGCAGCAGCAGCAGCAGCAGCAGCAGCAAAGCCCCTAAATCAGGGATGGGAAAACTATGGACCAAGGGCTACATCCAGCCTACCACCCAATTTTATGAGTGAAGTTTCAGTGAAACATGGACATGCCTGGTTGTCTGTTTGACAGCAGAGCTGAGTGAGTGTGACAGAGACCTCGTTGCCTGAGAAGCCACGTTTACCATCTGGTCTTTTGCAGCAAATTTTGGCTGTGTCACATGTTTACTTATTTATTTATTTTAAATTATAAAATGAAAAAGTATAAATTATTTAATCTGTATCAATTAAATAACTAAACTTTGTGTGGCTTGGTTTTGATTTAACTATTACTAGAGACATTTAGGTTGTTTTTAGTCTTCTACAATAGATGCTGCAGTGAATGTTTTTATATGTAAGTTTATTGGCAAAATAAACTTGGATGGAATTCAAGCTGGTGGAGTAGGAGGACATGCGGTCATCTTCTCCTGTGAAAACTCCAAGATTACAACTCGCTGCTGAGCAACCATCGACAGGAGAACGTTGGATCCCACCAAACAAAGATGCCCCACATCCAAGGGCAAAGGAGAAGCCCCAGAAAGACGGTAGGAGGGGTGAACTTGCATTTAGAATCAAACCCCGTACCTGCCAGAGACACTCGGAGGGCTCACACAAAATGTGCATACCAGGAGAGGCCACAGAGGCTGAGCCAGACGCGCCCTTGAGTGTCTCCTGTGCAGGTTCAGGACAGCAGTCGCCTGCCGCAGGGGCTCTGGGCAGCAGACCTGGGTGTGGCATAAGCCCTCTTGGAGGAGGTCGCCGTTAACCCCACCAAAGAGCCACCGGAACTTACACAGGACGGGGAAGGAGATTCTTGGAGCGCACAACAGAACCTTGTGCACCCGGACCCAGGAGAAAGGAGCTGTGACCCCACAGGAGACTGACCCAGACTTGCCCAGGAGTGTGCAGGAGTCTCCGGGGGAGGCGTGGGTCAGTGGTGGCCCGCTGCAGGGCTGGGGGCACTGGGTGCAGAAGTGCGTGCATGGGCCCTTTTGAAGGAAGTGGCCATAGTCCTCATTGCCTCCACCATAGTTTGGCCTCAAGTCAAACAACAGGGAGGGAACAGCCCCGCCCATCAACGGAAAACTGGATGAAAAATTTACGGAGCATGGCCCCAACCACTAGAACAAGACCCAGTTTCCCCCTGTCAATCTCTGCCATCAGGAAACTTCCACAAACTTCTTATCCTTACCCATCAGAGGGCAGACAAAATGAAAACCACAGTCACAGAAAACTAACCAAACTGATCACATGGACCACAGCCTTGTCTAACTCAATGAAACTATGAGCCATGATGTGTAGGGCCACCCATAATGGATGGGTCATTGTAGAGAGTTCTGACAAAACGTGGTCCACTGGAGAAGGGAATACAAACCACTTCAGTATTCTTGCCTTGAGAACCCCATGAACAGTATGAAAAGGCAAAAAGATAGGACACTGAAAGATGAATTCCCCAGGTCGGTAGGTGCCCAGGATGCTACTGGAGATCAGTGGAGAAATAACTCCAGAAAGAATGAAGAGACGGAACCAAAGCAAAAACAATACCCATTTTTGGATGTGACTGGTGATGGAAGTAAAGTCCGATGCTATAAAGAGCAATATTGCATAGGAACCTGGAATGTTAGGTCCATGAATCAAGGCAAATTGGAAGTGGTCAAACAGGAGACAGCAAGAGTGAACATCGACTTTTTAAGAATCAGCGAACTAAAATGGACTGGAAGGGGTGAATTTAACTCAGATGACCATTATATCTACTACTGCAGGCAGGAATCCCTCAGAAGAACTGGAGTAGCCATCATGGTCAAAAAAGAGTCTGAAATGCAATACTTGGATGCAATCTGAAAGACGACAGAATGACCTCTGTTTGTTTCCGAGGCAAACCATTCAGTATCACAGTCATCCAGGTCTATGCCCCGACCAGTAACGCTGAAGAAGCTGAAGTTGAACAGTTCTATGAAGACCTACAAGGCCTTCTTGAACTAATACCAAAAAAATTGACCTTTTCTTTATAGGGAACTGGAATGCAAAAGTATGAAGTCAAGAGGTAACTGGAGTAACAGGCATATTTGGCCCTGGAGTACAGAATGAAGCAGGGGAAAGGCTAACAGAGTTTTGCCAAAGAGAACACCTGGTCATAGCCTGTCCTTCAAATCCCAAACCCATTTGCCACAACACAAGAGAAGACTCTATGCATGAATATCACTAGATGCTCAATACCAAAATCAGATTGATTATATTCTTTCCAGCCAAAGATGGAGAAGCTCTATACAGTCAGCAAAAACAAGACTGGGAGCTGACTGGCTCAGATCATGAACTCATTATTGCCAAATTCAGACTTAAATTAAAGAAAGTAGGGAAAATCACTAGACCATTCAGCTATGACCTAAATCAAATCCCTTAGGATTGTACAATGGAAGTGACAAACAGATTTAAGGGATTAGATCTGAGAGACAGAGTACCTGAAGAACTCTGACAGAAGCTCATGAGACTGTATAGGCAGCAGGGATCAAGACCATACCCAAGGAAAAGAAATACAAAAAAGCAAAATGGCTGTCTGAGGAAGCCTTACAAAGAGCTGAGAAAAGAAGGGAAGTGAAAGGCAAAGGAGAAAAGGAGAGATACACCCATCTGAATGCAGAGTTCCAAAGAATAGCAAGGAGAGATAGCAAGAATAGCCTTCCTCAGTGATCAATGTAAAGAAATAGAGGAAAACAATAAAATGGGAAAGACTAGAGATCTCTTCAGAAAATTAGAGATTCCAAGGGAACATTTCATGCAAAGACAGGCACAGCAAAAAACAGAAATGGTATGGACCTAACAAAAGCAGAAGATATTAAGAAGAGGTGGCAAGAATATACAAAAGAACTATACAAAAAGGGTCATCATGAACCAGATAATCACGATGGTGTGATCACTCACCTTAGACCAGACATCCTGGAATGTGAAGTCAAGTGGGCCTTAGGAAGCATCACTAAGAAGGAAGCTAGTGGAGGTGATGGAATTCCAGTTGAGCTATTTCAAATCCTGAAAGATGATGCTGTGAAAGTGCTGTACTCAATATGCCAGCAAATGTGGAAAACTCAGCAGTGGCCATAGGACTGGAAAAGGTCAGTTTTCATTTCAATCCCAAAGAAAGGCAATGCCAAAGAGCGCTCAAACTACCGCACAATTGCATTCATCTCACATGCTAGCAAAGTAATGCTCAAAATTCTCCAAGCCAGCTTCAACAGTATGTGAACCAAGCTGGATTTAGAAAACGCACAGAAATCAGAGATCAAATTGCCAACATCTGCTGGATCATCAAAAATGCAAGAGAGTTCCAAGAAAACATCTACTTCTGCTTTATTGACTACACCAAAGCCTTTGACTATATGGATCACAACAAACTTTGGGAAATTCCTCAAGAAATGGGAATACCAGACCACCTGACCTGCCTCTTGAGCAATTCGTATGCAAGTCAAGAAGCAGCAGGTAGAACTGGACATGGAACAACAGACAGTTTCCAAATCAGGAAAGAAGTACGTCAAGGCTGTATATTGTCACCCTGCTTATTTAACTTAAATGAAGAGTACATCATGTGAAATGCCAGGCTGGATGAAGCACAAGCTGGAATCAAGATTGCCAGGAGAAATATCAACAACCTCAGATTTGCAGATGACACCACCTTTATGGCAGAAAGCAAAGAAGAACTAAAGAACCTCTTGATGAAAGTGAAAGAGGAGAGTGAAAAAGTTGGCTTGAAGCTCAACATTCAGAAAACTAACATCATGGCATCCGGACCCATCACTCCATGGCATATAGATGGGAAACAATGGAAACTGTGAGAGACTTTATTTTCTGGGGCTCCAAAATCACTGCAGATGGTGACTGCAGCCATGAAATTAAAAGATGCTTACCCCTTGGAAGGAAAGCTATGACAAACCTAGAAACATATTAAAAAGCAGAGACATTACTTTGCCAACAAAGGTCTGTCTAGTCAAGGCTATGGTTTTTCCATTGGTCATGTATGGATGTGAGAGTTGGACTATAAAGAAAGCTGAGCACTGAAGAACTGATGCTTTTGAACTGTGGTGTTGGAGAAGACTCTTGAGAGTCCCTTGGACTGCAAGGAGATCCAACCAGTCCATCCTAAAGGAGGTCAGTCCTGAATATTCACTGGAAGGATGGATGCTGAAGCTGAAACTCCAATACTTTGGCCACTTGATGCTAAGAACTGACTCATTGGTAATGACCCTGATGCTGGGAAAGATTGAAGGCAGGAGAAGAAAGGGATGATAGAGGATAAGATGATTGGATGGCATCACTACGTCGATGGACATGAGTTTGAGTAAGCCCCGGGAGCTGGTTGTTGACAGGAAGGCCAGGTGTGCCGCAGTCCATGGGGTCACAAAGACTGGACACAACTGAGCGACTGAACTGAACTTACTGGTAAAAAAAAAGTGGCTGTGCATATAGGGTAAAGACTCAGCAGGAGAATTTAAGGAATACTCATTAAGTACCCTTTGCATTTTTATAGATGTTTCCTCTATAATGCCCTCTGGAAAGATGGCACTGTTCTTCATTTACACAGTGGCACGTGAAAATATATGTTTATTCATGGGCTCACCAAACCCTGTGTATTGATCTTTGCTTTTTTAAAATTATGAGTGTGAGCAAATGTGTTTATGTTCAAAAGTCATATTGTACCCCTCTAAAACAAGAAATTACTGTTTTCTCTCACTTTTATAAATTGGGAAAATAGTCTTTTAAAGTATTCTTTTTGCTCGAGGGAAGTTAGTATATTGTCATATTGATTTTAAATACTTTGTTAGACACCTGTGTTTTTTATAATAAAAGCAAAATAATTCAATTAGTGAGATCTATAACCCATTTCTTAGAAAGATTGCTCCTATTTCTGGACTGGAAAGACCTTGCTCAGGAAGTGGGCTTAATTTTTTAAAGTGTCGTATTTTCTTCTAGTGCTTTTGAGGTTTTGTTTCTTACTAGTCATATCACTGACCCACTTGAGATGATTTTTGGTGGAGGAAATGATGTAGAGCTTCAATTTTAATTTACTTTATACTTAGAAAACTTTGAGGAGTCCCAGATATATTCATTGAATAATTTATCTTTCTCCTACTGTTTTAAAATGAAGACTCTCATAAATTAAATCTCCATCTGTACTTGTGTCAGCTTTATCATTCAATTTTGTTCCATTAACCTTTCTCGCCATTCCTGTGTCAGGAATTGTGCTAAGAAATTTGCATTCATTATCTCAATAAACTACTCTATCTTTATAATATTTTATATTTCAAGGCTGATCCCACCATCTACTTACTCTGCTGTTTCAGTTTTTCTGGTTATTTTTATATTATTAATTTTCCCTGAGACTTTAATTAACTTTTTCCTTCCTTAAAAAAAAAAAAAAAAACACCAACCAGTCAATGAAATACACTTCTTGGGATTTTAATAGTGATCAGATTACATTCTTACCTTAGGGGAAATTTGATAGTTTCATAAAACTGACCTATGTTAGAAAAGAGTGGCAGGTATCTTTTTTATTAATTGATTAATAAATTGTATTAATTTAGTAATACCTCTCATAGCATACTAGTTATATTTTATAGGTTTTTAAATATCCTATATATTTCCTATTAAATTTATTTGCTGGTATTTGAAAACTTTTTCTTGCTTTTGAAAAAAAGAGTCTGTTCTTCCTTTATACTTCAAGTTATTTCTATTGATATCTATTTTATATATCTGTGTGCTGCTGCTGCTGCTAAGTCGCTTCAGTCGTGTCTGACTCTGTGTGACCCCATAGACAGGGGCCCACTGTCTCTGGGATTCTCCAGGCAAGAACACTAGAGTGGGTTGCTATTTCCTTCTCCAATGCATGAAAGTGAAAAGCGAAAGTGAAGTCGCTCAGTCGTGCCCGACTCTTAGTGACCCCATGGACTGCAACCTACCAGGCTCCTTCATCCATGGGGTTTTCCAGGCAAGAGTACTGGAATGGGGTGCCATTGCCTTCTCCAATATCTGTGTACAAAATTGTTATTAAAATATCGACTGTTCTTAAAATAATAAATATAAAATTTAATCAGATGTCTTTTTTTTAAATTATTTTTAGAACATCATAGGTTTTGTGCCCATAGACTGCCCGATAGGATAAATTATGTTAATAGGTTATGAACCTTATTTGGGCATGGTAAATCTATATATTAACATGTTAATTTTGCTGTTATTAGTATGTTGTTTAAAAATTTTTGCATGAATATTTATAAGTCAGATCAGTTGGCTGTTTTCCTTTGCTTTGTCAAAGGTTGATGTTGATGGTGTCAGGGTTTCACAAAATGACTTGTGATGTGTTTTTCCTTTCTGTGTGTTCTGGAACAGTTTAAGTGGTTTGGAATTATCTATTCATTGAGGGGACATTGAATTCATTTGTGAAAATCGCAGGCCGTCAGTGAACCCTTTGGCAGAGGGCAAAGAGAGCCTCTCGGGTTGGTTCCCTAGAAGCAGAGCCTGAGACAAGGGTTCATGTGAAAGAGAGGTTTTGAGGAAGTGCCCCCGGGAGGAGTGCAGAGGGGAGTGGGAAGAAGCTAAGCCAGGCGGTGGTCTAAGCTGGCCTGGTGCCTCGGCTTGCTCCTGGGGCGAGGCCTGGGGCAAGAACAGCATCACAGAGGCAGCCTTCTTGAGACGAGATGTCCAATGTGAGTTGCTCAATCACGTCTGACTCTTTGTGACTCCACAGACTGTTGCCCACCAGGCTCCTCTGTCCATGAAATTCTCCAGGCAAGAATATTGGAGTGGGTGGTCATCCCCTGGGTAGATCTTCCTGATGTAGGGATCAAACCTGGGTCTCCTGCACTATAGGCAGATTCTTTACCAGGGAAACTGAGAGCTTACAGTGAACTGTGTCAAATTCGTGATCTCCAAAGAAGATTTAACTTCAGGACCAGGGACCAGGCTTGATCACCCAAGAGCTTTTGTGTAGCAGAGTTTTATGAAAGTGAAAAGGGACACAGAAAGCTTCTGACACAGACATCAGAAGGGGAGAATGCCCCCTCTCTGGTGTTAGCAAGAGAGTTATATACTTTTTTAATTAGTTATTACAATAAATCAAAAGAATGTCTCAAGGGTATAAAGATCTTACTAGATCCACTCACATAATTTACATTTTAAGATAACAGGATTAGCCAGAAGGTTTTCAGAAAGGAGAAACTGTCCTCAAGGAGGATACATTGTTGTTGTATAATCCCTAGTACTGAGTTTAAACTGAGTTTTTTTGCTGTGTACAGTACGAAAAGGCAAAAAGATAGGACACTGAAAGATGAATTCCCCAGGTCGGTAGGTGCCCAGGATGCTGCTGGAGATCAGTGGAGAAATAACTCCAGAAAGAATGAAGAGACGGAACCAAAGCAAAAACAACACCCAGTTGTGGATGTGACGGGTGATAGAAGCAAGGTCCGATGCTATAAAGAGCAATATTGCATAGGAACCTGGAATGTTAGGTCCATGAATCAAGGCAAATTGGAAGTGGTCAAACAGGAGACGGCAAGAGTGAACATCGACATTCTAGGAATCAGTGAACTAAAATGGACTGGAATGGGTGAATTTAACTCAGATGACCATTATATCTACTACTGTGGGCAGGAATCCCTTAGAAGAATTGGAGTAGCCATCATGGTCAAGAAAAGAGTCCGAAATGCAGTACTTGGATGCAATCTCAAAAACAACAGAATGATCTCCGTTTCCAAGGCAAACCATTCAATATCATGGTAATCTAAGTCTATGCCCCAACCAGTAATGCTGAAGAAGCTGAAGTTGAATGATTCTATGAAGACCTACAAGACCTTCTAGAACTAACACTCAAAAAAGATGTCCTTTTCATTCTAGGGAACTGGAATGCAAAAGTAGGAAGTCAAGAAACACCTGGAGTAACAGGCAAATTTGGCCTTGGATTGCAGAATGAAGCAGGGCAACGACTAATAGAGTTTTGGCAAGAAAATGCACTGGTCATAGCAAACTTCCAGCAACACAAGAGAAGACTCTACACATGGACATCACCAGATGGTCAATACCGAAATCAGATTGATTATATTCTTTGCAGCCAAAGATGGAGAAGCTCTATACAGTCAGCAAAAATAAGACTGGGAGTTGAGTGTGGCTCAGATCATGAACTCCTCATTGCCAAATTCAGACTTCAGTTGAAGAAAGTAGGGAAAACCATTAGACCATTCAGGTATGACCTAAACCAAATCCCTTATGATTATACAGTGGAAATGAGAAATAGATTCAAGGGATTAGATCTGATAAACAGAGTGCTTGATGAACTATGGACACAGGTTTGTGACAATGTACAGGAGACAGGGATCAAGACCATCCCCAGAAAAATAAATGCAAAAAAGGAAAATGGCTGTCTGAGGAAGCCTTACAAATAGCTGAGAAAAGGGAAGCAAAAAGCAAAGGAGAAAAGGAAAGATATATCCATTTGAATGCAGAGTTCCAAAGAATAGCAAGGAGAGACAGGAAAGACTTCCTCAGTGATCAGTGCAAAGAAATAGAGGAAGACAACATAATGGGAAAGACTACAGATCTCTTCAAGAAAATTAGAGATACCAAGGGAACATTTCATGCAAAGATGGGCACAATAAAGGACAGAAATGGTCTGGACTTAACAGAAGCAGAATATATTAAGAAGAGGTAACAAGAATACACAGAAGAACTGTACAAAAAAGATCTTCATGACCCAGATAATCATGATGGTGTGATCACTCACCTAGAGCCAGACATCCTGGAATGTGAAGTCACGTGGGCCTTAGGAAGCATCACTAAGAAGGAAGCTAGTGGAGGTGATGGAATTCCAGTTGAGCTATTTCAAATCCTAAAAGATGATGCTGTGATAGTGTTGCACTCAATATGTCAGCAAACTTGGAAAATTCAGCAGTGGCCACAGGACTAGAAAAGGTCAATTCCAATCCCAAAGAAGGGCAATGCCAAAGAATGTTCAAACTACAACACAGTTGCACTCATTTCACATGCTATGAAAGTAATCCTCAAAATTTTCCACATTAGGCTTTAAAAGTTCATGAACTGAGAACTTCCAGGTGTAGAAGCTAGATTTAGAAAAGACAGAGAAATCAGAGATCAAATTTCCAACATCCTTTGGGTCATAGAACAAGCGAGAGAGTTTCAGCAAGAACATCTACTTCTGCTTCACCGATTACATCAAAGCGTTTGACTGTGTGGATGACAGACTGTGGAAACTCTTAAAGAGACGGGAACACCAGACCACCTTACCTGTCTCAAGAAACTGCAGGTAGAACTGGACATGGAACAAAGGACTGGTTGAAACTTGGGAAAGGAATACATCAACTGTGTATATTGTCACCTGCTTATTTAACTGCTATGCAGAGTACGTCATGCGAAATGCCAGCCTGGATGAAGCACAAGCTGGAATCAAGATTGCCGGGAGAAATATCAATAACCTCAGATATGCAGATGACAGCACCCTTATGGCAGAGAGTGAAAAGGAACTAAAGAGCCTCTTGATGAAAGTGAAAGAGGAGAGTGAAAAAGTTGGCTTAAAACTCAACATTCACAAAATGAAGATATGGCATCCGGTCCCATCACTTCATGGCAAATAGATGGGGAGACAGTGGAGACAGTGACAGATTTCATTTTCTTGGTCTCCAAAAGCGCTGCACGTGGTGACCACAACCATGGCGTTAATAGACGCTTGCTGGGCCGGGAAGAAATGCAGCGGCAGTCCTCGACGTGATTTAAGAAGCAGAGACATTCCTTTCCTGACCAAGGTTCATCTTGTCAGGCTACGGTTTTTCCAGTAGTCGTGTACGGATGTGAGAGTTGGACCATAAAGAAGGCTGAGTACTGAAGAATTGATGCTTTTGAACTGTGGTGCTGGAGAAGACTCTTGAGAGTCCCTTGGACTGCAAGAAGATCAAACCAGTCCATCCTAAGGGAAATCAATCCTGAATATTCATTGGAAGGACTGATGCTGAAACTGAAACTCCGATACTTTGGCCACCTGATGTGAAGAACTGACTCCTTAGAAAAGACCCTGATGCTGGGAAAGATTGAAGGCAGGAGGAGAAGGGGACAACAGAGGATGAGATGGTTGGATGACATCACCAACACGAAGGACATGTGTTTGAGCAAACTCCAAGAAACGGTGAAGGACAGGGATGCGTGGTGTGCTGCAGTCCATGGGACTGCACAGAGCTGGACATGACCGGGCAACCAGATGACAAGAACAGTGTATATTTCTCTCTGCATTTGTACCGGCAGGGGTCTCCGGGGAGCTGGGACACCGCGGAGCCCCTGCAGGCTCTGCCGCATTCCCCATCGTGGGCTCTGATTACGTCCTGTGAGGAGTGATGAGCCTTTTGGCTGAGGCTCACATTCTAAATGTGGAAAACCAGGATCTGAAGGTTTGAAAAGAAAATGTGTATTAACATCTGACTTCCACGAGAAGTCACCAGAACTTTGTCTCCATATCTTCATGTCACCAGAACTTTGAGAGTTCAAAGGACGGAGATGAAGTTGAATGGCAAATTTCCTGCATTCTATTGGCTAAAATGGTCTCTTCTAACTTTAGGAAAATCTTTTTTTCATCCTTTCCTCACTTTATTATATTAATCTGATAAGTATTTTCTTTTTGCCTTAGGAATCCAGTGACCCGATTTCTCATCATATTCTCAATGTCAAATTTTACTTAACAATGTCTCTGAATCCTTTCCTGTTGTTTGGGGATAATCATATGTGCCTCATAGAGTTTCTTGCAGATTTATGTGATGAAATGATGTTTATACAGCACTTGACATGGTGCCCACCACATAATAAGCACTCAATAAATTATGGTTGATTCATTTTTAAAATATTAATTAATTAATTTGGGCTTCCCTGGTGCCTCAGATGGTAAAAGAATCTGCCTACAATGCAAGAGACCTGGGTTCGATCCCTGCGTTGGGAAGACCCCCTGGAGGAGGTAGTGGCAACCTACTCCAGTGTTCTTGCCTGGAGAATCCCATGGACAGAGGAGCCTGGCGGGCTGCGGTCCAGGGGGTGGCAGAGAGTCAGGCGGGACTGAGTGACGAAGCACAGCACGGACACCTGGGCTGCCCTGGACCTTGCTCGCAGCACTCGGGATCTTTTTTGCTTTTTATGTGTTCGGTCGCAGCATGTGGGGTCTAGTTTCCTGCCCCCTGCGTTGGGAGCGTGGAGTCTTAGCCACTGGACCACCAGAGAAGTCCCCTGGCTGGCTTGTGGCGAATGTTTTCCTGCCCTGCCAGCTGCCCAGGGTTCGCTTTATGCTCCGCGAGGGCTCCCTTCTTGGGTGTGAAGAGCAGCTACCTGTTTTACACAGACAGACACTAACTCGTGTTACTCGAGAATAAAATGAGAGAAGATGCTGTCTGATCTAGCCCAAGCGCCCCAGTACTGTGTTGGCAAACCATTCACATCTTAGGAAAGTCATTTATTTTTGAAAATGAATAACTTAGAATAGGCAGTCAGTGCCTTGAGCTGTTACTGCTTACCAGATACAGGAAAGATAGGTATTGATCAAGAAATTGACAGTCAAAATGGCAAATGAAAAACTCCACCCATCGGCCCCCTACCAGCTCCTTGACTGAAAACCAGACAAGTGAGGACCTTCTTTGGTGGTCCAGTGACTGAGAGTCTGCATCCTGGGGCAGGGGTGTGCAGGATCGATCCCTGGATGGGGAGCTAGGATCCTGTGTGCTGCAGAGCAACTGAGCCCTTGCCGTGCAACTAGAGAGCACGCAGATGCCCCTCCAGGGCCCCGAGCCCTGGAGCCCACATCACAAGCGGAGCACAGCCCACCCCGCGGCCGAGACTCAGCGCAGCCAGACGCATACACACCAGCACCAGTGGCATTTTTGAAACAAGAAGAAGCAAGCAAGCAAACAAAACCTTTAAAGCAGCTCAGCAGCATTTAAAATGACTTCCTCTTTGTCCACTTCTTCAGGCCTCTGCTGTGGGAGTGCCGTGGGCAGCTGGGGGTTCAGGGGTGAATCTTCTCTCCCACCTGTCTGCACTGTAGGCCACTTTGAGCCCAGTGGCAGGCTTCCAGGTAAAGGAACCCTTTGTGGGTACAAGCGCCCCCAGCGCCCATTTGCAGCCTTTGCTAACAAGCAGGTCCGTCTCTGATCTTTTGGAGGATGATGCCTTTAAAGTGCATATTTTTTTCAAGATTGTTAATTGTGTGTGCTCTCCTGGGTGATGAGGGCAGCTAGGGTCCAGCCCCTGCTTCTCAGTGCAGAGGGAAACCCAAGGCTCTTATAGAATAGGGGAGAGCTCTCTAGGGTTGGGGTAAGCAACATGTCTTTCTTCCTCCTGGTTTCTAGGAAGGGAAAGCCACACCAGTTCCCTCGGTACCTCTCGGTGGCTGTGTCATTGGGAAAGACCCCAAAATGTGCCCGAGGAAGGTGCCAGGTGCTGCTCACAAAGCCTTGCATGGAGCTGGTGGCGGGACTCGAGTTACAGCTGTGCCTCCATTCCGGGCCTGGCTTCTGAACCTCCTAGTGGATCCTTTGATGTGTGTGCATTTTCCCAGCTTGGAGATGTTGCTGGCAAGCTGCATGGTTGGCAGGAGCGAGGCAGAGCATTGGCCCTCTGTGGAGCTGGCAGGGAGCGGGGCAATGTACTCAGTGCCCGCAGAGCCCAAAGTCACTTGAAAGAGACAGCAATGGTCTCCAGATGAAGCTGGCAAGAAGACGAAAGGGTGTTGGGCCTCAGTCTTGGCCGCATTGCTTGGTTTCCGTGGATGATCCCAATAAACATTTAATCAGTTTTCAGTCTTGGAGATAAAAATCTCTCTCCTGTCCAAATGGAAGAAAAGGGCCTCCATGGAAGAAAAGGAACGGGACAGGGCCGGGAGAAAGGGAAGGAGGGTAGAAGCTGCCCATTTCCAGACTGCCACGGCCTGGGTGCTTGGGTCCTTGCAGAAGGTGTGAGTTGGAATGTGAATGTCGGACGTGATGGTGTGTGAAGGTAGAGCCTTTGGAAGGTGCTTAGGTCATAAGGAAAGAGCCCTCTGAATGGCACTTGTGTTTTGGTTTTTGGTGTTTTTTAAGATTTTTTTATGTGGACCATTATTTTAAATTTATTACAATATTGTTCCTTCTTTATGTTTTGGTTTTTGGCTGCAAGGCATGTGGGATCCTCCTTCCCCACCAGGGATGGAACCCACACCCCCTGAACGGGAAGGCACAGTCTTAATCACAGGACCACCAGGAAAGTCCCTGGGTTCGTGTTCTTATAAAGGGACCCCACAGAGCTCTGTCCATCCTCCAATCCATGAAGATATAGCAGGAAGTGCCCACAATGAAGCTTGGGAGGACCCTCATCAGAGCTTGCTGAGATCCTTATCTGAGGCTCCAGAACTGGGGGAGAGAGCTTTCCACTGTTTGTAAGCCACCCAGCCTCTGATATTTACCTGCAGCATCCTTAATCCTGAATTAAGGAGGACACAGACCTTCCGTAGCCCTATTTTCCATTCTTCTACTTCCCACAGCCATTCCTATTTTATAAGCCTGGGAGCACAGAAGCCTTTGAGCGCTTCTAGTGATTCTAAGCTCAGTCTTCGCAAGAGCTCTCCAGCTGCTAGCCAACCAACAGTTGTGTCCAACAGATTTTCCTTGAACATCTCTTGGCAAACATCCTTCTCCCACGTGGGGAGCACCCCTGACTCGCAGTCCGGGCTGTGGGCTTCTGGAGGAGGAATCACAGACCCTCTTAGGGTGCTCCACACCCCTTACTCCTCCTAGGTCTCATGACTGCCTCAGGGTGTGAGGGTTTGTTTTGTTGTTGTTGTTAAATATTGTTTACTTAGTTGTTTTTATGTTATTTTTGGCTGTACTGGGTCTTCATTGCTGTGCCTGGACTTTCTCTAGTTGCAACGAGCTGGGACTCCTCTCTAGCTGCGGTGTGCAGGCTTCTCGTTGCAGTGGCTCCCCGTTGCAAATCACGGGCCCTGGGCACGCAGGCTTCCAGAGCTGTGGTGCGCAAGCCCTGGGCTCACAGGCTCCTCGGTGCAGGGCACGGGCCCCGGGCGCACAGGCTCCCCGTTGCAAAGCTCGGGCCCCAGGCGTGCAGGCTCCTCGGTGCAGGGCACGGGCTCCGGGCGTGCGGGCTTCGGGAGCTGAGGCGCGTGGGCTCAGAAGCTGAGACCCCAGCTGGGCCCTAGGGCACAGGCTCAGCAGCTGTGGTACCTGAGCTTAGCTGCTCTGAGACATGTGGGATCTTCCCAGACCAGGAATCCAACCCACGTCTCTTGCACTGGCAGGTGGATTCTTACCCACTGAGCCATCAGGGAAGCCCCAGTTTTTTCTTTTTTTTAAACAGGAAGCTGCATTTGAAAAGAATCTATGACTCGTATAGGGCCACTTTTACCACCTCCACTGTCCTTTGTGGGTCTTGCTGGGAAGAAAAAGATGCATGGGGGACTATTCAGCCCAATTTTATCCTATTCTTAGGCCATATTTGGTAGCTCAGAAATGGGGTCCAAGCAAGTAGATGAGGAGGTTTGGGCTCAGGAGGTCCCTCATGGAGGGCTTTCCGGTCCTGGAGAGCTGCAGGGTGGGCGTGTCACTGCGGGTGGCTACTGAGACCATCGCTGCCAGGCTTGGTGGGGGAGGGGACAGATAGGTCCTAGCAGGATAAGGGGCTAGAAAGCTTGCCGAGCCTTGAAGGGTCTAGATGTCAAGATGCATTTAAAGAGCAGCATCAACAGATACAAGTGAATGAGAAAAGGGAGAGATAGGGAATATGGACAGGATTATTTCAAACGTCAAGTCTCAGAGTTTGGGCAGTTGGCATTTTACAACATGGTAGCTTAAAGCCTGAGCTTTGCAGGCACTTGCCACTTGCGGGATTGGATTCCTGGGCTTGATGTGACTTTCACAATGGAAGTAATCATTAAGACTGCTTCCCAGGGGGCTCAGTGGCAAAGAATCCTACTGAACTGCAGGAGATATGGGTTCGATCCCTGGGTGGGGAAGATCCCCTGGAGAAGGAAATGATAGCCCACTCGAGTGTTCTTGCCAGGAAATCCCATTGACAGAGGAGCCAGGTGGGCCAGAGTCCATGGGGTTGCAGAAAAAAAGCCGGACATGACTTAGCAGCTAAGCAGCAAGCGTCGACTGTGACTGCTTCTATCTGAGTATTGCCTCACTCTAGGTCTTGGGATGCGTCATCTTCTGTGTTGCTGTGGAAGCGCATTGTGTTTGTGTGGCGTGTGACCTCAGTCTATGCAGCTGGAGCCCCCTGGCCTGGGTTACAGCTTATACGGAAACAAGTGATACTGACCTTGGCAAGGCTCTTCCTGCTGCCCTGGGAGCTCGGCCCACTCACCCTGTATCCGCAGACTCCACTGGAGGACGCGGTCCTTCCCAACCCGCAATGCGCCCGCCTCACCTAAGACCTTCCCTGTGGCCATGGAAACAGCTCAGCCATATCTGGATGGATAGGCCGCAGAGAAAACCCACTGGGCTTAGGAATATTAGTGTGATTTATGCAACAAATGTTTTTATGTTCAGAGATAGAATTATAAATCTCTTTTACATATTCATATGCAAATGTGGAGCAGCTCCAGTACTCCCATAATGGATGAGCGTCTGTAATGACTTGTGTCCTAGTCAAGTTTAATGGAGGAGGGAAAAATAAACACACACACACCCAAACCAGAGTTACTTTGGGTCTGATTACAGGGCACAGAAGTAAAAGGTGTTGGTGGAAAATTCACCGCTCTTAGAGAACATGCATCAGACAGAGTCTACTCTAAAGGTTTAATAGCTGAATAATTATTTACAGTCAACAATTCTCAACTATTAATGGACTTCACCTTGCTGACTCCTACCATTCAGTCATTTCACTCCTTGCCTTCATCAGAGAGTGGGAAGAGAAAGTAGCACAGGATAATCACTTCAGTTCACTCTCAAAGACTTTTCTTAATTATTTCTCTCAATAGCCTTGGTAATAAATTAGTTTTTATATGATTGCCAAGACTAAGCAGCTTACTCCATAGCAAGGAGGTGAAAGAAATAGGCCTCCAAACTATTCGTTTACCTCTTAGAACTAGTCAGTTGCCTTAACTGTTGCTGACTGAGCGAAAGCTCAGGGCTCAGACGCTTCCTCTGGCTTTCCTGTGTGTGCCTCTGTGCCGGCTCCTTCTCTGGCGGACGCTCCCTCGGGGGGCACGATGGAGCCAGCAGCTCCAGGCTTGCATCCTGACTGCTCAACAAACCTACAGGTGGAGAAGGAGTCCCGCTATCCTTGGTCTTCCCAGTGAAACTCCCAGGGTCATCTCTTGAGTCACATGCTCAGATCCGAGCCAGTCAGAGTGGCTGGGAAAATGTGATGCTCTGATTGGACAGGCAGTCTGCATCACACCAGCAACCTGGACAGGCCGAAGGGGAGATGGTTAGCCAGGGAGAAAAATCCTCTCAATCTAAACTCTGTGGCCTGAGAGTCAGAGAGTAGTTCTTAGGGAACGTTAGGAAAGTGTCATCAGGAGGTGAGAGAGCGATGCTGGTCAGGTAGATCACAGTGGTCCACAACACTGGATCAGTAAGTGGGAGACTGGCATGAACTGTATCATCTCAAAGAAGCTGTGGAGGGTGACGGGCTAATCACCTGAGTGAAAGAGAATTAACTCCATCAGTCCCAAAGGTTTCCTCTAGGCACCCTCTGTGTTATGTTCTTATAGTTCCTATGGTTTTAAAGATTATTTTTTGAACAAATTGCATTTCTTCATTAGTCATTGGTTTTCCTATTTTTGTTAATTGCTAATGACTATTATAATTTGGACCCCACAGGCTGGCTATAAAGTCACCAGAATCAGACAGTTAATATAGCATCACCAAAACAATATTCTGCTTGTATGTAAAGTTTCCAAAACAATTTTTGAAATATTGAAAGTAGTTCACATAATACCATGATCTTTTAGGCATCTAGGAACCTATGCTTGGAATGCCCAGTTCAAATAACTTATTCACCTTGGAGACTTGCCGTTCTAGATATAACTTATTCACCTTGGAGACTTGCCGTTCTAGATGCTGCTTCCACTACCAGACTCTTGTAACCTTATTCTTACATAGTATTGATGACAAAGTTGATGGGAAAGGAGGTTGAAAATAATGGTGTCCTCAAATCATTGGAGGACCTGACTTGATTTTAATTATCCAAGCGTTTTCTTTGCTTGTTATAAATAATCTTGTAAATTGTTCAAATGGATCCTGAAAATGAGCCTCTTGGGGAGAATAGTTAGGCTGCCTGGGGCTTAGGATTGCAGAGAGTGAGGAAGGAAAAGATGTCTCTGTGGGTGGCAGCTTTCTCCCTGGATAACTTTCATCCTGACCAGATGTCAGAAAATTCCGTCCTACCTTGAAAACAGATCAGTGTCAAATCCCTGCTCTTGGATGGAGGTCTAAGCGACTGTCACTTTTGCCGAATTATTACAGTAGTTTCCCAGCATCTCTCTGCTCCTCCTCCCCATCTACAACTTTTCTCAACCTCACAACCAAGAAGATCTTTGCAAAACACATCAAGAGACCCACCACTTCTCACTGCCTTGGTCCAAATCATTATTACCTCTCACCTGGATTTTTTAAAAATTCACTTCATTTTTCATTTTGGCTGTGCCATGCAACTTAGCCAGATCTCAGCCCCCTGACCAGGGATTGAATCCAGGGTCACGGCAGTGAGAGCACCAAGTCCCAACCACTGGACAGCCAGGGAGGCCCCTCCCCTGCTTATTAGACAAACTGGTCTCTCTGCTTCTGTCTTTGCCCAGCTCAGCAGTCAATAGAGTAATCCTTTTAAAACATAAATCCCATCCCCTCATCTCTCTGTTTGAAAACCCAGTAATGACTCCTTATCCCATTCAGGGTATGGGTCCCACCCACCCAGCCTGATTGATCTTAGTCAGCCACCTCTGACCTTGCCCCCACTAATGCCCCTCCCCCTGCCTCCGCTCCCCTGCCGCCGTGCTCCTGCCTTGGGGAATCTGCACTTGCTCTTTGCTGCCTGGAATGTGTGTCCCTCTCAGAGGACCCTCCCCGCTCCTTAGATCTTTGTCCAAATGTCAGATTTCCAGTGAAGTTGTTCACGGCTACCATATTTGTCTCCTGATCTGCTGTAACAAATCACCATAAGCATCAGCTCAGGTCAGTCGCTCAGTCGTGTCCGACTCTGTGCGACCCCATGGACTGCAGCAAGCCAGGCCTCCCTGTCCATCACCAACTCCTGGAGTTTGCTCAGACTCATGTTCATCAAGTCGGTGATGCCGTCCAACCATCTCATCCTCTGTCGTCCCCTTCTCCTCCTGCCTTCAATCTTTCCCAGCATCAGGGTCTTCAAATGAGCAGTTCTTCCCATCAGGTGGCCAAACTATTGGAGTTTCAGCTTCAGCATCAGTCCTTCCAATGAATATTCAGGATTGATTTCCTTTAGGATAGACTGGTTGGATCTCCTTGCAGTCCAAAGGACCTTCAAGAGTCTTCTCCAACACACCAGTTCAAAAGCATCAATTCTTCAGCATTCAGCTTTCTTTATAGTCCAAATCTCACACCCATACATGGCTACTGAAAAACCATAGCTTTAACTAGATGTGTTTGTCCAACAAAGTAATGTCTCTGCTTTTTAATATGCTGTCTAGGTTGGTCATAGCTTTTCTTCCAAGGAGTAAGCATCTTTTAATTTCATGGCTGCAGTCACCATCTGCAGTGATTTTGGAGCCCAAGAAAGTAAAGTCTGCCACTGTTTCCATTGCTTCCCCATCTATTTGCCATAAAGTGATGGGACAGGATGCCTGTCTTTGAGTGTCTGAGTGTCTCCTGTAGAGGCAGGGATCAGCACTGTCGTGCCATGGGGCTCTGGCTGCAGCAGGCCTGGGAGGTGCTGCCTGTGGCATAAATCCTCTTGGAGGAGGTCGCCATTAGCCCCACCATAGAGCCACCTAGCAGACGACCCACAGAAGTTCTCCCACTGTGGCTAAAGTTCTAGGACCCACAACAGATCCCCCAACCTGGGGGTCCAGCAAAGGGACTGAGAACCCCTGGGGATTTGAGTTTGGAGGCCAGTGGGATTTGACTACAGAACTTCCACAGGACTGGAGAAACAGATTCTTGGAGGGCACAAACAAAACTTTGTGTGCACCAGGACCCAGGAGAAAGGAGCCATGACCCCATAAGAAACTGAGCCAGACTTGTCTGTGAGTGTCAAGGAGTGTCGGACAGAGGTGTTGGTCAACAGTGGCCTGCCACAGGGTCAGGGGCACTGAATACAACAATCCTGGAAGCTACCTGGCAAGCTGGCATTTTGAAGGAGGTCCCTATTTCTACCATTACCCCTATCATAGTTTGGCATAGGGAGGGAACACAGCCCCACCCATCAACAGAAACTCAGATTAAAGATTTACTGGGCACAGCCTTGCCCATCAGAGCAGGACCAGATTCCTCCACAGCCAGTCCCTCCCATCAGGAAGCTTGTATAAACCTCTTGTCCTTATCCATCAGAGGGCAGACAGAATGAAAACCACAATCACAGAAAACTAAACAAACTGATCACATGGACCACAGCCTTGTCTAATTCAATGAAACTATGAGCCATGCCATGTAGGGCCACCTAAGACAGATGGATCATGGTGTAAGTTCTGGCAAAGTGTGGTCCACTGGAGAAGGGAATGGCAAACCACTTCAGTATTCTTGCCTTGAGAACCCCATGAACAGTATGAAAAGGCAAAAAGATAGGACACTGAAAGATGAACCCCCAGGTTGGTAGGTGCCCAGGATGCTCCTGGAGATCAGTGGAGAAATAACCCCAGAAAGAATGAAGAGATGGAGCCAAAGTGAAAACAACACCCAGTTGTGGATGTGCCTGGTGATGGAAGTGAAGTCTGATGATGTAAAGAACAATATTGCATAGGAGCCTGGAATGTCAGGTCCATGAATCAAGGCAAATTGCAAGTGGTCAAACAGGAGATGGCAAGAGTGAACGTCAACATATTAGGAATCGGTGAACTAAGATGGGCTGGAATGGGTGAATTTAACTCAGATGACTATTATATCTACTACTGTGGGCAAGAATCCCTTAGAAGAAATGGAGTAGCCAACATGGTCAACGGAGGAGTCTGAAATGCAATACTTGGATTCAGTCTCAAAAATCCCAGAATGATCTCTGTTCATTTCCGAGGCAAACCATTCAATATCACAGTAATCCAAGTCTATGCCCTGACCAGTAATGCCGAAGAAGCTGAAGTTGAATGGTTCTATGAAGACCTACAAGACCTTCTAGAACTAACATCAAAAAAAATATGTCCTTTTCATCCTAGGAGACTGGAATACAAAAGTAGGAATTCAAGAGATACCTGAAGTAACAGGCAAGTTTGGTCTTAGAGTAAAAAATGAAGCAGGGAAAAGGCTAACAGATTTTTCCCAAGAGAATGCACTGGTCATAGCAAACACCCTCTTCCAACAACACAAGAGACAACTCTACACATGGACATCATCAGATGGTCAACACCAAAAACAAATTGATTATATTCTTTGCAACCGAAGATGAGAAGCTCTATACAGTCAGCAAAAACAAGACCAGGAGCTGACCATGGCTCAGATCATGAACTCCTTATTGCAAAATTCAGACTGAAATTGAAGTGACCTAAACAACAGACCAGGAGCTTTCCTGGTGGCTCTGCTGTAAAGAACCCGCCTGCGAGTGCAGGAGCCTCAGGTTTGCTCCCTGGGCTGGGAAGATCCCCTGGAGAAGGGAATGGATGCCGGCTCCAGTGTTCTTGCATGAGAAATCCTATGGGCAGGGGAGCTTTGTTGGCTACTGTCCGTGGGGTGGCTATGACTTAGCGACTGAGCAGACATCCATGCAAACCACACAAATTTATCATCTTGCGGTCCTGGAGTTCAGAGTCCAAAATGTTTCTCACTGGGATAAAATCAAGTTGTTGGCAGATTTTCATTTCTGCCAGAGGCTCTTAGGAGAGAATCTGCTTGCCTTTTCCAGCTTCTGGGGGCTGCCTGTTCCTCGGGCCTCTTGCAGGCAGACAGCGGTCACATCAGTCCAGCATGTGCTTCCAAGGCGACACCTCCTCTGCCTCACAGTTACAGGGACCACCGTGGTTAACTGAGACCCATCCAGATGATCCAGGGAACTCTCCCAACCACAAAATCTTTACTTTATTCACGTCTGCACGATCTCTTGTGCCATATCAGGTAGCACATTCACAGATTTCTGGGATTAGGATATGGACAACTTTGGGGGACCTTTTTATTCTGCCTGCGATAGCCACTCCATGTAAAGGAGCAAGCCTCTACCAAAGCACTCAGTCTTCTCCATCTGGCATGCTTTTGCTTACATGTCCATTGCTATTTTCCTTCATAGTCTACTGACCATCAACTAGCTTAGAAAGTAAGCAGCTTGAGGTCCAAGGACTTCATCTGCTCTTTTTCCAGGGCCTGGACTGGAGACTCACACATGGCAAGCATTCAACGTATATTGTTGAATAAATTCTTCATCACTATGCCGTTCCCCCCAAAGAGAAACAGCATAAAAGACAGTTTCACAAGGTCCTGTTTTGGGCTCCTGACAGAGACCGAAACTTCAGATGACATTTCTCATCCAATAGTCTGTTTTCCTGCTTAGTACAGACGAGAAGGAGGGAGAGAAGCAGGCCTCAAATACCTGTGAGTGTCATTTCTGCAGTCCTGCTGTCCACAGTTAGACTTGGGGGTTCAGTACGGACCATCTGACACTTGTCTCATTATACCCTCCATCTGTGATATGATTCCTGTACCTGGAAGTGAAAATCAGTTTAAAAAGAGCAATTTATTATTAGCTTTTGAAACAAAATTAGGGCTTCGTACTTCACGATTATAATTGATCCATGCCTTAAATTGTGTTTTAACTGTTATATGTGCTCTAGGGAGAACAGTCTATAATAGGATTTCTGAATTTGGCCGTCGAGGGGTGTTTTGCAATTTTGGCAGCCAGTGATGAAAACCGGAAAAGTCCTTTTGAACTTTCAAATATGAATTACATAAAACAGTTAAAATTATTGCTTTAAAAATTAAAAGTTTTAATTTAACAATTAAAAAAATTATAATTCTTGAATAAGCAATACGTGCACCTAGTGCAAAAAGAGTGTGTGCAGCTTCTCATCTAGTGGTAACCCATCGAACTTTCTCCAGTGATGGAAATGTCCCATTTTTGTGCTGCTCAACACAGTAACTACTGGTCATATGAGACGCTGAATCACTGGGATGCGGTTAGTACAACCAAAGAATGTTAACTACTTTTAATTTGCAACTGAATATATTTGGCTATAGTTTGGACAAAATGACTCTTGATACTAAGCCTCTCATTTGCCAAGCTATTTGACTTTCCATGTTTTATGTATTATTTCTTGGGTACTGGTACATTTGTACACATGTACACATATTTTTAGGGACTTCTCAAGTGGCTCAGTGATAATGGATCCACCTGCTGATACAGGAGACGTGGGTTCCATCGCTGGGTCGGGCAGATCCCCTGGAGGAGAACATGGCAACCCACCCCAGTGTTCTTGCCTGGTGGGCTTCAGTCCATGGGATCATAAACAGTTGGACACAACTTAGAGACTAAAGGACAGCAACACATATTTTTACCTTTATGAAAAGCTATTGTTTCTGGGAGTTTTGGTTTGTTGGTTTTGTTTTCAATACTGTGATCTTGGTGCGTGGGAAGCAAGTATTGATGACACGGTTCTCCTGAGATGATGCTGCCCCTCTGACTGTCCACATGAACTCAGCCTTTGCTCGTGGAAGACAGTTGACATGAAATAAAAGAATGTGAAGCCTCAGATGGTGATCAGCTTCCTCAGTGTCACAGATCAGGAAATGACAACCCTAAACTTTATTGTTTTTTTAATATTTTCCCCTAATGCCTTCCTGGATCTGTCCTAAGAAAGCTTCCAAACCAAATTCGAAGCCGGACTCCTGGGAATGTTTCACCATCACACGAATGACAATGATTTACTTCATGGGCCTGACTGCAATGCTAGTGAGGTTTTGCATGGGTTTCAGTTGAGTCAATGGATTTTTCCTGTGTCATCAGGCTACCCTTGTGAATTCCCTTGGTGAATAATTTGGTTAGCAAAAGTGCCATTTGACAAGACTCAAAAGAGGAACTATCTTCCCTCATTTTTCTTGTTTCAATTTCTCCAGCTATATAGTAGCCACAGTTCTCTGAGAGGTCATTTGAAATGGGCGATAAACTTTTTTTATTTCATGGGAAGTCTCAAAGACACTCTTCAAAAGTCAGTTGTATGGCAGCACAGGAACGGCGAGAGAATTTCCTTTGTGCCCGGAAGAGCAGAGACCGCTCCTCGGTATCTTTCATCTTTGGAAAGGGTCACGAAAGATAAACTGCTCCCGATGGCCTTTTCTCCCTAATCTCTCTCTCTCCAGTAAGACATCAGTCTCGTCTAACTGACTATTTGGGTAAATGTTGAAGCCTGCCTGGTGAGTGTTGATTTTACAGGCAACGTAGTAGTTTCTGTAAGATGACGTATAAAGAAAAAGGCAAAGCAGAGTGATAAGCACTGAAAATACCATAGCATGGAAATAACAGTTGTTTTCATTTTCAGAACACCCTTCTGTACAGGTCTTGTGCCACTACGAAGCCGCATAGAGAAGCATGTGGGGAACTTACGTGAACGGGATCATCTATGTATGTGGTTCCGCAAACTGATTTTTTAAAACCCAGCAATAGCATGTGTATATTTCAAATACTAAAGTTAGTATGATAAAAAACATCCATTAAGTATCTTTTTCATTGATTTAAGTTTTTGTGTGCATGTGTGCAACTGGCAGGTCTTATGAGAAGCATTTTAAGCACATTATCTCAAGTGACTTGAACGACTACTCTCTGAGACGGTTACTTCTGGAGAGATGAAATAAATTGCCCGAGATAATACAGCTAACAAATGGTAGGATGGGGACTCGAACCGTGGTCTGTCTGATACCAATGTCTGTGACCTTGAACATTACATTTTACTGTCCGCATGGTGATTTTTAATGACTGATTTGCAATCCATTGTGTTATCTCACAATTTATTTAGCATGGGTGGTAAAAATCTTTATCACATTTGATTACCTAACTCTGGAGACAAGATTCCATCTAGAAGTATTGCAGGAAGAGGGACCCCTTCCAGGGCCCAAAACTGGAAATTGTCCGAGGAGACACATGTGCAGGAGGTCTTATTGGGGAAGGGCACCCGGGTGGAGAGCAGCAGGGTAAGAGAACCCAGGAGAACTGCTCTGCCCTGTGGCTCGCAGTCTCGGGTTTATGGTGACGGGATTAGTTTCCAGGTGGTCTTTGGCCAATCATTCTAATTCAGCGTCTTTCCCGGTGGCGCGCGCATCGCTCAGCCAAGATGAGTGCTAGTGAGAGGGATTCTGGGAAGTGGACGGACACGCGGTGTCTCCTTTAGACCTTTCCCGAGCTCTTCTGGGTGGTTGGTGGTGGCTTATTAGTTCCGTATTCCTTACCAGGATCTCCTGTCATAAAACAGCTCGTGCAGGTGGTTACTATGGTGCCCGGCCGGGGGGGGGGGCGGTTCCAATCAGTGTGCTCCCCTAACAGAAGCACGACTGTTCTGTTCCTTTGAGTCCAACTCCTCTGCTTCATGTCAGTTGCCAAGTTTTAAGCTTTCTAAATTTCTTGCTGCACCAAGGATTTGATAGATATAGTCTTGTGATGACATGAGAGAGGATGGTTGCCTTGAGCGAAGACAAGGTTTTTCATGCTGCTGCATTTGCCTTTAATCTAGAGAAGGAAAATCAACAACAGCAGTAACGATACCCTTAACACAGTGACTTCCGGTTCTCTATTCTCCCTGCCTCTGAGTGTTCAGGACAGGCTTCCCAAATGAGACATTGCCAGCTCATCACTAAGAGATGAAGAGAGCTTCTTTGACACCAGATAAAGCTGTTAATCATCCATTGTTCATTCTTTAGCAGTCCCCAATTGTTTCATTAGCTGAGAGGAGAAAATGTCAGTTCATTTCTTATTAAAATACAGGGCCAGTGTGAAATTACATGTTTTTACTCAGAGAACACGTAAGGCTGTTGTTTTATGGGTAATGTCTTGGATGAAAACAAAATCTGTATCATCATTGTCCCCTCCCCACCAATCCTGGTAAATAACAGAAAGAAAGAAAAAAAAAATCCCATGATGATCTCTCGTTTAAACAACCAAAGATTTCACATCTTGTTTAGTGTGTAAGGAAGATCTTGAGAATAAAACTACATCCAGGCTATTGAATACTTGTCAACACTTCATCCCAACACTACAATAAAATAATTTCACTTTAAACTTGATATTTTGTATAATACCTATAATAATATCAAAAAATGCTTTGTCTGTATTTTTATGTGTTTTACAATTGAAGGCTGAGTTTATTGCATTTTATGTGAATTGAGCCAAAAAACTACAGACCTTATGAAAGAATGAAAAGGGTGTAACTGAATTTCAAAGTAGGTCGCACACTCCCATTGGCAAAAAGTGCAGTTCAAGTTCAAGAATGAGAAGAGTGGGAGTTTATTTGTATGTATGCATTTCAGTTAAGGAATACCTTGACCTCAATATAAATATAATGGGTCATTGATTGAAAGCCGAAAGTTAAAATGCCCCTCTGCTTTCGATGAAGAGAGAGCTTGTACCTTTCCTAGCTGAATTCTTCAAGTGTATTTTAGCTAAAGGTTTGAAGGCTATTTGGATATTGACACTGTAATGACTAAAGGTAAAAAAGACTTGAAATAAGGTTCTAAATTTGGAATTAACTAATCACAATCAGTTATTATCTCGAGGGTCTCTTGCTTTGCTTTTCTCACTTCTCCAAACCCCTTTTCTGATCATTTTTCTTTTTTCCTGAGATTTGTTAGAAAGATAAAAACAAACCAAACAGGAAACAGAAGATTCAAATATGAATCACCTAAGCCTTTTTTCCACCTAAAATTATCTAGGGCCTGGAACAATTGCTTTGGTGATTCCTTTGTCGCTTGGAACCTGAAATATTACCCATTTTAGAAAGGCAAGCAGGCAGTTGACAGGAAGAAATCTTGAAAGACTCTACTGAACCTAGTCTTGCTGTTTGATGATATAGTTGTTGCTGTTTTTTAATTTTCCCAGACTGGGTCACCCACCTGCAAAATGCTCTTGTCTGGCAAGAGCTGATGTTTGATAAACCAGCTCTAGACTTTTGAAATTTAGCTGTATCCAACTAATCATGGCTATTTTTTTTTAAAACTTTATAAAAAAGGATGTGTTGAGAAGATACAAAGGGTATGCTGGCATAATCAATGTGCTCTATGCCCTTCACTGCAGAGTCGCTCTATCCATGTGCACAGACGCAAATGCTCACCTCCGAGACGGCACATTCCTTCCAGCCATAACGGCGAGAATGCCTGTATGTGAAGTGATATGGTATTGCATCTTACTAAAGAGATAACGCACATTGACTCAACTCTAAAAGCATACCTACGCTGAGGAGATGTATGGAGAGAGAGAGATTTATCTGTTTCTCATTTAGATTGAGATCAGAGACTGAATCTTCTTCCTCATTATTTCAGCAAAACTTAGGAAAGTGCCTGGTGGATAGTAAAGTGAGGTGCAGTTGCTCAGTCGTGTCCAACTCTGCGACCCCGTGGACTGCAGCCCACCAGGCTCCTCCGTCCATGGGATTCTCCAGGCAAGAGTACTGGAGTGGGCTGCCATTGCCTTCTCCAGAGGGTCTTCCCGACCCAGGGATCGAACCCCGGTCTCCCGCATTCCAGGCAGACGCTTTACCCTCCGAGCAGGTATAGCATAAATATCTGTTGATTGAATACGTGAATGACTACAGCATGGTTTTGATACAAACCATCAGCTGTTCTTCACTACTGTTGTGCTATACTTATTTGCCTTTACATCTACAGAAGGAAAATTAATAATAACAATAATAATACTGTAACACACGAATTCTCTATATCTAACTATGAGATAGATAGCATCACCCGCTCGATGGACAGGAATCTGAACAAACCTCAGGAGATAGTGGAAGACAGAGGAGCTTGGTGTGCTGCAGTCCATGGGGTTGCAAAGAGTCAGACATGACTTAGTAAGGGGACAACAGGAAAACTTTGTTCAAGCTATTTTGCTTAACTGCTTTTTCTTTGTTTATGCATTTTATCACTCCCTTAGCTAGTGATGAAACTCAAGGAAGGCCTAGGAGCTGAAAGCCTTTTTCTGCAAATGAGCAACAAGGACAGGGAGGAGCCTCTGTGCCCTGGAGGGCCATGAGGGCCCTGCTTGCCGGCAGTCCCGGTTTCGCTTTGACCCTCTGTATTCCCGAGGGGAACAAGAGCAGGACAGGGAAGGAAACGGTTTTAGCTAGAGAGGTTCATCATAAACTCAGCAGGGCAACTCGGTTTTAAGGGGACTCAGTTTCAACTTTACTCATTAAAGTAAAAAACAACAACAACCGAAAAAGCCATTATTTCAGTCTCTGACAACAGTGTAGAGACACAGACAAGCCCCCCATCTGTGCTCAGGCGCCTCCGACTCTGAGACCCTACAGACTGTCGCCCGCCAGGCTATTGTGTCCATGGGATTCTCCAGGCAAGAACACTGGAGTGGGTTGCCATGCCCTCCTCCAGGGGGTCTTCCCGACCAGGGGTCGAACCTGCGTCCCTTGTGTCCCCCGCATTGGCAGGTGGGTTCTTTACCACTGGCGCCACCTGGGAAGCCCATAAAATCTCCCATAATGAGGAAAATGTAAAGGGTAGATGGGTACTACTACAACAAACATCTTACTAAAGTAGGCCTGAACTGCAAAAAAGAAAAAAGAGGGAAATCCTTGATGAGGGATCTAAAAGCAGAGATGAGGCTCTTGACGGAGACGCGGGCCGGCGCTGTCGCTAGGCCCTGTTCTTCCAGGGCCGTTTCCTCCCAGCTCCTCTTTAAAACTATTGCTTAGGATCCCTTGAAAACTGGTTTCCAGATACACTGGTTCAAGAGAGGCACTCACAGAAAACTGGAGGGCGGAAGGGAGAAGCCAGCGTGTGGCTAAAGAGAAGGCCACGGGCCCAGAATGGCGTCAGCTGTGGTAAGGGCCCAGTCCTGAATCTGGGTCTAATACCTGACTTCACTGCAGCTTAGACCTTCTCTGGGAATGCAGTCTTTTTTCTCTTCTTTAGGATTTGTTTATCTATTTACTGCAGTATAATTGATGTACAATGTTGCGTTAGTTTGAAGTGTATAGCAAAGTGACTCAGTTATATATAGTTATATATATAACTATATAAATACACACACACACACGAACACACACGCACATTATGAGTTTCCCGGGTGGCACAGCCGTAAGGAATCTGCCTGCCATTCAGGAGACGCTAGAGATGTGGTTAGAAGAACCCCTGGAATAGGAAAGAGCAACCCAGGATCCTTGCCTGGAAAATTCTATGGACAGAGGAGCCCGGTGGGCTACAGTCCAGGCGGTTGTCATGTCAGCCGTGACAGAGCACACATACATGTTTCTAATTCTTTTCGGTGTGGATTACTGCGAGAGAGGGAATATATTCCCCGTGCTCTGTGCCAAATCCTCGCTGTTTACCTGTTTTATATGTGGTGGTGCATATCTGTGAACCCCTCACTGCCCCTCTGGTAGCCATAGGTTTGTTTTCTGCTTGTGAGTCTCTCTGCTTTGTAAATAAGCTCATGTGTCTTCTCTGTTTGGATCCCACGCATGAGTGGCAGCTTGTAATATCTGCATCTCTCTGTCTGGCTCACTTCAGTCAGTGTGACAGTCCCTAGGTCCATCCATGCTGCTGCCAATGGGTGGTCCCCTTCCTCTTAGAGACTGAGTGTTATCCGATTGCGTGTCTGCACCATGTCTTCTTTATCCGTCCATCTGTCGGTCTGTATTTAGGTTGCTTCCATGACTTGGCTATTGTTGTGAACAGTGCTGCTGTGAACAGTGGGGGGCATGTCACCTTTTGAGTTGGAGATCTAACCTCTCCCAGATACATTCCCAGGACTGGGATTGCAGGGTCACGTGGCAGCTCTGTTTTTACGTTTTGAAGTCTGCTCCACACTGTTTTCCCGAGTGGCTGCACCACTTTACAGCTGGAGTGTAGTCTTATGAGCCAGTCTGGACTTTTCTGCTCAGCCGCAGGGGGGCAGTCTGCAATGACCCTCTTTATCCCTCTTCCCTCCCCCGAGGAAGAAGAGGTGGTTTGCAGGATGAGACTTGTGTGGTCGCTTCCCCACAGAAAGAGGATGTTCTGGCCCCAGATAGTCCCATGTTTTCTTTTGCTAACACCATGGCCCTTGCCTCACCCTCCTCTCTATCAGGGAGGCCTCAGTTCAGTTCAGTTCAGTTGCTCAGTCGTGTCCGACTCTTTGCGACCCCATGAATCGCAGCACGCCAGGCCTCCCTGTCCATCACCATCTCCTGGAGGTCACTCAGACTCACGTCCATCGTGTCAGTGATGCCATCCAGCCATCTCATCCTCGGTCATCCCCTTCTCCTCCTGCCCCCAATCCCTCCCAGCATTAGGGTCTTTTCCAATGAGTCAACTCTTCGCATGAGATGGCCAAAGTACTGGAGCTTCAGCTTCAGCATCATTCCCTCTAAAGAAATCCCAGGGCTGATCTCCTTCAGAATGGACTGGTTGGATCTCCTTGCAGTCCAAGGGACTTTCGAGACTCTTCTCCAACACCACAGTTCAAAAGCATCAATTCTTCGGTGCTCAGCCTTCTTCACAGTCCAACTCTCACATCCATACATGACCACAGGAAAAACCATAGCCTTGACTAGACGGACCTTAGTCAGCAAAGTAATGTCTCTGCTTTTGAATATGCTATCTAGGTTGGACATAACTTTCCTTCCAAGGAGTAAGTGTCTTTTAATTTCATGGCTGCAGTCACCTCTGTAGTGATTTTGGAGCCTAAAAAAATAAAGCATGACACTGTTTCTACTGTTTCCCCATCTATTTCCCATGAAGTGATGCGACCAGATGCCATGATCTTCGTTTTCTAAATGCTGAGCTTTAAGCCAACTTTTTCACTCTCCTCTTTCACTTTCATCAAAAGGCTTTTTAGTTCCTCTTCACTTTCTGCCATAAGGGTGGTGTCATCTGCATATCTGGGGTTATTGATATTTCTCCCGGCAATCTTGATTCCAGCTTGTGTTTCTTCCAGTCCAGCGTTTCACATGATGTACTCTGCATAGACGTTAATAAGCAGGGTGACAATATACAGCCTTGATGTACTCCTTTTCCTATTTGGAACCAGTCTGTTGTTCCATGTCCAGTTCTAACTGTTGCTTCCTGACGTGCATACAGATTTCTCAAGAGGCAGGTCAGGTGGTCTGGTATTCCCATCTCTCTCAGAATTTTCCACAGTTTATTGTGATCCACACAGTCAAAGGCTTTGGCATAGTCAATAAAGCAGAAAGAGATGTTTTTCTGGAACTCTCTTGCTTTTTCCATGATCAAGCAGATGTTGGCAATTTGATCTCTGGTTCATCTGCCTTTTCTAAAACCAGCTTGAACATCAGGGTTCACGTATTGCTGAAGTCTGGCTTGGAGAATTTTGAGCATTACTTTACCAGCAGGTGAGATGAGTACAATTGTGCGGTAGTTTGAGCGCTCTTTGGCATTGCCTTTCTTTGGGATTGGAAGGAAAACTGACCTTTTCCAGTCCTGTGGCCACTGCTGAGTTTTCCAAACTTGCTGGCATATTGAGTGCAGCACTTTCACAGCATCATCTTTCAGGATTTGAAATAGCTCAACTGGAATTCCATCACCTCCACTAGCTTTGTTCGTAGTGATGCTTTCTAAGGCCCACTTGACTTCACATTCCAAGATGTCTGGCTCTAGATTAATGATCACATCATCATGATTATCTGGGTCGTGAAGATCTTTTTTGTTCAGTTCTTCCGTGTATCTTGCCACCTCTTCTTAATATCTTCTGCTTCTGTTAGGTCCAGACCATTTCTGTCCTTTATCAAGCCCATCTTTGCATGAAATGTTCCCTTGATATCTCTGATTTTCTTGAGGAGATCTCTAGTCTTTCCCATTCTGTTGTTTTCCTCTATGTCTTTGCATTGATCACTGAGGAAGGCTTTCTTATCTCTTCTTGCTATTCTTTGGAACTCTGCATTCAGATGCTTATATCTTTCCTTTTCTCCTTTGCTTTTTGCCTCTCTTCTTTTTGCAGCTATTTGTAAGGCCTGCCCAGACAGCCATTTTGCCTTTTTGCATTTCTTTTCCATGGGTATGGTCTTGATCCCTGTGTCCTGTACAATGTCACGAACCTCACTCCATAGTTCATCAGGCACTCTATCCATCAGATCTAGGCCCTTAAATCTATTTCTCACTTCCACTGTATAATCATAAGAGATTTGATTTAGGTCATACCTGAATGATCTAGTGGTTTTCCCTACTTTCTTCAATTTAAGTCTGAATTTGGCAATAAGAGTTCATGATCTGAGCCACAGTCAGCTCCCGGTCTTGTTTTTGTTGACTGTATAGAGCTTCTCCATCTTTGGCTGCAAAGAATATAATTAATCTGATTTCAGTGTTGACCATGTGGTGATGTCCATGTGTAGAGTCTTCTCTTGTGTTGTTGGAAGAGGGTGTTTGCTATGACCAGTGCACTTTCTTGCCAAAACTCTATCAGTCTTTGCCCTGCTTCATTCCGTATTCCAAGGCCAAATTTTCCTGTTACTCCAGGTGTTTCTTGACTTCCTACTTTTGCATTCCAGTCCCCTATAATGAAAAGGACATCTTTTTTGGGTGTTAGTTCTAAAAGGTCTTGTAGGTCTTCATAAAACCGTTCAACTTCAGTTTCTTCAGCGTTACTGGTTGGGGCATAGACTTGGATAACTGTGATATTGAATGGTTTGCCTTGGAAATGAACAGAGATCATTCTGTCATTTTTGAGACTGCATCCAAGTACTGCATTTCGGACTCTTTTGTTGACTATGATGGCTACTCCATTTCTTCTGAGGGATTCCTGCCCACAGTAGTAGATATAATGGTCATCTGAGTTAAATTCACCCATTCCAGTCCATTTTAGTTCGCTGATTCCTAGAATGTTGACATTCACCCTTGCCATCTCTTATTTGACCACTTCCAATTTGCCTTGATTCATGGACCTGACATTCCAGGTTCCTATGCAATATTGCTCTTTACAGCATCGGACCTTGCTTCTATCACCAGTCACATCCACAATTGAGTATTGTTTTTGCTTTGGCTCCATCCCTTCATTCTTTCTGGAGTTATTTTTCCACTGATCTCCAGTAGCATATTGGGCACCTAATGACCTGGGGAGTTCCTCTTTTGGTATCCTATCATTTTGCCTTTTCCTACTATTCATGGGGTTCTCAAGGCAAGAATACTGAAGTGGCTTGCCATTCCCTTCTCCAGTGGACCACATTCTGTCAGGCCTCTCCACCATGACCCGCCCGTCTTGGGTTGCCCCGCAGGCATGGCTTGGTTTTATTAAGTTAGACAAGGCTGTGGTCCTTGTGTGATTAGATTGACTAGTTTTCTGTGAGTATGGCTTCAGTGTGTCTGCCCTCTGATGCCCTCTTGCAACACTTACCATCTTACTTGGGTTTCTCTAACCTTGGCGTGGGGTATCTCTTCACGGCTGCTCCAGCAAAGCACAGCCACTGTTCCTACCTTGGACGAGGGGTATCTCCTTGCCGCCGCCGTTCCTGACCTTCAACGTGGGATGGCTCGTTTAGGCCCTCCTGTGCTGTGCAGCCACCACTCCTAGGTTGCTCCTCCGGGCCACCCCTCAGGGCCACCCCTCCTGGCCTCGGGTGTGGGTGGCTCCTCCCAGCTGCTGCCCCTGGCCTCAGGCTCCGAGTGGCTCCTCAAGGTCACCGCCCCGGGCCTCGGGCGCGAGGCGTCTCCTCCCGGCCGCCACTGGCCTCGGACGCGGGCTAGCTCCTCCTGGCCGCTGCCCTGACCTCGGGAGGCCTGGCATGCTGCAATTCATGGGATCGCAAAGAGTCGGACACGAGTGAGCGACTAAACTGAACTGAACTGATGAGCTTATTTGATGGACAAATAGTAGTTGTTTTGATAGGTAAAATTAAATCCATTATTTGACATCTTTCAAGCAACACACAGCAAGAAACATTTAATCCCAGTCCTTCTAGAGTCTTCTAGATCTACTGGAAATAAAAACAAGAACCGTGTCAGAACTCAGGCAAGGGCGCTGCGTAGGTCCAGTGTTTTAATACGTTCAGCTGTGCAGAATGCAGATGAAACGAATTTAAATATTTGAGAGAATTATGTTACAATTTCCAGGAAATAAGTAGATAAGAATCTATAGTAGCAGAAGGGGTTCAGGGTGAGCACCCCCAAAATATGCCACTTTGGCATGTGGGTCTTTTTTTGGGGGGGGGGGGGGTTGTTTTGACCTGAAGACAACCAATGTTCAGAAGAGTCAAGGAGAGTTTTTTTCCTCCATTTTAACTACCTAAAAGAATTTAGATGGGTGTGGGGGCAGAGGGGTGGGGAGAGGGGACTGAATCTGAGGGAGAGCTATTAGCAGAGATAACTTTGTCCCAGTGACCTATCTACAAGGCAGGGCAAACAGCCAATTACCAAACATCTGTTCTTTTTATTACCCTGCAAATTACCCTCCTCCCCTGGAAGCCCCAGGCCCCATCCCATCCCTTAGATCAGAATAACATGTTTAAGCCTCAGCTGCCTGACTCGTCCTTGGGTCTCAGTTTTTATGGGGTTCCCTTATGCATGTAATTAAATTTGAGCTTCTTCTGTTAGTCTGTGTTTTGGAGGTTTCGCTGGTGGTCCTGTGGCTAAGACTCCAAGTTCCTCACGCAGGGGACCCAGGTTCAACCCCTGGTAAGGGAACTAAATCCTAAATGCTGCAGCAAAACCCCCTCATGACACAACTAAGAAATGGCACAGCCAAATAAATAAATAAAAATAAATTTTAAAAATCTGTCTGTTGTCAATTTATTAAACCAGCCAAAGGAACCAGAAAGGAAGAAGGAAAATTTTCTCTCCCCAACAATCCACAGTCGTTTACTTCAAAAGGTGTACATAAACAACAGAAGGGCCTGCAGATACACAAAACTAAACTCTGATACAGTAGAAATATTTTGTAAAAGGTACATGAGGTCTTCTACAAGTTTTAAGTAAAGAACAACCGTAAAGAATCAGAGTAAAAAGTCCTTTAAGACAGATTGGCCGCAAAAAATAGAGGAGGATTTGGGGAATAGAATGTCTGTGTTATCAAGGCAATTCACTGAAAAGTGCATTTACACAGTTGGAATAATCAGGGGAAAGGGGTGAATTCCACCCAGAAAGTCTGCAAGGGAATCTAAGTAATGACTGAATTTGATGGAGACGAGGACCCAGTGGGCCCTGCAAACAGTAGTTCGTCTCGAAGAAGGGAAAGCAGGAAACTCACCCCTAATGCTGAATAAAAGGGAGAGCTACAGGTGGTGAGTGGCGGACTTCCTTGGTGTCCAGTGGTTAAGAGCTCACCTGGCAATGCAGGAAGTGTGAGTTCAGTCCCTGCTTGGGGAACTAGGATCCCACATGCCTTGAAGCAACTAAGCTCACAAGCCACAGCTAGAGTCTGTGCGCTGCAGCAAAGGGACGCATGAGGCAGCCGAGACCCGACACCGTCAAATTAAAAGAAAAAAATAGGGTGGGTGGGCAAAATGAGAGGATAGTTCCAGGAAACCGGTAAAACGTCAATTGTGGGGGAAAAATCACAGGCATAGTGAGTATAAGCATCAGACATAAAAGAAAGAAACCTCACTAAGCTGAAAAACAAAACCAAAACCCACCAAATCTACAACTCATAAAAAAAAAAAATTAACGACTATTTTGCTGAAGTGAATGAGAGACTACGTAGACAAATATTAATAAAATATTTGAATTTCAAGCACAAAGAAATAATCTTTCAAGACTGAAGACTCAAACAGATTACCTAAAATGAAGAAAAGTCTATTAAATAAATTGAAGACTCTGGACAAAGAATGATAAAGCAAGAGATAAAAATTTAGGGGGATGTGGTTAAAGCTCTTCTCCGAGAACAATTTATTTTTTTGAATGCTTTAAAAAAATTGATGCTATCCTTTTAGAAAAGCATGTATTTACCCATTTGACCGCATCGGGTCTTAGCTGTGGCCTGGGAGGCCTTTCCTTGCAGCTCTCCATCTTCTCTCCATTGAGGCGCTCAGGCTCCATAGCTGGAGGCATGTGGGCTCTTAGTTCCTTGACCAGGGACTGACCCTGCATTCCCTGCCTTGGAAGATGGATTCTTAACCACTGGACCACCAGGGAAATCCCAAAATCCTTTTATTATTAAGAAAGATCAGACATCGTTGAACTAACTGAGAAGTAGTTAGATAAAAAGTTTTAAGGATAAAAGCAATGATAGCCTTTTCTATATACACTGTTCAGTCTCTCAGTCATGTCTGATTCCTCGCAGCCCCGTGGGCTGCAACACGCCAGGCTCCTCCGTCTTTCCCCATCCCCTAAAATTCTTGTCCGTTGAGTGGCTGATGTTAACCATATTCATCCTCGTTCACCCTCTTCTCTTTTTTCCTTCAATCTTTCCCAGCATCAGGGTCTTTTCCAATGAGTTGGCTCTTCAAAACAGGTGGCCAAAGTTTTGGAGCTTGAGTTTCTGCAACAGTCCTTTCAGTGAATGTTCAGGGTTGATTTTCTTTAGGTTTGACTGATTTTATTTGCTTGCAGTCCAAGGGACTCTCAAGACTCTTCTCCAGCACCACACACATATATATTTTTCCATATCATTTTCATGGATTTGCCAGTGTTTCTGAGACTGTTCTGAGAAACAGGATTTCTGAGTCAAAGGGAAATTTTGTATGGGTCCTCGCTGTATATTGCCAAGCCTCTCTCTGTAGGGACCAATTCATTTACAGGCTCACCACCAACACTTGGAAGAGCCACCTTCCATGGCTTCACCAACAGAATGCATTGCCAACTTTTGAATTTCTGCCTGATGGGTGAGACATGGGTGGTAGCAAAACAAAGGAGCTCATTATCCTGAGCAAAGTCATCCTTTCATTCCCAAGACCTTTAAGGGTCATTAGTGTTCTTTTCAGTGAACTATGTATTTTTATATTAGTACAACTTCACAAAAAATTGGATAGATTCTATTGTCTGCAGAATGATAGTATGTGTGTCCAAGTGGAGAACTTCAAATTAGCTGAAAATATTGAAAGAATAAGCAGCATTTTATAAAAAGGTTTATACATGAAGGAATTACATGTAATTCAGTATCTTTATATACAGCAGTCATATATAATAAAACATTAAATTTGCATTAGCAGTAAACTGCATTCTTCCAAAGAGAGGGGAAAAAAAAAACTAAAAGGTGTGGTTTTTTGTCTGTGCTTGTGGGCTTGTTTGTCTGTTTTTTCTTCGTGGTTTGTGGGATCTTAGTTCCCCCAACCAGACCAGGAGCTGGGTCTGTACCTCTGTCCGTGGAATTCCCAGAAAGATGTACTTTTAAGTAAAGGAAATGGAAAAATTCATGGAGACATAAATGCTTAACTATGATAGAGCAAACCATATTTCTGAGTGGTAAATATTAGTTTTCTAAAGGTGTGGCATCTTCTTAGATTAATTTGCAGCTGTAAACAATTTTAATCAAAACCCCAGAGGAATTCATTTTTTTCTCTTTTAGTTGATGAAGTAAAATCTCATGTTCATTTGAAAGAATAAATAATGCGGAAGCTTGATGAGACTCTTTTTTTAAAGAAGCATAGTTAGGTGGGGCTTTGTTAGCAGTTATTTACTTACTTATAGAGATAGCAATTTACACATAGTTCTTGTGAACCAAGGTGATCTGTGGAGATGAATGGACAGAAAGTTGGAGTGATAGACCTAACCATTAGATCTGTGATGAACAAACCATTTCCAATTGAGAGACGTTTGTTTTTTTGACTGTCCTCTTTCAAGTGTATTTAAAATTTCTTTTCCTTGAAAGTAGAAAAACATTCTTAATCATCAGACTGGATCTATCTAGAATTTAGGTGTTGGAACTTGTCGCTTTCTTTTTTCTTCATAAATGATACTTATCCAACTCTTAAGCCTTTATTTCTTTTGATAGCAGAAAATATAAGCTTTCCAAATTACAGGAACTTCGGTGTGCGGTCTGCATACATTTGATTCTGACCTTCTCTCCAGAAGGATCTGAGGTCAGGGCTGTGTGCGGGAGGGGCTGTGGGTTTCCATGGTGTCTGTGCTGCCCTGGCCTCTGGGGAAAGGCTTGTGGTCCCGGTCAGAACTCTCTCTCCGTCCCACCCAGCGTCCGCGCCCCAGCCGGCCGCCCCGGCTCCCGCCGGTCCCTACCGTCCTCGGCGCGCCTCTGCCTGTGCGGCCAGCGTGGACCCTCGGCCGTAGCCACTCGGCCCAGCGGTCCTCTGGTTTCCCCAGCCCGTCATCCCTCTCTCCGTCCGTCCTTGAGCAGTAGAAGCGTTTGCCGTTCTGCCCCACCTCTCTGGGGCCTACCCCAGGGGCTGGCGAACATGCCCCCCTGGCCCGGAGTGGGGAATGATGTGTATAGTTTTCAATGGTTGAAAAAGGTTCAAACAAAGAATAATATTTATGATATGCAAATATATGAAATTCCAGGGTCATACATGTACAATTCAGATGCCAAATAATGCCGGGGTCCAGCCCCAGTGGATCCAGGGTGATTCGAAGGTGGGGACGGAGTCGGCGTCCTGGAAAAAACTTATTTAATTACAGATATAGAGGGAGATTAGAAACAGATAGTGAAGTAGGAGAATTAGTGGAGAAAAGAGGCTGAACAACTGGTTTACATGGAATACCAATCACCACCTACGTAGGCCCCAGGCGTCTTTCCGTTCTCCCGAAGGAGAGGAGGCACTGAGGCCTCCGCGGTCCGATCTCAGAAGCCCAGGCAGAATTAGCAGGCTTGGTGAGTACCCACATTTCAGATGGGAATTCAGCCAGGAAAGCGGGGAGCGAGAAAGAAACGACACGGGGGAACCAGTCTTTCCAGAAACTAATCCGATTTCTTTATTTTTCAGGTTTGTTTATATACCTTTTTGTTATACATACGGATGAATACAGAGTCACGCGGGGGTCAGCAGACCTGACCCTTGTCACAATCAGGTGCTTCGTATAAAATTATACAAAGGTCTTATGAGTTTCATCATCTTTTAGCCATGAGGTCTGCTGACATTTTATGGCCCTTTCTGATACCGGTCAGTTAACCAGAAAACTTATTTTTCCAGGGGTGATTTTTTCTTAAATCAGGCGCCACCCTCCAAATAAAATCGCATTCCTATAGGGTGAGGGTGTAGTGAGTTACAATCAAGAAAGGAATTTGCTTAACCTAAGGTTTAACATGATTAATCTTAAAGGTTAATACTTATTTCTCCTATATGCTAGTTATATTCATTATAAGGGCAGGAATATGGAGATTTAGCAGCAAATATTGGCTCAACAGATGTAAACCCTTCACCAATGTTCCCCTTAAGATCTATTTTGTCTTAAGATAGTGATAAAGTTACATTTTTACATAGCATAGTGATTTACAACAAAGTACAGTGATCTATAACAAAAGAGAAGATTCATTAACTCAAAAAGTCTAGTATTGCTAACATCAAAAAACTACTATATTTCCTTTTCTATATTCCAAATACATTGATTAATATATTCCCAGGTGCCTAAGGATATGGAGGGCTGATGGCAATTATTGACTCATCAATGAGAAAAAGCCCTATGCTAATACTCCAAACTCTCTGTGCTGTTTATGGTTGAGAGGTTGTCACACGAGCTAGTCTGTCAGCAGAGAGGTTTGACCTGAGACATCCTTGTCACACCCAGGGCAGGGAATTAGCAGTAATTATTGGCATGACAAATGAAAAAACCCTTCACCAATATAATTCCTAATCAACCCACTATACTATACTAATAATTTTCTAACTTCTCAGAAGAGTCTGTATTTAGAAAGTTTTAAAGCATCCCGTGCCTCTCACAGTTGGGAGGCTGTAAACAATCACATGCGGCCGGACGAGCCTAATCAGGCAGGCCAGAGAACCTTCAGAGTTCGTAAGTGGAAACACTGTTCTCACGCCCAGGAATTTTTATTAACTGGAGCTGCAAGTTAACTCCTTCTCTGGGAGAAATGGTTATGGGGGAGAGCTCCCCGTAAAGTACTCTGGTTTTGGGGGTAGATGCTCAGGAACAGGGGGTTTCCTGAGGCTTGATCACGCCTTTTCGTATGCCAAGCTTCCTTCCTCATGACCTTTGCCATGGGTGGAGTTCCTCACGCTGGCTCCCAACAAAATAATAAAGTGTTATTGGAATATAACCACACCTGTTGCTTTAATGTCATCTACAGCTACTTTTCTGTGACAAGGACAGTGTTGAGTAGGCACAGAGATTGTATGGCCTGAGAAGTCTGAGCTATTTAATATTTGGCCTTTGGCAGAATGGCTCAGCGGTAGAGAATTCGTCTGCAATGTAGGAGACGTGGGTTCGATGTCTGGGTCAGGAGCATCCTTTGAAGAACACACTAACATTCTTACCAGGAAATCTGGTGGACAGAGAAGCCTGACAGGCTACAGTCCATGGAGTCACAAAAGAGTTGGACATGACTTAGCGACTAAACAACAGCAAAACAAGGAAAAAGTGTGATAGCTCTTGACCCACAAGGGTGCATGGGACTCCGTGGGCTCAGACTATTTCCTACAGCTTCTCACGTAACCACTGCAGCGGTGCCAACTGGTGCCTGTCTGGATGAGGGCAGGGGCTTGTGAAGGGTTCTTCAGGCTTCCTGGATTCTGCTAACAGATGGGAAAAGAGGCCAAACCTCTCTGCTTTGTAAAACTTCTCTTTGATTTCTGCCATCTTCCTGCCAAGGCTGTGGTCTGGTTGGGATATAGGACACGTGCGTACAGCAGGGCTCCACGTCTGCTGGAAGTCATCTTTCCCTCTCAATCCCCCCTCCAGTCCAGAAGGGTTTGCCATTTCCATGCTGTGCCCTGGAAAGAGCCTATTCTTATAAACCTTGCTTTGAGGTATGACTAAACCTTTGAAATTTCTTTTAAAAAGAGAAAGAAAAAGAAAGACATCTTTCTATGGCTCAGTTCTTGCCATCAAAGGACAAGGTTTTCCAGACTTCATTTTTGTTGGGTTCTTTTATGCCCTTCCTCTTTGGGGGAAATCTTCTCCAGTCTAGGTCCAATTTTCATAGTGGGATGGCCTTCAAGATAAAAACAGTATTAAAAAGAGGAAATAAACACACACACACACAGTCTTATACACACAATCTTTTAAAAGCGAAAGTTTGATATCAAATTTGTAAAAGGTGGACATAGCGAAGTAGGAAGTGTAAATTTATGTAATAGATATTATATGTATAGCAGAAATGTGTTTCTCAAAATACATGATGGCTTCTTAGTTTTAAGATAAGTTAGTGCTAGGGATATATTGTGCAATTAACATTGCTGTATGTTGGGTTTCCCTCGTAACCTACTGGTTAGGAATTCACTTGCCAGTGCAGGGGGCTGGTTCAGTCCCCTCGTCTGGGAAGATCCCGTGTGCTGCAGGGCACCTAGCCAGTAGCCCCTGCTCTCCACAACTAGGGAAAGCATGTGCACAGCAGCAAAGATCCAGCACAGCCAAAAATAAACACATTCGACTAAAACATTGCTGCACGTTGTAGATGGAAGTTAAGAGAGTAAATCCTAAGATTTCTCATCACAAGGAAAAAAATATTCTGCTTCTTTCATTTTGTAACTACATGAGATGATAGATATTCACTAAACTTACTGTGATAATCATTTCATGGTGCGTGTAAATCAAACCATTATGCTGCGCACCTTAAACTTAAACAGTGCTGCATGTCAATTACATCCCAATAAAAACTGGAGGGAAACTAGGTGATGGTATAGGAAGATGTCTATAACATCATTTGGGTTTATTTTTTAAAAGAGTACGAAACTTTATGTATAGAGTTTTAGGTATAAAACTTTGTGTTAACCCAGATTCATAAAGCATGCATTTACACAGAGAAGGGAATTCACTGTTCACAGTGTATTAATACTTTCTTTTTCTAACAGTATATTTTCTCTAGTTTCTATTTTTGCTTCTTTCAAAAGTATATTTTTTAATATAAAAATATAAATCTACTTTTTCATGAAAATCAATATTTAAAACAAATTAGAACTCTCTTTATAGGAGAGATGGGCTGTAGAAACTTTTAGCTCACCCTGAAGGGCAGGCAGTCCTCACTAAAAACAATAAGGCTTTTATTATTTGTGAAATGTGCTTGATTCACCCACACACTTTGCTCCTTTTAAGTAGATGTCCTTCTTCATCAATCTCACTAGTCATAAGTATTGTAATTATAATTATAGTATTTATAAATTTATAAATGAATATGCTGAAATATCTGATGATTGCATTTTGACCTGTAATACATCACCTCATCTATTTTAAGTTCATGTTATTGGACAAGGGAGGCAATTAAGTGTAGACCCAAAATATGATTATGTATTCTGTAGAGCTAAATATCTACACCCCATGTTTGCTGACAACTCACCTTATTAAATACTTCAGCCTGGTGACACCTCTGATAGAAAAACTTGTGTGCACCCTCAGTTTCCTCTTGGCTTCCTCCTTATTGTTCACTGAATCTCAATCCCGGTTTCATGACAGGCTTACCTGGGAACTTCAGACAAACAAATGTCTGGACATCATCTTAGACCAATGGGGTCAGAATCTTTGGGGACAGAACCTTCAATTGGTATTTGTTTTTATTAATCTCCCCCAAGCAATTTAATCCAAAGTTGAGGGCCTCCTATTTGCACAAATATACTGATGGCCCATGATTTGAGGTTGGAAAAATGGAAATAATAAAGTGTTGCTTGACAATTTCAGTGGCAAGTTAAATATTGGGTTAGTCTAGAAAGCCCACGATGATAGTTCTTTATTAGGATTTATTTTTAAGCGTCATGTACAAGAAGCAAGGCTTAGAAGAACAACTAGCAGTTAGTTGATTCTTGAGAGTCCCCTGGACTGAAACGACATCAAACCAGTCCATCCTAAAGGAAATCAACCCTGAATATTCACTGGAAGGATGATGCTGAAGCTGAAGCTCCAATAGTTCTGGCACCGGATGTGAAGAGCCAACTCATTGGAAAAGACCCTGATCCTGGGAAAGTTTGAAGGCAACAGCAGAAGAGGGCTGCAGAGGAAGAGATGGTTAGATAGCACCACTGACTCCATGAACATGAATCTAAGCAAACTCCAGGAGACAGTGGGGGAGAGGGGAGCCTGCGTGCTGCAGTTTATAGAGTTGCGAAGAGTCGGACAGGATTTAGCGACTGAACATCAGCAAAGCAGTAAGAGTGGTGAAGATGGCGAAGAGTATCTCTGATGGAGAAAAACGCCTGTGGGAAGATTTGGGAACAAAAGAAGCCAAAGAGGCCACTGAGATGGGGGATGGGCCTAAGGGGCTGAGAGAGCGGCCAGATGGACTTGTGAGTAATGTTGTGGGTATCTGGCTTTTATCCACCTGGCCATGGGAAGCTGCTGAAATATTTTAAATAGGAGCGTCGAGTAATTATGTTTTTAAAAGATGACCCAGTGGCAGAATGGGGAGCGTGGAGAGCAGGTTTGATGGAGAGCAGAGTAGAATCCCCAAGACCAGTTAGGAGGCTATGGCACAGCAAGTGAGAGATGGTGGTTTGATTAAGGAGGCAATGGTATAGATGGAGAGAAAAGACGGCTTTGAGAATTATCTCCCAAATGATTTTCAGGTGAAGATTCTCATTCATTTTCCCTTTCTGGTGACTATAAAATATTGAGTAGAGTCCCCTGTGCTATGCAATAGGTCCTGCTGGTGGCTTATTTTATATACGGGAGTGTGCACCTGTCGACCCCAAGCTCCTCATTCATCCAGCCCCTCTACCTTCCCCTTTGGTACCTACGCGCTTGTTTCCTGTGTCGATGGGTCTATTGCTGTTTTGTAAATGAGTTCATTTGTATTTTTTCTATTCCACATAACCTGAAACTAACACAGCAATATAAATCAACTATACTTCGATAAGAAATAAAATAAAAAAAGATTTCATTTCTGAGCTATTCTCTGGCCATGCAGGGCTAACAGGGGCTATTGTACTAAACCTCACTTGACAAGTGCATAACCGAACACATCAAGAAAGCGGGCTGTGTGGCCCACTCAAGGTCCTGGGGTGAGTTTGGCCAAGGAAGTTGCAAACACACCGGCAAAACTACATCACGGAGTCACCTCACACCTGCCACCGGCCAGCGCTATAAATATCTTGCTGTCATGTTGTTCAATTCATTTTCCTTCATAACCTCAAATGTGTTTGATTTAAAGTCTTGTCTTAAGCAAAATATATGTCTCTCCTCTTTCTCTAAAGCTCATGGTGTTCTCAGGCTATTTACTCTTTCCAAGGCAAAAGAGTCAGACATGACTGAGCAACTGAACTGAACTGAACTGAAGGCAATATTGTAAGGTTATTCACGAAGTAGTTCAGAGGAAATTGAGTCCATTGTTTTACTATTTTTTGTGAGCAATTAAAATGAATTCCAATTCATTTTCTTACCTTTTCATTTTATTTCTGTATTCAAGCACTCCCCCTGTGTGTGCTCAGTCGTGTCCCACTCTTTGCCACCCCAGGGACTGTAGCCCACCAGGCTTCTCTGTCCATGGGACTTCCAGGCTAGAGTACTGAAATGGGTTGCCATTTCCTTCTCCAGGGCATCTCCCCTACCTAGGGATTGAACTCATGTCTCCTGCATCTCTGCACTGCAGGTGGATTCTTTACTGCTAAACTACAAACAACTTCAAATGAGAATATTGAGGTAGTTGATCTAAGAGTTATAAATTGGTATCATAAATCAGATGTTCTAAATTAGTGGTGAAGAGGATCCATCTTGCTAGGGTCAAGCCACTTGATAACTTGGAAGTACTCAACGGTGTGAATTGGGCAAGCCAATTCACTGTTTTGGGGCCTGAATTTCATCTGTAAAATGGAACCTTCTTCTGTGAAGATTAGTTGAAATAATGCCTGTAAAGTTGAACATAATTCCTAGTCTTCAACAGTGCCCCAAAAAGGTTAATTATTGTTATCTTTAGTATTAGTAGAAGATGGATGGAGAAGGCAATGGCACCCCACTCCAGTACTCTTGCCTGGAAAATCCCATGGATGGAGGGGCCTGTGGGCTGCAGTCCATGGGGTCACTAGGAGTCAGACACGACTGAAGTGACGCAGCAGCAGCAGCAGCAGCAATAGAAGATGGAAGAGAGAAGAGGTTTTCATGCAAATTCCATTAATAGTTGAACAAATGACTGTCTAGAAACTTGTCTGTAGTGTGGAAGACTGCTTCAGTTGGAAGAAAACATTTTTGCTGAGACGAGTATTAAGGGAGAATTGTTGTGGCTGTTCATTCAATAAGTCATGTCCAACTCTTAGGGACCCCATGGAATGTAGCACACCAGGCTCCTCTGTCCTCCGCTATCTCCTGGAGTTTACCCACACTCATGTCCATTGAGTCGGTGATGCCACCCAAGCATCTCATTCTCTGTCGTCCCCTTCTCCTCCCACCTTCAACCTTTCCCAGAACCAGGGTCTTTTCAAATGAGTCAGTTCTCATCAGGTGGCCAGAGTTTTAGAGCTTCAGCTTTAGCTTCAGCCCTTCCAATGAACACTCAGGACTGATCTCCTTTAGGATGGACAGGTTGGATCTCCTTGCAGCCCAAGGGACTCTCAAGAATAATCCAAGACCACAATTCAAATGGCTTTGGTTAAATGAAATGAGGCCAACTTTGGCACCAGGGCAGACTTCTTGTTGCTTTTTCCTCTTCTGAAAGTAAATTGCCCTCTATTGTGGGGAATCACCAGGATTTCTTCTGACAATACAGGCATTATGTAGTCCTCGATTTGCAAATGATTGACATTTACTTGTTTCAGTTCAGTTCAGTTCAGTCGCTCAGTTGTGTCCGACTCTTTGCAACCCCATGAATTGCAGCACGCCAGGCCTCCTGGAATCAGCCATTGGGTCATTTTGTGCTGTAACAAACCCACAAAGGGACTCGGCAGGGATTAGGGTGTAGTCATTGTCACTCATCATGCCCCAGACTGATTCTGCATATCCGAAGTAGGAGAGCTTAGGATTCTATTGATTTTGTGCTCCTTGGTAGAGATAGGCAGACATTGCTAATGTTTTCCCTTGCTTGCTTTCTTCCTTCCCTGTCATTTATTTCCTGGTCTTGCCTCTTTGTAATTCTGTATCCTTCCTTTTACTTCCGTCTCTTCTCCCCCTCTGAATATCTTTCTTTCCTTCATTGTATTTATGCCAGTCATCCGCTTTCTCTCATTATTCAGAGCTGTCCTTACATTTATCAGCACTTGTTTTTATTTTTCCCAGGAATCTTAAGCCCTTGTTCAGAACTATAAAACAGTAAGTAAAACTTCCCCTTCTTTGCGAATGGTTGAAATTTATTGCAGAAAATTTCCACTTTATTAAGCTGACAGGTTTTGCTTGAAGGCATACTACCCTGTGAAATTCTAAATTTGATTTAAAGGTCAGAGGAAAAGCCTGGCACCTACAATCTGCCTGTGAATTGTTTTTGTAACACTAAATAGAGTTTACAAGGAGAGGAAATTACAACTGGTCAGCAGAAGGCATGCCAATCATAGCTTTTCTCAATAAACTCTTTGCCGTTAACCAAGCTAAGAGATGAAGAAAGCCACTAGATTAGCATGACCTTGCAGAACATAGGAAGCCTCAGGTTCAGTTAGGTGTCAGACTGGATGAATCACTTTGTGAGAGGAGAAAGTGCTGTGTCTCTGAAAGCTGGGTGGGGGGCAAAGGGTGGGTATCTTTAATCATAGTTATCACTGACAAGGGCGTTTTCACTTACATTAACAAAATATTGACTCTAAAAGGATTTAAAATAAGCTCTATTTTTATTTGCTCCTTAAGATAAAATAGCTCAACTTGGCACTGATGACAAGCATAGGAAACTCTCTTTTCCAAATGATTTTATTACCATTGCAAGAATATATTACTTTCTTTTTAAAAATTATGTTTTATATAATCAGGCTGTACTTTTTAGTAGTAAGGAAGTTTAATGGAGTTTTCAAGTTTACTCTATGTTAAACTCTTAAAATGTGCAAACTTTAATTATCTGATAATGGAGTCTTGGTTATGGTGAGAGAGAGGGAGAAAAAAAAAAACGGCACAAACTCCTAAATGTGTCAACATGGAATTTGTCAGCATCAGGAATACGCTAAAATAGGAGTGCAAGAGTCTAATACCATAAGTAACACAACTTTCTAAATCAACTGTACTCCAAAGAAAATTATAGAAAAGGAAAAAAAAAAGATAAATTCCCCAAATTGGAAAAAAAAAGGTAACACCTCTTTGATGGCTGCAGAATGACTGTTTTGCATCTATACCACCTTCTGATGAAGAGACTCTTCCAAGTTTGCTTGAGCTTGAAAAACAATAAGGTCCCAGTAGGACCCGTGTAGAATATTGGCTGTGTAAGCAAAATAAGAGTATGTCAAAATTGGTTTTCGCCCAGCTCTCATCTTTGTTGGTAATCAACGGCTGGGAGAAGGAGGCTAAACAGGGAACTCTCATCTGATGACACGAAAGGCAGCGCCGTGAGTAGCCCCTGTGCTCCGCAGCAGGCTCGCACTAGCTGACCTACCGTGTGCGTGCCGTCCATTTGTGTGCATGTTAATCCCAGTCCCCCAGCCCACCCTACCCTGGCTCCTTTCCCCTTTGGGGCCCATACGTCTGTTCTCTCTAGCGTATGTCTCTTGTTTCTTCTCTAAAAACTCAGAAGACGTATCTGCTTATCTTTAGTTTTGGTTGTGCTGGGTCTTTGTTGCTGCGCGGCCCTTCCTCTCAGCCGCGGCCGGGGAGCCACTCGCTGCAGGGACTGCTCCTGTTAAGGAGCAAGGGCGTAGGGCAGGCGCGCCTCAGTCGGTGCCGTTCCCGGCTCGAGAGCGCAGGCTCCGTAGTTGTGGCACACGGGCTTAGCTGTTCCTTGGCATGTGGGATCTTCCCAGATCAGGGATCAAACACGTGTCTCCTGCACTGGCGGGTGGATTCTTTATGGCTGAGCCACCAGGGAAGCCCTGCGTCTCTATTTCTGCTCAGAAACGTTAAAGATAAATAAGCGAAAGGGGGCACATCTGGTGATGGCAACTACAGCAGCAATGACAGCGAGCACCGCCTCCTCTTCTCGGCGGCTGATGCCCCAGGCACCAGGGGACGCTTCTGCAGTCTTCCATTGTCGTTATCCATACCGTCAGTGACTCGCCACTGCTTTCTGTCCAGCTTCACTGAGGTACAGGTGGCGTGCAGCACTGTGCAGGTTTAAGATGTACAGCATCATGGCTTGAGTTGCACACGGTGTGAAAATGATGACCACAGGAAGCTTAGTGAACATCCATGATCACATATAAGGTCCAAAGGCAAAGAAATAGAAAAAGGAGATTTCTTCCTCAGGACAAGAACTCAGGATTTACTGTCTTAACTACCTTCACGTGTAACAGTCAGCAGTGCTAATCATTTCCATCGCGCTGTACGCGGCCTCCCTGGCAACGCCAACCGGCAGTCGGCACCTTCTGTCTGTCTTCATCCACGGCCCCTCCTGCCTCGGATGACCTCAGCTCTGATCCCCTCTTGAAGTGTAAGCGGCCTACAACACTGTTCGTTTCTGCTGCACGGCATAGTGATTCTGCACTGCTGGACGTTTCAGGATGGTCACTGTGACGTCTCCTTACGCTCGGTCATCGTACAAAGGCATCGTGTTGTCACTGACTGTGTTCTCCACACTGTACATTTCACACCCATTACGCATTTATTCTGTAACTGGAAGGTTGTATTTCTTACTTTCCCTCACCTGTTGTTTCTAAAATATCTGTCTTACCAACTATAATAATAGCACATGTTCATTGTTGAAAATTTGGGGAATTCACAATAATTCAAAGAAAAATGAGAGCATCACCTGGAATCTCACCACCTAGAGATAAGCACTGTAAGTATTTTGCACTGTTTCCTCCAGCTCTGCATTCTGTGAGCTTCTGTACACACAGTGGGCATATGCTCTGGGCATGTGTCCCTGTGAAATGTTACAAAATCGTAGTATAGGACATATGTATATTTATATTCAGTCTTTCTAAATTTAACATTAGGTTGTGAGCAGTTTCTATATTATTAAGTGTTTTTAAAAAAGACTCATAATAGCTGGGTATCATTCTACTATGAGAAAGAGACATGTGTTCATTTGTGTTGAGTATTAAAAGTGAAGAAGATGAAAGGGTTAGTCCCTCAGTCGTGTCTGACTCTTTGCAACCCCATGGACGGTAGCTCAGCAGGCTCCTCTGTTACGTATTAAGGTTGTCTTTAATTTTTCACTCTGAAACTGTCCCATGGTAAAACCCATTGTACCTAGGTCTGTGTATCTGATTATTTTGAGGGATCTTTTCCTGAATATGTGATGCTAGCTTCAAAGGAACGGAACAGCCCTGAAGTTCTGGAAGCACATTGTCCTTGTAACAGCATCCTTGCTGTGAGGCAAACGTGGGACCTTGTCTCTGCCTTTCTGACGGGGGCTCTGCTGCTCAGACAGAAAGTGCTACTCCAGGGGAGCTGAGTCAGCGTCCGAGCAGCCGGCTTCTGCTGCGGTCCTTCCTCTTACCTGGATTCGAGGCATCTTCTGAATTTGCACTGGACTCTTTTAACTTTCTTGGAAACCAGATGGAAAAAGAAAATTGGTAGACTCTGGAGTTTTATACACATGTATTTTTTATGTAGATAAACAATTGAAATTGGCCAACACATTTATGTCTTTATGATGTTACATTCATGAGACAAAAATCACTCCTGAAGATTTCTTATTATTACTAGTGTGCAAGGATGGTTGCCCTAAGCTAGAAGCTCGGGAATAAGGTCCAAGAAGTCTAATTGGAATTTTCAAACAATTCACCAGTCTATCAAGATTATGTCTAAACAACTCATAACTATATGTTAGAGCCTGTTTAGGAATAATTCATATTACAAGACTGGAAAAGGTCCGTTTTCATTTCAGTCCCAAAGAAGGGCAATGCCAAAGAATGTTTAAACTACTGCACAATTGCATTCATTTCACATTCTGGCAAGGTCATGCTCAAAATCCTCCAGGCTAGGCTTCAACCGTATGTGAACTGAGAACTCCCAGATATATAAATTGTATTTAAAAAAGGCAGAGGAACCAGAGATCAAATTGCCAACATCTGTTGGATCATAGAAAAAGCAAGAGAATTTCAGGAAAAAAATATCTACTTCTGCTTCATTGACTACGCTAAAGCCTGTGACTGTATCACAAAAAACTGTGAAAAATTCTGAAAGAGATGGGAATATGAGACCACATTACCTGCTTCCTGAGAAACCTGTATGCAGGTCAAGAATCAACAGTTAGAACCAGATTTAGAACAACGGACTTGTTCAAAATCGGGAAAGGAGTACGTCAAGGCTGTATATTGTCACCCTACTTGCTTAACTTCTATGCAGAGTGCATCATGTGAAATGCCGGGCTGGATGAAGTACAAGCTGGAGTCAAAATTGCTGAGAGAAATACCAATAACCTCAGATATGCAGATGACACCACCCTTATGGCAGAAAGTGAAAAGGAACTAAAGAGCCTCTTGATGAAAGTGAAAGAGGAGAGTGAAAAAGTTGGCTTAAAACTCAACATGCAAAAAACTAAGATCATGTCATCTGGCTCCATCACTTCATGGCAAATAGATGGGGAAATAATGGAAACAGTGACAGACTTTATTTTCTTGGGCTCCAAAATCACTGGGGACTCTGACTGCAGCCATGAAATTAAAAGACGCTTGCTCCTTGGAAGAAAAGCTAAGACAAACTTGGACAATGTGTTAAAAAGCAGAGATATCACTTTGCCCACAAAGGTCCATCTAGTCAAAGCTATGGTTTTCCCAGTAGTCATATACGGATGTGAGAGTTGGAACGTAAAGAAGGCTGAGCACCGAAGAACTGATACTTTCAAACTGTGGTGTTGGAGAAGACTCTTGAGAGACCCTTGGACAGACAGGAGATAAAACCAGTTCATCCTAAAGGAACTCAACCCTTAATATTCATTGGAGGACTGATGCTAAAGCTCCAATAATTTGGCCACCTGATGCAAAGAGCTGACTCATTGGAAAAGACCCTGATGCTGGGAAAGATTGAAGGCAGGAGAAAGAGACGACAGAGGATGAGATGGCTGGATGGCGTCACCAACTCAATGGACATGAGTTTGAGCAAGCTCTGAGAGATCGTGAAGGACAGGGAAGCCTGGACTGTGGTAGTCCATGGGGTCCCAAAGAGTCAAACATGACTGAGAGGCTGAATGATAACATATAGAATACATGTTACTAAGTATTATATATATGTATATATACTATGTACTGATTATGACCACAGAAATATGTGATAATTTTTGTGATTTCACAACAAAGCCCATAGGTTGTTATTCTTGATATCCACATCTTAAATGGGAGGTGCTGAAACTGGGAGAATTTAGGTAATTCACCCAAGAATTTACCTAGAGAGCAAAGAAGGAATCTAGAATTAGAAACCATGTGTACGTGGCTACTAAATCTGGCCTGTATCCCATGGTACCCCTCACAGCACTCTCAGCGTATCTATATGCTGTTTCAGAGTCCTGCACCCTGGTTCCACGTCACTGGACTCCTCTGTCGTACTACATCAGAGTAATCCCTTGGGAGGCTTCTCAGTACTCCTTCCCAGTACTGATTCACAGTACTGCATGGCAGTGCTATGTCACCAAACTACTTCAAGTTGCTACTTTAGAATGCTCCATTCAGAGAAGCATTTCGTGGCTGTATTTTGTGGTAGTACCTCATGATAGTATTTTAAAATATTATTTCATGACAGTACTTCAGGGAAATACTGTATCAGTTTATTGCAGCATAATTTGTGAATATATCTACAGTGATCCAATGTTGTTAAAAGATAATTTTCAAAAAAAAGTAAATCATGACTCTGATACAAAATGCACCTGAGTTAGACTCTGTCGGTTAGAGACTCTAGATCATTGAGGAAACCAAGTGTTTGGGGGTTTTTTTAGATTTTTTTTTTTTGATGTGGACCATTTTTAAAGTCTTTACTGAATTTGTTAACAATATTACTCCTGCATTATGGTTTTTTGGGCCACGACGCATATGGGTTCTTCGTTCCCTGACTAGGGATCAAACCCACACCCTCTACAACAGAAGGCGAACTCTCAGCTGCTGGACTGCCAGGGAAGTCCCAAGGTGGATCTTACAATCAGTGCAACAAAGAAGCCTAAAAATCACACATTCAAGTGGAATAAAGGACTGTTGCAGTGAATGTGTAATGGAGGCAGAACCAACGTCTTCCCTTCAGGAGAGGGGAGTCAGGTCAGCTGGCGCTGGAAAGGACAGAATTTGTATGTCTATGGCCAAGAGTATGTTCCTTTTCTATCAGTTACCTATAATTCACAGAACTGGAAAACAGAATTGAAAAACTCTCTGGTTTGGACAAGGCATATATTTCCACTAAGCCACAAATTCAGTGTGTACCCTTGGAACAGGATAGTACAAATTCTTGTCATCTCAGACAATAGCTCAGGGGCTTTCCAGGTGGCTCAGTGGTAAAGAATCTGCCTGCCAGTCAGGAGACGCTGGGTCGGAAGGTGTCCTGGGGAAGGAAATGGCAACTTGCTCCAATAATCTTGCCTGGGAAATCCCATACCAAAGAGCTTGCAGCCCATGGGATTGCAAAAAGTCGGACACAACTTAGCCACTAAGCAACAACCAAGTGGAAAACAGAGATAATGGCTCAGTTCTTTAAATTTGTGTAACATGGATCATCCAGGTAATTGAAATAAAAGAGATTCACATGCATTATCTGCACATCTTAATTTGTTTGTGGAGACTCAACAAAATCCATGCTGTGCAGTGACTTGACCAAAGCCATTTCAGAAGGAGATGGATGGGTGGGTGAGGGGAGTTTTATATTAATTCTCTGACTTTCATCGACAAGTTTTCTTGGTTTATGAAGTCACAAGATAATTTTTCTAAATGCCAACCTTGCAAATTCAAGCTGGGAATGAAATTCAAGCTGTGTTTTTTCTGCTTCTTATAGTCCATCATTGCTTGTAATAAAGAGCCTGTGAATTTGTCAGCCAAGTTCTGACAGTAAAATCTTTATTACTGGTGATGATGTAAGAGGCAAAAGGAACACAGCTTGAGTTTTAGATCCCAGGTTGAATACATAAAGCTGATGTCTAGGAGGGGAAAAAAAAAACAAAAAAACACCTTACACCAAACAGATTTGATCACTAGGGCAAGATAAATGTGGAGCCCAACAAGGCCAATTTTATAGTCATGGAACCAATCATGACCACTGTTAACTGTTATTAGGAAGGTGATGAAATTAGTGTGGGATTAACTAGTATAACCAGAAAGAAAAAAAAAACTGGAAAAAAATTACTTTAAAGCAACAGCTAGTGATACAAGTCAACTTTAGTGTATGGCTGCAGGGGAAAATTGATAAAGCAATTTCTCAGAAAATCTATAAAGTTCTACAAAATAGCCCTGTGATGCGAATTTAGACTATTGAGAGTTGGATGATTGTTTAATTAAAATTAAGCCAGGTCCAAAGGGTGGGTTAATTGCCACAGGTCTTGATCAAGTAGCATTAGTCAAAAAGCAAGAACTAAATTGGGAAGCAAAACAAAACCATACAGTATTATATATATAAAAAAGAAAACACATTTTACCTCTTCAGCCAAAGGAAGTAGAAGTTGAGGTTTGCTAAAAACCATGTTATTAATTCAACATGTTAAACAGTAGACTGATACAGACCTGAGGTTTTCCCCTTCCCCACACACGACCACACCCTAGCCAAGGGAATTTTATCCAAACCCTATTGTACTGTTTTATTATTTTTTTGTTCTTGCATTGCTCAGAGCTGCTGAAGATGCCTTGTTTACGTCCACCTTTCTTTTGCTTAGCTTTGTTGAAATTCATTTCTGCTGCTTGCAGCCAAAGATTTTGACTAATATGTGTGACGGTTACTGGAATAATTATAGGATTTGAATTCTCAATTTTCCGACTTCTCTGTATCTGAAAGCTGGCAGGAGTGTCCAGCAAGAGCCTGAGAAAAGTAAGAGATGGAATGGAAGGATGAATATGGGAAGAGTGAGAAGAACGGGGTTAGAAGGAGAGCTCAGTGTGCGCCCTGCAACCTTAAACCAGACACCACAGTCTGTACCAAAACGTGTTTTTCTATTGACAACGTCATCAACTCATTTGAATTTTCCTTTTTTTGGTAGAGTGCACTGATTTTCTCTCTTTTTAAAATAATTTAATTGATTAATTTATTTCCCTTTGGCTGTTCTGGGGCTTCGTCGCTGTATGGACTTTCCTCTAGTTGCGGCCAGTGGGAGCCACTCCCCACGGCGGCGTCTTCGGTCAAGAAGCAGGAGCTCTGGGCGCGCGGGCTCAGCCGCTGCCGCTCCCGGGCTCCAGAGCACAGGCTCGACAGCTGCGGTGCACCGGCTCAGTCGCTCTGCGGCGCGCGCGGGCTTGGTTGCTCTGTGGCGCGTGGGATGCTCCCAGATCAGGGATGAACCCGTGTCTCCTGTATTGTCAGGCTGACTCTCAACCACTGATCCACCAGGAAGTCCCGGATCTCCTCTGTCGTAATGTCGGGTGTTGAGTACGGATCTCAGGAAAGGGGTCCCAAAGCTTCATCAAGTTGACTTTCAGAAACATCCTTGCAGTGTTTGCCTCAAGCTGGCGTCAAGCCGTCTCGCTGCCCTCGGTGCAGGGCCTTCACACCCGGACTGGGCCTTGCGTAAATGTTTGCTGATGGTGTGAGGATGAGGCGGATGTATAGAAGTTTGCAGGGATATAGCCCATGCAGCTGACACGTTTGAAGGAACTGCCTTCAAGGCAGTGACTTCATGAGCCGAGTGGGGGACAGAGTCGGCTCAGTGGTGGAGAACCTGCCTGCCAAAGCAAGAGATGCAGGTACTCAGGTTTGATCCCTGGGTTGAGAAGTTCCCTTGGAGGAGGAGAGGACAACCCATCCAGCATTCTTTCTGGAAAATTCCGTGGATAGAGGAGTCTGGCGGACTGTAGTCCATAGGGTCGCAAAGAGCTGGACACAGCTGCACAGGCATACACGTGGGGGACAGACTCTTAACATGGCCCCATCCCCGCCTCCTGCTGTCCGTCTCCCTGTGAGTGTGGGTGGGACATGTGAGTGGTTTCTAATCCATGCCGTACAGCAGAGGTGGTGAAAATGCACATGACTGGATTACAAGGCGCCTGTCATGCTGGAGGTTGGAAGGTTACAAGGCGCCTGCTTGCTGGAGTCTCCCTTTTGCCAGCATAGAGGAAATGAGCGGTCGTGCAGGGCACCCCACGTGACAAGGCACTGTGCACAACCTCTAGGAGTGAAAGACAGCTTCTAGCTGATGGCCAGCAAGTAACGGTGCCCTTCAGTCCTACAGCCATAAGGAAATTAACTCTGAGTGAGTCTAGAGGCTGATCCTTCCCAGGTGAGCCTCAAGTGGGCCCCAGGTCCCCGGTGACACTTGAATGACAGGTGGGTGTGAGCCTGAGCAGACAACGCAGCTAAGCTTTGCACAAACTCCTACCCACGTCCACGATGAGTTGTTATAAGCTAGGTTTCTGATGTATTGTTATTTAGCAATAGATAATTAAAACAGAAGAGAAGAAAGAGAAGGGTTGGAGAGGGAAATGGCAACCCCTTCCAGTACTCTTGCCTGGAAAATCCCATGGTTGGAGGAGCTGGTAGGCTATAGTCCATGGGGTCACAAAGAGCTGGACACTACTGAGCAACTTCACTTTCTACTAATTAAAACAGAAAGTTTGTGTCATGGACAAAACCTGGATTTGGAAAAGCCATTGGCGCTGGTAGAGTCCTCTTTTGCCCTTTAGAAAAAAATGAATCAATAGTGATTTACAATATTGTATTCGTTTCAGGCGTACAGTAAAGTGATTCAGTTATACATACATATATATTTCAGGTTCTTTTCCATCATAGGTTGCTACAAGATATTGAATGTCATTCCCTGCGCTTTATAGTAAATCCTTATTGCTTATCTATTATAATAAAGTGGGGGTATCTATTAATCCCATACTTCTAACTTATCCCTCCCCCCTTTGCCCTTTAATACTTGTGTCCTTGGACAAATTAGCCAACTAAAACTTAGTTTTCTAAGTGTTGTGAAGCAAGGCTTCTCAACCTTGGCACTTGGCGTTTGGGGCTGGGAGGCTGTCCAGGGCATTGCAGGGTGTTAACAGCACCCCGGCTTCTATCTGCACAACGTCAGGTGCTGCCGCTCCCATTTGTGATGATGAAAAATGCCCCCCCACTGCCAAACGCCTGGGGAGGGAACAAAACTGCCCCCGTCAAGAATCGCCGGTGTAAGGGCAGGGGAATTAGTCCTCTGGGCTTGTTGAAGATTCTTTTTTAAACATTTGTTCGTTTATTTTGGGGGTGCTGGGTCGCACTGCCAGGCTTGGGTCTCCGCTGCTGTGGCAGACAGGCGCTGCCCTTCCTGCAGCGTGCCGGCTTCTCTCGCTGTGGCGCGCAGGCTCTGGCAGCCCGGGTCAGGCTTCAGCGTTGCAGCTCTGGGGCTCCATCTCAGGCTCAGCAGTTGCGGTGCGTGCGCTCAGCTGCTTCGCTCGCTGCATGTGGGATCTCCTCGGACCAGGGATGGAACCCAGACTGCTTCCTTGAAGGTGGATTCTTCACCACTGGACCACCAGGGAAGCCCCTTGTTGGAAGTTTTAAATCAGATAGTTGAGCGGATAACCTTCAAAATAAGAACTTCGAGTATGCCATTATGATTTAATGAATTTCACTTTTTTCTTTTTTTTCTCAGTTGCGTTTTCATCCTCTTAGTTGCAGCCATGAGCACAAGATGGGTTTCGGTGGCTCCAAATCTTCCAAGAAGGCAGCAGTTTTGCTTAGCATGAGATGGGGACAAAACATGAGCAGCTGAGAGAGAGAGAGAGAGAGAGAGAGAGAGAGAGAGAGAGAGGGGAGGCAGGGAGGCTGAGAGGGAGGAGGAAGCTCACATGCTTCCTGAAGCTTCGGTGTTCACCTGAGTTTGCTCAGTCGTACGTGGGAGTTCCATCAGGATGAGAAAGGCACTGGGCATTAGCAGTCATGTAGGGGAGACCTGGGCTCCTGGGGCTCCCCCAGGTTGTGGCTCGGGATTGGGGTAATCCGACCTAGATCCTAAGGGATGGGGACCCCGGGGGACACCTGGATTGCCCTGCTGTTATCCTCATTGTCATGACCTTTTGGCATGATTACAGGTAAGGGCAGGTACCTGCTAGAATGCCTTCCTCAGACCCAGACCCTTTAAACCTCTTCCCTGCTGAATGCAGTGGCATTGCAGTGAACGGGCACCCTGGGTCTCCTGGTGATTAGTATAAACCAGAGCATCATGGGCCAAAAATAACAAAAAGAGATCTCCCATCTCTCTATTAAGCTCACGTCTAGTGACTGGACACAGGTGAAACCAGTCAAAAAGGATGGAAAGTTCCCTGAAGGAAAAGCACAGATAAAGCAGAAAAACAGTGATTTCCTCTTCTTTCCCCTTTTACCTTTTCTCCTTTTTCTCTTCTGTCTTCTGGTCCATCCCTAACCCCTTCTTCCTGCACAATATTTGACTCTGTAAACAAGGTCCAAAGGCAGGCATCAGTTCAGTTCAGTTCAGTCGCTCAGTCATGTCTGACTCTTTGCCACCCCATGAATCGCAGCACACCAGGCCTCCCTGTCCTTCACCAAGTCCTGGAGTTCACTCAGACTCACATCCATCGAGTCCGTGATGCCATCCAGCCATCTCATCCTCTGTCGTCCCCTTCTCCTCCTGCCCTCAATCCCTCCCAGCATCAGAGTTTTTTCCAATGAGTCAACTCTTCGCATGAGGTGGCCAAAGTACTGGAGTTTCAGCTTCAGCATAATTCCTTCCAAAGAACACCCAGGGCTGATCTCCTTCAGAATGGACTGGTTGGATCTCCCTGCAGTCCAAGGGACTCTCAAGAGTCTTCTCCAACACCACAGTTCAAAAGCATCCATTCTTCGGCGCTCAGCCTTCTTCACAGTCCAACTCTCACATCCATACATGACCACTGGAAAAACCATGGCCTTGACTAAACGGACCTTTGTTGGCAAAGTAATGTCTCTGCTTTTGAATATGCTATCTAGGTTGGTCATAACTTTTCTTCCAAGGAGTAAGCGTCTTTTAATTTCATGGCTGTAGTCACCATCTGCAGTGATTTTGGAGCCCCAAAAAATAAAGTCTGACACTGTTTCCCCATCTATTTCCCATGAAGTGATGGGACCGGATGCCATGATCTTCGTTTTCTGAATGTTGAGCTTTAAGCCAACTTTTTCACTCTCCACTTTCACTTTCATCAAGAGGCTTTTCAGTTCCTCTTCACTTTCTGCCATAAGGGTGGTGTCATCTGCAGATCTGAGGTGATTGATATTTCTCCCGGCAATCTTGATTCCAGCTTGTGTTTCTTCCAGTCCAGCGTTTCTCATGATGTACTCTGCATAGAAGTTAAATAAGCAGGGTGACAATATACAGCCTTGATGCACTCCTTTTCCTATTTGGAACCAGTCTGTTGTTCCATGTCCAGTGCTAAGTGTTGCTTCCTGACCTGCATACAGATTTCTCAAGAGGCAGGTCAGGTGGTCTGGTATTCCCAGCTCTCTCAGAGTTTTCCACAGTTGATTGTGATCCACACTGGCCCACAAAATTGGTAACTGAAGGTCAGTGAATGCAGTAGGTCAGTTTCAAGACTGTTCGCAGCAGGGTCTCCAGGAGATGAGACAGTCACAGCTCACGGCTGCACATTTCCCGTGTGTGGATGTTTTTCTAAGCCCTGCCTTGTATGAACTTATCTGACCGCGTGGCAGCTCTGGCATGTACGTATGAGGCTTATGCCCCTTTTACAGGTAGTAACCAGACTTCCTATAGAAACTCGCACAGTGGCACGCTCTGGCCTAAGGACGCTCCACCTGTTTGTTGCTGCTCAGTCACTAAGTCTTGTTCAGCTCTTTGCAGCCCTACAGACTGTGGCACACCAAGCTCCCCTGTCCTGCACTCCTGGGGTTTGCTCACATTCACGTTCGCCGAGTCAGTGATGCCATCCAACCAGCTCATCCTCTGTCGCCCACTTCTCCTCCTGCCTTCAGTCTTTCCCAGCATCAGGGTCTTTTCCAATGAGACAGCTCTTCACATCAGATGGTCAAAATATTGGAGCTTCAGCCTCAGCATTAGGCCTTCCAATGAATATTCCAGGTTGATTTCCTTTAGGATTGACTGGTTTGATCTACACTTATTATCTCAATTTAATCCTCAGGTAGGAATGCTCTGAAGTTATTACCCATTTTAAAGCGAAGGAAACTGAAGCGCAGAGAAAAGTGGTTTGTCACAGTTTCTCAGGCAGCCTGGTCCCAGTATATTTGCTTGCTGCTACCTTAACTCTCCCATCTGGCAGATCATTCTTTGCAAATCTGGAAAGTTTTAAATATTTCTAGAGCCAACTCGGCATAAATTAGAAGTGGAGTATGTGTGTGTGCTTCCAAGGCATGAGAGATGAATATCCAGGTAAGACTGTCTTCCACTTGTTTGAAGTGTGTCTCCACCCCAATAGAACTGCTTCTTGTAAACTTTGCATACTGTGGAGGTACATCTTGAAGCTTGCTTCTGGTGTTAAAGTGCTGCAACGATAAATACCGTGACATCAGTCACAAACCAGGAGATAAACATCCCTGTCTAGATGTCGACACGAGTGTGACCGCTGGAAGCAGGCTTCTGTCTCGGCCTCATCTAATTAAGCCCAGAGTGCATGCGAGATCATTAGCACAGTGGTTTTGGAACTCGAGTTTGGGCTGCACTTCAGCAGCTTGTGTCACCCAAAGACAATTCTGTGATATTTGTATCGTTAAATGTGATCTCGAGCAGCATCTGTAAAACGAGACAATAAATAGCTTGTGTCTTTTGCTGGAGGCGGCGGACGCCACTTTCCACGGGTAGTAAAATCACAAAAGGTGCAGGTACATCAGAAAACAGCAGTGGTGTCAGATGGAAGGGGTTCATGCCTGAATGAGCAATTAGCATCCAGCTCCGAGGGGAGATGTGTGTGCTTCCACTTTCTTCTGAAGAAACAGATTTCCCCCCAAACCCTTCTGTGTGCATGTGTGCTCAGACACCAAGTCATATCTGGCTCTTGCGACCCCACAGTCTGTAGCACGCCAGAATCCTCCGAACATGGGATTTCCCAGGCAAGAATGTTGGAGCGGGCCATCATTTCCTCCTCCAGAGGATCTTCCCGACCCAGGGATCGAACCTGTGTCTCCTGCATCGGCAGGTGGGTTCTGCACTGCTGAGCCACCCTTGTGTAGCATGTGGTGACATCTAATCTCTACTCATTTGTCTGTGGGATACCAGGCAGCTAGTTTCTCTCCATTCTTCGGTAGAAACTTTAAGTGAAAGAAGGAAAGTTAATTTCTGCAAGAAGATGGCTCTTTGAACAGGCATGTTAGGTCTGCCTTTTCTAGTCCTGCAGACAGATGTACTCTGCAAGAAGGGGCCCACAGGTCCTAGCAGGCTTCACTTTGGGGAGAGTCATGGTCTGCTTATCCAATGTGCTTCTCCTCAGAAGGTGAAGGCGATACAGTGATGGCGTGAAGGACAAAGGTCTTCATCCACCGGGGGAGGGGAAGGAGGAGGGCTTTTCAAGATGATGCCGAGTCCACTGCGAGACGGCCGGCCGGGAGCGAAGTCTTCCAGTGGGTGTGGCACACATATTCCCCTACCCCCACCACAAGAACACAAAACGGGAGCGAGAGTGAAACTGCGTGACTCAGATTGGGACTTGAACCCAACGGCCAGAACTCAGACACAGCCAAATCCATGATCTTCCATTGAGATCATTCCCCTGGCTTCAGCACTCAGTGAAGCTGAGGTTCTTGATGTCTCATCACAGAAAGAATTCAGTGAGAGGCAAAGTGATAGGTAAGAAGTGAATTGATTTAGAGAGAAATGCTCCACAGCCAGAATGTGGGCCATTTTAGAAGAGAGTGGCCCCAAAATATGGTGTGGTTTGCTTTTATGGGCTGGGTAGTTTCATAGGCTAATGAGTGAATGATTATTCCAACCGTCTTGGGGAGGGGCAGAGATTTCCGGGAGCTGGGCCACTGCCCCCTTTCTGCTCTCTGATGGTTGGCGTGTGCTTTAGCTTGCTGATGTGTTACAGAGAGCATATGATGAGGCTCAAGGTCTGGTGGAGTCAACTGTCCGCCCTCATGGACTCATTTCGTTCTGATCAGTTTCCGTTGTGTCCTCAAGCCACGTTACTCTTTCAGAGGCTGTGCCTGGCCCTCTCCTCTGGTGAGCACATTTGCTCCTGGACGTCAGGGTGAACGCTGGGCAACGCCCTAGGGCTTTGGCGATGCCCTGTCCCTGCGTGTAAGCAGGCCGGTCCAAGGGGCCTCAGGCTCTGCAGCCACAGGTGGTTTTCGATACTGCGGTCGTGCTCAGTTACGTTTGCCTCTTTGCAGCCCCATGGACTGCATCCCGCCAAGCACCTCTGTCCATGAGACTTTCCAGCGAGAATACTGGAGAGGGCTGCCATTTCCTTCTCCAGGGGATCTTCCCGACCCAGGGGTTGAATCCACATCTCTTGTGTTGGCAGATGGATTTTTTTTTTACTTCTGAGCCACCTAGGAAGTCCCTTTAGATGCTGAACTATTTATAATTTGAGAACTTTTCCTGCTAGTTTAGGCTCCATGAGTATTGTCCCTTCTGTCTACGCCTGTCTGCTGGCCAGACCGACCAGACCTTTACCCAGTGGACCCATCGTCGTCCAGCCCAGGCAGTGACCCTCCTTCAGGAGTCCCGTTCCCCCTCTAGCCCAGGCAGTGACCTCCTTCAGGAGTCCCGTTCGCCCTCCGGCCCAGGGCGGTTTGGACAAATCTCTTGCTGCCCACACACTGACGTCATAGGCTGTGCTGTACCAATGAGCTGTTGCAGCCTTCTCTGACTCAAGTTTTCGGAGAGCAGGGGTCATTTTTCACTCAACTTTGCTTTGCAGAGTGTCCATCGTGATATATGCATATGTCTGGTGCAAGGGTAGATGGCCCAAGAAACCCAGAAGATGAGAATATTGGATGGAGAGTTTGAATAAAGTGGAGATCAGTAATAGCTGGCTTTTGAAAAGAATATTTTTCAGCCCAAATGCCTGATTACACTAATCAAGTTAGGGGAAAATCAACATATGATTTGGGAGCTTACATTTGGTTCTAGCAAAATTGGTTAAGCAATGTCAATGGTTACCAAGGGGTGGGGGTAGTAATGGTTAGGAATTTAAGATTTAGAACAAATAGTTAAGGGTTCAGATTCAAGCTCGAGCACTCAGCTAGCCTTGTGACCGTGGCCCAGGTACAAAACCCTGCTATACCTCCATTTTCTTCTCTGTAAAAGTAGACCGATAAGTGCCTATCGCTTTTGGGAGTCGTGACGGTGAAAGGGAAAGATGGCGTGCACAGTAGTAACCTGGGCACCTGTGCACGGTTGGTTACCAGTAGGCTACTGTGTGACGGGCAGAATGCAGGCTGCCCCAGCCCAGGTGGGCTCAGGACTGAGCTGCATCTGAAGGGTGGTGCAGCTACAAAGACTCCCCCACCCCCAGCTGGGGTGCTAGGATTCAGGCCATGCTGGGGAAGTGCCATCCTGTGTTCTGTTAAATAAATTAGTTTTATGGCCCAAATTTTTAGTAAATGCATGCAACTCTAATATGTTAGCATTCATGATGTTGTCCACAGCTCTGAGATTTCATGAACATCAAAGCATTTTAACACATGTTGATTTTCTGTGTATATTAATATACATAAATAAAGCTTTGGCAGTAATTATCATGAGCAATATTTCCTACTTATTATGAATTTTTCACCAAGGGTCATCAAACTTGTTTAAAAAGAGGCATGTCAAGAATAGCTCATGTTTTTCTTCTTCTGGAATTTATGACCAAAGTCAGGCATCAGAATTCTTATTTATTTGCACTTTGCATGTCATAGAAGGTCCAGAACATGCTTGTTAATTTACTTTGCTAGCTAGACAACTGAATTATGGCAGTGGCGGCATAATCATATTATGACACTATCAGGGAATTCATCTGGGAGCAGCCATTTGGGGCATTCGGAAAACACTAGCCAACTCCATTGTTTTCAGTATTGCCTGAGCTAGGGCCAGCCAACTCCACTGGTAACTTTGGAAGATCAGAAAGCCTGGAGAGAGTGCAAAAATGATGACATGAGAATGATTTGGGTCTGGAATGAATACAAATGTGATCAGAGAGATTTTCAGAATTCTTGAATTCTTATCTTGCCTTTGACCTCAAAAACAGCATGGCTTCCAGGCCTAAGTTTCTCCAACATCGACCGTGGCCATGCCGGTTGGGGTGTGTGGCTTTCTGGATGTGGGGCCTGTGGATTCATCAGCAGGTTTGTGAGCTCCCTGTAGCTTTGTGTGTAGTAGTGCATCTTTCTGGGATGAAAGTGCTGCTTTCACCAAATTCTCAAAGAGATTCGTGAACACAACATAATCAGTCATCATTCCTCTGACCAGTCCTTGAGATTCCCTCCTAGACCCAAGAGTCTCTGATTTTCTCAAACTTGAGATGAAAGTCTAATAGTATAGTAATATAAAAATACATAAGGCTTTTTTGGTAAAGGTAATACCTTACTTCCAATTAAAATTTCTTTTTTCATCTTCCCTCAAATAGGCAAATAGCTAAGGTGTCCTATTCAAGTCTCATTTGATCTAGAACTTGTCTCTCACACTGACTTTCTAGCAATCACGATAATAAGGTACACCTTGGTGTATCTTGGTATCGTTGGCCGTTAGTCAGTAAGTCATGTCTGACTTTCCGTGATCCCATGGACTACGACTCGCCAGGCTCCTCCGTCCATGGGATTCTCCAGGCAAGGATCCTGGAGAGGACTGCCATTTCCTTCTCCAGGGGATCTTCCTGTATCTCCCGCATCTCCGGCACTGGCAGGTAGATTCTTTACCTCTGTGCCACCTGGGAACCCCCTATACCTTGGAATACCCCGGAGCATTAATTCTATGCTAAATACATTTTGGGGGAAATTTTATATTATAGTTCTCCTTTGGTTCACAAAACACCTTTGCCTATAGAAAGTTCTAAGCAATTCTGCACCTGAGAACCTATGTAAAAAATTTAAACACAATGTTTTTTAAATTATTTGATCCTAAAGCTCCTTATGCACCTGTTCACATAATAAAGGGTAATTCTTCTGAGGAATCTGTTATTAGAGATGCTGACCTAGTCCTTTCAGCTTTCATTCTTTGGGGCACACGCTTACTCCTTGGAAGAAAAGTTATGACCAACCTAGACAGCATATTCAAAAGCAGAGACATTACTTTGCTGACTAAGGTCCGTCTAGTCAAAGCTATGGTTTTTCCTGTGGTCATGTATGGATGTGAGAGTTGGACTGGGAAGAAAGCTGAGAGCCAAAGAATTCATGCTTTTGAACTGTGGTATTGAAGAAGACTCTTAAGAGTCCCTTGGACTGCAAGGAGATCCAACCAGTCCATCCTAAAGGATATCAGTCCTGGGATTTGTTTGGAAGGAATGATGCTAAAGCTGAAACTCCAGTACTTTGGCCACCTCATGTGAAGAGTTTACTCATTGGAAAAGACTCTGATGCTGGGAGGGATCGGGGGCAGGAGGAGAAGGGGACGACAGAGGATGAGATGGCTGGATGGCATCACTGACTTGATGGACATGAGTCTGAGTGAACTCCGGGAGTTGGTGATGGACAGGGAGGCCTGGCGTGCTGCGATTCATGGGGTGGCAGAGTCGGACACGATTGAGCGACTGAACTGAACTGAACTGATGTCCTTCCCTGGGTTTTTTGAGGTCTAATAATGCTTATTTAGTGAGGCACCCATATACATTTAGATGATACCATTCCACAGTGTTTTAGGAAGTCTTAAATTAGTGTAAGTAAACAAAGACTTTTTCTGTGAGATATAGGGAAGAGAGAGACAGTTTTATGGGAGAAGGCAGATATAGTTTAAACAGTTGGCATTACGGTGTGCTGTGTGCTCACCCGTTCAGTCATGTCTGATTCTTTGTGACCTCATGGACTGTAGTCTGCCAGGCTCCGCTGTCAATGGGATTCTCTAGGCAAGGATACTGGAGTGGTCTGCCATGCCCTCCTCCACCCCAGGGATCAAACCCAAGGCTTCCACATTGCAGGTGAATTCTTTACCATCTGAGCCAGCAGGGTACATAAAGGTAAAAAAAAAAAAAAAGAAAAAAAAGGCAAGGGTAAAAGGAAAAGTTTTAGACATTTATTCATGATTTATTATTGAGGTCCTCCTAAGTAATGGGGAACATGAGATTATCTGATAATCAAAAAGAGGTTGGGAGAAGGTATCTGACCTTAATGTAGTCAAAAGCAAGTTATGTTGGCAGATAGGTGATAAATAATTGCGATGTCGAGCGAGCCCTGCTATGTAGAGATGATAGGAACTATTGCTATAAAGCACAGATGAGGCCAGTCATCTGCAGGTCTGAAGTCTTCAAGGAAGAGACGATATTCGATTTGGCTTTAAAATTCACCGTTGAATAAACTAAGTCTGACTCTCTTCCGGAGCAAAGATAAACATACGGAAAACAAAGCAACAGGGCGCTGAGAGTTGCACTTAAAGTTCGAAAGTGTCTGATTCTGTGGGACAGGCTCTGGCCCATGTCTGACTCTAGCCCGCCAGGCTCTTCTGTTCATGGGGTTTCCCAGGGAAGAGTACTGGAGTGGGTTGCCATTCCTTTCTCCAGGGGATTTTCTCACCCCAGGGATCACACCCAGGTCTCTTGCAGATTCTTTACTGTCTGAGTAAAGAAGGAAGCCCTATTTTGGTTAACGACACTTTGGCTGCAAATATCAGAAATCCCAACTCAAACCAGCTTAAACAATAAAGAAATGTATCATTTTACTAAATAGAGATTTCAGTGTAGAAAGGCCTTCAGTGACACTCATTTCTTGTCATTGCTCCATGTTGACATCGTCCATTCTGAATGGATTCTCATGACGTCAGCAAGGGGTTTGCTGAAGTTTAAGGTAAACAATGTCTGGGAGGGGATATACCTCTCCCCTCCCTGAGTCCTTCTTTAGAACAAGAAAATTCTCAGAATCATCTCAAGAGATGCCACTTCATGTCTTATTAGTAAATGCCAGTTCCTAAGTGAGTCTTGGATGAGGGACCCTGATTCCAATCAAGTCCACCGGGAAGGCTGAATCATCTTCCTTTAAAGCCTGTGGTTAAAGGGAAGAGAGGTGAACCCTGAACAAAGTCAGGATCTTATGAGGAAGGGAGAAGAGGTGGGAGATGGTTAGGAGACAACTCACAATGCCTACCTCAGAAAATCGGTATAAAAAGACATTGCCATCTGCAAGATTCTTGAGCAGTAATGGATAACACTGTCTTTCCCGTCTCCATGACCAAGACTAAAATCCCAGGCGTGGGTAGCTGCCTGGAGTGTGTCTCCATACCTTCCTCTGTCTTTTATCTTTTTATTTTCATTTTTTAAAACTACCAGGAGATTTTTTTTTTACCCGCCTCCTAGCATAATGAAAGTAGAAACAAAAAGAAACAAATGGGATCTAATGAAACTTAAAAGCTTTTGCACAGCAAAGGAAACCCTAAACAAGACAAAAAGATAATCCTCAGAATGGGTGAAAATATTTGCAAATGAAGCAATGGACAAAGGATTAGTCTCCAAAATATCCAAAAAACTCATGGAGCTCAATATAAAGGAAAAAAACCTAAATAAATAAAAAAGGCAGAAGACCTAAATAGACAGCTCTCCAAAGAACATATACAGATGGCCAAGAGGCACATGGAAAGATGCTTGGCACCACTAATTATTAGGATAATGCAAGTCAAAACTGCAGTGATCACCTCACACCAGGTCAGAATGGCCATCATCAAGAAAACCTCTATATTTTAATCTGAAAGACTGTTCAACACGCAACATAGTAATGCTAATCACTGTGCTTCAAAATATCAGAGGGTATTCTGAACCACTGAAGTCTCCCCCACCCTTAAGACTTTGTTCTCCACTAGTACTTACTTTGAGCATGTATTCTAACATCAGACAGACTCAAGGTCTCTCACAGTGCCGTGCAAAGGTAGGTTCGTAGAAGAATTATCAAGTAATGATGACGATGATTGGACACTAATTGTCATTTCAGTTAAACAACAAATCTCAGAGGCTTATGAACTAACTCAAATAAATAGAGTTTCAGCATCTTCGTTGTATGGAGAGAGAAAAACCCAACCACATCAATCTTCTGGCTTTCCTATTGATTAACATTAATTGCATAAAATTCCAATGCCAGCAATATCTTACTAATTTATGGCTTATGAAAGCTATTGACATATGTGGAGATGCAATAAGGAATCTTTTATAGGCATGACTACAATAGATTGCTATAGGGATTATCTAATTATTGAGTAAGCGCTCGTGATGAACTCTAGCAGTAAAAATGCCATATGCTCACCAGGGGCTACAGGACCAGAATGATGGCTATCTCTGACAGCGAAACTGGCTTTTCTGTTCCTTCCCCCTTAAACAGAAATCCTCACTAGCATTCTTTTGGAAGCCAAGAATGGATGAGTTGAACAACTGTTATCCCACTCTTCACCCCAGCTTTCCTTCTTTTAATTATAAGTCTTTCGAATTTCTAATTGATTTCTTATTGTTTCCTTTCTCCTACTTTCTAAAGAATTATCTCGTAGGCATCCAACAACAGAAATGACAGAAAACCTTCAAATTAAAGGTGCAATGTCTTACCTTTTTTGTCTTCGCTGCTTGTATTTTTTGAGCACTGCCTAGACCAGACTTGTCAGTTATACCATCGTCATCAAGACCCAGCGGATCTGGAGTCGAGCCACTTCCCCGTAAGTCCCTGCAGAGGGAACATCTGGCGTGACTGCAGTCTTTCTCGCCGGTTCCTGATTATATTTTAGACGTTATCTCTCCCCTCCTTTCAGGTAAAGAAACATAATTGGAAAGGGGAAATATAGCTGATGGATGGAGACCACGTCTGAGCTAAGGCAGTTTGACTAGCATTAAACTCCAACGGACATGAGTTTGAACAAACTCCAAAAGATAGTGGAGGACAGGGAAGCCTGGCATGCTGCAGTCCATGCGGTCACAACAAGTTGGACACAACTTAGCAAGTGAACAATGACCAATTCCTTTCTCTCCATTGATCTTTGGAATCTCCAAAGTGTGTTTGGAAGGGACTATAGGAAACATTTAGTCCAATGTCTCATTTCGCAGAAGGAAGCTGAAATTTCAGGGCAGTGACGAACTTGGCAGACCAAGTCACATTCAGAGAGGCGTGCTTTCACTCATCCACTCATTTCATAGAGCGCATACTTGTCCAGTGTTTACTATCCTAGCCTTTGGCAACACAGGGAACTTATAAGGGAGGAGAGAGACAACAGATTAAGAGTTGACTCACTGGAAAAGACCCTGATGCTGGGAGGGATTGGGGGCAGGAGGAGAAGGGGAGGACAGAGGATGAGATGGCTGGATGGCATCACGGACTCGATGGACATGAGTGTGAGTGAGCTCCGGAAGTTGGGGATGGCCAGGGAGGCCTGGCGTGCTGCGAGTCACGGGGTGGCAAAGAGTCGGACGCGACTGAACCGAAAGAAACAATAGAGGCTCCAGGGAGGGTGTGATAAGGGCTTTGATGTGGGGAGACTGCAATCTTGGCTAGAGGGCTCTGTGCAGACCTAGCTGAGAAGGTGGCTTCCGTCAAGAATTAACGTTGCTGATGAGATGAAGCAACAGCTGTCTGGGGAGAGAGCCTGCAGGGCAGAGCGGGGAGCGCCTAAAGGCAGGCGCGGCTGGCCGGGCAGACCCCTCAGGAGGCCCGCGCCTGGGTGGAGGAGGGCCGAGCGGGGGGAGATGGCACTGGGCTCCGGGGGTCGGCGTAAGGCCTCCGAATCCCCTCTGGGACAAGCAGCTGCGCAAAGGTAGTCGACAGGGAGGTGGCTAAGAGCTGTATTTACAGTTTCCATGTATGTAGGGCTTCATCTTATTTGAACAGCCATTTTTCTCCCAAGCTCTAGTTTCCAGCGCTCCAGATCTATATGCCCAATTGCCTTCAAGACATCATGAGGCCGCTGGGGCCGAAGAGGCCACTCTGAGCGCGGATTTCCCGAAACCCTCCCCCAGGCATCCCCTTCTCAGTAAGCGGAGCCCTCCCCTTTCCGTGGCTCCGGCCCAGGCCTTGAGGCTGCTCTTCGTTCGGCTCCCTGCCTCCACCCTGCGCTCCACAGACGGTCCTTCGGCAAGGCCCGCCGGCTCCACACTCGCCTGCCGCGCTCGCCGCCCCGTCCCGCCCGGACTCGCCGTCTCCGGGGCGGCCTCCATCGCCACCGCCTGCGGCCGCCTCTCCACACCCGGGCCCGCGTGGCCCGCCCGCAGCCTCATTCCCATCCGCGCAGCTGGAGCGAAGCTTTGAAACGTGAGTCAGGCAACATCACTACCCTGCTTAAAATCCTCCGCGGCTTCTTATTCCAGACAGGGAGCAGATTTGCCGTGCTCGATAGAGCCCTGCGCGAGCCTGTCCTTCGCGTGTCTCTGGCCGCACACGGCGCCGGCTCCCTCACACCCGCGCTTCTCCAGTCCCCCTGCTCCCCGCCTGCCCTTTAAACACCCTCGACACGCTCTGGCCGGGGCCCTCGCTCTCCGTCACTGCCCTTGCCCGGAACACCCGTCTCCTGCAAGCCACCCCCTTGTATCTGATGTTACCGCCGGAGGAAGAAGGCATCTCAGCTGACGGAGTCCTGCTCGTCGCTTCCTGTGGCAGGTACAGCGCTGAGGGTCGGGGCTCAGGAGCTGGTGAGTGAGCAGAGATGACACGATGGGTGCAGAGTAAATGGGAACCCTGAAATGTTCCCTGCTTCAGCCGGACACCATCCGTGTGAAGAAAATTGTCCTGAGAGCCTGAGACGTTGAGAGGAAGCCACACACGGGCCGAAGGGCTCCCCGGCGCTTCAGTCCCAAATTCTGCCCGCGGACCTGTTCCCATAACACTCACATTTGGAAAATGAGCTGATACCTGGCTCTTTTATTCAGTACTTTTGTCCTGAGTTAGTTCTAATTCAGTTTTATCATCTGTTACCTGTGTGCGTGCATGCTCAGCCACTTCAGTCCTGTCCGACTCTTCGAGACCCCATGGACTGTAGCCCACCTCTGCACACGGGATTTTCCAGGCGAGAATACTGGAGTGGCTGCCATGTCCTCCTCCAGGGGATCTTCCTTCCAACCGCGGAACTGAATGCACATCCCCCGCCTCTCCCACGTGGCACGTGGATTCTTTACCGCTGAGCGAACTGGGGAAGCCCCTGTGCTGCCTGGACAAGGCTAATAGTAGATGACCTCACAGGACTGTCTTTATTCACATGACAAACACTATGTGTTGAGAGCCTACCATGTGCCAAGCACTGTTACAGGGACTGAGAGCAGGGCAGTAAACAAAACAAGGTGTTTGCTTCATGGAGCCCACGTCCTGGAGAGGAAGACAGCCAGGTGTGGAGGTAATGGAGCTCCCTATGGTGCTGTGTACAGCAGCGAGGGACGGCTGAACGGGCCCAGGTCGCCTTTTAAGGCGATGGGATGTTTTGGAGTGAAAGACAGATGTGGGGGTTGCCTAGCATCAAGCATGTACTTTACTAAATGTCACTGAATTTTTCACTTTAAAATGGTTAATTCCATCTCAATATGCGAATTTCATCTCAATAAAGTCAATAAAAGGGAGGATGTTTGAATCAGAGACCCAAGGATGAGAAGGCGACCCAGGTAAAGGAGGGAGACGGGGAATGCCAGAAGGATCCCAGCAGAGGGAGCAGAAAGAGTGTGGTTATCTGAGACAAGCTTGGGGTGCTTGAGTCACTCCCAGAAGACGGGGTGGGGTGGCCAGAGTGCAGAGAGCAAGGAGAGAGGCAGGAGAGGAGACCAAAGGGATCAGATGGTCAGGCCCGTGTGCAGAGGGTCCTAGTCTACGTTGGTGGCTGTGCCCAGCTGTGCCAGCCAAGGAGTGGGAGCAACGGATCAGGGGTAGAGGGAGGGGCAGCCAGAGCTGACGGAGAGTGAAAACGTGGCAGCAGGGATGTGCCATGTGTCAGTGGGGTTGGGAGGACGATGTCCCAGTGGGGTTGGGAGGATGGTTTCCCAGTGGGGTTGGGAGGACGGTGACCCTCCCAGTGGGGTTGGGAGGACGGTGTCCCAGTGGGGTTGGAGAATTGTTGTAGTGGGGATGGTGGTGGTGGTGGTTTAGTTGCTAAGTTGTGTCCAACTCTGTGACCCCATGGACTGTAGCCCACCAGGCTCCTCTGTCCATGGGGTTCTCCAAGAAAGAGAACTGAAGTGGGTTGCCATTTGCTTTTCCAGGGGATCTTCCTGACCCAGGAATTGAACCCGGGTCTCCTGCATTTCAGGCAGATTCTTCATGAACTGAGCTCTGAGGGAAACCCTGTAGTGAGGATGCTAGAGGGAAACTGAGCTGGAAAATCGGCAGTGATGGTCCAAAAATGGGACCCATGAAATTAAGATGTTTGGTTGTTTTGAGGTGGTACAGCTGATGAGGCAAGGAGTGTCACCGTATCAGTGTACGGCTGGAGTGGGCTAGAGGAAGATGCCGTATTTTGTGTGCACTCAGGTCAGTGGATGGGGAGGCAGGTGAGTGGACGGAACACATATGACGTCATCAAAGGCATCGAGGGGACTCATGGGAGACAAGGACGCACAGAGGTCACGTCTCCACTGACTGATGGGGAGCTGACTGCTCTGAGGAGGTGACAACAGGGACTGACATCAGGTGGCTTCATTAGATGACCTGTACTTCAAAAAGGTGGAGAAATGGTTTTGAAGGGCTTGAAGAGCCAGAAAGACATCTACGTCACTCACAAGCCTGGTGGGCATGCGGTATTCATGGGAAGATCATGTTTACTTAGAGTCAAGCATAAGTTAGAACATTCAGAGAAAAGGCAAGGGACAAGAACTTTTTCTGATGCTACATCATGAATTCCAGACACCCTGTGTGTGGAGGGGGGAGGTTGGAAGTTCAGATCCGGGGACGTCCTGGCTTTCTGGGGATGAAATGAAGGATTCTGGGAGATACTTGTGCTTCTGTGAACAAGTGGCTTTAAAAAGTTATAGTATGTAAGCCATGATGTTCAATCAATAAGTCATGTCCGACTCTTTGCAACCGCTTGGACTGCAGCGCTCCAAGCTTCCCCGCCTCCTGGAGTTTGCTCAAGTTCTTGTCCTTTGAGTCAGTGATGCCGTCCAACCATCTCATCTGCTGCCCTCTTCTCCTTTTGCCTCCAATCTCTCCCAGCATCAGGGTCTTTTCCAGTGGGTCGGCTCTTTGAATCAGGTGCCCAAAGTATCGGAGCTTCAGCTTCAGCATCATTCCTTCCAATGAATATTCAGGACTGATTTCCTTATGACTGACTGGTTGGATCTGGTTAAGTGATGATGAGTCTATTCCCAATATGGCCCTCGTTTGGGGGTTGTCTTCATGGAGCTGAGACTGGTGGTGTGTGTTTCGATGAGGGGGACTGCAGGAAGAAAGACAGATGTTTGGGAACTACTGTCTGAATAAACAAACAACTTTCAAAAAAGATGCGGTAGAAATCTTCAGGTGCTCTTACAGTGCGCCGCCCAGCGCTAACTAGATGGCGGCTAACCTTATAAGTAGCTACGAGAAGCAAGGTCCTGGCAAACGGATGCATTTGGAAGAGCAAACTTTATTTCTGGCAAACGGGCCCTCAGTGAACTCATGCTTGATGATCTGAGCTGCTTCCTGTCCTGTGTCCAGAGGGGAAAGTGGGTGCCCCTGGAACTTTCTTTTGACACTGTCCCCGTTCTCTGTTTTTGAAAATGTTGACGGGCTATTGATGTGGCTGAGCCAGCTCATGCGTTTGTGGGATTTTGGTTCCCTGACTAAACGCTGAACCTCATCTCCTGCGTTTGAAGGCGGATTCTTATCACTGGGCCAGGAAAGCCCCTCCCTCTTTCCACTTTTAAAGCCTCTGATTGGCTGATCTTGGGCAGGCGCTATCTCTGTGGCCAGAGGCGAGTTTTAGGATAAATAGCCCTCTGAGAACCTGGGTGTCCGGGGAGGAATTTCTCTGGACAGAGAAGTGGGGCAGGGACTCTCCTTAAGAAAGGAGAGATGGGGGCTTCCCTGGGGGTTCAGTAGTAAAGAATCCGCCTGGCAATGCCGGAGTCCCGGGTTCAGTCACGGATCGGGGAAGATGCCGCTAAGCCTGTGTGTACAACTGTTGCTCTAGAGCCCATGAGCTGCAGCCTCTGATGCCTGGGCACCCTGGAGCTCGAGCTCCTCAGCAAGAGAAGCCTCTGCAATGACAACCCCCTGCATCATAACTAAAGAGTGGCCTCCAACCCAGCAATTAGAGAAAAGCTGTGCAGCAACCGCTTCCAAATAGGGAAAGCAGTACGTCAAGGCTGTATTTTGTCACCCTGCTTATTTAACTTCTATGCAGAGTATATCAGGAGAAACACTGGGCTGGGTGAAGCACAAGCTGGAATCAAGATTGCCAGGAGAAATATCAATAACCTCAGATATTCAGATGACACCACCCTTATGGCAGAAAGTGAAGAAGAACTAAAGAGCCATTTGATGAAAGTGAAAGAGGAGAGTGAAAATTTGGCTTAAAGCTCAACATTCAGAAAACTAACATCATGGCATCCAGTCCCATCACTTCATGGCAGATAGATGGGGAAACAGTGGAAACAGTGAGGAACTTTACTTTTGGGGGCTCCAAAATCACTGCAGATGGTGACTGCAGCCATGAAATCCAAAGACGCTTACTCCTTGGAAGGAAAATTATGGCCAACCTAGACAACATATTAAAAAGCAGAGACATTACTTTGCCAACAAAGGCCCCTCTACTCAAAGCTATGGTTTTTCCAGTAGTCATAGTATGGATGTGAGAGTTGGACTATAAAGAAAACTGAGCGTGGAAGAATTGATGCTTTTGAACTGTGGTGGAGAACACTCTTGAGAGTCCCTTGGACTGCAAGGAGATCCAACCAGTCCATTCTGAAGGAGATCAGTCCTGAATATTCATTGAAAGGTCTGATGGTGAAGCTGAAACTCCAATCCTTTGGCACCTGATAGGAAAAACTGACTCATTTGAGAAGACCCTGATGCTGGGAAAGATTGAAGGTGGGAGGAGAAGGGGACGACAGAGGATGAGATGGTTGGATGGCATCACCGACTTGCTGGACATGAGTTTGAGTAAGCTCCAGGAGTTGGCGATGGACAGGGAGGCCTGGCGTGCTGCAATTCATGGGGTCGCAAAGAGTCGGACACGACTGAGCAACTGAACTGAACTGTGCAGCAACCAGGACCCAGCACAGCCAAACATGAATAAATAACTAAAGTTATATTTTAAAAAAAGAGAGAAAAGAAAGAAAAAAGGGGGACAGGTGCTGGACGAACTAAGTGAGATCCCTCTCCACTCACTTTTTTTCCAGATTGTTGTTCCTCCATTTGAAACAGAGAAGGGATGACTTAGAGAGTTCAAATGGCTCAGACCCTCAGAATCACGGAATACTCCAGGATCCAAAGCCAGGATCCCGGACTTCTGCCCCTGGCATTTTCCTGCCTTAGGCTGCTCTGAAAACATCTGCTAGACGCCCACTCACCAGCTATCAGTTCACGTGCTCATATTTTTCTCCTGAGGTTCACACAATCCATTTTATAAATTCGCGCACACGTCTCAGTGGCCAAAATTACTTATGCAGAGGTCCTGATGTCTACTGTAGCTGATGAGCCCCAAATTCGGACTCCTGGCCCGGAGTCGAGCAGTGACGGGAACCGGGGTGTCAGAAACCAAAGATAATTAGCCAGGGCTCACTGTCTGCACGGCGCCTGGGGGAGTTTTAAAACAAGGTGAAGATCCCTGACCTCAGCGCTCTGTGTCTCCAATTTGTTCCTTTTCTCAGTGGAGAGGAGATTATCAGTTGAGTACAATTTATTTTCCCCGTTGTCTGAGCCAGCTGCTCTGAGAGTCGATGTCTCCGCCATGTTTTAAATAGGAAGAAATGGATGCTATTTACTTCCCTGATATCATTTAGTGTGTGAGAGGTTGGGTTCATTCCAAGTTGCAAGCCTTCTAGTTTATCATAAAGTATACCTTGCCCTTCATCCCGCCTAAAATTTGTGTATAAATCAAAGACTCTTCTATTTATCAGGCTTTGAGCATTTCTCAGGCAACAGATACTAATTTAATATAATACCATATTTTCAAGTGTGATGCAGATAAAAAAAGTGCTCTCTACGGTCACACTGAAAACAACTATTAGCTTTGGTGCTGACTGTTTTCATTTCTTAAGACAATTCTTGTCAACAAGGGCTAGTCACAATATCAAGTAGTAGTTTAGAGAGGCATGGAAAAAAATCCTCCTTTCTAAGGGAGTGAAATAAATCATTGCTCACTAACAGTGATATTTAGGAAGATTAATTTGAATTGCCTTCTCCTCTGGCTACATTTCACAACAGTCAGTATTTATCTTTTGAAGGTTTCCCAATCATCCGAAAGAGATAGATGAGTCTGAATTAGTTTCACAAGCAGAAATGTAAAAACAGAAATATAAATCGGAGTCTGATGGCCGTGGTTTGAACCACATTGTGCACGGTGCTCTGAAGACTACTGGCACAAATGTTTGCTGTGTCAGATGGGGCTTGGCACTAAGCCTTGATGACTGTTTTTAAAAGCAAGGAGGTTGGCTCATTGAAGGCGGCGTGTGTTATAGCATGACGTCACCATGAAACGATAAGCTAGGTGAAATGATGTCAACGAGTGAAAATGTGGAACTGTCAGTCTCTCAGTCCTGTCTGACTCTCTGCAATCCTGTGGACTGTAACCCATCAGGCTCTTTTCTTCATAGAATTTCCCAGGCAAGAATACTGGCCTTCTTGTATCTGGATACAAGGGCTCTTCCTGGGATCTTCCTGACCCAGGGATCGAACCAGGGTCTCCTGCATTGTAGGGAGATTCTTTACTGAATGATTTTAACTTGGCATAATTTGAAAGAGAAGGATTAGAAATCCATGCCACAGTGACGCTCTTACACTGTTGAAGTCTAAGAACAATAATCTCTCTAATTGCCTTTTGTTTTCTTATTCTCAGTAGGAACTGACAGTCCTGTGTGGCGTACTGGAGAGTCCTGTGAGCTAAAGATCAGTGCCCATGCAGTATTTTCCTAGAGAGCGAGGCTTCTCAAACAACATCAGTTTGTGGACAGAATGGATTGACTGCCTTGCCTGGCGATACACTTCCATCTCCCTTTTCCAAACAACACCCATCTTTTTCTCCAGGACTCCACTGTTGCTTTATTCTCAGTCTTGCAGTTTGGTGCAGGGGCAGGCTGGCCCCCCCCTCCGTCCCAGGGATGAGGCTATCCCTCTGTGATGTGTGCGCTTGGCTCAGGCATTGATGTTCCCTAATACAGGAGAACTTGCGAGAGACAATGACTGTTGGGGTCTTTGCCAGAGATTCTTCCTCTTTTTCTAGAAGGGATACTAGGGTGACATAATCACTTTGCTGCCTGTGAATCAGTAAGTTCTGGGCTCAGCACTGATTTGTTTGCAGGTTGCTCAGCGGGCTTCCCAGGTGGCTCGGTGGTAAAGAACCTGCCTGCCAGTGCATGAAACATGAGAGACGAGGGTTCAGTCCCCGGGTTGGGAAGATCCCCTAGAGGAGGAAATGGTAATCCACTCTAGTATTCTTGCCTGGGAAATCCTACGGACAGAGGAGCCATGAGCTACAGTCCATGGGGTCGCAAAGAGTTGGACGTGACTGAACACACACACACAGACACACACGAGCCCTGGGAGCTGCTGGTGGTCTTCAAAAAGAGCAGCAATGGGACAAAGCAGGCCTAAGAGAGAGAGCAGAGGTCACAAAGGGAAGGTTCTTGGTGACCGAAGCCTCACCTGAAAGCTCTCCAGTTACTTCCAAGAAAAAGTTTTTTAAAAAGGGGGAAAGGAGTTCATCAAAATTCCTCTTTAAATGAGGAATCGCCCCTTCCCCCAATATTTTTAATTGAAAGATAAGGCATAAATGTGTGAGTTACACACAGATTTCCTGGAACCTGCCAATGGTCTAAAAGGAATTCAACTTTTTGTTTTTATTTAGCAAGTATCTCACTCATGAGCACCCACATGTTTGCAAATGTCAAGTGCTGTGGGGAACTGATGGGCATGTGGCCTTCAGTCCTGCTGCTGAGCACACCTGTAGCCCATTTTCTGAGCGCGTGGCAGCATTGCTCCTGCAGATGGATGGGAGCAGTGACTGACTCTCCCCCGTGAGCTGCAAGCGGACATGGTCTGCGTCACACCTGGGATGAGCATTTATGCACCAGTGAGAAAGAGCTCTCCTGAAGTTCTGTGTCCTGGAGGCGTGGGCGTGGCCGCTGTCCGCCTGGGCCTCGAGTGGCAGGCATGAGCTAGCGCACCTCCCTGCCCACGCGCAGCGCCGCGGGAGCTGCCAGAAGCTACGAAGACTTGGGGGCCTTCGCCACCCGGTGCCCCAGCCCGTCCAGACTGATCCAACACCAGGATGGAGCTACGGACAGAGGGACTAGAGCTGGATCCCCTGGGATCTGTCGCAGAAGCAGGCTTGGCAAGATCCCGCAGGCACGTCGATGGATATTCGATGGCCTGGATGTTTGTTTTCCTGACCCGGGTTTTGGCACTGAAGAGGAAGGCGTGTTCCTGGCTCCTCACTCGGCATCCAGCACAGAGGCAGACCAGAGGGCCGCGTGAGAGAGCTGGAGGCCAAAGGAGGGGACAGACGAGAAATGCCCTGGGGATCAAAGGAAGAGCTTTTTTTTTTTTTTTTTTAAGGAGGCAAAGGAAATCAGAATGAAAACATTTTCCCCCAGTATTATCTTATTTTTAATTGCGTTACAGTATTGTGTTGGTGTCTGCTTCACAACACTGTGAACCAGCCATAATTATATATATTATATATATCCTTTCCCTCTTGAGCCTCCCTCCCAGCACCCCATCCCGCCTCTCTAGGCTGCCACAGAGTGCCAGGCCGCCTCCCTGTGTTGTGTGGCTGCTTCCCCCTGGCTGTCTATCTCACCCGTGGTCCTGTATACAGTCAGTGGTACTTTCTCAATTCGCTCCCCCTCTCCTTCCCCTGCTGTGTCCACAAGTTTCTTCACTATATCCATGTCTCCATTCCAGAAGGAGACTTTATAGCTTTGTGGGATATAAATCACCACTAGTTTTCCTCGAGCAATACCAATCAATACATAGACTACTTGGGTAGTTACTTTTGATTCCCCATTGTGCTTTAGTGTTTGTTTTTGGTTTGTTTTTTTTTTTTTTTGCTTTGTTTTTTCTTTTTAAGTTGGTTTAGTTCATTTCAGTTCAGTCGCTCAGTTGTGTCTGCCTCTTTGCAACCCCATGAATTGCAGCACGCCAGGCCTCCCTGTCCATCACCAACTCCTGGAGTTCACTCAGACTCACGTCCATCGAGTTGGTGATGCCATCCAACCATCTCATCCTCTGTCATCCCCTTCTCTTTCTGCCCTCAATCTTTCCCAGCATCGGGGTCTTTTCAAATGAATCAGCTCTTTGCATCAGATGGCCAAAGGGTTGGAGTTTCAGCTTCAACATCAGTCCTTCCAATGAACACCCAGGACTGATTTCCTTTAGGATGGACTGGTTGGATCTCCTTGCAGTCCAAGGGGCTCTTAAGAGTCTTCTCTAACACCACAGTTCAAAAGCCCATATAGGTTCTAATTCTAATCTTTATTAGGATTATATCTCTAATACTAAGAATATGATTTGTTTGGCATGAAGGCTTGATTTAAATTTAGTTTTGGGGAGCACTCATTTAGTTTTACAAATTTCCATTTGTGGCAAAAGAGGAGACACACAATAAGTGTTTTAATCTTTATTTAGTAAAATTATAATATGACCCAGAAATTCCACTCCTACATATTTACCCAAGGGAAATGAACACATATGTGCACAGGAGGAGAAGGGGATGACCGAGGATGAGATGGCTGGATGGCACTACGGACTCGATGGACGTGAGTCTGAGTGAACTCCGGGAGATGGTGATGGACAGGGAGGCCTGGCATGCTGCGATTCATGGGGTCACAAAGAGTCGGACACGACTGAGCTACTGAACTGAACTGACTGAACTGTGCACAGGAAAATTTGCACTCAGATGTTCCTAGCAAGATCACTCATAGTAGTGAAAAAGTATAAGCAATGCCCATTCCATAAAGGACAGGTGGATAAGCACAATGTCGTACGGCCTTCCAGTAGAATGCTGTTCAGCAATAAAAAGAAGAAAATATTACTGCTTGCTACATTTTTGAAGGTGAACCACTAAAACACTTGCTAAGTGAAATACACTGGGCAGAAAAGAACCTATTGTGTGTGATTTAATCTGTGTGGACTGGGCAGAGTGGCTCAACTGTAAAGACAGGAAGCAGACTTGCTACGTGGTGCTTGGCACTGGGAGTGTGAGCGTGGACAGACTCACGCAGACAGGAGGGACGCTTCTGGGTGATGGAGATGTTCTAAAGCTGGATTCTGGTCATGGGTGCACGACTCTATAAATAGAGTAAAGAAAACTGACTGGAACACTTACACAGGTTACTTTTATTATATGAAAATGACACCTTAGTAACGCTGTTTAAAAATTTTAGAGGTTGTGTCTTTTAATGTTCTTGGAATTTTTTTTTAATTTATGGCTTCATTGGATCTCAGCTGTGGGACTCGGGCATTTTCTGTCGGGTTGTAGCACACGGGCTTCATCGCCCTGCGGTTGGTGGGATCTTAATATCCCGACCAGGGATTGACCCTGAGTCCCCTGCATAGGAAGGTAGATTCTTTTTTTTTTTTTTTTAACTTTCTATTTTGTATTGGAGCATAGCCAGTTAACAATGTTGTGATAGTTTCAAGTGGACAGGAAAGGGACTCAGGCATACATATACATGTATCCATTCTCCCCCAGTGGGGGAAATCCCATGCACAGAGGAGCCTGGCAGGCTACATACAGTCCATGGGGTCCAAAGAGTCAGATATGACTGAGCGACTGACACTTTGACTTTGCTTCTCCCCCAAACTCCGCTCCCACCCAGCTGCCCTGTGACACTGAGCAGAGCGCCCTGTGCTGGACAGCAAGTCCTCGCCGGCTATCCATCTTAAATACAGCAGTGTGCATCTCTTAATATCAAACACCCTAACAATCTGGAAGGCAGGTCCTTGACACTGGAGCACCAGGGAAGTCTCCCGGAATTATTGTTTCTTTTAATAAACTGTAAAAAAATTAGAATGAGGGACCTTACACAGTGCCTGGCGTGTAGACGTGCTGGATAAATGTGTGCTGAATTGAATCAAAGGGCTGGAGAGGTCTGTGCGTGCAGCGCTGACTCCCGAGGCGGCTGGATTCTCAGAGAAGACGGGGAGTGGGATGTCAACTTTTCTCTTCCCGAAGTTTCTTCATCTGCTTAGCCAACTGTGATCATCAATTATAAAACCCACATGATTAGAGTGAACATATGTTGTTTTGTAGCCACATAGTATCTATTCTCTTTGCCTTGGCAGCTGTGGGGAAATTTCTCTGGGGGAACGCCCCTCTCTATTCTCAGTACCTTTGCCTGGAGCAAGGCTGACTTCGCCTTGGTTCCTGATAGAGGCAGGTGCGTCAAAGTCAAGTGGATCGGTGAATCCCAGCGTCCCTAAGCACTGTGACTGCTCTGAGGTGGACTTGACCCTGGGGTTCTTCGAGAACCAGCTTCTGGACTGTGGCTCACATTTCAGGGAGAAAGAGACTCTTTCCTTGTGGACTTGGTCCCTAGAGGACCTAGTAAGTGCTTAGAGTTCTGGCAGGTATTCTTCATCACAGGAAGCTCGTGAATGAGGCCAGTCTGGAGGAAAGCACAGCCAGGAAGTGAAGGAGCTGCGCCGTGGGGCCTCCTCTGAGCCCCTGGACTCAGCCTCCCTGGATGCTTTGCAGGCCGGTGGCCCCTCTGCCTTTGACTCCGTCTGGATCGTGCTCGGCAAATGGTGCTGGCACAGGAGGGGCGGGCTCAATCCCTGGGCCGGGAAGATCTCCTGAAACAGAGATGCCTCTTACCTCCCTGACGAAGGGAGGGGGCAGGGGTACAAAAGCCCGGCAGGGTTGGTGCCGCTCTGTTTTTAGATAGAGCTCGCATACCGAGCAGCGGTCCAGGAGCTAAGGGGTTCAAGTCTGAAATCCTTGTTGCTTTGAAGCCAGAACTGGGGCAGGTCACCCATCAGCTTTTATTAGTACTGATGATAATAATTACAGCTACTATTCATTGGGTGCTTCAGTTCAGTTCAGTCGCTCAGTCCTGTCTGACTCCTTGAGACCCCATGAACAGCAGCACACCAGGCCTCCCTGTCCATCACCATTTGCCGGAGTTCACCCAAACTCATGTCCGTCGAGTCGGTGATGCCATTCAGCCATCTCATCCTCTGTCGTCCCCTTCTCCTCCTGCCCCCAATCCCTTCCAGCATCAGGGTCTTTTCCAATGAGTCAACTCTTCGCATGAGGTGGCCAAAGTATTGGAGTTTCAGCTTCAACATCAGTCCTTCCAATGAACACCCAGGACTTATTTCCTTTAGAATGGACTGGTTGGATCTCCTTGCCATCCAAGGGACTCTCAAGAGTCTTCTCCAACACCACAGTTCAAAAGCATCCATTCTTCAGCACTCAGCTTTCTTCACAGACCAACTCTCACATCCATACATGACCACAGGAAAAACCATAGCCTTGCCTAGACGGACCTTTGTTGGCAAAGTAATGTCTCTGCTTTTGAATATGCTGTCTAGGTTGGTCATAACTTTCCTTCCAAGGAGTAAGTGTCTTTTAGTTTCATGGCTGCAATCACCATCTGCAGTGAGTTTGGAGCCCCAAAAATAAAGTCAGCCACTGTTTCCACTGTTTCCCCATCTTATTTCCCATGAAGTGATGGGACCTGATGCCATGATCTTAGTGTTCTGAATGTTGAGCTTTAAGCCAACTTTTTCACTCTCCTCTTTCACTTTCATCAAGAGGCTCTTTAGTTCTTCTTTACTTTCTGCCATAAGGGTGGCATCATCTGAATATCTAAGGTTATTGATATTTCTCCCGGCAATCTTGATTCCAGCTTGTGCTTCCTCCAGCCCAGCGTTTCTCATGGTGTACTCTGCATATAAGTTAAGTAAGCAGGGGGACAATATCTGCCAAATTCTATTTCCGGCGCTCTGTATAGACACTGTGCTGGGGTCCCTTGCTTCGTTTCACTCAATCATCTCAGCAGGTTGATGAGTTGGAAGCACTCTTGTCCCCATCTTATGCAGGAAGAGAATGAGGCTAACTTGCTGAGTGTAATAGTGGACAACACTCGTTCTTACATACGTGGCACAGTTTTAAACATTTCATGTGTTTTATTAGGAGGCAGGTACTTCCCTGGTAGCTCAGCTGGTAAACAATCCGCCTCCAATGCAGGAGACCCCAGTTCGATTCCTGGGTCAAGAAGTTCCGCTGGAGAAGGGATAGGCTACCCACTTCAGTATTCTTGGGCTTCCCTGGTGGATCAGCTGGTATAGAATCTGCCTGCAATGCGGGAGACCTGTGTTTGATCCCTGGGTTCAACCTCTGGTTTGGGAAGACCCCCCTGGAGAAGGGAAAGGCTGCCCACTCCAGTATTCTGGCCTGGAGAATTCCACGGACTGTAGATCACATGGGGTCGCAGAGTCAGACACGACTGAGCAACTTTCACTTCACTCACTAGTGTTATTCCCGTTTAACAGATGAAGCACAGAGACCCTGTTGGAGGGAGCTGCTCTCCGTGAGAGCTGAGCAGGCCTATGACAGGGTCCAAGATCCAGACTGAGAGCCGTCTCACTTAAAACTCACGCTCTTAAATAGTAAGTTATGTTATGTTAGTCACTCGGTCGTGTCCCATGCTTTGTGACCCTATGACTGTAGCCCACCAGGCTCCTGTGTCCATGGGATTCTCCAGGCAAGAATGCTGGAGTGGGTTACCATTTCCTCCTCCAGGGGATCTTCCCAACCCAGGGATCGAACCCGGCTCTCCTGCACTGCAGGTGGATTCTTCACCCTCGGAGTTCTGCTGACACTGAAAAAAGGAAAGTAGGGTTTCCATCTGCAGCACCATGGGCGGACCTGGAGACTGTCGCACTGAGTGAAGCGGGTCAGAGGAGGAGGGATGCTGTGTGGCAGCTGTTACATGTCAGATCTAAAAGAAACGATACAGACGCACTTACAGAGCAGAGAGAGACTCGCAGACTTAGAGGAGGAAGGCGTGGCTGCTGCGGAGGTGGGGGAAGGGGCTGTTAGGGAGGTTGGGATGGGCGTGGACACTGCCGTGTTTAAAGCGGATGAGCAGCGAGGACGCGCTGCACAGGGCGCTCTGCCGAGTGGCGTGCGGCGGCTGGAGGGGGCGGAGTTTGGGGGAGGATGGACGCGTGTGCACGTGTGGCCGATGCTCTCCCCTGTGCGCCTCGAACAGGCACAACACTGTGAATCAGCTAACCTCAGTACAGAAGGAAAAGGCTAAAAAGCAACACCAGAAAACCAGGCTTTTAGTTTCGCTGTAGTTTTGGGTTACGGGAGATTTGCGAGAATGGTAGCGCGAGCGCCGGCACGCCCTCACCCCGTTCCCGTTATCACGTCCCGTGACCACGGCGCATTTAGGAAACTCAGACATCAGCGTCGCTGCACTCCCATTAACTACGCTTCCCAGCATATGTGCACTTTACCAGCGTTCCCACTATTCCCCGCCCTGTTCCAGAGTCCCATCCAGGACACCTTATTGCATTTGGTCTGCTGTCTTTTTGAGACTTCTTTTCACGTGGAGATCTGGAATTAATTAATGAAATGTTGGCTCTTGATTTTTTCCTAGTTGGAGGAACAAAACGAGTTTTTAAAAAATTTTCAAGTACTGGTATGTTGTGAGTGTGTGTTGGACTCTTTGCAACCTTATGGAATGTAGCCCCCCAGGCTCCTCCATCCATGGGATCCTCCAGGCAAGAATACTGGAGTGGGTTGCCATTTCCTCCTCCAGGGGATCTTCCGGATCCAGGGATGAACCCACATCTCTACATTTCCTGAAGTGCAGGTGGATTCTTTACCACTGAGCCACTGGGAAAGCCCATAACAAATGTATTCATTGAAAAAAGAATCAGCCCTCTATTTTTCCGTTTTCACTGGTTTACCCTGCAGTCTCTCCAGCATTAATGCATTTGTTGCTGAATTGCAGCATGGCGTTATTTCCTTGGATTTGTCGCATGTGAGAAATGGGCCTGAATGAGGCTTCACATACCCTTTAAGAACTTGACTCTGAGCGTGTTTTCATCTGTATCATGGCCCAGGGTCAACCCTAGGTAACTCTCCAGAAACGTGGCTCTGGAATCTGCTTTTAAGCAGATCCATCAAGTGACTGGGTCCATGCTGAACTGGAGGGAACTCATGTTTGCAGGAGACATTCCTAAAACAAGACTCAGACTAAAACGTGATAAATACACAGTCTGACACTACGGCTGTGGCTCATCACACTTCCTCATTCTTTGTACTGCCATAATTGATGTAAGCCCTCAGTTCAGTTCAGTCGCTCAGTCGTGTCTGACTCTTTGCGACCCCATGAATAGCAGCACACCAGGCCTCCCTGTCCATCACCATCTCCCGGAGTTCACTCAGACTCACGTCCATTGAGTCCGTGATGCCATCCAGCCATCTCATCCTCGATCGTCCCCTTCTCCTGCCCCCAACCCCTCCGAGCATCAGAGTTTTTCCAATGAGTCAACTCTTCGCATGTAAGCCCTACTTTGTTGTTATACTTGGTGGAGGGAGGTGCCTGGACCTGGGGTGGGACCCTGACCCCCTTTCCCTGGACAGCTTCTGAGGGCCTCTGTGCCACGCACAGCACAAATCTCCCTCTGCCCCGAGCTGCTGATAGTTGTGAGTTAGCTGCTATCCCTGGTGCTCATGCAATGAAACAATGATCTAGTTGACCACTGCAGGAAAAATGATCTGGTTTATACTCTTAAGCTTTGTTAAAATTCCATCCTTTATTAAAAAAATAACAAAAATGATTTTTCAAAAGTAATTATACCTAGAAAACATTTAGAACCTGATTCATGAAGAAGAAATCAATCCACTATACTTACGATGAATATTCTCTGTATAGTATAAAAATTCATCTTATATATTCATGTCTCTGGGCTTCCCAGGTGGTGCAGCAGTAAAGAATCTGTCTGTTAATGCAGGAGATGCAAGAGACGTGGGTTCCATCCTTGGGTTGGGAAAGTCGCCTGGAGGAGAAAATGGCAACCCATTCTAGTACTCTTGCCTGGAAAATCCCATGGATGGAGGAGCCTGGCAGGCTACAGTCCATGGGGTTGCAACAAGTTGGATACAACTGAGCGACGAAGTGCACACACAGTCATGTACCTACGTATGTATTGCTTGTACGTTATCTATATGTGTATATATAGTTACACTAAGCACCTAGAAACTATTATCTCAAGCGTAGTGACAATGTTTGGAGATGGGGCGCCTTACGACCCCCATTTGCAGATGTGTGTCTCGAGCTCAGGAAGGGCAGGGGCTTGCTCAAGCTTGGCCAGTGAGGCACAGAGCTGTGCTGTGAAGCGCGCTGTAGGCGATGGAGCCTGTGCCCCCGACGGGCTGTGTGTTCTTTCCTGTTGGAGAGGGTGTAACGACAGCCTCTGGCCTCGTGACCGTCAGGAAGGTTCAACTCTAGACCCTGGCAGTGCCTGCCCCACGCTGCCTGCGTAGGATTCCTTGATGGTGTCAGCTGTCAAGACACGGCCAGTCAACAGAAAGACAAATGCTGCCACACGTCCCCAGCAAGGGCAGGTGAACTGAAAAATGGAATTGTCCGTGGCTGATAACTAATAATGAATAGAATAAGGTTAGGGCTACTTCCAAGTGTCTACAAATGAACGAGAACGTGCCAAGGGTGGAATGCTACAGGGAGGCTGGGCAGGACGAGCCGGCGACAGCTCAAGATGGGGGCAGTTTGTCTCCCTGTGGCTTTCCGCACACCTCCGCATCCCCACTCTGAGTTTTATCACACGCTCAGATTTCCCGGTCCAGATCTTCACAGAAGCGTGGTTCTTGCCAAAGGACTTGGTTTTTGCTTTGCTTGCTAATAGGTATCCGTCTCAATGAAATGCAAATAGGACTTGTTTGTGTTTTATCTAATGCTTCCTCCTTCTTTAAAGGCACACAGAGATATGGCCATACACATTGAATAAAATACCTGTGGCTGTATAAACAAGACCATAATGAGAGTTCTAGGCTGGCGTGGGGAGCGCACCACCTGCAAACAAATTTGAGTGTCTCCTGGGCTCTCACTCAGCCCGGTTGATTTACATGGCTGCATGCCACATTTTATCCTGATGGCCCCCGTTCTCCTAGGGTGCAGACGCTGGAGAGGCAGTAATGGATGGCACCTCTTGCCTGCCAGCCTTACCCCTACCGCACCAAGTGCCATTACTGTAAGAAGCAGCATCATTCATTTCCTCCTAGGAAGCTTGTCGAAAAGAAACCAGTAATATTTTCTAATCTGTTGAGCTCTGCTCTGCCTGGCTTCTTCTTAAGGGAATTTTCCTTGACACATTTGAATGAATTTATGAGCAGAAAAAATATTTTAATATGCTGATGAAAAATAAAACTGTAAACAATGTTTCATTACCACCCAAAGGATGTGAAACATTTAATGGGTGGAAATAATTATCATTAGGTGTATGAGAGACATTGGGAGTCTTTTTAAAATCACCTTTCTTCAAAAACTATATTTAAAATACTTGCTTCTTGTAGACAATTTAGAAGATGCAAGAAATTTAAAGAAGACCTTTATTTCTCCAAATAGGTGATGACACAGACACAGGGGGGCTTGTGTTTTAATGTATTTTTATTTCCGGATGGAAATTGCCTTTAAGAAAGGAACTGTCCGCTGTTTGAACCCTCTTCACATTTAAATTTTTTTTCAAAATTAATTTTTGTTGGCGTATGGTTGCTTTACAATGCTGTGTTAGTTTCTACTATACAGCGAAAATGAATCAGCCTTATATATACATGCACGCCTTCCCTTTAGGATTCCCTCCTGTTCACAGCACCACAGTGTGCAAAGTAGAGACCCCAGTGTTATACAGTAGGTGTTCACTAGTCATCTATTTTATACACCACATCAGTGGTGCGTGGGTCAGTTCCAATCTCCCGGCTCCTCCAGCCTCACCCCCACCAAGGTGGGGGGAACTTGGTACCCATGTATTCATCCTCTGTGTTTGCGTCTTTATTTCTGCTTTGCAGATAAGATCGTCTATGCTGTTTTTATAGATTTCACGTACATGTGTTAATACGTGATTCTTGTTTATCTTTTCCTGACTCACTTCACTCTACAGGACCTTCTCTAGGTCCATCCACATGTCTGCAGATGGCCCAGTTTTGTGCTTTTTGTGGCTGAATAACAGGCCATGCGTATGTGTGCCAGTATTTCTTATCCGTCCTTCTGCTGATGGACACTTGGCTTGCTTCCATGCCCTGGTTATCATAAATAGCGCTGCTGTGAACAATGGGGTACATGCATCTTTTTGAATTGTGGTTTTTTCTGGGTATAAGCCTAGGAGTGGGACTGCTGGGTCATATGGTGACCCCTCCTCACATTTCTGAATATTTCAGCTGCCAGATTTTGGCTTTCCCCTCGCTTGTGCAGCTGGATTGTGGAGCTGTGCTGCGGGCTGCTCTGATTGAATGAAACTTCCTGCTTTGTATTGCCAGCCAGCGTCGGATGGAGCGGAAACCCCAGAGAATCCTCGGGCCGGCATGTGTCAGCAGCTCTAGCAGCATCACCTGTTGGAACCTATGGCTTTTCTAGAACGCAGGGGTCTGCTCTGCAGCGCTGGGAGACCAGGCAGGACTCAATGCTGGGGTTCTCCTGGGCCTGAGAATTAAGGGCACATAAGACAGATTAACAGGAGAAAAGCATGCATACTTATTTAATAGGAGTTTTACATGACACAGGAGCCCTCCTATGGAAATGGGGACACAAAAGACCAGTTAGCATTGGATACTCATATACAGAATTGGACAGAGAGAGTATTACAATATTGAGAGTATGACCAAAAGGGCTTGGGCCAGAGCAGGTAATGGTGGAAAAGTGACAAGGAAGACAAGGGTTGGTTCACCCAGGTCTGTCTGAGCTGGTTTTTTTCGGCCTGGACTCCCTGCCCCGGTTCTGAGATGCCGCTTTCCTCCTGGTGCAGGAGGGCATCTCCCATAGGCGAGCTTCGTCTCCCGCTTTCAGGAGGGGTGGGGGAAGGAGCACCCTTCTTGCGCCTTCTGTGTATTTAAAGTGTCTTTTAGCTCAAAGATAATCCTTGTGCCAAAGTGGTGCATTCTGGGGTGGCATACTTTGCCACCCTTCACCACCTTTGTCATTCCGTGTCCCAGGACTGACCGGCTGTGTGGCACGGCTTTGCTTTGGTTCTCATTTTTGCCTCTCCCACTTCGTCTGAGCTTAGGCTCCATAGCAGAATATTATGGCCAAGGTGGCTTCCACAACGCATTTCTCTCTCACAGTTCGGGAGGCTGGGTAGTCCAAGGTCACGGAGCTGGCAGCGTTGCTGTCTGGTGAGAGCTCATGCCTTGGTTCATGAATGACTGTCTCCTTGCTGTGTCTTAGTGAAGGGAGCTCTCTGTGGTCTTTTTCTAAAATAAGGGACTAATCCCATTCAGGAGCACTCTGCTTTCATGAGCTAATCACCTCTCCAAGGGCCCCCCGCCAAATACCACCGCTCTGGGAATTAGATCCCAACATGTGTGTATGGAGAGCCCCAGTGTTCAGTCCACAGTGCCTCGTCCTGCCTCTCTTCTAAACCTGAGTCCAGCAACCTCCCTAAGAATTCCCCATGGTTCTCAACAGCCTTTGAATGGCCATTGCGGTGTCTGATTCTTTGCGATCCCATGGCCCATAGCCCTCCTGGCTCCTCTGTCCCTGGGATTCTCCAGGCAAGAATACTGGAGTGGGCTGCCCTTTCCTTCTCCAGGGGCCTCTTCCAACCCAGGGACCGAGCCTACCTCTCTTGCATCTCCTGCATCGGCAGGGTTTCTTTACCGCTGTGCCAACTGGGAAGAGCCTTTGAACAGATGTCTTATTTTCTACTTTAATCAGCTAGTCAGTTTCTATTGCTTGTGACCAGGAACCCTGATGGATACACTTCTAGTTTTTTACATATTGCATATAACTGAGTGTTTTTTTTCTTAACTTTCAAGTTAAAAAAAATGCCAAGTGTCTATTTTATCTGTTTGGCGACTCAAAACTAGGGCATACGTTTTGATCTTCTATGTACCAGCTGCTTCTAGTTCAGTATGTGAAGTGCCCCATAAGGATTGTTTGAAAAGTGAATTAAACGTTCTCTGAAATCCTCCTTTACTTCACTTAGGGCATCAGAGGTCGATCTCCTCTGGATGAGCTGGAGTTTTTCATGTGCGTGCTTAGTTGCTCAGTCGTGCCTGACTCTTTGTGACCCCATGGATTGTAGCCGCCAGGCTCCTCTGTCCATGGGATTCTCCAGGCAAGAATCCTGGAGTGGGTTGCCATGCCCTCCTCCAGGGGATCTTCTCAACCCAGGCACTGAACCCAGGTCTTCCACACTGCGGGTGGATTCTTTACTGTCTGAGCCACCAGGGGAATCCCAAGTTTTTCATAGATCTGAATGTTTGTATCTTGTGACTCTTGGTTTATGGCTACTTGTGACTGCAGCCATGAAATTAAAAGACGCTCACTCCTTGGAAGGAAAGTTATGACCAGCCTAGACAGCATATTCAAAAGCAGAGACATTACTTTGCCAACTAAGGTCCATCTAGTCAAGGCTATGGTTTTTCCTGTGGTCACGTATGGATGTGAGAGTTGGACTGTGAAGAAGGCTGAGTGCCGAAGAATTGATGCTTTTGAACTGTGGTGTTGGAGAAGACTCTTGAGAAGTCCCTTGGACTGCAAGGAGATCCAACCAGCCCATTCTGAAGGAGATCAGCCCTGGGATTTCTTTGGAAGGAATGATGCTAAAGCTGAAACTCCAGTACTTTGGCCACCTCATGAGAAGAGCTGACTCACTGGAAAAGACTCTGGTGCTGGGAGCGATTGGGGGCAGGAGGAGAAGGGGACAACAGAGGATGAGATGGCTGGATGGCATCATGGACTCGATGGATGTGAATCTGAGTGAACTCCGGGAGATGGTGATGAACAGAGAGGCCTGGCGTGCTGCGATTCATGGGGTCGCAAAGAGTCAGACATGACTGAGCAACTGGACTGAACTGAACTGAACTGAACTGTGACTTTCTGCTGTCCACTTAGAGTATCATGCTGGCTTAGGGTTGGTTGATTTCACAAATATAATTAAGTAAAACAAAAATAAAGGATATCCAGTTAAATTTGAATTTCAGATAAACAGTGAATGATTTTTATTAATTATGAATCATTATTTTGTTAATTAATTATTCTAAGTATAGTATAATAGTATAAGTATATCCTGAACATGGGCTTCCCAGATGGCTCAGTGGTAAAGAACCTGCCTGCCAGTGCAGGAGACCAGAGTTCGATCCCTGGGTCGGGAAGTTCCTCTGGAGGAGGAAATGCAACCCACTCCAGTACTCTTGCCTGGAAAATCCCATGGACAGAGGAGCCTGGAGGGCTACAGCCTATGGGGTCACAAAGAGTCGGAAATGACTTAGCAGGTAAACAACAACAAATGTCCTGAATACTGGATGAGACAGACTCATACTATTTTATCTGGCAGCGCCTAGGCTGCCTGTAGCCTGCGGCCTCATGGGGGCTGTCACTCCCCGGGGTAGGGTGTACTACAGAGGAGTTGTGGGGAACCACCTCTTAAACAGTGCACTCAGCTCCCACATAGTTTTGGGAATTCACGGATCACTTTCTCCCCTTTTCACCTTGATTCCAACTGTGAAATCTGTGGAAGAAATTCCATTAAACAAATCATTCATTCATTCATTTCTTGGCTGTGCTGGGTTTTGATCGGTGTGTGCAGACTTCCCCGGTTGCAGTGAGTGGGGGCTGCTCTCCAGCAGCGGTGATCGGGCCTCTTGCTGCAGTGGCGTCTCTCGCTGCAGAGAACAGGCTCCAGAACAGGTGGGCTTCAGCAATTGCTGAACATGGGCTTAATCAGGTGGATTCTTAACCACTGGACCATCAGGCAAGCCCCTGGAAGAAATTCCTTACAGTTTCTGGCACATGGATAACATTCTTTCTGTCTTCTCAGACTACTAACAGGCAGTTTGCTTGGATCCAAATTATCCGATACTTGCATCTTTCACGAAACACGTGATGTGTGTGTATGCATGCACACACATGCTGACTTCTCATTTAACCAGCAGGGATTTATATGGTGCGTGTTTCCCCCCTTTTACGGTATACCTGGAGGCTCCCACCTTGGCCTCTATCCATGATGCCTCAGCTGCAAACCCAGCTCTCAAGTCATGAGGTCATTCAGTTCACATAAGTCGTGTCAGACTCTTTGTGATGCCGTGGACTGCAGCACGCCAGGCTCCTCTGTCCTCCACTATCTCCTGGAGTTTTCTCAGATTCATGTCCATTGAGTTGTGATGATATCTAAGCATCCCATCCTCTGTCGTCCCCTTCTCCTTTTGCCTTCAGTCTTTCCCAGCATCAGGGTCTTTTCCAATGAGTCGGCTCTTGGCATCAGGTGGCCAAAGTATTGGAGCTTCAGCTTCAGCAATGGTCCTTCCAGTATATTCAGGATTGATTTCCTTGAGGATTTACTGGTTTGATCTCCCTTCAGTCCAAGGGATTCTCAAGAGTCTTCTCCAGCACCACGATTAGCAAATACCAAGTCTTTGGCTATCTGACCCCTTTTTCCACCTGCACCCCTGGCACTGAATAAGCACAAACCCAAACCCCAATTCACTGATGTTGCTGTTGCCAATATTCCAACAGGTGCCAAAAATAGGTGAGAGAAAAAGAGACCCAGCCCCCATTTGGAAATGCTCAGCAATTTCCTTTGATTTACAAAATTAAGTAAAAGTTTGTTTTTTTTTTAATATATATATTCTGCCTTTCTGAGAAGAAAAAAAAATATTGCTGAAAGTAACTCGTACAGACAGATTGAATACATTCTTTGTTTATTTTTAAAAGTCAATAAAATGTTCTCTTCTTCAGAAATTCATTTCTGTCATTTGAATAACCTCTAGATATTGGGAAGAAGTTCCAGAAGTCTGGAGGATGCTGGTTGCCCCTCTCACCCAGGTGAGAACGTTTGTATTCTTTTTTTCTTGGAAGAGCTGCCTGAGGGATTTCAGTGGAGGCACTAGAAAGTTTGAAGAGCTATTTGTGTTTGATTATTTCTGAGAACTCTGTTTGGATATAGACAGAAAGAAAGCAGTCAAGGAAGGATAAAGCTATTATTTTTGTCACCAAAAAGCAAAAAAGGTAAGTTCACAGTAAAGTAAGTACAGGTGAAAGATTCCGAAAGCTCCTAAGTATTCAAATCCAGGAAAGTTTAGTCACAGTGATTCTAGAACAAATGTTCACGATCAGCCATTTCAAGAAATACATCCATGATAGGTTAGGAGACGGGAGCAGGGCTTCCCTGGGTGCTCAGCGGTGAAGAATCTGCCTGCCAATGCGGGACACGTGGGTTCGATCCCTGGTAGGGGAGGATTCCACATGCTGCGGAGCAAATAAGCCCATGCAGCACGGGCTAGCCTCAGGAGAGCGGAGAGTGGTCGGCTTCCGGTTGCCCTCCCGCAGCGTGCAGTCGGGGTTGACCGCGGCCGAGGCTAGCTTCCTGTCCAAATCCATGCTCCCTAGCAATGTCCACACGCATCACTAACGAGGATGAGTTTGTTTAGGGTTACGATGTGTCTGGAAGAAACTTTCCTTCCAGATTCCCTTAAAGCTTGGGGTAAGCCAGGGAGAAAAAAATCAATACAGAGATGTCAACGGAAATCCCTAGGGAGGGTTTTTCTTCCCAGCGGAAAAGGCAACCCCATCAGGATGTCTCTGCTGTCTGTGGCCTTTCCCATGATTCAAGCATAAGAGGTGACCGAGCAGTGAGGTGGATGCCGGAGCAAAGCATCAGAAGGAACCTGGACCCTGAGAGATCGCTGAGCTAGGACAATGGGCCTGGCCATCTTCCAGCACAAATAACAAATCTCTATTTCTTTGTTCCCTCTGTAGTCTGAGATTCTGGTCCTTTATGTCTCTGATTCGCCTTGAATCTTTCTGGCTTTTCCTTCTTCTCATTAGCTGAGAAAACTCTCAGGGCTGCTGTGTGCGGAAAAGTCCACCTGGAAACCCCCCTTTCGCTGTGGAGTGTAACTCAGTCACTATAGCAACATGTCATCGTATACACAGGTTCCAGCCACACCCCACAGGAGGGAATTACACAAGGGCGAGGGGCACAGCGTGGGGTCTTTGTAAGAATTCTGCCTACCACACCCACTAGGGAAAAAACAAAAACGGCCCCGTTAGACTATGCTGCTGCTGCTGCTGCTAAGTTGCTTCAGTCGTGTCCGACTCTGTGCAACCCAAAGACAGCAGCCCACCAGGCTCCCCCGTCCCTGAGATTCTTCAGGCAAGAACACTGGAGTGGGTTGCCATTGCCTTCTCCAATGCATGAAAGTGAAAAGTGAAAGTGAAGTCGCTCAGTCATGTCCGACTCTTAGCGACTCTGTGGACTGCAGCCCACCAGGCCCCTCCGTCCACGGGGTTTTCCAGGCAAGAGGACTGGAGTGGGGCGCCATCGCCTTGGAGCGATGCAGTTTTATAAATGGTCAATTGTATGATGTATCCCCATTTCAGTGATAGTAAAATGTAAAAAAGCACTTTCCAATTTATTATCCATATCATTGATCTACAATAATTTGAGGCAGTTGAGACTCAGAAAGTAACTTATATGAAGACGGAAGGCTGATCAGAATGTGACCCCAGCTTCTAGGGAAGGAGCCTTGTACTCCACTTTCAATGCCAGATCGCTAGTCTGCAAAACCAGCCGCTGGGCAGCATCTCTTCATGTGGGGTCTCGTCGCGGGGAGAAAGGGGTCATGCTGCTCTTTCCCCTCCCTCTCCCCCCTTTCTTCGGTCCCCACTCAGTGCCCGTCGATCTGTCAAGGCCCAGCAGCGGCCCCAGGCAGGGGTGCTCCTTATGTTGTCCACGCACGTCTGCTGTTGCCACTAACTTATGAGCCCCTTGCAGTCGGAGGTCAGCCTTTACTCAACCAGCTCCTGGGACTGTCTCTCACAGTGGAAAGTATTCAGCATATGCTTGTTGAATTGAACAGGAATCTGCGTGTTGACTGGGATAGCTAATTTGATAAACTTAATTGCTCATAATGAGTGAAAATGGCTTAATGTGCCAGTCTTTTTCGTTAGTGTTTTCGCATTTACATGGGAGACTCCTGTCGTTAGGAAAATTTTAGGGGATTGGAGTGATGGGGATCTAGGTTAGTCAGAGAATTTAGAGAATTTTTCAGATGGGCACCTTTGGTAACCCTTATGTCATATCGGCGAGGGCTTCACAGGTGGCTCAGTGGTAGAATTTACCTGCCAGTGCAGAAGGCATGGGAGACTCAGGTTCGATGCCTGGGTCGGGAAGATCCCCCAGAGGAGGAAATGGCAACCCTTTCCAGTATTCTTGTCTAGAAAATGCTATGGACAGAGGAGCCTGGTGGGCTATAGCCCATGGTGTCACAAAGAGTTGGACACGACTAAGCAACTGAGCACACACACACACACACATGTCATCCAGGCAAACGCTGCCTAGGCGTAAAACGTGGCCTGAATATGCAGATGAGAGATGCGGAGAGCTGCCGCTTGCTGGGTATTTACTGCATGCCAAGCGCTGTGCAAAGCATTTTATATATGCATCAGCTTGCTTTGATAAATCCTTAGAGTACTCCTATAAAGTCAGTATCAGGAGCCCCCTCTATAGTGAGGAGGGAATGAAAGCCGAGAAGATAGATGATTCTCACCAAGGTCACACTCAGCTAATAAGGAACACTGTTGGCATTTGAACCCAGTCTGTCTAACTCCACTTCATCTCATGAGCTGTACTTCCTGCCTCCCAAGAGGTTGCAGGGTGGCTCTGCTGTGCTCCGTGGTTGAGGAGTTGAATGGCAATGCTGCACAGTTTGGGGAGGACTTGATAAATACTGACAGAAGGCCTGCTGTATGCAAGCAGAGTGGTCCCCTGACCGTGAAGGAGCTACTGGAAAAATGCCAACAGCAGAAGGCAACACAGCCAGCTGGGAGCCCCAGTGTCCCGTCATCCGCACAGAGCAGAGGCAGGTTGGGACAGACTTGGAGTGTTTGTGCCGATGCAAGAATCGGAAGCCGTGCTTTCTTTCTGGATGGGTTGCAGTCAATGCAAGGACCCTCTTGCCTTCTCCCTCTGTAGCCCGGCTTCCTGTTGAGACAGCAGGGGTAATCTATAGGTTTCTTTTTTCTCTCTGAATCTGATTTTCAGGTTTATAAAATACGTTTAAAAACGGAAGTGTGGGTCATTTCCTCTGCAATTCCTAAAAGCAAATAATTAAAAGCATTAGATAGTATTTGTCCTTAGCATTCAGGGAAGTCTGTGAGGAGGCAAGACTGGAAATTGACTTTATCTTAAACACTGAATATTTAAATATCCTTTAATTCTCTGAAGAGATGGGTTTTTCAGCAAGCGATGAAGTACCATACAGCGGTTCCCAGTTTAACCTGTTGTTGTTGCACTCATAAGTTAGTTTATTATTGTGAATGATCTGAAAGTGTGCTGACACACCAAGGGGCCGCACTGGGAGGAGTGATGGTGTGGAATGTGTGTTGACAATGTTTGCCCAAGGCGAGGCAGTTCTTGAAAGGGAGCTGCACTTTAATTAAAAGCTGTGCCTTTTAGATCTCAATGTTTGATTGTTTGTCTTTAATGAAGGTTTAGATAAAGGGGCTTGTTAATTATATATCTGTCTCCCAATGTGGTCCTTTTCCATTTGCTTTTGTTATCGTGGCTTTTTCCAATTTCACTTAACTGATTAGGGCATATCAAATATTCCAAGTTATTAAGGGCTCTAGCAGCAGACCCTTAGTAATTAGTAAAAATACTTTACTAATTAATGCAGCTATGCGACCTCAAAACTGAAGTGTTTTGGTCATGTGATGAGATGGTTTCTAAGCAGAAGTGAGAGAAAATGTAGGATTGTTCAGCACCATCAATGCTGTTCATTTTGATTTCAGGTAAGTAGAATGAATTTCTGGTTCAATAGAGGTTCAGTTGTTAGCAAAGTAATAAATGTTGGACAGTTAAACATAAAGAAGCATGATATCACACGTAATAGCCTTGGAAATTTAAGATAAATTTTAAAAATACATTTGTTGTTGTTCATTTGCCAAGTCTTGTCCAACTGTTTGCAACCCCATGGACCACAGCATGCCAGGCCTCCCTGTCCCTCACCATCTCCTGGAGTTTACCCAAGTTCATGTCCATTGAATCAGTGATGCCATCCAACCTCTGAGATGCCATCTCATCCTCTGTTGCCCTCTTCTCCTTTTGCCTTCTATCTTTCCCAGCATCAGGGTCTTTTCCAATGAGCCAGCTGTTTGCATCAGGTGACCAAAGCATTGGAGCTTCAGCTTCAGCATCAGTCCTTCTAAAGTGTATTCAGGATTGATTTCCTTTACGATTGACTGGTTTAATCTCCTTACTTTCCAAGAGACTTTCAAGAGTCTTTTCCAGCACAGTCTGAAAGCATGAATTCTTTGGCCTTCTTTATTTTCCAGCTCTCACATCTGTACATGACTACTGGAAGGACCATAGCTTTGACTATATGAACCTTTATTGGCAAAGTGAGATCTCTGCTTTTTAATATGCTGCTTAGGTTTGTCACAGCTTTCCTTCCAAGAGGCAAGTGTCTTTTAATTCCACGCCTGCAGTCACTGTCCACAGTGATTTTGGAGCCCAAGAAAATAAAATCTGTCATTGCTTCCATTTTTTCCTTCTATTTGCCGAGAAGTGATGGGACCAGATGCCAGGATCTTAGTTTTTTGAAAGTTACTTATTTTAAATTGAAGGCTAATTGCTTTACAATATTGTGTTGGTTTCTGCCATACATCAACATGTATCAACTATAGGTGTCCATATGCCCCCTCCCTCTTGAACCTCCCTCCCTCCTGGCAGTCTTGATTCCAGCTTGTGCTTCATCCAGCAGGCACAACAGCAAATTAAAATTAATATATAGAAAATTACATAAGATAAAAATAACAGAAGTATCTTAATACATATCATCTGTAATATCATATCCCAACTATGACTGCTTTTTAAAATTTAAGTATACTTTTCCATATGTATCTTTGTCAGATGCGCATATATTGATATGTAATCAGCTATACTAATGGGGACCATCATGCATATATCTTCATATAATGGGCTTCTCTGTTGGCTCAAATGGTAAAGAATCTGCCTGCAACGTGCGAGACCCAGGTTCATTTATATATATGCATATTCTATTTTAGGGTGTGCTAATACTTTTCTTGTTTCCTGCCCTTTTAAAGCACTGCCAATAACCATCAGTGATGGTTCTTTGGTGGCAAAAACAGAAACCTGGTCGGTTAATGTAACCAAAATCAGAGTTTAGTTGAATAGTTGCTAGATGCTCAAAGTGTTGAAGGAGCTAGATTTGCAAATGATAGGAACTTACAAAATTCACTTTCTGGAAGCTTTTCTGAATGTGATGGTTGCAAGCTAGCTCCTGAAAGATCAGGTGAATTCAGAGAAGTGGGACAGAAAGAGGTAGGGGAAAAAACAGAATTTCACTCTTAAAGGGTAAACTGTGACTGAAGACATGGTGGAGAAATGACTGCAGGATGAGTCAGGGTGCCATGGGCAAAATGATGGGTGAGAGAACGCTCTGACTAAGGCAGAGGATGAAATCTGGGTGACCGCAGGGCACAGCCGGGCGGCGTGAGTTCAGCTGTGAGGAGCTGACAGTGAGACGTGTCCTGTCTGCAGCAGGCAGTGCGACGTGTGTCCTGTTTGCAGCGGGCAGCCCTGACTCAACTCTCACAGCTCTATTTGCTGTAGGAACGTGAGCTCAGTGCTTCTTGATCTGCGCTTTTCCAGGGAAGCTGGAAACCTGAATTTTGTATGTTCTCTCTCAATTTGTAAACACTACAAATAAATCATACATTTTTCATTAGCATTTTGCAGGATGAATGAAACATTACTGACCAGCCAGATCTGGCTTCTGGAATAAGGTCTATCCAGAGCTTAGAGACCCTTGATGTCAAATGGGGCCTCCCAGGTGGCTCAGTGGTGAAGAATTAGCCTGCCGATGCAGGAGACTCAGGTTCGATCCCTTGGTTGGGGAGATCCCCTGGAGAAGAGAATGGCAGCCCACTCCAGTATTCATGCCTGGGAAATCCCGGGGGCAGAGGAGCCTGGCGGGCTACAGTCCACGGGGTCGCAAAGAGCCAGACACGACTGAGTGGCTAATGGCAACGATGGCACAGTCACCCCTGGGCCAGTTTGCTGTCATCTTCCTCTGGGCCTTCGCCTGGCTCCCAGCCATCCCCTTGTTTCCTATGACCATCCCTCTGCATGACTGCCTCCCAGGCAGACCCCATCTCTTTCCTCTAAACTCTTTCTTCATTCTTCTCAAAGCAGCGCTAAGCCAGACCGTGTGATGGAGCGGACAGTGAAGAAGTTCAGTGAGCATAACGGGATTGCAGCCCAGATGCTTGCGTCCGTCCTGATGCGGAGGAGAGTGAGTCCGGAGGCAGAGTCTGAAGCCGAGCTGCCTCCTACCCTGATATTGGGCGCCTCTTACGGGTGGTTGAGAGGATTAAATTGAGTTAAAGGATGGAAAGAGCTTAGAATAATGATGTCATAGTTACTGGAAATATATAAGCCCGTCTCCACTAGAGGCCTTTTTTTAATGTCCATATTCCCTACAAGTATCTGACTTTTGCCTAAAAATTTTCTTCTCTTCCCTTTTCAAATTTTCTTTTTTCCCCTCATCTCTTTACTTCCCCACTGCATCTGCATTCTCCTCAGTCTTAGCCAGGAAGCAGCTTCAAGTTCATATAACTCTTCTAGGGAATGCTTTACTCTTTTAGTGATTTGCTTCATCTTCTCTTCCTAGACCAGGGTGAAAGGAGTTCTCATTTTTCATACTCAATGTAGATTTCAGTTTGAGCACTTAGTTCTAGGTGATAGAACCCCTGGTTCAGACAAGCTTAAAAAATGAATGCAATTTGGGATCTCCCTGGTGGCCCAGCACCTAAGACTGCACTCCCAATGCACGGGGCCTGGGTTCGATCTATGGCTGGGGAAGCAGCCCCGTATACCACAGCTCAAAGCTCATGCTTGCTGCAAGTAAGACCCGGTAAAGACAAATACACAAAAATAAGTGCAGTTCATTGGCGTCTGGGCTCCCCTGGAGGCTCAGTGGTAAAGACCCTGCCTGGGACGCAGGAGATGCAGGTTCTATCGCTGGGTCGGGAAGACCCCCGGGGAAGGGAATGGCACCCCACTCCAGTTTTCTTGCCTGGGGAATCCCATGGACAGAGGAGCCTGGTGGGTTACAGTCCACTGGGTGGTGGAACAGTTGGATACGACTGCATGACTAGGCAACAAAAACTGGCGTTTGCCACAGAGAAGCAAAGACGTGGCAGGACAGACACCAAACACGTCGTGGCACTGCAGTGTCTCCAGAGCCTCGGTTCCTTTCCCCCCACCTTCCTTCCATGGCGTCTGGGTTATCCTAAGCCTGATTTTCTCTATGGCCTGCAAACAGTTGTCACTCACAGCACTTCCTCACTCGAGTATCACTGACCCAGCAGAGGCCTTGAAACTCCCTTTGTTTGGATCTGTTGAGGTCACATGACCACCCTGCACCAATGACTTCAGACCAGAAAATGGGACGCATTGATTGGCTTAGCAGAGTCATGTGCCCCGTCCTTAGAGATGCATGGACTTAGCAACCCTGGAGCCCGTAGACAGAACTGAGAGTGGCCAGTGCCAGAGAGGCCAAAAACACGTGCTTATGGCAGGGCCCTTCAACGTATTCGTTTAAACCAGCAGTTCTCAAATAGGGGCCTCAGAATCACCGACGGGGCTTGTTAATGTCCAGAAATCTGGGTCACACCCCCAGAGATTCTGATTCAGTAGATCTGTGATGGGGCCTGAGAATTTTTATTTCCAGTGAGTTCCCCAAATGATGCTGATGCTGCCAGTCTAAGGACACCAGTGTGAGAGTCACTGAGTTAGAGCTAAACAGAATGAACCAAACCAAAGACGAGTCACTGAAACAGTCCCGGATCCCTTTCAGAAGCCACGATCTTTAATTGTATTTCAGTCGTGATTTTAACCTTGTTTTCTTCCCAAGGCACATAAAGTCATCTGGCCCAGGGGACAAAACAGACACAAGGAGATGGTGACTTGTTCAAGATCGGATAGGTACTTTGTGGCCAAATTCAGAGCCATTCTCTCTCTTCACTCCATCATGCTGTCTTCACAGAACGGGCGATGGGGAGCCATTCCAGGGCTTTTTGCAGAAGGCGTCCTGGTAGGAGCGTGGTGTCGCAGGAACACAGCAGATGTTTGAAGTGTGGATGCAGCAGTTTAGGTGCCTCCTTCTACAGCCAAGCTTTAGATGGAAATGGGATTTGTACCCTGGTCTCTGAGATACAGCTTCCTCTTATGGGCAAAAATGGTGCCCCTGGGCTGCTGGGATGTGTTCAGCTGCCTTCGTCATAAACACCAAGTAGACAGCAGAGGTCGAATGTCCTGCTTCTGAACAGAGGCTGAAATGGGGACCTTGGAGAGATTGGTTCCAAGGTAGAAGTTCACCTTTCACCAAGGTGAGTATTAAGGGAAAAAAATAAAAAGATTTGTCTTTGAGAGGTACCCTTTAATAAGGCAGGCCATCTGGTTCTCTGATTTAAAAGAGCTTTCCTCGGGGCTCTTGGGAAAGCACGTCTCTCACTTGCTCAGAGCTGGCTTCCCGTGGTTTAGGAGCTGCCTGGGAGAGAGTTCTCCAGAACCACCTTCCACACTCCCTCAGACTTGACAGCACCTCTCTGCTCTGAATTAACACTGAGTGCAGGACCCTTGCTGTGCAAGCCCCAGCAGCAAACTCATGGCTGCCTGCCTCAGCGTGTTGCTCTGGGAAAAGTCATTGCCCACCAGGTGACAGATTCTTCCTCCTCCCTCCCTCCCTCTCTGCCTGCCTCTCTCCTTCCCTCTCTCCCTTTCCCCGTCCCTTCCTTCCTGCACACATTTAGTGAACTTCTTGAGCAATGGATATGACAGGGGAAAAGAGGGATCCCGAAGGCAGGACTCCGCCTCGGAGCACTGTTGGTCTCTTTTTCTGTTTCCGTCTCCATGCTGTTTCTGACTCTGTGACCCCGTGGACTGCAGCGTGCCAGGCCTCCCTGTCCTTCACCATCTCTTGGAGTTTGTCCAAGTTCATGTCCATTGAGTTGGTGATGCCATCCAACCATCTCATCCTCTGATACCCTCTTCTCATTCTGCCTTCAGTCTGTCCCATCATCAGGTCTTTCCCAGTGAGCTGGCTCTTCGCATCAGGTGGCCAAAGTATTGGAGCTTCAGCTTCAGCATCACTCCTTCCAACGAGTATTCAGGGTTGATTTCCTTTAAGATTGACTGATTTGATCTCCTTGCTGTCCAAATGACTCTCAAGAGTCTTCTCCAACCCTACAGTTCAAAAGCATCAATTCTTTGGCACTCTGCCTTCCTTATGGTCCAGCTCTCACATCTCTACATTACTACTGGAAAGACAATAGCCTGGACTGTACAGACCTCTGTTGACAAGGTGATGCTTTTTAATACACTGCCTAGGTTTGTCATAGCTTTCCTGCCAAGAAGCAATTATCTCCTAATTTCATGCCTGCAGTTGGTCTCTTAGAGAACATGAAACTTGGTCCCAGATTCTTAAAATGCAAGGCAGAAGTGCTGATGTGAAACACCACCCAGTTCTGTGCAGACTGCAAGTCCTTCACGTGCTACAGGCTTCCGTCGGGCCTTCTGTTAGTTCAGCCCATGGTTACTGAGCTCTAGTCTATTGAGTGCTGAAGATGCCCTTGTGAATAGGACCGAAAAGATCCGTTGGGAAGGGGTGAGAAAGTAAACAGGTAAGGAAACCAATGAGCACATCCTACAGATCCTGAGACGTGGTATACAGAGATTCACAGGTGCGTGGGGTGCAGTAAGCATGGATGATTTCTCTCAGGGGACTCTATGTGAGTTGAGGCCAGAAGACCAGGCCTGCCAGCATCTTGCTGTCCAGACAGTAGAAACTGCAAAGGCATGATTCCCCAAGACAGATGTATTGGTGGGTTCAAGGGCCTGAGGGAGACTCCACGGGGCTGGAGGATCATGAACCTGGGGAGAGCGGGTGACGCAGGAGCAGACTGACAAATCAGAGGCCAGGTCAGCGGGCTTTACATACCTTGGAAAAGGCTTGGATTTTATTCACAGTGTAAAGAGAAGGAGCCGCTAGAGAATTTTGAGCCACAGAAGTGACTCTAGCCAAGTATATTAGTAAGGTTCTGGTGTCCTGGGACCTTCCAAATACCATTATGCCAACACCACGTACCTATGTGCTCAGTTACTCCAGTTGAATTGACTCTGTCCTTTAATATAAACAGAGTATGACCGAAGGCTTCTTCTTGCAATCAGACTTACTTTTATTTCATTCTTCTTAAGAGAGGTTATAGAATGTTTATCCCAGAAGAATTTTTAAGAGAATTGATTTGGGCCATTGGCATTTTTATTTGATGCTTGAGGTTTAGACTGTGTGACTTCTCTGGGAATCAGATGGTCATGCCAATTTTCCAATGAAAACAGAAAAATTTAAAATGCCTTGAATTACCTCATTTGTTTAATAACAGAGGCCTTCTTCATGCCTTTCTTAAACCCCTAGTTCACCTGGATTCTGCAAGTATGACAAGTTTCTCCTGCGCTATCATTAGAGCAAACTCCTTCAAACCCCAGCTTTCTGTCTCATTAGCTAATTGCTTGATATTCAGTGACAGTGTCCACAATGCTCCTTATCCTAACGGTGTTTCACTCCTTGGTTTGAATTATTCGGCATCACAGGTAAGGAAAGGATTGGAGCATGAAGACAAGATCTGGGGGAAAGGATAGGTGACATCTTATAGATATCCCCACTGTTGTTCAGTCACTAAGTCACGCCCGACTCTTCATGACCCCATGGACTGCAGCACACCAGGCTTCCCTGAATTCCCATAGCAAGCAGGAAAATAAGCTACTGAAAACTTCCCAATAAATGTTAAAGTACTTCCCCTTTGTGGCCAACTGTTCTTTATTTGTCTCCTTTATTTTTGCACTACAAGCAAAAAAAAAAAAAAGAGAGAGAGAGAGAGAGAAAGCTTGCTGATTACACTTTATGGGCCAGAATTTGCAAGGTGTATCTTCGTGACCTTGAGACATGTCTACCCAATGTAGGTATGAGTTTGGTGTGGTTCCCGGAGTGCCCCAAGAGGCTTTTGCTGCCTAAATTCCATATCTTGTCCAACTGTGAGCTCCAGCTTAAATCCTTATAAAAAAAATTGCTGAGTGAAAATGACTTTTGTACCAGTCCCTCTCTAAATGCAAGCAACGTGCCACCTATCAGATCACGGAGGCAGCGTTGATTAAGCAGTGACAGCAGAGACTGCGGTAATGAAGGTGGGGATGGCCGATGTTTGGAGCCTTGCCAGGTTCATGCAACTAGTTTTGCTCAGAAGTCAGCAGGACGCCCCGTGGTAGCTTGCAAACTGACTGGGGCATTTTGCTTCCCAGATTGGCTGGGATTTGGTTTGGTTTTGAATTGAGGGGTTTTCCACCACCTGCTTTTGCCCAGCCCTTCTAGAACAACCATAGTTTCGTATGGACAGAGTCCAGGCAAGGTCACTTTTCTTCCTCTCTGTGGACTGAAATAAGAAAGGGGAAGTGTATCGTTACTAGCAGCCCTCTGTGTTCCCATCGCTCAGAGGTATAATGTGAATGTAGGCTTTTCTCTCAATCCTCATATGTTAACATGAAAAGGGAGTAGTTTTTAAATGAATGGAAATGCTCACAGCATGCAATAATCTGATAGGATATGTCAGTTCAGGGTTGAGCATGTTATTAAATTGCAGAATTGTTTAGATGAACTACTTGGCTAAAATTGCAAGCAAAAATGAGAGGAGTTTGTGCAAAAATCAGTGGGTGAGTTTGCTAGGGAACAGTGTATTTGTACACTATCAGTATATCTCCCCACAGATTACATTTACTGAGGGGAAACGGGTAATCTGAAGCTACACCTTCCAGAAATGGCCTCACCAGTGTGATCAAACTTTAACAAATATCATATATAAACACACACGCATATATATAAGATCTAGAAAAATGGTACTGATGAACCTATTTGCAGGGCAGGCAAAGAGACACAGACAGAGAGAGCAGGCGTGTGAGCAGAGTGGGGAAGAGAGGGTGGGGGGAACGGGTGGCAGTGCTGTGCGTGCCCTGGCACGTGTGAGACAGGCAGCTGGGGGGAGCTCAGCTCGGCGCTCTGCGAAGGCCTAGAGGGGAGGGACGGGGCGTGGAGGTGCCAGGAGCCAGCGTGAGGAACTCCGCCCATGGCAAAGGTCATGAGGAAGGAGGCTTTGGCATACGCAAAGGCGGATCGAGCCTCAGGAAACCCCCCGTTCCCGAGCATCTCACCCCAAAACCAGGGTCTGCCTACTTCACTGTTCCATGCTCTCACCTACGCCTCTGAACTTACGGGGGGCTGACCCCCATCACCTCTCTCGGAGAAGGAGTTAACTTACAGCTCCAAGTCAATAAAAATTCCTGGGTGTGACAAGAGTGTTTCAACTTACGGACTCCTCTGAAGTTTATCTAGCCCGCCTGTACAGGTTCGTCCGGCCACATGTGATTGTTTACAGCCTCCCAATCGTGAAAGGCACGAGATGTTTTAGACTTACTAAAGGCAGATTCTTTTGGGAAGTTAGAAATTATTAGTATAGTGGGTTGGTTAGGAATTATATTGGTGAAGGGTTTCTCATTTGTTGTGCCAATAATTGCTGCTAATTCCCTGCCCTGGGTGTGACAAGGGTGTCTCAGGTCAAAGCTCTCTGCTGACAGACTAGCTTGTGTGACAACCTCTCAACCATAAACAGCACAGAGAGTTTGGAGTATTTTGAAAATATTAATTAGCATAAGGCTTTTCTCATTGTTGAGTCAATGATTGCCGCCAGGCCTCCATATCCTTAGGCACCTGGGAATATATTAATCAATGTATTTGGAATATAGAAAAGGAAATATAGTAGTTTTTGATGTTAGCAATACTAGACTTTTTGAGTTAATGAATTTTCTCTTTTGTTATAGATCACTGTGCTTTGTTATAAATCACTGTATCCTTGCTATGTAAACATGTAACTTTATCACTATCTGAAGACTAAATAGATCTTAAGGGGAACATTGGTGAAGGATTTTCATTTGTTGGGCTGATGTTTGCTGCTAAATCTCCATATTCCCTGCCCTTATAATGAATAGCATATAGGAGAAATAAGTATTAACCTTTAAGATTAATCATGGTAACCTTAGGGTAAATAAATCCCTTTCTTAGTTGTAAGCCACTACACCCTCACCCTATAGGAATGTAACTTTATTTGGAGGGTGGTGCCTGGTTTAAGAAAAAACACCCTTGGAAGAAAGAAGTTTTTTGGTTATCAGAAAGAAAGGATCATAAAATGTCAGCAGGCCTCATGGCCAGAAGATGATGTAAAACCCCTAAGACCTTTTTTATACATTTATGTGAAGCACCTGATTTTGATAAAGGTCAGGACTGCTGACCCCCACATGACTTTAAAATTTCCATTTATCTCTATGTGTAACAAAAGGTATATAAGCAAACCTAAAAAATAAAGAAATGGGATCAGTTTCTGGAAAGACTGGTTCCCCCATGTCATTCTTTCTTGCTCCCTGTTTTTCTGGCTGAATTCCCATCTGGAGCATGGGTGCTTGCCACATCTACTTACTTGCCCCGGCTTTTAAGTTCCACCTGAGAAGGAGCCCAAGGAGGGGCACCTTCCGATATTCAAGTGGCGCCGGTGGCCCAACGTAGATGGGGCAAATTCCTTGTCTTGGAATTTTATTGATATCCCACGTAAACCAAGTTATTCAGCCTCTTTTTCTCCACTAATTTTCCTACTATGCTATTTCTTTCTAATCTCCCTCTGTATCTTTAACTAAGCAATTAATTCCTAAGATACTGACTCCGTCTCCCCTTCGAATTACCTTGGATCACTGGGGCTGGACCCCGGCAGGGAGGGAGGCTTCAGTGGGAGGGGACAAGTAGATCCTTAGGGCTGATTCCCTCTGTGGGACAGCAGAAACTAAAAACGATGTAGTGCAATTATTCTACGATTAAAATAAATTGAAAATTGCAAAGCTCATGTCAATGTATGGCAAAACCAGTACAATATTTTGAAGTAGGTAGCCTCCAATTAAAATAAATACACTTTTTTTAAAAAGAAAAGCTAAATAACAAAAGAAAAAAAGAGTTCAGAAAGGTGTCCTGAGAATGACACGCGATCACTGACACGGTATACGTGTAACTGGGATCTAATCAGGAGGGAACAATCAGACAGACTTAAACTGAGGGTTAGTCAGTGGACGTGAGTTTGAGCAGCTCTGGGAGACGGTGATGGACAGGGAAGCCTGGCACGCTGCAGCCCGTGGGGTCACAGAGTCGGATACAACTGAGCGACCGAACAACAGCAACTGAAAACAGCCGTCCCGGGTCCTTCAGCAGACGCCAGTCTGCTTCAGACACTAAAGAGACAGCCAGTTCAGTGCAGGGCGCGACCCTGGGCTGGATCCTGGATAAAAACAATGGTACAAAGTATGCTATTGAGACATTTAGTGAGATTTGAATATGGATTGTCTGTTAGACAATAGTATTATATCAAGATTAAGTCCCTGAATTCAGTAACTGAATTGGGATTAGGTCAGACGGTATCCTTGTTCTCAGGAGATACATGCAAATGTATTTAAAATTAAAGACCAGATTTTTCAGCAAAATTATAATTGTGGTACACGTTTATTTCATGTGCACACTATATATGTGCACACACATTCACAGAGAGAAGCAAGCGTGACAGGGTTAGTGATTTGGGTGAGCAGTACGTGCGATTCACGTGAGTGTGCTAGTCTGGCAGCTTTCCTGTGGGTTTCCATTTTTTCAAAAAGAAGCAAAGGAGGGGGATGGGGAAAAGAGGAGAGGCAGGGCCTGGAGCCACACGGGCCCCCCCAGAAAGTCTGGGTGAATGCGGCGGCCTCCACCAGCTGCTCCGGAGGCTGGACCCTGGACGGGCGACCCTGCCGGCTGTTTGTTATGTTCGCATCAGCTGTGAAAAACGAAAGCCGCTGTCGTGTCCGACCCTTTTCGACCCCATGGACTGTAGCCCACTGCGGCCCGCCAGGCTCCTCTGTCCATGGGATTCTCCAGGCAAGAACACTGGAGCGGATTGCCTTTCCCTTCTCCAGGGGATCTTTCTGAGCCAGGGATCGAGCCCGGGTCTCTGCACTGCAGGCGGCTTCTTCCCGGGCTGAGCCACGAGGGAGGCTCTCGCCTTACCTGTGATGAGATGGACGAGCAGACGCGAAGGGCATGCTCACTGTCCACTCTGGGCTCTCGGAGGCTTCGTCTGTAGAGCGTCAGCGCAAGCTGCTTCTTCACTGGGTGCTGCCGCATGCAGTCAAGACTTCATTCATGATACCTCTCTGCCCTGCTAAGGAATTTTGATTCCCTTGGAAACATCTCACTGGCTGCCTTTTTCCTAAGGTATTTCTGTTTAATGTTACTGGGTCCAATTAACTAACTAACCAACTAATTAACCAACTTGCTAACCAGCTGATGAACCCAGTTAGTTTCTTTGTTCTTTTTTTTTTTTCTTTTCACGATGGCCAAAGTCCACCATCCTGCCTTCCTAAACTACAGGAACATTCTCTCTACTCCCACCTCACCAAAAAAAAAAAAAAAAAACAGACTCAGGAAAAATGAAGAAACACAAAATTCCTGTCTTTAAAAATGCGGAAGGAAAATTACCTTTATTTAGTTTTGGTATTTCTGCTGGAAAGTTGGGGTGGGGACGGGAGAGGAGACAGGCGAAGTGGCGACAGGGACGTCCGGTCAGGCACCTCACAGCTCTAGGGATTTCCGAGAGGCTGAGAAGGAAGGAAAGGCAATTATTAAATGTGTGTGTAAGGCTTCAGTAATGTCCAATTCTTTGCGATCCCATGGACTATATAGCCCACCAGGGTCTCTGTCCATGGGATTTCTCAGGCAAGAATACTGGAGTGGGTTGCTGTAGGTAATTTTCATTAAATGCAGATTCCGCTTAATCATTATAGTTTTCATGGAGGTTTATATTGCTTTGAAGATTTTCAATTTGTGAGGTCATTTTAAAATGTTTCAGCCAAATTATTGTGTTCGAAGGCGCTATCAGATGTCTCTGCTTACTGGTCTCACTCACAGAGGCGCGTCTAGGGGCCCCGAGGCGGAACAGCACTGCTGCAGCTCTAACCACGGCAGCTGGATGCTTGAGGAGCGGAGGGTGGAGTCTGAGCTCTGGAGTGAGGCAGGTTGAGTGCTGGGGAGTGAATACCATTCAGTCTCTCAGTCGTGTCCAACTCTTTGTGGTCCCAAGAACTGCAGCACCCCAGGCTTCCCTGTCCTTCACTGTCTCCTGAAGTTCACTCCGACTCCTGTCCATTGAGTCCGTAATGCCATCCGATCATCTCATCCTCTGTTATCCCCTTCTTCTCTTGCCCTCAATCTTTCCCAGCATCAGGGTCTCTAATACCTAATTCAGAGAATTTTTTTAAAGATTTAATGGGATAATGTGTATTTAATGCTTAGTACACATGTGAGCTGAAAAATTATTACTGTTATTTCCATTCAGAATCTAGTGGATATCTTTTAAAGAATCTATCCAGAAAGGCAGGTCAGTTAAAATGATTGTTATCAAATACTTATTTCTGGTAAATCTATGACCATCTCCTCTCCACTGCCTTGTAAAGCCTCACCAATTAAACACCACCCATTCCCAGGGGCACCGCTCACACTGAAGGTGATATAAATACTCAAGGCGAGGCATAGGATTCCGGTTGTCATTCCCCACGAATCTATTAGCAACAGCAATCTTTAAATACAAGGTAAAGCATATGGTGAGATTAGGAACAAGTGCTTTAATGGTTTCTAGATTAATCTTCTTGATCATTATTAAAAAGATAAAATGATTATAGAAGTGACTAGTTTAAACACTTTCATATTATTTTCAATATTAGATAGGTGTCATCATTATGATTACCTAATTAAGAAGAACTTTTATCCAACTGAGGTGGCTTAATACGTTCCTGAATCTGATTTTAAGTCATGTTGCAAACAGAAGGCACTTACTGAGTGACTGGACGGCCAGATTTGGAGGAACAAGTGAGCGACCCCCTGATCCACACTACTCTCTCGTTACTGTCTTGGAAATCTAAGCTAATCTATTAAAGCTATTGGAGAGGAAAATTCATCTGGACAAAACTGGATGGAAAGGGACTAAAATGATAACATGCCGAAGAAAGTGAGCATCTACTTATTTATCAGAGAACGGGGAGGACCATTTAATCTCTCCTGCATGATGATGGACAGATCAGAGTTTGGGGTCAAGCGAAATAGGGTAAATAACAGCATGACAGTTTTATGAAGTTAGGCCGGGATCACCTGTCTTCTCCATCAACCGGACAAGCACTAGATGCTTTGCAACTAAATTACTGTTTCAGTCCCACTTCAGGGGCAATGATTAGCATATTTATTGGGTAATGATGAGCTATCAAATTATCCACCACTGGTCAGAAACATGTTACTTGCCAGGTCCTTGGTGAATACCCTACAACCACACAGATGGCTCTCAGCTCCAGAGTGCCAAAAGGCTGTTGGAACACTCTGTCTTTAACCCTGACCCAGAGCAGCTGGAAACGAGCATTTGGGGAGGAAAACAATCTTAGAACAGGGAAATCAATTTGCATAAACAAGATGGACCTCTTCTTGTTTGGGAGAATTAAGGAAAAAACAAAATCACTGAAAATGGATTATTATAGTAGGTCATCTGATACAGAAAAAAAAAAAATCCTGTAATTCTAAGGTAGAGATTCATGTTTCATTAGATGACATGACGTTATACAGTGATTAAATACACAACATCTGAAGTCAGACCATCTTGGGCTTCAGAATCCTGAATAACCATCTCAAGCCTTAGTGGCTTCAAACAAGGAGCCTTTATGACTGCTCACAAGCCTGCAGAGTGCCTGCTGGTGATTCTGGACTGGCTCGGCTGTCCTCTGCCAGCTCTTTCATGCTCCTGCGTCAGTGGACGTGCCACTTGATACTGGCTGTCTGGGGTGACCTCGCCTGGAAGCTTCTCCCGTGCGTCTCTCATTCTCCCGCCAGCTGCTTTGGGCTTGTTCATATGGCAATCTCAGGGGTCAGAGAGAGAGAGAGCAGAAGTTTGCAAGGTCTTCTGAGGTTGAGGCTGGGAACTGGTGCTTTGCCATTTTTATTGTATCTAGCTGACTAACGCAAGTTGCAAGGCCATTCAAAGAAAAGGAAAATAGAGCCTGCCTCTTGACTGGACAAGCTGCAAGGTTACACTGTGAAGGGCATGGTTTTAGGGAGAATTGTCATTTTTGCAAATAATATACTATATGTGTTTATGAGCTATAGTACCTTGGGTAATTAATCTTTAGCTTCTCTGCATGGAAAACAGTGATAAAAGTATTGTTGTGAAGATTAAGTATATAATGAATGTAAAGGGCTTAGCTCATTGCTTGGGCACACAATAAGCTCTCAAGTCAAGGTTGCTATTAACACTCTATTATTATTATTACTGAATGCTGGATTATTTATGAGGGCAGAAAATGCTTTCTGCTGGGTTATTCTTTGTCCTGGACTAGTTGAAGCTGCAGGACCACTTAAAACATCTCCAGTCATCTAAAATTATCTGCAGTCCACCTTTCTATTGCTCATTCTGTTCTAAGCACACTGATGCTCTTTGTATTTATCAGAACAATGGTTATACATGGTAGATGCTCAATAAGTATTGGTTGAATGAGTGAATGAGTGTCCTTACCTAAAGGAACAGGGCTGTTCAATTTGCACTGGCCTCTAACATCTATTTTATGGTGTCTGTTCCTTGTGTGTGTACCTCACAACCACAAGTTTGTGCACGCTAACTACATAACATATATCTGCTGCATTAAGCTCTCACCTTGCACTCTGTAGAGCTTTGGAGAAGGAAATGCAACCCACTCCAGTATCCTCGCCTGGAGAATTCCTTGGACAGAGGAGCTTCACAGGCTGTAGCCCATGGGGTCGCGAAGAGTTGGACATGACTGAGCACCATACGGTTTTAACTCCATCCCTGAAATGACACCCCCTCATACACAGATCCCATGCCCCGAGATGGGATCCTAATCTTCACATCCAGTTTTCTGTCAAGAGAATGTGAAGCCTTTGGGCTTTCTTAACAAGGTTAGTGATGAAAAAATTTTGCCAGAACTTGTGTTTAAACTGGGTATACCTTCCAGGAAAAATGAAGGGAGTCTCTCTCTCTCATATGGGTGTGTGTGTGTGTGTGTGTGTGTGTGTGTGTGTGGATACATATATATCTGCATGTCTACATGCACATGTAATTATATGTGTATATTATACATATATTTATGCATATATATAATATATTACTTACCCATCTAATTATACCTGACTGGATTCGTTCAGGTGTTTATTTTTAAAGCCAAAATTAAATTCCCTTTTTTTAAAATGTGTTATCTGTTTCCTATCAGGGAACTCTTTGAGTATTCACTTTCCTATTGGGACTTTTCTTTGAGATGACTGTTTAAAATGATGTTCAGAGGATTTTGACCATTGCAAAACCATGCGAACTGAACAAAACAGAACAAAACAAGAAACACAGTGAAGGAACTGGGGTGTTTAACCTGTTTAAGTGGAGACTGAGAAGGTGCGCCAGCTGGGTCCTAGCATTGAAGAGTGGCCCTCCCCAGAAGGGGGTCAGCTGTGTTCTGCAGGATGTCAGGAGGAAGCTCAGGGCCAGTGGGTAAAAATGACAGGAGAGGTAAGGGGTCGATTAGAGATGGAGACTTTTAAGCAAAGACCAGATGGTCACAAAGATTAGAAGCTGGTTGGTAAGGACTACATTGGGCCTCTCAGGTGGCACAGTGGTAAAGAGTCTAGCTGCCAGTATACGAGGTGCAGGAGACACAGGTTCGTTCCCTGAGCTGGGGGATCCCTGGGGCAGGAAGTAGCAACTCGCTCTAGTACTCTTGCCTGAAAAATCCCACGGACAGAGGAGCCTGGCAGGCTACAGTCCACGGGGCCACAGAGAGTCAGACGCGCCTGCGTGACTGAGCCGTGCGCACGGGATGCACTGTGCGGGTTAGAGGAGACGCCCCCTGAAATGTGGCTATTCTAAGGTCAAGCAAACGCCTCTCAGAGGTCCCTGCTTTCCTCATTGTGAATCAGTCCATTGCGGATAAGTCTCTGATATTTTCCCAGCTTTGTTTCAAAATCTTAGTACTATTCAGATCATTCACTTCAACAATTCCATAGCAATGCTTTCTAATTTATGTGAGCTATTCTAATTAAAGCCTTGTGTGTCCTCCTGTTTGGTTTGCTTACACTCAAAACAATTCGTGCTGATTTTTCAGTTCTTATGAAACACAGACTCTTAACTTCCAGTGCCAGACAAGAGCAATACTTAGGTCTTCTCTAAATTTGCTGCATACTTATTTACTGCTGCAATATGTAAATTTATATTTGGGGTCCAAAGAGACCTTGGGGCAGAGAACTTTCTTTACATGAACTCATTTACTGAGAAATGAGTTTGATCACTGTTTCAACACCACAGGCCTAGAAGGTAAAATGTAAGATGAAGTTAACTAGATACCATGATAATCCATCAAATTAATGTACTGTGCATCTAACTCCAAATATATTTAATAATACAGCAGCCAGGCACAGTTGCATAAATATCTACAGATCAATGTGTGGGAAAAATCATATTTTAATGTGGAAAGTTTATCTGCTTTCGAAAGTCTGTGCCTCTAATTTCAATGGTCAGATTTCGTGTTTGTCTCCTCAGTGCCCTGGAATCTTTGAGGAATCTTGGCTCTTTTGTTATTTTTGATGAAAAGAATTGTTCTCATTCAGTTACTGGTTATAACTTCCAAGCTGAAAGCAGGTCATCCTGTGATTTAAAGGAAACAAACAAAGAAAGTTAACACAATACGGTGCTGGAGGGAAAGGCCTCCGATTTGTCACCGGCATCCCCCGAGGGTCCCGTGGCTGCTTTCTGAAGTGGTGCCAGGGACTGAGGCCTTCCCAGGTGGCGCAGTGGTAAGGAATCTGTCTGCCAGCACAGGAGACAAGGTTCAATCCCCGATCCAGGAAGATGCCCTGGAGTAGGAAATGCAAGTAGCTTCACTATTCTAGCCTGGAAAATTCCACAGAGAGGAGCCTGGCGGGGCCACAGCGTCAGCTGACTGACGGAGCATGCACATATGCCTGGGGACTGAGCTCGACCTCCTGGATTCATCTCAGAGCTCTGATCTGATAGCAAGACCATGGAGATGAGGATCAGAGTTAGATGAGAGGATACAGAGGGGGCCAGGTCTGGGGATTTAAGATTTGGGCACCTTTTCCCTTCTAAGTAGAAAATATGAAAACACCGTGAGACCCTCTCACAGTCCATGCAGAGAAAGGAAATCATCTTAAAAGTCACTTTCAACCAGTAACATTTCCTAAAATGCCCCAACTCTCAATGTTTACACTCTGAGTATCAAACCAGGAGTTTTACTGAATTGATCAGATTTATGGGTTTCCTCTGCAACAGTTAGAACTGGGCATGGAACAACAGACTGGTTCCAAATACGGAAAGGAGTATGTCAAGGCTGTATATTGTCCCCCTGCTTCTTTAACTTCTATGCAGAGTACATCATGAGAAACACTGGGCTGGAGGAAGCACAAGCTGGAATCAGGATTGTTGGGAGAAATATCAATAACTTCAGATATGTAGATGACATCACCCTTATGGCAGAAAGTGAAGAAGAACTAAAGAGCCTCTTGATGAAAGCAAAAGAGGAAAGTGAAAAAATTGGCTTAAAACTCAACATTCAGAAAACTAATATCATGGCTTCAGGTCCCATCACTTCACGGCAAATAGATGGGGAAACAGTGGAGACAGTAGCTGACTTTATTTTTCTGGGCTCCAAAATCACTGCAGATGGTGACTGCAGCCATGAAATTAAAAGATGCTTGCTCCTTGGAAGGAAAGTTATGACCAATCTAGACAGCATGTTAAAAAGCAGAGGCATTACTTTGCCAACTAAGGTCCATCTAGTCAAGGCTATGGTTTTTCAAGTGGTCATGTATGGATGTGAGAGTTGGACTATCAAGAAAGCTGAGCACTGAAGAACTGATGCTTTTGAACTGTGGTGTTGGAGAAGACTCTTGAGAGTCCCTTGGACTGCAAGGAGATCCAACCAGTCCATCCTAAAGGAGATCAGTCTTGGGTGCTCATTGGAAGAACTGATGTTGAACCTGAAACTCCAATACTTTGGCCACCTGATGTGAAGAGCTGACTCATTTGGAAAGACCCTGATGCTGGGAAATATTGAGGGCAGGAGGAGAAGGGGACGACAGAGGATGAGATGGTTGGATGGCATCACCAACTCGATGGACATGGATTTGGGTGGACTCCGGGTGTTGGTGATGGACAGGGAGGCCTGGCCTGCTGCGGTTCATGGGGTTGCAGAGTACTGGACACGACTGAGGGACTGAACTGAACTGAACTGAAGTCTGAACTCTTCAGACTCTATTTCAAGCTCAGAATAACTTTTAGACATAATAACCCACGTGTGCCTGCTCTCATGGGGACAGGTTTTAGCACAGAGAGTTGCTTATTTTTTACTTCTTTATATGTGGGAATATTATAAACTTTTTTATGAGTGATTTTAAAAGTTCAGAAAATAATAGCTGTTTTGTTACAGCTCAGAATAGACCACTGTTAAGAATTTTTGATACGATTTCATTTTTTTTCTAGAAATAAAACATTTCAGATAAATTTGAAGTTCCTTTTGATACCAACCTCAATCCCACTTTTCCCTTCATTTCCTAAGTGATAACCATAGTTCTGGGCTTCCCAGGTGGCTCAGTGGTTAAAGAATCTGCCTGCCAATGCAGGAGACACAGGTTCGATCCCTGGGTTGGGAAGATCTCCTGGAGAAGGAAGTGACAACTCTCTCCAGTACTCTTGCCTGGGAAATCCCATGGACAGAAGAGCCTGGTAGGCTACAGTCCAAGGGGTCCCAAAAGAGTTGAATACGACTTAGCGGCTAAACAACAAGCCCTCCTCCAGGGGATCTTCCCAACCCAGGAATCGAACCCAGGTCTCCCGCATTGCAGGTGGATTCTTTACCAACTGAGCCAGCAGAGAAGCCCGAAACAACAGTGACACCAGTGTCTTCAGCAGTTGACACTGACACATTTATTAGAGTAGCTGTCTCTGCAGACTCACAAGTACTCGGCAGACCTGAGTTCAGTTTCCTTCTCTTCAATAGGAGGTAGAAGGGCTGGAGACGCGCTCATTTCCTGTCTGCACTGACGCTCCATGGCAGTGCACCTCTTTGGGCCCCAGGCCCCCCACCCTCCTCCCGTGCCCACCCTCACCCCTGGCCTCAGTCGCCAGCTGCATGCTGCAGACCCCAGACTCCTAGTATTTCAGTAAGAAGGGCGGTCCACGCTGGGCTGCGTGTGATGGAGTGCAGAGGTGTGCACCTCAGTGGACCGGCGCTGTGTTTTTCCTGTGGTAGATGGTTAATAGTTTGAAATAGACAAAGGGTAGAGTTAAAATATGTGTCGTAAGGTTTTATAACACTCTCAACTTGTAGTTTAATAGTTATTTTGAACTATTTAAAGTGGCCATATGGTCAAATATACAAGATATAACATTCTTGTGAGTCTTGCCTCTTTTATTTTTTCAGGTCTCTTATTTGCTAGCTTAAAAAAAAATTTTTTTTTCTCCTGTCTTTAAACTGGTTAGTAGAAAATGTCCCAATCTTTTGTTCTCTTGGTAAAATTGATTCTGTTTGGTCTTCTTGTTTACCAAGAGAGATATTTTTCCAACTTTGAGGTATTCTGAGAATGACTAGAATTTAAATTTGAGTAGATCTGACCCGCGGTGATACCCAAAGCACAATAGAAACTATTTTCGTAGCTCTGGGAAAATGGGCTCTGTCTGGCTTCGCTCTACGGCACACTTGAGCATCTGAATGTGCGACTGACCAGAGCTTGGTGGGCTGGTTCGTTCTCTTCCCTGAACGCCTGATGCATCACCAGCCCTCTATGGGCTGCTTTGTGGGATAACAAAGGATGCGACGTATTATCTTCAGTGGAAAATAGGGGAAGGAAGGCTTACATTTCTTCTGAGTTTGAAGGGTAAAATAGTTGTAGTCATATTTGTGTGTTTGTTTTATTTCTCTAATTGTTTCATTTTTATGTGCTTGTTATTTTATTTTCTGCTTAGATTCCACTGACCCTTCTTCTAGCTATAGACCTGGCTTTATTGGGGGAAAGCCAGTCTTCTCAGTTAACAAGGTTTCATTGGGACTGACCCCTTCTTGGCTCCAAGGGTGAGCACGTGCCATGAGACCTGGGTGTATTATCTCTTCCTCCTTGCCACAGGGACTAGTTTAGACTTGGGCCTGTGAGACTCAGGACATCTCCCCAAAATGTGGAATGAGGAGAACCCTCTCTCTTCCGAGGGTCTTGAATCTCAGAATCCGTGGATCTGTGTTTGATGGCAGCCATCTTCCTTGAGGTGGAATCTGAAGGTGAGGACAGTTGCCTGGAGGAGGAGCAGATGCTGGAGCATCAGACCCTGGGGCGGCATTTGACCCCCCCCACCTCCCCCCCCACCTCTCACCCCCCCACACACCTCTCCCCCCAGATCCAGGCACACTGCAGGCCTCCTAGCATCTTGTACTTTTCAGTGATGTGAGTGAAGGAACCCCTATTTAGCTCAAGCAAATTTGAATTGTAAATTTGTAGCATTTGCAATCAAAAGCACTTAAACAGATCTGCTATGTTTTCCAGAGTTTTGTAAAACAATAAATGTATTCTAACTAGATTCTCTAGCATCTAGAGAACCTAGGGTCTAGGGTCCAGAAAAATCTAAAATCAAGGCTAGGTGGTTTCATGATAAAGACTGTAAGGATAATTCAATTCAGTTCAGTTGCTCAGTCATGTCCAACTCCTTGTGACCCCATGGACTGCACCATGCCAGGCCTCCCTGTCCATCACCAACTCCCAGAGTTTCCTCAAACTCATGTCCATCGAGTCGGTGATGCCATCCAACTGTCATCCTCTGTCATCCTCTTCTCCTCCTGCCCTCAACCTTTCCCAGCATCAGGGTCTTTTCCAATGAGTCAGCTCTTTGCATCAGGTGGCCAAAGTATTGGAGTTTCAGCTTCAACATCAGTCCTTCCAGTGAACACCCAGGACTGATCTCCTTTAGGATGGACTGGTTGGATCTCCTTGCAGTCCAAAGGAATCTCGAGTCTTCTCCAACACCACAGTTCAAAAGCATCAATTCTTTGGCACTCAGCTTTCTTTAGAAATTAGCCTATAAATCCAGAGAATATAGCCTATAAATCCAGGGTAGAAGAAAAACTGAGGCTCAGGCATCTCTTTCTTTGATATCAGTTAGAAAATTTGAATAAATGGTTTGCTGTGAGAACTTCCTACTGTCTATATAGTACTGGTAATTAGAAACCCTCCTCTCCTGTTGAGGTGGGTCCATGAGTTATGAAGGAAAGACGCTGAATAGGCCTAACCACCTGCCTCTGTTATAGAAAGTTCCTGAGTATTTACACACGTGATAAATAAGAGTCCTATTCATCAACAAGACTCATGGTGATGGGATGGCCGTAAAAATGGAAGCTATTTAGAAAAGATATACTGTTAGTAGAAGGAGATTTGAAAAGCATTAAACACTGGATCATTTTCTTTACAAAAACATCCTGTCTCCATCGCGGACTCCTGGGAACATTAAACACAAATGAGTCCAAGCGAAACAGTGGCCTTCGATGATTTACGGTTGATCGCAGATTCAGAGAGAAGCACACCCGTCTGAGGCGTTGCTGCTATTAAGGGGCAGCCAGTGCTTCTGCCTGTTGCAATCAGCGTGTTCGCCTATATTCTCTCTTTTGCATATTCACAGTCATGGTCCTTTTAGAGGCAATATGCATAACTGAAGGTTCGTTTCTTCACCATGGTGTCTTCTGGTTGGAAAGATTCCGTAATTTAATATTTTCCCCAGCAGACATGTTTTAATACTTGATTTTGCTTTCGGAGACAAGATATAAGATGGTGCTCACGCAAACGAGAGGCAGTTCTGGACGCTGTGTCGTCGGGATCTGGCCCCCAGCGGCGCCTTCTTCTGCGGCGCCCCCGTGCCACTTAGCAGGCATGTCTGTCTGCACCTGTTCTGTCCTGGTGGTCCCCTTTGTCCATCACTTCTCTCTCATCAGTTTGGAAAGCATTTCCTGTCTTTTTTCCATCCTGTCTCAGCAAAAATGCACTATTTGTACCGAGTTAACAAGACCTTATTTACAAACTATGATGGGGCTGAAAACACCTAGAACTGAAAAACGGTTGGTGGTGTTCTTGACAGAGCGCATCATGAGATGAAGACAGAAGGCTCACCCCACTCCAGACACACACGGTGAAATCACCCTGCAGTTCATTTAGACTCTTCTACTGTGTTGGTGAAGAATGGGAAAGAGCAATCCTAAATAACCCCAAACAAACATACTTTTCTTTCCCCACACGTCCAAAGCAAAACGGAAAGTTTAAATTTCTGGATGGACACTCCCTAGACAGCCACTGTGAGCGACACAAATGAGAGACCCCACTGACTAATCTGAGGCCAATCTCCTTGCCAAAGGTGAGGCACCTAGTTCAGATCGGTTCAGTTCACTCGCTCAATCGTGCCGACTCTTTCTGACCCCACGAACCACAGCATGCCAGGCCTCCCTGTCCATCACCAACTCCCGGAGTCCACCCAAACCCACGTCCATCGAGTCGGTGATGCCATCCAAACATCCCATCCTCTGTCGTCCCCTTCTCCTCCTGCCCTCAATCTTTCCCAGCATCTGGGGCTTTTCCAATGAGTCAGCTCTTCCCATCAGGTGGCCAAAGGGTTGGAGGTTCAGTTTCAACATCAGTCCTTCCAATGAACACCCAGGACTTTAGGATGGACTGATTGGATCTCCCTGCAGTCCAAGGGACTTTCAAGAGTCTTCTCCAACACCACAGTTCAAAAGCATCAATTCTTCAGTGCTCAGCTTTCTTGATAGTCCAACTCTCACATCCGTACATGACCACAGGAAACACCATAGCCTTGACTAGATGGACCTTTGTTGGCAAAGTAACATCTCTGCTTTTTAATATTCTGTCTAGGTTGGTTATCCTTCCAAGGAGTAAGTGTCTTTGAGGAGGAGGGATTTCATGGCTGCAATCACCATCTACAGTGATTTTGGAGCCCAGAAAAATAAAGTCAGCCACTGTTTCCCCATCTATTTGCCATGAAGTGATGGGACCTGATGCCATGATCTTAGTTTTCTGAATGTTGAGCTTTAAGCCAACTTTTTCACTCTCGTCTTTCATTTTCATCAAGAGGCTCTTTAGTTCTTCTTCAGATAATTCCTAACAATTCCTACCGAGCTTATTAGAATGACAAGTGGTTACGTGAGAACAATATACCCTGGCTTTGGAATAAACTGAAGAATTATCAATAACAACAGCCATATGAAGTCTTTTTTTTTTTTTTTACACTTTAAATAGCATTTAATTTTTTAACAATAATAGAAGAAACTACAAAAAAAATCAGGGCTACAAAATGAAAAACAAAACAATTCTACAAATATCAAGCTCAGAACAGAGATATTTTCTACAGATTAATGAAAAATAAAACACTTCAAAGTTTTGTGTAAACTAATAATATACTTCAATATTTTTAGACAAAGCCTTTGATTTACAGTGAAGAATGGAACAAAATTTTTGAAGAGAGAAAATAGTGATCACCATAATAGGAAAGAAATCATTTGCTGAGTAAATTGAAGTGAAAGTGTTAGTGGCTCAATTGTATCTGACTCTTTTGTGACCCTGTGGACTGTAGCCTGCCAGGCTCCTCCATCCATGGGATTTTCCAGGCAAGAATGCTAGAGTGGGTTGCCATTTTCTTCTCCAAGTGATCTTCCCTACCCATGGATTGAACCTGGGTCTCCTGCATTGCAGCCAGATTCTTTACCGTCTGAGCCACTAAATGGACAAGTTAAAAAAATCAAAATATAAATCAAGTGAACTCAGATGGACAGAAAACATCAGCCTCTTCCTCAAAGAAGGTATTCTCAGTTTGGCCCCCAAAGAATCTCTTGTTTCAAGTTCCTAGGCCATGGTCTTCTTCTCATTAGAAAACTTTCAAGCTTAAGATTTTAAAATACTGTTTTATGACTACTCAAGGGCAGGGCCTGGAGAAGGAAATGGCAACCCCACTCCAGTGCTCTTGCCTGGAGAATGCCAGACAGAGGAGCCTGGCAGGCTACAGTCCATGGGGTTGCAAAGAGTCGGACATGACCTAGCGACTAGCGCGCACACACACACACATACACACACACACACGCACACACGCACGCACACATGCGCACACACATGCACACACACACACACACACAAGGGCAGAGACTAATTTTTTTGCTCACCATTGAACCCCCAGAGTTTAATGCTGCTTGATATATATAGACATACAAACATTTGTGAATTGAAAAAGTTTATACAAAGAAGTGTCCACTGAATATTTTTTCTTGTGTGGCTTCAAGGGAATCCTAAGTGTTAAACAGTAAGGAATTATTTTAAATATGTTTTGGCACATCCATAATAATGAGATGGCATGAAGCCCTCCAAGTCAATGTTTTTAAAGAATTTTTAGAAATGTTGGCAGAGACATGGTACAGTAGAGAAAAGCAGGACAAAAGTCTGAACAATTTTGAGTAGCTGTTCCAACAGATTTGCACAATTATTTTCCTTTTATCTCTTTCCTTTTTTGTTGCTTCAGTTAATTGCTTTAGAATAATTTTTGTTGCTCTTCACACTGCTCAGATAGAAAGCTAATCCCACAGATACGTGAAAGTGGGGCTTAAAAACCCTCTGAGAAACTCTTAATCCTATATCAGGCTTGGCCCTGAGCATTGTTTGACTTCTGATGAGTTATGTACATCATATAGACAAATAATTCCCCTAGGATTCCTTCCATGTAAGACATCTCAGAATTCCAAAAAGCATAACTTGTGAAAATAGTGTTCTACTCTATAGGGGACAAAACAGAATTAACCATACATATGCCTTACTGATGGGCAAATTGAACTGTAATACGTGTATAGACTACATAACTGGAGAGAGCTGTAAAATAAGTTATGCTGTTATACAGTAGACTTCTTTCTCTCAAACCATATACCAGAGAATGCTAATTCCTAGAGATCCTTATCTAGTGGTCCAAAGACAAAGGGTATTCTGCTCTACTAAACTCGGAAAATTCCGTATAAGTCTCCTTGAAATCTACATAATGTGTTTGCATGTTAAAGGTTCAGAGAAATCTTCCAGCCAGTGAAAAAAAAAACTAATTAGCATCACTCATAATTAAACAAATACACTTATTTGCATCAGATAATATTGTTTTTTAGGCGTATCTATGAATAGACTACATGGCAATACCAACCAGTTTCTCTCAATAGCAAATTAGTTACATCACTAAACCTTTGTCTTCTTGAAAGATAATGCCCCAAGACCTTCTTGAAGCTCCCAGATTCTGGAATATCATCATAACATATGATTTTGTTCACAAATCTATTAAGACAAACTTTTGTAAGTGTTATGGCATAAAAATTGAGTGAAAAGTGAAAGTGTTAGTAGCTCAGTCATGTCCAACTCTTTGTGACCCAGTGGACTGCGACCCACCAGGCTTCTCTGTCCCTGGGATTCCTCTGTCCATTGGATTTTTCAGGCAAAAATACTGGAGTGGGTATCCATTTTCTTCTCCATGGGGTCTTCCTGATCCAGAGATCAAACCTGGGTCTCCTGCACTGCAGACAGATTCTTTATCATCTGAGCCACAAATTTTCTTGCCTGGAGAATTCCAGGAACAGAGGGGCCTGGCAAGCTACAGTCCATGGGGACAAAAGGAATCAGACACGACTGAGCTCCTAACAAATTGAGCACAGTATAATGAAACATTGTTGATCCTGCACTGACTCAGATTGGTGGGGCTTTCTCATTTGCTGAGGACCTTATCCCTACCCGATATGCAGTTGTGTCAGCAATGACACAATTCAAACTAATAAATGAGCAAAATTATAAATTACCAAATGTGGTGAACCTGTAGTGGGTATTTCAGACCATTGTGGAGGTGATTGTTTAATGCTGTGGATTAGGGAGTATCTGTACACAAGAAGGCTTTAGGTAATATGCACAACTTATCAAAACTGTTTTAATCACCTTAAACCCTCTTGTACAGGTATCACACTTATGTTAACACTGCATATTTTAATAAGTATTAGTAAAAAGCATTACCAATATACCAAACTTGTGATTTTCCAGATGCTTAGAATAAAGCTCAAGTATGTCTAAAGTTTTAGCAAATGAGTTAAAGAAAAACATTATCATCATTAACAGCAAGAATGAGTGTGTTCTCAGTCATGTCCGACTCTTTGTGACCCTGTGGGCTGTAGCCAATGAGGCTCCTCTGTCCATGGGACTTCCTAGGCAAGAATACTGAAGTGGGTTGCCATTTCCTCCTCCAGAGGAACTTCCCAACCCAGGGATCAAACACATGTCTCCAAACTGGCAGACAGATTCTTTACCACTGTGCCATCTGGGAAGCCCAATAGCATGAGTAATTCATGGCAAAAATCTCTAAAGTGCTGTGAGAATGACAGGATTGGGGAACTCTGAGTTAATGATCTGTCTCCCATATCAAATCGTTAGTGGGTTTTAAACTGACCTGGTTTTTCCAGTGATCATGTATGGATGTGTGAGTTGGACTGTGAAGAAAACTGAGTGCCGAAGAATTGATGCTTTTGCACTGTGGTGTGGGAGAAGACTCTTGAGAGTCCCTTGGACAGCAAGGAGATCCAACCAGTCCATCCTAAAGGGAATCAGTCCTGAAGAGTCATTGGAAGGACTGATGCTAAAGCTGAAACTCCAATCCTTTGGCCACCTGATAGGAAGAGCTGACTCACTGGAAAAGCCCCTGAAACTGGGAAAGATTGAGGGCAGGAGGATAAGGGGATGACAGGGAATGAGATGGTTGGATGGCGTCACTGACTCAATGGACATGAGTTTGAGCAAGCTCCAGGAGTTGGTGATGGACAGGGAGGCCTGGCATGCTGCAATCCATGGGGTCGCAAAGAATCAGACACGGCTGAGCAACTGAACTGAACTGAACTGAATTCTTCTAAACTGCCAGGTGACTCCAAGGTGGGTTGGAGAACTGTTGGGTTAAGGTACCATCCTAAACCACCCCAGTCCTGCTGTTTCTACTGATTCATTTCGGTCTTCCAAATGCTTCTGGATCTTTCTCTGATCTGACCCACGCAGTTCTACTCCAAGACAGTCTGCCAAGCCCACACTGCTTGGACCTTTTCTGCACACAGAGCTTCAGTGCTGTCTTCAGGGAGTTCTCGATCCTCCTGTGCACGTGGCGCGAGTCCCAGCACTTGCCCTGGTTTCTCGCCTCAGTTACACGGACCTTAGCATTGAACTTCGACTGCTCTGGCTGTTTGGGTGCTAGCGCTACCGTGCCGATCCCAGATGCAAAAGTTGGGAACAAGTTTTCTCTAATGCTGAAGAACTCTGCAAGAATTTCTAAAGTATTTGTGAATGCTTTCGATGTTTTCTCTGCAGCTCTTCTATAACTGCAGGGGTCACTTTGTTTTGGAGATCTCCTTTGTTTTATACTAAAAGGAGGCTTTTCTGGACTGAGTTACAGGGTGTTTCCCTCTTATTTAAAACTTGAAAGCTCTGCTCTCCTCTCCTCATGGCCCCCCCACCCCAGCCTGTCCAGACTCTGACTGTCAAGCTTCTCCTGCGACAGCAGGTGAGCTTAGAGATGATCTACTGGAATAATGATGATTTAGTTTTTATTCCATGAGTAATTACTGAGTGCCCATTGAATGGAGACAACATGTGGAAGTCACACTTGCAAAAATATACGTTTGTCTGGGGTTCAGAGGGTAAAGCGTCTGCCTGGAATGTGGGCGACCCGGGTTCGATCCCTGAGTTGGGAAGATCCCCTGGAGAAGGAAATGGCAACCCACTCCAGTACTCTTGCCTGGAAGATCCCATGGACTGAGAAGCCTAGTAGTCTACAGTCCATGGGGTCACAAAGAGTCAGACACGACTGAGCGAGTTTCCTTTCCTTTCTGATGTATCCAGGCTGCCTGCTCAAACACTTCAGTTTGTCATTCTTGGACTGATACATGGACTATCAATCCTTTAAATGGCAGGAAGTCAAAAGAAATAGAAGGTTATTTTATGCCTCAACATTGACCTATTTCTTCTCTTACACCTGCAACTAATTTGTTCTTTTTTAAATGTATGCTAATATTTAATGTGATTTAGGTCTTCTCTTTGGATTCATCCCAATTTTAAACCAGCGTTTTACCTGTAGTTCTTTCCCCATGAATCTTTCTTTGCCTACCTTCCACACCTGTGTCTGTTAACCCCTTGTGAACCTCCACATTGGCATAATATTCTTGGGATCCAATATGAAATTTTGTAAACTTCTGAACTTGAGAACATTCCCATAGCAGATGTTGGCAAGTCTTTTTCATTATGGGAAAATAGAAATTATTTTCAGCTTTGTGGATTATACAGTATCTGTTACAACCAATCCACTCTGCCATCATAACATGAAATTAGCCACAGACAGTATGGAAAGGAATGAGTATGGTTGTGTTCCAATAAAACTTTATTTACAAAGACAAATGAAGGGCCAGATTTAGTTTGCTATCCCCGCTGTACAGCATACAGATTTTCACACAGAGCAAGGCTGAGAAGTCGTCATGATTTCTTCCTCCACTTATGACTGTATAAAGACTAAAATCACTTATAAAACTATCGAAGTGAATCCTGCCCTTAAAATGAACTCTGTACCATTGCACATTACAGCACTGCAATTTTAATATTGGCCATGCAGTCACCCAGATCTGGGATGCTTCATCCCTTCCCCAGAATGGCTGCGTATGAAGACAGACAGAGGAGGGTGACACTGAGGTCAGGTTACAGACCCGGCACCAGACCAAGGGACTCACTGACACACAGGTCCCTCAAAAAGGCCGTGCCCCGGCCTCCTGCACCCCCTCAAAGACTGGCAACTGCAAAAGGTAACCCTGTGCGTGCCAAGCCTCCTGTGTGGGGGCAACGGGGCACCAGGTCCTGTACACAGCCGTAACCCTGTGCGTGCCGAGCCTCCTGTGTGGGGGCAACGGGGCACCAGGTCCTGTACACAGCCGTAACCCTGTGCGTGCCGAGCCTCCTGTGTGGGGGCAACAGGGCACCAGGTCATGTACACAGCCGTAACCCTGTGCGTGCCAAGCCTCCTGTGTGGGACGGAGCACCAGGTCCTGTACACAGCCTTAAATCCTTCACTGTCCTGTTCAGTTGGTGTGAACTAGTTACATCCACCCGATCAGATTACCATCTCTTCTTTGATTCTCAAACAGTGTCACCAATCTTGGGACTGCTCAGAAATTCAAATCATTCACATTGAATTTGCGTCTGTGTGAATGTACGCGAGGTATGCATTCTCGGGAAGGAGAGTGCACAGCTCCTCTTCCAAGGTGCTGCTCCTTACTCTGCACACTAGACGGCCAGCTCCTGTTTGCCTGCGCCTGCCGCAGCGTTTAGCAGGCCTAGCACAGTCGAGAAGGCGATGGCAAGCCACTGCAGTGCTCTTGCCTGGAGAACCCCAGGGACAGAGCAGTCTACAGGGTTGCTGAGGGTCAGACACGACTGAGCAACTTCACTTTCACTTTCCACTTTCCTGTATTGGAGAAGGGAATGGCAACCCACTCGTGTTCTTGCCTGGAGAATCCCAGGGGCGGGGGTGCCTGGTGGGCTGCCGTCTATGGGGTTGCACAGAGTCGAACACGACTAAAGCGACTCAGCAGCAGCAGCAGCAGCAGACAGTGTTGTGTACAATGTTAGTTTGCAATGCTGTGCTAGTTTCAGATGAACAGAAAAGTGATTCAATCATATGCGCACGTGTGTGTGTGTATGTGTGCATATGTGTGTATGTGTGTGTGCGTGTATGTGTGTATGTGTGCGTGTGTGTGCATGCATATGTGTGTATGTGTGCATGTGCGTGTGTGTATGTGTGCGTGTGTGTGCGTGCATATGTGTGTATGTGTGCGTGTGTGTGCGTGTGTGTGTGCATGTGCGTGTGTGTGTGTGTGTGTTCTTTTTCAGAATTTTTCCCTTACGGGTTTTATTGCAATATACTGAGCACAGTTCCCTGTGCTCCACAGTAGGTCCTCGCTGCTTATTTTGTGGACAGTAGTCGATATGTACATGTTAACACCAATGCTAATTTGTCCCTCCACCTGCCCTTCTGCTTCCCCATCAGTAACCATAGGCTTGTTTCCTATGTCTGCACATCTATTTCTGTTTCGTAAATAGGTTCATCTGCATCGGGTTTTGATCCCACATCCAAATGGAATCACGTGTTTGTCTTACTTCCCGTAGCATGATGATGGCTAGGTCCATCCATGTTACTGCAAATGACATATTTCTAAATAAACAGATTTCGATTATACAGCCCACTGGATTAAGACACTATCCTGGTACGAGCATTGCCTCGGATCCTGTCGCAGATGCGTTCATTAATGGATGCGTTTCGATTATTAATAGAGGCCTGTCCTACGTGAATGCAAGCCAGAGGACGGGATCATGACGGAGGGCAGGTCCCTGCACTGACGCGTCATGAGAGCCAGTGGGAATCTTGCCCTTGGTTCTCAAGCAGTGTCACCGATCCTGGAACTGCTTGGAAATCGAAATTTCAGATAGTATTTGCATATGTGGCAATTCTTCCCAAGGTACTGGCATGGAGTGCATACACACACCGTTCCAAAGCCTGGAGCAACAGGAAGCGGCGCGGCCTCTGCTCCGGAGGAGCACTAGCAGGTGGGAAAGCCGGGGTCTCCAGCGGTCAGTGGCCCCGGTTCTGCTATGAGAACAGGGCAAGGCGTCATCCCCGAGAGGGCTCACAGGCCATGCTGCCGAGGTCAGGGGTGGCTTTCCGCAGGGTGTGACGTCGGAGCTGAAACCAAAGCGTGGGTGAGTGGGGCTTAGCCTGGGCGGAGGGTGAAAGGCGAGGCTGGCGGAGGCCCGGAGCGCGTCCCGGGATCCCAGTGTCTGCAGGAGAGGAAGCGCCGCTCCAGGACCCGGGCGCGCTCTTGTGCGCTGTGCCCTGAACGTGGCAGACTGGCAGGCGGGGCCCCGGGCCCCCGAGTTGATCGACGCCCCCAGTGCCAAGAGGTGCTTGAGAAACCGGAGCGCACGCGTTCCGAGTGATCTTCCCAATGAAGTTAAAACTGGGAGCTGACTGTGAGGGGCATTTGTGGCGTCTCCTTCCTTCGGTGCCTGTTAGGACGTGACAGATTGTAATGGACCTGGGAGGGTTTGCAGCCACACAGGTCTCACTTTGTCAGGGAGCCGACCTCACTGCATCATAGGAACAAGGCGGCTGTCAAAAGGCGGGTTATCCTCGGTTTACACCTCACCTGGAGTCGCACGTCGCGTCTCCTGGTCGCCAGCATCTCCTCACACCTCTTAGAGGAACCGCCCTTTATAACACTTGCTGGTTATAAAGGGCTCACATTGTCTTTCAGAAATCCTGTTCTTCTCCTGTTTGGTAGCTTATGTAGCACCGAGTCCACGCATGCACAAAAGCACACCCACGCTCACTGCCACATGTATTCACTTTAGTGAATGTTTGAATTAAAAAGTAAGCCTTTCAGATAAGTATTAAGAAACTGACCGTGTAGCTGGTACACAGGTATCTTGCTCACTGTGAATGACCAACTTTGGGGGAATATTTTGGGAAACAGCAGGCATTGTGGGAGTCTGATCATAGTTCGAATCTCAGATTGATTAGGTAACAGCATGGCAAAGTTAGCCCATCTCACTGAAGCTCAGGTTTTAAGTCTGTGCCATGGAGTAATGAAATCTACAGCACTGGCTTTTGGGTTTTTAATTTAAAAACTCGTATTATTTTTACTTTTTAAATCTCTGTTGTTGTTGCTATGAACAATTTTCAAAGTCTCCACGGATTTTGCCACAATATCCCCTCTTGGTTTTCTTTGGCTGTGAGACACGTGGGGTCCTAGCTCCCTGACCAGGGACTGAACCTGAATCCCTTGGCATTGGAGAGTGAAGCTCCAGCCCTGGACCAGCAGCCAAGTCCCCTGAGCTTTTCGGAAGACAAAAAGCAGGGTGTCTAGAATACGGCACGTGGTGGAAATGTTCACTCTCTCCGATGTCGCCTACAGCGTGTTGATTTCCCCTTCAGCGAGATCTGGTTCTCATCTTTAGTCTGTATCCACCACTGCCCAGTACACTGTTTTTGCCTGAATTCATACTGAGCCTTTTTTTTTTTTTTCCATTTAAGTTCTCAGCTCTTCATTTCATTTTCAAAATTATCCAGCAAAGAGGAAAATTACTTGGTCTTTGAGGACTGTTTCTGGATGTGCAGTCAGCTTTCCGACAAAGGAGACCACAGCCTCGTGTTTCCATTTTCCAATCACCGTGTTTACTGAGAGGGTGTTAAGATATTTTTATTGCAGGCTTGGTGTGAAAATAAAGTGAGCAGAATAAAACTTACTGGCAGTGGGGTGTGACTCATGCCCCATGCTCCCAGAAGTTATGAGGTTTTAGTTCATAGCGAAAGCACAATTTCCTACTGATAAATCCATTTTCAACAAAATTCTAAAGTCCAGGAATCCAGACTTTTTTCTCTCCCCATTTCTTTCCATTAATGTCCTCCCTCTGTTCTAGGGCTCAATCCAAGTACCTCCTTGCCTTCGGTTGTTACATCTCCTCTGTCCTCTCTGGTCTGTAACAATTTCTCAGTTTTTCTTTATTTTTCTGACCCGTGAGAGCCTTGAGGAGTATAGGATTGCGTCCTGAAGGAAGCCCTCCAGTCTGAGCCTTTCTGATGATTTTATGATTTGACTGAGCTCGTAGATTGAGAGGAAGAAAAGCAAAGGAGTGTCCTGCTTGGCACATCAGACGAGCTTGTGCGCGACACCCAGAGACACCTCTGGTGATGCCGGCCTTTATCCCTTGTGGAAAGGGGGCATCTCCACTTTCTCCCACTCCACACTCTGCTCCCAGCAAACAGTCACTAAGTCTGGTCCACTCTGAAGAGGGAGGGGCAGCGAATCTGTTGCTTGGAGGCAGAAATATCTGCAGATACAAACACAGTGCTTCTATAAGGAAATTTGAAAAGCTCATTTAAAAATCTATCTGTTGTGGGGCAGTTTTGCTTTATAAATCAACCCCCATGAAATATAATAAAATCTACGCCTAATGTGGTCTTTTTTGTGTATAGATTCATTTGTATTATTTTTATTTTTCAAATTTATTTTTAATTGAAAGATAATTGCCTTACAATGGTGTGCTGGTTTCCCCTGTACAATGTGCATCACATGTAAGTATACATATATCCGCTCTGGCCCTTGTGATTTAAAATATGTATATAACAGAATACCCTTGAGTTGTATTTCTAATTTTCATTTGTAAAATAGAAAGACCAGCCTCAAATACTATCTTTCTGTTTTCTTAAAAAAAAAAAATCCCCATATTAAAATGTTAGGAAACAGAAAATCATGCAGGGATTTAGTCAAAAGAACAGAGATGGGTCACCGGCAAGTCTGGAAAACATTTCTCCTGATAGTCACGGAGCCTTTTCCAAGTGCACACGATTTACTCATGTTAAGTGGTTTTCCAGTGCTGTTTGCAGATCAGCTCTGGCGGTTTGCATCTCCTGCTACTTTGGTTAAAGAGGATGGGCGGTTATTCCAATTACAATCTCCGGAATCGTAACACAATCACAACTTACACTGTAACACTTCACTTCTACAAAGGAATAACAAGTCTAAATCATTTGAAAACGTTAAGTTCAGTTCAGTCACTCAGTCATGTCTGAATCTTGCAACCCCATACACTGCAGCACACCAGACCTCCTTGTCCATCACCAGCTCCTGGAGTTTACTCAAACTCATGTCCATTGAGTAGGTGATGCCATCCAATCATCTCATCCTCTGTTGTCCCCTTCTCTTCCCACCTTCAATCTTTCCCAGCATGAGGGTCTTTTCCAATGAGTCAGTTCTTCCCATCAGGTGGCCCAAGTATTGGAGTTTCAGCTTCAGCATCAGTCCTTTCCATGAATATTCAGGACTGATTTCCCTTAGGATGGACTGGTTGGATCTCCTTGCAGTCCAAGGGACTCTCGAGAGTCTTCTCCAACACCACAGTTCACAAGCATCAATTCTTCGGTGCTCAGCTTTCTTTATAGTCCAGCTCTCACATCTGTACATGACTCCTGGAAAAACCATAGCTTTGACTAGATGGATCTTTGTTGGCAAAATAATGTCTCTGCTTTTTAATATGCTGCCTAGTTTGGTCATAACTTTCCTTCCAAGGAGCAAGCACCTTTTAATTTTATGGCTGTAGTCACCATCTGCAGTGATTTTGGAGCCCCCCTCGCCACCAAAATGAAGTCTGTCACTGTTTCCACTGTTTCCCCAACTATTTCCCATGAAGTGATGGGACTAGAAGCCATGGTCTTAGTTTTCTGAATGTTGAGTTTTAGGCCAACTTTTTAGCTCTCCTCTTCCACTTTCATCAGGAGGCTCTTCAGCTCTTCTTAGCGTTCTGGCATAAGGGCGGTGTCATCTGCATATCTGAGGTTATTCATATTTCTCCGTGCAATCTCGATTCCAGCTTGTGCTTCACCCAGTTCGGCATTTCTCATGATATATTCTTCATAGAAGTTAAATAAGCAGGGTGACAAATATACTTGATATACTTCTTTCCCAATTTGGAACCAGTCTGTTGTTCCATGTCCAGTTCTAACTGTTGCTTCTTGACCTGCATACAGATTTCTCAGGGGACAGGTCAGATGGTCTGGTGTTCCCATCTCTTTAAGAATTTTTCACAGTTTATTGTGATCCACACAGTCAAAGGCTTTGGCATAGTCAATAAAGCAAGTAGATATTTTTCTGGAACTCTCGCTTTTTCCATGATCCAGCGGATGTTGGCAATTTGATCTCTGGTTCCTCTGCCCCTTTTCTAAATCCAGCTTGAACATCTGGAAGTTCACAGTTCATGTACTGTTGAAGCCTGAATTGAAGAATTTTGAGCATCACTTTGCTAGCATGTGAGATGAGTGCAATTATGTGGTAGTTTGAGCATTCTTTGGCACTGCCTTTCTTAGGGATTGGAATGAAAACTGACCTTTTCCAGTCCTGTGGCCACTGCTGAGTTTTCCAAATTTGCTGGCGTGTTGAGGGCAGCACTTTCACAGCATCATCTTTCAGGATTTGAAACAGCTCAACTGGGATTCCATCACCTCCACTAGCTTTGTTCATAGTGATGCTTCCTAAGGCCCACTTGAGTTCACATTCCAGGATGTCTGGCTCTAGGTGAGTGATCACACCATCGTGATTATCTGGGTCATGAAGATCTTTTTTGTACAGTTCTTCCATGTATTCTTGCCACCTCTTCTTAATAGTTTCTGCCTCTGTTGGGTCCAGACCTTTTCTGTCCATTAGTCAATTAGAAAAGAAAAACTTACTATTACAGTGTGATAGGCCTGGAGATGCACTGAAAAATGTACTTATCCCTATGAATGGAGGCTGGTAGCTTCTTTCTTCAGAAATATTTCTTTGGAAATGGCAGGTTGAAAAGATACATGACTTTTCAATGTAGTTACTGACTTTTCCCTCTTTGCTAAAAGAAATCACAATGACAAAAGCTCTGTAGCTGAATTTAATTTGGTGCTTCATTTTAAGAAATCAGAAACCCAGATATATCTCCGGGAGCTTCAGTGGGAACCAAATCAGATCCTGTAAGAGAGCAGGCTCACTTTGGCCAGGGCCCAGGGATTATGTGGGTGAGTGTCCTCAAGGCTAACGAAGCACTTGCAGCCAGGGAGGAGAGTGAGAGATAACCGAGGACATGAGGCTGCATAAGGAAGACGGGGGAGAATCTAACATAGTTCCATTATTCTAGAAATGTGGAAAACACGTTTAAAAACACTTAGAGAACACAAACAGCACAAAATTTAATTTTCAACTGACCAAGTGCATCTCATTAAAATTAAAACTTTTGCTTTTTGAAAAGCAGTACGAAAGTAAACCAAAGGTTAGTGTTGAATTGGGAGAAAATTCTTGCAAACCATGTAACTGACAAAGGACTTCCACCTAGAATGTACAAGAAATGCCTCACAACACAGTAACAAGCAGACAAATAACTCAAAGGAGAATAAGCAAAAGACTGGCATAGGCACTTTGCAAACTAATGATCACCAAGCAAAAGGGAAGTTGCTCAGTATCAAGAGTCAACAGAGAAATGAAAATAAAAATCACAACCATTAGATTAGTGAAAATAATAATAGTAATATGACTATGTTAATTGTTGGAGAAATTTTGAACAGCTGGAGGTTATAAACTCTGTCAGTGGGAATGTAAGATGTTGCATTGACTTTGGCAAAAAGTTTAAATTTTTAAAAAATTAAACATATATTTATCATAAGACCCAGAAATCCCACCCAAAGAGTTTTCCTGAAAGAAGAAATATGCTACACCAAAACTTATACATGGGATATTATTGTAGCTATATTTATAATCACCAAAACTATAAACAACCCAAATGTTCATCAACAGCTGGAAGGAGAAAACTTATAGTGCATCCATACAACACTGGAATGGGTTGCCATTTCTGTTTCCACGGGATCTTCCCAACCCAGGGGTCAAACCTGCGTCTTCTGCTTGGCAGACGAGTTTCCTGCTTGGCAACTGGATTCCTTACCACTGAGCAACCATAATCTTGTGGATATTATTGGGATGTAAAAAATTTCTGGAGGAAAGAGATGACATCCTATATAACACAGAAGATTCGAAGAAAGATCCAAAGCCTGTCGTGTGAAAATAGTAATGATTTGTTCCCAAATGAACCAACCTTTCTACCAGTCATAGGTACTACAGTTTAAAATATTCTGAAGTTACAGTGATCTTTGGCATTCACAGTTTTGATGGTCCCAGTGTCAACCGCTCCCAAGACAGCACCAAGGTGCAGGGTGGGGGTGGCCGTTGGTGTTTTCCGAGACGGAGGCTTGAGTGGCATTATCAGTGGGCCAGCACGCGGAGCCCAGGCGCCATCTGCCAGCAGCCGCTGGTGCTTCTCTCGGCTTTGTCGTCTCAAGTCCTTGTTATGCACCGAGCCCGTATCTCCGAACCCACAGAGAGAGCAAGTCCACCACAGTAATGCAAAGGCAAGAAGGGAGTTTATTTCTAGCGCGCTAGGGCCCAAGTCTCATCCAGCACAGTGGAATCCGACAAGAGCCCCGAACAAAGGAGTATGGCAGCTTATATACAGGCAGTTCTTTGTCTCAGTTACAGGAGTAGCTGGCGTTACACGATTGGCCAGGCAGGATGAGCACATGTCCTGTCTCTTTCTGGTAAACATGACTCAGGTCCTAGAGCCTGTCGTTTGGTCCCTAACAGTCCTCACCGTGTATACAGCGGCCCTAACAAAGCGTCTGTAACAGATAACCCAGCTCAGAAAGCGGAAAAGGTGGTTAACTTGCAGTGTGAGTGTGTGCAAAAGAAACAGGCTGGTCAGTCTCAGCAGAAGTGTGCGTTACGCATTTACTGATTCAACAGGGACCTCCCGGTGGTTCAGGGTTAAGATTCTGTGCTTTCACTGCAGGGGAACGTGTTCAATCCCTGGTCTGGGAACTAGGGTCCTGCATGCCGTGTGGGCCACCTTCCTCCCCCCAGAAAGAAAATACACAGTTGTTAAACTTGGACCAAGTGCCTGGCATTGAAAATATATGCCCAACTTTTTCCTCCTGGGCTCGTAGTCTGCCAGGGGAGACAGACCTTGATCCAGGAATCATCAAAGCCCACGGTGTACATCATGGTCAGCGTCAGAGAGGGCCGTGAAGGGAGCTGTGGGGGCGTGACTTGGGAGGTCAACGCGGGCTTGCCTGAGAGCCGGAGGTCTGAGCTGAGATGGGAAGAACGCAGCAGGACCTGACGGAAGGCGTGGGCGAGGGGACGGGGGCTGAGGGGCTGGGAGCTTCTCCTGGGGGGGTCCAGGGAGAGGGCACGGCAGGGCTAAGCTCAGGGTGCTCGGGGGTGGGGGGGACACAGGAAGATAACCGCCAGTTCAAGACCCGTCATTATTCATAACGGTCCAACCCAATCCTTCCTGCCTAAAGAAACAACGGACAAGCTTTTCCCGAGGCCTAGACTACATTTACCTTTTAACGGCTTTCCCGTGGGTTTTTGTGTTCCGGTTTAGGTACTTAGCTTGTGCTGTGTATGCTGTGTTAAGTCACTTCAGTCGTGTCCTACTCTGTGTGACCCTGTGGACTGGAGCCTGCCAAGCACCTCTGTCCATGGGATTCTCCAGGCAGGAACACTGGAGCGGGTTGCCATGCCCTCCTCCAGGGGATCTTCCTGACTCAAGGATCGAACCTGCTTCTCTCTCGTCTCCTGAATTGAAAGATGGGTTCTTTACCATTAGTGCCAGCTAGGAAGCCCAGTATTTAGCTTATGAGCACAAAAATTAGAAACTTGGGTAATATACAATTGTTTTTAATTTTTCATTGTAGTTGACTTTATCAGGTAACTTTATCAGGCAGATTTAAAGGCCCTGAAAGGAAGATCAAAACATTCTGGGCAAAGATGATAATTAAGCCATTCACAAATCTGATCACAATTAGCACAGAAGCCACTTTTGAGGTCTAGCCCCCCCTAAAGACACAATAAAGTGATCCAACCCAGTTGATAAAGGATGTTATCACTGGGGGAAAAACAAAACAAAAGATGCTTTCTTCTTAACTCCTCATAATAAGACTAGAGCTGCCAATTTTTTCTTATTCTAATGGATCATTATTTTAAAACATACCTTCAGTTTAAGGAGTTTTTTATTTTACAGAAGGAAAAAATGTAACAGAATCATATTAAATACAGCACATTGATTGTCAAATGTAACTTACTTTTGAAACTGTTTTAAAGCTTAAATATTGACATGTACACACTGCTGTATTTAAGACGGGTAACAAGGCAGGAGACCCAAGAGGTGCGGGTTTGATCACTGGGTCAGGAAGGTCTCCTGCAGTAGGGAACAGCAACCTATCCCAGGATTCTTGCCTGGAAAATTCCATGGAGCCAAGAGCCTATGGGGCTGCAAAGAGCTGGACACTATTGAAGTCTTAAACAGTTTCAAAGGCGACTGAGTGACTAAACCCAGAACCCAACACGGACCTACTGTACAACCAGAACAGCAGCGACTGCAAAAGCGGACAACCAGCCGGGGCCTGCTGCACAGCCCAGGGGCCTCTGCTCAATGTTGTGTGACCACCTGCATGCGAAGAACTGTTCTGAGAAGCATATATCTGGATGACTGAATTGCTTTGCTGTACACCTGACACTATCATAACATTGTTAATCCACCACACTCCTATAAGAAAGCTTTTACAAACCTAAGCATCGAAGAAAAATAGTTTAAGAAAAAAGTAGTCGAGGCTAAGTCACCTGCGAGGCTGCTTCTGCGCTCAGTCCTTTCCTGGGCTCTCACTGCCTCCCCTGGAAAACCCAGGTGACCTAGGGCTGCCTCTGTCCTGGGACAAATGAGCAAGCCTGATGCAGCTGAGGGGCTGAGTCAACGCCAGAAAGGCTTGCTCACGTAGATTAAGTCTCCTTTACCAGCTCACACAGAAAGTCAGCAGGAGGAGAATCAATGCAGATTCCTTTTGTCTCGATGCAGACTTTTGCAACACATCTGCTCTCTAACAAGTCTTTGCCGCGGCAAGCAGTTTCGAAAGAGATGAAAAGAAAAAGAAAATTGTCAACTAGCTGTCCTGTGTACCCCAGCAAACCTCAGTTCAAATCAAAGTTCTGAGTGTTCTGTTTTTGATCTGCTGAATTAAATGCCTTTGTGAAATGTTAATCACAGCCATTCATCTCATAAAACCCCACCTGCTACAAAGTTTTTACGTCCTTTAATAAGAACTCTGGGACGGGGAGTAAATGAGGATGGCTCACTTGCACAGTCTCCCTGCGTTTTCAAGCACCAGTAGTTTTATGTAATTCATGTAGAGGGAAAAATAAAGGCGACTAACGGTATGGTAGATATGTGTGGGGATATCTTGTAGCTCAGTGGGTAAAGAATCCGCCTGCAATGCAGGAGACCCAGGTTTGATTCCTGGGTTGGGAAGATCCCTCGAAGAAGGAAATAGCAATCCCCTGCAGTACTCTCGCCTAGGAAATCCCATGGACGCAGGAGCCTGGGGGGCTAGAGTTCACGGGGTCGCAAGGAAGCCAACTCATGGAGAGACTAAACCACCATGTGTACGGAGAGACAGAGAGGAAAAGAAAGTAAGTAAAAAAATGAGATGAGATGAAGGGAAATATTTCATTGTTTGTTTATTTGTTTTGTTTTTAAATACAGCCTCCAGTAGAAAGCCTTAAGGCTGGGGGAAGATTCCTTGTGCACTCACTTAGAATATGCAGAGGATAAAACTCAAGTAATGACTGCATTTAAACACACTCAGAGCCTACAAAACAGGCCTGATGAGCCGTGCTTTGCCTATGGTGAAGTTCAAATGAAGCAGGGCAGGAAAAATGTTTTTTTCCACTGTAAAGGGCCATCCAGAAGTAAGGGATTATTTTCACGATGGCTATCAATTTTTACCGCAGCGGCCAGAACCAGGTCGGTCTGCGCATCACTGGAATGCTGCGTGTCTGTATTCTTACAGCACAGAAAAGAGCCCGTGGCGCGACGCGGTGATCACCACTCAGCTGCTGCTGCTTCCTGTCTCTAAGTCTCCTTTCGAGAGATACTCTAAGCACCCAGTTGGGATCCTCGTTGTCAGAGAGGAAAAGAATGACTGCTACACCTGGATCAGTAGGGCCTTTGGATGTTTGATTGCCCTTTGCCCGCGTGGTTCATGTAGTTAACACAGGAGATGACAAGGTAATATTCCAACGCCGAGTCATGGAACTCTCATTAGGCCGTGCGCCAGGCTTGCTTTCCTCTGTCACCAGAGCAAATTTCCTAGATGCCCCTAAATACTGGGGCAATGAATGAGCACAGGCGGAGCTGCAAAAACTTATGTGATCCCAGCCCTTCATCAAAGGCAGCATATAAAAGGAGACGGCTAGGCTTTTGAATAAGGCCACGGCTTAATGGATCCAAATTCTGACACAGAATTTGTGTGTGTGGTGTGGGAAAGGTGCGGTGTCTCTCTGTCTCCCTCGCCCTCTCCCTCTCTGCATTAGTCACCTCGCTCAGACGGTGGCATATTACTGTCAGCGGTCCTTAGAGGGCTTTTCTTTTGTTATTTAACTGTCTGTTGTTCATTCATTCATCATTTCACCTCTGTGGTTCCCTCCCACTCGACTGACTGCTCAGCTCCTGGGCACCCATTCAAAGGTGTTTAATTTGAATCCTTTTGTTTACATGTGTCCTTGCAAAACTAGTATTGTTGAGCATGCCTGCATTTTTACTTGATATACCTCGATGTGAGCTAGCCCTCTATCAAATATAGGTGGTTAATACCTAATAAGACAAGGTGATCAATATTGTTCTTTTTTCTGACTTAACCTTTGCTTCTTCTATACTAGGGATTTACACTCCATCTATGTTGCTTTCTTACATTCTCATTTTACATTTTATCTCCACCAGTGATGGACACACAGATCAATCCCTAACCTTCTGCAGTGAGAATTATTATACACGGCCCCTCTGGACCCATGTGGGAATTTCTGCAACCCTGTGCCTGGGAGCTGGGTTGCTGGTGCATCACTGTGGCGAGGGATCTTTAAGCTGCATATCGGCAGATGACACGGACCCTTCCACCTGGTCCTCCGGCAGCAAAGTCACAGCCTATAGCGGATAGTGCCTTGGGGCCACTCTCAGCCTGGCAGAAGTTCCAGGATCTGAGTCTCATACTTTCCTGAGTATCAGGGTCACTCGAAGGAGATTGTTGAAGAGACCGTGGGACCCTGACCCCAGAGTTTCTCAGTTAATAGCTCTGAGATGGAGCCTGGAAACGTGCATTTCCAACAAATGCAGATACAGCTGCTGCTGCTGGCTCTGGGTTCTTGGTTGGCGAGCCTCTGCTGTAGGCTGGGGGTTTCCTGGGTGGCTCAAGTGACAAAGAACCCCCCTGCCAATGCAGGAAACTTGAGATGCAGGTTGGTTCCCTGGGTCAGGAAGATCCTTGGAGGAGGGCATGGCACCCCACTCCAGTATTCTTGCCTGGAGAATCCCACTGAAAGAAGAGCCTGGTGGGCTACAGTCCATTGTATCGCCAAGAGCTGGATACGACTGAAGCGACTGACCAGGCACCGTCGCTACAGGCTGGGGTCAGGAGGAGAGGTGGGCTTCCGGCGTCCGGGTGGTCGTCATTCTTACAGATGATGACTGCTCGTGCTCCTCCTCGGTGGCAGAAGCAGGACATCTTTAGGGTGTCCGCAGAATAAGGGCCACAAAATGAGAGCATTGTGAGGATTAGACATTTGAAACTTGCAGAAATGGCATTTAACTAATGATCTAGGGAAAAGCTTTCTTTGTTAATTTTTACTTATTTTTCATTTCTATTGTTTTAAATTATGAAAGTACGATAACACATTTACAAGAAACTTGGAAAACACAGAAGAAGGTTACCTATAGTTCCACTATATATTACAATTTTTAAGTAGATAAATTGAGATTTTTAGTTGCAGTTTCAATATCAAACAGTAAAAAATTAATAGAATGAATATACAGAGACGTAGCAGAATATAGTAGACTTAAAAAGCACTGTGAACCAATTCAACATAATTAAGATTTTGACAGTTTTCACACGAGAGTAGGATACCTATTCTTTTGTTTGTTTACTTAGTTTTATTTAGTCTTCCTTTCTCCTCTCCTTCCTCCTTCCTCTCCTCACTGACAACCACTACCATCACATCTGCCATTGCGTCCACTCTGACGCATTTGATCGTGAGCAGATTACTTTCAGAGCAATGCTGTTTGGCTCAGAAACATATCAAGTCAAAGGGGCTGATCGTGGCTCTGGGCAACTGCAAGCTTCTCCTCAATAATTAGGAATCTGTCCGTCAGGCACGTATCCCTTTTGCATTGCTGGCCCCAATGCCTGTTAACTAGACAGGGCCCGCATCTGAGCATCACCCATAGCTCTTAGGCAATCTTGAATGTGACTGTTGGCCATCTATTGGGCATCATTTCCAAGACGTATATTAAGAATGAGGAACTTGTAACTTGACCTGATTTAAATCAGCAGCTTTCTGGTAATTTGGCAATATGCACCACTTGACTGGAATTCCTTGGTTATTGTCTCTCATTCAATTTATAATTCCATAGCTGTGTTCCAACCAGCCACTACCGCTGGTCCTTTTCTTTCATATGTGTATTAGCTCATAAGACGATGGAGGAGAGGTGGTGTGCTTTCTTTCTCGTCTGCGTGCTTCGTGGTGTCCTGTCCCACGTTCATGTGATGATTCTGGAGAGCTGGGATCTCTGTGTGCTTAGAATCTCAACCCGCTGTTTCCAACAGCACGCACTCAGCCAGTGCATGCGGAAAGAACACGTGGGCAGATGAACAGATGATAAATACTGAGTGATTGGGGTTTTTGCTTGATTGGCAAGACTTGTGTTAGAATATAACTACTGAAGTTTTTGTTGTTGTTCTTTTTTACAATTTGTAATTGAAATAACCCCCTGTTACTTCCTAGCTTGGGATTCAGGGAACTAGTATATTGTACGCACGTTGAGACTTTTTCAGTTTAAGCATTTAGCTAAACTTAGGGGATAGTGTGTGGAAATAAACCCAACTCTAGTGAATTCCCCAAATGCCTGAAATCTCTTTGATAAGTAAGTGGCAGATAAACCAATGTGTCTAAAAAGAACTTCAATTTTCTACAATGGTTAAAAATGAGGTACTCTGTTTTAAGTTAGTTTTCTCATTATGACAATGCTATTATTAACTTTGTTTTCTCATTAATAGAGTGTTATGTTCCATGGAGTATTTTCCAGTTTTCCCTTGATAATTTTTATTTTTGGCTGTGATTATGAAAGCAATCAAAGTCCTTTGTAGAAAACATTGGGTGAAAAAGAAAGAACAATACAAAAGAAAAACACCTACACCACCCAGATAAAGCTGCTGCTAATTTCTCGGTAAATTTCCTGTATGAGGTTCAATTCCTGGGTGGGAAGACCTCCTGGAGAAGGATATGGCAACTCACTCCAGTTTCTTGCCTGGGAAATCCCATGGACAAAGAAGCCTAGTGGGCTATAGCCCATGCGGTTGCAAAAGAGTCCGACATAACTTAGCAACTAAAACAATAACACTCAAGGTAAGGAGCCAGAACGATTCTGTTCACTTTTATGTAACCTTGCTTACAGAAGATGCTTAAAATACATCTGATTCATGGACAGAAACCTGTATTCTTTCTGTACAGATGACAGAATGCCATGAGGGGTTCATATTCACACGAGGATTCTCTGAGTGCAGAGGATATATGGCACATAAGGGGCAATGAGCAAAGATGGGAGAGGTTCAGATTTCAGTTCTGCTAAATGGAGATTCTTTCCAACCAGAGAGCCGATATGCCCTCACTGGGCCCGCTCTCCAGCCCATCTCAGTTTCCTGCCAAGCACAGAGCAGGAAAGGGAGATCCAGCTCTGATGATGACCAGTCCTCGGCATTTGGGGACCTGGGCTCCGTTCCTGGTTTAATGGGCCATCACAGTTGGCCACCGGCTCTTGAGAGTCTCTGGCTGTTATAGACTGTCTGCTGTGTAACTCACATCAGCACTTCCTCTCTGGCTGTCTTTCTTTCTCGTCCTGGAGTAAGTGGGGAGCCTGGTGTGGTGGCTTCAGCGTGGGGTGTGTGTGTGTGTTCAGTCACTCAGTTGGGTCTTACTTTTCATGACGCCGTGGACTCTAACCTGCCAGTCTCCTCTGCCCATGGGATTTCTCAGGCAAGAACACTGGAGTGGCTTACCATTTCATGCTCCGGGTTCTCTCCCAGGCCCAGGGATAGAGCCTGAGGCTCTTGCACCTCCTGCATTGCAGACAGGTTCTATACTGCTGAGCTAGCTTCTCAACCCCCATCCCAGCCCGCTGCCCCAGTGTGGGATATCCGTCCTCAAAGACTCATAGAAAAGATTCATTCTAAAAAAAGACAAGATGCTTTTTCAGCATTATCATTTTCTCTCCCCCTCTCTGTTTTAAAAATTTATTTGTGTCTGACCTTCAGTATCAGCTTACACGTGAGTTACTTACCAGCAACTGGCTAGATGTCATCAACTAATTTTATTTATTCCATTCCATTGACACTTCAGTATTTAAGTGCCTTCTTACAAATAAGAGGCTAGAACAAATCCACCCCAGTTTCCTATTGGGAGTTACATGTTAATAAAATCGTCAACCAAATGTCAATGCAGTTGCTACCACTGTAATTGCCTTGATTGAGCTGTCCATGGTGCTGTGACATTCTTTAATAGAAGGAGGATAGGAAGGATCCAGCAGCAGGAAAAGCATACAGATGCCCCGAGATACTGGGGGACAAAAAGCCTTGGCAGGTGAAGCACAGAGGGAAGGGAGGTGAGGTGTGCTGCAGCTGGGGTGATGATCAGGGCTAGAGTGTTCAAAGCCTTGTAGCGTGAATTAGGACTTTGATCTTTTATCCTAAGAAGAATGAAACACCACTGAAAAAAAAATAAGTACAGGGTGACATCTGATTTTTAAAAATACTATTATGGAAAATTTCAAACATATTAAAAAAATAAGCTTGTGCGCCCATCAGCTACTACTTTCCGCCTCACGGTCAGTCATGTTCCATCTGTAGCCCAATTCACATTTCCCAATTCTCATCGCATTTATTTTAAAGTAAACCCCGAATATTGTGCTATTACGCCACTAAGCGGACCTCTGCTTCCCAGGGGGCTCAGTGGTAAAGAACCCACCTGTCAATGCAGGATGTGGGTTTGATCTCTGGGTTGGGAAGATTCCCTGGAGAAGGAAGTGGCAACCCACTCAGTATTCTTGCCTGGGAAATCCTATGGACAGCGGAGTTGGTGGGTCACGAAAGGGTCGACTTGCTGATGAAATGACACCAACAAGCACGTCCTGAAAGTCACGGAGCCTCTCCCCCAAAATAACCACACAAACCTGGAAGAGAACAGCGACTCGTATTTCCTAATATCGCCACACATCCGGGCAGTGCGCCAGTCTCCCTATTATACTGCGCGTGCGGGGCGTACGTGCCCGCGCGTGCGTGTGTTCATATGCATGTTCGTGTGTACACAGGATCTTCAAACCAAAGTCCAAGTAAGACTTACCTGCTGCCGTCATTTCATCTGTGCCTCCTTCTGCCGCCTCTGTTGGCATCTGCAGTCTGCCTTTAAGGGATGCGGGTTATCTGCGACGCCGCCTGCCCCGCTGAGCGTCGGCCACTGCGGCTTCGTGGTCGCTTTGGATGCTGCTCTGCTTTCACTATTTCTTGGAAACTGGTAGTTAGCTCTCTAGAGGCTTGTTCCCTTGTAGACTCAGTTTTTGACAGACTGACTCCATCGGTGGTGTTCTGACCTTTGAAAGGCACATAATTGTCTGTTTCCCCCGCTTTTCATGATATTAGCAGTCGTTGAGGATCGTTGTCAATTTCATTAATTTATCAGAGTCTTAAAAATAGTGATGTGTGAATTCTGCCATTCTTTTCTTGTTCAGTAAGTGGAACAGTCTATAAATAGAAATTTCCTTATCAGCTTCTCGGTGACCCTGAGGTCCAATCCACACAAGAGAGAAGGAATAAATGCTTTCTTCTTTCCTTTACTTAACGTTCTTTAATATTTTTACATTTTATTTTAATTAATTTTTATTGGAGTATAGCTGCTTTACAGTGTCATGTTAGTTTTTACTGCACAGCAACATGAATCAGCCGTACATACACCTGCCTTCCCTCCTGAACTCGCTCCCCATTCAGGGCGCCGCGCGGCGCTGAGCAGAGCTCCCGGTGCCGGTGCCGTGTGGGGCGTGCTCTCGGCCGCATAAACAGTGTGCGCGTGTCAGCCCGCCTCCCAGTTCCTCCCATCCTCCTCTTTCCCCCTTGGTATCCATACATTTATTCCCTACTTCTGTGTCTCTATTTCTGCTTTGCAAATAAGATCATTTATACCATTTTTCTAGATTCCACACATTTGCATTAGTATACAATATTTGTTTTCTTAACATTCTTAAACTAATGAATTGGTTCCCTAAATCCCTGCAAAGAAAAGCAATGAGGATTTTTGTTTGATTATATCTTTAGGATCAGTATAAATGCATGGATTTACATTCATTTGGATATTTTAATTCACTGTATTTATTATTCTTGTTGATGCTCTGTAGACCAAAAGATCCATGAGCACGAAGCCTTAGGACTTCTGAGGGTCCTCAGCGGAGGGCTGGAGGTAGGGCACAGATGAGCAGGACTTTGGATAAGGAGGAAGGAAGGATACCAGAGCCCTTTGGTGTTCTCTGCTGATGTGTGTCCTGAAATACCCATCTCGCCCCAGTGAAAGAGTCTAAGGGCGGCCTGGCCCAGAGAGGAGAGGCAGGCAGTTCTAAGTGTGGGAGCGCCCTAGGACAGGGGGACTGCGAGTCGCCCGTCACGATGGGCAACTTACCCGAACTTGATGGCTTAAAAGGACACCCATGCTCTGAATTTTATAGTTTCTGTGAGTCAGGGCTTTCCAGGTGGCACCGGTGGTAAAGCACCTGCCTACCAAGGCAGGAGACACAAGAGACATGGGTTGGCTCTCTGGGCCAGGAAGATCCCTCAGAGAAGGGGGTGGCAAACCTCTCCACTGTTCGTGCCTGGAGAATCCTGCGGACAGAGGAGCCGGTGGGCTCCAGTCCATGTGGTCTCAACAAGCCGGGCACGACGGAAGCGACTCAGCATGCATTCAGGAGGCAGGGGTCTGGGTGCCTTAGCTGGGCCTTCTGTTCAGCTTCTCATTAGGGTGAAATCAAGGTGCTGACTGTGACTGCCTTTCCATCCAAGGCTTGGGTCCTCTCCAAGCCCTGGTGGGTGGGCGAGTTCAGCTCCTGGCAGCTGCAGGACTGATGCCTGGAGCCCTTAGAGGCTGCCAGGTGCCCCCTTGCCTCTCACAGCGTGGAGTTTCTGCCCCAAGCCTGGCACAAGACAGCCTGACGCTTCCAGTCTCTGACCGCTGGTCCCCCCAGGACAGCCTCCCTTTTGATTGACTGGAAGTCAAGCAGTTAGAGGTTTTTTATTAATTAATTTATTTAAATTGCACGCTAATTACAGTATTGTGGTGGTTTTTGCCACACAGTGACGTGAGTCAACCATGGATGTTCATGTGTCCCCAGCCCGAGCCCCTCTCCAACCTCCCCCACCCCCCATCCCTCAGGGTCATCCCAGTGCACCGGCTTTGAGTGCCCTGTTTCATGCATCGAACTTGGAATGGTCATCTTATACCTATAAAATCCTTTCACCTTTTCCATAACACTCAAACCAATCAAGGGAGTGATCATGTCACATTTACAAAGGAGAGAACTGGATAAGACCGTAACTCTTGGATGGTTGGATGGCATTATCGACGCAATGCCAGTGAATCTGAGTGAACTCTGGGAGATGGTTAAGGACCGGAAAGCCTGGAGTGCTGCAGTCCACAGGGTTGCCAAGAGTGAGACACGACTGAGCGACAGAACTACAGCGAGAACGGAACTCGGTGGGCGTCATTTTAGGCCTCTGTCCTCCTCAGACATCTGCCGCTTTGCTTGCTGCGTCCAAGGCATGTCCATCTCTGGGCCTTAACTTCCCTGCCTAGAGGAGGAAGGGCTTAGCTAGAGTATCCCTAAGTATCCCTGCCAGCACGAACTTTCAAGGAGCTTACTGAATGTTGGCTTTGTGGCTTGATATTAACACTTCCCCCCAAGTGAAAACAAGTCCCCAGATCAGCTGCTATAAAGAAACAGACTTGTAAATATTAAATTAACTCTGTGGCTTCTACGAGTGGTTTTTACAGAGATCATAAGTCAGTCATTCAGTTTAAAAGACTTGACGTGTTTAAATCTAGGTTTTCAGCATCCATAAATTTACCTCTTCAAGATAAAATTCTTGTTTTAATAGGACATATTCAAGCATTCTCTTTGTCTCACAGTTCATTCTAAAAATAAAAACATCAGAGCAGGCCTTTTCATTGTTTTACGGAAGTTGAAATGGATGCTATAGTGAGTAATTTTTAATAAGAGCAACAGCATAATTAGTAGGAACCCCAGTTGGATAAAATATCTGTTTAATTTAAGCAACTGGTATGTTACTTTTAAAATAATCAGATTAAAGTTAAATACAGTACTTGAAATTATTTCTATGTATAATTTAGGGTTCTATAAAATAAGAAAATAGAGCATTGAAGCGTTTGTAATAGAATCCTGGGGAGATTGCCCAAATCCAGCAGCTGCATCACAGGATGTGATATTGACTCCTGAGTTTTTTTCTCATTCTGTTTTTAGCCTCTTGAATCAATGACAGTGTAAACCAGAGCAGGGCGTAGTCCAGGAGAGCAGGGATAATTTGTGGTAGGTCATGCAAACCAACCTGGCACAACTTGGCCAATTAAAACAAAAAAAAGATGCTTGTTGGTAGTTTTCAATAACTGGAGGCAGGAAACAGCTGCCCGTCCTCATCATACCTTTGCTGCAGGCGGCATATTAAAGTAAAAGCTGGGTCTTCCCCAGTGGCCCAGTGTTTCAGACTCTATGCTTCCAATGCGGGGGGCACAAGTTCGATCCCCGATCAGGGAACTAAGACCCCTCATGCCCTGTGGCATGGCCAATAAATTAAAAAGTGAAATAAAGTGTAAACTATTTCAGTCTGAATATCTGTCTATATCATTAGCAGAGCAGACATGTACCAGGCCTGTAACTTGTCCCATAAACTCAGCAAAGTCCCAGCTCTCTTCTTCTGGACCAGATTCTCAGCCTTGGCACTTCTGACATTGTGGATGGATTATTTTTTGTTGGGTGTGGGGAAACTGTCCTGTGCCGGTTAGGATGTGTAGCATGTTTCCTGGCCTTTACCTACCAGTTGCCACCCCAGGTCAGGACAACCAAAATGCTGCACATTAATAGTAAGAAGTCAGTGGATACCAGCAGGAGAAATAAGTGATTACGGAGGGCATGGAAGGGCTGGGAGGGGAGACTGGCTGTGGACAATTACGCTCAACGATGCTGTGCTTTATATGTATATATATATATATATATATTCAAATGCCCAAAATAATATTTCTCATATATCTGGACAAAGTCCTGGCCCGCAGCCCCCAATCCTGGTGGGATTTCCTGAGCAATGAAAGCAATGGGAGCATCTATATCCACGTAGCTGCGTATCTCGCATCTTTAGATTCTATCACATTTTCCATCTACAGTCGGCTGAATCTGAGGATATGGAGGGCTTGCTGTAATCACGGCACTTTTTATTTAAGGGACCTGAGAATCTGTGGATTTTGGTGTCTTTGGGGGCTCCCGAAACCGGCCTCCCCCCATCCCCAGATGCAACCGTGTTTGGTCTCTCATCTTTGGTTCCTGACTCACTTCAGAGAATAGGCGAAGCGCTCGTCTTGTTATTCACAGCAAGCCCATTTCTATCACATCGGGTGTATGTTAATGAGGTGATTTTTGGAAAGCACCCAAGGAGGGGAGCTGGTTGCCAGGGGAACCAAGTCTAGTAGAGGGTTGGAGCTTTCAGTCACTTGTCCTGATTTCTGGGGAGGGGAAGGGACTGGACGCTGAGTTCGTCAGTCATGCTTCTGTAATAGAGCCTCTGTGATAGCTGAATGGAGGGGCTCAGAGAGCTTCCAGGCTGGGGAACCAAACCACCGCCACCACGCGGGGCCAAGAGCTCCATGGTGCTGCTTGGAACCTCGCCATGTGTATCTTTCATCGAGCTCTTGATTAGTGTCTTCTAATATCCTTTGTAATTGGTCATCTCTTGAGTAAATGGGTTTCCTGAGTTCTGTGAGCCATTCTAGTAAATCAGTCAACCCCAAGGACAGGGGTGTGGGGACCTCTGATTTACAGCTAGTAAGTCAGCAGCACGGGGACAAACTGGGCTTGCAGTTGGCGACTGACATAGAGGGTGGTCTCGTGGGACCGAGACTTTTATCCATGGAATTCAATGCTGTCTCTGCAGAGATACTACCAGGATTGAGACACTATCTCAGACACACAAGAGTTACTTGCTGGTGTGAGGAAGTTTGCACACACACACACACACACGCTCACATTACGTATGGGTCCAAGAACCCCAAAGATGCTCTAAAGTAAGGCTCTCCGTGTACGACTTGGAAACTCGGTGGCTGTGAAGCAGATGGTGCCGCAGAATGATCAGCAGAGACAAATGAGTATTCTGTGCTCTGAGTGTGCGCACAGCAATTCAAGGGGTTCAGTCAAGTGTCTGCTGTATATTCTGGCATCAGGATTCCACAGGCTCTTCATTTCTCAGGTCTTCATTCCTTGGAAGTTTACATTCCTGTGAAATAAGAATTTCCAAAGGGACCCAGGCCTTAAGCTCCTTCTCTAGGAAAATACTGCCTCAAATGACTCCGAATGTACCTAGTGTTTTCTGAGCAATTTTACAAGTTCTTTTGTAAATTAGTGCAGGGAATCTGTGTGTACTCTGGGCCCAACATCTGGAGACAGTCTCAGGGGGGCTGGATTCTGAGGGCGCTAAAAGCCGAGTAATCCTCGGGATCCTATTCTGGAGGTGCTCACAGGTGGGACTTGCTCTTTGTAAACACTGTGAATGCTGATGATCAAATGTCACTGAACAACCACGCTGCGAAAAGCCACTCAGTGGTGTGTGCACTTCATTTTCTATTCGTTGTTGACACGTCTTTAAATAAAAAGTGATTAAAAAATATATACAATCAAGGGGCATAACATCGTCACTAATCTCCCTCATGGGGTGACATGAGTGGCCACTTCTCACCTCTCTTGACATTCGAGGAACTGACAGATTAAGAGACTGCTACGGCCAAGGCAACTGATTAAACTGACAGGTACGTATTCCAATGTGAACCCTCAATAAGCTATAGTACATTTCAGTTGAATTCAGCAAACATATATATATATGTATATACATATATATATATACATATACACACATATATATTCAAAAGCAGAGATAATACTTTGCCAACAAAGGTCTGTCTAGTCAAGGCTATGGTTTTCCCAGTGGTCACGTATGGATGTGAGACTGGGACATGTGAAGAGAGCTGAGCGCCGAAGAATTGATGCTTTTGAACTGTGGTGTTGGAGAAGACTCTTGAGAGTCCCTTGGACTGCAAGGAGATCCAACCAGTCCATCCTAAAGGAGATCAGCCCTGGGATTTCTTTGGAAGGAATGATGCTAAAGCTGAAACTCCAGTACTTTGGCCACCTGATGCGAAAAGTTGACTCATTGGAAAAGACTCTGATGCTGGGAGGGATTGGGGGCAGGAGGAGAAGGGGACGACCGAGGATGAGATGGCTGGATGGCATCACGGACTCGATGGACGTGAGTCTGAGTGAACTCCGGGAGATGGTGATGGACAGGGCGGCCTGGCGTGCTGCAGTTCATGGGGTCGCAGGGAGTGGGACACGGCTGAGCGGCTGAGCTGACTGATCGTGTGCGTCCATGCTCAGCCGCTCCATCGTGTCTGACTCTTTGCAACCCCATGGGCTGTAGCCTGTCAGACTCCTCTGTCCGTGGACTTTTCCAGGCAAGAACGTGGGAGTGGCTTGCCCTTTCCTCCAGGGCATCTCCCTGACCCAGGGCTGTGCGCGTGTCCCCTGCATCGCACAAGGATGCTTTACCACTAGCGCTACCTGGGAAGCCTCCATTTTGCTTAGCTTGATGGTTTTGAGACTCATTCGTCCACATTGTTTTGAGCGTCAGTGACAGTTCATTCATTTTTATGAATGAATGCCCCCCAAACATTCTGTTGAGTGTGTGGCCACGCTCTCCTCCTCTGTGTCTTAGTAAATAAAGCAGAGTTGTAATATGTCTGGAGGATTCAAAGACCTGAAAGGGGCCCGCAACAGAAAGGAGTCCGTCCGTCCTCAGGACCTGCCGTGATTCGGGCATGTTCTCCTGCTCCGAGCTGGTCGGGTCCTGCACTCCGCCCTGCTGCTCGGCTCTCCAAGCTCAGTCATTTGGCCAGAACCCATGGTGGTAAAGGACGGACACACAAGCTAAAGGTCTGCGACAGCCTGAACCAGAGAGAAGCTAAGTGCCCCTGAGGCTTCTGGATAACATGGCATTCCAGTCAGAAAGTTGTATAACTTGGGTGAACAACGGAATCCATTAAGTCGTCACTATTGGAAAATGTACATACAAGACGAAGAAACTGACGCAAAAGGCACCTGTTGGAGCTCTGCACAGCCCAGTGACGCTGGGCTCCCCTCTGAGTCTCCAGGACCCAAATGACTGTCCTCGGGCGTCTCCCTCTCCTGTAGATGCCTGCCACAGTCCTCTGGAACTGAGAGCAAGAGAGGATGCCAGAGCCTTTTGGGGCAGTGTGGGACGGTGTGGCCATTAGCAGTGGCTCAGAAACAAGTTGCCTGAGTGTACAGGGCATGGTAATCAGTCGTCAGCAGGTAAACATCATTCAGTGGGCCAGCGGAAGGTGCCATTGTGTGGATAAATTGGGCTCAAATTAGAGAATTCTTGAAAGCCAGAGTAAGGAGCTCATATTTAATTTTATAGGCACTAGGGAGTCATTGTGAGCACAGGATTGTCAGCTGAATAGCCCTTGAGGACAAATAATTTGGCAGAAAACTGCATTGTGAGAAGGGAAGGGCAAGGCTATGCTAAAATCTGAGCCCCAATGACGCACAGACTCAAGAAGGAAGGCGTGATTTCACTTCTCCTTGGAAGAATTTCTTTGGTTCTTTTCCCTCATGGTGTGTCTGTATGTGTGTGTAATGGACCTGAAACCAGCTGCTCGGCAGGTTTTAAGCGTAATTAACCTCACTGTGTTCAGACCTTTAAAGTGTGCTATATTCTAGACCTTACGCCAAGGCACAAATAAACCCGATTAGGCCAGTAATAGCTTTGGATTAAATTGTATTAACTACTAAAAGAGTAGAATTTATACATATTCAGCATGTTTAACCCTTGTTGTAGAGAAAACCCCAAAACACTAACTGGATATGAAAACCCATGAGAAGGAAAATCTGCATAATATGTATCATCAAATTGCTTTTACTCTGAGACAGGGAGAGGTTGCAGGTAGTGAAATTATTATAGGAACAAGGTGTGCGAAAGACATTTCAAATCAGCACATGAGAATCAGGACAAAACCAGTTTCTTGGTTTGGTGGCAGCAGCAACATGTCTTAAGATAAACTGTGATTGAAATAAGAAGCTAATGCAGGCCCACTTCCGTCTCTCCAAGAGATGGAACAGTGGGACGTGGGAAAGTGAACGAGACGCTCCACACGCGGGACAGTCCTGCTACCAGCAGCGTGAGTGGGACTTTAAGAAAAAAGGAAGAACTGAGGATGCTTTCCGCATTTGCTGATTTTTGCGTCATCATAACTTTGTTCTGAATCTGCCTCTAGAGTGAAAGGAGCTTGAAATAAAATGTCAGCTCTGTTTGTCATCATCATTATCTCTATGTGAAAGTCGCTCACTCATGTCAGACTCTTTGCGATCCCATGGACTATACAGCCCATGGAATTCTCCAGGCCAGAATGCTGGAATGGGTAGCCTATCCCTTCTCCAGTGGATCTTCCCGACCCAGGAATTGAGCTAGGGTCTCCTGCATTGCAGGCAGATTCTTTACCAACTGAGCTAGGAGGCAAGCCCTTATTATCACTGTGATCATACATGTCTGAGTGTTTTACTCATGTTCTTTGTTGCAAGAATTACAATGAGATATTAGGTGTGTGGTTCAAATATAAATATGAATTTATATATGCAAGAATCACTAATAATACAAGATAGCATAGTATTAAACATATTATGTAGATAACGTGCATTTTAAGAAAAATGGGTGATGTATTTTTTTGGTAGAATCTCATAGGAATGGTGGTCATAGACCATAGGAAACAATGTCATCTCCAGAGGTCAGAACTCAGCATCTTTTAATAAAACGTCCAGCTCTGGTGTATGAGGGTGATTCAAGATCTAAGTTCAGAAGTTGGAAGTAAAGTGAAGTCCCTCAGTCGTGTCCGACTCTTTGCAACTCCATGGACTATAGCCTACCAGGCTTCTCTGTCAGTGTGGTTTTCCAGGCAAGAATACTGGAGTGGGTTGCCATTTCCTTCTCCGGGGGATCTTCCCGACCCAGGGATCAAACCCAGGTCTCCCACATTGCAGGCAGAGCTTTACCACCTGAGATACCAGGGATGTTCCCATCAAGGAGTTTAATTAATGCTTTTTATAATGTGCTGTTGCTTCTTTGGGGATAAGAGGCAGTGCCAAGGGTTGCTTGATATCAGGCTGTCTTTCTAGTGAGTCCTGTGTGCATGACCCCCAGTAACTGGTTTAATTTTTCTGAATGTTGATTTCCTCATTCAAAAACTAGGAATAATGGTATCATCCAGGTCCAGCTCATGGGCTTTTGGTGACACATAATGAGATAGTGAAAAATAAGCGAAGTGCCTAGAACTTAGAATGAGCCCAATAAATATGTATCCTCACCATAACAAGAATTTGTTAGTGTTAAACTTTGTCAGGTGTTAAAAGGTTGGGAAGAGATTTCATCTACATGAAGTGATATTCAGTTAGACAGGATATTTTTGGGCTCAGATGCCACTTATTCATAGACACTTAGATTTGTCCAGTTTTGTATTAGGACAAATGACATAATAAATATCTTTGTAGGTATCTTAATGCATCTCAAGGCATATTTCTGTAGGATAGTTTGATGACATAAAAAGTTGAGAGCCAAATATTTATAAACTTTTTATTAGACTCTTGTTTTGTTTTAGGTGCAGATGAGAAATTAAATGAAAATATTTGTATTTTTTTTCCTGCATCAGTTATCACACTGCTAAATACTGGGGCTTTAATATAATCCGCCTGCAATGCAGGAGGCCCTGCTTCGATTCCTCAGTCAGGAGGATCCCCTGGGGAAGGGATAAGCCATCTACTCCAGTATTCCTGGGCTTCCCTGGTGGCTCAGATGGTAAAGAATCTGCCTGCAACGTAATAGACCTGGGTTCAATTCCTGGGTTGGGAAGATTCCCCTGGAGAAAGAAATGGCTACCCACTCTAATATTCTGACCTGGAGAATTCCATGGACAGAGGAGCCTGGCAAGCTGCAGTCCAAGGGATGACAAAGAGTCAAACAGGAGTGACTTGTTGAGTGACTTTAACATAATGTATGCTGATTCTAGTAAGCTAAGGTCTTTTTCCTTATCAAAATAGTTTTGCGTGCTTCTCCTATAATTCCTCTTTCAGTTGAACTTGAAAATCAATCTCTCAAGTTCTAAAAGACATACCATGGGGGCTTTATGGGAATCTTGTTGAATTAATATTGGTAAAATTAGTCATTAATTTTGGAAGAATGCACAGACTTGCAGGATTGAGCTTCTCATCTTAAGCCTTATGATTTCTTCTTAAACAGCCTTGAACTTTTAAATTAAATTTATTCCTGGATATTTGTTATGGAAGTATTACCTTTTCAATAATAAAATTTAATAGATTGAAAAAAGCATATAGGAAAGACATTGATTTTTTAGATGTTATTAACCGTTAAGTTAGAACAATAAAGACATCAAACATTCAGATGAAATCTGCAATATCTGAGGACATTGGGATCAGTATCTCCTTTAAGTTCCGGTTCTGGATGGCGTGTGCTCACCTCCTCCTGTGAGAGCACGAAATTGCAACTAGCTGTTGAGCAACCATCAGCAGGAGGATGCTGGAGCCCCCAGTAAACGATACCCCGTGTCCAAAGACAAAGGCCTTGTCTTGTCTGGAACTTCCACCAGGGAGGGAGTGCAACCCCACCCATCGGGAGATAATTGAATTAAAGCTTTACTGAGCGAGACCCTGCTCACCACCAACGCAAGACCCAGTTTTTCCCATTCCAGTCCCTCCCATCAAGAGGCTTACCCAGGCCTCTTAGCCTCATCCATCAGAGGGCAGACAGAAGAAGCACAGTCTCACAGTGGCTAAAACAAAAACCATATTACAGAAAGTCAATCACAATGAAAAGCAGGAAGTTAAGCCCCACATGAAGGGACAAGATAAACTGCCAGAAAACAGCTAAATGAGGTAGAAAGAGACAACCTTCCAGAAAGAAAGAAAGAATGTCAGAATAATGATTGTGAAGATGCTCCAGGATCTCGGGAAAAGAATGGAGGCAAAGATTGAGACGAGGCAGGAAATGTTTACCAAGGACCTAGAAGAACCAAAGGGCAGACAGACAGACGAATAATCCATAGAAGGGATCCATAGGAGAAGGGGTGATTGAGCTGGAGGACAGAACAGAACATAGAAAGAAAACGCAGAGAAATGAAGACAGCCTAAGAGGCCTCTGGGGCAACAGTAAATGCACCAACATTCCCATGAACGGGGTCCCAGAAGGAGAAGAGAAAGAGGAGGACTTGAGAAAATATTTGAAGAGATGACAGCTGAAAACTTCCTGAACATGGGAGAGGAAATACTCAACCAAGTCCAGGAAGCACAGAGAATCCCAGGCAGGATAAACCCAAGGAGGAACATTCCAAAACACATGGTAATCAAACTGACAAAGCATAGACAGAGATAAGATGTGAAAAGCGGCAAGGGGAAGATGGCAAATAACAAACAAGGGATGATTTCTCAACAGAAACCCTATAGGCCAGAAGGGAATGGCATGATTTATTCACAGTGAGGAAAGGGAAGAGCCTACAACCAAGAGTACTCTACCCAGCAAGACTCTCCCTCAGACTAGATGGAGAAATCAAAGGCTTTCCAGACAAGCAAAAGAATTCAGCACCACAAACCAGCTTTATTACAAATGCTAAAGGAACTTCCCTAGGCAGGAAACACGGAGAAGGAAAAGCCCTACCTACAGAAAATAAACTCCAAACAATTTAGAAAGCATTAGTAGGGTCATACACATTAATAATTACCTTAAATGTAAATGGAGTAAAAGCACCAACCCGAAGACAGACTGGCTGGTGGATGGAAACACGTGCACGCACGCGCTTCCACCACGACCCCACTCTGCTTGCTCCACCACCACCACCCCCCACCGCCACCAAAACTGTATGTAATGATTTTATGTTGTTAAGTTAATCATGTTCACATTGTGGCTTGCAACTGTCTTTTTTTTTTTTTTTCGGTCTGGCTATTGGTTGTGAAAACTGATAAATATCTTTTACTATTGTGATAATGTGACTGCTGCTGCTGCTGAGTCGCTTCAGTCGTGTCCGACTCTGTGCGACCCCATAGACAGCAGCCCACCAGGCTCCCCCGTCCCTGGGACTCTCCAGGCAAGAACACTGGAGTGGGTTGCCATTTCCTACTCCAGTGCATCAAAGTGAAAAGCGAAAGTGAAGTCGCTCAGTCGTGTGACCCCATGGACTGCAGCCCACCAGGCTCCTCCGTCTATGGGATTTTCCAGGCAAGAGTGCTGGAGTGGGGTGCCGTTGCCTTCTCCGATTATGTAACTATTACTCACTTAATACCATTGTATCATGATCGGTCAACAGAAAAATAATAGAGCTCTATATCACCAAAACTAGGATCTAATAGAAAACCCTGTAATCACTTTTCTAAAATCCAGATGCATATCAGAATTATCTTGATTTTTTTTGAAAAATACAAATGCTCAGTATTGTCTTTTTTCTCCAGAGTTCCAAATATGTTTCTAACGAGCAGTCCCCTTTAAAGACAACTGGGCCGCACAGTTTTTACTCTTGCTTAGCTTGCTTCACTTTTTCTGTCTCATACTCAGTGGTCCCGTTTCATTCAATCCATGGTCTCCAGTATTTCCATCTCTTCTTTTTTTTTTGATGTTCTTTCTCAAGCCTTTTGTAGCTTTTCTACTACAGGTTTTGTGTGTGTGTGTGTGTATATATATACACACCCACATATATATAAAATATATACATTTTAGAAAACTTTTAAATTTTTGCCTAACCAAAAATTTTATGACACTTTGATGACTTAGTATAAATAAAATGCTAGATTTCTAATTAAAATAACAGATATGCAACAAGCAACAAATATTTATTGTATAGCATGGGGAACCAGAGTAAATATCTTGTAATAACCTATGATGGACAATAATTTCGAAAGTTAAAAAAGTCTCATTTAATCTTCACAGATGTTTGGTCAGATATAATCATTTTAAAGCTCATATTTTACCTATAAAAGATGTGAAGCTTAAAGAAATGATCAAATGCCAAGTCACACATTTGACTGGGGTGGAGAGGGCGTGGACTATGTTTTTAACCTCTGCTCTCTGTTATCTTCTTTTTTTTAATTTAAAATAAGATTGATGTAGAATTAACTTAGAATGCTGTGCTTATTTATTTACTTATCATTTTTGGCTGCACCCTGTGGCATGTGGGATCTCAGTTCCCCGACCAGGAACTGGACCTGCAGCTCTCGCATTGAAAGGCAGAGTCCCCAGTCCCTGGGCCACCAGAGGAGCCCCAGTCTCTTCATGTACGACGTGAGGGTCATTGCTAAGAAACTGAACTAGATTGCCATCTGTTAACTGGTATTTTCTAACAAACTGGTGGTTTATTCTTACAGATAGTTCATTTTGTCAATTAACCTTCAGATATTTCTCTATTTTGAGGAAACCTTTTTATCATTGTTTTGGAGTGTGGGCTGAAGCCAGCCCACTCTTGTAGACCACAGGTTAAGTGGGGCTTACTGGACACTGATTTAGCTGCCATTTCGAAGTTCTTTAGTTAAAATTATCTCTGTTCCTAAACCCATAGTCCCTGCAGGAAGTGTTGGTTCTATCCAAAGCAAAATTTTCTCTTCAGAGGTGTATCCACAACAGGATGGAGTTTAGGGAGGAGAGAGGTTAAGTCAGTGGAGTGTAGGTAACAATGTATGGGATTTTAATGGGAACAGGTAGACTGCTCAGAAAACACTCGTCTTTAGAAAGGATGAGTTACAGCCACCCTGTGAAACAAAAACACGCCTGCTCTGGCGGATGCAGCTTTCGGAGGTGCTTGTATTTGTCTTGGGTTTGTATCACCCTGTCTTGTATTTCATTTAGAGTCACTACTTGACCTGTTTAAACCATCTGCTATTTCCTTGTGTTCAGCTGAGGGTTTTAAAAGACTCCTGAGTCCCATCTCAGGTCTGGACAGGGGATCGCTGGGAGATGACTCCCATGCTAATGTCTAAAACCCTCTGGCTTTAGAATTGCTAGCTCAACCTAGATTAAAAAACCATGTGGCACTTAATTGCCACTTAGAGGGTTCTCAACTTCTCTTGGTAATGTTTAATTAAACATCTTTTTTTTTTTTCCTGAATAATGTCCCACCCCTTAGTCAACTTTATAAAAATTTATTATGCATGGATTAAGGTACAAGATTCTAGAACTAGAGAGATTTCTACTACTTGACAAACAGAATGTAGAGCTTTAACCTGACTTGTAGCAAATAATGAGAAAAAAAAAATAACCCATGCCTTGATTTTCCTGCTAAAAGGGCAAATGCCCTGCCTTTAGTACCTTTGCAAGGGGGAGATTCTGCCGAGTCAAGTCCAGTCTGCCGCCCCCTAGCTCAGGTGGTAAAGCATCTGCCTGCAACTCAGGAGACCTGGGTTCAACCACTGGGTCAGCAAGATCCCCTAGAGGAGGAAACGGCAACCCACACCAGTATTCTTGCCAGGGACATTCCATGGACAGAAGAGCCGGATGGGCTACAATCCAAGGGGTCCCAAAGAGTCAGACATGACTGAGAACACGGTGCATACACACACACACACAACACACACACACACACACAGAGACACACAGACACACACAGAGAGACACACAGACACACACAGACACACACACACAAAACTGAATCACTTTGCTGTACACCTGAAACACTGTAAATCAACTACAGCTTTTTAAAAGAAGTCTTTTTTCGGTGAACGGCTGCACAATATTATATAAACTACAGGTGTACAATATAGATTCACAATTTTTAAAGGTGACACTTCATTTATAGTTATTAGGAGAACAGTGGTTATATTCCTTGATTCACAGTATATTCTTACAGCTTCTTTCATGCCTAACCGAGGGACTGAAAGGGGGAGGGAAGCACAGGTTCAAAACACAGGCCTTGGAAGCTCCTCCACCATTCCCTATCTTAGGCCAAAGATCAAAACCCTTAATCTGATCTATAAATCACTGCTAGGCTTGGCAGTTCAACAATTTCATTTTTCAATATAAATACCCCCACCTCCCACTCCTTCTCCCAGTTAACTGGTAGTCATTCTACTGATCTTCACCTGAAAATCACTTTCTCCAAGAAGCGTGAGACAAGGCCACTCTTTCATCGTTATACTACCACAGCGCCTTAACATCAACTTGTATTTAAACACTTATTCAAGTGACAATTTCTATTCATAGCAGCCTTGTGTGCTGCACTGTAAGTCAATATCATTTTTAAAATACTGTATCTTCGAGGAAGAATGGACACATGTGTCTGTGTGGCTGAATCCCTTTGCTGTTCATCTGCAACTATCACAGTACTGTTAGTCAGCTATCCGCCACTGCAAAGTGAGAAGGGTAGAAAATGACTGTATTCTGGCAGCTATCCATGTACGTTTCTCAATTCATATTAGGTAAATGAACAAATAAATCTTCCACGCAAACGTACCTTATTTTTTCCCTAAAGATCATTTTTTTTAGGAAAATAAAGGGTTTAAACTCAATTGAACTTTGATTTACGTGGATCCTTAGATTAATTCCCACGTATAAAATATCTTTCATGATATTCCCTTATAGAGATAAAGCTAGATTCAGGTAACTTCGCCTCCACAGTGCTGGCCTGAGCGCCCGCTGCCGTCCTTTAGTGACCACGAAGGCAGAAGTGTTTGTAACTTGGAGTGCTTGGTGCATATCCTTCATGATTTAAAAATCCGAGCGTTTAATTGGCTCCTAAATTTTCATGCTCACTCTGTTTTTCTCTTTCTTGGAGGCAAAGCACTGCCTGTTCTATTACTTAATGGAAGGGCTCATCGCAAGCTAATATTGAATAAATATTTTACCAAGGCACTTGCAACCACTGGCACGTTCCTGATGTGCAGTTTGGTCCCACACGTGGCTAGAATATAAATCCTGGACTCTCCAGCACGGATCTCTGTGGCCCTCAGTGACCACCCAGGATGCTTCATCTTCTGCCCGCCCCGACACAAGGCACACAGAGGCATGAAGATCTGCCCTTGGCACAACTGTTAGTGAAGGGCACAAACATCCTGGCCCGGGGGATTTTTTTGGAATAAAATACAGTCGAAAATTGAGAACAGCTCTACATGGTGATTTTCCGCCCAGTCTGTTCCATGGAGCCCAGACGTGAACATGGGAGAGACCGCCAACAGCACAGGTCCACGCAGACCTGAAGGTCGGCCCCTCGTTCACAGACTGCCTGCTGCACTGCCGGGCACTGCCGTCATCTGAGACTTGGAACTGCGATTTTGTTGTTGAGGATTTCAATTTTTTTTTCAATTTCCTTCTTCCCTTCTGTGTCAGAAAGAGATTATACTGGACTGAGTTGAACAGGCAAAGAAGACTTTATTCAAGACCGTCCTATTTCTGCTTTGCAAATAAATTCATCTATACCATTTTTTATTCATTGGAAGTACTGATACTGAAGCTGAAGTTCCAATACTTTGGCCACCTCATGCAAAGAAACACCTCATTGGAAAGGACCCCGTTGCTGAAAAAAATTGAAGGCAGGAGGAGAAGGGGCGACAGAGGATGAGATGGTTGGATGGCATCACCGACTCCGTGGACATGAGTTTGGGTAAACTCTGGGAGTTGGTGATGGACAGGGAGGCCTGGTGTGCTGCAGCCCGTGGGGTCGCAAGGAGCCAGACACGACTGAGCGACTGGGCAGCAGCGGCACCGTTCATCCAGATTCCACATGGTGCGTTTACGTGCCTCATCTGCCTTTCTCCTCCTGACTTGCTTCGCCCTGTGGGCCAGCCTCTAGGTCCATCGGCATCTCTGCAATCGGCAGTCGTGTTCCTTCCTATACCCTATGTCGTGTATGAAATAATGCATAAAATAACTGATGGGAACTGACCGTACAGCACAAGGAGCTATGTTTGGTGCACAACGGTGGCCTGAATGGGAAGGAAATCCAGAAGGGGAGGGACACACGTGTCCACGTGGCTGACACACGCCATTGCACGCAGACACTGACGCAACACTGTGAAAAAGCACTACTGTGGTTCCGTCCCTAAGTCGTGTCCCACGACCCCAAAAGCAGGGTCACAAAGCACACCAGGCTTCCCTGTCCTTCACTGTCTCCCAGAGTTTGCTCAGATTCATGTCCACTGAGTCAGTGATGCCATCCAAACGTCTCATCCTCTGTCACCCCCTTCTCCCCCTGCCCTCAGTCTTCCCAGCATCAAAGTCTTTTCCAAAGAGTTGACTCTTCATCAGGTAGCCAAAGTATTGGAGTTTCCGCTTCAGCACTGGTCCTTCCAATGAATATTCAGTGTTGATTTCCTTTAGGGTTGACTGGTTTGATCAACTTGCAGTCCAGGGGACTCTCAAGAATCTTCTCCAGAACCACAGTTCAAAGGCATCAGTTCTTCACCAGTCAATTTTCTTTAGGGTCCAGCTGTCACATCCATACATGACCACGGGAAAAGCCATAACTTTGACTATACAGACCTTTATTGTCAAAGTGATATCTCTGCTTTTTAATTCACTGTCTAGGTTTGTCATAGCTTTTCTTCCAAGGAGCAAGCAGCTTTTAATTTCATGGCTGGGGTCAGCATCCACAGTGATTTTAGAGCCCAAGAAAATGAAATCTGACATTGTTTCCACTTTCCCCCCATCTATTTGCCATGAAGTGATGGGACGGGATGCCAAGATCTTAGTGTTTTGAATGTTGAGTTTTAAGCCAGCATTTTCACTCTCCTCTTTCACTCTCATCAAGAGGCTGTTTAGTTCCTCTTCACTTTCTGCCATTAAAGTGATATCATCAGCATATCTGAGATTGCTGATATTTCTCCCAGCAGTCTTAATTCTAGCTTGTGAGTCATCCAGCCCAGCATTTCCTATGATGTCCTCTGCATATAAGTTAAATAAGCAGGATGACAATATACAGCCTTGACGTACTCCTTTCACAATTTTGAACCAGTCCATTGTTCCAGGCCTGGTTCTAACTGTTGGTTCTTATCATGCATACAGTTTTCTCAGGAGGCAAGTAAGGTGGTCTGGTAGTCCCATCTCTTAAAGAATTTTCCACAGTTTGTTGTGATCCACATAGTCAAAGACTTTAGCATAGTCAATGAAACAGAAATAGATATTTTTTTAATTCCCTTGCTTTTTCTATGATCCAACAGATGCTGGCAATTTGATCTCTGGTTTCTCTGCCTTTTCTAAATTCAACTTGAACATCCGAAAGTTCTAAGTTCACGTACTATTGAAACATAGCTTGGAGAATTTTGAGCATAATCTTGCTAGTGTGTGAGATGAGTGCAATTGTATGGTATTATGAACATTGTTTGGCATTGCCTTTCTTTGAGATTGAAATGAAAAGTGACCTTTTCCAGTCTTGTGGCCACTGCTGAGTTTTCCAGATTTGCTGGCATATTGACTGCAGCACTTTAACAGCATCATCTTTTAGGATTTGAAATAGCTCAGCTGGAATTCCATCACCTCCACTAGCTTTATTGGTACTGATGCTTCTTAAGGCCCACTTGGCTTCACACTCCAGGATGTCTGCCTCTGGGTGAGTTACCACACCATCATGGTTATTTGGGTCATTAAGAGCTTTTTTGTACAGTTCTTCTGTGTATTCTTGCCACCTCTTCTTAAACTCTTCTGCTTCTGTTAAGTCCTTGCTGTTTTTGCCCTTTATTGTGCCTATATTTGCATGAAATATTTCCTTAGGGATCTCTAATTTTCTTAAAGAGATCTCTAGTCTTTCCCATTGTATTGCTTTCCTCTGTTTCTTTGCATTGATCCTTTAAGAAGACTTGCTTATCTCTCCTTACATTCACATCTCCGCATATGAATATCTCTGGAACTCTGCATTCAGTTGGCTATATCTTTCCCTTTCTCTTCTGCTTTTCACTTCTTTTCTCAGTTATTTGTAAGACCTCCTCAGACAGCCAATTTGCCTGCTTGTGTTTCTTCTCTTCAGGATGGTTTTGGTCAGCACATCCTGTACGATGTGATGAACCTCATTCCATAGTTTTTCAGGCACTCTGTCTACCAGATCTAGACCTTTGAATCTATACTACCAGTTCAGTCCAGTCGCTCAGTCATGTCCGACTCTCTGCGACCCCATGATTCGCAGCACGCCAGGCCTCCCTGTCCATCACCAACTCCCGGAGTTCACTCAGACTCATGTCCATCGAGTCTGTGATGCCATCCAGCCATCTCATCCTCGGTCGTCCCCTTCTCCTGCCCCCAATCCCTCCCAGCATCAAAGGCTTTTCCAATGAGTCAACTCTTCACATGAGGTGGCCAAAGTACTGGAGTTTCAGCTTTAGCATCATTCCTTCCAAAGAAATCCCAGGGCTGATCTCCTTCAGAATGGACTGGTTGGATCTCCTTGCAGTCCAAGGGACTCTCAAGAGTCTTCTCCAACACCACAGTTCAAACACATCAATTCTTCGGCACTCAGCTTTCTTTATATTCCAACTCTCACATCCATACATGACCACAGGAAAAACCATAGCCTTGACTAGATGGACCTTAGTTGGCAAAGTAATGTCTCTGCTTTTGAATATGCTGTCTAGGTTGGTCATAACTTTCCTTCCAAGGAGTAAGCGTCTTTTAATTTCATGGCTGTAGTCACCATCTACAGTGATTTTGGAGCCCAAAAAAATAAAGTCTGACACTGTTTCCACTGTTTCCCCATCTATTTCCCATGAAGTGATAGGACCGGATGCCATGATCTTCGTTTTCTGAATGTTGAGCTTTAAGCCAACTTTTTCACTCTCCTCTTTCACTTTCATCAAGAGGCTTTTTAGCTCCTCTTCGCTTTCTGCCATAAGGGTGGTGTCATCTGCATATCTGAGGTGATTGATATTTCTCCCGGCAATCTTGATTCCAGCTTGTGTTTCTTCCAGTCCAGCATTTCTCATGATGTACTCTGCATAGAAGTTAAACAAGCAGGGTGGCAATATACAGCCTTGACGTACTCCTTTTCCTATTTGGAACCAGTCTGTTGTTCCATGTCCAGTTCTAACTGTTGCTTCCTGACGTGCATACAGATTTCTCAAGAGGCAGGTCAGGTGGTCTGGTATTCCCATCTCTTTCAGAATTTGCCACAGTTTATTGTGATCCACACAGTCAAAGGCTTTGGAATAGTCAATAAAGCAGAAATAGATGTTTTTCTGGAACTCTCTTGCTTTTTCCCTGATCCAGCGGATGTTGGCAATTTGATCTCTGGTTCGTCTGCCTTTTCTAAAACCAGCTTGAACATCAGGGAGTTCACGGTTCACGTGTTGCTGAAGCCTGGCTTGGAGAATTTTGAGCATTACTTTACTAGCATGTGAGATGAGTGCAATTGTGCGGTAGTTTGAGCATTCTTTGGCATGGCTTTCTTTGGAATTGGAATGAAAACTGACCTTTTCCAGTCCTGTGGCCACTGCTGAGTTTTCCAAATCTGCTGGCATATTGAGTGCAGCACTTTCACAGCATCATCTTTCAGGATTTGAAACAGCTCAAATGGAATTCCATCACCTCCACTAGCTTTGTTCGTAGTGATGCTTTCTGAGGCCCACTTGACTTCACATTCCAAGATGTCTCTCTCTAGATTAGTGATCACATCATCGTGATTATCTGGGTCGTGAAGATCTTTTTTGTACAGTTCTTCCGTGTATTCTTGCCGCCTCTTCTTAATATCTTCTGCTTCTGTTAGGTCCATACCATTTCTGTCCTTTATCGAGCCCATCTTTGCATGAAATGTTCCCTTGGGATCTCTAATTTTCTTGAGGAGATCTCTAGTCTTTCCCATTCTGTTGTTTTCCTCTATTTCTTTGCATTGATCGCTGAGGAAGGCTTTCTTATCTCTTCTTGCTATTCTTTGGAACTCTGCATTCAGATGCTTATATCTTTCCTTTTCTCCTTTGTTTTTCGCTTCTCTTCTTTTCACAACTATTTGTAAGGCCTCCCCAGACAGCCATTTTGCTTTATTGCATTTCTTTTCCATGGGGATGATCTTGGTCCCTCTTTCTTGTACAATGTCACGAACTTCATTCCATAGTTCATCAGGCACTCTATCTATCAGATCTAGGCCCTTAAATCTATTTCTCACTTCTGCTGTATAATCATAAGGGATTTGATTTAGGTCAGACCTGAATGGTCTAGTGGTTTTCCCTCTTTCTTCAATTTAAGTCTGAATTTGGTAATAAGGAGTTCATGATCTGAGCCACAGTCACCTCCTGGTCTTGTTTTTGTTGACTTAAGAGCTTCTCCATCTTTGGCTGCAAAGAATATAATCAATCTGATTTCGGTGTTGACCATCTGGTGATGTCCATGTGTAGAGTCTTCTCTTGTGTTGTTGGAAGAGGGTGTTTGCTATGACCAGTGCATTTTCTTGGCAAAACTCTATTAGTCTTTGCCCTGCTTCATTCTGCATTCCAAGGCCAAATTTGCCTGTTACTCCAGGTGTTTCCTGACTTCCTACTTTTGCATTCCAGTCCCCTATAATGAAAAGGACATCTTTTTTGGGTGTTAGTTCTAAAAGGTCTTGTACGTCTTCATAAAACCATTCAACTTCAGTTTCCTCAGCGTTACTGGCTGGGGCATAGACTTGGATAACTGTGATATTGAATGGTTTGCCTTGGAGACGAACAGAGATCATTCTGTTTTTTTTGAGATTGCATCCAAGTAATGCATTTCAGACTCTTTTGTTGACCATGATGGCTACTCCATTTCTTCTGAGGGATTCCTGCCTGCAGTAGTAGATATAATGGTCATCTGAGTTAAATTCACCCATTCCAGTCCATTTTAGTTTGCTGATTCCTAGAATGTCAATGTTCACTCTTGCCATCTCTTATTTGACCACTTCCAATTTGCCTTGATTTTAAGCACAGGCGGTGGCAGCAGGCTTGCTCACTAAGCACGGCCAAGAGCTACCCCACGTCCGAAGTCAGGGACAGCGGCCCAGAGTGCCAGGCTGCGACTGTGCAGGAACAGCCGGGAGGAGCTACCCTGCGTCCGAGGTCAGTGCAGGCCAGGAGGAGACACCCCGCGTCCGAGGTCAGGGGCAGCCGGGAGAAGCCACCTCACGCCCAAGGCCAGGGGTGGTGACCCTGAGGAGCCTCCCCAAGCCCGAGGCCAGGGCCAGTGGCCGGGAGTAGCCACCCAAGGAGTGGTGGCTGCCCAGGCACGGAGGGCCTAGAGGAGCCATCCCACGTTGAAGGTCAGGAACGGCGGTAAGGAGATACCCCTCGTCCAAGGTATGGAGCAGCAGCTGTGCTTTGCTGGAGCAGCTGTGAAGAGATACCCCACGCCCAAGTTAAGAGAAACCCAAGTAAGATGGTAGGTGTTGCAAGAGGGCATCAGAGGGCAGACACACTGAAACCATACTCACAGAAAACAAGTCAATCTAATCACCCTAGGACCACAGCCTTGTCTAACTCAATGAAACCAAGCCATGCCTGCAGGGCAACCCAAGACGGGCGGGTCATGGCGGAGAGGTCTGACAGAATGTGGTCCACTGGAGAAGGGAATGGCAAGCCACTTCAGTATTCTTGCCTTGAGAACCCATGAACAGTATGAAAACAGTATGAACAGTATGAAATCTATACTATACTTCAATTATATAAAAAAAGACTGTCCTGCTAAGGGAGAGATAGAACTTAACTCCATTGAAAATAAAAAGTGGAGAGTTTTTAAGTGCTGGACTGACGTTGATGATATGATGAAGCCATCTGTGATTGGTCCTTATCTAAATTGAGCTCCTAATCCTCTACAGAACTCCTTATTACCAAATTCAGACTTAAATTGAAGAAAGCAGGGAAAACCGCTAGACCATTCAGGTATGACTTAAATCAAATCCCTTATGATTATACAGTGGAAGTGAGAAATAGATTTAAGGGCCTAGATCTGATAGATAGAGTGCCTGATGAACTATGGAATGAGGTTCGTGACATTGTACAGGAGACAGGGATCAACACCATCCCCATGAAAAAGAAATGCAAAAAAGCAAAATGGCTGTCTGGGGAGGCCTTACAAATAGTTGTGAAAAGAAGAGAAGCGAAAAACAAAGGAGAAAAGGAAAGATACAAGCATCTGAATGCAGAGTTCCAAAGAATAGCAAGAAGAGATAAGAAAGCCTTCCTCAGTGATCAATGCAAAGAAATAGAGGAAAACAACAGAATGGGAAAGACTAGAGATCTCCTCAAGAAAATTAGAGATCCCAAGGGAACATTTCATGCAAAGATGGGCTCGATAAAGGACAGAAATGGTATGGACCTAACAGAAGCAGAAGATATTAAGAAGAGGCAGCAAGAATACACGGAAGAACTGTACAAAAAAGATCTTCACGGCCCAGATAATCACGATGATGTGATCACTAATCTAGAGAGAGACATCTTGGAATGTGAAGTCAAGTGGGCCTTAGAAAGCATCACTACGAACAAAGCTAGTGGAGGTGATGGAATTCCATTTGAGCTGTTTCAAATCCTGAAAGATGATGCTGTGAAAGTGCTGCACTCAATATGTCAGCAGATTTGGAAAACTCAGCAGTGGCCACAGGACTGGAAAAGGTCAGTTTTCATTCCAATTCCAAAGAAAGCCATGCCAAAGAATGCTCAAACTACCGCACAATTGCACTCATCTCACATGCTAGTAAAGTAATGCTCAAAATTCTCCAAGCCAGGCTTCAGCAACACGTGAACCGTGAACTCCCTGATGTTCAAGCTGGTTTTAGAAAAGGCAGACGAACCAGAGATCAAATTGCCAACATCCGCTGGATCAGGGAAAAAGCAAGAGAGTTCCAGAAAAACATCTATTTCTGCTTTATTGACTATTCCAAAGCCTTTGACTGTGTGGATCACAATAAACTGTGGCAAATTCTGAAAGAGATGGGAATACCAGACCACCTGACCTGCCTCTTGAGAAATCTGTATGCACGTCAGGAAGCAACAGTTAGAACTGGACATGGAACAACAGACTGGTTCCAAATAGGAAAAGGAGTACGTCAAGGCTGTATATTGCCACCCTGCTTGTTTAACTTCTATGCAGAGTACATCATGAGAAATGCTGGACTGGAAGAAACACAAGCTGGAATCAAGATTGCCGGGAGAAATATCAATCACCTCAGATATGCAGATGACACCACCCTTATGGCAGAAAGCGAAGAGGAGCTAAAAAGCCTCTTGATGAAAGTGAAAGAGGAGAGTGAAAAAGTTGGCTTAAAGCTCAACATTCAGAAAATGAAGATCATGGCATCCGGTCCCATCACTTCATGGGAAATAGATGGGGAAACAGTGTCAGACTTTATTTTTGGGGGCTCCAAAATCACTGTAGATGGTGACTACAGCCATGAAATTAAAAGACGCTTACTCCTTGGAAGGAAAGTTATGACCAACCTAGACAGCATATTCAAAAGCAGAGACATTACTTTGCTGACTAAGGTCGTCTTGTCAAGGCTATGGTTTTTCCTGTGGTCATGTATGGATGTGAGAGTTGGACTGTGAAGAAGGCTGAGCACCGAAGAATTGATGTGTTTGAACTGTGGTGTTGGAGAAGACTCTTGAGAGTCCCTTGGACTGCAAGGAGATTCAACCAGTCCATTCTGAAGGAGATCAGCCCTGGGATTTCTTTGGAAGGAATGATGCTAAAGCTGAAGCTCCAGTACTTTGGCCACCTCATGCAAAGGGTTGACTCATTGGAAAAGACTCTGCTGCTGGGAGGGATTGGGGGCAGGAGGAGAAGGGGACAACCGAGGATGAGATGGCTGGATGGCATCACAGACTCGATGGATGTGAGTCTGAGTGAACTCCGGGAGATGGTGATGGACAGGGAAGCCTGGCATGCTGCAATTCATGGGGTCACAAAGAGTCAGACACGACTGAGCGACTGAACTGAACTGAACTGAACTGAATCCTCTACAGATACTGGCAGATAGGGGCCATATCTTCTTTTCTTTCTTTCTCTTTTTTAAAAAAATTCTGGTAGGAACAGTTGAGGTGAGATTTCTTAACAAATTTTAAGTGCTCAGTACAGTGTCTCAAACTCTAGACACAGTGTTGTGTAGTAGCTCTCCTGAAATTACTTGGGCTTCCCTTGTGGCTCAGCTGGCAAAGAATCTGTCTGCAGTGCGGGAGACCTGGGTTCGATCCCTGCGTTGGGAAGATCCCCTGGGGAAGGGAAAGGCTACCCACTCCACTATTCCAGCCTGGAGAATTCCATGGACCATATAGCCCAGGGGCTTGCAAAGAGCCGGACACGCTGAGCGACTTTCACTCTCATGCTACATGTCGGAAAGGTTGGCCCCCGCAGGCCTAACAGCCTCCGTCCTCCTGCCCTGCTCCATCCTCTGTTGCTGTTGTTTAGTCGAAAAGTTGTGTCTGATTCTTTTGTGACCCCGTGGTCTATAGCCCGCCAGGCTCTCCTGTCCACCGCATTTCCTAGGCAAGAATACTGGGGTGGGTTGCCATTTGCTTCTATAGGAGATCTTCCCAACCCAGGGATCGAACCTGAGTCCCCTGCATTGACAGGCAGTCTCTTTCCCTCTGTCCGCCAGGAAGCCCTAGGACGCCTGTGAGGGGCGCTATGCAGTATCAGGTCTCCGGTGAGCCTCAGCCTCGGTCTTCACGACTGCACTTCAAAGGGATGGTGCCCAGGGCTTCGAGAAAGTCCTCCCTGGCTGCAAACCCGCAGAGGGTGGAGAAGGTGGATGTCTCAAAGAGGCAGAGAAGGGTTTATAGCTGCAAGTTTTCTCAAGTAAATGTTCCAAGAGAAGGAGGTGAAAGGAGCACTGTGGTCACAAAGAAACCTGTCAAAAGGACAGTCAGCCCGAGGGGAATGCTGACCGGCTGTGCTGGAAGGAGAGGCTGGGATGGGTTCGGAGTAGCACTGAAACACATTCACGCCCATGTGTAAACAGCTAGCTGGTGGGCAGCGACTGCAGCAGAGGGCACTCAGCCGGTGCCCTGTGGTGACCCAGAGGGGTGGGGAGGGCAAGAGGGTGCTCAGGAGGGAGGGGGCGTGTGTGCACACGCAGCTGGCTCACTCACTGCGCAGCAGGGGTGAGCATGACTGCGGACAGCAGTTACATTCCAAGTGTAAAAACCTAGCGCAGAAAGAAGGAAGAGCAGCCGCGCTGACCTCCCTCCTCTCGCTCCCGCCTTTCTTTCTGTCCATTTCGAATCCCAACAGCATTGGCTATACCAGAATTAGGCCTCCTCAAAGGACAAGTCTAGAAATTTATTTTTATCTCTGGTGGCCCTGGGTCTTCCCTGCTGCATGCGGGCTTCCTCTAGCTGCGGTCAGTGAGGCTCCTCTCGCTCGTCCGGCGGGCTGCTCCCTGCAGGGGCTTCTCTGTGTGGAGCACAGGGCCTGCAGGCCCGGGGCTCAGGGGCTGGGGCTCGGGGGCTTGGTTGCTCTGAGGCGGGTAGGATCTTGCCAGACCAAGGGTGGAACGCTGTCCCCTGCTTTGGCAAGTGGATTCCCGTTCACTGTACCACCGTCAGAATCCTGGAGAATTTCACCTTAATTACTTTTTCCTATTTTTATCATGATATAGTTAATGTGTAACCCTGTGTAAGTTTAATGCAATGATTTGATAAATGTATATGCTGGGAAAAGATCACCGCAATAAGTTTAGTGAATATCCATCACCTCACATACTTATAATTTTTTTCTTGTGATGAAAACTCTAAAGATCTACTCTCTTAGCAACTTTTAAATATCCAATACAGTGTTGTGAACTATAACACTGTGCTGCGTGTTACGTCCCCAGAACTTATCTATTTTGTAACTGGGAGCTGGCGCCTTTTGGCCACCTTCATCCGTTTCTCTCACCCTCAACCCCCGCCTCTGGCAGCCACTGATCCGTTCTGTCTCTACGGGTTCCTTTCTTGAAGGTCTCATCTTAAAGCGTAGTTTTTAAAAGGTAACATCATGATTTTCATACAGACATAAAAAGGAACCTGTGTTACAGTTTTTATTGAGCTTAGTAATTAAGTGAGGGAGCCAGGTAGATGGTAGAACTGATTCAAAGGGAACTAGAAATGCCGGATGCTTATAGGCCCTGAAATGGGCTGCAAAGGAGGTGACGCTAGCTTCATCTGCAGGGGGTAGAAGGTCAACTGGACCTTTACCGGACGGGATTTGCATTTCCCTACTCAGTGATTATTTCATAATACTGCTAGCAGTTCTCTCCAATTTCCAGAGTTGTAAATAATCCTCATAGAATTAGGTAACCCATATGAGTTTGCTCAAGACATTACATTGGTTTCTGCTGAAGCGCAATTATTTTCCTGTAGGTCTTCACTATCATGATCTGTTTTTTCTCTTTGTTCTTCTTAAGCACCTCTTCACACTCATGTATTGAGCACGAGTATGGGTCAGGAGTGCTGAGAAGGGGGCTGGCCCGCAACGGAGGCCTTCTGCCCTCCTGATGCTCACGAGTAACTCAGTTTTGAGGAAGACTGCTGTCTGATACAACAGGTGGGAGCTAATGAAAAACTCTGGGTTCTTCTTGAAGTGATTCTTAGCCTTGGGACTAACCCAGAGGGATCCCCAAAGGAGGTGGCAGCTTGTCAATGTCTGGCTCCCCAGATATCACTAGTGCAACTTGTTGATGAAACAAGCTGAATTAACTGCTTACTCTGGTAAGAAGGAACACTCTCTCCCAAACTTTGGCAAAGTCCCCGAGAGGGGAAGTAAAGGTCAGAGTGAATTCCTTAACACCCTGCTCTTGCCATCTTGAATGTTTTAGTGATTTTGAGGGAAGTGTACCGTATTTTCTGTTTTGCTCTGAGTCCTGCAAATGTAGCCAGCCCCATGACTGTGTGTTGTGTTCCTGATATGGCAAAACGTTATAAGGTTACAGATGAAGGGTTCATTAAATTTTTCTGAGAGGGAAAGTGTGATAGAGACAGTCAATCAAGTGAATCAGAGCTTAGTTTTCAGAGTGAATAAAAGTCCATACAGCAGAGAATGCTCGGTTGAGGGCACATAACGGTGGAGGGGACCCAAGCCACTCGTTAAGCTTAGACATGGCAGGTCCTTTGTCTAAGTTCTGTGTACTGAGGGCTGTGCTGGGTCATAGGATGGAGTGAGCCAGATGCCAGAGGACTTTGAACACTGAAAATAAGTGGCCGGGAGCCACTCGGCACCGCGGGGGAAACACGAATGTCATTTGAGAGGAGCAGTCACAGGCTGGGCAGCAGATTTTGGACAGCCACTCGGAAGCGGGCTGACCTGGGATTTTGAAGGGCAATATTTTAGTTCAAGCATGGCAGAAGAATGTACATGCAAATTCTATTCAATTCTGTCATTTTTATGCAAAAAGGACACAAATGGTTTTCAGAATTATTCTCTGGAGACAATGCTAATGGAGACCCCCTCAAGGGAGGAAGCCACAGGCTTGCTGAGAGCTGGTTCAGGGTTGAAAGTATAAGAATTCGCCTCAAGAACCAGAGGGGAAAAGCTGGTTCAGAGTTGAAAGTATAACAATTTGCCTCAAGAACCAGAGGGGAAAACCCAGAAGTGCTGGCCGTCCTGCGACGTTCCAGTCGTCCCTAAACCGTGCCTGGACTGGGAGGGGAGGGAAGCAGGTGTGGCAGGCCCCTCACTGAGCCGCTCGCTTGGTGTCCCCTCCTTTCGTTTTCCTCTTTCTGCTGATTTGTTTCCAGCAGCAACCAGGTGTTAAAGGATAATTTTCCCAAAAAGGTAAAATCATGACTTCCATACAGATATAAAATGAACACCTGCCAAAGATTTTACTTAACTCATTAGCAAGAGAACCAGTAAGGTTTTACAGCTGCTTCAAAGGAGAATTCAAGGTACGATACTTTTATAGATTAGGAATGCTGAAATAAATTTACAAACAGGTGAAAAGTGGATTTTTCTACAGTGGGGAGAGGGACTTTCCTCTGCTCTGTGTTTGCATGTGTGGACAAGCAGCTTCTGTTTCTGCAGAGTTAAAGAATAACCTCCAGGCTCCTCTGTCCAGGGGATCCTCCAGGCAAGAACACTGAAATGCTCTCCCACCCCCTTCTCCAGGGGATCTTCCCAACTCAGGGGCTGAACCCAGTTCTCCCGCATTGCAGGCAGATGCTTTACAGTTTGAGCTACTGGGGAAGCCACATAAAATAACCTAGTTGAAAAATGTCTCATCTTCCCTGGTGGTCAAGTAGCTAAAACTCCATGCTCAAAAGGCAAAGGGCCCACATTCGATCCCTGGTCAGGGAAACAGATCCCACATGCCCAGCTAAGAGTTCATATGTGGCAACTAAAGATCCCAGGTGCCGCAACGAAGACCAGGCACAGCCAAATAAATAAAATGAATAAAAGTAAGTATTTTTTAAAAGGACCCACTCCCGTAGAATAAAACAATCCCTGGAGAGGCTCCAGCGTTTCACTGAAACGACATCGAGGCGTCTCTCTTACACATTCTGAGGTCTTTATTTTTTCCATGCAGAGGGTTTCTTGTGCCCCTTTGCCTCAGTGGGAGCTTATATTTCGGAGGATCAGAACCAACAATATTGTCATCCTCCTTTCTTCCACGCAGTGAAACATTAAGCCTTGGAAGAGGCTCTACTTGGAGGCTAGGAAGAGTGGAGGAGAGCGAGCGGGAATTCTGCAGTGCTGCCAGGAAGGCAGGGCTCTTCAGAACTCAGTGGCGGATCCTGTGGGGATGGGTTGGGGGGATAACTGGATAACCGGAGCCCTGATACCTGGGGGCCCAGAGACGGGGCGGGGCATCGAGCCCTAACTATCCACTGATGACCAGGATGGCCGTGAAATCCATCATCCAAACCAGCACATGAAGGGCTACCAGTGCACCAGGATAAGCCCTCATCACCCCTCAGCCCCGCTTTGTGTCCCTGAACCGGAAGATCGTATCTGAGCTGACAATGCCAGACAACCTTCAAGCCCTGAAAGGGGATTTCATGATAACAGCCCTCAGGCGCTGGTTTCGGAAGGTCCGCGCATGCTCGACAGACATAAATGAAACTGCTTCCAAGAGGTGTTTGGGTTTTGTGCTGACAGACCTTCAATACTTCAGAGCAAGGAGTTAACTTAATCCTAGAAGAGCGACTTTTTAGGAGTGATGCCTTAGCAGCTGGAAAAGCAGACTGTTCCTGGGGGTGGGCGTGAAGAGCTGTACGTGGCTGGGCATTGCAGTCGTCTTGGTCGGAACAGTGTACGTTTGAAATGCACTCTGCAGTCCCCGGTGGCATCTGCCTTACTGACGGGAAGCCTTTGGTAACACCCAGAGGTAACACGCGCATGAATGGGTGGCCAGTTCCTTCCAGGATAAATCGCAGTTTCCTGTTGTTTAAGGGATGCACTTTCCTAAGTTAGCTAATGTGTGTGTGAGTGACTCAGTTACGCCTGACTCTTGCGATCCCATGGACTGTAGCCCATCAGGCTCCTCTGTCCATGGAATTTTCCAGACAAGAATCCTGGAGTGGGTGGCCGTTCCCTTCTCCAGGGGGTCTTTCTGACCCAGGGATGGAACCCGGGTCCCCTGCACTGCAGGCAGATTCTTTGCGTCTGAGCCAGGGGTCAGCCCATTGTGCTAAACCTCAGAATATAGCAGACCCAGTAAACTGTCTTATTCACCGCCCAGCCTTCCTGTCGGCACCACCAGGCACGCCCGCGGTGTGCTGTGAGGTCCAGGGCTGCTTAAAGCAAAGCCTCCTGTGCCTAGGACTGCACCACCAGCTTCTGCCACTGTCCCCCTCATAACAGGGGCCCTCGAGGGGGCAAACAAACCTTCCTCCGCAGGTCTCAAGTGTAGCCAGCCCAACATTTGATTCAAAGACAGGTAATAATTCTTGTCTACTTGAATTGTGCAGTGAAAACTGTCTGATGGGAAATGAAGATAGAGAGAGGCCATATCCCCAGCCATAGGCATCTAGGGCTGGGTTCTTATCAATGTGCGTTCCATGGATCCTTTTGTAGACTGTGGAAATCAAAGAATGCCCTCTCAGAATAATAATGTGAAGTGCACACCATAGATTTACAATCAAAAGTCAATCATATTAAAACATAATTATAAAAATTTTTAAATTGCCATTTATAATATGCTGACATATTTATTTTACTAACACACTAAGAAATAAGACCCAGTAGCAGGTCTAATAACTGTTAGAATTGAAAACAGTGATGAGAGGAGAGGACGTGCTGAGGGGTCTGCGGAAACCCATGGGCACAGCGATTCCACTGGGTGAGGGGCACAGGCACTTTCACTCCACTGTGGGGTGCTGCCCATGCTTCTAACTGCAGGGATGATAAATCTAAGTAGTGATAATGAAAATGAAGACATGGGTGTTTTTTGCTTTTTTTGATTTTTTTTTTTTGCCTCTGAGTGTATAGATTCCTTGGATTTGTCTTTGAACTCTTGAGGTCTTATTATTGTTCAATCACTGAATCATGTCCAACTCTGCTACCCCATGGACTGCAGCACGCCAGGCCTCCCTGTCCCTCACTGTTTCCTGGGGTTTGCTCAAACTCATGTCTGTTAAGTCATTGATGCCATCCAACCGTCTCATCCTCTGTCATCTCCTTCTCCTCCTACCTTCTGTCTTTCCCAGCATCAGGGTCTTTTCCGAAGAGTCAGCTCTTCACATCAGGTGGCCAAAGTACTGGAGCTTCAGCTTCAATGTCAATCCTTCCAATGAATATTCAGGACTGATTTCCTTTAGAATGGACTGGTTGGATCTCTTTGTAGTCCAAGGGACTCTCAAGAGTCTTCTCCAACACCACAGTGCAAAAGCATCAGTTCCTTGGTGCTCAGCCTTCTTTATGGTCCAGCGCTCACATGTATGGACCCACATTTGAGAATCTCCTTCTCTGGGGACACTGTTCCCCACCTCTGTTCTCATAGACTGTTAGCAACCATCTGTGAACTGACTTTTCCGCAGGCCCAGCCAGGCTGATAATCCCGTTTTCAGGTCCTCTTTGGTTTGTGAGTAAACCCCCTGCAGTGTGGACTCCGAGCACGGGGGAAGCTGCTCCCGGATCCCACATGCCCTGCCTCTCCTGCTTCTCCTCCTGGGCCCTCAGCCCCTCCTGGGGGTCTGGAGCCTTTATTCACTCTCCCCTTACGGCACAGAGCCTTGGAGTACGTCATTTTAACATCTCAGCCGATGCTGAACTGTTCCCACTTTGTCTTTAAAACAGCTTATTGGTTGCGGACTGCATGGCAGTACTGATATTCCATAGAAGAGGCGTCCAGGCAGCTGGGGCCACAGCAGCGGGGGTGCCCAGGAGAGCCCCAAACAAAGGGAGCGGCAGCACCCTGCCCCGTGCGGTTGTTTTTTAATTGAATTAATCCGTGGATTTTGGCTGTGCTGGGTCTTCGTTGCAGTGCGGGCTTTTCTCTGGTTGCAGCCAGCGGGGGCTGCTCTCGAGCTGTGGGGGGTGGGTCTCTCGGTGCAGCGGCGTCTCTCGGTGCTGAGCCCGAGCTCTGGAGCGCGTGGTCTTCGGAAGCTGTGGCTCCTGGGCGCTCTGGAGCACGGCTCCATCGCTGTGGCTCACTGGCCTGGGCTCTCCGTGGCACGTGGGCTCTTCCTGGACCAGGGACCACACCCGTGTTTCCTGCGCTGGCAGGCAGGCTCTTTACCATTGAGCCACCAGGGACGCCCTACGTTTCCTCCTTGAGAACCTGTGGCTCCGTCTTTGGGGCTTCTCAGCATGTTCTGAGGCCTCGTGTGCACGCACATTTTGAGGTGCTTGCCTCCTAGAGCACTCAGAATGAGATCCAGTCTCTCTACTCTGGCCCGAGATCCTCTCTGTTTGCCTGGGACGGCCTTGATAAGCGCTGGTTCCCCTTCTTCATTATGAGTGAGAGCCCCTCCCCTGTCAGAGCGATCCCAGTCTGAGAGGTGGACGGTGTGGCCATCACACTGCCTGCTGCCGGGTCACTCAGCTCGCTCTTCAGGACTAAGACGCCCACTTCCCCAGGGGCTGGGAGTGGATGGCCTCTGGCTCTCAGTGAGCTCTTATCTGGAAATTGCCTTCAGGTGAAGAGCATCACTTTGGACAGCTCGTGATCCTCCCCTTTCTTGGGCTAGCTGGTCAATGAAGGGGGGAGGGTCGGCTTAAGGTCTGGCTTCATTTGGAACAGGGGGGAGGGGGGCAGGGCACGGGCAGGGCACAACCTGTAAACAAATGGCACAGCTGTAGGACGTGGTAAAGACTGGTTAGAACCACCGGGGTCCAAGATGATGGAAGGTTCAACTTCCAGCAGACCTTGAGCCTCATTATATTCTCATTGTAATACATCAGCACGTTCAGTGACATACCCACCCACCAGTGCCGTGACAGTTTTGAGGCTAACCGTGAAATGCCAAGAGGATGGTGGCCCAATTCCTGGAAAGGCCTATGTGGCCCTTCCCCCAAATAATTGGAATAATCCTTCCCCTCATCTCATTAAGCTATGAAATTACCCAGCCTGAAAACACTGGCCTAGCCGTATTTCAAGGCTCGCTCTCCTGCCTTCCGAGATGGGCCACTCTGTCTGTGGAGCGTTGCTGTCTACATCGGTGCACTTCTTCTCTATCACGCCATCTCCAGATTCTTTCTCGATGAAGCAAGAACCTCAGACTTCCCGGGAACACAGTGACCGAAGGGCCCCACCTCTGCTGAGGAGTCCCCGGCCAGCTCAGCACGTGTGCGTCTGGCCCTGCTGCAGCCTCCCTGCAGCTCAGCTTCTCCCGGAGCTCAGTGCCTCCTACACATCTCCGCAGGGTGTTGCCCTCGGGGATGTCCCGCAGGCAGAGCTCCACCCAGGGGCTGTTTCTCCATGCTCCTGGCGGCTCTGGGCTCTGGGCTCTCGGCCCGACCACCACTGTGACCTTATCTGGCCTTCTGGCCTTTTCTCGCATCCTGACGGCCTTGCCTCCTCTGGCGTCCACTGTTCCTTCTGCTGCTTGTCTGCTCCTGTCCCCAGATTGTCGCATGTCAAGCTCCTTCTGGTCCTTCTCGAATCTCATCTCCTCAATGAGGCCTTTTCTTCCCTGAGACTATGCAAACGGTCGCTTTCCCCAAAGCCTTTCTCTACCGCATTCTTTTAATTTCCTCCATGGACCCATCACTGACTGGAACTATCTTGTTCATTTATTTGCTTTCTTACTGATGGTCTCTGGAATGTTTGGGGGATGAAATCTCATTTGTCTTTTCACCCTGAATCTTCAGTATCCAGAAAGCTCCACGTACGGCATGAACTCCACTAACCTGAATGTCTACGGTGCACATCGACACACAGAAGTATATCTGAAGAGCGGGGCTGCAGTTGGCCCGGTCACCCCAGATACAGCACTGCGGTGTCGGGGCAGCTGGCCCCAGAGCGGGATCCGTCTGTGTTACTTCATAAAATGCCTCCTTCTGCCTGGAAACCCTCCCACTTCTCTTGGGAATGAATCGTGTCTTCCATCTCTATGACCCTGTGTCTCCTCACCTGTGATGGACTGGTCTAAGAAGTGAATGGACTGTGTCCCACTTAGTAGCATTTGACCTCTGGCAACTTGTCTGTTGTTGCTAGGGCCGTCCGGCCTGTGCGCATGCTCAGTGGCATCTGACTCTGTGTGACCCCGTGGACTGTAGCCCACCAGGCTCCTCTGTCCATGGGGTTCTCCAGGCAAGAGTAGTGGACAGGGTTGCATTTCCTCCTCCAGGGATCTTCCCGACCCAGGGGTGGAACCCACGCCTCCTGTGTCTCCTGAATTGGCCGGCAGACTCTTTACCATTGAGCCACGTGGGAAGCTCACTGCTATTAACAGTGATCCTCAGTAATAAAATTGATAGTTATTCTCTTTTTAGTTTTATTACTTCATTATCTTTTGCTATATAATATTTTTTCTTTTATGTGGGATCTTAGTTCCCTGACCAGGGATCAAACCCGTGCTCCCTGAATTGGAAGGCAGAGTATTAACTATTCAGTTCAGTTCAGTTGCTCAGTTGTGTCCGACTCTTTGCAACCCCATGAATCGCAGCACGCCAGGCCTCCCTGTTCATCACCGTCTCCTATTAGGCCACCAGAAAATTCCCTACCATAGAATGTTTTTGACTAGGCTTCTTATCATTATAAATACAGAATCATGAGATCTTAGATTAAAAGGTTTAGAAAATGTAAACTGGGCCATGAAGACAGGCCCAGTGGCCTTAACCCCAACCTCAGCTCCAGGCTCCTGTGTCCGACCAAGGCTCAGAGCAGTAGTAAGTCTAGTGGAGGTGCTGGGTGCGTGTACACTGCGTGCCTGACCCCCCCTGCTGAAGGAGCACTCAGACCCTGTCTGCGCCCCAGCGATGCAGAATTTGTTTTTTTCAGAGTGGGCTCTCCACACAGTCATCTATTTATTCTGATATTTGAAATATCCATCTAGGATGTCTCCAATTTACTGGTATCTTAGTTTAATAATCTTCAATAGTAAACAATCTTAATCAGTTTTTAAACACATAACCTGTTTATTTACTGCCGGCTTCCCTGTGGCTCCCTCTGCCTGTGGGGAGTGGGGACTGCCCTCTACTGCAGGGCTCAGGCGTGGCTGTGATGGCCCCTCTGGTTTCAGAGGGCGGGCTGCAGGCGTCCGGGCTTCAGCAGGTGCAGCTCGCAGGCTGGTGCAGCGCTGGCTCAGCCGTTGTGGCTCCAGGCTCAGCTGTTCTGGGGCATGTGGAATCTCCCTGGACCAGGGATCAAACCCATGTCCGCTGCACTGGCAGTCAGATTCTTACCAAACGCACCAACAGGGAAATCCCAACAGTAAATAATCTTAGAGTTCTAGAATGGTAAATAGAAGGTGGCCTTCCTCATGATTTTACTTGATGATGAAGTTTAGCTCCAAAAGAGGATCCATTCCCACCCCACCCATGAATTTGTTTTAAAAAACAACAGTGAACTGAGTTTTTTGACAAATCAGAGCAATTCAAATTCTTATTCTAGTTGCTGTTGCATTAGGTAGAGTGTCTCCCAATGAATTCCAAAAAAGTATTCTTAGCACTAGAATTTAGATGTAAAATCATGAGGGTCATTTCCCTGGCTTTTCTCTAATCTGGAAGGAGGACAACTGACAGAGGTTTAAGGAGGATTCTTTGTCCAATTAGTCTTCAACATGAAAGATTATTATATCTTTCTTTTATCTGAGAAATGGCCTCAAACAGGAATCTTCTCCGGTGCTGGAGAAATTCTTGCTGACACACTCAGAAAGGCTAGGCAAGCAACTTACTGGCATAATTGGCAAGGATGTTACATCTCATCCACTTAATATAATTAAATCTGATTATATATAATTACTCCCTTCCATGGAAGAGTTTCCTTGAAAGGTTAAACACATTGATGGCTGGGAGTGGAGATTTCACTTTCCCACATTGACCATAGGTAGAAATAAAAATCTGTTGAACCCCTGTATCTGACATACTTATTCAAATATATATTTCTTTTCCCTCCTCAAATGCATTTAACTTCTCACCAAAGAACTATAATCAAGATTAATGGATCCCAAAACAGAAGCACATTTTCCTGTAAAAACCCCACATTCTATCTCTGGGTTTCCCTGGTAGCTCAGATGGTAAAGAGCCTGCCTGCAATGCAGGAAATTCGAGTTCCATCTCTGGGTCAGAAAGATGCCCAGGAGAAGGATATGGCCACCCACTCCAGCGTTCTTGCCTGGAGAATCCCATGGACACAAGAGCCTGATGGGCTCTAGTCCATGAAGTCACACAGTCGGACAGGACTGAGCGACTAACACTTTCACTTTCTTTCTCTATGACTTTTATCTTCCTATTCTCTTAACATGTAAATTCACTTGATTCTAATAACTAACAAGAGGTGAGTAAACTCGTTGAAAAACTTTGGCATTGAAATTTTGTTGGGTAAAGTAAGCAAAAGGGGAAAAATAGCAGAGCAACAATTAAGCTGTCAAAACAACGTTTTCCTGACTTCCCACCATCCTTTCCCCAGTTTTTCCTCCTTTAATCTCAGATGTGTCTGCTTTCCTGACTGTGAAGTAGGTGGAGTCATCTTTAAGCTCTTAAGCAATAGCTGCCCATCATAGAGAAAAAGTCTATGTCCTCACAGGGACTCAGGGTCCATTCATTCTCTGGCTTTCTTTCCCTCTGGCTTTTGTTTTAACTTCCTGCCTCCTGAGTCCTTTGTGATCCTATGACATACCGTCAGCTTCCTATTAAAAGCCATTGTTTGGGGCTTCCCTGGTGGTCCAGCGGTTAAGAATCTGCCTTCCAAGGCAGGGGATGTGGCTTGATCGCTGGTCAGGGAACTAGGATCCCACATGTTGTGGGACAACTAGTCCCGCCCGCCCCACGGCTAGCCCCGCCCGCCCCACGGCTAGCCCCGCCCGCCCCACGGCTAGCCCCGCCCGCCCCACCGCTAGCCCCGCCCGCCCCACCGCTAGCCCCGCCCGCCCCACCGCTAGCCCCGCCCGCCCCACCGCTAGCCCCGCCCGCCCCACAAAGGCGCTGCTTTATTCTTCCCGAGGTCCTCCGTCGGCACGGCTCCTCCTCCGTCTTTCACGCCTCTCCTGTGTTTTCTGTCTCCTCCCAGGAAAAAAGGAAGCCGGTGGACCGTTGCTGCTTCTGTCCTCACTCACAGCTGATCTGTTCAGCTCGGCTCAGTTGCTCAGTCGTGTCCGACTTTGCGACCGACCCCATGAACCGCGTGAGAGCACCTAGATTATCTCATAATTCCATATTATGTTCTGAGAAAGTCCATACTTAGGCTTATTGATGATTACCTCTCCCACCATCATCATGAGATTAATTTTTAACTCCACAATAAGCCATAACATAAGCAAAATAAATAACTGGAAAGTAACTTTTAGTAAACTTCTTAATAAAATACATACCTTCTTAACAAAATTAAGGAAAAGCACTGCCCTTGATTTATATGATAATTGCATTCCTGGAAATTTCACTATTATTAAAAATTACCCCCAGATACGTATTTCTATATATTCAGTGTTGTTGCTGTTTAGCTGCTAAGTTGTATCTACCTTCTTAGGACTATCTAACCCTTTGGACTATAGCTCACCAGGCTCCTCTGTCCATGGGATTTCCCAGGCAAGAGTACTGGAGTGGGGTGCCATTGCCTAGACATTACAATAAAGGCGCCCCCCCACCAGATTTCCAAAATGCCCACCTCCAGGAGATGGCATTGCCTTTACCGACCGCCAGTACTCTAAAGGAATTTGGATGGAGTGTTCCTTCCCCGACTTTGGGGCCAAGGGCCCTTCTGAGCAAAAGCACAATAGTTACCATCTTGTGCTTTCTCCCAAAGGCATAGGTTGTAAGGAAGCTCAGTTCTTGCCCTTTGTAACTGACACAGGGTAAGATGAATGTTCACCCGCATGCAGACATATTAACGGAATCACCGATGCTTTTCCTGATGACCATGTAGGCTTTATGAGTGTGGCTTTCTCCATGTGGAATTTAGGGAGGAAAAAAAAAAAGGGAGAAAAGGCAAAAGCGATCTTCTTTTGCTGCATATATTTTAGCCCCATTATGTGTGAGTGTACTAAATTTACAGGAAGGTCTACGTAACCACAAACAAGATGAGGAAAATTTACTCCTAACAGGCAAGGTATAATCTCCCTAAAAGGGACCTTGAAGTAGACGTATTCAGCTGTACATTTAGGTTATTTTGCTGTCAGGGGAAGCTGAAGGAAGATTTGCAGGCAAATGCTAACCTGAAATGCAGACACAGCCGCATGCAAATATCTAGGGCACGATTTTGTTTTGGTTAAGTGGAAGACCTTCATCTTTCTTGCAAAGTTTTAGCTCCTGGTAATAAACAAGTTTCTTTCTTAATGATCAGATTCTCCTTCTTTAGTCTTTCCATTTTTTTAGCTTGCCCCCCTCCCCCGAACATTCTTAGCTATTGAATCCTTGTTTCTCAGGAGGGCTGAAGATGAATGATTTTATACAATTGTGACAAGCTCTTCCTTCTGGGTGCCCCAGATTCTTCATCTATAATATAGGGAAGGAAGTTTGAACGAGACTCTTTAATGGCCCTTCCAACTCTAGAGCTTAGGTTTCAGGGACCTTAAATCTAGCTGAATGACCCTGTATTTAATAGCAAGCATATGCTTCTAATAAGTGGGTAAAGTGACTGATTTTTCCAGTAGGGAATTAGGTGGCGCCCCCCGCCCCCCACGCTCAGATGTCTCCTCTGCTGTGTTTATCTCAGTTTAGTCTCTCCTCTCTGCAGCGGATAATCTGGGTTAGAATCGCAGGCGGATTCCTCAGTAGCTGGGTGACCTTGAGGCAGTCACGGAGCACCTCAGAGCCTCAGTTTCTTCAGGCATGAAACAGAGATAATTTTGGTTTCTGTAGAGATCATAGGAGGAGCAAATACCTCTGCGCCTATTAGCTGGCCACCATCATCCCCAGCATATGGTAGAACTCCGCATCATGACTTTAAAAAAAACTATTTAAAAAAATTTTAAGAATTTATTCATTTATTATTTTTGGCTGTGCTGGGCCTTTGCTGCTGTGCGTGGGCTTTCTCTAGCTGCGGGAGTGGAGGCTACTCTCCTGACGTGGTGCTCAGGCTTGGGGCGCACGAACTGCAGTAGTCCCGGGGCATGTGGGATCTCCCTGGACTAGGGATCATTGTATCCCCTGTGTTGGCAGGCGGATTCTCAAGCACTAGACCCCCAGGAAGCCCTTCACTTGCTCTGTGCATCCCCAGTTCCCAGCACGTGGGGGACATGCTTTCAAACCCCAATGAACTGAATAAGGTCACCTCCCTCCTGGCCACTTCTCCAAACTCACTGTTTCCTATTGGCAGGGCTTGCTGTAAATTGTCTCCAGTCTTTCAGAGATTTGGATTTTTAATGAATTTCTGAAATCATATTGAATCTGGCAGTGCCTGCCCCCCGCCCCCCAAATACGAGGGAGTATTTTCCCAGCCTGTCCTTTGCGGCTCTGTGGTGGTTCTGCCCACACATTCCGGGAGTTACCCCCACGTGACAGCTTCACAGCACAGTCATTCCACTCCGTCCATAACCTTGAGAGAGGGGCGCTCAGGGTTCCCATTAAAAGGTAACAAATGAATGTCTGAGTCTTTCCATTCGCCTCAAATATATGGACTTTTTAACCCTGGGAGCATTTTACGTTTCCATTATAGAAATGATGTGTTGTGGGCTTCAGTCTCCCCTAAATTGAAAGAGTTCTGCTATATCCTTCAGATGCTAAGGGCTGCTCTCTCCCTTCCCAGAACGAGTACACTCATTCTTCCAGGAGTTTCAAACGTGAATCTGCAGCAGCAGGCCAACACCGGAGCTACGGACTGTCCTGTGCGCCCTCAAGATTCATGTCTTGCAACCGAACCCCTTCTGGATGGTAGCATAAGGGTGGAGCGCCCCATCAGTGCCACTTACAGAAGCAATGCTGGAGAGCCCCCACCCCCTCTGCCATGTGAGGACACTGCAAAGAGATGGCAGCCCATGAAGCAGGAAGCAGGCACCCACGAGCCTCCACGCCTGCCGTGCCTTGCTCTTGGGCTTCCCAGCCATGGAATGCACAAACCTTTGTTGTTATAGCCATCCAGTCTAGCGTGTGCTATTACAGCTCCCAGAGTGGACGAAGGCAGCTAGGACAGAGGGAATGTGACGCGGCCTTAGGTGCAAAACCCAAGAGGCCACCGAAAAACCTAGCAATCCAGATAAATCATACTTTATTTGATGAGATATGTTTATTTACTTATTTGGCTGTGCCGGGTCTTGGCTGTAGCACGTGAATTCACACTTGCGGCATGTGGGATCTGGTTCCCCGGCCAGGGATCGGACTGGGGCCCCTGCCTTGGGAGCGTAGAATCTTAGCCACTGGACCACTAGGGAAGTCCCCAGATAAACATTTTAATGCAATAGTTTTAAAAGTCAAAATTAATTTAAAATCCCATGATGAGACTTCCCTGATGGTACAGTGGAGAAGAATTCACCTGCCAATGCCATGGACACGGGTTGGATCCCTGGCCCAGGAGGATCCCACACGCTGTGGGACACCTAAGCCCGAGCACGACAACGGCTAACACCTGCAGGCCCAGGGCCCAGCAGCGGGAGGAGCTGCCGCGGGGAGGAGCCCGCAGGCCCAGGGCCCAGCAGCGGGAGGAGCCACTGCAACGAGGAGCCCGCGTGCTGGGACGCAGAGCAGCCCCACTCGCTGCGACTAGAGAAAGCGCACACAGCAGTGAAGACCAAGTGCAAAAAAAAAAAAGAATCCCATGATGAATGAAAAATCAAAATTTTAAAGAAAGATTGGGTGAAGAGTAGTGTTAAGGTTAGCCATGAGTTAAAGGAATTAGTAATTGTTCACTACAAAGTTAAATTTTATTTATCATGGATGTTTTGGTATCAATCTTGATTGAAAAATACTGCATTATGATGCGATGCCCCCGGATGACTAAATGTTCTGGCATTCCGTCTTCCATCCTTAGATGTTGTGTCCGAGCTCATGTTTCTCTTCTCTCGTGTTAGTCTTTGCCCTTAAAGAGACGGTTATCCATTCCTCTTTACTCTGTGTTCAGGAAATTTCCTTTGCTTGCTTTTTGAGCACAAAAAAAAAAAAAAAAGAAGAAGAAGAAGAAAGAAAGAAAAACACTACAGGAATCATTCTCAACTCTTGGTCAAAGAGAAGTGGCAGAAGTGTTGGCCCGTGGACCACAGTCACTGGCTGCCCTCTGCTCTAGGCCAAAGCCAAACTACCCAGCTCTTACGATTGTCGTGAGACAATCTGAGAATGTCTTTCAACAAAATGATTCAAAGTATCTTCTAGAAGGTAATTTAAAAATGTGAGTTTCTTAGATGAGAGTCACGATTTTTATAGACATGTAGAGAGAGTGGATTAAGAGAACCACAGATCTGCTGTTCTAAACAGCCAGCTTACATTAGGCGCCCCCTCTAAACCTTCTAATGTTGTGTAATTATCTGTGTTGAGCATTTAATCTGCCTGTAGTTAGTCTGCTTTCTCGTCTGGACTGACAGTCTGTGGTGGCAGAGCTTCTGTCCATCTTGTACTCTTGACCCCCTGGACACATTTGGTGCAAAGCAAGGTGATGATGAATGTTTGATGAATGCATAAACCCATATTTACATCCCAAGAAATAAAGCAGAATTTTCTGTATTTCAGGCTGACCGATAAATACTATGTTTGTCAACACAAGCATGGTTTTGCAGCAATTTATGGAGACACTAATCCACTAGGGAAAACAACATTGTTTCATTCTTCTTCAGAGGAAAGATGGTCCAACATCAACAGACAGCAGTAAAATACTCTTTTGTTTGATGTAAGTTATTAACTACTTTCCATAAAATCAAAAATAAAAAGAAAGACTTAAATGGTTATATCTTGCTTTTAAATGGATAAAATAAAGTATTTCCATACTTTCTGAATAAACCAAGAATCTCAAAGTCTAAATTTACTACTGAGCTGGGTTTTTACATGAACCAGTCACTTTGTTAACATAAGGAAAGATCCTGGGCCAGATAATTCAGCTTTAAGATCAATGTTGCTCAATTATTTAGTAATAAATCCTTCTAGAGCAGCATTGTACAAGCACTGTGCCTTTAAAAACATAGGATTGGAGGGAGATGAGATGGCAACTTTTTGATCAGATGAGACTATGGGGGGAGGTGATAAATTTCTGTAGGTGCCAGCAACGCTGATGCCGCTCAGAAATGATGCTAGTATTTTGTCTATACATTAAAGGCTGAATTGCAAAGTATTTGGCATCTTTTCAGTGCAAAAGCCATCTCATGGAATCCTCAAATTCTGAAGTCAGTACGGAAGGCAGAAATCATCTGCAGGGTGAACTAGCTGGGAAGAGCTCTTAGGAGGCCATCCTATTGGAAACTGACATCCATTCAGTCAGTGATGCAATCTGGCCGCTTTTGCTCTTGCGTATGAAGAGATCTCTGTTTTTCTGTGTAAGCATCCCCAGAAGCAGTTGCCTTGTGTTTTTAGGCAAGGCTGTAGAAAAGAGAATTCTGCTTCATTAAGCCCTGGCGAGTCTGATGGTTATATTGCAGAAGGCAATGAAGAAGGGAGATGGAGAAAGAAAGAGCAAATCTGTGTTTCTTACATCACTCTTACTCCGGAATGATTTACTCACTGGTTGCATGGAGGGAGTGGTTGCTTGCACTGTTGCAGGCATTTCTGACGCTCTGTGGATTGACTTCCACTCAACCACCTTGCTGGATTAATTAACTCCCATGTTCCTTCTGGAAAGCATCCTGACTCCTTCTGCCTCCACGCTGAAGACTCTGGGCTTCAGAGTCTTCTAGAGAAGACTCTAGACTAATCTTTAGTTTTCCCACACACTTCCATTAAACCTTGGTGCTTGCCAAGTGTTCACTGTGTTGTCTTAAATCTGTTCATGGTAATTGTACTTGCTATTATAATTATATCATTTAATTAATTATTATAAAAATTGTAAGTGTGAAAAGAGAATTATGTCTATGAAAACTAAATTGAACACCTTGGAAAAAAATGATAAAGGCACTCAGCTAAGAGATGCTATCCAATTAGGTATGAGGGAGGCAAATGTTAAGATAGTGAAAATATCACACAAATCCAGTCTGAATTCAAGTACAGTAAGAGTCTTCTAAGGCGCTGCAGCATTTTCAAGAAACTGCTGCTCATCTAGTTAAGTTCCGTAGGGAGCACAGGATTGGTTAGCCTGAGGTCGTCAGCATCTGCACTGGAAGAAGAAAGGCGTGGATGCTCAGAGACCATTCCCTGAGTTTCCAGAGCAGCCACACTGGAGGGCACTGCGGCTGGCTGCCCTTGGTACTAGAGGTAATGCGAACGGCACCCTCAGAGTAGATGGCGCTCCTGCTGATCCTTGCCAAAGGGGCTTTTCTCTCTCAAAACCAAAACCGCCTCATTAGTCAGTCATGGGCACCTGGTCCTGGAGAGTAGCCAGCAAAGCAGGCCAGACACAACTGGTGGGAGCGGGAGTTGTTCAGTTCTCGAGGAGGGCAGTTCTATCAGAAATTAAACACTATATGCACTTTGAGCAAGACTTTCTTCTTCTAGGAGGTCATGTTTTTATTAATTGATTTTATTTTTGGCCACAGTGGGTCTCTGCTGCTTCCTGTGGGCTCTCTCTAGTTGTGGCGAGTGGGGGTTCCTCTCTCTGGTGTGCATGCTTCTCACCACGGGAGTGTCGCGTGTTGGGCGTCACAGGTTCAGGAGTCTGCAGGTTTCAGTGGCTGCTACACTGGGCTCAGCAGCTGTGGCTCACAGGCTTAGCCGCCTCGTGGCATGTGGCATGCCCACGCCAGGGACTGAAACCAGAGTCCTTCGCACTGCAAGGGGAATTCTGACCAGTGGACCACCAGGGAAGCCCTCAGTTCAGTTCAGTTCAGTTCAGTTCAGTCGCTCAGCCGTGTCCTACTCTTTGCAACCCCAAGAATCGCAGCACACCAGGCCTTCCTGTCCATCACCATCTCCTGGAGTTCACTCAGACTCATGTCCATCGAGTCTGTGATGCCATCCAGCCATCTCATCCTCTGTTGTCCCCTTCTCCTCCTGCCCCCAATCCCTCCCAGCATCAGGGTCTTTTCCAATGAGTCAATCTTCGCATGAGGTGGCCAAAGGACTGGAGTTTCAGCATCAGCATCAGTCCTTCCAATGAACACCCAGGACTGATCTCCTTTAGTATGGACTGGTTGGATCTCCTTGCAGTTCAAGGGACTCTCAAGAGTCTTCTCCACACCACAGTTCAGAAGCATCAATTCTTCCCTGGTCGGTTAGTTTTAAGAAATTCTTGGGCTTCCCTGGTGGTCCAGTGGTGAAGACGGCGCACTTTCCCTGCAGGGGGCACAGGTTTGATTCCTGGCTGAGGAACTAAGATCCCGAAAGCTGAGTATCAGGGCCAAAAAGAGGAAAAAAAAAAAAAAAAAACAGCAATTCTCATTTATGTACTTGGAGATGCATGTTCAAATGTGTCCATTTTAGCAATGGAGGAAAATCTGAATGCCCCTCTTCCTCCATTCCTGTGTTATTTGAGCACAACCAAAATAATGTGGCTCATGGAAACTCAGGCTGGAAGAGACACACAATGCCCCTGAACTCAGGGAGCACGCCTTCCTGTGAGGTCTCAGGTAAACAGCCATGAGATGCACAAATAAATGTGTATCACGATATCGAGAAGTGAATAAGGCCGTGGAGACATTATTGATGATTCATTACGGAGTGCTCTTTAGCCATAACAAAAGAATGACACAGCCAATTTTTACTGATAAAAAAATTATCAGAACATTTTCAATTCTTTCCCCAAAAATAAATCACACGGCAGTGCAGTGTGAGTCGTGAGGCCACAGCCGTGAGCAGCCTGTGTGCTTGGGCACCTATGCGGCTCTGGCTGCTCAGAAGACACCTGGGAGTGTGTGCTTCTGCCGGGAGAGGGCAAGTGTGTATGTGAGGCGGGTGAGGAGTGAGAGCCGGGGAGGGTGCTCCTCTGGTTTGCCCTCGTGCACCTTCCCATTCTCCTTCGGTGTTTGCGAAAGAAGAAATCGACGCGCACTCGTCACTGCTTCTCTAAAGCTGATAACTGAGTGGGGCCGTGAAGAAAGGTACTGTCCTAATGCAAGGCTGAAAATCTAACCTTTCTGGAAGGCAAGGTCAACAGCTTTAAAAGCTCAGCTTTTGGAAGCAACAAGTTGACATCTAGGAATTTAGCCTAGAGAAGTAACCCATCGTGCGGAAAAAGATTTAAATCGAAGAATGTCCATTTCCAGGCTTTTTCCTTATAAACATTTAAAAATTTTTAAAGTGATGTCCACATAGGAAAATGATTAAATAAATCATGGCAGTTCTAAGGGACAGAATACTACAAAATTCAAAATCTTCCTTTGGGGACCGTGAACATAGACACACTCATGATATTGCAATTGGGGGGGGGGGTGGAAATAGAAAAGAAAAACAGACACTTGGCATAATCTAATATTGTAACAAGAATAGAATCCGCCTGAGAGGAGGCACGGCACCCACTCCAGGGCCCTTGCCTTTCAAATCCCAGGGACAGAGGAACCTGCAGGGCTACAGTCCATGGGGTCACAGAGGGTCAGGCTCAACAGAAGTGGCTTAGCCAATGCAGGAGACACAAGACACGCTGACTTGATCACTGGGTTGAGAAGATCCCCTGGAGGAGGAAAATGGCAGCCCGCTCCAGTGTTCTTCCCTGAAAAATTCCATGATCAAGAGGAGCCTGGTGGGCTGTAGTCCACGGGGTCACAAACAGCTGGACATGACTGAGCAGCTGAAAATACAGCCACGCATCTGCCTATGCATTTACGCGTGGGTTTAGGTATCTCCCCGTTTGCCCATTAATCCGTCCATACACATAACAGAAAACTGGAGTGAAAACCAAGGTCTTGGGGGCCTTTCCAGGTGGTACGGTCATTGAGAACCAACCTTCCAATGCAGGGGACGGGGGTTCAGTCCCTGGTGGCAGCACTCTGATCCCATGTGGCAAGGGGCAGCTAAGCCTGTGAGCCTCAGCTTGAGAGCCTGGAGGCTCGAGGACCCAAAGCAACAAGAGAAGCCACGTGCTGCAACAGAGATCCAAGCAGCCAGTAAATAAATAAATAAATAGATAATGGAGATCCAAGCAGCCAGTAAACATATAAATAAATAACAAATAAATGAAAGCGAGTTGTTTAAACGAAAAGAAACCCCAAATTTTACACTGATAGTGTATAATCATGTTCATTTTAAAATTAATTTTGTAAAATTTTCTAGGTGTCCGTGATGCAGAGGTGTTATTTTTATGAACATATGTACACATGGAGATACTAGTTACCGTACCGCAAATACAAAACACAGCAAGAACCTCTGTGTGGCAACCGTTAGCATCTCCTTTCCTTTCAGTGTTGCCAGCTCCAAAGATTATTAATCCTAAGGAAAATGTGCTACTATGACAGGTACTCTGAATTAGGTTTTAACTATATGGAATCGCAGTGTTCAAAGGGAAATTTTGGGAATTTTATGTGGTTCAACTTATTAGTCCTAGTATATTCTTCAATCCTAATGAAATTAGTCAGCCTCACTGATTCTTTTTTTTTTTCTAAAAATCAATTAATTGTTTAAATTGGAGGATAATTGCTTTACAATGTTGTGTTGGTTTCTGCCATACAACAACGTGCAGAAGTCACGTTACACATAGCCCCTCGCTCTTGAGCCTCCTGCCCTCGCCCACCACCCCTCTCGCCATCACAGAGCCCTGGGCTGAGTTCCCCGTGCTTCACCGCAGCTCCCCATGAGCTGGCTAGTTCTCACGCATCGCGTATACATGTCAACGCTGCTCTCCCAGACCGTCCCATCCCCTCCTTCCCCTGATGTGTCCACAAATCCACTCTCTCCTTCTCCTCTATCCCTGCCCTGCAAATCGGTTCATCAGAACCACTTCTCTAGATTCCGTATATATGTGTTAATGCATGATATTTGTTTTTCTCTTTCTGATTTCACTTTGGAGCTGGAAAAAGATATTGCATGCAAATTAAAATCAAAAGAAAGATGGAGTAGCAATACTCATAGCTCATTCTTTCTTGCAAAGAGCTGTCCTTTCTGGGCAGCTTTGCCATGAAGATGGTAACGCGCTTTGTCTTTGTGATATGGAAGGTCTCACTGGTCACACTGAGAGCCGCGGGCTTGATGCTTCACTGCGCTGTCACTGTTGTGAAGTTCGTAATGCCTTTTGTACAACGGACCCCATGTTTTCATGGGCACTGGGCCCCACAAATTTTATCATGATCCTAGACAGGAATGTTCTTGAGAACATGGGCTGTGATTTCAACCATGCATATAAAGAAGATAGTATTTTTGAAAACCCTAAGGGAGCAGTCAAGTAAAATTGCTCTCATTTTCTAAGTCGTAAACCTAGGCATATTAACACCAGCCCCTGTGTCACTGGGGACATCTCAGGGGTTGTAGTAGGCATCCATGTGTAGGAGGTAATGGAAGGCTTCACTGGGTTCTTCTAACTTAAAAAAAAACAACTGATAAAGTTACGTAACTCCCTAAGGCCCACATGGGCACACGGAGTCCTCATCAGTGTTTCTGTAAGCTTCCCCTTTGCCCATTGGGAAGAAAAGGCATCCTCTCTGCTTGCTTTTGGAATGAAACTGGCAGGAAAGAAAACAGCTCCAACGTTTGTGTCTCCTCCAAATGCAGGGCTTCCCAGGCGGTGCAGCTGGTAAAGAACCGGCCTGCCAACGCAGGAGGTGCCAGAGGCCAGGCTCCACCTCCACTCGCGCATTCTTGCCTGGGAAAGCCCACGAGCAGAGGAGCCTGGCGGGCTACAGTCCACGGGGTTTGCCGAGAGTTGGGCATGACTGAGCATGCGCTGGGCCCAGAGACTCTCATGCCTGTGTGGTTGGGTTCCTGCCTTATTGAAACTGTGTTCTCCTCCTAAAACCAACATGATATTGTAAGTCAACTTGACTTTAATTTTTAAGAAAGCAAAAATCTGTGTTCTCAGAAGCTACTCAGCTCTCCTCTTTTCCCCTCTGGAATGAGACCCCTACTTAATGGAAGAAAGAGGAAGGTGCAGAGGTTGGAACTTAAGGGTCAATTGCACGTTCCCAGACGCCTGCGCGCCAGGCCATTGCAGTTTGACCCATCACATTTTCCAAGGGCCGAGTTCTGTCCCTCACTCTAAGTTAATAAAAATTACATAAGAAATATTCTTAGTATGTACAGACCAGTCTATAAATTTCATGACAATTTCCAACTCTCTGGTTGTAAGTCCAATCCTCTCCTCAGTGTCATGATGCAAGCCATTATTTTACTTGAATATGATTTACTATATTTTTTAAATGATTTTTAAAACCTTTGGTACTCTATGTGAAAAGTGAAAGTGTTAGTCACTCATTCACGTCCAACTCTTTGCAACCGCATGGACTATAGCTTGCCAGGCTCCTTTGTCCCTGGAATTTTCCAAGCAAGAATACTAGAGTGAGTAGCCGTTCCTTTCTCCAGGGCATCTGCCCAACTCAGTGACTGAACCCTTGTCTCCTGCGTTGCAGTTTCTTTACCGTCTGAGCCACCAGAGAAGCCCGTTGGTGCTCTATATCAGTTACTAGTTATTAGTAATACGTTTCAAAACTGACTTCAACATACCAGATATCAGTATCTTCACTGATTACTGCACACTCAGACACTTGATGAGAGAATCCTTTCCCCAAGTTTTGATATAATTTTTTAAAATAAATCAAACCAGAAACCATCTATCACCCCCCTCTCCAGGCATTACTTGAAGACTGACTTCAATGCTAGACCAGTAAAACTCAAAATTCTTCATGAAACCATTCATATTAATGGCATTATATTCCCATCCGGAAAAGCACGGCCCCAGTGTAATACCATCATGCTCTCTTGGTGTGTCCTGCTTGCTCTGACCCGAGTGCTCCTTCGTGAACACGCACAGCCTCCTGAGGGCAGAACCCTGTCATGTTCCATGGTGCACAGCTGGCAGCGAGCAGGGTGCCTGGCAGATAACAGATGCTTGTGAAACATCACTGAGGGAAAGGACACATCTCAGAATGGCCACACACTGCATTTTTTAAAGAGGATTCACTATGTGATTCATCCACTGCCATCATAATTGTGGATACTTCCTGCTAGCTCTACCAAGGTCTGCCTTGCCGGAGAGAGCAAGGACCCCCTTCTCACCCCTCCCGATCAGTCCATCCCCTGGCCCTCTCCCCTGGGAAGTTTAAGAGCCTCGAGGCTGCGGATGGCGGCTCTTCAACTGATGACCAGTGGTAGTAACGCAGCCGTGACTCGTCCGCCTGCGTCCTCCAATGGAGCCGTCTTGCCTCTCTCTCCCATTTCTAGGATGCACAGTCCCCAGCAATCCAGCTTCTACAGAACTTGTGGCTGCTATCCATCTAACATCGTTCCATCCTCCGGCCTCAGAAAAGAAAAACAGCCTCTCCAAGCACGGAGTAGTGTGTCCATCTCCTCATCAGCCTTTTGGACTATTTGGCTGTTTTTCCTTCCGTGTGGCTTTGGGTAGCTAAACATGCAGACAACAGGCAGGCTAACACGTGGAGCTATCGCTCCATCTCAAGTCGTTACGACTTTTCTATAAATATGATTTCTCGTGGCTGCCTGACTGTCCATTACATAGAATTAGTCATACTTTTTAAAGAAATTCCCTATTGCTAGGCATTATTTTTTAAAAGGATCTTAAGCGATCCTGAAAGGAATGTTCTTATACCTAAATGTTTGTGAATATCACTGTTATCACTAATACTACCTGGGATATGTTCTTAGGTGTGGAGATTCTAGAGACGAAGTCCACACGAGGATAAACCAGGCGACAGAACATCACTTGACTTGAAAGATCTGCATAAAAGATACAGAGATGATAACACACAAGCAAGGACGGGCTTCCCGAGTGGCACGCCAGTGTAGGAGACACAGGAGACGCAGTTCTGAACGCTGGAGGGGACGATCCCCTGGAGGAGGAACTGACAGCCGTCTGCTGTCCGCGCTGACGGCGCTGTCCCTGACCCCGGGGCGGGCACGGCGCTGGGGCTGGAGGGGCCGCCGGAGCCGCGCGCTCGTCTCCCCTCCCGGCGGGGCGGCAGCCGCAGCAGCACCCACGCCGCGTCCTCTCCTCCCCTCTCCTCCCGGGCTGACCCCAGGGCCCCTTTCAGGTGGCGCTCGTGTATTAGTACCGCGCAAAGAAGCCCCCGGCCAAGCAGGGACCTCGTGAGCACATGCGCGCTGCTGTAAGCGATCTCAGCGGTTACATAGCCCTTATTTCCAAACCCGGGGTGAGAGAGCCTGAACACGCCGTCCTGGCTAAATCACTCTCTCCCCACAGCAACCTGCTCCAGTATTCGTGCCTGGGAATCCCGTGGGCAGAGGAATCTGCTGGGCTGTGGGCCCGCGGGGTTGCAGACTTGGATACCACTTAGCAAGCGAGCAGTCTTACACCCAGTCTTACCTCTGCCTCAATTCGCTGCGGATTACCGTTACGGCGCTGGTATGGTCTGAATGTTCTTTTCCCCAAATACATGCACCTCTGAGAGTTAGTAGACTGCTTAATATTGACTTTGTGACTGGTAAAGCTTCCGCTTGAAACCATTACTTTTGTTTTAGGTTGTAAACAACTATGGATATAAAAGATCCCATCAAGAAGCTTTCACTTCCAGTTTTACTTATAGGCAACAAAAATGTTAAATTCAGGGATATCAAGCAAATCCATGCAGGGTACACGTCTGGTCTGAATTGAAATGGTTGATATGTAAGCTAATGACGAGTAGGAGCTGTGGTAAGCTGCAGGATGGGCGCCAGGTTTGCAGCAACTCATCAAGAAAGTCGAGTGCGGAAAAGAGGTGACAGCTCCCTTCACTTCCGGCTCACCGCCGGCCGTCCTGCTCTCAGCGCCTTCTCTTCTGTTGATATGGTTCTCGTCAGTGCATTTTTTAAAGCTTTACTTTTTCCTAAAACGTTTATATGCATGAACCAGAACATATAGCCAGCAATCTATAGTCAGGGATAACTTTAGCCACGTTACAGCAAAAGACCTGGAGGACAGAAGGTAGAATTTTCCAGGGGGCACGTGAGCCTAAGTTCACAGAAGTTTCAGTGACTTCAATATTCTTGAGCCTGGCATTCTCAAGGAGTTAGTCTGATGTTTCCATAAGTGAAAACGTTTGATTCTCAGTGATAGAAATTCTTATGCTAATTAACTTATGCAAAAAAGAGAAAATCAGTTTTGAGTATATATAATGAAATTACAGTCCACGGGATTCTCCACACCAGAATACGGGAGTGGGTAGCCATTCCCTTCTCCAGGGGATCTTACCAATCTAGGGATCAAACCTAGATCTCCAGCATTGCAGGCCGATTCTTTACCAGCTGAGCTACCAGGGAAGTCCAAGAAGACTGGTGTGGGTAGCCTGTCTCTTCCCCAGCAGATCTTTCCGACCTGGGAATTGAACCAGGGTCTCCTGCATTGCAGGCCGATTCTTTACCAGTTGAGCTACCAGGGAAGCCCAATAGCTTTCAACTAGTGGTGGTTTGTTGTTCTAGTGATCTGATTCTTGCTTTGGTTGCGAAAAATCCTGGGTTTAAATCCTGGATGAGCCCCTTATGGTTAGCAGGTCTGGGGGCTTCCCTTGTAGCTTAGTCAGTAAAGAATCTGCCTGCAATGCAGGAGACAAGTGTTCCATCACCGAGTTGGGAAGATGCGCTAGCTACCCACTCTAGTATTCTTGCCTGGAGAATTCCATGGACAGAGAAGTCTGGCAGGCAACAGTCCATGGAGTCTCAAGTGTTGGACATGACTTAGCAACTAAACCACCACATAATGAAAACTTCCCACATTAAATGTGGTTTTTAGGGAGTCAACAATGTCGGGGGGGCCAGGTCTCTCCACTTTTTTCTGTGTTAATTTCATGCTCAGGTTCTACTAATGGCAAGAGGGATGCCCAGAAGCCCTCAGTCTACAGTATGCCAACTTTAAGTCTAGAGGAGAAGAATGTACGCTTCAATATTTTTCTCAGGAGATGTGTGCCTGAATCCCCGCATTGGGCTCTGCTTTATGGAATCTAGTCTAAGAGAGCAAAGAAGGAAACAATCCCAAACTGTGTCTGGGAGAAGATGTTCTCGTTGTATGATCTCAAGTGGCAGAGGACAGTGGTTTCCAGGTTTTGAATGCTCATGCCCATTGGTGGATAAGGAAGTTAGAATAATGCCTACTGATCCCTGTCAGAACAAAGAAAACTGTAGAGCTTATTATTAATGTTTTACTCCTTTAAAGAGTATTTACACGTTCATTCGGCTTATTCATTCTTGCTCGTGGGGCTCAGTACCTACAGTACAGAGGCTTAGTTGCTCTGAAGCTTGTGGGATCTTAACTCCCAACCACGGATCGAACTGGTGGCTGCTATATCACAGGACAGATTCTTAGCCGCCTGACCACCAGGGAAGTCCCTACTTTACTCTTTTTTTTTTTTTTTCGATGAAGACTCAAATCAGATTCCCGTGCTGCCCAAGTGGCACTGGTGGTAAGGCACCCGCCTGCCAAAGCAGGAAGCGTGAGAGACACAGGTCCATCCCTGGGCCAGGAAGGTCCCCTGGAGGAGGAAATGGCAGCTGCTACAGTACCCTTGGCTGGAGAATCCCACGGGCAGGAGAGCCTGGCGGGCTACAGGCCATGGGGTCACAAAGAATCAGACAGAACTGAGGAAGTGGGCATACACATTTACGAGACACATACAGTGTCAAACCTCTGAGCGCATGCTTGGGTGGCCTCGGGATTCAGTATTTTGGGGGGAGTGGAGACCTGAGTTTAGGGACTTCGTAACTGCTCTTTGCTTTAAATGGGTTAGAGGTACTTTGGGTGGAAGCCCAAGGTTAGATAATGCTGTGTCATTTGCTATGACTACTAAAATAAGACCAGAGTGAGTAGAAATTTTATGACTCAAAAAATTCATCTCCATTTCATGGAGTTTTGAGGTGACCTCTTTGAAGCTTTCTGGCTCTCTGATTTCACATTCCAAAGACTAAGAATGGAAGAGGAAGGGTTATAATTTAAGGCCACAGTATAAACACAGTTGATTGCAAAGAACAATAAATTGCCATCAGAAATCAATACATTATTTTCCAAAGCTTGTCTGGCGAGAATCATTCCATCTTCACAGACACAGTGAATGTTAGCTAGATTTATAGCTGTTTGCTGGGGGTTTATACAGCATCATATTTCCAATGGATCCATCAGGAAGAGAAGCTTGGTTATTCAGCCTCCCTTTAGGGCGTTCAAACAGCAGAGAAATTTCTGAGATGACACATTGAGAGTTATAAAGGAGTGATCTTTTCCATGTACAATTAATTGGTGAATTAGAGAAATGATTCCTGGGATAGTGCATTTAATGGTTCACTTTTTAATGCTTTATTTTGCATACAGGGGCCTGGATTAGATCAATTTACCTTACTAGTGCAGACAATATTAAACATTTGGGCAGTCTTGATACACGATGCTTAGTTGTATGTATTTAAAGGGAAAATTTAACATGTATCAGGACATTGAAAATATAAAATATGTTGATTGCAGTCACAAAATGAACCAAACTCTAAATTAGAATTTACTGAGCAGGAAAGTCAAATTTGAAGAATTTGGTTTCAAGCACCAATAGTTTCAAGGAGTCATATGCCAAATATTGAATTTTCCCCCCAAATCCTTAAAGATATTAAAAACTTTTAATACACACTAAAATCTGATTTACTTGCAATTCACTAATTTGTAGTTCATAATAATGTTTCTTAGCTAGAATGACATTAACTTGTGTCTTCTATTCAGAGAAAATTAGCTATTCTGTGTAAAAGCATTTTCCCAAGGAGCATCTTATCTATTTATTAAAGGACTTGACAGCATGGAAATTGCATTTCATTGAAATAGTTTTGTAATTTACCTGGATCCCAATTAGTACAAAATTGTGATGTTTGACTATCCTTCACTTTATATCACAAGAACATCTAGTTCAGAGTTTAAATATAATATTCCGTTCTAATAGAATATTTTTATAAAATCAGGTCTTTTCCTCTTCCAAAGATCCTTCTTTTAATTTTTATACCATAAATAATAATGGAACGTCATCATGTGTAATAAAATACTCACCTCTCTGGATAAACCACTCTGCTCTTATTATTTGTATCCTGAAACAGAGTCATTCTATGAATTGAATCATAAACTGTCTTAGCTCTAAGTATAAATTAAGCCAAGCCAATAAAATGTTAGCTGGCCATTCTCAACCAGTACTGTGGAGAAGCTTAAACATTTCTAAAGTCCCATATTAGGCAAACTAATCAACATCCAAGGGCATTGAAACATGTACACTATCATGTAAGAAACAAAGTGCCTGTCTATGTTCGATACAGGATACAGGATGCTTGGGGCTGGTGCATGGGGATGATCCAGAGAGATGATATGGGGTGGGAGGTGGGAGGGGGATTCAGGATTGGGAGCTTGTATACACCTGTGGTGGATTCATGTCAATGTATGGCAAAACCAATACAGTATTGTAAAGTAAAATAAAGTGAAAAAAAAAAATCCAAGGGTATTGCTTCAGGTGAAGGCATAGCAAGGGGCATTTCTAAGACAGATTTGAATAAAAACAAAAACATTCAAAGGATGACTTTCCAGACCAAAGCGATTCCCCATCTGAATGCAGACAGTGAGAACCGCTCCATCTGCAACTCTCTGCATCCAGAACACGAAACCCTGCTTTCAGGACAGGCATGGGGGGAAACGGGGACATTCTCATTGTCTCAGGGACCCTCTCTGACCTTGCATGACTGCCCTCATGCCCTCAACGACGAGGCCTCTGAAACAATATAGGCCCTACGGTCAGTCCAAGAAGATGCTTGATCTTGGTGTGGCTCACTTCTGCCAAGTCCTGTCCCTAGAACCAAAGAGTTGTTGTGGGAGGATGAAGGGGAAAGGGCTTTATATTCTGTTGCTATTAAAAATTACCGCAGGTGCAAGGCACACTGGTTTCAATCAGTCTCCCACATACTGTGAGGACTTTAGAAAGCCTAGCAAGTTCCAAAAGCTGTAAGCTTCCATCAGACACAGAATAACCTAGGGCTACCATCTCAGAAGATGGACTCACAGTATTTAACAGCCCATGAATTCTTCTATTTATCTGCATCTCCCCCTCCTACTCTATAGCTGCCCTTCAGCTTGAAATTACTGACCTGTAAGAGAAGTCAACATTTGGTCGTTCATTCACCAAATGCTTATTGTTCTATATCAACTCAAGCATTGTGAGTAGGCATTGGAGACATATAAATTAATGTGATGGACAAAATCCCTATTGTCAGAGCCCTCACATTTCTGGGTGGGGATGTACAACTACGATAGACAAATCCTTCAGATAAAAATCCAGAGCTGTAAGCACTGCAACCAATAGAGCCGGTTGCGGGTTTACCACAGGGCGGCTGCCGCGGCGGATGCTGCAGTTAAGAAGTCAGAAAGCGTTTTTCTGTGTGTTTTAATATTTCACCTTTCAAAGTGTCCCATCAAAAGTCAGGTTTATCTTTGCAAAGCTGGGCTGTAAGTCAGGGTTCTCTAAGGAAACAGAACCAATGGGGTATAGAAGTGGACATAGGAACATAGATGCTTGAGAGCCCCAGCACCTTGGCCACCTGATGCGAAGAGCTGACTCACTGGAAAAGACCCTGATCCTGGGCAAGACTGAGGGCAGGAGAAGGGGGCAGCAGAGGATAATACGGTTAGATAGCATCCCCGACTCAATGGGCATGACTTTGAGCAAACTCAGGGATACAGTCAGAGGAACCTGGTGTTCTACAGTTCACTGGGGCCCAAAGAGTCGGACCTGATTTAGTGACTGAACAACAGCAACATATAGTAACAGGTACAGATATAAATGTAGATGTAAGAGGTTTATGATTAGCAGTTGCTTCGTGCGCTTATGCCAGCTGAAAGTGAACAGCGTTAGTCACTCAGTCGTGTCCAGCACTTTTCAACCACATGAACTCAACCCCATGAGCCCACCAGACTCCTCTGTCCATGGGATTCTCCAGACAAGAATACTGGAGTGGGTTACCACTTCCTTCTCCAGGATGTCTTCCCAACCAAGGGATGGAAACTGATGCATCGCAGCAGATTCTTCACCATCCAAGCTACTATGACAGCTGAGATGCTCCACAATCTGCCGTCTGCGAGCTGGAGAACCAGGGAAGCCAATGGCATGCTTCAATCTGAGTCCAACGTCCTGAGAGGCAGCGGGCTGCTGATTTAAGTCTCGGGGTCTGAAGGTCTGTGAGCAGGTGCTGCTGCGTCTTGGCGTGTCTGTGACCTTCCAGCTCAAGATGAGGGACAGAACTGCCCTCCCCTCACCCTTCTGTTCCACTCGAGGGCTTGCTGGATTGGTGAGGGTGGCTCTTCATGCAGTCTACCAGATTAAATGCCAATCATTTCCAGGCACACACGCACAGACTCACACAAAAAGAATGTTTCCAGCTGTCTGGGCATCCATCCCTAAGGGCAGTCAAGTCGACACAAGAAATGACCACTGCAATGGTAACAAGAGTGCGTCTTTATTTCAGCTTGTTGGCTGCATCAGTGTCCTGCTTTTATGCGCATAAATGTTGGATGTTTGTGGTAATTTGAGAGAAGACCCATGGGTCTGAAGCCTGAATTTGTGCAGTTTTGTCTTTCCCTTTAAAAAAGAACACGTCTCATCAGTTACATGTTAGAAGGGGAACAGTAGGTGCCTGACTTTGTAGTCAGGCCTGTGACGTGGAGTCCTTCTGGGAGAGACGGGGTGCCCGCGGCGCACACACTACTCTCGCAGGCGTGCTCCTATCTCCTGAAATCAGCAGAACTGTTGTTGATTTCAAAGGTGGTCTATGGAGATAAAGTTGCATGCCGACTGACAAGTCAGAGCCTGAGAGATTCCACATCAGCCGTCTTTCTCCTTAAATATGCACCTTTCACTGGTAAGTCTTTCAAACAATACAGTTGTCAATAATTTAGGAAATGATCTCCAATGTCTTAAAACTTTTATAGCACTTTGGGTTTGCAGTCTGGTGATGTTTTACATCCTGGATGCCTCCACAAATCAAAACCTTTATTATGGAGTCAAGTACATACCCAGAGCTCTCCTAGAAAAGGGAGGAAAAGGACAGATGTTTGTAGATAAATATTTGCAAAATGAAAATGTTTTAATGAGAAAATCTTGTTGCAATGAGGATAGAATGAATGTCCAAACTTGGAAAATAAAATCGAATAACCTTCATCTCATTCATCTGGTTTTTGATGAGATCTTCAAGACTAGTTTGACCATAGTTGAGATAAGACCTGGAAGTGAGGAAGATGTGATCTGCTTATTATTCAGAATAGTGCCTTGCACTTCAGAGATGCTTAATGAACCTGTGTTAAGTTGGTACCTCCCTAATTTATGAGGATATATGGGCTTCCCCTGTGGCTCAGCTGGTAAAGAATCGGCCTGCAATGCGGGAGACCTGGGTTCGATCCCTGGGTTGGGAAAATCCCCTGGAGAAGGGAAAGGCTACCCACTCCAGTATTCTGGCCTGGAGAATTCCATGGAATATCCATGGAGTCGCAGAGAGTCAGACACGACTGAGCGACTTTCACTTTCACATGTGGTATAATCTTGAAAACAGGTCTTCTTCCAGTCAAGAGGAATTCCCAAGCATCCTGTTTAAACTGCAGTTCGTGTGTGTCAGGAACTGTTAGTAAAATACATGGGAATGCATGTAGTATTTGTGCTGACACTAGTTAATTATCACGAGCTTTTATTACACCAGTGGTTTTAACACTACCCAAAGCAACGCCATTTTTATAGCCAATATTTCATACTGTACCTTTTACTCTTATGAAGCAAGGTGCATAGGTAATATGAGCTTTGTATCTTATAATTTTAAGATGTAATATCATAATTACAATATGAGAAATAAGAGAACACTACGGTGCTTTATAGCAGTAATAGTATGACACATATTTTAATATAGGAACATTTAGAAGACAGAATATAATTGTCAAATATTTACACTCAGATATAGAATTATCTATTTAGACATACTTGCACAACTAATGAAGGTTTATCGTGTTGGTTGTTGCATCTGGAAAATACTGAGATTTTCCAAAAAATGGTGAATGACTGACTCAGTAAAGTTATGAACCACAGTAAAAGTTTACATCAGTTTACGCAGATACTGTGCTCTGGAAAACTGAGCGGTCAAAACTGTGGAGAGACATTTGAGATCCGTCTGTGAGGGGGTTAGAGTCTAGGCCTGTGTAACGCTATGGACACGTTTTCCGCCTTCATGGGCATCCATGGGAACATTTCAGAAACACTCAGAATACAGGAGCGTCCTTTGTTCTTTGGGGAGAAGAGGCTGGATTCCTTGGACCCCGTATTCCAAATCAGTCCTGCTTGCCCCCACTTACCCTGACCACCAAAGGGAACGTCCTCTCGCACCCCCAGACGTGCCCCGTGAGGCTGCCCTGTGGCCGCTGAGAGCCCGTGAATTACGTCACGCAGGCGAGAAGGAGGCTGTAAACCTCTCCTCTTGCTCATCTTGGGATGTTGCCGCTCTTTCCCTGGTTCCTGGTCATTTCTGAGATGTAACACCCCACAGCAATCTCACCACCACTGATAACTGGTTGGTGATATAGTTTTTCTGTTCCCTCGTCATTTAAACGGAAATAAATGGACATAAAATGAACCCCGCATGTTTGAAGGCAGCTCTGGTTTACGTAACTGTAGGACTGGAGAAGAATGATTGCTACACGGAGGGAACAGTCACACGGAAGACTAAGACAAACAAGAAGCAGGACTTTTTCATCTTTAAATGTGAGCTTCGTCTTCATATTTCCATTACAACGTAACAGTAATGGAAACACGCAGAAAAGAGAAAGAAGACGGTTGTTGGGTTCAACGAGCTTGGAGTATCGCAAAGCACTGGGGAAAGGGAGCACAGATATGCTCTGATAACTAGCACTTCAGATTCTAAGCAAAGCTCACAAAAAGTGGCTGGTAGGTTAAATCACTTCTATCCTTGGGTGTTTGCGTTGTAATGCTAAAGATTTTAAGTGATTGCCTCATAAACTCAATTGACCATTAAAGTCCAATTGACCAAAATATTAAAGCCTTTGGCAGGGCAGAGGGGGAGGGGGAGCCTTAATGACAACAGAGTGATTCAATTAAGTTTGATAAATACTCACCCAAGGTCTAGCATATGTCAAACACTGGGAAGATCTAGCATTGACGAGCCCCTTCCAGAAGCTACACACACTGATCTGTAGTCTTCTCAGTAACCTCTCTATGAGAGTATTTCATCCCCACTTTACAGACGCGAGCACTGCAGTTCGGCTGGAGGAGGAAATGGCAACCCACTCCAGTATCCTTGCCCGAAGGATCCCGTGGACAGGGGAGCCTGGCCAGCTACAACCTCTGCGACTGCAGACAGTCTGACAGGACTCGGCGACTAAACAGCAGCTGAGGTTAAGCAGCGCTCAGAGAAGCAGTCCTGGAAGCTGGGACTTGCACGCCCACCTGTTTCATGCTCAGGGAGGGGGGTGCATCGTTGCGGTACTGGGTCCTAGGCTAGGAAAGGTGCACGCCCTATTTCCTTTATCCCTCAAAGAACTAAGTGATAAAGGTGGTGGCTATTCCTCTAACGTTACAGCTGAGTCACTGTAGGCACAGAAAGCTAAGAGGCTCGGTTCAGATCACACCACGCGTGAATAGTGCAAGCCAGATACACGGTGGGCTGATATGACTTCAGAGGGACTGTCCTTTCTACCCTGGGCTCCTGTGCCTGGTAGCACCATCTCACTTTTTCATTTCTCTGCTTGTCATGATTCTTTCTTGAATGTGATCTTTCGTGTCTCTTTGTGACCCTGTGGACTGTAGCCGGCCAGGCTCCTCTGTCCCAGGATTCCCCAGGCAAGAATATTGAAGTGGGTGACCATTTCCTTCTCCAGGGGATCTTCCCGACCCAGGGATCAGCCCCACGTCTCCGGTGCCTCCTGCATTGCAGGAGGACTCTATCGCTTTAGCTACTGGGGAAGCCCTGCTTGTTTGATTTCGTTTATTTATACATTTTTGGCTATAGTTGGTCTTGGTAGCTGCACTCGGGTTTCACTCTAGCTAAGACAGCAGGGGCCACTCTCCGATGGTGGTGTGTGGGCTCCTCAATGCAGTGGCTTCTTTTGATGCCGAGCACAGGCTTTAGGGAGCACAGGCTTTAGGGAGCACGGGCTGCAGCAGTTGCAGCTCCTGGGCTCCAGTGGTGTCCTGCGCTTAGCTGCTCAGTCATGTGCGACTCTTTGGGATCCATGGACTGTAGGCCATCAGACTGCTCTGTCCCTGGGGTTCTCCAGGCAAGAATACCAGAGTGGGTTGCCATGCCCTCCTCCAGGGATCTGCCCAACCCCGGGATCGATCCCAGCTCTCCCACGTTGCAGGCGGATTCTTTAATACCTGAGCCACCAGGGAGGCCCCAGAGCACGGGCTCAGTAGCTGCGGTTCACTGGCTTAGTTGCTCCGAAGCAAGTGGGATCTTCCCGACCAAGGGATCATACTGGAGTCTCCTTCACTGACAGGCAGATTCTTTACCACTGAGCCACTGGGGATTCTCCACATTAAACTCTTGGGTGGCACCTCATTAATTATAAAGATCAAAGTGTAATTTTTTTTAATGTAAAACACACTTGTATTAGCTAAATTATCTAATTCCCTGAAGCAATCTAGAAAAATCTGCCTTGAAAGAAAGAGTGCCATGGAGAGCATTGCATGCGGGCGTCCCCTGCTCCTGAAGCAGCCCTCGTGCTCGGTACCAGCTTATTAAGGTTACAAGAAGCGTCGCAGTAAATACATGGCTTCCCTTGGTTAATGTAGTTAACAAACTCGGGGTTTTTTCCCAAACTTACTTGACCAGGGAATCCTTTTCCCCACTAACGTCTGTTAAAATCCTCAGGATCTAATATCTCCCCTGAGACATCTGGGAATAAAAGAGATTGTCTAATTAGCTTTTTAGAGACAAGATAGGTTTTCACATAGTCAGCCCACCTTTTGCAAAATTGAAGGGAGTCCAAGGTTCTGCCTCTCTTTTGGGTACCTCCTTCTGCTGTGTTTCCCAAGACCCTGACCTAAACCTCATTCACTGTCTTTTCTCAAATATTCGCCGAGATCTTCAGCGACCATGGCCTAAAGGAACATAGAGGCACCGTTGGGCCCGTGGGGTCGTGAAGAGCCCGACATGACTGGCGCAGCTGAGGGTGCACGGCCCGCGAAGCTGGAAGAGGCTCAGGGGCGGGCTCGGGGGGCGGGCTCAGGGGGCGGGCTCAGGGGGCGGGCTCAGGGGCGGGCTCGGGGGCGGGCTCAGGGGCGGGCTCAGGGGGCGGGCTCAGGGGCGGGCTCGGGGGCGGGCTCAGGGGGCGGGCTCAGGGGCGGGCTCGGGGGCGGGCTCGGGGGCGGGCTCAGGGGCGGGCTCGGGGGCGGGCTCAGGGGCGGGCTCGGGGGCGGGCTCAGGGGCGGGCTCGGGGGCGGGCTCAGGGGCGGGCTCAGGGGGCGGGCTCAGGGGCGGGCTCGGGGGCGGGCTCGGGGGCGGGCTCGGGGGCGGGCTCGGGGGCGGGCTCAGGGGCGGGCTCGGGGGCGGGCTCAGGGGCGGGCTCAGAGAACAAACGTGTGGTTGCTGGGGGAAGGGACACTTGGGGAAGTTGGGGTGGACAAGTGCACCCTGCTGTATTTAAAATGGGTAACCAACAAGGGGCTACTGTGCAGCACAGGGAACTCTGCTCGGTGTGACTGACAGCCTGGAAGGGAGGAGGTCTGAGGCAGAATCAGTTCAGTCAGTTTAGGGGCTCAGTCGTGTCCGACTCTTTGGGACCTCATGGGCTGCAGCACACCAGGCCTCCCTGTCCATCACCAACTCCCAGAGCCTGCTCAAACTTATGTCTATCAAGTTGGTGATGCTATCCAAACATCTTATCCTCTGACATCCCCCCTTCTCCTCCAGGCTTCAATCTTTCCCAGCATCAGGGTCTTTTCCAATGAATCAGTTCTTCAGATCAGGTGGCCAAAGTATTGGAGCTTCAGCATCAGCATCAGTCCTTCCAATGAATAGTCAGGACTGATTTCCTTTAGGATGGACTGGTTGGATCTCCTTGCTGTAAAAGGTACTCTCAAGAGTCTTCTCCAACACCACAGTTCAAAAGCATCATTCTTCGGCGCTCAGCTTTCTTTATAGTCCAGCTCTCACATCCATACATGACTCCTGGAAAAACCATAGCTTTGAGTAGATGGACCTTTGTTGGCAAAGTAACGTCTCTGCTTTTTAATATGCTGTCTAGGTTGGTCATAACTTTTCTCCAAGGAGCAAGAGTCTTTTAATTTCATGGCTGTAGTCACCATCTTCAGTGATTTTGGAGCCCCCCCAAAATAAACTCTGCCACTGTTTCCATTGTTTCCCCATCTACTTGCCATGAAATGCTTACATGAAATGTTCCCTGGCTATCTCTAATTTTCTCGAAGAGATCTCTAGTCTTTCCCAGTCTATTGTTTTCCATTTCTTTGCACTGGTCACTGAGGAAGGCTTTCTTATCTCTCTTTGCTATTCTTCGGAACTCTGCAATCAGATGGATGTATCTTCCCTTTCCTCTTTGCCTTTAGCTCCTCTTCTTTCTCAGCTATTTGTAAGACCTCCTCAGAAAACCATTTTGCCTTTTTGCATTTCTTCTCTTGGGAATGGTTCTGATCACTGCCACTTGTACAATGTTAGGAGCCTCCATTCACAGCTCTTCAGGCATTCTATCAGACCTAACCCTTGAATCTATTTGTCACTTCCACAGTAAGGGATCTGATATGGGTCATAGCTGAATGGTCTACTGGTTTTCCCTAGTTTCTTCAAGTTAAGCCTGAATTTGGCAATAAGGAGTTCATGATCTGAGCCACAGTCAGCTCCTGGTCTTGTTTTTGCTGACTGTATAGAGCTTCTCCATCTTTGGCTGGAAAGAATATAATCAATCTGATTTCAGTGTTGACCATCTGGTGATGTCTACGTGTAGAGTCATCTCTTGTTGGAAGAGGGTGTTTTTTATGACCAGTGCATTCTCTTGGCAAAACTCTATAACCCTTGCCCTGCTTCGTTCTGTACTAGGACAAAATTGCCTATTACTCCAGGTGTTTCTTGACTTCCTACTATGCATTCCAGTTCCCTAGGATGAAAAGGACATCTTTTTTGGTGTTGGATCTAGAAGGTCTGTGAATCTTCATAGAACCGTTCAGCTCCTTTGGCATTAGTGGGCAGGGCTTGGACTTGGATTCCCGTGATATTGAATGGTTTGCCTTGGAAACGAACACAGACCATTCTGTCATCTTTGAGACTGCAACCAAGAACTGCATTCCTGACTCTTTTGTTGACTATGAAGGCTACTCCATTTCTTCTAAAGAATTGTCCACAGTAGTGGATATAATGGTTATCTGAATTAAATTCTCCCATTCTGGCTCATTTTAGTTCACTGATTCACTGAAAAAATGTTGGTGTTCACTCTTGCCATCTCCTGTTTGACCACTTCCAATTTACCTCGATTCATGGATCTAACGTTCCAGGTCCCTGTGCAATGTTGCTGTTTACGGCATCGGGCTTTACTTCCATCACGAGTCACATCCACAACTGGGCGCTGTTTTCGCTTTGGCTCCGTCTCTTCATTCTTTCTGGAGTTATTTCTCCGCTGATCTCCAGGAGCATCCTGGGCACCTACCGACCTGGGGACTTCATCTTTCAGTGTCCTGTCTCTGGGGGAGAATGGATGCATGCGTGTGCATAGCTGAGTCCCTCCGCTGCCCACCTGGAGCTACCACATTGTTAATCGGCTACACCTCTGCTGCCGCTAAGTCGCGACTGAAAGCGAAAAGTGAAAGTGAAGCCGCTCAGTCGAGTCAGACTGTTCGAGACCCCAACACAGAATAAAAGTTTAAAGTTTGAAAGACAAAAGAAATTAGATTCTAATTTCAATTCTAGAATTTTCTGATTTTAGTGTCATATGGAGTCCATGGATAATGGAAGTGAATACGTTTTGGAAGCGGGTTACCAGAGCTGTGCCATTCAACAGCACACACTTGGCTGATTGCCTCTTTACGCTTCTGTTTACTCACATGTAAAACACCAATAATGAGGGTACTCTTCATGCCTTTGCTGTGAGGATTAAATGTGGCTTATCACACCTGAAGCCTTTAGAACCAGGCCCAGCAAATGGTGACGCTATATGCATCATGTAAAGGAGGTTAATGGAAGAACAGCTAGAGCTTGAATCATGTGTCAAATTTGCCTGCGAGCGATGTGGAGCAGGGGTCCCCAACCATGCCTGATGGTCTGAGGCGGAGCTGACCTGACGAGTAGAAATTAAGTACCATGAATGTCACAAGCTTGAATCATCACACCCCCCCACCTTGGTCCATGAAAAAAATGTCTTCCATGAAACCAGACCCTGGCACCAAAAATGTTGGGGCTGCTGACGAGAAGAAGGGGAGACATTTAACATGAAGGTGCGTGTATCACACACACACCATCTTAAACTCAGAGCGGGGAGGACGTTTGGGTTTGGAAAGAACAGGGGTTGCCAGTGAGAAGACCTGAGATGACCGCAGCACATAAAGAGTAATGAGAAAGCAGTGTATGCGCCAGAGAAGGCGATGGAACCCACTCCAGTCCTCTTGCCTGGAAAATCCCAGGGACGGAGGAGCCTGGTGGGCTGCAGTCCATGGGGTCGTGAAGAGTCAGACATGACTGAGCGACTTCACTTTCACTTTTCACTTTCATGCACTGGAGAAGGAAATGGCAACCCACTTCCGTGTTCTTGCCTGGAGAATCCCAGGGACGGGGGAGCCTGGTGGGCTGCCGTCTATGGGGTCGCACAGAGTCAGACATGACTGAAGCGACTTAGCAGCAGCAGCAGTGTATGACGCGGCCACCACCGGGAGGCCTGCTCTGGAGGCCACCCTCAGAGCACTTTCTCCTTGCAAAGCATTGCAGGGCTGACTCACATGCGCACTTACAGCTTATCCTCTTTCACATTTAAGTGAGACTGTGATTGCCCGCCGCCTTCCCTGGTGGCTCAGATGGTAAAGAACCTGCCTGCAATGCAGGAAACAGGGGCTCCATCCCTGGGCAGAGAGATCCCCTGGAGAAGGGAATGTCTACTCACTCTAGTCTTCTTGCCTGGAGAATCCCACAGACAGAGGAGCCTGGCAGCCACCGTCCATGTGGTCACAAAGAGTCAAACACGACCGAGCAACTCTCTCTCACACACACAGACACACATACAAAGACACACAAACAGACACACACAGAGACACAGATACATAGACGACACACAGACACACACACACACACACACACACAATTGCCCTCCTTGAGCATGGAGCCTGGAAGGGCAGGTTCATTTCCCAGCCCCTAAATGGGGCTGCCCTCTCTGACGTCTGTCTCCAAGCCCGTGTCCTACTGCACCCTTACCCTGGCCACGTCTGTCCACGTCATGTGACGAGGCCTGTTACCTGGAGCCATTTTGAAATGAATATGTAAACAGCTGAGGCAAAGGTTGTGTGAGTGCTAAGTCACTCGGTCGTGTACGACTCTTTGATATGCCATGGAGTGTAGCCCTCCAGGCCCTCTGTCCATGGGATTCTCCAGGCAAGAACACTGGAGTGGGTTGCCATTTTCTACCCAAGAAAATCTTCCTGACCCAGGGATCAAACCTGAGTCCCTTTGTTGGCAAAGTGATGTCTCTGCTTTTTAATAAGCCATCTAGTTTTAGTATCATCAGTTTGAACACCTCCAATGTCTACCAGTAGACCCAAGAGACTCTGGACTTCCTTTTTGTCACGACAATTCGTGTAATCTGATGACTCAGATCTGTTTGAATTTTTCTTTAGAATTTAAGCAGAAAGATGGGGCCCATAGGTAACACTGCATAATACTTCTGTGAATTGAGAGCACCACAATGAAAACGGTTTAGTACACACTTGAAAAGGCATGTGGAGCTATAGAAAGCGTCTAAGGTGTGTTGAGCTAATTGTTTGATTGTGATGGTAATTCATGAGATTGAGCTTTGTGTGAGGTGTTTGGTGTTTCAGGCCTTTAGGAAGGAATCTTCACTATCTAGTCAACATTAGTTTGTGAGTATTGAGATACAGGCTATGGGTAGGGAGAAAGGGAGAACTTGGGTGGCACAAAAGACTCCCACATGGGATGAATGCTCAATATGACTGAGCAATGCAGTGATCTTTAATGCCAGATAATGGCCAAGGATTATTGCTCATTTTTGTTAAGCAAAAATACAACATGAGAAGATACCGTTTTTAATTACTTCATTTCCTCCCAAGAATAGATTCAAGTGATGCAAAAATAAAAATAAAAAAAAAATTCACTCAGGTGAGATGAAAATCTTTTAGTTTACACAAGGTAAGAAAATCCTGATTTCAGTGTATAGTATCGAGTGTTTTGTTCTGAATCTTTACAGCGTGCTCCGGAGCCTGAGGCGGCTCTTGCACGCGAGCCTTCTCTGCTTCTGCCTGCGGTCCGGCTCTGCCCGCTACCCGAGCTCCTGTGTTGTGTACACCGCAGGGTGCGTCTCCTTCTTCTATTTGACAGCTGTGGTTAATAGGCTTTATTTTTAAATTGAAGAAGTTAGCATACAAAGGAGATTTCAGAAATTTCTAACCACCTAATGAATGACACTGAAATCCCTGAAAGGTTATTGATGAAAAGATTGCAGCTGATTAGATATTTGGAGACGGAATTTTAACTGAACTTTATAGACTTCTTTATTTGAAGATGTAAAGGGTGAATGCAATATTAGGATACAAGGAACTTTTATCTGGCAGAAAGTAATGAATAATAAATGTGAAAGAGCTGAGAGTGAATCTGCATTTATCAGGGTTATTCAGTGTAATGAGCCATTATTATCATTCTTATTATGAGACGCTCACATTTCCAATTCTGGAATTTATGTGTTTTCAACAACTAAATGTTTTTTTCATAATCTACCCAGCATAGGGTACAATATAATGAGGGGACATTTGGAAACTTCCTATAGAAGGAAGGAAGCTGTTTCCTTTTTAAATATGACATTTACAAAACTTCACAAGCCTTTAACTAGAATTAAACCATTTACACACACATACACACTTTTAATAACTTGGTTTTTTGGCCTGTGGAGCTCAGTTCCCAAATCTTTCAGCTTTGCTGTCATATGTTTGTTCACCACCGAATGAGAGTGCGTCCTATGCACTGGATATACAGAGACCTGTGGTTTAGCACACACTTTGAGGCAGTTAGTACTAAACGGTGCATTCCCTGAGGAACACGCACTCACTTAAGAAAACGTGGACGCCTGGAAACTGAGAAGGAGCGAACCACTGATTTCACTCCTTGCAGACAAGTCCTGCTGCCATGCCGGCGGGCTCCCCCGACCCTGGCTCGTCTGCACCGCCCCTTCCCTCTGTCTTCTGTGTGAAACAGGATCACCTTAGGTGCACACTTTTATAGCCTTCCCTTCTTTAAGACTGTGCTTATCTGTACTGGAGAAGAACTGCTTGACAGTATTGCGACGGTTTCTACCATACGTCACCATGGATCAGCCACAGGTAGACACACGCCCCTCCCTCTTGAACCCCCTCCCCCCTCCCCCCCATCCCACCCGCCTAGGTCGTGGCAGAGCCCCAGGAGTGAGCTCCCTGAGTCACACAGCCTGAGTCACACAGCACACTCCCACTGGCGCTCTTTTACTTTACGTCCGGTAATATATGCATTTCAGTGCTGGTCTCTCGATTCGCCCCACCAGCTCCTTCCCCAGCTGTGTCCACAGGCCTGTGCTGTCTGTCTGTCTGCACTTCAGCCCTGCGTGTAGGCTCATCGGTACCTCTTTCCAGATTCCATGTCTATGTGTTACTATTCAATATTTGTTTTTCTCCTTCTGACTTACTTCACTCTGTATAACAGGTATAGCCTTCTTTTCTTTTTTCAAAATATGTTTTGATGGAGACCATTTTTTAAAATCTTTGTTGAATTGGTTACAGTATTGCTCTTTTTCTATGTTTTGGTGTTTTGGCTGTGAGGCCTGTGGGATCTTGGCTCCCTGAACAGGCATTGAACTTGCATCTCCTGCATTGGAAGGCAAGTTTGAACCAGTGGACCATGCGGGAAGTCCCCAGCCTTTCTCTTTCTCCACTTAATACTGTGAGCATTTCCCCAGACCAATGAGTGTCCTTCTGTGGCATGATTCTGAACATGCACTTGCTCACGTATGGCTGTGCCATATTTTACTTAACCTAACGCCATTGTTCAGAGGGGCATTCACAGCTCTGCCAACCAGCATGTAACTATTGCCCTAGTCAATACGTATTTGAAGCACATTTCTAGTCCCGCTGCATACATTTCTAGCAGCGCCATTTCTAGATTAAAATGAATGAGCCTCGTGAGAGGTTTAATACAGACGAGTCGTGTGCCCGAGTTGGGTGTCACTTGCTATTTGACGTGCTCTCTCGTCCCTGGCAACACTGGTCACTGCTGCAAACGACCCCTTAATTTGCCGCTTTATGTTCGTGTCTCCACCAGAATGTGAGCCCCGTGAGGACAGGGGACTGTCTGCCTTGAACATGGCTACTATCTTCAGCACCTGGGACCGTGCTTGGGACAAAGAAAGAAGTCACTCAAGACATGTTTCTAGAATGAAAGGAAGGAAGAGGGGAAAGATGAGCCGGGGGGTGGGGGTGGGGGGGCGGGAACAAGAAGTTGAAGCGAAGGAAGAAAGAATGGAAAGATGGAATCACTGTGGCCCCGGTTTTTAGTTTGTAAATGAAGTGGGTGGATGGGGAGCCACCTTGGGGCTCAGCAGTAAAGAGTCTGTCTGTCAGTGCAGGAGACAGTGTTTGATCTCCGGGTCAGAAAGATCCCCAGGAGAAGGAAACGGCCACCCACCCTAGTATTATTGTCTGGAGAATCCCATGGATGGGAGCCTGGCGGGTGCAGTCCACAAGGTCGCAGAGACTTGGACAGAACTTAGCAACCAAACTCCAGCGCCACGAGAAGAGGGAGTGGCTGACAGCAGACGCTTGAGCTCTTTTCAACCTAGCATGTTCTAGCCTTGGAAATTACAAGTAATAAAGATAGTATCTGCCCATGTCAGTGAAAGCAGCTTTCAGAAACAAGAAGGATTTAACATAAGAGAACAGGTCGAAATGTGTAGCTTAATGGCTGATGGGCTCCCGCATGTGACGCGGGTGGGGGGGACCCTGCTCTGCAGTGTTGATGACACGCCCGGTGATGAGACTCTGAACATCAGGGCTTTCCTCCTGCAAAGAGATGTGACTAGAGGGCGGTTAAGAGTGCCACGGGAAGACAGGAGCGGGGGAAAAAAACAACCGGTAGACAAGTATTTGCATTGATGCTGCAAACACAGATTGGCAAAGTGTTAAAGAAAAGAAATGTCTTCCCCACAGTGATGGCTGGAGACGATGCGGTGAGCAGAAGAAATACTGGTGCAGATGAAAAGGACGCCCTGGTGGAAAGACTGGAACTCCGGTTCTAAAACGCATCTGTGTTTTCTGGGTTGAAGACCATTTAGCTTAGAAAAATGAAATTGTTTTCCTTATGTAACTTATTTCACAACCTTTCCTCACCTTTTATATTTTTTAAAGAGAAACAAAGCAAACACCTTCTTTTTTGGTGGAGAGAAAAGGATTTGGCCCCTTTGGGTGGATTTTGGTGTTAATTCAAGGCTGTGTGCCAATTGTGGTACTGAATGGACGTGGGAAAAAATCTGATCCCTAGATTGGGAGCCCCCAGGAGGGTGCAGTGTTTATCAGTGGAAGTTAATGCAGAATTGTCTACTTGGCTGCTGCAAAGTAAATATTAAATATTAATAAAATAAATTCCATTGTTTTCAGCTTGGAAAGAAGGTGCTATGTTCAGGGACCTTTGTTTCAAATTCTCTAACTAAAATTAGGGCTCTAAAAAGTATTGTTCTTCTCTGGAATGATAGAAATTAAAATTCTCCCTGTTAGATTTATGCTGTATCTAGGAAATGCAAGGAGAGGAGGTTAAGATTAGCAGGAAAAAAAAAATCAAACAGAGGGTATTTAAATACCATATTACAAGCGAATAATGTATTCAGTCTTGTAAGAAGGCTTGTGAGATCTAAGGGAATGAGCAGAACTGAGGATAAAAAGGAATTTAAAGTGGGGGAGGCGCTTTGGAGACTTCAGTGATTAAAGGGTACCATCCATAGGCATAGCGACATGAGGCAGATAGCTTATACTCTGTGCTAGCTCTTAGCTGAACTCATTCAATATTTCCCGTTTCTTTAAGAGGATGTAAGAAAGCCGTTTACTCTGAATTGAGCAGGAGACACTGCATTTCAAAATGAAGCTCTCAGCTCTCAGTTTCAGGAAGGGCGGCCTCTCTGTCAATGCGATGCTTTGTCTAACTTTGTTTTCTCACCTGCATCTGAATTCTGGATCCCTCCGAGGAGGAGGCCGTTCAGGTTTCTGCTAGGGGTTGTTCACGCTGCGAGAGCTTCACTAAGGTAGAGAGCGTTATGGCTCCAGGAAGTTTCGTGAGGCTCTGGTCTTTTTTTTTTGACTGCCTTGGGCCTTTGCTGCTGCACAGGGCGTTCTCTGCTCGCGGTCTGCGGGCTCTTCGCCGTGGTGACGTCTCTTGCTGCAGAGCACATGCTCCAGGCACACAGGCTTAACTGTGCCACCGCACATGGCATCACCCCAGACCAGGGGCTGAGCCCGTGTCCTCTGCATCGGCGGGCGGGTTCTGAACCACTGGGCCACCAGGAAAGGGGGGGAAGGGTAGGGTGAGGGAGGCGGAGTAAGCCAAGTGGCCAAAGCGGTTGTTTCCCAAGTTTCTGAGTTAGGTTGACCTCAGCTTAAACATCAGCTCTGTTTTTCGCGGGTCATCTCTAGTTTTAGGAAAGTTCTGAAACCCTCTGAGCTTTATTCCCCACCAGAGAACAATATTTGTGCATTACAGATTGAGTTCTGGATTGAAAGTAACTCTGTATGTAATGACCTTTAAAGAACTTGGCATATTATAAACATTTAGGAAGTGGTAGTTTAAAACCAAAATGACAGTCATAAAATAGGGGCTACTTAATTATCAATTATGTGTTCTGGCATTTTAAGAAGTGTAACTTTTCCGTTTTGTTTTTACGTTTAGCAAGGAGGTGGACAATAGTAGAAAGAATCCTGTGTTAAAGTTACGAGGCTGGGTTTACCACATAACCTGAGGAAGTCTTTAAACTTTCCAGGCCTTAGTGCTCCTGTATTAGTTTCTTGCTGCTGCTTTAACAAATGGCCACAAACTTAGTCTCTGAAAACAGCAATCATTTATTGTCTGACAGTTCTGTAGTTCAGAAGTCTGACACAGGTCTCAGGCAAAATTCAAGAGGAGAATCACTTCCCTAGCTTTTTCATCTTCTAGAATCAACCCATCAGACAAGAATTCCTCGTCTCTTGGCTCTTTCTCTATCTTCAAAGCCAGCAACTGCTTGTTGAATCTTTTTAAAATATATAAAGTCCTACTATGTTTAACTGTAGTACTGTTACATTTTTGGTTTTCATTTTAAATCTTTTTAAAATCTCTCTATATTTATTTGGCTTTATTTATTCTGGCAGAGTCTTGGTTGCGCCCTCAGGATCTCCACTGTGGAATGCAGGGCCCTTAGTCGCCGTGCGTGAGCTCAGCCGCAACACGCGTGAGCTCAGCCGCAACACGCGTGAGCTCAGCCGCAACGCACAGGATGGAGTTCCCTGTGCGCAGGTCCTCTGCACTGGGAGGAGTCATAGCCACTGGACCACGAGGCAAGTCCCCAGGCGAGTCTTTCCCATTGCTTTACTCTGACCTCCTCTTCCACCTTCAGGGAGGCTTGTGATGACATTAGGCCCACCTGGATGATCTGGGGGTCGTCTCTCCTCCAGGTCGCCTGGTTTGCAGCCTTAATTCTGCTGCAGTGCTGGCCCTTGTCATGTAAGGTTCGTGCACTCTGGCAATTAGGACATGGATATTTTGGGGTGACTATGACTCTACCTGCTTCCTTTATACCTGTTACATGGAAATAATAGCTTACATAGTATAATTTATTTTAAGTGACAACATGTAAGTTTCTGTTCCTTTGCTAATCTTATTTAAGAAGGGACTTCCTCTTTGAGTATTTGAGTTCTGTATCTTTCTTATGTCAACTGTACCCTTAACACGTACTGATATTTCTGTTACTTTTTTTAATTAAGAGGAAATTAGAAAGGAAATTGTGAAGCAATGCATGTAGACTATTTTAAGATATTTTAGGGAGTTTCCATTTTATGTCATTTTTTTCACTCAAGCCTAGTTCAATTCCCTTTCCAGTTTCCAAATATTTCAACTCAATTTTCATTGAAAAATTATTTTTCACTAATAGTCACCAATTTATGTAGCATCTATATGCTTTCAACAACAGGAACACAGAGCATCAGCAGTTATAACTGATCTCGGTTAGCGCAGCATCTGCCCATTGGAAGCACAGGTGTGCGGCAAGCAAGAGGCCCAGGGACTAGTCAGCACCCTCAGGAGGCTGTACTGGAGCCGTGGAGACCGTCAGATCCCCTAAGTGCAGGCTGACTGAAGGAGCGGCGGGTGCGGTGCTGGAAGCCGCCGTTGTTGAGGCCTATTGTACCCACGCGTCCCCGCGAGGAGCTCTGCTGCTGCTGTTGGTTAGTCACTAAGTCAGGTCTGGCTTTTTCGCGGCCCCACGGGCGGTAGCCCGCCAGGCTCCTCTGTCCGTGGGACTCTCCGGGCAAGAATACTGGAGTGGGTGGCCGTCTCCTCCTCCAGTGGACCACGTTTTGTCAGAACATTCCTTTATGATCCGTCCCTCTTGGTGGCCCTGCACGGCGTGGCTCATGACTTCACTGAGTTAGACAAACCCCTTCACCAGGTCGGGCCCGTGACCCGCAAAGGGCGCTCTGAAGACGGAGACGGAAAGAGAGCGGCCAGCGGAGGAAGCAGGGAGACAGGGAGTGCCGACCCTCAGGCTTGCCTGCTCCGGAAGCAGCGTGTTGGACGCTTTGAGCTGCCTGGTCCAGGTCCGCGGCCGCGCCGGCTCCTCCCTCTGGCATCTGCGCCCCACTTCGCTCTTCTCACAGCAGAATTCAGGCTCCAGGAGCAGGGGCGTCGTCTGTCTCAGGGCCTCAGCACCCGCTTCCAGAAGAGCACGTGGTTTTTTGTCAGCGTTTATACATTTGTTAGAATGAATTAAAAAAAAAAAAGAACCTGTAAATTCCTGAATGGTCACGTATGGATGTGAGAGTTGGTCTGTAAAGAAAGCTGAGCGCAGAAGAATTGATGTTTTTGAACTGTGGTGTTGAGAAGACGCTTGAGAGTCCCTTGGACTGCAAGGAGATCCAACCAGTCCATCCTAAAGGAAGTCAGTCCTGGGATTTCTTTGGAGGGAATGATGCTAAAGCTGAAGCTCCAGTACTTTGGCCACCTCATGCGAAAAGTTGACTCATTGGAAAAGACTCTGATGCTGGGAGGGATTGGGGGCAGGAGGAGAAGGGGACGACAGAGGATGAGGTGGCTGGATGGCATCACTGACTCGATGGACATGGGTTTGGGTGAACTCCAGGAGTTGGTGATGGACAGGGAGGCCTGGCGTGCTGCGATTCATGGGGTCGTGAAGAGTCTGACACTGAGCAACTGAACTGAAATTCCTGAATGAAGATTCTTTGGGGAGGAGCAGCCTTGACAAAGGAGGGTAAAGAATGGTGACATTTTAACATAATAAAAGTGAAATGAGTGCCACTCGAGGTGGGGAGCTTTCTCTTTTGGCTCTATCTTGTGATTTTCAAGATAAGTGCCAAGATCACGTCAACTTGTAAAAAGTGAACATTTCTCTTCAACTTAAAGGGGACTGTCTATTTCCGGTGTAGCATGCCTGAAATCCCTCGAAGTTGAAGGGACAGACTTCATATCCCCTCACAGTAATTTTCTGGCTGTGGGATTTGGGGCAAATTGCCTAAACCTGTCTGTGTAATGAGGTTGGTAATGCTTTTGTCTCCTGTTGTGAAATCGGAAAGTTAAGTCTCCTTTTTCAGAAGGGAAATGTGAAATAGATCTCTATTTCTATCTTCCCCCAACTGCATTCTCTATCTCCACTGGCCCAGCCTTGATGAAAGGAATCATAAGTTAGGCAAGGGATTTGGAAAAGAAACAATCCTATGGACCTAAAATTGCCTTCTTATTCAGGTGCTTTGATGTGCAGCGTTTTTCTTTCTAAACAAGACAAAGAAGGACACAGAATATTCAAAACTCATGAATGAAATATGGGGCAATGGTTCCAGGTGAAATTAGATTGAATAATGATCAGTTCTTTTTTCTAAGTTAGATAATCTCCCCATGTTTTCTCAGATTCAACGGAATGAAGACAAATCTTTCCAGAACCATCAAATGCTTAGACTATACAGACTTTCTTACCTTTAGGACACCAACCTTCATCCCCGAGACTGTGTTAACTCTAGAGTAACAATTTTAGAGAAAATGTGCCATAAAACTATGCTGTAGGGAAAGCGTTCATAATGTTTGTCTCATCATTTATATTAGCTGTAAGTAGACGTACAAGTTCCTCCTCCCTACCACTCCCCCTTTAAAACGTACATTTATTTATTTGCTTGTTTGTTTGTTTCTGGCCGTGCTGGGTCTGCCCTGCTGCTTGGGCTCCTCTCTGGCTGCAGAGGGTGGGGTGCTCTCACTGCAGAGCGCACGCTCTAGGGTGTGGACATCATAGTTGCAGCACGTGGTCAGTAGTTGGGGTGCTCCAGCTTAGTTGCTCCGCAGCATGTGGGATCTTCCTGGACCAGGGATCCAACCTTCTCCAATTGACAGGCAGATTCTTCACTACTGAGCCACCAGGAAAGCACCCTACCCCCCCCCCCCCCCCCCCCCGCCCAACCCCACCTTTTAAAAACTCTATAGTGAAGGAGAAAGTTTGTGTTTTTAAAGTGACTTTAATGTGTCATTAGAAACCCAATAGTTGTCAGAGCCTTTGGGTCCACACCACCTTACAGACCTATTGTGAAAATCAAATGAAATAATGGCTTCCAAAGCTCTTTTAAATCTATAACCTGAAAATACATCTAAGGCATTGGGTGATGTGCTGAGCTTGGACGAGCACTCACTAACATCCGAGGTCTTTGGAATAAACCAAGGCACTTTACCCCTATCATCTCATCGTCTTCCTATAACAGCCGTTAGACTAAGCCTTTTAAATGTCCTTACTATTAGGGAGATGATGACCTAAACTCCTACTTCATGAGAAATTCAAAATAATCTAAATAATGCATGTGTGAATGAATGTCCTACAAAAGTTCTGTTTTCCCACCATTATTAATTGGATTTTTAATTTTGTAAAAAACCCATTTGTTATTCCCCACCCCCCACACGAATGCTTCTGACTTTGCTGGTGCCTCATCCAGGTACTTAATTTGCCTCCTGGGGACTCCAGCCCTGGGTTTATTTGGTCTTCCAGACAGTGTAAATTAAGTAGCGAAATCCATCCTCAACTAATTTCTAACCAACTTAATCCAACACTTTTTATTTCCCGAAGAGTTTGGGCATCTTCTAAGACTGATCTTTTTCTGGTCCCGAGTTTGGCTAAGTGAACCATTAGAGAAAGAGATGAATAGAACCGTGCAACAAATCAAGACGCGCCCCAGGCACCGACACCCAGCTCTTTAGGTCCCATCTGCCGCGCTGCGTTTCTGAGGTGCACTGTGGCAGAGTGCGGGGTGCATTTTCCTTTTCTCCTCTCCTGAAGACCATGTCTTTTCTGTCTGGAGACCTGATGTCAGGACCCCCTGACCAAGGGTGGCCGGAGCGCTCGTGCAGGTCTGATGGTGGGGACCTTGTGCCCAGACCTCATGTAGGGACACGTTTCCTGGATGCGTTTGTCCTTCCTTCCCCTACCTGCCCTCAGGTGGGTCCCTGCATATGGCCTGTGTCTGCAGCCGCTGACCGCCAGCGAGCAGGGTGATAGGCTGGAGGATTATTTCAGGGAGACTCAGGGAGAGGTGCCAGCGTGTCTGTGGGTCATAAAGAACCAGTAAGGGTCTTGTTTCTGAAGCACAGGTGCAGCTTTTGTGCTCAAGCCTCATCTTGAATTTTTTCAGCACCTGCTCTGAAAAGCGATCGATGTTTCTCTCAAGTCTGAGCTTGATGTATGCGGAGACGTGTGTTCCCCTTTCTATGAAAAGAGGGTGCTGGGCTTCGTCCTGCAAGGTCTCCTCCAGCTCTGACACCTGTGAAATTCACATTCCCGGTAAATCCACCCCCCCTTTCTCCTCGGTCTCTGGGAAAGGCGTGTTGCTGCTCACTGGACATGTGGTTCCAAACTGTAGTCAGGGCCGTCTTTTAAGATACAGGTTTGTTGTTGTTTAATCACTGTGTCTGACTCTTTTGCGACCCCATGGACTGTACCCCACCAGCCTCCTCTGTCCATGGGATTCCCCAGGCAAGAATACTGGAGTGGGTTGCCATTTCCTCCTCCAGGGGATCTTCCCGACCCAGGGATCAAACCCAGGTCTCCTGCACTGACAGGCGGATTCTTTACCACTGAGCCAGCAGGGAAGCCCAGGAGATGGCTTAAAGAGTGTTATTTCCAAGCTCCTATGATCCCAGTGGCTTTCCAGTATTGTCACTAATTGGGGTTCTTGGCCTCGACAACCAACAGACATTGACGAGAGGCCAGACAAGAAATTCAGGTGAGGCTTTGCTGGGGCTCGCCCTGCAGCAGCGGGATGAGAGCAAGCAGCAGGCCCCCTCGTTTGCTCCCTGAGACGACGGGCGAGCTTATTCCTTACGTGGGGTGGCGGGGAAGGGGGTGTCCCGGATGGAGGGCAGGGTGGCTTAGGCGGCGTGCGTGCAGGGGGCACGCGCAGAACCCTGCTTTGGCTCCAGGCTCCTCGAAATGGCAGTCGGGCTTTTTTGGCCTCTTTGTACCTTTTGTCCAGAATGTGCCCCAACTTTGCTTGCAGGCAGTTGTTTTCAGCCCCAGCCCGTTCCTTTGCATTTCCTTGCTGGAAGAGCAGCGTGTCCCAGGGGCAAGCCTTGCAGCACTGCAGCAAAGGGTCCCGCTGCGGCGGACAGCGAGCCAGCGTGCCCTCCGTGTGTGTGGCCGGGCGTGGTCCCGCTCGCCTGGGACCTCGGCTCTGCTCGTCTCCCCAGGCTCAGCGGCCTTCTTGCCCCTTAACAAGCTGACGTGCTCCGGCAAGAGTGCTGGGCTGGTTCCCCTCTCTGTGCTGACCACGCTTCTGACTTTTCCTCTGGCCAGATTCTTCTTTGTTCAAGGGCCGCCTCCAATGTCGCCTGCAGAGGGGGACGTCTCTGCTCCCCTTTGAGCTGAGGGAACCCCAGGAGGCATCCTCTCCCATCAGCCCTTTCTGCTTTCATCATGACCGTTGAGGGAAGCTGAAATTTGTCTTGTTTATTTGCTGTCCGTTTTCCCTACAAGAAGGTGTAGTGATGGATGGAGGGCTTGTCTCATCTGTTGTTGTGACCCTCACAGGTGGAAAAGAGTACAGTGGGGATTCAATAATTTGTGTGAAATGAATATATAACAACAGAACCACAAGGCAGCTTATACTTGCTACGTGTCAAGTGCTATTCTAGGTGTTTTTATATTGACTAGTTGAACTTTGATATTAGCTTAATGACATGGATGCAATTATTACCCCCACTTACAGCTTAGGAAATTGAGACACAGAAGGAATGGATAAGTTGCCAAATATGTTGATGATCTGATCAAAGGGACTCAGACTCTGTGCTTTCTGGGAGGAGCTTAAAAGATCACCAACCAACATCTTTGAAGAATGTGGTCTGAAACTGGGAGTTTCAACTGTGTCGTTACTGTCTCCACTTAAGTGAGAAAGCTTACCCTTCCTCTGTCAGGTTAGCTAAGCTTACTTAGGAAGTAAACGTTTCTTAAAGATTTATTTAATTTTAATTGAAGGATAGCTGGTCTGCAATATTGATTCATCTCTGTCGCGCATCAGCATGGAGCGGCCACAGGTGTTCACGTCCCTCGTCCTGAGGACCCCTCCCGCCTCCCGCCCTTCCCCGCCTCTCAAGGTTGTCACAGTGCCGCTGCAGCCCGGAGTCACACTGCAAACCCCCACCAGCTGGCTGTCCTCCGTGAGGTGGTGTGTGTGCTTCCCGCCCCGTCCCTGCCCATGAGTCTGTCCGCTATGCCGAGTAAGCCTTTGGAAGTGTTCTCTGCCGCTCTCACTGTTGAAGGATCAGAGCAGGGGTTATAGCAGGACATAGCCCCGGGTCATCCGGTAAAGTACCTAAGGCTTCAGGGACTGAAAGAGTTTTTCCTTTCATTTTTTAAATCATACCCTTAAACCCTGAACAATTAAGAAAATCCCCTCAATATGTTCAGATTAATAAAGCAAATATTTTACAAGCTGATTTTCTTTCTTGAGTACTAGAATAAGCGATTCAGAGCAACATGAACCTACTGGCTTTATTGAAATATTAAAACACATAAATAATTTATATGGAGGGACTCACAGAAGATATGAAATCTTCAGAACATTACAGATATAAATTATGTACACTGTGTGGCTCAGGAAGTTTAATGTGTTAGAAAATGCCCACATCGCCTCCCATCCTCAGCCCCGCCCGCTGAGGAAACTCTGAATCCCAGACCCCCGGTCTTCTAAAGGACAGAACCAGCTGTTGTCCTCAAATCAGCCAGACACGTGAGCTGGGAAAACAGAGGCAAATGCCTGCGAGGCCGTGATAGAAACACTCGAGCTGGGTTAGGTACTCCCCCACCCCCAACCCCGTGCAGTTCCTGTGCAGCGGTGAAAGGTGTGATGCCTGGAACCCCTCCTTTAATGCTGCCTTTCCCGCTAGACTGGAAGCTGGATGGGGATGCAGCTGGCGCCCTGGCTCGGTCCCAGGAGCCCAGGCTGGTGACCTGGGACTCCTCGCTCAGCCTCTGTGCACCAGGCTTCTCATCCCTGAACTGGAGACAGTGAAGTGGCACCAAGAACCCCCCAGAAGGATGCAGCCTTCCTGAGTCAGACTCAGGCTTTAGCTGTTGCCAGTTTCTTTTTTCGTTTGTAACTTTGTGTCTCTGTTTTGGCTGCTCTGGGTCTCCGTTGCCCTGTGCAGTTCCTCTAGCGGCTGTGAGCAGGGCTTTTCTCTAGTTGCCTCATGTGGGATTCTCTTTGCTGAGGCTTCCCTTGTTGTGGAACATGGGCTGCAGGGCGTGTGGGCTTCAGAAGCTGCAGCATGTGGCCTCAGTCTTGTGGCTCCTGGCTCTGGACCGCAGGCTCAGGAGCTGCAGTGCCTGGGCTTAGCTGCTCTGCGGCGTGTGGGGTCTTCCCAGACCAGGGATCGAACCTGTGCCCCTGCATTGGCAGGCAGATTCTTTACCACTGGACCGCCAGGGAAGCCCAGTTGTTGTTATTTTCAGTAGGCTGTAGGTTACTCAGCAGAAGGGGCTCTGTATGTTTTGTCTGCTGATGATTCCCTGGTGCCTAGAACAAGGCTTTAGATATAACTGGCACCTCGCTAATAATTCTTGAACAAATTAATTACTAAACTACTATTCTAGATCCTTAATAAGTAGATTTTAAGGTTGGGTGTGGGATAGTGAACAGCGTGCATGGGCACACGCACACACGCCTTTATTCTCAGCATCAGCTTCTGATTACGGAGGAAGCAACCAGACAGCCTTGCAGCTGCAAGTGGGGTCCAGCTGCTCACCACTCAGAAGCCATCGAAGAGGCCCAGGCTGGTGGGAAGGAAAGCTGATTTAGTTTGGATGCCAGCAGCTAGGGTGGGGGGTGGACACCTGTCTGAAGGCCGACAACACGCCCCCTCGCCCCTCCACCCCTGACAATCAGTGGGCAAGACCTTTTCCAGACCGAGGGAAGGAGGCAGCTACCTGCGGAAACAGCGGTCAGCTCAGACGATCATCTTGAAACTAGGCATCGGTGGTCTGACCGGCGTCCTCTTGACGGTTTCAGGTCCGGTTAGTCTTCTATTTCAGGGCCGCTTTGTTCCATTTCCTGGAGGCCAGTTCTCGGAACTGTGCCACTTACGCCGCGGTACAGCCTCGCCGTCACGCAGTTGCCTCCTTCCACCTGGTGTTGAGCGTCTGAGGCAGTCCACGGGTCGGGCTCGGAACACAGTCTGTAGCCCCTGGGAAGGCGCTTGCTTGCTGCCTGTGTTGTTGTTTGATCTCCTTTGACTGTTTTTCGTTTCTGTGTTTTCTGACTTCTCTGAACTTACTCCTCGGCTCGTTTTTCCAGGGAGGAAAGGCAGGCTGAGGACAGGGTGGGCGAGGTCCTGCTCTGTATCAGCACGGTGCCCCACACCCCCCGCAGGACATCTGGGAAGGCGGATCACTTGCCTTCCTCACTCAGCTATCTTTGAATTCCACCACCTCGGGCCACTTCCCCTGGTGGTCTCTCCTGCTCTGAATCAAAGCCGGAGCTTGCTTTCATTTTGCAAAGGGGCAGTGTGGCTTATCATCACCAGCATTGCAACAGGAAAGTGAACAGCCCCTCACCTTAAATGCCAATTTATTGTTCCCACTCTGTCATACTTGATTAAAATACAGAGTTGGCCTCCAAGGCTGAAATTAGCTTTTCATTCTGACTGACTGCCATCCAGGTCTGAAAAACAGCAGCTCGTTTGTTTCCGTATTTACCACATCCATTCAGAAGAGGTTTACATTATGGCCAATTAGGACTTAATTGTTACCCATAACTCACACATTTGCTGGCTGTTAACACAGTAAAAGCCATTATGCTCTTTTTACTATCCTGACTTCCCCAACCCCTTGACCCCTGGGGACACAGAGTGGAGGAATTTCTTTAAAGATGGGCTTGGTGGAGAAGGTAACAGTCCTTTGGACTCTTAGCTCCTGGCAGTGGCTGAAGGCAGGCGTTAACTGTCCCGTTTAACGGAAGGTGGGTAAGCTGAGTCTGGTATCCTCTTCACCTCCCTAATCTGCATTTCCCAACGTTCTCCCGGCAAAAGCCTGATTTGGTTTTGGAGATGTTCTCTGCAGCTTAGATGGTTGCGCTCGTCTCCGAGCTGAGCCTGGCCAATGGTAGGGGATGAATAACTTTCCGTAGGGGTCCCAGTGGCAGGGGCTCGGCCATTTCAGTGCGGGGTGAGCCTTACCCGATGAACCAGATGCAATTCGTCTGCTGCCAAGTGCGCATCACCGTCCTGTCTCCCTCAGGGTCAAGGATGGTGTCTCTGCGGGGACTCCCGGGGCCCTGCCTCCACGCCACCGCACACATCACCTCCCTCTCCCCTCACACACGCTGGACGTTGTGTTTATTTATTTGCATGTGGCCTGCTCCCTCCACAAAAATGCAAATCCCAGGAAGGCAGGGACACGTTTAGGTTTACTTACGTAGCCCAGTGCTGTTATTTCTGGCTTCCTTTCTGTTAATGCTGTTGACTTTAAAGAACAGTTGCAACTTAAAAGTTGAGGGTTATGTTTTATTTGGCGGGAATGTCTAGGACTTCCAGCCCAGGAGACAGCATCTCAAGGTACTCTAAGAACTGCCCTGAGGAGATGGCCCGGGGCGGGGGGTGGGGTCGGCGGGGGGGGGGGCGGGGGTCAGGTTGTATAGACGTTTGCGACAAAGTGCCGGTAGTCTGGGCATCAAAAGTATCTTTGTGAACTAACACCAGACAGCTCAGGCTGAGGAACTTAGTGCTTCTCTGCGTATAGAAGATGCTCGAGTCTGGGTTCACGAAGCATCCCTCTTACACGCCTGCGTCCGTCTGGAGCCGGGAGCTGACCCTTTTCCTCAGTGCTGACCAGGGTGCGGCTACAGCCTACTGCCGACCAGCCCACAGGCATTGTTCCCCACTCTGGGGGGCTGGAATCGCTGATGGCTGGGACTATAGCAGGGATTATTCCATTTCTCGAGGCCATGTCTGCCACTGTCTCCAGGTGCCAGCCAGGTCCCCTTGGGTCCCCCTGCCGCCTCCAGACTTCCCAGCTGTCCCCCTCCTAGCGATCCTTCAGTCGCAAAATAACCTGTCCTTTCTTAGCATCATCTCACAGCCTCTGTGTCCCTCAGTGTGAATCCCAATGAACTGACCCACTCTAAGGTATGAGAGGACTGTTAAGGTAAAAAGTTTTTCTTCTATCCAAATGCATATCTGATTGATGGAGTTTTAGGCAACGTGTCGGAGTTTTAGGCAACGTGTCGGGGTTTAGGCAACGTGTCAGAGTTTTATGTTTAGGGCAGATGCTTGAGAAAGAGGCCTTGATGAACTGATCAGAGAGAAAGCTTCACAGGAGGGGTTTGTTTACCCTCCAGGGGGTCCGGGGACCAGAAGATGCCCCACAAATGCCAGGACCCAGAGACACATTTCTCTTGGCTGGCCCTGTTTGAAAGAAAGAAGAGTCAATGCTGAAAAAAATAAGACATTTTGTAGAGTTCCTGCAGAACTGGGCCATCTGGGAGGTGTCCTCCCGGCCCCGCTGTCTCAGCCTGAGGCTCCTCTCCTGTTCCCTTGGACCAAGCCTGGCTTCTGTGTCCACACGGTCTGCACTGTGACCTCTCTGCTCGTTCATAAGGACCTGGCTTCTGTGTCCACACGGTCCCCACTGTGGCCTCCGCTCGTTTGTATGGACCTGGCTTCTGTGTCCACACGGTCCCCACTGTGACCTCTCCGCTCTTTCGCATGGACCTGTGGTCACGTGAGGAGCAGCACGTCTCGATTTCACGTGTTCCAGGCTGGTCTCTGGGGGAGCTGGAACCTCTCTTCTCATTCTGAGGAAATGCGCCCCATCTGGGCTGGCGTAAGTGGGTGCGCACGTCCCTGCCGTGTGCATCCCCGGCTCGTCTCTGAGCCAGTCTGCTGAGGCTTTGTTTTCTTTCTGTTCTGATGCTCTTGAAACCACTTGCTCTAAGGCGCTTTTATTTTTTAACTCTTTATTTTATACTGGAGTATAACTGATTAATAATGATGTCATAGTTTCAGGTGGATGGCAAAGGGACCCAGCCATACATACGCATATTCATGAACAGTTGCATTCACATATACACGCACGTGCGTCCATTCTCCCCCAGACTCACCTCTCATCTAGGCTGGCTCTGCAGCATTTAATAAAAATCATTTAAAACTTATTTTAAATAATAAAAATAGCTATTGCCTAGGTCCACCGCCAGAACAACTGAATAGAAACCCTTGGGATCTGGGGCTCTGTCTTGATAATTCTTTAAGCTCAGGCAACTCTACATGGGCACCAGGGTTGAGACCCATTACGGAAACACTCCGTTGATTCCTATTGCAGGGTGAGGGGTTGAGTGTCTTTCAGTTAAGGGGGCCTAAGCCTAAGGTGACTCCTGTGACCACGAAGGAGCATATCCAACCTTCATATCGTCTCTCCAGGTGTGACCCCCTGGCTTGCTTTGGTCTTTGTTGGAACAATAAAAGAACATGAAACACAAGGAGCAAGGGAGAAAATTTATGGGCATGGCCGTTTCCTGACCAGAAGACACTCTCCTCTGTTGAAGGAGGTTCTCAGAGAGCGTAACTTTGGGGCATCACTATTTTTGCATTTGATTCTGGATGGGGATTGAAAGGCTTTTCTTTAAAGTTCAATCTTGCTGTCACTCAGCAAAGCTTACCAGTCATCGAACACTGGGGTTCTCTTTTTGCTCTCTGAGTTGACATTTATACCATCCTCCAAAAAGCATGCTGGACTCTCAGTTATGTGCTGAAAATGTAGTTAGAGATGAGTCTGCTCTGCCAGGTGTCGGGAAAGGAATGGCCAACCCTCAGGGACCTGAGAGGTCGTGGCGATACCTGCGAGGTGTGCCCGCCTGGCCTTCCGACTGAGGCCGGTCGTTTACTGCAGGCAAATTTCAGAAAGCTCTCCTCCCAGGGTGGTTGTCATTGCTTTGAAGTGCTTCAGATTGCTCTGGGGCCACAGAGGAGAAGACTTTCAAACACTTTTATGTGAACAGATTTTTCCGGTGGACCACAACTCACAGGAAAACCTGCTCACAGACCAAGTGTGGAACGCGATCGATGGGATGGGTGGAGAGAAGCTACCTCTGTTTAATTAGCCGTGGGCGGTGATGGACGGCGGGGGCCGATGCGGATGCGGCTGGGCTGCTGAATTTCAGATGGCTTAACGGTCGGGCATCATTCTTGTCTCCCAGACTTTGTCAAGGTCGCCAAGAGCACTTGCTGGAAAGCCTTTCCTGGAGGAAAAAAGGCAGATAACATACTCTGTCAGGCAGTAAAGCAGCCACTTAGAGACAGCACTTTGATTATATTCTTTGGAAGAAAGAAAGAATTGGCTTTCAACCACTCTCCCAAATTACGCACCTAAAGGGTGTAACGGTTAAAGAACTCTGTGTCGCCCTTGTCATTACGGCATTATTCGGACAATGCTAAATTAAAATAGGGTTATTGTTTTCTTAAAGTTTAATGAAAATAATTTTTAAACAGAATCGCTGGTTATTTTCGTTGGAAGCGGCCCTGTGTGGTCTGTTGGCGCAGAGCGCAGGGCCCTGGGCACGCTTATCTGATTTGGCCAGAGGTGTTCTCACGATGGTTTAGCCGACAGAGCAGAGTCCCTAGACTGACTCTTTCTACTGGTTTCTTCTTGTTTTAAATTCTCCACTGACTCTGTCACAATATTGCTTCTGTTTTACCTTTCTGGGTTTTTGGCCAGCTCCTCGACCGGGGGTCAAACCCGCACCCCTGGGCGGCAAGGGACAGGCACACACTTCACTTCCCCCTCAACGTTTGAACTGTTGAGAGTAACCCTCTTGGCAGATGATGTATCTACAATCTCAACCTGGAAAACGCACCGTCATGCAAGAAGGCGTGTCCAGAAAACAGTCCCTGGGGGTGAATCAGGGACTGGATCCTGTTTCAGGAAATGGCTATCGAATCTGAGGACTTATTGGAAAGGGTCTTGTTAAAAAAGCCAGTGGAAGGACACTTCCTCCTTGGATTCTGCACTTTTAATAGTCACCCCAGTTGATCCAGGAGCCAGGGAAATTGAAGGCCATGCTTCAATAGGTTTGGACTGAGCAGAAGAACTTGCTGGAAAAGTGAAAACCAAACACCTCAGAATTATTCACACACTGTGACTCAAGAGTGGCATGAAAATAGTCTGGCGGAGCTTAATTCTTAGGTTTGAAAGGGAAAGTGTCAGTGGCTCAGCCGTACTGACTCTTTGTGACCCATGGCCGGTGGCCCCCAGGCCCCTCTGTCCATGGGGTTCTCCAGGAAGAACACTGGAGGGGGGTGCCATGCCCTCCTCCAGGGGATCTTCCCCACGCAGGGATCGAGCCCCGGCGTCCCGCATTGCAGGCGCGTTCTTCACTGTCTGAGCCACCTTGGAAGCCCAAATTCACAGGTTTGGGGAAGCCACTTTCTGATCCACGTACAAATGAGGGTGTTTGAGGGTCTCCTTCCGCTTGCGCCGAACTTCCGGGACTTGCTGGGGCATCTCGGGCCGCGTGTCTGCGCTCCGCAGGCTGCAGTTTCCGCACTGACGACACAGCAGCAGCACTGCAGCCCCCCATTCCCTTAGATGATGGTTCTTGGCTTCCTGAAAAGAAAACACCTCCTCCAAAGCGGTCATTTTGCCTTAGAACTTGGGCCGGGTTCTCCTTCATCGCGGAATGATGCTGGGTGGGCCTCTGCCCACCAAAGGATCGAGCGTGAGTCTGAGATCATTTCAGCTGGGAAGAAAATGCGCTATTCAACTTGAATTATATTCGAGAACATTGGTGCTCTTTTAAGTAATTCTTCAATCTTTTTGAATAATTGAAGCTCACTTTGCAGCTATCTGGCTGTAACACTTTTTACCACAGTTAAGTATCTGTTTTTAATGAAAAGAGGGATAGCTTCAAGGTTTTTGTTTTTTTGTTTTTTAATTATTTGTTGTTTATTTCTGGCTATGCTGGGTCTTCGCTGCTGCCCACGCTCTGGGTGTCCTGTGCGGGCTCCTGGGGGCAGTGGCTTCTCTTGCTGGTGACCCCAGGCTCTAGAGCACGCAGGCTAGGCGTTTGGCACGTGGGCTTCAGTGCCCTGCAGCGAGTGGCATCTTCCCAGACCCAGGATCGAACCCATGTCCCCTGCATTCTTAACCACTGAACCACGAGGGAAGTCCAAGCTTTGGGATTTATATACCTGTGTCTTCAAATATTTCAGCACTTTCAGTAGATAGCTGCCATTTTCCCCCACCTGTGGGGAGACCCTAATTCACAGGAAGGGCCTCCCCTGTGCCTGCCAATGCAGGAGGCCCAGGTTCCATCCCTGGGCTGGGAAGATCCCCTGGAGGAGGAGATGGCAGTCCACTTTAGCATTCTTGCTTGGGAAGTCCCATGAACAGAGGAACTTGGCAGGGTTGCAAAGGAGTTGGACATGACTTAGCGACTAAATAACAACAAATACACGGGACATCCATTTGAGGCTCGAAAGAGTATGGCTGTGTGGTTGAGATGGCAAATTGTGGGCTAAAGGATTCTGCAGAGCATGCTTGGTTGGAGAAAGGATTCAAGAGGATGAGAGTATACTTATGCAGCAAAAATAAATCAGATATTTCTATGAGCCGGATCTTATTCTGATCTGGTGTTGGGGATATTGCTGCTGCTTGTTGCTAATAGAGTTGTGCAGACTAAATCAGTGGTTCCTAAAATAAGTCCACGTATATAGAAAAATGTACACTGTTTCATGGCAGGATGAGAAAAAAAAAACATGATAAACCTATAACATGTAATTTTAAATCATAATCATTTATTTTGTATTTTTCTTTTATTGTTAAAAACATTCTCTTCCATAAAATGATGCTGATGACTGATGGCAGGATGTTGTTGTTTTGGTGAATGTTTCCATGTCCTTATTGAATGAATCAGTAAATTGATAATATTGTATCAGTCCCAATCAATTTTTCAAATTGGTGTGAAAAATCCTAAAAATCATGAACCTCTGGATTAAGTTTTTAAAATGTTGATAAAATAGGTGACATGTTTTGATTAAATAGGCCCACATCAGGAACACTGCATTTTTTAATTGTGTAACTTTTTATTTTGTATTGGAGTATAGCCAATTAACAATGTAATAGTTTCAGGTGAACATGAAGGGGCTCAGCCACACACGCATGTGTATCCGTTCTCCCCAGACTCCCCTCCCATCCGGCTGCCACATACCACTGAGCAGAGGCCCCTGTGCTGCATGAGGGTCCTCACTCGCTGTCCGTTTCAAATACAGCAGTGTGTCCAGGCCCATCCCAAGCCCCCTGACTGCCTCTCCCATGGCAACATAAATGGACGTTGCACTTTGAGGATCTGTGAGCCACGCAGAGAAGTCTGGTCCTCAGAAAACCTGATTATGTATCAGCTCATTTGTTGAGAGATGGAAGAAAGCAGAATCAAAGTCAGGTGGAAGGATCACAAGAGTACTGGGCCCTGTTCCTTGTATTCATAACCTCTCCATTCCTCTCACCCCAAATGCCCAGCTTCCAGGTATTTTTGGCTTCCTAATTCATGTACTCTGCTTCATGGCCTTTTCTCCAGTGCTATTTTTACTGTTTGATTTTAGTAAACAAGAATGTTCTTTTCAAGGGTTTCTTTCAAAGGTTACTTTCTGGACTGGTTTTTCAAGGGTTTCTTTCAAAGGTTACTGTCTGGACTGGTTGTCTCTGGCTGTTTAGCAAATTGCCTCCAACTTTAGCTGCTTAAAGCAGCACCTGTTTATTTCTCTGCAGTTTCCGTGGTTCGGGCAGGCTGGGCTGGGTCCCTCATGGGGATTCAGTCAGTGTATCAGCCAGGGCTGGGGTTTCATCTGAAGTCTCAGCTGGGGAACGACCCACCTCCAGGCCTCCTCCCTGGCTACCAGAAAGATTTAATTCCAAGTAGGCTGTTGGACAGACCTCATTGCATCCTTCCTGGGTATTGACTGGACGTCAGCCTCAGTTCCTTGTGGCCTTCTCCACTGTGGCAGCTGGCTTCCTCAGGGACAGCAATCAAGCGTCTGTTAGGAAAGAGAAAGTTACTATCTTTTGTAACCTAATCACAGAAGTGAGCTCTCATCACCTTTGCTATATTCTATTAACTAGAGAAATGGTAAAGAGTCAGCCTGCCGATGCAGGAGATGAGAGAGACACAGGTTCGATCCCTGGGTAGAGAAGATCCCCTGGAATAGGAAATGGTAACCTACTTCAGTATCTTGCCTTGAAAATTCCATGGACAGAGGAGCCTGGCAGGCTACAGTCCATGGGGTCACAAAGAGTTGGACTTGACTGAGCAGGCACACAGGCAAGGGACTAAGACCCCACAAGCTGCAAAGCACAATGCCGTATTAGTCAGACGCAAGCCATAGTCAACTCCAGATGAGACGGTTACACGAGAGGGCAACGCACCAGGGTGTGGAGCTCATTGTGTGTCGCTTCCAAGTCTGAGTGCCACGCTCTATCGCACCTCCTTAATCCTGTTTTTCTTATACCATCTGCTGCCACTCCCTACATGAGAGGTGGATAGTAGGTCAAGGTCGTATCAAAACGAATCTCATCTGTAATGGATTATTGTTTCTTCTAATAACAATAAGTTCATAACATCAATTCACTAAGAGAAGACTTTAAGACAATGAAATTAAAACATGTATATGCTGGACTGAACTGACAGTAGAAGAGTCTATCGGCCGTGCCTTTCACTACCGCATTCTTTCACCTTCCCTCACGTATCAGGGACGTGCTACACAATAAGGGCTTCTTGGAGTCGTTCGTCTACCAAATCCCTTTTTAAAGAATAAATGAGCATTTCAGAACGCTGCCTTGATCTCCACTGCTTTGTGGCAGTTGAACTAAGGGACTATTTAAGAAGCGGCCATCGAGCAAGTTCACACTAATTTGCTATAAATTGTTAGGACAGCGTGTCAGCTCTTGAGATCATAGACTTTAAATGCAGATGCCTTAATCGTATGCACATTGCTTATGTTAGAAGAAAGGAGTATAGAATTTTAATGCAAGTGGTTAAACATGATCCTCCAAAGAGAGCACTGTCATTCAGGGATAATCAATTAGCTTTTATAAAAAGAAAGGTTAGTTAAACAAGTTAAACAGCACTACAAGATGTGATTTGTGAATTCTGGACTCTGTTAATTACACCATTAGAATGTGTGTTTCCCTGTCATGAGAACATTTTCTGTAATTTTTGCTCTGTAATTCAAAATTTACTCTAGGGATTAATTCAAGAATCAGAACACTGCAAGTGTTGAACATAAAGAAATGCTGTGAAATAGCCAGATATTTGATTTAGCATTTCTTCTGTGGCCGAACATGTGGTTTATTTTGTCCATGCATGGAAATTACTTAACTTAATAGCACAGTAAACATTTAGAAAAACATTAATATTTGATCACAAAATTATATTATTATTATAATATCATTTCTTTTCAAAACACATTGGCTTATAGCCTCTTGTAGAATTACTGGTTTGAGACCAAAATGAGGGGTAAATTCTCAGCATATGTCCTAAAGTAGAAAGAAGATATCAGTCATATTTAAGAGTTTTAGAGGTTAAAGCTAAAAGAAAAAAAAAAAAAAAACCCACTTTGATTATTTAGAACTTTGGAAAAATTACTATAATAATAATTGTTTATTTATTTATTTTTAATTTTATTTATTTTTGGCTTTGCTGGATCTTTGTTGCTATGCACAGTCTTTCTCCAGTTGCATTGAGCGGGCCTCCTCCCTGAGAAGGGACTCCTCCCTGAGCGGAGCTCCTCCCTGAGCGGAGCTCCTCCCTGAGCAGGACTCCTCCCTGAGCGGGCCTCCTCCCTGAGCAGGGACTCCTCCCTGAGCGGAGCTCCTCCCTGAGCGGAGCTCCTCCCTGAGCAGGACTCCTCCCTGAGCGGGCCTCCTCCCTGAGCGGGACTCCTCCTCCCTGAGTGGAGCTCCTCCCTGAGTGGATCTCCTCCCTGAGCGGGACTCCTCCCTGAGCGGGCCTCCTCCCTGAGCGGGGCCTCCTCCCTGAGCGGGGCTCCTCCCTGAGCGGGCCTGCTCCCTGAGTGGAGCTCCGGCCTGAGCGGGGCCTGCTCTCTATCTGAGCGGGCCTCCTGCCTGAGCGGGCCTGCTCCCTGAGCGGGGCCTGCTCTCTCTCCCTGAGCGGGGCCTCCTCCCTGAGTGGAGCTCCTCCCTGAGTGGGCCTCCTCCCTGAGCGGAGCTCCTGCATGAGCGGGGCCTGCTCTCTCTATCTGAGTGGGCCTCCTCCCTGAGCGGGCCTCCTCCCTGAGCGGAGCTCCTCCCTGAGCGGGCCTCCTCCCTGAGCGGGGCCTCCTCCCTGAGCGGGGCCTCCTCCCTGAGCGGAGCTCCAGCCTGAGCGGGGCCTGCTCTCTATCTGAGCGGGCCTCCTGCCTGAGCGGGCCTCCTCCCTGAGCGGGCCTCCTCCCTGAGTGGGCCTCCTCCCTGAGCGGGGCCTCCTCCCTGAGCGGGGCCTCCTCCCTGAGCGGGGCCTCCTCCCTGAGCAGAGCTCCAGCCTGAGCGGGGCCTGCTCTCTATCTGAGCGGGCCTCCTGCCTGAGCGGGCCTTCTCCCTGAGCAGGGCTCCTCCCTGAGCAGGCCTCCTCCCTCAGTGGGCCTCCTCCCTGAGCGGGACTCCTGCCTGAGCGGGGCTCCTCCCTGAGCGGGGCCAGCTCTCTGGTTGCCGTGCAGTAGCTTTTCTCATGGAGCAGGCTCCAGGCGTGTGGCCCTTACCCGCTGTGGAAAGAGGCTGCCCGTTAACGGCGCCTTCTCTTGTTGCAGAGTGTGGTTCTCTAGGGCATTCAGGCATCAGTACTTGTGGCCCACAGGCTCAGTACTCATGTCACGTGGGCTTGGCTGCTCCTCGGCATATGGGACCTTCCTGGGCCAGGGTGGGACCTCTGCCCATGCACTGGCAGACGGATTCGTATGGATTGCACCACCAGCAAAGTCCCTACATACTTTTTCTCTGTAACATCTCTGTTGAATTTGTTACAATATTGCTTCTGTTGTTTACATTCTGGTTTTTTGGTTGCAGGACATGTGGGATCTTAGACCCCCAACCAGGAATCAAAGCCGCACCTGCTGCGCTGGAAAGTGAAGTCTTAACCACCGGACAGCCAGGGAATTCCCATCAATGTGCTTTAATAATGAAAAACGGGCTCAGTGGAGATGGTTGGATGGCATCGCCAACTCAAGAGACGTGAGTTTGAGCAAACTCCAGGAAACAGTGAGGGGCGGGGGAGCCGAGCCTATGAGGGATGTCATGCGGTGTCTCTCCTCTGCTTTCTTCACTTGGTATGACACTCTCTGGGCCCACCCACGTTGCTGCACATGGCGCTGCTTCGTTCTTTGAACGGCTGAGTGACATTCCAGGGTTCCCATGCGCCCGTCTCCCTTGTCCATTCCCCTGTGATGGGCATTCAGGTTGCGTCCGTGTCCCGGCTACGTAAACCGTGCTGCGGTGAGCATGGGAGTGTACGTGCCCTTAGGGCCATGTTTTCCCGCGGACGTAGGTCCGAGGTGGGACTGCAGGGGCGTCTGGTAGCTCTATTTTTACTTTTTTAAGGGACGTCCATACTGCCGTCCACAGCGGCTCTACCAACATACATTCCCGCCAACATGCAAGAGCATTCCCTTCTCTCCACACCTTCCCCAGCATTTATTGCGTGTGGATTTTTGACGATGGCCATCCTACCTGGTGTGAGGTGATACCTCATTGTGGTTTTGAGTTGCATTTCTCTAATGTTGGTGGCGCTGGGCATCTGAACGTGCTTCTTGGCCAGCTGCATGTCTTCTTTGGAGGAATGTCTGTTTAGGTCTTCTGCCCATTTGTTGATTGGTTTGTTTGCTCTGAGGCTGTTAAGCATCATGTGCTGTTTGTAAATTTTGGAGACCGATCTCTTGTAGATCACACCATCTGCAAATATTTTCTCCCAGTCTGTGGGCTGTCTTTTCAATTTGACTGGGAACTAGTCTTTGTTAACTGAAAGGTCTGCTAGACTCAAGACTCACCATCAAAGACACTTGTTAAAAACGTGTTTATTTGGTTGTGTCAAGTCTTAGCAATGGCACTCGGGGCCCGCTGTTGCAGCACGCTGACACTCTGACAGTGGCACACAGGCTCAGCTGCTCTGCAGCACATGAGTTTTTAGTTCCCCGGACAGGGGTCAAACCTGTTTCCCCTGCCTTAGAAGATGGATTCTCAACCACTGGACCACCAGTTGGACATGGTTCAGTTCAGTTCAGTCACTCAGTCATGTCTGACTCTTTGCGACCCCATGAACCATAGCATGCCAGGCCTCCCTGTCCATCGCTAACTCCTGGAGTCCACCCAAACCCATGTACATCGAGTCAATGATGCCATCCAATCATCTCATCCTCTGTCGTCCCCTTCTCTTCCTGCCCTCAATCTTTCCCAGAATCAGGGTCTTTTCCAATGAGTCAGCTCGTCGCATCAGGTGGCCAAAGTATTGGAATTTCAGCCTCAACATCAGTCCTTCCAATGAACACCCACAACTAATCTCCTTTAGGATGGACTAGTTGGATTTCCTTGCAGTCCAAGGGACTCTCAAGAGTCTTCTCCAACACCACAGTTCAAAAGCATCAAATCTTCGGCACTCAGCTTTCTTTATAGTCCAACTCTCACATCCATACATGACCACTGGAAAAACCATAGCTTTGACTAGACAGACCTTTGCTGACAAAGTAATGTCTCTGCTTTTTAATATGCTGTCTAGGGTGGTCATAACTTCCTTCCAAGGAGTAAGCGTCTTTTAATTTCATTGCTGCAGCTTGGTGACAAAATCATCAATGGCCAAGATGGAACTGCAGTGGAATGACTGAGGATTTGAGAGAGCTGTGTGCTGTGCTTAGTTGCTCAGTCGTGTCCACCTCTTGGGACCCCGTGGACTGCAGCCCACCAGGCTGCTCTGTCTATGGGATTCTCCAGGCAAGAATACTGCTGTGGGCTGCCATGCCCTCCTCTAGGGATCTTCCCAATCCAGGGATTAAACCCACATCTTCCACATTTTGGGCAGATTCTTCACCATCTGGGCCACCAGGGCAGCCCTCCGAGAGCTTTAGGGCACTGCAACCTGGAACATCCATCATTGAGGCCTGTTCATTGGGAAGCTCGCAGAGTTGGGGGGAATTTGTACTGACTCCATGTACTTAGTGCGTGCAAGGAATTTTAAAGAATCCAAAAATAAATTTGACATCACATTTGCCCTCATGATGACTAGACTAGCTTTTGTGAAATAAAAACCGAGTAATATGACATTGTTCAAGCAGAGAGGTGTGAACAAATGCTGTCAGCATTAATAGGAAGGAGACGATTGGAAATACATCTTGTCAGGAAGGCTTCTTAGAAGGGAGAGAAGTTAAATTTGGTATTCAGTGAATGAAGAGACTGTGAATTCCTCGGGTGGGAGGTGGTACTGCTCGCCATCCCCACTTACCACATTCGCCTGTTTTAGGATAAGTTTCGGGGCTGGGTACTATGGCAGCTGGTCCACAGGGGTCCCAGCGTCTGGGTGTTCACACCCTCATTATGCCAGGTTTGGTGTGTGAGCGACAGGACCCTGGGGAGGTGGTAGTGTGGGCTTCCCGGGGGCCACTGGTGATAAAGACCGCATCCTGCCAATGCAAGAGACACAAGAGTACAGGCCCATCCCTGGGTCAGGACGGTGCCCAGAGGAGGGCATGGCAGCCGCAGCAGTGTCCTTGCCTGGAGAGTCCCATGGACAGGGAAGCCTGGTGGGCTGCAGTCCATGGGGTCCCGAGAGTTGGACACGACGGAGTGCCCGAGCACACAGGGTCACAGGCCCACCCAAGAGCGCCCTTCACTCTCACCGCCCCCACTGCCTCCCCGCTTGCTCAAGCCAAGAGCTGCCCGAGTGAGCCATGTCAGAGGCTACCCCTAGCCAAGCCTTTGGACGACCACAGGCCCACTGACAACTTGGCTGCAGTTTTCTTAGAGACTCCAAACCGGAACCACCCAGCTCTGCTGTTCCTGGAGACATGACCTTGGAAACTGCATGACTTAAATGTCTTTTTTTTATTCTTTTAAGTCACTAAGTTTGGGATAAATGCCTACTATTAAGTCAAGTATGGGCTTCCCAGGTGGCACTCGTGGTAAAGAACCCACCTGCCAAAGCAGGAGACTCAAGACTTGAGTTCGATCCCTGGGTTGGGAAGATCCCCTGGCAAACCCACTCCAGTATTCTTGCCTGGAGAATCCCATGGATGGAGGAGCCTGGCTGCTACAGTCCAGGGGGTCGCAAAAGAGTCGAACAGGACTGAGGCAACTTGGCATGCATGCACGCAGATCAAGTACATCTTGGCCATAAAATAAAACTGATCGGAAAAATTAGAATCTCCTCTTCCTAAAACTAGTAAGGCACAAGGAAAGCTTGAGTAATGTCTAGGGAGACCCACTTTTGGCTGCTAAGATCTGTTGTGAAGCTAATGCGATTGCTAGCCACCTAAGCCAGGATGTCAGTGAATATTTGTGGGAAATTATTTTAAAACAGTGCAGATACATGAGCAAAACTGAAGAACAGTCAAGATTCTTTGGGTCTTCATATCCTTTTCCAGGTTAATAATACCAACAAATACCAATAAAGCAATAACAGCTCAATAATAACTGCCATTTATTTAGAACTTAGAATGTTGTATGAATAATACAATGTCTTATTTCATCCTCAAGTAATTCTGTGAAGAAAGTGCTATCACTCTTATTATTTATGTCAGGAAGGCAAACACGAGTCTGTGCAGTGGCTCCCAAACTGAAATTCATCTTTGAAATATTCCCTGAAAAGGCAGATTTGACTCATTCCACTTTTTAAGTGGAAAAAAAAAAAAACTGAGTCACAGAAAAGAAGTCATTTTAAATAAATTTCCCAAGGATGCATTTATTTAATAAGCTGCTGAGCTAGAATTTGAACCCAAGAATCTATATAATCCAGAAATCTATATAACTGCATATCTCACTCTCTTTCCACTGTGTCGTGCATAGCAAAAGCAACTGATCAGCGATAAAGATGTTTGTTGAAATAAACATATATCACATAAAAAATACAGGTAAAAATAAGATCATGGTGACACCTGCCTTATGCCAATTGTGTTTATATGCAGGTGTATGGTCTTTGGAGTCTCAAAGACATGTGGGATAAAAATATTTTGGCGATTTCTCTTCCTGCTCTCATTTCTAGGTATTTTGGCATTTGAGATGGAGGGTGGGGGAATCAAGGATTTTTCTCAAAATGACAGAAAACGGATCATTTGCATGGGGAATGCCAGCTGGGGAGAAGGGAACATACGCTTATATTCAGGAAAAGTTTCGCAGGATGTAAAAAGAAACCATCTGCTTTTTCTTTTTGTTCTTGTTTAAGAACAGCTTGTGTTTGCAACTCACAATTTAAAACATGGTAATAACCTACAGGACTTTGTGAAGCATGAATCGTGCGGCTTTTTTTGTTTTTTGTTCCTCCTCATTTTCCCCTGCTTATTTTTTCCAACTCTGTTTGCAGAAAGCAGAATGCAAAGAAGATATTTGCATGTTGCAACTTGGATAATAAGATTCTTCTGATCAGGGCCTGAGTCTGCCTTTTTCAAAGTGTTTCCTGGGCATTCCTGGATCCTGCAGTGAAATCCAGACACGATGAACCGAAGCCGTGCTCAGCTTTGCTGTAAGAGACACCCTAGGCTGAGACCGGGGCTCAGGGGCCTCCTGCTCAGCCCCGGCAAAGAAACATCCCTGCGACCTGGCTTTATCTGCTCGAGCACCTGGTAGGGACTTGGAAATCGTTTTTGAAGAAAAAGTCAGCTTTATCCGTTTGCCCTTCTCATTAGCAGTCATCTCAGTGGCTTTGATGTGCACCTCCACTCCCTCCTGAAGCCTTAATGACTCAGCTTCACCGCGGCTCAAGTGCAGACCAGCGCGTGAGCTTGCCTTTTACAGAAGGAAAGAAGGAAGGGCTTGTGGAGGTCCCAGTGGAAAGGCTCTGAAAGGTCTTTGGGCCTCAGCAATCAGGCGATATTAAGAAGTGGTTCAGGTCATTTAGACTCTTCTGAGTGATAATCATGAACCTCCAACTTACTAACTCTGTGACCGAAGGGAGCTACATAACCTCTCTGAATCTTAGGTGTTTTATTTTTTTATCTACAATGTGGGAATAATAATGTTACCCACCTGCAAACGTTGTTATGAAAGTTCAGTGAACTAATCAAAACATGTGCAGGATGGTATTTTGAACACAGGAAGCTCCAGTGAAAGAACCAGGACCCATGGCAGGAAATTCCCCCTGAAACCCTATCGTGGTTTCCTGCAGTATAGAACACTCTCACACACATGCACACAGTGAGGCGATATACAGGAATTCTTAAATATGTGCATGTATATGGGGCTTCCCTGCTGGCTCAGAGGTTAAAGCGTCTGCCTGCAATGCAGGAGATCCAGGTTCGATCCCTCGGTGGGGAAGATCCCCTGGAGGAGGAAACGGCAACCCACTCCAGTATTCTTGCCTGGAGAATGCCATGGAAAGAGGAGCCTGGTGGGCTACAGTCCACGGGGTCGCAAAGAGTCAGACACGACTGAGCGACTTCACTTTCACTTTCATGTATATATATATGTATATAAGTGCTAGTCACAAAGTTGTGTCTGACTCTTTGCAAACCTGTTGGCTGTAGCCCACCAGACTCCTCTGTCTATGGAATTCTCCGGGCAGGAATACCGGAGTGGGTTGCCATTCCCTTCTCTAGGGGATTGTTCCAACCCAGGGATGGAACACAAGTCTCCTGCATCAGCAGGCAGATTCTTTACCATTTGAGCCCCCATGCAAGTCCACACAGATATGTATAAAATTACACATAAATTTGTTAAACATCTCTCAAATAAGATGTTTAAATCTGTCCCAGAGTTTTTCAACCTCTTCCCTGCTGAGATTCTGAGCCAGGTAAAGCTCAGTTGCAGGGCTTGTCTCATGCATTGGATACCAGTGGCCTCTCCTTCCCCTGTTATGATAACCAGAAATGGCTCCAGGTCAAATGTCTTTGTGTCAAATGTGCCCTGGGAGTCAGAATCGCCTGATACAACCAACCTAACTGATCTTGCCCAGTGTTAAAATCACCAATATATGTGACCCCTTTGGCTGCTGGTTTTTAAAGTTTGTAGCCCCGCTGCAGGAGCTTAGTCCTCAAGCAGGGATCGAACCCCTGCCCCCTGCAGTGGCAGCCCAGAGTTTGAACCGCTGGCTGGCCTCCAGGTCAAAATTATTGACCCTGATTTCTGACGAGAAAAAAGCAAAAGATACACAAGGAATCACTGGACGCCACGGGAGGGAGACGTCTGCGGATCCGGCGTGTGCTGAGGCTTCAGGGAGCAGACCCAGACTTCAGGCTTGGCGAACAGCCCCGGTAAGTGCCGCCGTGCTAAACTTATTTGAAAGGAGTCATTGCACACTCACAGGCATTAAGTCCTCAGTTTCGAGTCTCTTTATATGGATCTCCTTTAAATTGAGATATTGTCTTGTTTTAAGAGCATGTGTGTGGAGATCTATTTACGGCTGTGCGGGCTCTTCGTTGCTCGGCTCCAGATTTCTCTGGCTGCCATGAGCAGGGGCTGTTCTCTGCTGCAGTACCCAGGCCTCTTGTGGTGGTGGCGTCCCTTACTGTGAGCACAGGCTCTCGGGTGCGTGGGTCTCAGCAGCCGCGGCTCGTGACCTCAGCAGCTGTGGCCTGAAGGCTCTAGAGAGCAGGCTCAGTGGCTCTGGTGCTTCGTTGCTCAGTGGCATGTGGGGTCTTCCCAGGCCAGAGATCAAACACCTGTCCTCAGCACTGGCAGGTGATTCCTTACCGCTGTGCCACCAGGGAGACCCCGAGATGTCATCTCATTATTTGATGGTAGGTGGCAGGGCTTCCCAGGTGGTGCTAGCGGTGAGACCCCGCCTGCCAGTGCAGGAGATGTGAGAGACACCGGTTTGATCCCTGGGTCGGGACGATCCCCTGGAGGAGGGCACGGCAACCCACTCCAGTACTCTTGTCTGGAGAATCCCAGGGACAGAGGAGCCTGGCGGGCTGCAGTCCATGGGGTCACAGAGAATCAGACAGGACCGAAGTGACTTAGCTCGCAGGGGTCAATGGTATAGCTCAAGCACATAGGCCAGGCTAGTGAGTGTTCTTGTGAACTGCAAGTATCTGGGGAAAAATGCAAGGGTTAAAACTATTTCTGGAGTGATTTTGAACTTTTTAGTATTTTCCCATTGATTTTTTGAAGTGGCAGCAAAACCTTATCAGCTGTGGATATTAGTGCAACATTCACTAATCTTTTTCAGAGGTTTTTAAAAATTTAATTATCAAAGTCCCATTCATCAAATAGTTCACATTATTTCTATTTATTTACATCTTTCCAAGTATGTGACCGACTCGTCAAATTCAAGAGTTACAGATGCAAGATTTTACTTCCTTTTGTTTCTCAGCATTTAAATGAATCATCTTATGCAATGTAAACAGTAACACAACTGCAGTCCAGATGATCAGATGTTTTCATACTTGACTTAGTGTCTCAGCTGCAAAAGCATAGCAGCGACAGATGAAATAACAAGCAGGATACACCGAGAAGGACATGGCTGTGCTTGGGAACAGGTTACACCTTTTCAAGCTACGCTGCTGGTCTGGAAGCAGGCAGCCCCGCTGGTAGGATGTTGCCTATAGGTAACTGAGTCAGTGTGTATACCAGCTCGGTTGCTTCAGTCGTATCCATCTCTGTGATGCTATGGACTGTAGCCCACCAGGCTTCTCTATTTATGGGATTCTCCAGGCAAGAACACTGGAGTAGGTTGCCATTTCCTCCTCCAGGGGATCTTCCCAACCCAGGTATCAAACCCATGTCTCTTAAGTCTCTTGAATTGGCAGGCAGATTCTTTACCCACTGAGCCATCTGGGAAACCCCAGCTGAGTCAGAGAACTCAGCACTGTTTGGAGGTAAGAGCTAGGCTGGGTTGGGGACACTCTGGGAAGAAACTGAAAAAGAAACTGCACGGATTGATGCCAGGGGCTAAGACATTCAGAAAGCTGAAGACCTAGGGAAATATGAGACTTCGTTTCCAAGGCTGCAGACTCAGCCTTGAAACCAAGAACAAAATCTTCCCAACTCAGTGGTTGAATATGGAATATCCTCATTGTCTCTACAGATGCAGAGTCTCAAACTGCCATCGAAAGACAAATACTAGACTGGAAATTCAGTTTAGTCACTTCGCTGTCTCTGACTCTTTGCAGACTCCATGGACTGCAGCACGCCAGGCCTCCCTGTCCATCACCAACTCCCTAAGCTTGCTCAAACTCATGTTCATCGAGTCAGTGATGCCATCCAATCATCTGATCCTGTCATCCCCTTCTCCCACCTTCAGTCTTTCCCAGCATCAGGATCTTTTCTAAGGAACCAGTTCTTCACATCACGTGGCCAAAGTATTGGAGTTTCAGCTTCAGCATCAGTCCTTCCAATGAAGATTCAGGACTGGTTTCCTTTAGGATGGACTGATTGGATTTCCTTTCAGTCCAAGGGACTCACAAGAGTCTTCTCCAACACCACAGTTCAAAAACATCAGTTCTTCAGCACTCAGCTTTCTTTATAGTCCAACTCTCACATCCATACTTGACTACTGGAAAAACCATAGGTTTGACTAGATGAACTTTGTTAACACTGTGTCTCCTTTTTCATATGCTGTCTAGGTTGGTCATAACTTTTCTTCCAAGGAGCAAGCATCTTTTAATATCATGGCTGCAGTCACCAGCTGCAGTGATTTTGGAGCCCAAAAAAGTAAAGTCTGCCACTGTTTCCATTGTTTCCCCATCTATTTCCCATGAAGTGATGGGACCAGATGCCATGATCTTCGTTTTCTGAATGTTGAGCTTTAAGCCAACTTTTTCACTCTCCTCTTTCACTTTCATCAGGAGGCTTTTTAGTTCCTCTTCACTTTCTGCCATAAGGGTGGTGTCATCTGCATATCTGAGGTTGTTGATATTTCTCCTGGCAATCTTGATTCTAGCTTGTGCTTCATCCAGCCTGGCATTTTGTATGATGTACTCTGCATAGAATTTAAATAAACAAGGTGACAATATACAGCCTTGACCTACTCGTTTTCCTATTTGGAAACAGTCTGTTGTTCCATGTCCAGTTCTAACTGTTGCTTCCTGACCTGCATGCAGATTTCTCAACAGGCAGGTCAGGCAGTCGGTCTGGTATTCTCATCTCTTTCAGAATTTTCCTCAGTTTATTGTGATCCACACAGTCAAAGGCTTTGGCATAGTCAATAAATCAGACATTGATGTTTTTCTGGAACTCTCTTGCTTTTTTGATGATTCAACAGATGCTGGCAATTTGATCTCTGGTTCCTCTGCCTTTTCTAAAACCAGCTTGAACATCTGGAAGTTCATGGTTCACATATTGCTGAAGCCTGGCTTGGAGAATTTTGAGCATTACTTTACTAGTGTGTGAGTGAGTGCAGTTGTGCAGTAGTTTGAGCATTCTTTGGCATTGCCTTTCTTTGGGATTGAAATGAAAACTGACTTTTTCCAGTCCTGTGGCCACTGCTGCATTTTCCAAATTTGCTTGCATATCGAGTGCAGCACTATCACAGCACCATCTTTTAGGATTTGAAATATCTCAGCTGGAATTCCATCATCTCCACTAGCTTTGTTCATAGTGATGCTTCCTAAGGCCCACTTGACTTCCCATTCCAGGATGTCTGGCTCTAGGTGAGTGATCACACAATTGTGGTTATCTGGGACATTAAGATCTTTTTTGTATGGTTCTTCTGTGTATTCTTGAAACTCAGAGGATTCAGTCAAAAAGTAAACAAAAATTTGTGTCGGTGTGTGTGTGAGAGAGAGAGAGAGAAAGAGAAGGAGGGAGAGAGAGAGACCACAGATAAATAGTGAAAAATATAAAAAGAAAACAATCTGTTCCATTCAAAGGTTTGGTATGATGTCCAGTGAGCACAGATGTGCAAGTCAGAATGGTTTAGAAACCAAGCACGTTAAGTTATCTAGTGCCAAGAAGCTGCAGAATAAGCAATTAGAACATTAAACTCACCTGGAAAACCCTAGTTTAAGGCAACTTCTGGCCCTTGAGTGTGTAACATGCACTGTTTACAGTGCCTCGTGTTGATGCAGCTTATGTTTTTACCACATGTTTTGGAAACTCAAAGAAATAAGTACAGAAACTATGTCCACAAGGAACTATAAATCTATAGGAAACTATAAAAGAAAAACAAGCAGCAATGAAATAAAAAAAGTGGCAATCAAATAGAAATCTTAGCAGTGAGAAGCATCATCATTCAAATAAGGCATTCATTAAATAGCTGGAATATAGAACGGACATTGTTAAAAGAATTTGGCCAGTATAATATTAAGATTCTACAGTACAGAAGAAGTTATGAAAGGCCAATAAGGTGTCATGAAGGCTGAGAGGCTCCAGCATGCATTAGAGGGTGTTTTGTTTTAAGGACGAACTCATGATTTTCATACAGACACAACATGAACACAAGAGTGAGTTTAGCTCGTTATTAATGAGGAAATCTGTATGATGTTACAACTGTTTTGAAGAAGTTAAAGAAGGATAAATTTATACTGAGTTAAAGGAATGTTGAAATAAATTTACAAATAGACAATGCAAAAGAGGGTTATTTTAAAACAGATTTGAGGTTCATGCCTGGGTCAGACTTTCTCATATCTGTAGATGCTCTGTTTCAGGGATGGCAGATTATGCTCAGAGACTGAGTTTGTCTTTGCCACCAGCTTATTTAACATAAGTTCACAGCAAGATTCATAATTTTACAAGCTAATAGCAGATAAAGTCTCTTAATAATCCAGGAGAGAAACAGCATACTCCAAACAAATGGTAGATGGCTGGCCTTGTTGATTCAAGCAAGGGAAGATGAGAGGAAAAGAGTCCGGAGTTAGCTCGAGTGCACCTTTGCAGGAGTTGGTACAGGGACTAAGGGTTTGACCGACTGAGAGCGGACTCACAGCGGCTGCTGCAGGAAGGAAGGTTCCTTGTTGTTAGACCTTGGTTGCTAGGGAACCAGGCGCCATGCTGGTCTGCAGAGTGGGCGCTCTGGGGGTTATCACTCCAGGAACCAATGCAAAGCCACTGCCTATGAAGCTCCCCTGAGGCAGGTGCAGAGGTCCTTTCTCTTCCTGAAGCTGCTGATCGGTCTAACGTCACCACCTGCCAAGAGTGACCTCGTCACCACAGGAGAAGTGTCTCGGGATCTCCCCAGGGCCACATCAAGGGTGATTTTTGCCAAGATACACACTCCCAGACACTCCTCACACGTCCCCGCACGCACACTCCGTCACCTTTCCACAGCTGCATCTCCACCCGCTCTTGTCAAGACGCCTCCAGAACTGGGCTACTTGTCAACCATCTTGACAAGACTTCTCTAATTCTGAAATCAACTTTACCTCAAAGAGCAGCTTCTTATTTGGCTTATTTTGTGTTGTCTTTGCAGAGAAGGCAATGGCACCCCACTCCAGTACTCTTGCCTGGAAAATCCCATGGACGGAGGAGCCTGGTAGGCTGCAGTCCATGGGGTCGCGAAGAGTCGGACACGACTGAGCGACTTCACTTTGACTTTTCACTTTCATGCATTGAAGAAGGAAATGGCAGCCCACTCCAGTGTTCTTGCCTGGAGAAGCCCAGGGACGGGGGAGCCTGGTGGGCTGCCGTCTCTGGGGTCGCACAGAGTCAGACATGACTGAAGCGACTTAGCAGCAGCAGTGTTGTCTTTGTCATAAATAAGTGGATTAAAACAACTTAAGTCATAAACAAGTAGATCTGAAATCATATCAAAGCAGCACCAGGCACAGGGATTCTTTCCCATCACTGTTACTCGCGGTTGCAGGGTTGCTGTGCCGTGCTCAGCCACTCAGTCATGGCCGACTCTCTGGGACCCCCTGGACCATAGCCCCCCAGGCTCCTCTGTCCTTGGGATTTCCCAGGCAAGAATACTGGAGTGGGTTGCCATGCCCTCCTCCAGGGGATCTTCCTGACTCAGGCATTGAACCTGTGTCTCTTGGGTCTCCTCTGTTGGCAGGCGGATAGTTTATCACTGGCACCACCTGGCCTGGATGTCAAGTTGTGAAGCAGCTCAAAGGCAAGGAAAGGCTGGAACCAGATAACACAGGAGAGCGTGCTCAAAGTCAGGGGTCGGCAGACTGCAGTCTTTGGCACAATTTCACCGGAACACGCCATGCCCGCCGTCTGCCTGTTGTCTATGGCGATTGTACGCTGAACGGCAGCGCTGACATGGTTGACAGAGCCTCTGACATAGTTACTGTTTAGACCTTTAGAAAATGTTAACCCACTCTTCTAAACAGGGCAGTGTTCCACGGAGAACCTTTTCTCAACATGAATAATAGAATTCAAAAAAAAAAAAAATGGAGAGAGTGGTAAAGAAACAATACATTCTTTAGAAAAGTTGACATTTTCCCCTAAAATTAAAACAGGTCATCAGTCCTTAAACCAACATCTCACTCTGTGAACAAGCAGGTGCATAAAATGAGATCCACTCCACGTTGTCGTCAAACTCCCCTGGGGGCTTAGTGGTGAAGAATCCACCTGCATCGCAGGAGACACAGGAGGCGTGGGTGTGACCCCTGATTTGGGAAGATCCCCTGGAGAAGAAAATGGCAACCCACTCCAGTATTCTTGCCTGGGAAATCCCATGGACAGAGGAGCCTGGGGGGCTACCGTCCACCGGGCTGCAAAACATGGCTGAGCAACCAGCTAGCAGCATCAGACATGGCGTAGAGAAACTGCAAACGTTAACAGATGCGGGAAAAAAGTAAGAGAAGAGCATGTGCTGAAGGGAAAAAAAATGTTCACTGAGAGAGAATAAATTCTGAATCAGAATTATCATGGAAAAATATTTTACATGTATTATTTATCTGATCTTTTTAATTATTCTAGGAGCAGGTATTGGTCTTTAGCCGTGAAGAAACTGAGTTCAAAGTTACACAGCTGGTAAATGGCAGAGCCAAGATGGAAACTCCGGTTTTGTGTTTTCAGAAACACAAACTTGGCCCCTCGGCTCTACTGCCTGTTATTATAAAAAATAGTTTATTTTTTAACCATGAGTAACACACACTTCTCAGTCAGGAAAGACGATGAGAAAAAGTCAGCTTGCTGATGCAGTTATATAGAGACTTTTGTAGCCAAGAAACAGACATGCAGAGGAGGGACCTGTCAGGATCCAAGCCCCGGGAAAAAGAGTTGCAGCTGGAGAAGGGAAGACAGAGGGGCGGATGGGTCTACAGACCAGGTGGGGCTTTGCAGGCTTTCAGGTTGTGCTAAAGATCTCACAATATTCTAAGACAAATGAGAAGATATTGAAGTTTTAAAGCAGTGAGGGGGTAGGTGACTTGATCTAATTTGCATTGCAAAAAAAAAGCCTTTGGCATGATGACTGCCTTGGAGTTGGGCCAGAATGGATACAGGGAGACCAATTAGAAAGCTGCTGATATATAACAGCCAAGATGATTACATGCCCAAAGGGAGCTGCGAACCAAATAATGATGAGAACTTGCAGCGTTCAGACTGGAAGCGGAGATGTATAGGACACGGGCATGATGGTTTCCATATGGAATGCTGGTCTCTTTCCCTGGCGTGTTCTTTCATTTCTCTTCTACAGTATTTGGCCTTATTTGCAGACAGAATAAACCTCCATTGTTCTGGCTGCCTGAATTCCCACAGCAAGCAAGCTCGATGCTCCGATTGATTCTCCTTTTGTTCTTCCTGCCTGTGTGCTGTCTGCTTCTTATCTCCATACAGCACTTTTCACAGTGAATTACAATGTCTGATCACCTCCGCCTCACAGCCTTAGGAGGAGCCCTCAAGAACGAAGACTTCCTTTTAATCACCTTCGCATCCCTATTGCCTACCAGTGCTGCCCAGAAATGGTCTTTCCATACAAGCTGCTGACGGAATGAGTGAGACTTGATTATGTGCAACAGATCATTTCTTCTGCAGTTTTAACTGCTCCCTTCACTTCCATGTTTCCAGATCCATGCTAATTCCCAGCCTCCTGAGGAATTGAAAACCCTCTGACATAACCCTGTTATTCATTTTGGTGTTGTTGAGTCGCTAAGTCGGAGAAGGCAACGGCAACCCACTCCAGTACTCTTGCTTGGAAAATCCCATGGACGGAGGGGCCTGGTGGGCTGCAGTCCACGGGGTCGCACGACTGAGCGACTTCACTTTCACTTTGCACTTCCATGCATTGAAGAAGGAAATGGCAACCCACTCCAGTGTTCTTGCCTGGAGAATCCCAGGAACGGGGGAGCCTGGTGGGCTGCCGTCTGTGGGGTCGCACAGAGCCAGACACGACTGAAGCGACTTAGCAGCAGCAGCAGCAGTCACTAAGTGCTGTCCGACTCTTCGTCACCCCATGGACTGCAGCCCGCCAGGCTCCTCTGCCCCTGAGATTTTCCAGGCATGAGTGTTGAAGTGGGTTGCCATTTCCCTCTCCAGGGGATCTTCCTGACTCAGGGATCGAACCCACGTCTCCTACTTCTTCATCGCAAGTGGATTCTTTACCACCGAGGCATAAGTTCATACCGTTTCTCGCACGGAATATGTAGGGCATTGTAAATGTTTTGAATAGCACAAATACACTTGAATTCTGCTGAAGATATTATCTCCATATCTCCATGATAAACTAATTGTGTCTCTAGAAACATGTGCTGTTTACTTATTTTTCTGCACAACCTGTTCTTTGTGTGACTTGATCAATCTCTGTCTCAATTTTCTCTCCTAGAAATCAGAGATAACATTTATCCATTGTGACCATTTTTATAAGGATAAACGAGACCATATGAAGTGTGGTAGGTACAAAGGTATCAGCTCCCTTCTTTCACGGTTTACTGACTTTGGCCGTGCCGGCCCTCTCGGGGGGTTCTCCTCCAGCGGCACAGCCTCTCCAGCTCTGTGCGGCGTCTCCTGCTGTGGAGCGCGGGCTCTGACAGGTGCGCTTCAGCAGCTGTGGCTCACAGGCTCTAGAGCACAGCTTCAGAAGTTGTGGCAAGTGCGCTTAATTGCTCTGTGGCGGCACGTGGGTCTTCCTGGATCAAAGACTGAGCCCGTGTCTCCTGCCTTGGCGAGAGGATTCTTTGCCACTGAGCCTCCAGGGGAGCCGCCCTTCTTTTGCTTTTGTGTCTCCACCTTTCTCTCTTCTTGTCCTTCATGTCTCCATCATGCCATGGATTACCTAAGTGGCTGATGGTCCTTCTTAAGATTCTCTTATCTTTGCTGTACTGAATCTCTTCCAATATTTGCTCAGGTTTACCTTGTATGTCTCTGGAAAGAATAAAACAGAAGTGCTCTACTTCACACACCATGAATATTTTGACTTCAAAAATGCCTCCCAAATTCCCCTTGGGGAGGAGGTTCAGTTCACTCTAATCTGCCCATTGTTGCCTCTTTCCTGCTGTCATGAAAATCTGCAGACGGTCTAGAGCTCCTTCACTCCTCTCTCCTGTTAGATCGGAGGCATCATTGCCCAGGAAAAGTGGGCAGTGCCAGCCTGGGGAAGAGCTGGAGACAGGGCAACCCTTTACTGCAGGCACTGCTGTGCGGGGTTGGCATGTCTGAATTTAGGATCGGCAGATGCGTTTCTTTAATTGTCCACTTTGTGTAAATTTCCATTCTCCCAGCATATTTTATAGGCTATTATTTTGAGTCCTAGGTGAGAATTTTTATATTCAAACATTCAGTAGCAATTTTGTGCTCTTTGTTGCTTTCAATTGTCATATAGAACCCCTTTTCAGGTAAACATTTTAATAAACACCCTCTGCCTGGGTGGTAATACAAAGTAAAGTGAAGGCATTAACAACCCTGCCTTTCTTTGCCTCAAACAGCTCGTTGGCACATTATCTGCCTTTGCTCTCAGGGTGTCTTATAAGGCGTTGGAGGGGCCTCACCCTCTGAGTTAGAATGTGGGTGTCTTTAGTTGCCTGGAATCTGTGTTCCTTCTAGCATTATCTCACAGACAGGGGAGGCAGAGGAGAAGGGAGGCTTTACACGGACACGGGATCAAGAAGACCCTGGCAAGGTTGCTAATTGAAATTGTTTAGGGCCGGGCTTCTCATGCTTTAATCTGTGTGTGAATCACTGGCAGTCTTGTTAGAATGCAGTCCCTCATTCAGTGGGTTTGGGGCCTCTGATCCTCCATGTCTAACACATCCAACAGGCCTAACATATTTAACACGCCTCTCTCTCTCTCAGCTTCCCACACAGCTCAGAACCTGCCTGCAATGCAGGAGACCCGGCTTCGATCCCAGGGTCAGGAAGATCCCCTGGAGGAGGAAATGGCAACCCACTCCAGTCTTCTTGCCTGGAGAATCCCATGGACGGAGGAGCCTGGCAGGCTACAGTCCATGGGGTAGAAAAGAGTCAGACCCGCCTGAGCCACTGAGCAGGCGTGTCCTCTTTTAATCTGTCAATATCTATCTGTCTATCGTCTAGCTACCTAGCTTTGATAATTACGGCAGCAAAGAGACTTTTATTTTCCAGGTAAGATCACGTGACTGCTCCCAGGGCTTAGGATAGGGACATGCCTTTTGAGGGCCACCAGTCAGCTGACCCTAGGGAGCCTGTGACTTCATGACCTCCATAACGTCCCCTTCAAGCCAGCTACCCTGCAGTTCTAACTAGAACTTGCTCGTTTCACTTTGCGTTCATAACTCACTTACCTTCGGCTGCACTGGGCCTCTTGCTGCGCGCTGGCTTTCTCTCGCGGTTCTGGCGCGGGAGCCTCTCGTGTGGGGCTTCTCCGGTCGGGAGTGCTGCGCTCAGGCGTGGCGGCACATGGGCTTAGTGGTGCGTGAGATCCTCCCAGACCAGGCTGGAACCCGTGTCCCCAGCACTGGACCGCCGGGGAGGTCCCGACGGTGCTCACTTCACTCGCATGCTTAATGTACGGATGAGAGTGTTTGCGCCTGCTCACATATCCGGCCATCAGTGTCCGCTGACTGTCCGCAGAGAGTGAGGCGAGACCAGAGCGGAACAGAGTGCATCAGCGCGAGTGTTAAATTCAAAGAGCAAAGTAAATGGAGGAGGAAGGTGGGGGCGAGACTAAAATAAACACCAGAGGCAGTAGAAGCCAAGAAACCCTCAGAAGGAAGCAATCTACGGCTTCCATCCGAGTCTCTAAAAGGCACTCGGTTCACCCAAGGATCTGGTTAAACGCATGCGGCCTGGGATGCTGCGGTCTGGATACTGCAGTCTGGGTTCTGCGGTCTGGGATGCTGTGGTCTGGATACTGCAGTCTGGGTTCTGTGGTCTGGGATGCTGCGGTCTGGGATGCTGCGGTCTGGGTGCTGCGGTCTGGGATGCTGCGGTCTGGGTGCTGAGGTCTGGGTTCTGTGGTCTGGGATGTTGTGGTCTGGAGGCTGTGGTCTGGGTTCTGCGGTCTGGGTGCTGCGGTCTGGGTGCTGCAGTCTGGATGCTGCGTGTCTAATAAGCTCCTGAGTGATGCTGATGCTGTTCGTCCATGGACCACACTGAGTGGCAAGGGCTTAGGCTGGGTAGAGGCAACAAGAAGGTATAAAATACATTAATTGGATTGGGTACTGCAATGTGGGAGCCCTGGGTTGAATCCCTGGGTTGGGAAGAACCCCTGGAGAAGGAAATGGCAACCCACTCGAGTATGGTATTCTTGCCTGGAGAATCCCATGGACAGAGGAGCCTGGCAGGCTACAGTTGATGGGGTCTCAGAGTCGGACACGACTGAGCGACTAACACACACATACATCGCTAGGGAGCAGAACCTTTGGGTCTATGAAGAACTGGGGAAACTGAATGTGTCTTCTCTACAGACTCCTTACAAAATTCAAGTCTAGTCACCAAACTTCTTTCCAAAAGAATCTGTATTGCCATATAAAATCTCTATGTCCGTGTTGGCAACCTACTCACAAATTTCAAAAACAACTCGTGAGACAAATAAATAAAAAATATATTTTTAAAAAGGGTTGCTGTGTTTAACCTCTAGCAGGTGAGCCCTTTGTGCTACATTTATAAATTGAGCGGATCTGTGACTTCTTTTGTGTAAAAGAGTTAACTATTAAAAACACTGACAGTGAAAAACTGAAAAAAAGAAGCCCAACAATTTACCATTAAGTGTTGAACAAGCGTGTGTGTGTTTGTTTTGCACAGCCCTCCAAATGGGTGGCTGTTGTCCAGAGCACACCACGTCAAGGAGGAAATGAGACATTCCAAGGGCATTAACTACCCCGGCAGAGGTCTAGGAAGATCACTGCAGTGTTACTCAGTGTCAGTATTTATTTAATTCTGGTGCAGAAGGGCAGATTTACCGTGCTCAATGGTCCTCAAACTCACGCTGGCTTACGAGAGTGGCTTAATGACCCATCGATGGTGGCCTATGGTGTCACGGTATAAAGCTGTGGCAGGAGAGAGGACAGCCCGGAGTGGTTGCTTCTAACGTATTTTACGTCTAAAGCTTTTTTTTTTTTTTTGCTGGTGGAACACAGAGTTGCCATGGTTTTGTTAAATGATTTGTTTGCTTCCCTCATAGCTCAGTTAGTAAAGAATCTGCCTGCAGTGCAGAAGACTCGGGTTCGATTCCTGGGTTGGGAAGATCCCCTGGAGAAGGAAATGGCAGCCCACTCCATATTCTTGCCTGGAGAATCCCATGGACAGAGGGGCCTGGTGGGCTATACTGTACATAGGGCCATAAGGGTCAGACACGACTCAGTGACTACACCACCACCACCAAGTTAGCTAGTTCTGGTATCTGACAACCCCCTTCTCTCTGCAGTCTGCATCTGCTGTGAGTTTAGATTGATAAATCCCACTGAATGAATCTCTTCACCAATACTAGGTAGTCCACTGGGCTTCCCTGCTGACTCAGTGGTAGAGAACCTGCCTGCCAATGCAGGAGACGCAGGTTCAGTCCCTGGGTTGGGAAGATTCCCTAGGGAGGAAATAGCAACCCACTCCAATATTCTCATCTGTGAAATCCCATGGTCAGAGGATCCTGGCAGGCTACTGTCCATGGACTGCAAAAGAATCAGATACAACTTGGCAACTAAGAGTAACATGTAATCTGTAAAGGGCTAACTTGTATAGCATAAGCATCCCCAAAGAACATTGCTATCCCTTTATATATATGATCTCCATCTTGAGATTTTAAAAGCTACAAACATTGATGTAAATGTAATGTCCCAAGGGATGTATAATAAAGAGTTGCTGGAGATGCAAGAAATATAGCAACTGTTTGCAACTCTCCACACGAAGTCAGAGAGCCATACCACAATATTTCACTGTAATAGAGTACAGAGAATATGATTTAACTGGCAGAAGAGCCAGCATCATAATATAACCAGATATTTCATAATAGAGCTTTATTATATAAAATTTAGAGCCATTCCAAATGTTCCTGAAAAGTTTTGCAAAGGCATCCTACGGTTGCAAAGAGAAGTCTGTATTCTGCCGAGCTCAGACATTGCCAGCTCCAGATTCTGTCACTGAATTAAGGCCTCTCTGAACTCAGCAAGATGTTTGAATGAGGAACTGAAGTACAGAAAATGGGACTTGCCTTGTGGTTCAGTGGTTGAGAACCCACCTGCTCATGCAGGGAACACTGGTTTGATCCTGGTTCAGGAGGATCCCACAGGCCGGGGAGCAACCAAACCCGTGTGTCACAACTACTGAGCCACACTCTCGAGCCGGAGCTGCAGCAACCGAGTCCACGAACTTGGGGCCAGGGCTCCGTCACAAGAGGCCACCACGATGAGAAGGCTGCTCCCCGCAGAGGGCAGCCCTGACCACCACAACTGGAGGAGCGCCTGTGTGCACAGCACCTAACACCCACAGAGGCCCCTCTCCAAAAACACAGGAGACGGCGTGGGGGCTTTAGTGTCCACCTGCTGGGTTGTTTCCAAGAAGCGTTTTTTCCTGTTAAATGTAAAAAAAAAAAAAAAATCTCACCAGCAAGTCCAGCATGTAATCTATGAAGTTTAACATTAAACACACACACACACACACACACACACACACACACACACGCATAAAAGTAGGAAAAGATAGACCAACACACAAGGTCTTGCTTACTGAGCAGCTCACGGTGAGTTTCCAGTATGAAAACACTGCTCCCTTTGCTCCGCCGATAGCAGCTTCCTGGATGTGTCTTAGGATAAACTCTGTGGCCGATAGCCAGTTCTCTGGGAGAGAGTGCCACAACCGATTCACAATGTCTGCCTTGGGCACGGGAGAAGAGTAGAAGTTATGTATATGCCATATATTTGCACAGATTATTTGCACTACTACTTGAGATTCTTTTACTTGAAGACTAAGGGTTGACTGAGAATGTCTGAGCCTTCGCTATTGAAAGACAAGTAACAACAAATAAGATATATACAGACTGTGTGGAACATAGAAAAACTGATTCTTGACATTGGCAGTGGGTAAATCTAGTGAGTGAAAGTCGCTCGGTTGTGTCTGACTCTTTGTGACCCCATGGACTATCCAGTTCATGGAATTCTCCAGGCCAGAATACTGGAGTGGGTAGCTTTTCTCTTCAACATGACCCAGGAATAGAACCAGGGTAAATCTAAGACTTTTGCAAACCCCATGTGAAAATCCCTGCAGGAGCAACTCGTAGGTGTTACTACCTGAGCACTACTAGTAAGACAACACTGAATGTAACGACAACTTTTATTTTCTTGGCTCCAAAACCACTGCAGATGGTGACTGCAGCCATGAAATTAAAAGACACTTGCTCCTTGGAAGGAAAGCTATGACAAACCTAGACAGCATATCAAAAAGCAGAGACATCACTTTGCCAACAAAGGTCCATAAAGAAAGCTGAGTGCCAATGAACTGATGCTTTCAAATTGTGACACGGGAGAAGACTCTTGAGAGTCCCTTGGGCTGCAAGGAGATAAAACCAGTCAATCCTAAAGGAGATCAACTGTGAATATTCATTGGAAGGACTTGTAAGCTGAATGTAAAGGGCCAGCTCATTGGAAGAGACTGATGCTGGGAAAGATCAAATGAACAGGAGAAGAGGGTGGCAGAGGATTAGATGGTTGGATGGCATCACTGACTCAATGGACATGAATTTGAGCAAACTCCAGGAGATAGTGGAGGACTGAGGAGCTTGGCATGCAGTCCACGGAGTCACAAAGAATCGGACATGACTTAGCAACTAAACAACAGCAATACTGCATGCGTGGGTGTGAGGATGTGGGGCAGTTAGTTGGGACCATCCACCAGCAAGGGACTTCTCGTGTATGTCAGTGGTCATGGTGTCAGTACGGGCCCCTGAAAACTCACCACCTGTCAGGTGGTGAAACTTCAATATCACTGTCTATGTGGGCAGAATGATGTCCAGGATGCCCACCTCCTCATCCCTGTGAACTTCATAACATTCATGCTACATGGCGAAATAAAATAAAATAAAACTTTGCAGTTTTTAAGGTTCTGAATCTTAACAGTTGGAGATTATCTGGGACTATCCAGGTAGGGTCAGTCTAAGATAAAAGGCAAAATATCCAGAATATCCAATACAATATTGAAGGAGAAGAACAGAGTTGAAGGACTTGCATTACCTGACTTCAAGACCTAATTACCAAGATACGATAATCAAGGGAGTGTGTCTTGGTGAAAAACTGGACAAATAATGGAAAAGAACACAAAGGTTTGGAATAGAACCGCATGAATGTATCCAACTGATCTCTGACAGAGCAGCAAAGGCAATGCAATGAAGCAGAGACAGTTTCAGTGATGCTGGAACAATAGGCATCGACACACAGAAGACCCCAAAACAGGCCAGAACGAAAAAGTGACCTAGACACACACCTTATACCCTCCCCAAAATTAAAATCGATAGTAGATCTAAGTGTGGAATGCAAAACTGTAAAACGCCTGGAGGATAACATAGGAGAAGACCTAGATGACCTTGAATATGGTGATGCATTTTTCCATATAACACCAAAGACATGATTTGTGAAGGAAACACGTGATAAACTGAACTTTACTGAATTAAAAACTGGTTCTCTAGGAAAGACAATGTCAAGAGAAAGAGAACACAAGCCACGGCAGGAGAAAAAGACACAGCTGATAAAGGGCTTATCCAGCATATACAAAGAGATCTTAAAACTCAATGAGGAAAAAGAAAAACAACCTGATCAAAAATAGAATGAAGATCTTGACATCCCATCAGAGAACCTATACTGGTGGCAAATAAGCCTTGAAAAGATGACTCAGCATCACGTCATCAAAGAGATGCAAATTAAAACAACAGGGAGATACCACCTTGACTGTTTGAACGGCTGGAGTCCAGAGCGCCACCCACACCAAACGCTGCTGAGGGTGTGAAGCGGCGGGAACGCTCCTTCATTGCTGCTGAGAATGCAGCATGGCACGGCACTCTGGGAGAGAGTTCGTCTTTTTCTTACAAAACGAGACACATATTTACCCACATTTAAGTGGCAGCCTTCACAAGTTGCTTTTTCCACACGATGCTCTCTGTGGTTGGAGGATCTCTTTGCTTTCTGTCTCTCTGACTTTGCACTACAATGGTTAAGGGTAGGGAGGGATAGTAAATGTAACACTCCCTTGAACCTTGCATACCTCTGTCCCCCTGCTTTTGGTCCAATCCCTGGGTTGGGAAGCCCCCTCGAGAAGGATATGGCAACCCGCTCCAGTATTCTAGCCTGGGAGATCCCATGGACAGAGGAGCCTGGCAGGCTACAGTCCCTGGGGCCGCAAAGAGTCAGACATGACTTAGTCACTAAACAAAAACAAAGGACAGGATGGTACGGTATGCCACACTGCAAAAAGGTCACCCTGTGTGATTCCCCGTCACACCTCCGTTCTCCTTCGACGTACTCTCCTGGTCCTGATGCCTTGACTAGGCTGCTTGTATTTAATCCCCTGTGCTTCCAAAGGGCAGTCGCAGTAACACCAGGAAACCAGTTTGTCTGGTCCTGCACTTCCCAAAGCTTTCAACGCCTTAATTGACCTAGCACATTCATGACTACTGCAGAAGTTCTAGTCCCCGGCACTGATGACACGGTTTGGGCTGACTAGTCATTTCTCGTGCATTTGTGCGTGTGGGGTGTGTCCTGGGCATTGAAGGGTCTTTCGCCGCCCCCTCGGGTTCTTCTTGCTAGGTACCAGTAGCCCTCCCGCGTGGCGACAGCCAGAAGTATCCCAGCATTGCCAGGACTCCCTGGGGGAGAAAACCACCCACGTTGGAAACCACTGCCTACTGTGAAAGCCTCCAGTCCTGATGGGCTTGTCATCGTCCTTTGTATAGGAATGGTATCCGTTTATCTATTTCTGGCTGCGCTGGGGCCTCACTTCCGCTTGGGCTTCTCGCTGTCTGCGCCGAGCGGGGGCTACCGGTCGTGGCGCTTGGGCGTCTCGCCGCAGGGCCGTCTCCTGCTGTGCAGCACCGGCTCCGGACTGCAGGCGCAGCAGCTGTGCCTCCCGGCTCCGGGCGCGGGCGCAGTGGTCGCGGTGCGCACACCCAGCTGCTCTGCAGCACGTGGAGCCTTCCCAGACCAGGGATCAAACCCGAGCCTCCGGCACTGGCGAGTGGGCTCCTTACCACCGCACCAGCAGGGAGCCCCTGACGGGTCCTCTTACTCACCCGTGGACCGTGGTGTGAAGCAGACTGCCACTCCCTCTTCAAGAGCCTCTCAGAGCGAAGCACATTCTAGCCTAGTCATTTTCATAATGAAAGCAAAAACCTGTGCTTTGTAAGGGGAAGTCTCACACGTAGGCAGCAGGTGGGGACACAGTGAGGTCTTCTCCAGCTCTGAGAAGCCTAATTAAACCAGCACATTCATCTGGTATTTGTGGCTGTTCGTGATCACCTCCAGCTCCACTGCACTCACAGCCCAAAAGAACCTGAGCAAACAGAGCCTTATTCTGCCCACGGGTGTAGTTCTGAAAGACATGGCACGGCACCGCCCCTTCTAGGCCACTGGTCGCGAAGCACCATCCCCGCGTGCTGTTAAACACAGCGATCTTAGGTGGCACAATGTAACCCTATACATTTTTTTTAATGGAGGAGAATTGCGTTACAGTGTGGTATTCGTTTCTTCTGTACAATGAAGTGAATCGGCTATCTGTATGCAAATACTCTTTGCCTCCTGAGTTGCCCTCCCCAAACCCTCATCCTGCCCCGGGTCATCACAGAGCCCCGCGCCGAGCTCCCTGCCTTGCACAGCAGGGTCCCCCTCCCCGTCTGCTGTGAGTGGTCCAGGCAATCCTGTTCGCAAGAGGGGACCAGAGATATTGATGCAGAGAAGGGGTGCGTGGGGCAGGGGGCGTGAGACTAACTGGGAGTTAGCAGGAACGTGTGTACACCAGCACGTGTAGGCCTTTACATTTCATTAGAAGTGGATTCACCGTGATAATATAGGCTGTGTGCCGGGGGACGGGGTTGAGCCACAACCAACACACAAAACCCATAGCAAAAGTCTTCTTCGAGTAATTGTCTCCATGTACAGAAAGTGAGCTGATTTAATGAATATAACAGGACAGGGCCATACATATATGTAGTTTGCTGCTGCTTTTGTAAATAATTATCACAGACTTCATGACTGGAGGGCTTCCCTTGTGGCTCAGTTGGTAAAGAATCCACCCACAATGTTGGAGATCTGGGTTTGATCCCTGGGTTGAGAGATCCCCGGGAGAAGGGAAAGGCTACCCACTCCAGCATTCTGGTCTGGAGAATTCCATGGACTGTATAGTCCATGGGGTCACAAAGACAAGGTCAGAAATACAAAACAGGGCTGGGGGCTAAGATATGGACATAGGTGGAGGTGCTGGAGAAAAGCAGCCCACTGGCGGCTCCCTGCATGTGGGGCACAGCCTCCCCCGCCCTGTGTCCCCTCCCCCGTTGCTCTGACCTCTCCCTCTGACCTCACCTCTCCTTTTCCTGGCCTTGGCTCTCCGGTCTCACTCTCTTTTTTTTTAAGGACCTTTGTGATTATACTGGTTCTACCTGGAAATTCCGGGATCATGTTCCAGTCTCAAGATCCTTAATTTAATCACATCTGAAAGTCCCTTTCACCATATAACATACCATATTCACGAGTTCCCGGGATTAACAAGTAGACAGCTTTGTGGGGAGAAGCATTGTTCAGTCTATCACAGCGCATCAAGAAACAGACAAAGAACGTCCCTGAGTGACATCTAAGAAATCTCACTTTAGTTGTTTACTGTTTATTTATTGTCGCTGCTGCTTAGTTGCTAAGCCGTGTTCGACTCTTTTTTGAACCCATGGACAGTGGTCTGCCAGGCTCCTCTGTCCGTGGGATTTTCTAGGCAGGAATACCGGCGTGGTCATGAATATGAGCAAAGCATGACTGGACACTCTCTTACACTTAGAAATACAGACAATAGGTGGGAAAAAAGAAGAAAAGAATACTGGAGTGAGTGGGTTGCCAGTTCCTTGCCAGTTCCCTCACCAGGGGACCGAACCCACGTCTCCCGCACTGGCAGGCACATCCTTTACCACTGAACCACCTGCAAAGCCCGTGTTATTTATTCCTGTAAAGCAAATCACGCCAGAACTTCGTAGCTAAAATAGCACGCACACGTTACGTTATGTCAGTCTCCGCGGGTCGGGAAAGGGTAACAGCGTGGCCAGGCTCTGTCTGAAGGCTGCCCGTGGCAGCTCAAGGTTTACCTGGGCGGGGACCTGCTCCCGAGTTTGCCCAGGGCCATTGGCTGAGGTTCAGTTCCCTGCGGCTGGACTGGGGCCTTAGGTCCTCACTAGCTGCTGGCTACGGCCCCTCTTTGCCGCACGGCCCCTCTGTGGGTGTGCAGATGGCTCCATCTCCATGGAAGTGACTGAGAGAGATTGTGAGCAGGCGGAAGTGACCGTCAGTGACACCCTGATCTCTTAAGAATCAGCTCCCTTTCGCCACGTTCTCTTCGTTGGGAGGGAGTGAACAGGCCCAGCCTAGGCCAAGCAGGAGGCAATTATGCAAGAGTGTGAATCCAGCTGCAGGCGCCCTAGGGGTCATCTCAGAACCTGCCTCCACACTCACCACAGGCCTGTTTTCTGCTTCCAAACATGCAGTGCCCCCATTAGCAGAAAAGGGACTTCTCCACAGACTTCCTTTCCTCCCCTCCGCCATTTCAAGTGCCCCCACTGTGAAAACTGGCCTTCTTGATTTCCCTTGGGTCTCACCAGCTCTTTCCCCTTGTACCCTTCTCTGTTGTCAACCATCCTCTCTGTATTCCCACTAGATGCCTCCATTATTATTTTTTTAATTTATGTAAATTTAATTATTAAAATTTTAATTTGAGAATAATTTAACTTTTTAAAAATGTATATGTATAATTAGTTTTTAAATTTTATGTAATATTCGACATTGTTTAAGAAGCTTCAGGATGAAAAAGAAAGACAGAAACATATAACTCTCCTTGCTTAAATTAAATTAAACCCAAATCTGAGCTCTGGCTCTTTGGGAAGTTCAACCCAGAAATTTTTAGGGCGAGAATAGAGCTTCTTGACCACCAGTGACTGAATCAGGTTTTTAACTTTCTACATCTTTCTCCCTCTTTCTCTCCTTCAACTTCCCTAACCAACCCCCTTAAAAATATATATATATTTTTGGCTGTGCTGGGACTTTGCTGCTTCTCAGGCTTTTCTCTAGTTGCAGCGAGTGCGGGCTGGTCCCCAGCGGCGCGCAGGCCTCTCGGCGCAGAGGTTTCTCTCGCCACACAGCTCGGCTCTAAGGCGCCGGACTTCATCGGCTCCGGCTCCAGAGCCGAGGCTCAGGAGCTGTGGCGCATGGGCTTAGCTGCTCTGGGGTTTGTGAAATCTTCCCGGACTAGGGATCGAACTCGGGTCTCCTGCATTGACGGGTGAATTCTTTAAAACTGAGCCATCAGGGAAGCCTCCCGATCCCCTTTCTCGGTAACTTTTTGGGTTTCATTCTGATAATCAAGGGATTTTTTTTCTAATGCATGTTTTACACCTGGCTAATTTATATTCTGATTTGTGTGGAGTCTAAAATAGTTAGAGGAGCCTGGCTATTTTATGAAACCAGACGTGGAAAGGGTTGGGGGATGTCCCTCAGCAAGTGTGAGGGTCAGTTAATTTCTCTGTCTGTGTGTTGTGATGCGGCAGAGATAATCCTGATGGATTTAGTCTGGTGACCTTTTGCAGCTGTCAGGCCTCAATAATTTTTACCTGTTTTGATATTCCCCAAAATTGCTGAGGACATTACAACATAAAAAGAATTGGTGAATATGCATGAATCTGTGGGATCTTGGGCAGTCGTTTATGTGGGTGGAGGGGGTACAGAGGGCAGGTCTCGTCCTGTGCCCCCGGAGGGACTGCATTCTGGGGAGATAAAGTAGGTTTTGAAAATAAACAGTGTTTTTCTCCTCTCTGCTTTCGTTCATATTTAATAATAGCTAATTATCCTAAGAATTCACAAAGCTGTAAAAGAAGAGCATATGCTGTCTTCTGTTTATCAAAGGGGAGCACGGGTTTAAAAAATAGTCGGGCATCTCTCTTCCTGACAGTGGTCTCTGAAGCCAACACTAGGCTCCACTTGGCTACTTTTCATTTTAAAAAATATTTTACTTATTTAATTTTGGCTGCGTCAGGTCTTAGTCTGGTCTTAGTGCTTGAACTTAGTTGCCCTGAGGCATGTGGAACCTTAGTTCCCCAGGCGGGGATCAAACCCAAGCCCCTCGTGTTGGGAGGCAGATTCTTAGCATCTAGACCACCAGGGAAGCCCATTTTGTTCCTTTGAGAGTCCCCTGGATTGCAAGGAGATCAAAGCAGTCCATCCTAAAGGAAATCAGTCCTGAATATTCATTGGAAGGACTGATGCTGAAACTCCAATACTTTGGCCACCTGATGGGAAGAGCCAACTCACTGGAAAAGACCCTGATGCTGGGAAAGATTGAGGGCAGGAGGAGAAGGGGACGACAGAGGATGAGATGGTTGGATGGCATCACTGACTCAATGGAAATGAGCTTGAGCAAACTCTGGCAGACAGTGAAGGACAGAGGAGCCTGATGTGCTGCAGTCCACGGGGTCACAGACACAGACACAGACACAGACATGACTTAGAGACTCAACAGCAACTGCAACAAACTCCCCGAGGCAGCAGCCAAAGCGGTAGACCAGCCTGCAGCCGTCCTCAAGCTTCACTACCACTTCCTACCCCTTGCGAAGGGTTTCATGTTTCAGACTATTGACTATTCCTTGATATAAAAATAGATGTAACAATTAGTATGAGGAAGCAATAAGAACACTGCATTTTATTGCACTCTAAATATTTTACAATTTTTTATAATCCTGTAGAACGGCTCCACAGATCATTTTATAAAAATGACTTTTCTGGCAAATATCAGATCAAGATGGGGGAGTGTCTCATTTTTAAAGTGATCGTCTGCACCTAGACCTGCACATTGCGGTAAACAGCCCAGTAAAGAATGGTGTTACGGTTTTACCCTAATAAATGCTGTTTTTATCTGAGTAAAATATAAAAAAAAGAAAGCAAGCTGAAAAGAGCCTGCCCTGCAGTGGGAATATCATTTACTTGAATAGTGGCTTCTTGTTTTTATGCTTAACAGATTATATATTACTCCCAGATCAGCGGCCATGTTACCTCTGATTACATCATATTGAATTTCCTCCACATTCAGGCCAGAGGACAAACCAAAGCAAAACCAAAAAACTCTAAATGTGAATTATGTTAGAAAATAGAAGTCAAGACCTGGTGCCTTACGGGAACCCCTGCTCCATGTGGAGATTTCAGTTCTCCAACATTCATGCTGTCTTGGAGGAATTTTGCACCTATGAAAAACCCTCTTTGGAGATGGCCTGCAGCAGTTCTGGGGTAGATGGCATTCCGTGGTCTAAGGACAAGTGACTGTGTCCGGGGGCACCTGCTAAAGCCAGTGAGGAGGACGAGGGGACAGATGTCCAGAGGGAGTGCCCCACGCCCCGCTGGCTTCCGCCTTGCTTGCCCTCTCTTTAGTTTTTATTTTGTCTTGTGTCTTATTTCATTCTTTTTTTTTTTTCTTCCCTGTATCTTTCTTTACCTGTGGCCTTGGCTAACACGTCACTAGATTTGCAAACAACTCTCGGTGATGACCGTCCGGATGGCCTTTGGAATTGCACCAACGGCGCCCACGCATCACGGAGGCAGAGAAACAGGCGCTACCCCCGCCTCCAGTTCCGGCCAGGATGCCGCCCGCGGCCTTGTCCGTGAGCCTCAGGGGCGCGCACCCCGGCTCCCTGCCCGGTGAAACCCTGATCCCGCTTTGATGGAGAGCCGCCCAGCCTTCAGTTGCTCCCTGAGGTCCAGAAGCTGAGTGGAGAATTTAACCTGAATTTAAGTCCCTTAATTCAGGTTTTTATACCAATTAGTCCTCCTTTCTATTCAATGATCTTAGTTATAGATCCGTAGTCTATTATCCTTTCATTTCTGCATGAGTTTAGAAGTAAACATGGCTGTAAAATAATAATGACATCTTTCTCAACTACAATTTAGTTCAACCTATTGGTTTTCTTACTGATTTAAAAATTATCAATGTCACACTTCATTCTTAACGTTGACGTTTCATTTTCCACATAGGCTGAGACGCATCTTTCTGAGTTATCTACTGTTTCTGCATCCAAGTCTCCTCTAAAATATTTGCTATCATCCATCCATTATTTGATTATTTTGTTTTAAAATAAATTTGTTACTTATGTAAAAAAATGAAATGGAGTCACTATGAACAAGTCTATTGCGAGCGAGCTAAATCATGTTTTAAGGACTTCCTGGGTGGTACAGTGGATAAGAATCCACCAGCCATGGGCACGTGGGTTCAATCCTTGGTTCGGGAAGGTCCCGCCTGCCATGGGGCAGCGGTGCCGGGTGCCACAGTCACTGAGGCCCGACTCTCTAGGGCTGCGCACTGCCCTGCGGAGCCTGGTGCTGCAGCGACCTAGGCCCACACGCCTGGAGCCCATGCTCTGCAACAAGAGACGCCACTGCGCCGAGAAGCCTGCACCGCGCAGCTGGAGAGCGCCCCCTGCCCTCAGCCGCTGGAGAAGCGCCCGTGCACAGCAGCGAAGGCAGAGCACAGTCAAAAAAGCGATAATTCAGGTGGACTTCAGATGTTGCAGTAATTTTTCCAGTTCTATTTATAATGACTTGCACATTACACTCCTCTCTTCCTGAGGGAAGAGATGATAGTATTTATCTTCACATCTTCAGTATTTAGCATTCATTTAATAAAATGTCTATTTTAAATAGACATTTAGATATGAATAAAATAGACATTTTATTAAATGAATAGCTAAAAGTAATATCTAAAATGACTATGAGAACTTGTTTATGCAGGAATCATTGTTCATAGCGCTGAGTCTAAATGGATGTCTATTCTCTGTTTCCTGTGTATCAGATACATTTTGAAGTACTTGGCACGAATTAATTCATTTATCTGCCAACAAATTCATGAAGTAGAGCAGCAAGTACCCTGATGTATTGCAGGAGGCCCAGGAGGCCCAGGTTCGATCCCTGGGTCATAAAGACCCCTTGGAGAAGGAAACGGCACCCCACTCCAGTATTCTTACCTTGGAAATCCCATGGACACAGGAGCCTGGCGGGCCACGGTCCATGGGGTCACAAAGAGTCAGCCTCGACTGAGCCTCTGAGCAAGCACGCTCATGCGTGCATGCACACCGTGGACACACCGCCCATCACCCCAAGGTTCCCATTAATTACATGGTTTTGAGTAGAGTAGTGGCTTCAGAGGGTTTACATTTTAAAAGGATCCCTCCATTTCCCTTTGTGTGTGGAAGGGAGTTTGCACAGAGTGAATAAAGATTCATTTAAGGTTTTGGTTTAAAACACACAGGTAGATAGTGTTTAGTGGAGGGAGGGGTACTAGATAAGTATGTGTTGAATTTCATTGCCTGAAAAACATAAAAGAGGAGTCAAGGACGGCACCAGCCACATAAGCAAGCTAGTTAGTCTCCCGTAGCTCGATGTGGAAAACAAGCAGAGACTGGAGGACTCTTAATCAAGACCTCTCTCATCATCTGTGATGCTTTCAAGATGTGTCAAAATGTTTTCCTTATCAATTATTTTTCTGAAGTGATGAATGCATTTTCTTCTTATAAAAAAAATCTCGTTGAAAAACTACTGAAGGCTTTAAACAACAGTGTGCAATAGAAAAAATAGCCTAAGTCCTTAGGCACAAACGATTTTCAATTCTATTCAGAGAAGTCTTTTCGCATCCCGACACTCAGAAAATGAATGATTCCAAAGAGCACATAGAATTGTGCTGTAGGGCTGCTTGGAGCTCTTTGGAACTTGTAACCAACCCAAACATTTTTATCAGCTCCGTAACAATACCCAAGTCAATAATAAAGGGGTGATTCAGTAGCCAATCCAGATCCCAAAGACAGTGGCCTGAAAAATAAACAGCCCAGTCAAAGTGGCATTGATGCTGCCTTGAAACAAGGAGTATTAGCTCTGTCATGGGTTAACTGCATCGAAGGGCCATATTCTCTCTGGCTGACACCTTAGAAAATCTCCCAAGGAAAGAGAGAAACCCACCTCAACAGATTTCATTTTAGTTGCAGCCATCACTTCAAGTCGCCTTCAACTCCAGGTTGGTGTCTGCCTGCAATTTTGCAGATGCTCATCATGGGTAGAATCATGGTGATTCCACATGGAAAGGGTGTTTTAAATTTCCCCATTCTGTCACTCTGATTCTCTGCGCCTATGCTTTTAAAGGAGAAGGTAGAGTCTGTGAAACAAGAGGAGTACCTTGTTGTTGTTTTCCTACTGCAATTATGTTCTTCTCTAATCTTGACCTCCAACTTTGAGGAGAAAACTTTTGAGCTCCTCCCAGCCCTTCAGTAAAGACCCATTGCAGGAGCTTCCCTGGCGGCTCAGTGGGGAGGAGTCCACCTGCCAGCGCAAGAGATCCAGGAGGATCCCACACGCTGCAGAGCAACTAAGCGCTTCTGCCGCAACTATGGAACCTGTGCTCTAAAGCCTGCAAGTGGAAACCTCTGAGGCCCACATGCCTGGAGCCCGTGCTCCCCAACGAGAGAAGCCACCACAGTGGAAAGCCCGAACACGGCAACCCTGGGGCCAGCCCTGCTCTCTGCAACCAGAGAAAGTCCACGTAGCAGCAGAGATCCAGCACCGCCAAAAACACCAATGCAATTATATATGCGTATATATATATAAAGATCCATTGCAAATGCGTGGATGATATTAAAACCTTAGAGTCATTGACATGATTAAATTGGTTTACTAGTAAAATTATATAAACATGAGAAATATATTGCTGTGTATACGAAAGACCTGATAACCTAAATAAAGACTTGATGGGGACTCCCCTGGTGGTCCACTGGCTTAGACTCTGCTCCCAATGCAGGGGGCCCGGGTTCGATCCCTGATCAGGGAACTAGAGCCCACATAACGAAGAGCTCATGAGACACAACTCAGAGTTCGCACGGCACAACCCAGACCTGGTGCAACCACGTGAATAGACTTTAAAACTACATACGAAAAGACCTCATGGTCTAGGACTGTAGCTCTCTTTGTTTCTCCTAAGTTTATTTTTAACATAATTTGGAAAGGAAGCCATTAGCCCATATATTCTCCATTCCAAAGGCGTAGCATCGCCTGCTATAGTTGAAGAATGCCAGTTTCAGTCTCACAGACTCTATTCCTTCCTCCCTGTGCCCTCTTTCATTTACTATCCAGGCATTCATTTTGTTTCTCTTGTCGCCTATTTCAGGTAGTGTTTTAACTAATAGAGAGGGGAAATGTCTAAATTATGTTCTCTGCTTAGGGGCAGGCTGACATATGAATAGCTGGCTATAGAACCCAGCAAAATAAAATAAATTCTTAAAAGAATACAAGCAACAAGACTCATTGTTGAAGAAAAAGGAACTAATTATGATCACCTTTCTTGTATTGGAGAACTTTAACAACAATCAAGACAGCGTTACATAATTTTCTCTGCCAGTGTAGAAACAGCCTTCCTTGCCTTGGCAACTGACTCCGTCTGTAATAGATACCGACAGGAAGGATATTCAATTCCCCGACCTTGGCTTCTTTGTTTAAAAAAATAAAAATCAGCCTAACTTCAGCCAAGAAACTGCTTGACTTTTGAAGCCTGAATATTCTAAATCCTTTTAAACCCACAATCACAAGGGAAACTCACAGCAACAAGCGTTTAACAAAAAAGGCGTGATTTTGGGAGGGTCTAGCGTGGTGAAGCGTCACCCAAGGAGGTGCGTGAGCGCCACACTGGGCGTGGGGCCCTGGCTCCCAGACTCGGCCGGGCCGTCTCCAGCGACGGCTACTCAGTGCATTTGTTATGCTGTAGATTTTGTTGTCTTTTCTGTGAACTTATTTATTTCAGACCCTGATGGTAGGAAAGATTAAGGGCAGGATTTTTGGAGAAGGAGGTGACAGAGGAGGAGATGGTTGGATGAAATGCATCATTGACTCAATGGACATGAGTTTGGGCAAACTCTGGGAGACAGCGAAGGGCAGGGAAGCCTGGCGTGCTGCAGTCCAAGGGGTCACAAAGAGTTGGACATGACTGAGTGACTGAACAACAGCAATTTATTTCATAGAGGAAGAAGCGATGTTAAACCTTGGCTTAAGATCCAATTCTTACACATTTTAGGGCTGAAAAATGCATGCCTATAATGATTACAGGCCTTGACATCTGCCTCCTTCTTACATTTTCAGTGTTCCTTGCTGTCTTCTGTCTCTGCGCTTTCAGGAAACAACAGTAAGCCCTTAATTTAAGCAACTGCTTAAGCAAGATTTGACTCAAAATTGTTCCTTTAAAAAAGTCCTCACTGGGCTTCCCTAGTGGCTCTGTGGTATAGAATCCACCTGCCAATGCAGGGGACGTGGGTTTGATCCCTGGTTCAGGAAGATTCCACGTGCTGCAGAGCAAGGAAGTGTGTGTGCCACAACTATTGAGCCCGTGCTCTCCAGACAGGGAACCACAGCTGCGGGGCCCACCCGGTGCAGCTGCTGAAACCTGCATGCCCCGGATCCAGCTCCTGCTCTGCAACCAGCTGAGCCCCCAAAATGAGAAGCCCACTGACCACAGTGACAGCAAAGCCCGTTCAGCAGCAAGACCCAGCACAGCTGAAAATAAATAAAACTATTCTTTAAAAGCCTCACCATGTCTAGAATCAAGCCTGCATAGTAATGCAGATTCCTGCTCCCTGATGGTGTGAGGTAAAGAGCCTCAGGGTGTGTGGAACATTCGATCTGACCTTTAATATTAATGTAAATCAGAGAAGCGAAGCTGAGGGGCGGGGTAACTCCTCTGACTTCATTCCTATCTGATTATATCCCCTGGACTCCAAGCCATCCTTTATGTTGCTCTCCACTGAAATAAGGAGAGGTGCTCCAGTTTCCAACCAACAATATAATTGCATCAAAAGCTTGTCCAATGGTAAGACTTCCTGCCAAACCTAAAGGGCTTTATAGCTTTTAAACAATATGTTGATTTTGGAAAATAAACTACAAGGAGGCTTTTGGAACAGAGGAATGTGTCAAGGTAAAGATGGACGGAATGCAAAATGGAAAGTGTTGAGAAGGTCTAAATTCCTCTAGCAAACAGGCCAGTGCTATTCTGAGACTGTAGATGTTATACACGATTACTGGCCGTATCAGGGCTGCTTGAGATGGTTGTAGATCCAGTTTGATCTGTTTGAGCCACCTAACATAAAACTAAAATGTAAGCATAACAAAATTTGTAAAATGCAGTCTCATAACAATACAAGTGAATATAAGCTTGTAGAAGGGAAAAAGGTAACTTTAAGGTCAGGAAGGCGCTCAATGAATAGAGCCACAGTTTAGAGCATCTCCATGGTTTAAACCCGACTGTGATCAGTTTTCTTTGGCACAAATGTTAAGTTGGTGGAAAGAGTTGGCTTCCAAACACTCATGTTAGTCATTAGCACGAGGGGATGTGCATTTAATTAAATGCTTCCTTCTTGCAGACCTTACATTATTTGCTCTCATGAAAACCCATGTTGTGGTATTATTTTCCTGCTTAAAAGATGAAGAAAGAGGCTTTAGTGGCATTAATAAGTATCCCAAACCATATTATTAGTGACGAATAAAGACAAAAGCCAGACCTCGTCTTTTCCTTCCAACTCCATGTCTGTCTCAACACTAAGCTCACTAGGCGTCTGCTATGCCACGGGAAGAGCTTCAGATAGTTTTGGAGATAAACCTCCTTGGGGTGGATCAAGATGTCTGCCTCGTTTTTTATTATTTTTAATTCTACTTGCCAACCTTCTTAAACAAGATTTGGGGAAGGGCAGGCAATAATTTGATATCAGTCCATTCTAGGGAAGAAACTTCTTGAGCCAATCACTACACAAAAAGACAGATTTCCTTCTCAAGATGGAATATACTAAGCAAAGCTGCAGTGGGAGCCTCACTGCAGATACTGAGAAGATGGTGAAAACCTGCACTGATGTCCATCACGCACTCACCATTTTTGGTGGCATCACTTACAGGGCAACTTCTTTTTGGAGAATTATTGGTGAAGTTAGACATAAAGATGTCTCCATCTTCCCTAAGCATTGGGGAGCACATGACCCTGCCTGTGCTCTTTGACTTTATCTATGGAGGTTGAGTCCTGAAAGGAATGGGCCCTACCAGGATAGAGAAGATAAATAATGGGATTAATTCCTCCCAGGAGCCCATGCCCAGGGGCGCTGCCTGATGAACTTCTGGTTCTGGACACCAGCTGGACCATTTCGTACCCTTTTCATGCCAGGTCTTTGAAATCGTCAATGAATCTGATCATGTCCTACCTTAAATTTACAGTCTTATCATGGAGATAGCAGTATGCATGTCAACTCAAATAGCATCACTTCCAAGAAGCCATCCCTGACTGCCCCCCGACACAGGTGCCCCCCCAGGAGCTTCCTGTTCTCACATCCAGTTTTGATGTCCTTGCCCCCGTGCTTACTGTCCGATTTGATCTCGCTTATTTTGCGTCTTCACGTGTTCGGGCAGGTGAGCCCCACAGAGCTTTCTGCTAGTTACAACAGCGCAGGACATGGGAAGTGCTGCGCGTCTAGCGGCAGGAAACCACTCAGTCTAAGGACATCCAGAGGGCGTGACAAGCCCTCTCAGTCAGGAAGAGGAGGGTGCAGCTGATTCCATGGACCAGCAGATGAAAACTGGATGGGAACAAGGGTGTCTGCAGGCTCCGCGGTAACAGGAAGAAAATGCGAAAATCTCGATCGTTGCCTTTCCGGCTGCTGAGTCAGCACTAGATGTGTTGGCGTGGCCTCTTGCAGTACACGGTGCTGTGTTTAAAATGGACAGTCAACAGGGGCCTACTGCACAGCACACGGAACTCTGCTCAATGCTATGTGATACCCTCGATGGGAGGGGAGTTAAGGGGAAAATGCATACATGTGCGTGGGGCTTCCCAGGTCTCAGTGGTAAAGAATCCACCTGCAATGTGGGGCACTCAGAGATACAGATTCGATTCCTGGGTTGGGAAGATCCCTTGGAGGGGGAAATGACCACCATTCTCACCTGGAAAAGTCTCATGGACAGAGGAATTTGGGAGGGCATATAGTCCACAGGTTCGCAAAGAAGCGGACACGACCAAGTGACAGCACGCGTGGCTACAGGTGCCTGCACGGCTGTGCCCCTTCATTGTCCACCTGGAGCCATCGCGTTGTTAACTGGCTATGCCCCAACACGAAACGAAAGTCAACAAAAGTTAAAATGGGGAAAATCACACTGAGAACAAAAGTTAAAATGGGGAAAATCACACTGAGAAAAGATGTGTTTCGTACACTTCAGTTTACAGCCTGAGACTTATACCTAGTAAACTTGATTGTGAGTTTGTCAGACAATACAGAGAGGTAAAAGTAACAATGAGTCTCCTAATCCTCTCCCCGGAGAGAGCGGCTTGCAGCTCTCCCTCTGGTTACGTCAACAGAGAGAGGTACAGACGCCAGTGTGTACTCGTGCATGGACAGAATCACATCTCTGGGCAGAGCGGTGTCATCGTTGGATGAATATGTAGGCTCACAGCATATGCACTCTTCAGAATCAATTTCCAGACATTACAAAACAGCTTTTTGAATTTGAGCAAGTGAAACAGGCCAATCATTGATAGGTTGACAGCTGACAATGTCATTTAGGGTTAACGTGTGTATTTTCTTTTTCCATGTAAAAAATAACTTTGAAACACTGAATTCACATTGCTTGCTGTAATCAAGAGGCCACCAGGGTAAGATGAATCGCTGCTATGAGAGTGGGTTCCTTGGTAAGAATAATGAATGTTCACTGGCAAACCCATGAAAAGTCAAAGATATTTGGTACATGACTTTGGAAGTGAAAATTGTATACAAGATGTTTATTCTCTGATTAATTACAATTAGAGCACTCTAAAGTCAAAGTAAAATAATTAAAACTCCCCAATTAATTTTTCTCTAAGACCTCTGAATGAAAAGGCAGGAAAAATCCTTTATTATTATTATTATTTTTGATCTCAGAAACTATTAGCTGAAATAATCTGCATGTCAGGGGCATCTTGTGAAATACACATGATACATTTCTTTCAGTGGTAAAGTAACAGGTATTTAAAAGTTTACTTAATCCTTTCAGAGACATTTTGACTGCCAAATGAATTTCTGAGGGTATCAAAGCTAGTAATATAATGATCCCAGGAACTGCCCCTGCAGTCCAGTGGTTAAGACTTTGCTTTTCAATGCAGGAGCACAATCTGAATCCCTGATCTGGGAATTAAGATCCCACATGCCCCAGCATGTGGCCAATAATAATAATCTAATGACCCCAGTATTTCTTGGGCTGAAAATTTTAGGTTATCCTTAATGCTATTATCATTTTTTTCATGACCAAATGTAATTGACTGAAACGTTTCAGGGTTGAGAGAAAAAAGGTCCGTGAGTGCATTTTCTTGAATAAAGATTGTGTTTTAGCTTTAGGGCCACTGACTCTACCCTAAGCGTAATCAACTGGTTTGGGAGCTTACATAAAAGCCACATGTAACAATATGGCATATTATTCTGTTCTGGCTGCTGTGACAGATTACCACAGACTCTTGTTCAGTTGCTCAGTTTCGTCCAACTCTTTGTGATCCCATGGACTGCAATACACTAGGCTTCCCTTTCCTTCACTGTCTTCTGGAATTTGATCAAACTCGTGTCCGTTGAGTCGCTGATACCATCCAGCCATTTTATCCTCTGTCGTCCCTTGCCCTCAATCTTTCCCAGCATCAGGATCACAGCCTTGTATAACTCAATGAAGCTGTGAGCCGTGCCACGTAACCTCCACTGGAGAAGGGAATGGCAAACCACGGTAGCATTCATGCCGGGAGAACCCCATGAACAGTGTGAAAAGGCAAAGAGGTAAGACACCACGGATTGGATAAATTATGTTTCTTGGTGGCTGGGAAGTCTAAGATGAAGGAGCTGGCAGATTCGGTGTATGGTGAGAGCCCCCTTCCTAGGTGACCATCTATCTGCTGAAAACCCACACGGTGGAAAAGGCAAGGGGAATGTGCTAGGCTGCCGTAAAGGCACGGACCCATTCATGGGGGCTCTGTCTCTGCACCAACTCACTTCCCAAGCCTCGCCTTGGGGGTTAGGTTTCAATACATAAGTTTTGGAGGGACCTACATGTTCGGATCTTGACAATGTGTATGTATGTGTGTGTGTGGGTTAAGTTGCTTCAGCCATGTCTGACTCTGTGTGACCCTACGGACTGTAGCCCACTGGGCTCCTCTGTCCGTGGGATTCTCCAGGCAAGAATACTGGAGCGGGGTGCCATTTCCTCCAGCAGATCTTTCCAACCCAGGGACTGAACCCAACTCTCCTGCGCCTCCTGCACTGGCAGGTGGGCTCTTTCTCCCGGGCACTGCCTGGGAAGCCTCTTTATATCACCCTTTTGGTGTGTGGGGGGGACATCAGCCTTGACACCTGTCAAACATTGGATGGTTCCATCTCGATTTTGGAAGCTGACCGTGATATGGACATTATCCTTAGGGGACTTACAGTGACTAGCAGACATGCCACCTGCACGGTCAGTATTAGGTAAGGCAACCTTCCTGAACAGTAGAATTTCCTTCCCTGGAAAAAGAGAAGATTACTGTTTTCTAAAATTAACTTGAAGTTCAAACATAGGCAAACTAAAGTCGGGGGTACAAACTCAGGACCGGGCCGCCCTTGGTGGTCCCGGGGTCACGACTCCACACTCCCAGTGCAGGCGGACAGAGTCTGATCCCTGGTCGGAGACTGGATCCCACACGCAGCAACTAAGGATTCCGCATGCCGCAAGGATGATTCCACGTGCCAAAAAAAAAGGTCAGGATGAAGGTTATCTTCCAGGTGGGAAGAGAAGGCAGTGACTTAGAGACACTCAGTGGGGGCTCCTGAGAGGCTAGGGAGCTTCTGTTTCTTGATAAGGGTGATGATTATCTAAGATTTTATTTTTATTATTATTTAAAAAACCACTGAACTACACCATTATGGCTGGCACTGTCTCTTTATGTTTGCATGCACTGATAGTCCATTTTTAAAAAGGCATTTTCAGGTCTATTTGAATTAAGAAAGCGAGCCTCTCCAAAATTTACTCTGAGAGAGTTGATAAAGAATATACTTTGTGGGGGAAAAAAAGTCTGAATCCATAAGGATTTTTACCTTTTGACCACCTCATCCATTTCCTCTCTCTTCATCTCTGCCTCTGACAACCACAATCCTGATCTCTTTTTCTGAGTGTGTTTGCTTTTTGTTTTTAGGTTCCATATATAAATGAGATAATACAGCCTTTGTTTTTCTCTGTCTGACATTCCACTTAACATAATGCCCTCAATATCTACCCATGTTCTTGCAAATGGCAAGACTTCCTTCTTTTTTGTGGCTGAATAGTATTTTCAAACACACACACACACACAACCCAGAACAAAGCCTGGGTTGTGGAAACTGGCAGCCCTGACTGAACTCCTGTTTTACATAGTCAATATTTACGGACCACTTGTTAAGTTCTAGGCATAAGATATGGACACCTCGAAAGCCTGCATCTCGTTTTCCTCATGTAAAGATAGATTTGATGAGAGCAAGACTGGCTGTTTCTGAGATATGTAAACAGTATTTAATACATAGGAGACCTTCACAGTATAAGCTAAATGCAAAGATTATACATCAAATGCTATTGCTAAGATTAAAGAAAATCATGTATGTACAACACTTAAAAAAGCAAATAAACAATGCTCTGAAACATCAGTTCATTACTTTTCTTACTTCCCTGAAAAGAGCCCAAGAAATTTGGCTAGTGTTCTTGTCACTTTTTCCATTTTCCCTATTAGATTAAATAAATACATAGCCTTTGAAGCTATGCTCCTATAGATATAGATAATCAGATTGAAGAAGAATGATAGCATTTCCTAAACACATTATAAAAAATAGTCATTATCACTAGGGTCACCTTTTCAAGTCCAAAGATGAAAATCTATAATCTGCCTACAAAAGATCTCTGCAGTGCACGAGGGGGTAAAGCGGTAGACTTCTCTGCTGCCTCTGGAGGAAGATGTATCTACTGTAGGTATCAATTCAGCCACGGAGAATAATTTAATCATACTTGTAAATGACGTTCCAACAAAAGGTCATCAGATCTATCAGGCCCTCATCGACTTCGGAAAATCAGACCTGTTTTATTGATGTTGGAAAGTGAAGCAGCACCTGACTCTGCTCTGAAAGGAGATGGGGAATCAGGAAAGCGTGTCTGAGCTGAGAGAGAAGTCCCGGAGCCCAGGCAAGTGGGCCGTGAGCCGCTCCAGCTGCAAATCACGGTGCCAGCTGAGCGGTTTCTGCCGCTTCCCCTTCATTTTCTTACAAGACTAAATAAACCTGTTATAAAGTGATATGTGCGTGTGTTCATCATGTCTGACTCTCTGCAGCCCCGTGGACTGTGGCCCGCCAGGCTGCTCTCTCCATGGGATTCTCCGGACTAGAATAGCAGAGCGGTTGCCATTTCTTCCTCCAGGGGACCTTCCTGACCCAGGGGTCAAACCTGGCTCCCTGGCATCTGGTTGCATTGCCAGGCAGATTCTCTACCACAAGAATCCTCTTCTCCCTTTCCCTGCAGTTTAAACGGAATTGTGCACAGCTGTACACTCCCAGCTGTTTGAGTGGCGACTTCGACTCAACCCCAGTCTGAATTATCACCAAGCAGCCAGCCTGACATGTTCATCTACCCAGACTCCTTGCTGAGGTTGCCTAATAGGAGACGCGATGATAACAGGGAATAGCTCATGTCGCCTTCCCACACCCACAAAATGTAGAAGCTTAGCCAGTGTTTACCCAGAGCTTCTCAGATTTATCTTTCAGCTTCTGAGGGAAAACGCATGAATGATAAGAGCATGGTGGAAAACTAATTTTCAGGGGTTCACTTTCAGCCAATTATCCAGGATTCATTATGCAAAGGTTCAATATTTTTTTTTCACTATTACTTTTGAAGAATTTTCAGACTCTTCTGGTATTTCTAGATATTTTCTCCTAGAATTTCCCTTTCCTAGTTTTGGAGTATTCACTTGAGATGATGCTGCTGCTGACAACCCACAATACACCACACACACACGCACACACACATACACACACCACATATACACACATACACACATACATATACACACATACACACATACATACACACACACACCACATACACACATACATATACACACACACCACGTGTACACATACATACACACACATACACACATACATACACACATGCACACACATATACACACATGCAAACACACAGGGAGGCACTATATATTTTTATTAGATAATAATTTAAAATTTTAATATGGATATAGCATTGCTGCCATGGACCCTCACAGCACTATTCCTTTCCTTCGCTGCACTTATTACGGATATAGTTATACGTGTACTTGGGTGATGCTTATTGTTTTTCCTTTCCCCACTAAGGTCCACAAGGGCAGGGACTGAGTTTGCTCTGCTCACTGTTGTCTATCCGTGGGGGCCTCCACTGTGATTTTGTTGTTGTTGTTGTTTATTTGCTGAGGCCTGGCCGACTCGTAGGAGACCCCATGGACTGTAGCCCGCCAGCCTCCACTGTCCGTGGCATTCTCCAGGCAAGAACACTGGAGATGGTTACCATTTCCCACTCCAGGGGATCTTCCTGACCCAGGGACTGAACCCGTGTCTCCTGCATTGCCAGGATGATTCTTTACCACTGAGCCACCTGGGAAGCCCTTCCTCAGTGATTATCACAGAGTAAAAGGGTAGAAAGTATTTGTTAAATGAATTAATGGTTAAGTGATTAAATAAATGAATGGGTGTTAATACTCCAGTGTATTATATAGTCAAGGTTCTTTATATAATGGCTTTACCTCACCCCTCAATATTATAACATACCCCAACTTCAGTCCACCCAACTTCATAATCAGTGCATGTTCATTTAAAAAAAAAACTATAAAATGCTAAAATCACAAAGCTTTTCCCATTGTGCCATTGCCTAGAAATAGTTATGGTTTAAGTTTGATGTATAGACTTCCACTCTTTTTAATCATTATTGCAGAAAATCGAATGTGTATTATATTTATTAGCTTGCTCTTTCACTTGATATATTGTGAACATTTTCCATGAAATATTGTCCTTAACTCAGTGTTTAATGATCATTGGGTATCCTATCATTTGGATGAATAATAATTCATTTAACTGATCCTCTGTTTTCTTGCACATAAAATTTCTTTCTAAAACTGCAGGGACCCTGAGGTATCAGGAGCAGTGCCAGACAGAAGGGCTCACGACTACCGTCCCAGGGACTGTGGCTTCTGCCTCACCCTCCTGTTAGTACTGAGTCTTACTATTTTAAGACAGTTTGTATCTTATAAGGTGAAAACAATACGTTTCAATTTAAAATTTCTTTCTCGGGGGCTTCCCAGATATCTCAGTGGTAAAGAATCCGCCTGCCGGTGCGGGAGACTCGGGTTCAATCCCTGGTCCAGGAAGATCCCACACGCCCTGCAGCAACAGTCCGTGCACCACGGCTTCTGAGCCTGGGAGTGCTGGAGCCCGGGCCCCAAACACTGAGCCGCGAGCCCGGGGCCCCGCTCTGCAGGCGGAGGGGAACGCCTGCCCTCTGCAACAGAGGAAAGCCCGCACAGCAATGGGGCCCAGCACAGTCAAATAAAAAAAAGTTGTAAAAATTTTAGCTGAATAATATATGAGTAACACATACATATTTTAAAAAGTGGCTCATCAATACTCCAAACTGATGGTTACCTTTATCATTCATTTCTTCTTAATCTGAAAGCTACACAATCCAAGGTTTTTTTTTTCTGAAAACAAAACACTGGGTCCCAACTCAAGGATGGTGACACACGAGGAAGACAGAAATCCTACAGACCTGGAGGCAAACAAATATTTAAAAAGACCACGAGAGAAAAGAATAACCACGAAAAGGGCAAAGACTTTGTCACCTGGCCCGAGGGCCTTTTTCCTGCAAACAGTCTATAGGCAGTAACATGTACCTTGTAATCACTACACAGATGAGAGAAATTTAAACATTATGCCTTGTTTTTCTGGCCACGAAAAACAGAAATGTTGAAATAAAATTCTAAGAACTGGGACTTCCCTGGAGGTCGGGTGGTTCAGACACTGCACCTCCAGCGCAGGGGCGAGGGTTCAACCCCTGGTTGGTGAACTAAGTGCCTACATGCCGCATGGTGTGACCAGAAAGGAAACAGAAATCCTAGGGACTGACACAAAGGCCGGGGAGAAGGCTGCTGTTTCGAGCAATAGTTGAAGACATAGAATGAAAGAAAAGAGAGCCTCCCTCTTCCTCCATCAGGGAGCTGGACTCTTCATAGGTATGTTTCTATTTGAGGTGAAAAAGACACTATTTGAAGATGGGAAAGAGAGGAAAGCCTAGGAATTTGTATTTATGGTTGAATGGCCATTGCTTATATTAATATTTAAGAGGTGTTTTAGATTTCCCCCCTTTTTAAACAGTAAAATCTGTAGGATAGGCATGATACCAATTTAAAAATAAGAGCGAGAAAAACAGAAGGGAACACAACATTCCTTATTACTTAGAAACTCATCACTCTAGAAAATCAACGCTTTTCATCCTATTTGGTTAATGCAATTGGTTTCACAACACACAATCTCATGATATTCTCTGACTACTGCTCTTAATACTATTGGCAAGAATAATAACAATATTAGCCAATATTTATTAAAACATTATAGTATACTAAATGTAATGGGTTGAATTGACCCCCCCACCCACAATAAATTCATTTGTTGGAGTGCTTAACCCCCAGCATCTCAGAGGCCGACCTTATTTAGAGAACATGTCTTTACAGAGGGAATCGATTTAATAAGAGGCCACTGTCATTGTTAGGGGTTTCCAGGTAGCAAGGAGTCCTACTATTAAAGTGATAAAGAACGTGCCTGCAATGTAGGAGACACAAGAGTCATAGGTTCGATTCTTGGGTCCAGAAGTTCCCCTGAAAGAGGGCATGGCAGCCCACTCCAGTATGCGTGCCTGGAGAATCCCAGGGACAGAGGAGCCCAGCAGGCTTTAGTCCACAGGGTTGCACAGAGCCAGACGTGACGGAAGTGACTTAGCGGGCACACACACTTTGGTGTTTAGTTGCTAAGTCCTGTCCAACTCTTTGCAACTCCATGAGCTGGAGCCCACCAGGCTCTTCTGTCCATGGGACTTCCCAGGCAAGAACACTGGAGTGGGCTGCCATTTTCCTCTCCAGGGGATGTTCCTGACCCAAGGACTGAACCTAAGCCTCCTGCACTGGCAGGCACTTCTTTACCACTAAGCTTGGGTGGCCCAATCCCATGTGAGTGGTATCCTTAAAAAGGCAAAAATCTGGAGACGGACAAGCACGCGGGGAGGACACCAGAGGTGACGGCAGAGACGGGCGGTGCCTCCAGCAGCCAAGGCGCCGCGGCCGCAGAGCCGCGCTGGGGGCCGGGGCCTCTCGGGGGGACGGGTCGGCTCTGCCCGCGCCTCGGGCGTGGGCTTCTGGCTTCCAGAACTGGGCGGCAGTCGCTGACTCCAGGGCTTCCGTATGGTCGCCCCAGCAAACCAGCGCCGCAAGCACTGCCTTCAACAGACTGCACGTAAAGCTTACTAAATGCTCAGAGGGTTACGTACCAGCTTCTGCCTGTTGCGCTTAGCAGAGTCTGACATACTCTCGCTAAGCACACACTGGGTAAATAGCGACAGTTCTGTGGTTCTCCCATAAATTAAATGATAGCGCAGACAGCATTTAACACTTTGGTACAGGAATGTTCTACGTTCCTATAGAGCCTCCAGGATTTCTACCCCGTTAATGGCCGTACAAAATTCTATCAATTTCATGATACTCTTATTTACTTAGTCATTTTCCTATGGTTGGATGTTTATGCTGATTTTCATGTATTACTATTACAGGTAACATCATAATGGACGTCTTCATGCCCAGATATTTTCCCAGTTTTTTAAGATGGAGTGTTTATTTCCCTGTGGTAAGTCAGGAAGTTTATGAACATTTCTCTAGTTATTATATGTATTATCAAATTACTTTGCAAAAGACTTCTGCCAATAAACCTTATTGATGGACATGCGTAAGTGTAGATATTTTGTGATATTTACATCTGTATTGGGTCAAAATTCACAGTAATTATTAAACCCAGGTTGTCAGATTATCATTCTATGTTTTAAATTTGATTTTTTTGATTTAAAATTTACTTTATCAAGTATCCTAATTGCACCCTTTCTCATTCTCTTGTTAGAAATTAAATTAATTTTGGACTCTCAATGACAAGGCTAGTTTAAAATTTTGAGGTTAGTTATATAGAAAAATGAAAACACCCACTAAATGAGGTAATCAACTGATAAAATTGATGAAACTGAGTCATATTGAACTAGCACACCAATTTAGTTTAAATACTTGTCCTGATTAATGCAAATAGATAGAAGCACAACTTGTATACATCACAGCTTGTATACATCACAGCACATATACATCACAACACGTATACATCACAACGTGTATACATCACAACGCGTATACATCACAACATGTATACATCACAATGCATATACATCACAACTTGTATACATCACAACTTGTATACATCACAACACGTATACATCACAATGTGTACGCATCACAAATTGACCAAATGACAGTACCTGGTGTTCAACTGGAATTTCATAAAACAAAGATAAGCTGCGATGTATTCAACACACACACACAGACAGCCCCATGGTTTGCTTAAAACTGTAGAATCAAATATTTAAAATGTGAAAGCAGGTGAATTGGAAAAAGGAAAGTAGCCCAAAGATGTAATTTTTTCTGACCTCTAAGTTATAAAAGGAAGAATTTAGTTTGCGATTGGGAACTTAAAAAGTTCAGTGATTCCTGGATACAGCAAAATTTCTGGTAGGGATCCTTTAATACTACAGTCAGCTCAGGCAACAGACCAACTTAGTGATGCTAAGCCTGTTCTACGTGTTACTCCAGTGAATGTGCTAAAGAAAGAAGTAACTTTTCTTTCCCCCTTGGCCACCTGATGGGAAGAGCCAACTCACTGGAAAAGACCCTGATGCTGGGAAAGATTGAAGGCAAAAGGAGAAGGGGTGGCAAAGGATGGGATGGTTGGATAGCATCACTGACTCAACGGAGATAAATCTGAGCAAACTCCAGAAGGTAGTAGAGGACAGAGGAGCCTGGCAAGCTGAGGTCCATGTGGTCCCAAAGAGCTGGACACAACTTACCGACTGGAGACAACAGCAGCCGCCCCTTGGCTCCTACGACGTTTCATGGTCACTGAAAGGCATGGGGTGGAGGGAGAAAGGAGCGTGAGCGAGGGGAGGAGAGGGGAGGAGAAGACAAAGGGGCAGAAGAGAGAGAGAGGGAAGGAAGAGCGCAGAAGGAAGCGGGAGGAAAGGAAAGGAAAGAGGGTCCAGAAGGAAAGCAGGATGAGGAGAGACAGGGGGCCGCCCAGCCGTCCGTCTGTACCTGTGGTTGGCACGTTTGTGTGTTTCTCTTTAAAAACTCCACATGTTGGGGATAGCACAGAGCATTTGTCTTTCTCTGACTTATTTCACTAAACATAATACTCTCTAGGTCCATCACATTGCTGTGCATAGCAGAGTTTTCTCTTTTTCACTGCTGAGTAACATTCCACTGTATATCTATATATCCCACAGCTTTATCTCAGAGACAACTGGGGAGGGACAAAATTGGTGTATGGGATTAAGACACCCAAACGACTATGTATAACATAGCTAAGCAGCAAAGATATATTGTACAGCACAGGGAAATATAACCATTATTTTGTAATAGCTTTAAATGGAGTGTAATCTATGAAATTGCTGGTTGCTCAGTGATGAAGAATCACCTGCCCATGCAGGAGACATGGGTTCAATCCCTGATCTAGGAAGATCCCAGGTGCCAAGAAGCAACAGAGTCCATGCCCCACAGCCGCTGAGCCAGTGCTCCAGAGCCTGGGAGCCACAAGAAAGGAAGCCGGTGCAGTGAGAAGCCGAGGAACCGCAGCGAGAGAGCGTGCCTGCCTCCGCAGCGAGAAGAGTGCCTGGGCAGCAACCAGGGTCAGCACAGCCAGTAAAAAAAAGATTCTGAATCACTGTCGTACACCTGAAGCTAATATAACATTGTAAATCAACTATAGTTTACAAAAAAGAAAGGTAAAGAGGGACAGAGGAAGAGAAAGGGAGGAAAAAACAGTTCATGATAAAGAGGGAGAGAGGAAGGGAAAGAGGGAAAAGCCAGTTCATGACACACTGATAGATGCATGAAGTTTGTTAGCACATGCACAAAGAGAAACTCACTTCAGTATAAAAGATTCGAATTTTTAAAGGCCCAATATTTTTTAAAAGCCCAATGTTTTAATTGAATTAACTGATAGTGCATACAAATGGAAATTAACTAAAACAGCAATCACATTCAAATCAGATATTAAATTTGCTTTTTTAAAATGACAACAGTAATCTTTAAGCAGTAACTTCATCAGTAGAGTTCTAAGCCAGGAATTTCTGTCAGTCAGCGGCATCTACAATTTGCAGAGTACTCAGCAGCTTTGGTGGCTCAGATGGTAAAGAATCTGCCTGCAGTGCCGGAGACCCGGGTTCGATCCCTGAGTTGGGAAGGTCTCCTGGAGAAGGGAATGGCAATCCACTCCAGTATTCTTGCCTGGAAAACTCCACAGACAGAACAACCTGGTGGGCTACAGTTCCTGGGGTCACAAAGAGTCAGATACAACTGAGCAGCTAACACTTTGACCCACTCCAGTATTCTTGCCTGGAGAATCCAATAGACAGAAGAACCTGGCAGACTACAGTCTATGGGGTCACAGAGAGCCGGACATGCCTGAGTGACTCACGGCACCCTTGCAACTGCTGAGAGGAGGTGGGAGCTGGCAGCCTAAGGGCTTTATGGCCTAAAGGGAGAAACCAGTGCAGCCCTGAGTCCGTCGGAAAGCATTTCAGATGTTCCTAGTGTTTAGGCTTAGCTAGCTTTTGCACACACTTCAAAGGAGATTATCCTTAAAACTCAATGCCCACGTTTTCCACTCCAGCTGTGATAATGGATAAATTAAACTGATTTTGGTCAGAATTTCCAAGATTTCTTTTCTTCCCTGTGACATCACAATAAATGATTAGGCAGAAAGAAAACAGGGAACTCTTCTTTCTATGTGAGTGATCAATTGCCCAAAGGGAAGTGGAAAACCTTGGTGGCCTCCCAGCTGTAATCTGCTTCAGGTAACACCTATAGAGCTTGTCTGGGTTGGCGTATTTATAGACTCTGCAGAGAGAGAGTAGATATAAATACTTGAATACCTTTTATTTAGTGGCAGTGTCTATTCTAATGTTGGATTTTTGTCTTTTCCAGTAATTGGTGTGGATGCCCAGAAGAGCTGAATTAATAGCATGAACGAACTTATTACATTGCTGAGATTAGTTCTAGACCAAGTTGGAAAGATGTAATTGGGCTAGTGTATGAAAAATATTTCTTTTAAGTTCAATTCTTCAGCTTTCAAATATCTACCAACGTGTTTTTTACGCAAATATTTTCCGTGTAATTGGGCCAGTGTATGAAGAGGTATTTTTGTTGTTGTTCAATTCTTCATCCTTTCAAACACCTACCAGCGTTTTTTTACCCAGATATTTTTCTATGTATCAAGCATCACTCTTGGTTCTTGAAACAGAGGGTGAAGCTGTTGTAGCGACGCGTTCCGGGCAACACTCAGAAGGACGATGCAGATAGCGGAGTGCAGCTGATTACACAGCTGGGCCCAAGGCAGAGTCTCCTCTTAGCCAAGGACCCCGACCAGTTTTTGAAAACCTTATATACCATAAGAGCCTTTGCCCAAACCCACCTCCCCAAATTCCCTGAAACTAGTCTGAACAAAGGAAAAGAAAGATACAATCAAATTTAACTCACGATTCATATGCCTTCAGCCAAGGTAGTTAACAGCGGACAATTATCAATAGGCCTGCGGTCATACCCCAATAAGCATAATAGAATGCGTGATTCTATTCGGTTACACAGATAATTAGGGCATCCTCTTAGGCGAGGGAGAGTCTAGGTAGGAGCCCTGGGGCTCTTCCTTCCGGGGGGTCTGGTTTTCCAGTTGGAATGTCGTTTCCATAGATACCGGGCAGAGAGCTCAAAGTCCACAGCCCGGCTCAAGATGGAGTCCTGCTTTCAAGATGGAGCCGGTTCTGTCTGTTTCCTCCTTCAACTGTGTTGTCTGTTGCCGCCATGATGCTGCGAGTCATCCCCAACAGTAACGGACAGCTGCCTAAAGGAAAGCACTTACAGTCACTCAGGAGCCCACAGGGCATCTGGGCTGCTTGCTGTCCGCACCCCTGAAGTCAGCCTCCTGTGGGAAGGCAGCTCAGCTGACCTTGGCCGCATCGGGTCGGCTGCTGGCTAGTCCACGAGGGCCTTGCCTGGGACGGCTGGCTCTCTTGTGTGTGGTCTTGAGAAGGTAACAGGCAGGGAGGCCAGGGGTCTCCAAACAGAGCAAATAGGCTGCAAGTGTCAGACATTTTTTATTTCTTAAGCGGCAGGAGCAAACAAAAACTAGTGTTTTATTTTCTTTCCCCTTCTCGATACAAATTTAAAAAGAGATTTCCCTTAAAATTCTGTGTTGCCATAATGACACCTGGTTCCACCTGAACTTAACTTTTCTCAAACCTTGAGCTAAGCAATGCATTTTTCTTATGGAAATGTTTGTCTTAAGCTATGTTTATATACTGTGTATTTCCACTAGACTCTATCTTTAGGTTGGTTCCCCCAAAAGGCTCAGAACCGACTTGACAAACCGGTATGTTATATATCATTCTCCTAATCTATGTTAATGAAACTATATATTTGAATGGGAATCTGCCTTTCTTCAAGATTCATGTCACTGTGGCCCAGGATGACTCACCTGGTGCCAGTGTTATCTCAAAACGCACCTTGTGGGTGAGGGGCCTGGTGCCATTCTCTGAGTTTTGAGACATTTCCTTTCTTTAATTAGCAGACTGCTGGTAGCTATATAACTTACTACTAAAGGCTAGCAGGGGGCACTCTTTCTGCCCCCTTCTGATGTCTGTGTCAGAAGCTGTCTCTATCTCTTTTAGGCTTTAATAAAACTTTATCACACAAAAGCTCTGAGCAATCAAGCCTTGTCTCTGGCCCCGGATTGAATTCTTCTCCAAAGGCCAGGAATCCCAGTGTCTTTCATGGTTCAGCAACAACCTTTCAGCCTTTTATCCTCAACTTAGCAGGACCTGTTCTAGTAAAATCCGAGCCCCAAGAGGAAGAGTGGAAAGACCTTGACCCATGCTGAGAACTGACCCGCTATCACTCTTCTGCATTCTGTTGGCTAAAGCAAATCACAGGTCAGCCTGAATTCAAGGGGCTGAAGGGAAATAGATTCTGCCTCCTTGGGGAGGAGGTACAAATCCACACTGCAAGGGACCTGGCCCCAGTAAAGGGGAAAACTTGGGACATTTTTGTAATCAAACTCCTGTAAGTGATAACTGAAATCTAATCAACTGTAGGCAAAGAAAAGTAAATATCCAAGGTAACCTTAGTGCCCAGGTGTTCTGAATAAAGCAGGGGGAGACGTGGAACAGAGCCAAGGAAATACTCAGGGTGGAAAATGCAAGGAGGCGCTCACCGTCAGGGACAGGTGGTGGACCAACAGGCAGACAGTGTACGCAAGGCTTTAGAATAGGGTCCAACCGCAAGGAGGCACTCACCGTCAGGGACAGATGGTGGACCAACAGGCAGACAAAGTATACAGGGCTTTAGAATACACACACACACACACACACACACACACACACACACGCCAGCTAAATCACTTCAGTCGTGTCCGACTCTTTGTGACCCCATGGACTGTACCCACCAGGGTTCCCTGTCAAGGAGATTCTCCAGGCAAGAATACTGGAGTGGGTTGCCACGCCCTCCTCCAGGGGATCTTCCGGACCCAGGGATCAGGCCATGTGCCTTATATCTCCTGCGTTGACAGGCAGTTTCTCTGCCACTAATGCCACCCGGAAAGCCCCGGCCATGTGTATACATATATTTGTTGTTGTTTCGTAGCTGAGTTATGTCTGAGTCTCTTGTGATCCCACAGACTGCAGCCGGCCAGGCCCCTCTGTCCATAGGATTTCCAGGCAAGAATTCTAGATTGGGTAGCCATTTCCTTCTCCAGGGCATCTTCCCAACCCAGGGTCAAGTGCACCTCTCCCGCTTTGGCAGGCAGATTCTTTCCCACTGAGCCACCAGGGGAGCCCCACCTGTACTAATGCTAGCAGTCATTTCAGGCAGGTGAAGTCCCAGTCCCTGGGGAAGGCCTGGTCATCAGAACTTTAAAGCCCTTTCAATCTTTCCAGGTGATTCTAACCTAAAAGGCTGAGCTCCTTGTTTTTGATACCACCCTTCACTAAGGACCCCCCAGTGGGTTCTCTCCAAAGGCGGCTGTAAGGCTTTTGCTCACTCATCCAAATATTTCCATTTTTACCTCTCGCAGGGAGATCATTACATTTTTGTTTTATGTCCCAAACAAGGGATATATTATTATTTTATGACCCTGTGTAACTTACAAATGTAGAACCTTAACACTAATGAATAAAAAACCAGTGATTCCAAATATAAAAGTGATCTTATTTCCTTTTTATTTAAAAGCATAGTAAATTGTAGAGGTTTTTTAAAAAAATATTGCTTAACCTAAAATAGTTGGTTTTCTGTTGTTGTTTCAAGAAGCTGTTCACAGGGTCTTGTTCTCGGGGTGCATAGTAGGTGTTTGCCCTTCGGCTTGTGCGTGCCATGCACATACACCCCTGTCCGGTGTCTAGAAAATCACTGAACATGTCTTAAGGTCCCACAGAGGATGCCAAAATCTCAGATTCAAGTTCTTATCCATCCTTGGCAGCTTCGTTTTGAGCACATGGCTAAGCTCAGTTGCTGAGCACTCCAGGAAGAGGCGGGATGCATCCGGGGCTCATCAGTGAGGTGGAGACAGTCCTCAGTATTCAGGGAGAGGGGCGGTGGAGAGCCCAGCCTGCCTTGGTGAGCGTCCAGCAGAAGCAGGACTGGGGCCTTTGGGTCCCGGAACCGGGTCTGTAAGGACATCCCGTGTGGCTCAGGGGGGCAGAATCCTCCTGCCAACACAGGAGGTCCGAAGGACTCAGATTCGATCCCTGGGTCGGGAAGATCCCCTGGAGGAGGAAATGGCAACCCACTCCAGTATTCCTAAAATCCCATGGACGGAGGAACCTGGTGGGCTACCCCTCGGGGACCCCAAATCAAGCACAACTGAGCGACCTTGCGTGCAGGAAACCTGTCCTCAGAGTCTAACCTGCAGCTCTGGCCCCTCCCGGCCAGCTGTGCAGGCTCCTTGTGGACACTGTGAGCGAGCTAGCACCCTTTCCACCAATCTCTTTTCCACTTTAATAAGCCAAATATTTCTATTTTTATGCCTTTAATAAAGACAAAAATAGATAACTAGGAATAGCTTTAAATTTCCATATTACCCACCAATGTTCAGGTTATATTTTCAAAGGCGATTTAGGGTTAGGATAAAGTTCTAGTTTCCCTTAAAAGATCTGGCCATGGGGGTCTCACTTTTGCACTTGGCGCTAAGTGGCTGGGCCTAAAAAACAGTTTTTTTTCTGTTAGAAGAGGTATGCATGCCCTCTGCTAATCCCCACATGGATGCCAGATCATTTCCATCACTTGCTCGGTTCCTGTAAGCTACTGACTTTGTTACTCCTGATATTTATAATTGCTCTTTGTTCCAGAAAAAGAGGATATATAATTATATTTATATTACATATAAATAATTATATTTATATTATAATATAATTATTTAATTATATAATTTTAAATGCATTTATAGTTATATCACATATAAATATAAATATATAATATAATCATACAAATAATATAAATCTATAACAATATACTATAATTATATCATAATTATAAGAATATGTAAAGTACACTTAACTATTTCTAAGTAGAGAGGAAAGAAAAAGTCTAACCCAAATAATCATCATCATATGTTCTCTGTACCTTTGTTTGCTAAAGGTAGGAGCCTAGTATTCTTTCGGAGGTAAAAATAAGGAATCGTTGTTGTTTAGCCGCTAAGTCACGTCTGACTCTTGCAAGCCCATGGACTGTAGCTCTCCAGGCTCTTTGTTGCCTGGGCTTACCCAAGGGAGAATAATAGAGAGCTTTGCATGTCCTTCTCCAGGGGATCTTCCCAACCCAGGGATGGAATCCACGTTCCTACTTGCCAGGCAGATTCTTCCTGCTGAGCTGCCTGGGAAGCCCTAAGAAGTCACTTTCTGGGAAAGACCTTTAGTTACGCAAGGCTCCGTTTCCAGAAGATGGCATTGAGCATAGTTCTGAGAAGAATCACAACAGTACCTAATGCTCGGAGGAGACAGAAGTCCTCAGATAGATTCTGCTCGGCAGCGGGAAGTGTGGGTTAGACCAGAAGCACTTTCACTAGTCCTTTCACAAGAGGACCATTGCCAGAAGGCTGCCATTTAATCTTATAAGATGGACTAGTTCCACTGAAGTCCCTTGGAGACAGAAGTAATATCCAAGAACTAGAACATCCATTAATATTTTAATCAAGGGAACAATTTTAGAGTCTCTGTGATAGTGGAAGATGGATATCTATGCTACCTGTATCCACTCACCTGTCTTCTGTTAATTAAAAGGAGTAGGACGCTATGGTCCTTCCCCACCATGACCTAGGAAATGTTTAGTCAAAGAATAAGCTTAATCAGAGAAGTGAGAAAATGCAGAAGCAAAGGAAGACAGTCAAACAAGACCAAAAAATAGCTTATTGTTAATTAAATATTATTAATAAATAATAAACCATTATTTACTGCTAATTAAACAAAGTCGAGGACCATTGGTTCCTCCTGAAGGAGTGAGGACAATCCCCTGAGCCATGTCCTGTGAGCTGTCTTACAGGTGCTGAGAGCCCTGACAGGCGGAAGACGTTGCCGATGGTGACCAGACTATAGGCATGATGTAACCGTCCACATTTCCCGGAACTGACCTCAAGAAGCGGGGACACGCTGACCCTGGGACTGAAGACTAACTGTACTCAAAACAATCGAGACGACGCTGATCAGACCCCACATGACCGGTTTCAAGACGACTGTTGGAGATGATGGTGGGCTTGAGCATAGCCCCCTCCCTAGCCTATGAGAGCCCTGCCCACGGATTATCAGTGTGGGGGGGTCCGCCTTTGGACACCAGACCACCCTGTGCCCTGCTTCCCCGGCTGTTTGCCTCTGAGGTAGACTTTCTTTCCAGAGACTCTGCCTCTTAATTAGCTTTTGAGTGGTGAGCAGCCAGACCCTATTTTCAGTAACATTAATGATATGCCAAGGCCTCCCTAGTGGCTCGGCGGTAAAGATCCACCTGCCAATGCAGGAGACACAGGTTCGATCCCTGAGCTGGGAAGATCTCATCTCACATGCTGTGGAGCAACGAAGTCCGCGTGCCACAACTAGAGAGACTGTGCTCTGGAGCCGGCGGCCACACAACGGAGCCCATGAGCCCCAGCTAGGGATGGTCCTGGGCCCGGAGCCCGCGCTCTGCAGCGAGAGAAGCAAGAGAAGCCACTGCAGCGAGAAGCCCGCACACCACAGCTCGGGAGCAGTTCCACAACGTGAGAAAGCCTGCACAGCAGCAGAGGCCTAGCACAGCCAAAAATAAATACATAAAATTAGATACACGTTAAAAAAAATGCTCTGGGATGCCCTCCCATACTCTGGGCCCAGGTGCTCTGGGGGAATTAATTCCACCCTCAGTTGCAGGAGGGATTGTATGACTTGGACCTGACCAATCACAGTATCACATTTCCTTGGAATGATTTTATGGAGTTATTTCCCAGAAGCCTACGAAAGATCAAAAATGTCTATAAAATTCTTGACTGATATTTTTGGCCACAGTTTCCAATAACGTGGGTTATCTGAATTTAAGAGAATTCCGGTCTTGTCTGTTTCCTTGGTTGACTGGTTTGCATGAATGCTTCATCTTGCTTTCTACACCCCAAGGATGTCTTTTCAACATGAGATTTCGTCTCCATTGGAAACAATGGTATTAGTTCAAGAGTGAAACAACAGTTTGGCTAACACTTGAATGTGGACTGGAAAATCAACCCTTTGCTTGGCAGCCCATGGTGCATGTAGGAAGCCTCTGTCATATCCGTTCAATATTTTTTCTGCGTCTTGACAATGTAATTGACTTACAATTAAAATAAAGTTTATGGACCCTTTTCGTGCTCTTCGACTTGAAGGGGAATGTAATTAGATTTAATTGAGGTTGATTCTCCAAATGACATCCTCGACACAGTGGACAGCACACACGCAGTTTGTTCTCTTGTAGAGAGCATATGCATAAATGCATTTAATAAAAGCAGTTACACATCGAAAGCTTTCAAAACAAAATTGGTAAAAATAGGATGTGACGGATTCTTCCCTTTATTTCTTAGAGCTCCTGCAATTATGCTTGCTTCTCCAGGACATGGAACAGTAAACGCTGTTTTAGAGGGATTGAAGGGGGCTGAAGGAAGCAAGAAAGAGGAAACTTAAACCTGCAGTCTTTCTCAAAATTTCCCCTAAGATAATATGACTGGGCTCAGGAAGAAGTTTTATAACTTGAATTATACAAGGTTTGTCTAAAGGTTGATCTGTAGGTGGCCTCAGCCGGTACCAATTATGTTGTTTATTAGAGAAATAATGAAAGACCAGCATTACAATGATGCTTTTAAAATTACCTGCTCTTTGTAAAGTGTGTTTCCCAAATTAGCTAGGAAAAAGTGATTGGGAACACCTCTAAGAATATATTAATGGAAGGAAATTAGGCAGCTAAACAAGGACAATAATGGGCTTTTTAGACAATAACTTGTGTTTAATTGCAGCCAACTTTAACTAAAGGCAGCATAAAAAGCTTGAACAGGCAAAAATGCTGAAGTATTATTGGTGTAGTGAGATTTTCAACAGCCCACTGGAAATCAGAATGTTGGGGATCACTTGGTTAATCTCAGCTGTATAGATAGTTCTACTAGATTCAAGGAGACACAAGAGTTCATGTGTGTTACTTGCCACTGAGGAACTCACAGGTACAGCTGAGTTGTCCACATTGATGAGATTAACTGGAAAACTGTCCAGGCTTATCTTCACTTTTTGTTAAACTGATAAACTGTGATGCTTCCCCCCAGGACATCAGGCAGGACTCTGCCCCAGTCCCTGTGTCCGTGGCCCTTCCTCCTGGATAATGGTTGTGAGCGAGCGTCCCTTGGACGGCAAGGAGGTCACACCTGTCAGTCCTAAAGGATTCAACCTTGAATATGTGTTGGAAGGACTGATGCTGAAACTGAAGCTCCAATACTTTGGCCACCTGATGCGAAGAGTTGACTCATTGGAAAAGACCCTGATGCTGGGAAAGATTGAGGGCAGGAGGAGAAGGGGATGACAGAGGATGAGATGGTTACACGGCATCAGCGGCTCAATAGACGTGAGTTTGAGCAGGCTCTGGGAGATGGTGAAGGACAGGGAGGCCTGGCATGCTGCTCTTCCTGGGCTTGCAAGGAGTTAGACACGACTGAGTGACTGAACAAAACCATGCGCATACCTGGCTCCAAGCGCACCTTCAGAACCTCAGTCCACACTTTCCTACTCAGACTTCCCTTTTTGTCTCAGAAGCAAGTGACTCTCTCCTGTCAAAACTGAAGGCTGTTGATATGGAAACAAATCATTGTGATTCATTCTTTAGTAATTGATTCAGAGTTTAATTTATTTGAATCTTGTTAAAATTTTAGCAGCCCGATTTGCTTTATAGTAAATGACATTATGTTTTGATATTAAATAAACATAGAATTGGCTGCTGAATTCTACCAGGTAAGTTTTTGGCACTTATAGATGTGACCATATTATTTTATTACTTTCTGCCTCTTTATAAGCTGAATTAAACTATTTTAACATTGAATTGTTCTTGACAATCTGAACAAAACCCTACCTGGCTCACTGGATTATTATTTTTTAAATGTAATATGGATTCTGTTTGCTGAAATTCTGTGACTCGTGGGTTTGGTTTATAGGTATTGTTTTCAGTGTTATCCCTGTCAAGTTTAGGCATTTATGCTATAGCGGTTTTACAGAAAGAATTAGGAAGCATTAATTCTAACTTTATGCTTTAGGACAATTTTAAAAGCTCCTGAATTATCTGTTTCTTGAATGTCTGAATGAATTCATGCATGAAATTGTCTGGAACTTTATTGAGAAGCAGATCTTGGACAACTTTCTCAATTTCTTCCTTGGTTTGGGGTCTATTCAAATGTTCTATCTTTTGTTGAGTCAATTTGCAGTACAGTACTTTTATATTTATAGAAAATGGTCTATTCACATCCTCAAAATTATTAGCATATATTGGAGGAAATATTCTTTCAGAATCCTTTTAATCAGTTCCATTTTTTACATCCTTAGGTTTGGATGTTAATATATTCTTTTTTACTAATAAAGTAGTTTATCTATTTTTTATTCAAAGAACTATTTTATGTATTTGTCAGTTTTATTTTTTCTATATCCCAGTACACGAATGTACACTTTTATATGTATTAACTCCATTTTCTTTTCAGTGACTTCATGCACTTGTCATCTCCACTTTTTTCTGCTTGCCTATAAATGAATTTGTTTTTAAGTGTACTCATTCTATTGTTCTGCTTGCCTGAGTTCTTCTTCTTACATTTTTATATTGAGCACACCATCAGCTTCTCTCTGTTTTGGCTAAGGAAAATGTTTATGGTTCTGCCTTTTTTTCTTTTCTTTCACTTTAGCAACTCTTTGGCATCAGGCTACATTTTATCGTGTTCAGTATCATCATGTTCTAGCAATTCAGCAATTGTACTTTTGACTGTCTCTGTGGCCTGAGTTATTTAATATTAAAAATATGTTCCTTTTAATTTCCACGGGGCCAAGAAATTCTGTTTCTTCAATTGTGTATTTCTGGGTGCACTGCATTATTGTCGGGAACTGAGGGTGATTCTATCTCCCAATCTTTGAAATTTTGAATTTGCTCTGCATCTGGCTTATGACCGGTATTTATAAATAACCTACACACACCTAAGAAAGAGCTACATTCTGTGTCTTTCCACAGCGATAGTTAAATTCTATACCCTTGGACTATGCTATTCAGGTTAGTCTATATTTTAACTTTTCTTCTGTAACCTTCTGATTGTCAGTGACGGGATGTTATGATGATGCTTCTAACAACCAGCTCATTTGTGGTTTCTGTGCTCTTGCTGCATCTCAAAAAGATGAATACAAATTTCAAAGTGGGGGATTCTGATAAAGGTGACGGTAAGGTGGCTTAAATAGTAAGATGTTTTAAAGGGCATATTATGAATAACATCGGACAATATGGTGAGGAAGTTATTTCTTTTTCATTTGTCTTCATTATGATAGAAGAAAATTTCATCTCAGTGGCGTCAGCATATTTGTATGACTTCGCTAACTCCACTAATTCCACGTGATGATAGAGAAGAGCCGCTCTGGAGAGAACATTGGGCAGCGTCTGGACAAGCCCTGTGCATCCTGAACCACACGCCGCTTCCCTGGGATCGCCAGCCCAGGAGTGGCCCAGCGTGTTCTGAATAACCTGGCTTCTTTGTGCTCTGGGTTTCTGTTGGACCCCACCAAGAGGACAGAGGCAAGCCTGGGGAGTCGTGAAGAAAGGGTCTTTGCGTCCCTGGCTCCTTCTCGGCTGGGGTCACTCTGGGTCGCTGTTTTCCATCACCAGATGCACGGTCTCTATCTGTCCCCCCCCCACCCCCCCCCGCTGCCCGCCCCCACTGCCCCCCGGGCTACAGCTGTTCTTTCTGTGCAGTTATCATCCCGTGTCCTCCTTCCAGTCAAGGGCTGGCAACTGCTCCACGCTGTTGCTGTCTCCATGTCATTGCACTTTTTCTTGTTGATTTCTAGGCTTGCCCCCACCATCCCACAACCTTGTAAACAGTCTTTCTTCAAAACTCCTTCTTTATCCAGTTTGAGGGTATACTTCCCCCTGTTTATTCAGTGACAATAGTATCTGGGGAAATTTACTAATTATTTTTGATTCATGAAATAGTAATCTTTTTACAGTAGGAGAAATTATTGTTGTATTTTTGACAAGGATGTAGAGCCTCTGTTTTTATTGAACTGAAAATAATTCAATTTAAAGAAATCATATTAAGCAAATTATAAATTTTATGAAGATGTAGTAAAAATTCATGGAACCAGAATGTGAATTACTAAAATTTGGAGACACTTTAAAAATATATTTCAGTGCTCTTTAACTTAGTGTATATAGTTTGTTTCTACTTTAAATCACCAATCTGACTTTTCCCTTTGTTTAACACCTCCTTTCTAAACCAGTCCTTCAACAGTTAATAATACCAGACCTGATGCTCTGATCCCAAGTTTGTTTGCTTTTTTCTATTTCTATGGCATATTTTCCCCACCCTTTTACCTTTATTTATTTACTTAGCTTTTTGGTTGAGTTCAGAGACATGCAGGATCCTAGTTCCCTGACCAGGGATGGAATCCTCTGCACCGGAAGCATGGATTCTTAACTGCTGGACCACCAGGGAAGTCCTTATCCTTTTATTTTAAAACAATGTGACTCACTTTGTTTTAGTATATATTTTGTAATACAATATATTTTCATTTTTTGACTAAACCTGACAGTCTTCTTGATTCATATGAAATTTGATGTGCTATGACTGAGACATTCTTTGCCCTTATTTCTGAAATCAGTAGAGGCTCACTGTCTCCTTGCTGCCTCCTTCTCTTTTCTGTGTTGTTGCTTAGTTGCTAAGTCATGTCTGATGTGTTTGCAACCCCATGGATTGTAGCCTATCAGGCTCCTGTGTCCATAGGATTTCCCAGGCAAGAATATTGGAGTGGGTTGCCACCTTTTCCAGGGGATCCTCCTGACCCAAGGATTGAACCTGGGTCTCCGGGATGATTCTTTACCATCTGAGCCACTACAACCATCCTTGATGTTCTCCATCTGTTAGGCATGTTGTTCTCATAGGATAACTGTGAAGAGTCAGTGGACTCATGCCTATGAAGTGCTTAGAGCAAAATACATAATAAGCATTATATCAGTGTTAGCTTTTATTATTTTTACTGCCACTGTTATTACCTTATTATTTCCTTAATAGATGAAGCTTTTCTTTCAGGAACGAGGGCTAGGAGTTATTTAGAACTGTGTGGTCTGGTATGCTGGGTGTTAACGTGGCTACTGAGCATTTAAAATGCGGTTAGTCTGAATGAAAAGGTACCCCGAGTATAAAATACATATCAGCTTTTAAAAATTTAGTTTGAAAACCAGACTGTGAAATATCTCATTAGTGAAGTTTTAGATCGAATTCATTCATCTGCACCATTTTCCTTTCTCAGGGACTCAGTGCTACTGAGCCCATGTTCTGCTGCCTGGGGTGTGCTTCCTGGAAAATACTGCTTAAGTGACATGTGTTAAAATGGCTTAGTTGATTCTGATTCCTCATTTGAACAATCCAGTTGTAACGCCAGTAAATGGCCTGTCGGTTGCAGCCCAGAGAATATGTGAATGACATCTTGTCGACATGTTAATCAGAAGTAACTATTCCCTGTTCACAGCCTAGCGTATTGAGCTCTTGTCTGTGAGATCATGCATCATTGCAGAAATTTCATATCCAGTTTTCTCAAACCTCTCTTCTACAGTACTTTTCCTTTCCATCAATATCACCAGAGATTTCAGGTGTATAAAATAACTGTTGGAATCATAATATGGTATTTTTGCATCTGAGTATATTTCACTTTGTTTAAAAAATCATATTTACAGAGAACCAGGCAATGTCATTATTTTTATTTCAGATGCAATCACAAGAGCAACCAAAGAGCACATTTTTCATCTGTCTGTGGTTAAAACCACTTTGAGGTAAAAATAGCTTTGTCAAATTGAAAAGGAAAAGAAATAACACAAACATATATGCTTTTATCAGACTTCCTCCATGTGCCTGTGTATTTAAATAAAATGCATGGGAAAGCATGGAGTATATCAGAAGTCATTTCAGATCTGTTTACAAAACTTCTGTAAGTGAATTTCTAAGATCAAACCCAGTGCTCCTTGAGTCAGTGGGATGTTAGATGCATTATTTATCAGTTAATTCCCAAGAACAATCATAAAAGCCTTGATCTTACAGCCCTCCCAGCCCAGCTTGGTTCCTACTGGCTTCCAAGCAAGTCACAGGCACTTAAGTGCTACATGCCTAGGCTGTGATTAATTATGAAAGAAAACACAGCCTGTCCCATACAAGCTGGGAAGAAGACGGAAATGCCTAGGATGGCTCGGCATCTTTGCCTTTAACTTTCTGTTCTGATTTCAAGGTATTGTTTCACTGTTGCCAAGTTAACGGACTCTCTCATTCTCTCTTTCTTTCAGGAACAAGTAGTCTGCAAGGAATCTTTAAACTGTGAGGATCTTGTGTGTGAAAGACATCTGGACGGGGTATCATTCCTATGTCAGTGGTGCCGATATTTAAATGCATCTCATCCAAACATAAGGACACGTAAATACAGAGGATTTTAATTGGCTTTTTGGTGAAAAAGTGCCAAGACAGAAGAGTTGTTTGTTTGTTTGTTTGTTTGCTTGTCCCTGCTGCTGCTAAAAGGCAAGAAAGAAAATCATGCTCAATACTTAGGCACCAACTTATAGAATAAACATGACCCTAAGCTTTTGTTCTCCGTGTTTTTTTGAGTGCTTGTGTGAAAAGCCTGATAGCCAGAGTTTTTTTGGAGGAGAGGCAGTTTCTTAAAAACACCTGTTCAAAGAGAAGGACAAATAGATGCTTGGACGTGCAACACTGAACATGTCAAAAATGATCTTTGAACATGGGCCTGCCTGAAACAAATTCTGTCTCCATTAAATTGTGAAACAAGCTGAAGCTTACTGACCAGGCTGTGCTTCTTCCTTCATGGGTGGAGCGCTTTCCTGGATGTGTTTCCAGGGACAGCAGAGGTGCAGCAGCATCAGAGAGCCGCCGAGGGCAGGGAGGGTCAGGGTGCAGTGGAATCCTGATGTCAGGCGCGTGTGCGCTAAGCCGCCTCATTTGTGCCCAAGTGTGTGACCCTGTGGACTGCAGCCCGCCAGGCTCCTCTGTCCTGGGGATTCTCCAGGCATGAATACTGGTGCGGGTTGCCGCGCCTTCCTCCGGCGGATCTTCCCGACACAGGGCTGGAACTCACACCTCCTGCATTGGCAGGAAGAGTCTTTACCACCAGCACCTCCTGGGAAGCCCTGAGGTCTGGCTCCATCGGGAAACCCTCAGCTGTTAGGCCCCATGTGTAGACAATGTCTGGGTGTCTCGGTCACATCTCTTTGGCCCACATTCTGTTTCAGCTACAGCTGTGGTACCCATTTCCGACTCACCGCTCACTGAGAGGGTCCTCCTGCAACTGTGCCCTGAGAGCCTCTGTAACGTGTGCTACGGGGCTGACCTGGGAGTCCTCAGGCCTGTGTGCAAGCCAGCCAGCACGTGCGAGGAGGGAGCGTGTGACCCTATGACCCACGGGCAGCCCTCAACCACAGGAGGCAAGAGCTGGAGGGCAAATGCTCGTCCTCCTATCTCTGTCTGGACAGTATTGGGAAGTACGGTCACCAACTCTTCAAGGTCCTCAAGAAATGAACCTACCTTCCCCACAGCATCGCAGAGAACTTGCCTTGGCTTTTCTTCCTTCCCCCTTTCACTCTGCCTTTCTCCTGCTTCCCACCTTCACTCACCTCCAAGCTCTTGCTCAGATTCTGGTTTGGGGTGAACCCAACTCAGATTCCTTCTCAAGATCTAAATATGACCATCTGCTTGACAGGGGTTGATCACTGGGTGTGCAGGAAGTGACGGATTCCTGATGAAAAAGAAGCGGGCTGAGAAGAGAGCAGTGAGAAGCTGCCAAGGAATCCAAGGAAGTACCGGAAGGTTATATTTAATGATGATGATGATGATGATAACGACAGTTTGCTTTACAGAAAACGTTTCTCCGTGTAACAACAATAGTTATGTTATGATTGTTACTGCTAATCTTAATTACATGCTTTTTGTGTTTTACTTTTTTTTTTTTAATGTGGCAGATACTGTGCTAACCCTTTTGATGCTGTGGTAAATTGCTTGCAAAATGATCAAAATAATCACCCCACCTCTATCCGTACCTTGGACAGTCCCCTGCCACGTGGACTCGGGGACTCGACATATGACTCTCTTCGGCAAGTGCGACAGCAGCACACGTGAGGCAAGTAGAGGCTTGAGCACCTGGACTTTACTCTCCTGCTTCACTTGATCAAGAACACCTCGAGAATGACGTGAGGACTCTTCTGGTGGCTCAGTGGTAACGAATCTGCCTCCCAATGCAAGACACACAGGTTCGATCCCTGGCCTGGGAAGATCACACATACTGTGGAACAGCTAAACCCATGTGCCACAACTCCTGAGCCCGCGTCAGAACTCCTGAGCCTGTGCCACAACTCTTGACCCAGTGTCAGAACTTCTGAGCCCGCGTCACAGCTCCCGAGACCACGTCACAGCTCCTGAGCCCGCGTCACAGCTCCCGAGCCCGCGTCACAGCTCCTGAGTCTGTATCACAGCCCCCGGGCCTGCGTCACAGCTCCCGGGCCCGCGTCACAGCTCCCGGGCCCATGTCACAGCTCCTGAGTCTGTATCACAGCTCCCGAGCCCGCATCACAGCTCCCGGGCCCGCGTCACAGCTCCCGGGCCCGCGTCACAGCTCTCCCGCCCGTGCTCTGCAACGAGAGGAGCCAGCTCAGTGAGAAGCCCTGCACCGTCACTCTAGTGTAGGCCCTGCTCACTGCACTAGGGAGAGCCCACGCAGCACTGACGTCCCAGCAGAAACAAAATAATAAATAAAAAAAATAGCAGGAAAGACGAAGCCTGAGAGGGTGCGATGGGAAAGGCGTTGTGGAGCAGAGGCGAGGCATGGCCTGCCAGTGGTCAGACAGGCGAGTGAGGCCAGCTTAGACCGCTGATCCAGATGCATGAAGACAATAAGCGTATACTGTTTTAAGTTGCCAGTGTTCATGTGGCTCATCGTGCATCAGAAGTTAGGCAATAGGGATGTCCCTGGAGGGCCAGTGGCTAAGACTCCTGGCTCCCAATTAGGCATAGTGGGTTTGATTCCTGGCCGGGAACTAGATTCCACATGCCTCAACTAAACGATTCCCCAGGCTGCAAAAAACAATGGAAGATCCAGCCCCAGCAAGCCAAATAAACAGACAATTTATGTTAAAGCAAAGCAACACAGAGGCCTTGTTTCATGTCATTCTTGCAACATTTTCATATAAAGTAGCATGCTAGTGCCACCTGCTTTTCACAGGTGGCAGGTCGGAGCTTAGGGAGGCTCAAGCTCAGTGCAGGCGCTCAGGCGTGTCCGACTCTGCCACCCCATGAATCGCAGCGTGCCAGGCCTCCCTGTCCATCACCATCTCCCGGAGTTCACTCAAACTCACGGCCATCGAGTCCGGGACACCATCCAGCCATCTCATCCTCTGTCGTCCCCTTCTCCTCCTGCCCCCAATCCCTCCCAGAATCCGAGTCTTTTCCAATGAGTCAACACTTCGCATCAGGTGGCCAAAGTACTGGAGCTTCAGCTTTAGCATCATTCCTTCCAAACAACACCAGGGCTGATCTCCTTTGGAATGGACTGGTTGGATCTCCTTGCAATCCAAGGGACTCTCAAGAGTCTTCTCCAACACCACAGTTCAAAAGCATCAACTCTTCGGCGCTCAGCCTTCTTCACAGTCCAAATCTCACATCCACACATGACCACTGGAAAAACTATAGCCTTGACTAGATGGACCTTTGTTGGCAAAGTAATGTCTCTACTTTTCAATATGCTGTCTAGGTTGGTCCTAACTTTCCTTCCAAGGAGTAAGCGTCTTTTAATTTCATGGCTGCAGTCACCATCTGCAGTGATTTTGGAGCCCCAAAAAATAAAGTCTGACACTGTTTCCACTGTTTCGCCATCTATTTCCCATGAAGTGATGGGACCGGATGCCATGATCTTCGTTTTCTGAATGTTGAGCTTTAAGCCAACTTTTTCACTCTCCTCTTTCACTTTCATCAAGAGGCTTTTTAGTTCCTCTTCACTTTCTGCCATAAGGGTGGTGTCATCTGCATATCTGAGGTTATTGATATTTCTCCCAGCAATCTTGATTCCAGCATGTGCTTCTTCTAGCCCAGCATTTCTCATGATGTACTCTGCATGTAAGTTAAATAAGCAGAGTGACAATATACAGCCTTGACGTACTCCTTTTCCTATTTGGAACCAGTCTGTTGTTCCATGTCCAGTTCTAACTGTTGCTTCCTGACCTGCATACAGGTTTCTCAAGAGGCAGGTCAGGTGGTCTGGTATTCCCATCTCTTTCAGAATTTTCCGTAATTTATTGTGATCCACACAGTGAAAGGCTTTGGCATAGTCAATAAAGCAGAAATAGATGTTTTTCTGGAACTCTCTTGCTTTTTCCATGATCCAGCGGATGTTGGCAATTTGACCTCTGGTTCCTTTGCCTTTTCTAAAACCAGCTTGAACATCTGGAGGTTCACGGTTCACGTATTGCTGAAGCCTGGCTTGGAGAATTTTGAGCATTACTTTATTAGCGTGTGAGATGAGTGCAATTGTGTGGTAGTTATAGCACATTTAAAAAAATAGATTTTTCTTGATCCCAAAGCTAACTACCTCCCTGATATTGTCATATGAATCAAATATCTTTTAGGAAGTCATTGATTAGTTAATTAATTCACTCCAAAATCTTTTTTGACTATCTACTTTGTGTCAGATACACCAGAAGATTTAGGTGGTCTAGAAATGAATGAGTTCAGTTCAGTTCAGTTCAGTCGCTCAGTCGTGTCCAACTCTTTGTGACCCCATGAACCACAGCAAGCCAGGCCTCCCTGTCCATCACCAGCTCCTGGAATTCACCAAAACCCATGTCCATTGAGTCGGTAATGCCATCCAAGCACCTCATCCTCTGTAGTCCCCTTCTCCTCCTGCCCTCAATCTTTCCCAGCATCAGAGTCTTTTCAAATGACTCAGCTTTTTGCATGAGGTGGCCAAAGTATTGGAGTTTCAGCTTCAACATCAGTCCTTCCAATGAACACCTAGGACTGATCTCCTTTCAGATGGACTGGTTGGATCACCTTGCAGTCCAAGGGACTCTCAAGAGTCTTCTCCAGCACCACAGTTCAAAAGCATCAATTCAATGGCACTCAGCTTTCCTTATATTCCAACTCTCACATCCATACATGACTACTGGTAGAAATGAATAAACCATCAAAATAACCTCAGAATTGATTAAAGGAAGCAGACATGATCAAATAAAGACAGTGCAGTGCAATAATATAGGTGTTTACAAAGAATAGCAGGACACACCAATACCATCAAGAATGAGAACGTGTGGGGATAAACAATTTAACAATATATTGGAGTTTTGTTGAAAAAGTATTTCTGCCAAAGTCTATTGCTGCTAAACATTTCAGATTTATCTCTGGGGCCCGAACATGTAAATAATCTAAATTCTCTTCACTAAATCTATTTTCAGCTACTCTTAGTAATAACACTCTTCCCAGTTCCTTACTGTATATTCTCATTTCAAGTATTAATTGCTTTTAAAAGCTTTAAGTCCATCCAGTGCATGTACTTCTTAATTTTTAAAAGAAAGCATCAGTCACTCAGTCGGGTCTAACTCTGTGACCCCGTGGACTGCAGCCCACCAAGCTCCTCTGTCCATGGGATTCTCCAGGCAGGAATGCTGGAGGTGGTTGCTATTCCCTCCTCCAGGGGATCTTCCCGACCCAGGGATCAAAGCTGGGTCTCTTCCTTGCAAGCTGATTTCTTACCATCTGAGTCATCAGGGAAACCCTTCTAACTTAAAACCAGATATAAACAAGCTTTCAATTAGAACTATTTCCCCTGCTCAAATTGCCTCAGTTTCACAGTCATGGGGATCATTGCAGCAGAAGCTTGAAGTGTTTAGAGAATACCAGGGTGTTCATCAGGTTATCAGGGAATACTGTTGTTGTTGTTCAGTGGCCCCGTTGTGTCTGACTCCTTGCGGCCCCCTGGAGTGCAGCACTCCAGGCTTCCCCGTCCTTCACCGTCTCCTGGAGTTGGCTCAGACTCATGTCCACCGACTCAGTGATGCCATCCAACCATCCCATCTTCTGTCATTCCCTCCTCCTGCCCTCAATCTTCCCCAGCATCAGTCTTTTCCAACGAATACTATCTATCAGTTAAAAAGAAACAGGATGGTATCTAAGATTGTTGAGTGGAAACACTCGGGCAGAATTATACATAAGACGTGTAACATTTATGCTAACATATTGACCAGATGTATTCTGCACACACACACTCACACATGGATTTGAATCTAATCCTGGGCTTTAAAACCACTTTTTAGTATTGTGGTTTTTGAGGCATCGCTGCACTGTTTCTATTATTTTCCTTGGGGACACTGCCTGCCACAGTGATATGTATGTCTGCTTTATTCCATTAAACTGTAAAATTCTTGAGTTCCTATTTGCTACATGAAATGATGCATTCCCCGGGGCCAGGAAGGGACTGATTAGGAAGTAAGAAAAGCACACAGAGTCAGGAGGAAGAGACCGACCAAGATAAGATCAGCTTTTGATCTGTTTTTTAAAATGCCTGTGGTGTCTGCTTTCCACCTAAGAAAGGAGACATCAGAAACTTCTCTTTTGCCCCAAATATCTGCCATTCCCTGTGACAACTCAAGACTACTAATATCTTCTTAATTAAACTGATGTGGAGAGTCGATCTGCAATTTAACCACCATGATACGAAAGCTTTGGAAAAACACATACTAAGCCCACTTTTGAAATCACATTTGCCCTGATCCTGGGGGCTACCTGTCCTTACTAGAACTGGGCAAGTAGAGTAACTCTTCTGAACAACGGCTCAGTCACATCTGTTCCTACAGCTTTAAATATATTTTTAGCTCTAATCTTGTATCTAGAGGTAATGGTGGTTCTGAAAAGAGTATTTCTCATTTTAAACAGGGAAGAGTTTTCCTGGAGTAAGTCAGAGAGAAGATCTTGGCTATAGTTTATTTTCTGCCCAGTTTCTTCTAGAATGTTCATTCATTTTATGAGCATCTGTTCCATGACAGATCTTCTGTTAGACCCTGGTGTGCAGAATAAATGAATTCTGCCCTCCATTCTTGGGCTGGCCACACAGAAAGCACATCATCACTCACAACAACGAGGTCAAGGAATGTAGTCAGAACTCCTTGGCTGGGGTGTGCAATACAGCCTTCTTCAGGAACGACATTTGAAATAAAGCCTGGAAGATGAGCACGTGTGCCCACAGGAAGACATAGGGAAAGTGAGTTCAGGCAACAGGAATAGCATCTGGGGAGGATTAAAGCAAGAGAAAAGAACTGGCCTGGTCTTGGGGCAGAGAGGACGCGAGCTTGCAGAAGCGGGGACTGGCAGACTGTCTCTGTGAAAAGCCAGATAGATGTGCTCATCCTTGTGGGCTGTGCAGTAGCCCTGTCTGTCTCAACTACTCAACTCTGTAGTTGCAGAGCAAAAGCAGCATTGACAAAAACGGCAATGCATGGGGTGACTGTGTGCCAATAAAACTTTATTTATAAGAGCGGGTAGTAGGCTGGATTTGGCCTTAGTCTGCCAGTTCTTCCAGGGGTCTCCAACCTCTGCAATCTAATGCCTGATGATCTCAGGTGGAACAGATATAATAAAAATAGAAATAAAGTGCATGATAAATGTAATGTGCTTGAACCATCCTGAAACCATCTCTCTGCCCCTTGGTACAAGGAAAAATCATCTTCCAGAAAATCAGACCCTGGTGGCAAAAGGTTAGGGAGAGATGAATTCTTAGACAAGAAAGTGAGGGATAAAAGGTAGTGTGGTTCAACATGAGGACCCCGAGGAAGGTGAGGGCCAGAGCATGCAACACTGGATTTAGAGCCCCCAGTGGAAATGGGCAACCTGATGTGGGCTATTTCCTGATGCTTACCAGCTTTGTGATGTTGAGAACGTGGCTTAGCCTCCCTCAGTATTCATATCACCAGGGAAGTAGTCGTCCTATTTGGTAGGGCACTAACTGGGATTAAATGAAACAACACCCGAGTCTGTTATACAACAGACACATTCAATGCATTCAGTAAACTTCAGTTTCCCCTGTCCTGTATGAAGCCCGGGAATACAAGATGAGGGCAGGGTGCTTGGCTGGAAGGCTTCAGGCAGCACCACCTGCTCTGGGACACTCCAGGGTTCCCCCAACCCAGACTTTGAGAATGACCCTGAAACTCCACGAAGCATCTTTACAGATGGAAGGAGGGCTCCTCATTGCACATTTCACCTTTTGTTAACTCTAGAGAAGTGATGTGGAAATAAATTATCCAATTGCATAGCATAGATTAAATTTCTCCTCCTGTGTTAATTTCATGATTTGGAAAAAATGAATTTTGTTTTTAATTAAGGGGAAGCAAAGGGCATTTCGGAGAAGGCAATGGCACCCCACTCCAGTATTCTTGCCTGGAGAATCCCGGAGACGGGGAGCCTGGTGGGCTGCCGTCTATGGGATCACACAGAGTTGGACACGACTGAAGCGACTTAGCAGCAGCAGCAGCAGCAAAGGGCATTTTACATTCTGTGTTAGAATGGGGCAAATATTATTGCTTCTAAAAAGAAGAATGAGGAAGAACATCCTACCCCTTAATTTGAAGAATTATTCTGTTTCACATTTTGGGGTCTTGTGTAGAATAGCAGGATGAAGTATGAAGGGACTTTAAAATATAAGTTGGAAGAAGATTGTCTTTTTTTCAAGTATATATGTGTATAACTGTATGCTCAGTCGATTCAGTCATGTTTGATTCTTGATGACCCCATGGACTGTAGCCTGCCAGGCTCCTCTGTTCATGGGGTTCTCCAGGCAAGAATCTTGGAGTAGTTTGTCATTTCCTCCTTCAGGGGATCTTTCCAACCCAGGGATCGAACCCAAGTCTCCTGCATTGTTGGCGGATTCCTCACCTCTGAGCCATCAAGGAAGCCACACATAGGTATGTAATTAATCATAATATCTGACCTGCAATTACATATCATTAAATAATTACATAATTATACTCTATGCTATATAATTATATGATTACTAATTTTATCAATATAATATATACTTTAAAAAATGTTATGGTTGGACATCTCACAGTTGGGTGGGTGTGTCTGTACCAGTCTCACAAGCACGTGTGTTTTTGATATACTAAGAGTCTTTACGTTGCTAAAATGAGAAATGGAAAAAGACTTTACCATATTGCCTAGTGACTTGCTTAAATAATGACAAGCAGACTCAGGAATTTTATTTCCAATCCCATTTTCAAAACGACTGAGCTGAGATATATGAGAAACTGGAGGAGGAGACTGCTACCACGGGGAGGAGAAACCCTCGACTTCCCTGGTGGACAACATTCAGGAGACGCAACGGTGGGTCCAGCTCACCACACTGCACACCCTGCCCCGGCTCTTAGAGCTAAATTTGGAGGAAACCTGGGGCCACGCATGCTGGGAAAAGAGACACAGTTAGAAAAGGATCTGAGCAATTCTGAACTGAAATCCAACCAAACACTGACTTTTCAAAACCTGAATAATCAGAAGAAATCTGCATATGTGCACACACGTTTATTCGACACATTCTGCTGTTGACGCTGCTCTACTTTGCGCTTCACAGTCAGTGAGTGCCATTTAATGTGCCTCAGTCTCACTTGGAATTCTTTTTAGAAATGAAGATTTCCGGGCCCTAGACTCCAAGATTCCAATTTAGTACATCACAGGCAAAACCCTGGAATCTGAATCTTTATGAAGTATCTTGAGCGATGTTTGTAAAGGTGTTCACTGTAGCACTATTTACAACAGCCAGGACATGGAAGCAACTTAGATATCCACTGACAGACGAATGGTAGGTGTACACAATGAAGTATTTCTCAGTCATAAAAAGGAACGCATCTGAGCCGCTTGTAGTGAGTGGACGAACCGGGAACCTGTTAAACAGAGTGAAGTAAGTCAGAAAGAAGAAAATAAATGTTACATATTAATGGATGCGTCTGGAATCTAGAGAAAGGTACTGATGAGCCGGTTTGCAGGGAAGGGATGGAGACGCAGATGCAGAGATGGACTTGTGGACCCAGCGGGGGCAGGAGGCTGGGCCACACTGAGAAAGTGGCCCTGGCGTGCATACTCTCACGAGCCACACAGGCACGGGCTGGGAAGCTGGTGGCACAGGGGCCTCAGGCCAGGGCTCTGCGGTGACCTAGGGGGTGTGGCGGGGGAGCAGGCTCAAGAGGGAGGGGGTATACGTATGACTGATCGGCGACGTTGTATGTCAGAAATCAGCACAACATTGTAAAGCAATTTTTTTCCAGTTTAAAAAAATGGTCAGCTCTCTGCCATGCTCAGAGAATGCTTCTAAGTAATAAGCTGGCTCTTAAAAAGAATGGCAGCTTTGTTAAAGCCAACTTCTTTGCAATATTTGTTTTCCTATCTCCCTACCTCCCTCTTTCCCGATGATCGAAACATGGCAGGAGGCACCTATGTATGGCGGCCTGCACATGCTCAAGAATTAGGCCCAAGTCATTTTCCTCACAAACTCCAAGGATCTTTTTTAGACTTAATTGGCCAAGCAGGAGGAGAGTCCAAATGGCTGCTTGGATGTAATTGCCACCCACGGTTGGTTCTTCCCACCTCTGAACAGGTGTAGAAGTCATGAGTCATCCCTCTTGATTTCTCTTGGCATTTTGCAACTCATTGTTTTAGAGGCCAAACTGTTTTGTGAAAAATTTAACTTGTCATGCTGTCAGAAAGCTTTCAGGAAGCTATTTGACATTTCAATATTTTTTCAAGTCAATAATCTAGGAGATGCTATACATATCTCTTTGGCTATTTCAAACATGTTTGTTGTAAAAGGAAACCATTTCCAGTGGAGATTAAGAAAATGCCTACAGCGTAGTCTCAGAACACCTGGTCTCACTGTAAAAGCTATGTGAGTGCTGTAGACTTTTTTCTATCATCTTTTCTACCATCATGAACTAATCACTAATAACGAAGAGACTCTATTTTTGCTGGAGAAAGAAAATGAATTGTTTTCGTTTCTCTATAGAAAATGTTCATGCTAGGGACTCTGGAGACATGTCGTTGACTACAGAACGAGAAAACACACTTTGGATTTCCCTGGTGGTCAAGTGGTTAAGAATCCATCTTGCAATGCAGGAGACACCAGTTCAGTTCCTGGTCCAGGGAATTCCCTCATGCAGCAGGGCAACTGAGCTCGCACACCACACGCCCCAGAGCCTGCGCTCCCCGCGCCCCAGAGCCCACGCGGAGGCCCACGCGACCCAGAGCCCGCGCTGAGGCCCATGCACCCCAGAGCCCGCGCTCCACACGCCCCAGAGCCCGCTCCCTGCAGCGAGAGGACACGGGGCAGTGAGAGGCACGCACACCGCAACCAGCGAGGAGGCCCTGCTTGCCACGGTGAGAGACAGCCCCCTCGCAGCAATCTAGAACCAGCCCAGCCGTAAGTAAATAAAAGTAAAATCAGAAAACCTGTTTCATAAAGCAATTCTAGAGTGAGAATGAAAGGAATAACACTGAAGCCTTGTTTAGGGACGCCCCCGGCAGTCCAGTGGTTAGGACGGCACCTTCCAGTGCAGGAGTGCAGGGTTAGCCCCTGCTCAGGGAGCTAAGTTCCCACATGCCGCATGGCCAAAAATCCAAGTAACATAAAGCAGAAGCAATATTGTAACAAATTCAATAAAGACTTTAATAATGGTCTACATTAAAAAAATCTTCAAAAAAAAGCCTCATTAATTGCGATGATTTCACAGCTGTCATTCCCATCACTAATCAATGCTCTACACTTATTAGCTCATTGAATCCTTGACGGGCCTCATTATAATCACTTAGGAAGGTGGAAACTGGGGTTTAGGATGTTGAGCAACAGTCTCCAGACCACCCAGGTAGAGCCCAGCTCCCAAATTCTGTTAATCAGGATCCTAAACTGACTCCGTATCTGCTTTTGCCTGGCTTCCTTATGTCCTACAGGTAAACTTACATTGAACCTCCTTTAACTACTGAATGCAGCCTCATTAAACTACTACTGCCACTTCCAAAAAAGAGAGATGACAAACAACTTCAATGTTTTTTTAAGTGTCAATGACAAAATAGAATTGAAACCTCTCTTGAAGTTCTGTGTACATATAGAGTATTACGAACAATGCCAAAATAATCACAATATTGTCCCACGAACATGGAGTATCCAGGACTTCCCTGGTGGCTCAGTGGTAAAGAATTCGCCAGCCAGCGCAGGGGACTCGGGTTCAATCCCTGATCTGGAAAGATCCCACATGCCTCAGAGCTGCTAAGCCCAGTTGCTCCAACTACAGAGCCTGCACACCCTCGAGCCACACTCCACATCCAGAGAAGCCTGCGCCCCACAACCAGAGACTGGCCCCCGCTCGCCAAAACTAGAGCAAAGTCCAAGAAGCATCAAAGACTCGACACAGCCAAAAATAAATCACTAAAATTATTTTCTAAAAAAGTGTCAGTTCCTGCTTTGAGTATGTTTATGCACTTAACCTTCAACCAGAGCTACACAAAAACCTGGCTTAATTAGAGGACAGGCCTGCCCGGTAGGACAGGCAACGGGGGCTTTCAAAGGTCAAGGACATGATTCCAAGCTGATCATCCATGTGACTCACTCAGACAGCTAGAGCCGACTTCTCTTGCCTCTTCTCCTCACCGCCCTGGAGCATTTGTTTAACATTTGTATGCAAGCATTTCTGGCCAAATTTATAGTTTTAAGGAAGAGCAGGGACAAGGGTCATATTCACTTGGGTGTCAGGAAACTTAATTCTGACTGTAACTTAAATCTTTCTTTGGAACAAAGTAGATGAAGCTGATCTTTAGAGTCAAAGAGAGATTAAATTAGAAGGAGGCTGTGTCTCTAATTTCCCAGGGGTGCTGAATTGGCATGCTCCGGATCTAGCTTCTGCGTTTTCTGTTGCTGTTGTTTATATGTTCGCTTCCATTCTGAGTGTTGTCCTTTATACTGGGGAGATCTTAGGCATTCAGAACACAAGATTGGTTTCTCTTTTTGCCGAGTGCAAAGTTTGTTTGCAAGAAAGCAATTGTTTTCTAAAAGGATTCTAGTGAGCAATTAGAAATGTGGTCAAAGAGCTGTGAGTGTGGGCTTCACACACAGCAATGGTGAAGGCTTCTTTTTGTGATCACTGACCTGATACAGTGTAAAAGAGGATGTTTGAACCTGTTCTTTCTTGGGATATGGAATATAAACCATATGCATAATAATTCACTCCAGTTTTGTCTGACTCTGTGACCGCATGGACTCTAGCCCACCGTAGCATGCACGCATGGGGGAACACCAGGTAAGAAGACACCTGTTTACAGGGGAGAAAGCAAAGAGAAAGCTTTCACTGATCACTTATTAAATGTTAGAAACTGTGCCCATTAGCTATGGGCATCGATGACCAAGATAACTATACAAAATCAGCAGTAGCCACTTCAAACGTCGCTGAGCACCAGTACATGCCAATTTCTGTGCGTTCTCTCTAATTTTCTATGCATCCTTTCTATCTCACCCAGCAACCCCACAGGGTGAATATTCTTTTTTATCTCTACTTTACAAGTCAAGAAAAGGGACTGTGGCCCAAAGAAGCTGGTTAACTTGTCCAAGTGTGGAAAAGTGACAGCTTTGATTTGAACCCGAATCAGCCAGCTTCCTACTCCAGAAGCCAACTAAGGAGAAGGATACAGTGAAACAGCATGGCTGAAAGGCATTTAACCAGAAGTAGCAACAGGTTTATTAACTGATGAATCAGTTAGAAATTCTCATACAAATTTAAGTAATCACTGCTTAACATACTTTAACTGAAAAAAAGAAAACACACACAGTTTCTGGGGAGTCAGCAGGAGCCAGTCTCTTATGACTTTGCAATGGGTGGATATCTGTTGATTCAAAGAGCTACTCTTCATCACCATCTCTGAAACACTTGCAGACCCTCCCCTCCATTTTCAGCTCCTATGGCTTAGACGGAGGCCTAGGTCTGCTCAGCAGTGTGATGTCACATCCCTGACCGGTGTGAAGGGTCCACGGATGGACACAGGATCCGAGCCATCCAGTCTCAGAGAAAGGTGGGCTGTGTGCTAACATCTGGGGAACCGTGTTCTGTTTTGCCCTGGACTGGCTAGATGCCTCCACTTTGAACCTGAAACTAATGCCAACCAAGTAGAGGAGAGATGGAGAGAGATGTGCTTGTGATGACATCGTTTCTGCCTCTGACCAATCCCAATCTTAGAGCAGTCTCACCTGTGGCCTCTAAAGCTGCTTACGCAGTGATTCTGGCGTTTAGTCAGGCTGGGCTGGTTTCTTTCTCATGTAGTCGGATGTGCCTGATTTATGATTGCATATATCCCATCTGAGGCTTCCCAGGTGCTCAGTGGTAAAGAATCCACCTGCCAGTGTAGGAGACGCAGGAAGACATGGGTTACATTCCTGGGTCGGGAAGATCCCCTGGAGAAGAAAGTGGAAACCACTTCAGTATTCTTGCCTGGGAGAGTCCATGGGTAGGGGAGCCTGGAAGACCACAGTCCATGGAGCTGCAAAGGAGTCAGACACCACTGAGTGACTGAGCATGCGTGCAAGAAGGGGACACCCTGCCTCAAGGGAGGCCACTGGGGCACAAAATGAGCTGTGAACTTCCCATCTGCACACCTACCTGGGACTCTGCTTCGTCATCTATTAGTCAGGTAGCCTTAAACTAGTCCCTTCATGACTCAGAATGGCTTTTTCTATTTCTAATGGCGGAAAGTAAAGAGGAACTAAGAGCCCCTTGATGAAGGTGAAAAAGGAGAGAGTGAAAAAGCTGGCTTAAAGCTCAACATTCAAAAAAGGAAGATCATGGCATCCAGTCCCATCACTTCACGGCAAATAGATGAGAAAACAATGGAAAAAGTGTCAGACTTCATTATTTTGGCTCCAAAATCACTGCAGACAGTGACTGCAGGCATGAAATTAAAAGACGCTTACTCCTTGGAAGGAAAATTATGACCAACCTACACGGCATATTAAAAAGCAGAGACATTACTTTGCCAACAAAGGTCCATCTAGTCAAAGCTATGGTTTTTTCAGTAGTCATGTATGGATGTGAGTTGGACTATAAAGAAAGCTGAGCGCTGAAGAATTGATGCTTCTGAACTGTGGTATTAGAGAAGACTCTTGGACTGCAAGGAGATCAAACCAGTCAATACTAAAGGAGATCAGTCCTGAATTTTCACTGGAAGGACTGATGCTGAAGTTCCAATATTTTTAGCCACCTGATGCAATAAGCTGACTCACTGAAAAATACCCTGATTCCGGGAAAGATTGAGGGCAGGAGGAGAAGGGGATGACAAAGGATGAGATGGTTGGATGGCATCAGCAACTCAATGGACACGAGTTTGAGTAAACTCCAGGGGATATTGAAGAACAGGTAAGCCTGGTGTGCTGCAGTCCGTAGGGTCACAAAGAGTCAGACACAACTTAGAAGCTGAAAAGCAATAGTCATGTGACCTTGAACTAGCCCCTTAATCACTCAGAATGTCTTTTTTGATTTCTATAAAACATGGACCTAAAAATCCAGTTCTCTGATGTTGAAGGTAATGCGAGGAACACATTACTTCAAGGAAGAATTTTGAGAAGAGCAAAGAACTACATGGATAGAAGGATTCTTATCTACAATCTAAGTCAACTAGGATAGTGAGATATTGTGTCTCTCAATCCAAGCGTTTTCTTTAATCAAGGTGCTGAAGTACTTCTGATCACTTTAAAGGCTATAATTTGACCCTGTGCTTTCCAGGGAAATAGGGAAACCATGATGATATTTATCTTATTCTGAAATAAACCAATATTTCCTGTGTGCATTATTCACTTTACAGGAAGTGCAGCGTTTATTTGCACCTGCAATTAGGAAGCTTAAAAATCTAAGCCTCAAAATTGTGCTCTATTGAAATGAATGTCAGGCTTTATGTAGAGAAAGGAAGACTGAGGCAAGTTTTCTGAGTCACAGGTGAGTAAGTAATTATGTTGCAGCTCATTTTGAGAAATGGCACCTGTGAGGTTTTGAAACAATATAAAAATAACACACAATCTGGATTGAAATTAAGGTGTGGCAAAGAGACCTAAATAGTTCTCACATACAAAAAACAAAAAAAACAAAAAAATCTACTGCCACTCATTAAATTGTTCTCCTTTGAAAGGAGAATAGCGTGCCTTTCTTTGATAGACAACTATTCAGCTTACTAACTAGGGAAACACTGTAGATGGCACTTGTCAAGAGTTTGTCTGAAATTTTAGCACCCACTCAAGAGCGTATACAGATGAAGGGCTGCAAGTCCTATAAAGTGACTGCCTGCGTAGACGTGTGCGTGCGGTTGTTAACTGGCATGTATCACATGTTTCAGCCCCATGCGCTTATTCCCCGAAGCAGACTTGCTGTCTGAAGTGCGTTTCTTGTCGTTTAGTCTCTAAGTCACGTCCGCTGCTTTGGGGACCCTCCAGGCTCCTCTGTCCATGAGATTTTCCAGCAAGAATCCGGGAAAGGGCTGCCATGTCCTTCTCCAAGGGGTCTTCCCAGCCCAGGGACTGAACCTGAGTCTCCTGTGCTGGCAAGCAGGTTCTCTGCCACTTCACCACCAGGAACGCCACATGTGGTGGGCGATGCTCCTTATTCAGTCTGTCAGGTCACATGTGGATGATTTCTTCCAGAATTACCCCAGTAGACACACCCAGAACAACGCTTCACTCTCCATCTGGGAAGCCCTTATCTCAGTCAAGTTTCATAAACTGTTATCTCTTTCCCAGTCTTCCTCAAAGACACCCAGGTTTCTGTTCATTTGTTTGTTTTTACCAGGATAGCAGTTCATCAGGGGAAGGAAATAATCAAACATTTTCCGGATTATTGGCACTGACTCTGAACTGATACTGATTTCAGAAGACCCCAAACATCACTGCGGACCTCTGGTCAGATCGATGGCATTTTAGCTCTGGTTCATCTCACAGAAGGTCCAGAGATTCCCCTGACCTACTCTGTGCTTGTCTCCCCAGGTCCAGAAGCATAATAGACAAACTTAGCAGCTGATGAATTCTCACACTGCTTCTCTGCATAGGAAGTAGGGGCTCTTATGGTGGAAAAGGCCACGTGGAAGCCATTAGAACTGCCTCAAGCCCAGGAAAACGGTCAATCTAAAGCAATACTGCAGGGCTGGGGGATAGAGAGGTCAGTGTCGCAGTCAGCACTCAAAAGACGCGGGACTGGTGATCCCCCCCACATCCTTGTTCAACAAGCTTGCCTTGTTTTCTATGGCAGATCACACGACCTCTCAGCCTTCATAATCATGTGAGCCAATTTCTATAATGATTTTTCCCTCTCTCTCCCTGGGAGAATGCAGATTTGTACAATTCATCAGGGACTTGCTTGTGCTTTTTTGTATAGCGTCAAACTTCTGACTCTGTCATGTATTTGTTACGTGATCTTGAACAAGACGCTTAGCCTTAATTATCACAAGCGCAGAATGCCTCTGTAGCGTCTATTGCATGGTAGGTGGCAATGACATAAGCACAGGAAGCATCTAGGACGCTGTCCTGCACACAGTGAGCATAAGCATACACACGTGCACTGGCACACACACGGTATTAGCTCTTATTTCTGTTCTAATTAATTCCAGGAAATTAGAAAGTTATAAAAATGTAAGAAAAAAATCACGCAGAATTCTATATCCAGAGATTCCAACATACAATATTTTGCTCTTAGTAATATTTCAAGTATTACTCATTTTTAAAAATTAGCCAAACTTGGATTGTAGTGAAGAACACATGTACCGTATCATGACCCTTCATGACCTATCTCTGCCGCACGCCAAGATATGGCTGCACGCATGTTCAGCATCTGTTGCTCAGTCACTCAGTCATGTCTGACTCTGCAACCCCGTGAACTACAGCACGCCAGGCCTCCCTGTCCTTCACTGTCTCCCAGGGCTGGCCTAAACTCATGTCCATCGGTGATGCCATCTAGCCATCTCATCCTCGGTCGTCCCTTCTTCTCCTGCCTTCAATCTCTCCTAGCAACAGGGTCTTTTAGAAACAGTGAGTCAGCTCTTTGCATCAGGTGGCTAAAAGTATTGGAGCTTCAGCATCCAGGCTTCCAGTGAATATTCAGGGTTGATTTCCTTTAGGATTGACTGGCTTGATATACTTGCAGTCCAAGGGACTCTCAAGAGTCTTCTCCAGCACCACAGTTTGAAAGCATCAATTCTTCAGCACTCAGCCTTCTTTATGGCCCAACTCTCACATCCATACATGACCACTGGAAAAATCATAGCTTTGACTATATGAACCTTTGTCAACAAAGTAATGTCTCTGCTTTTTAGTATGCTATCTAAGTTTATCACAGCTTTTCTTCCAAGGAGCAAGTGTCTTTTCATGGCTGCAGTCACCATCTGCAGTGATTTTGGAGCCCAAGAAAATAAAGTCTGTCATTATTTCCAGTTTTCCGCCATCTATTTGCCATGAAGTGATGGGACTGGATGCCATGATCTTCGTTTTTTGAATGTTGAGTTTTAAGCCAGCTTTTTCACTCTCTCCTTTTTCACCTTCATCAAGGGGCTCTTTAGTTCCTCTTCACTTTCTGCCATGAGGATGGCGTCATCTGCAGATCTGAGTTATTGATATTTTTCCTGGTAATCTGAATTCCAGTTGCTGCTTCATCCAGCCTGGCATTCTGCATGATGGACTCGGCACAGAAGTGAAATAAGCAGGTGACAATATACAGCCTTGATATTTGGAACCAGTAATTGTTCCATGTCCAGTTCTGTGTCTAAAAGTTTCATCATAGCTATATAAAAAAAAATAAGTGATTTAAATAAAAATGGGTCTCCTATGAAATACATATTTATCTTTAAAAAAAGCAGTATCAGCATACACATTCTATTTTGCAGTCTTTTTCAAAGATTATACTTTGTCCCTCTTTTCATCTAAATAATCATACTTCTATAACATTACTTTTTATGACTGTACAATGTTCCCTTGTGTGGTATACTATAATTTACTCTAAAAAATTATCTGTATTTGAAGATTAAGGCAATGGAGCGTAGTGACTGAAAACAGAGGCTTAGGAATTGGAGAAGCCAGTCTTCACGTCTCAGATCCATCACTTGCATTTTGGCGCCATGTACAGATTCCTGCCTCTGCTGTGAATCAGTCATAGTTTCCTCTGCTTGAAAAATACTGGACTCTGAGATAACTATTCCTACCTACCTCACAGACTTGTTCTGAAAATTAAAAGAGAAACTGTATGAAAAGCACTTAGCTCAATGGATAATGTGTTTAAAGGCAATTTACCTTGCTGTTATCACTCGTTTATTGTTATTATCATTATTATCATTTCTGGTTTAGAATGTGGGGGTATAAGATAGAATAAAAGAACACACACACACAAAAAAAAGAACACAACACATACGGGAAATAAGTGCTTCTCCTTTGGGGGAAACTCGTGGCTAACATGATAAAGTGTCTACTCTGTCGCCCATACGGTTCTAAGTTCTCTGAACGTATGTTCATTCTATTTTCTTAAAAAGCACATTATTATTAATTTCATGTCACAGATGAGAACACTGAAGCACGGCGACCCCAGTAACCTGTCCTACCTGACCCGCGGCAGGGTCACGATTCACACCCGTCTGATCTGTCTTGGGAGCCCATGTTCTCTTTTCTTGCTTCGGGGCACACCATGTGGCCCAGGGGCCCTCAGACCACCCCCCCCCACCCCCGTCAGAGGCCACACCCAGTCCCCTGCACTGGAAGGCAGATTCTAAACCGCTGCCCCCAGGGAAGTCCCTGGAACCTACGTTCTTAATGACTAATTTCCACTAGCTTCCAAAACAAAAGTTCCAGTGATAATTATTTCCCAAACCTGAAGCTGGCCTGGTCTAGTTTGTTCAACATTCCACTTTGGCCCCTGAATTTTTGCCAGGAATGGTGTAAAGCTGTGTTATAAATAAATAAATAAAGAATAAAACAGTTGGAAAGCACAACAGGAGAAAATAAAATTGAATTTTGATTACAACCACACTTATAATCTATTCAGCATACTGGTTGCACATATACTAATACCTTTAATCTTCACAAGGGCCAGATAAAGCTTTTGTTATCATTTCTCTAACAGATGAAGAAATGAGAATGAGAGGGGCTGACTATCTTTCTCAAACCACCACAGCCAGTGGAAGTAGAGCTGCGATTTGAGCCAGGACTTAACAGGACATCAACACTGACCCTCATTTGTTATCCATCCACAGAGCAGCACCCAGCATATGGTGGCTACAGGTTTGGTCCATCAGGAGCATGGAAAGCCTTGAATCCAACTAAAGACTGGAAATGTTTTCTCCAGAGTCAGTGGTTCTTCACATGGCTAAGCTTTCTTGACAGGCTGACATCACTTCAGATCAGAAATGGTGGCCTGTAGCCATCAGTCATTTATTTAGTCAACTGATACGGTTTTGAGCACCTAAAATGTGCAAAACATTGGCTCGAGGAAGAAAGAACACAGACAGCATCCCTGAGGGCAGGCAGCATGTATTTCAGGGATGGACGTGTCCCTAGACATTAGAGTTCAGCAGGGTGTAATTTGCAGAATTTAATATGCTGTGTAATGAGTACATTGGCTTTATTTTGGGAAGTGTGAACAAAGCTGAGAGCCAGAGAGGATGGTGGAGACTAGAGCCTGACAAGTTTGCACAAGTGAACCGACACAGGAGGAGGAGAGAGCCATTCTGTGTGTGTTTAAAATATTCCCTTCCTGTCAAATCCCTGCTGTTGCACCTCCCCCTGGTATGCACAAAAGAACAAAACAGAAAGAAATGAACACAGAAATATTAGTTTTGCAGCTTTGGCTCCATAAGGCATCAGAAAACATTCTCGTTTCCCCACCAGCAATGCTGTTCACACAGCTGGGTCTGCAGGAAGCAGTCATCAACAATTTGTCAGGGTCTCATTTGATGTTTAATAACACCACCAAATAATTTACTTTTGGAAGAGAGAGAGGGATTTGAGTCCAAAATAAATTTTAGGAATAATTTCCAAACACCACCAAAAAGAAAAAAAAAAAGGCACCTTGGTAAGTTACAGTCTCTATTTTATTTTTAATAGATTCCTAGAAATATAAAATCATGCCAAAGTTGTGGGTTTTCATGTCAGAAGCTTCCAGAGTGTCACTCACTGGAGCATTGTTAGTAAACATAAATTTATGAGAATGCAGGACAAGTCACTGGAAGGTCACACCTATTCATTCAGATTCTACTGCCAAACCAGCACATTCTCTGCACATGTCCCAAGACTGGGGGCAATTGGGAGAATTGATGTGCATTGTTCTAAGGACACACACACTCTGTCGGAAAATGAGCTGCACGTGGACTCTTCCATACATCTCCGCTGGTTAGTTCACCATGTAGAATATTCCTCCACGGGCGCCGATGACTAGCGGCTGCCTGTGTGGCGCAGAGGCTCTGAGAGAGAAGTCTGGACCTCAGTGAACATGCAGTATCTGCTTCCCAGGAAAAGGTCTTAGGCAAGGGGAAATGCGTGCAGTGCTCCTCACATTGGTCAATATTTTCCATATTCTGCTGGGAGTCAATCATTATTTTCATCTGAGAGCAACTTCATTTTCAAGATGACAGACCAGGAAAGGGGCGTCCTAAACCCCAGAAGGGAGCTGCCTATAGAAGGGGAGTGGACGGAGCAACCTAGCTCTCCCGGGCCTGGAGTCCCTGGAGCAGGGCGTCAGCCTGCAGTCAGATTCCGCAGCGGCGCGTGACGGCGGGGCGCGGGCGGAAGGCGGTGGCCTGGAGGCAAGGCTCCGCTCCTCCCGCCTGCGTGCACCTGTGCCGGTGCTGAGGTCCCGGCCTTGCACTTTGACGCTGAGCCCAGCCTGCTTCGGTCAGTAGCTCTGGGGAAGTGTTAGCCTGGCAGTTCTGTGCTTCGCATGTTTCTGCCTTTCCTCTCGGGCCTCTGCGACTGTCACTAAAGGCCCATGTGTGGTGAGATCACTGGTCCAAGGATGGGAGACACGCGGAGTCATCAGCCCCCAGACCTAGGACGCCCTGGGCCACGGCGGGCGGCGGCCCCTTGCTGCCCCGCCAAGCCCCGTCTAGAGTGACTGTGTCCCAGTGGACTGAAGTCCATGAGGGTAAGTTGTGCTTGTTCTAAGCCAGCTAGTTTGGTTGTGTGTGTGTGTGTGTGTGTGTGTGTGTGTGTGTGTGTGTGTGTGGAATAGGAAATGGCAACCCGCTGCAGTATTCTCGCCTGAAAATTTCCCTGGACAGAAGAGCCTGGCGGGCTAAGTCCGTAGGGTCGGAAGGAGTCGGACAGGCTGAGCACGTGCGCACACCCGTAGCATTGCTGCAGGGGGAGCGAGCCCGCAGTTTCCGTTCAGAATCCCCTTCGTGTTTCCACCTGGGGGAAAGGGAGAACTCTATTCACACGCCGTGAGCCTTGAAGGAGGAATTCGGGAGAATGTTCGTTCATCGAGCCCACAAGCTGACCTATGAAACACGGAAGGTAGTAACTGGGGGGACGGCTCTTGCTCACTGTCCCGGCGATCTGAGCTGCTCACGAGTCTTGCCGGGTTGGAGTAAGTCTTCGCTCACTGTCCCGGCGATCTGAGCTGCTCACGAGTCTTGCCGGGTTGGAGTAAGTCTTCGCTCACTGTCCCGGCGATCTGAGCTGCTCACGAGTCTGTGCCGGGTTGGAATGAGTCCCAGATCCTTCTCTGGGAACGGCTGACTATCTGTGGGAGCTGAAGTCAGGCCTCAACGAGCAAGGGCTCCCCGGGTGGCGCTCATGGTGAAGAAGCCTCCCGCCAGTGCAGGAGACGCAAGAGAGGCAGACTCGCTCCCTGGCTGGGGAAGACCCCCTGAAGACGGCCTGGCAGCCCACTCCAGTGTTCTTACGTGGAGAACCCCACGGACAAGCAGCCTGACAGGCTGCCGTCCACAGGGCTGCAAACCGTCGAACATGACGGCAGTGACTTAACATACACACTCCGTGAGTAGCTGTGATTAATCAAAGGTTCCTGGCCAGAAAAAGCTTCCGTCTCTGGTTTGCCTGTAAAATTCCTGCTATTGGATTATGGTCCAAGGGCGGAGCTCTGATCTTTGCCTACTGTACAGCCAGCGTGATTTTTAACTGAAATTTCAACTTAACAAGTATTTCTTTCCAATGTATGTGATCTCCTCCTCATCCTGTGGCTAGCAGAAGCCGAGGGGGTCTGAAGGTACCGCTAGGCAACTTTTTCCTAATCGTCTCTAAAAGTATTGACAGGCGCGCAAGGGCCTTGTTCCCTCTACACTCCAGTCAATTGTAGACGTGTTGACTCGTCTGTTTGGGCAACAGTTACATCCTGATGACTTGAAGGTTCCTCGACCGTTTCATCTTCTGGCAGCTGGATAGAGTGATACCGTGTGAGTGAATATCTATAGAGCGGCGCCTGGCTGCTGCTGTAGCCAGCAGGTCATGTCAGGCTCTCACTTGTTTCAGCCGATGCAGTCAGGGTCCAGGCGTGAACGGGTCTGTCTGTCTAACAGAAACAAAGCTTTTATGACCATCTGAAGGCATTTGATGCAATAAGGCGAGTTAGGAACTAAAAGATTTGATGAACAAGTAATTGATAAATGGCTGAACTGGTGACTCAGAGGTAAAGAATCCACCTGCCAGTGCAGGAGACATGGGTTCGGTCCCTCATCTGGGAAGACCCCACAGGCCGCGGAGCAGCTAAGCCCGTGCACCGCAGCTGCTGCGCCTGTGCTCTGGAGCCCGGGAGCCCAGCTCCTGAGGCCCACGCGCCCAGAGCCCGTGCTGGGCAACAAAAGAAGCCAGCGCAGGAGAGGCCCGTGCACGGCAGCTGGAGAAAAGCCCGCAGCGACAAAGACCTGCTCAGCCGTAAACACGTGTTCAGAATTACTGAGAAGCAGAAATGGCATCCTACCGAATTCCGTGAAAGGGAGTCCAGTCATATGCTGCATTGGCTCCAATTATACATTGCAGGTTCTGATGGGAAGAACTCTACCTCAGTCAACAGAAGGGAAATAGATGTTAGGACCTGATGTAAATCATACTGTTTGGAGGATTTGTGTTCTTAAAAGCAGTGTAAACTTCCTCCCGGTTCAGTGTCTGTGGGAAAATACGGGAGTCCTGGAAGTTTCTTCAGAGGTCTCACTGATGACTATTTGGCATCAACATTGTCAAATGAGCTCACATTCTATACAATGACTGTTAGACCAGGGCCCAAGAGAACAGGGTTCAACTTGACTCTCCCCTAGTTTTCTTCATCTGCTGAGTGGATTTGGGTAAGTAGGTGACAGGCCCCTAGATCCTGAGTTCACAGGATCTAAGCTCCATAGCTGAGTCCACACACCAGCAGTATCACGTGGGTTTAATTAAAAATGCAGCATCTTGGCCAACCCCAGATCTTCTGGATCAGAATTTGTATTTTAACAAGCTCTTTCAGTTCAGCTCAGTTCAGTCACTCAGTTGTGTCTGACTGAGATCCCATGAACTGCAGCACACCAGGCCTCCCTGTCCATCACCAACTCCTGGAGCTTGCTCAGACCCATGTCCATCAAGTCAGTGATGCCATCAACCATCTCATCCTCTGTTGTCCCCTTCTCCTCTTGCCCCCAATCCCTCCCAGCATCAGAGTCTTTTCCAATGAGTCAACTCTTCCATGAGGTGGCCCAAGTATTGAAGTTTCAGCTTTAGCGTCAGTCCTTCCAAAGAACACCCAGGACTAATCTCCCTTAGGATGGACTGGTTGAATCTCCTAGCAGTCCAAGGGACCCTCAAGAGTCTTCTCCAACACCATGGTTCAAAAGCACCAATTCTTCGGTGCTCAGCCTTCTTTCTTCACAGTCCAACTCTCACATCCATACATGACCACTGGAAACACCATAGCCTTGACTAGATGGACCTTTGTTGGAAAAGTAATGTCTCTGCTTTTTAATATGCTGTCTAGGTTGGTCATAGCTTTTCCTCCAAGGAGTAATCGTCTTTTAATTTCATGGCTGCAATCACCATCTGCAGTGATTTTGGAGCCCAAGAAGCTCCTGAGGTGAACTAAATGTGCATTAACTTTTGGGCAGTGCTACTCTAGACCAATGTTCCTCTAACTTCAATCTTTACCAGTGACTTTCATGACCTCTTATATAATCATGTGCCATTATTTAATTGCTGTCTTAACTGCTCTTTTTAAAGCTAAATACATTATTGAAAATTAAATGGAAGTATTATTTGTTAGATGTACTAGGTGACAATGTAAAAAAAAAACAATGAAATAAAACAATGCTATTACATTTCTACAGGTTATTTGACACAGTGGTGAAGACTAACTGTTGATGAGTGTAAAACAGCGGGGACAATGCCTGTCATATAATAAATAAAGGTCTTGGACTTCACTGGTGGTGCAGTGGTTGAGAATCGCCCTGCCAGTGCAGGGGACGGGGGTTTGACCCCTGCTCTGAGAAGATTCCTCAAACTGCAGGCCGTGCGCCACAACTACTGAAGCCTGCATGCCTGGCTCCACAGCAAGAGAAGCCGCAGCAGTTAGAAGCCGGATGCAGCGACAGAGAGCAGCCCTCCCTGCAACTAGAGAAAGCCTGTGAGCATCAGTGAAGGCCAGCATGGCCACAGACAAACAGACATCTTCAGCAGTCCTTCTAAACCTAGATTGTACCAAGCCCCTGCTTTGTCAAACCCCTCATGGTTTCCCATCTCACACACAAGAGGACGCAGATTCCTCAAGACTCTTTGTAACTTGGCCTCCAGCATCCATTCTGACCCAGGCTCTTAACAGTTTTCCTTCTGTCCACTGCCTTGCAGTCGCCTCCTTGCTTCCCCGGGATAAACCGAGACATGTCTGCCTCAGGACATTGGCACTTGCTCCCCTTCTGCCTGGAACATTCTGGCTCCAGATATCAACTTGACTTGCTCTTTGACTTCTGTGAAGTCTTTGTTCCAGAGACCTCACCTCTTTTAATCTCTATCCACCATTTATTTTCCTTTCCAGCTCACACTTATGTTTAATAATCTTTTACTCTCTGTACATTAATTTTGTTTCTTTCCACTACAAAATAACCTCCATGAGAAAGATTACCTTCCTTAAACGTAAATACCCAGCAACTAGAACAGACTTTATTTTCTTGGGCTCCAAAATCACTGCAGATGGTGACTGCAGCCATGAAATTAAGAGACCCTTCCTCATTGGAAGAAAAGCTATGACAAACCTAGACAGCATATTAAAAAGCAGAGACCTTTGCCGGCAAAGTCTAAACAGTCAAAGCTACGGTTTTTCCAGTAGTCAGGTATGGATGTGAGAACTGGATCATAAAGAAGGCTGAGAGCCAAATAACCGATGCTTTAGAACCGTGGTGCTGGAGAAGACTCTTGAGAGCCCCTTGGACTGCAAGGAGATCCAATCAGTCAATCCTAAAGGAAATCAGTCCTGAATATTCATTGGAAGGACTGATGCTGAAGCTGAAACTCCAATACTTTAGCCACTAATGCAAAAAACTGACTCATTAGAAAAGACCCTGATGCTGGGAAAGATTGAAGGCAAAAGGAGAAGGGGACGACAGAGGACGAGGTCATTGGATGAGTTTGAGCAAACTCTGGGAGATGTGAGGGACAGGGAAGTCTGGTGTGCTGCAGTCCATGGGGTCACAAAGAGTGAGCGACTGAACAACAAGCCCTGACACTTAGGAGGTGCTTAATAAATCATTGCTAAATGGACGTATAAATGAGTGATAAAGATTTGCGTTAGGTTGTTTTAGTTAGCTATTGCAATATAGCGAAACATCCCTACACTAAGTGGCTTAAATCAAAGACAACTTTCTTCACTCAGACCTCAGCAATAGAACAGGACTTGGAAGGGAACGCTTGTCTCTGTGTCACTTGCCCGGTGGGTCAGCTCAAAGGCTGGGGGCAGAAGTTAATACATTACTTAGTCCTAGTCTAATCAGGAAGATTCCATTGGACTTGTAAAAGAGTAGACAGTTCTAAGAGCTGAGTTCAGTGTGAAAATAATAGGAAGTTAAAGCAGTCTGAAGATGAAATAGATGCTGAGGCAGGAAACGGAGTGTCACTGATTCTTTTTAAATTTATTGCTGATGGCTCAGAATGGTCATCATCGAAACATCTGCAGACAATGCACGCTGGAGAGGATGTGGGGAGAAGGGAGCCCTCTTGCACTGTCGGGGGCACCATGAACAGATGCAATCACTACGGACGATGGTGTGGCGGTTCCTTCAAACGCGAAAAGTAAAACTACCATGTGACCCAGCAATCCCACTACTGGGCCTACACCCTGAGAAAACTACAATAAAACTATAGTAATTCAGAAAGACACTCTCCCCCCATGTTCAATGCAGCACTGTTTACAGTAGCCAGGACATGAAAGCAACCAAAGTGTCCTCAGCAGATGAAGGGATGAAGGAGCTGTGGCATGTGTGTGCAATGGAACCTTCAGTTCCGTTCAGTTCAGTTCAGTCGCTCAGTCGTGTCCGACTCTGCGACCCCATGAATCACAGCACGCCAGGCCTACCTGTCCATCACCAACTCCCAGAGTTCACTCAGACTCATGGCCATCGAGTCAGTGATGCCATCCAGCCATCTCATCCTCTGTCGTCCCCTTCTCCTCCTGCCCCTAATCCCACCCAGCATCAGGGTCTTTTCCAATGAGTCAGCTCTGCACATCAGGTGGCCAAAGTATTGGAGTTTCAGATTCAGCACCAGTTCTTCCAATGAACACCCAAAACTGATCTCCTTTAGGATGGACTGGTTGGATCTCCTTGCAGTCCAAGGGACTCTCAAGAGTCTTCTCCAACACCACAGTTCAAAAGCATCAGTTCTTCGGTACTCAGCTTTCTTCACAGTCCAACTCTCACATCCATACATGACCACAGGAAAAACCATAGCCTTGCCTAGACGGACCTTTGTTGGCAAAGTAATGTCTCTGCTTTTCAATATGCTATCTAGGTTGGTCATAACTTTTCTTCAAAGCAGTAAGTGTCTTTTAATTTCATGGCTGAAATCACCATCTACAGTGGTTTTGGAGCCCCAAAAATGAAGTCTGACACTGTTTCCACTGTGTCGCCATCTATTTCCCATGAAGTGATGGGACCAGATGCCATGATCTTCATTTTCTGAATGTTGAGCTTTAAGCCAACTTTTTCACTCTCCTCTTTTACTTTCATCAAGAGGCTTTTTAGCTCCTCTTCACTTTCTGCCATAAGGGTGGTGTCATCTGCATATCTGAGGTGATTGATATTTCTCCCAGCAATCTTGATTTCAGCTTGTGCTTCTTCCAGCCCAGCAATTCTCATGATGTACTCTGCACATAAGTTAAATAAGCAGGGTGACAATATACAGCCTTGATGTACTCCTTTTCCTATTTGGAACCAGTCTGTTGTTCCATATTACTCAGCCATAAAAAGGAGTGAAATTAGTCATCTGTATTGATGTGGATGAACCTAGAGTTTGTCATACAGACTGAAGTCAGAAATAGAAAAACCATATCGTATATGAGTGCACATATATGGAATCTTGAATAATGGTCCTGGTGCGCCTGTCTGCAGGGCGGGAACAGAGAGGCAGATGCGGAGAATGGACGCGGGGTCACAGCGCAGGGAGGCGGGATGAACCAAGAGAGCAGCACTGACAGAGACACGCGACCACAAGCTGCTGGGAAGCTTCTGTGCAGCCCCAGGAGGGCAGCTCAGTGCTCTGTGATGACCTGGAGGGCCCGGGAGGGAGGGGTGTGGGAGGGAGGCCCGGGAGGGAGGGCGTGCATACACACACAGAGAGCTGATTCACACTGTGAACAGCAGAAAGTAACACAACATTGTAAAGCAACTACAAGCCAATTTAAAAAATAAGATTTTATATTGATTAAAAATTTTGTACCTTAAATATGTACCAAAGCAGTTACTTTTTTGATATTGTTTCCTTACCAAAAATAAACAACTTCCTTCACATAAATAAATATACACTGAGTGACCCAGAATTCTCCAAGCCAGACTTCAGCAATATGTGAACCGTGAACTCCCTGATGTTCAAGCTGGTTTTAGAAAAGGCAGAGGAACCAGAGATCAAATTGCCAACATCCACTGGATCATGGAAAAAGCAAGAGAGTTACAGGAAAACATCTATTTCTGCTTTATTGACTATGCCAAAGCCTTTCACTGTGTGGATCACAATAAATTATGGAAAATTCTGAAAGAGATGGGAATACCAGACCACCTAACCTGCCTCTTGAGAAATCTGTACGCAGGTCAGGAAGCAACAGTTAGAACTGGACATGGAACAACAGCCTGGTTCCAAATAGGAAAAGGAGTACGTCAAGGCTGTATATTGTCACCCTGCTTATTTAAATTAACTTATATGCAGAGTACATCATGAGAAATGCTGGACTGGAAGAAACACAAGCTGGAATCAAGATTGCCGGGAGAAATATCAATCACCTCAGATATGCAGATGACACCACCCTTATGGCAGAAAGTGAAGAGGAGCTAAAAAGCCTCTTGATGAAAGTGAAAGAGGAGAGTGAAAAAGTTGGCTTAAAGCTCAACATTCACAAAACAAAGATCATGGCATCCGGTCCCATCACTTCATGGGAAATAGATGGGGAAACAGTGGAAACAGTGTCAGACTTTATTTTTGGGGGCTCCAGAATCACTGCAGATGGTGACTGCAGCCATGAAATTAAAAGACGCTTACTCCTTGGAAGAAAAGTTATGACCAACCTAGATAGCATATTCAAAACCAGAGACATTACTTTGCCAACAAAGGTCCGTCTAGTCAAGGCTATGGTTTTTCCTGTGGTCATGTATGGATGTGAGAGTTGGACTGTGAAGAAGGCTGAGCGCCAAGGAATTGATGCTTTTGAACTGTGGTGTTGGAGAAGACTCTTGAGAGTCCCTTGGACTGCAAGGAGATCCAACCAGTCCATCCTAAAGGAGATCAGCCCTGGGATTTCTTTGGAAGGAATGATGCTAAAGCTGAAGCTCCAGTACTTTGGTCACCTCATGTGAAGAGTTGACTCATTGGAAAAGACTCTGCTGCTGGGAGAGATTGGGAGCAGGAGGAAAAGGGGACGACCGAGGATGAGATGGCTGGATGGCATCCTGGACTCGATGGACGTGAGTCTGAGTGAACTCCGGGAGATGGTGATGGACAGGGAGGCCTGGCGTGCTGCGATTCATGGGGTCGCAAAGAGTCGGACATGACTGAGCGACTGCACTGAACTGAACTGACCCAGGAAGACAAATATCATGGGGTATTCCAACCCAGGAAAATAGGTCCATTATGCTTCTTTCTATCGCCAAGGTCTCTGGCTCCTAAGAGGGGCTGTCCAGGTGGCGCTAGTGGTAAAGATCCCACCTCCCAGTGCAGGAGACGTCAGAGATGAGGATTTGATCCCTGGTTCCAGAAGATCCCCTGGAGGAAGGCACAGAAACCCACTCCAGTTTCCTGCCTGGAGAATCCCATGGACAGAGGAGGCTGGTGGCTTACCATCCATAGGGTTGCAAAGAGACAGGATTGAAGTGACTTAGAACGCAGGCACGCTGGCTCTAAGAAGCGCCAATGTATTCCGCAGCTTCCCCAGACTTCACAGCTAACTATACTGATGAATTCTTTTTCTATTTGGAGTCCTAACATTCTCATCACACAGAAGACTGGTTGAGGACCTAATTAGTCTGCGAGGGAGACGCATATCCTGATTCAATTAAATTACACAGCCCTGCAGAAAACAATTACTTATTTTTTAATAGGTACAGTAATATGTCTGGAAGCCGTATTAATTGAAGTAGAAAGTTAAAGCTGGAGACAAAGGTAGAAGGATCGTGTGTTGTTTCATGATCCGTGATTAAGTCTCTGAATGCGCTTGTGTGTACTGAGGATCTCACCAACCATCTCTAACGCTGCCTGCTGCATGAATAATTGATAAGCAAAAATAAATGAGGGGAGAAATGTATTAGCATGGCTCTCAGTCTTTAAAAGTTAAAGCTTTGTATGATCTTTTCTCCCCAATACGTTGAGAAAGGTCAGAGTGACAGAAAGACTGCTCCGTGCTCAGTAATGCTTTTCAGATTTTTGTGTTTAATCATTGCAGGTACGTTTATGTACAGCAGGTTGGTGAAGAACTCAGGACTGAGACAAATGCAGTTCTACCTCTTAGCAACTATGTGACCTGGAGGAATTTATAACCTTTCTTAATAAACTTTGTATTTCTTGCCTTCAAGATGGACAGAGTATGGTGTCAGCCTATTGGACATTTTATGAAATACTCTGATGCATTTAAAGTTCTTAGGAAACAACTGTTGGCCAATAAGGGCTGCCGATCATCACTCTGTTGTGACTTTTAAACAGCTGTCTATGATGTACACAGACTGAAGACCCCTTCAAACAGTCTACAGACTTCAGGATTTCCCAGCCAGTATTTTGGGTAACACTGATTTGTACGTTTATACCTTCAGTCACTTAAATTCGCCCTACTATCTTAAAAAGTTTGACAAGTTTATTCTTCTACTATCTGTTCTAGGCAAACTACTCACCTTCTAAAATTAGCAGAAGAGCTAGGCCCTAATAAGACAAATAAACACAAAATATATACATTTAAAGTTTAAATAGCGGGTATTTTTTCTAAAATGATATATAGGTGTTTGGCTGAATTAAAGCTGGGAGATTTGCAACTTTAAAACCGTAAATAAAATAAGGATTTCAATTCCATTTGTTAATCTAACAAGTTTCTTTGCTGGTCAATTAGCCAATCGTTTGTTTATGGAGAAATCAAGGTTAAATACATTGGTCATCAACAATTTAACTCCAGTGTGTGACTTGAGAGACTGTTTTCAATGGTTGAAGTTGATTCCCTAATCAGTTTATAAGCTGTGTACATGGTCATTCACCTCAATCGTGTTGGACTCTTTGCGACCCCATGGACTGGAGCCCGCCAGGCTCCTCTGTCGATGGGATTCCCCAGGCAAGAATCCTGGAGTGGGTTGCCATGCCCTCCAGGAATCTTCCGGACCCGGAGATCCAGCCTGCATCTCCTGCCTTCTGCTTTGGCAGGCACGTTCTTTTCCACAAGCGCCACCTGGGAAGCCCTGTGTCTAAGCAACTCAGCTTTAACCAGGCACTGGCATTTTGAAAGCATTACCAGATTGTTCATATTCTTCAGAGAGTCAGATAACATTATTAGTCATTTATTGCAACTATACTAAACGTCATCTTTAGTGGCTTATTTGAAAACAATATAAATACACAAAAATTTTAAAGCTCTATTTGAGGGTCTGGCTTAGCAGGAATAGGGGCAAAATTATGAAGCCCCGCATCTCAAGCTTGGTCTCTCTGCCTCGGCATACTGACAGAGGACCTGGGCCATTCTCTGCCGGGAGGTGGGGTGTCCTGTGTGTGGTCAGGTGCTTAGCAGCATCTCTGGGCTCTAACCACTAGAAGCCGATAAAACCTCCTCTCTTCAGTGTCTCCAGACTTTGCTGAGTGTCCCCTGGGAGGGAGGGAAAAATCATTCTCTGTTGAAAAACCCTGTCCTAAACCAATCATTCCAATAATTTTTGAAAGATATCAAAGTCCTTTCTGGTTCATGTGAGTTACTGCATTATGTAAGAAAAGCAAAATCTTGTTGCATTCGTGACTTTTCTACTTTATTCCTGAATCCCAGCTCCCTTTTCTGTATTTCCTCATTCCTGCCTTATACTAGGAATCTTTTTTAATTTAAAATTTCATTAAAAATTTAATTTAAAAATTTTCTAATTTAAAATTTCAACTGGATTGAAAAGTTAATGGTAACCGCATAGTTTATTCAGTAAGGAATGTTCCCTGCTGAATAATAGGTGGATAAAATGTATTGATTTGCCATAAAAGTCATACATTTATAAAGTGCCCAGAATTTTAGAAAATGGTTATAAAAAAATCTAAATCCTTGGTGCAACTCAGTGAGCTGGTAATAAGTTTTGAGCTGAATGATAAGAGAGGTGTGAAATATGTCGGTAGAATTTGTATGAACTTCGTGTTCTGCAAAGCTTGTGGAAGCTGAATAGGAAACTGCAATACCCGCGCGGTGAGAATGGTTGCAGGAATCCAGGCTCGCGTCTCTCTAAGCCCCCCTCTCTCGGGCTCGCGTGCTTCATACTTGCTGTGCCTTTGAGACTGACACACTTCACGGAATGCGTGATAGAGCAGGAGCGCTTTCTGCTTGGAGTCAGAAGCCCAGAGAAACAATAAATGTTTATGGAAGGTAGTAACAGTTTAGGGCTCCATCCCCAGCCGACGCCAAACACAGTATGTCTTGCTGGAGGCACAGCACTGCTGGGATTCTGTTCTGTCAGAATCTCCCTGCGCAGAATTGGCTCCTGTTTCTGTCCCTGCGGAGGGGAACAGACTCGAGGTGAAATAAGGAGTTTTTTCTTCCTCTTTGATGACAGACAGCCCCACTGCCTAGCTGTAAAGCCTTGTGTGTCTAAATGTTTAAAATACACTTTCTAATTTCTTTCCTGTTTTAGGAATTCTATTCTGGGTCTCCAAAATTTCCTAACTTTCTGACAGCTCTCACAGTTCTATCTCAAATTCTGAGCTCTCTCCTGAGTCTCAGACTTAAATTTTCAACCATATTTAAAGTATATCCATGAAGACACTTATCAGGTATCTTTCTCAAGCTTAGCATGTTCGAAATTGGACCAAACCTGTTTTCCTTTTCGTATTCATTCCTACTTCTCAGTTAATACTGACTTGACCCAGGAAAAAATTTTGAGGTCATCCTTGATTCTAATCTGTTGCCCTGTCCTCCTGCCCAAACTGGTCGTGCGCTCATCTCTCCTTCCTGAATGGAGCGGGCAGCCACCCGCTTCTCTGCGGTTCCGCCGCCCCCCTTGCTGCCTCCCTTCCTGGAACAACCCGTGTCCCCAGCCAGGACTGCAGGCCTGTCTGTTTCCAGCCCTGCCTTCTGACAGTCCACAGTATCTTCAGCACACAACAGAGTGATAAAAAGTAAAAAGAAATCAAAGTCAGATCACATCATTCCTCTGACTAAAAAGAAAAACCAACCTAATAGGAAAAGTGATCAGCTTTGTGGTTACTTGGCAGGGGAGAGGGGCTGGTGCTGGATGAAGGTAGTCAAAAGGTGAAAACTTAGCTGTAAGGTACAAAAGCACCAGAGATGTAACGTGTGATACAGTGATGGCTATGGAGTTGGTCCTGGGCTTCCCTGGTGGCTCAGTAGCAAAGAATCCTCCTGCTGATGCGGGAGACATGGTCTGGGAAGATCCCATAGGCCTTGGGGCAACTTAGCACATGCATCAGGACGACTGAGGCCCATGCACCCTAAAGCCTCCGGCACACAGGAGAAGCCGCTGCAATAAGCAGCTCATGCACCAGATGCAGAGAGGAGACCCTGCCGGCTACAACTAGAGGAAGCCCACGTGCAGCAGGAAGACGCAAGAATAAATACATTAATTTAAAGATAGAGCTGATCCCAAGGTGTTCACCACAAGAAGAAAACAGTTTCCCTTTTCTTTCTTTTTCTTGTACACACAGAAGATGATGAATGTTAACTAAATTACCATGGTAATCATGTCACAATGCATTCAAGTTGAAATGTGATGCTTTACACCTTAAACTTATACAGTGTTTTATGTCAGTGAAAGTTCCATAAAACTAGAAAAAAGCTAAAAAACAAGAAAACTAATTTCAGGCTATTTTAATAAGATTCTGCTGGGTAAGGGCTGGAATAGCCTTTCGGTATATCTTACAATCGTCAGGCTTTGTGAGCTTAGGTTTTCTATTTCGTCCTGCAAATGATAACAAAGGGAAAAGGAAAATCAAAATGGTTAAAGGGACAGAAACCAGGTCATTTGGAAAAAAATTTAAATGATTGTCTAGCCTGAAAAAGTGAAAAAGAAAAAAAGCCTCTACTGTGATCTAATGTGTGTGTGTGTGTGTGTGTGTGTGTGTGTGTGTGCGCACGCGCGCATGCGTGTGTGTGTGTGTTCAGTTGCTCAATCATGTCTGACACTTTGTGACCCCCATGGACTGTAGCCCACCAGTCTCCTCCATCCATGGGATTTCCCAGGCAAGAAAACTGGAGTGGGTCACCATTTCCTTCTCCAGGGGAACTTCCTGACCCAGGGATTGAACCCGCGTCTCCTGCATTGGCACGCAGATTTTTTGCCATGGTGCCACCTGGGTCGGGGAGACACCCTGGAGGAGGGCACAGCAACCCACTACAGTATTCTTGCTGCAGACTCCCATGGACAGAGGAGCTGGGGGCTATAGTCCGTAGGGTCACAAAGAGTCCGATACAACTGAAGCAATTTAGCACACACGCACTGAGTATATGGTCTTAGCAAAGGCAATCTGAAGAACCCAGATGAAAAAAATTAGCGATTTGAAACTGAAGGAGGACATTACCAAGGGAAGAAAGACACTAAGCATGATTCCTGGGATGAATAGCTGACCATCCGAAAATTAGAGAAGACTAAAGATCAAAATTTACTAGGACCCTGCAAGCTGACCAGTTCCCTCGCAGCTGCAAAGCACTGTGTTATAAGAGCGATCCACAGAATGCACCCTGTGTAATGCAAAAGGGACTCTGCTGGGAGTTTATGGTCACATAAGAGGGCAGCCAGATAGAAGACCCTAAAGATGGACACAGCATCCTCTGAGAACAGCTGGTGTTCTCGAGGCAGAACTCTTTTGAAAGCCCCAAGCCACTCTGGAGTTCACCTGTGTTGTGGTGCGCTTAGTCGATCAGTCTTGTCTGACTCTTTGCGCCCCCATGGACTGTAGATGGAGTAGACAAATGCTCAGTGGTAAACCAGAGGACTTATTCCCATTCTCATAATGGCTACCTAAAAGACTATGTGGAGTATTAAAGTCTCCCGCTATTACTGTGTAATTGTTGATTTCCCCTTTCATACTTGTTAGCACTCGTCTTACATATTGCGGTGCTCCTATGTTGGGTGCATATATATTTATAATTGTTGTATCTTCTTCTTGGATTGATCCTTTGATCACTATGTAGTGGCCTTCTTTGTCTCTTTCCACAGCCTTTGTCTTAAAGTCTATTTTATCGGATATGAGTATTGCCACTCCTGCTTTCTTTTGGTCTCTATTTGCGTGGAATATCTTTTTCCAGCCCTTCACTTTCAGTCTGTATGCGTCCCTTGTTTTGAGGTGGGTCTCTTGTAAGCAGCATATAGAGGGGTCTTGTTTTTGTATCCATTCGGCCAATCTTTGTCTTTTGGTTGGGGCATTCAACCCATTTACGTTTAAGGTAATTATTGATAAGTATGATCCCGTTACCATTTACTTTATTGTTTGGGGTTTGGGTTTATACACCCTTTTTGTGTTTCCTGTCTAGAGAATATCTTTTAGAATTTGTTGGAGAGCTGGTTTGGTGGTGCTGAATTCTCTCAGCTTTTGCTTGTCTGTAAAGCTTTTGATTTCTCCTTCATATTTGAATGAGATCCTTGCTGGGTACAGTAATCTGGGCTGTAGGTTATTTTCTTTCATCACTTTAAGTATGTCTTGCCATTCCCTCCTGGCCTGAAGACTTTCTATTGAAAGGTCAGCTGTTATCCTTATGGGAATCCCCTTGTGTGTTATTTGTTGTTTTTCCCTTGCTGCTTTTAATATTTGTTCTTTGTGTTTGATCTTTGTTAATTTGATTAATATGTGTCTTGGGGTGTTTCGCCTTGGATTTATCCTATTTGGAACTCTCTGGGTTTCTTGGACTTGGGTGATTATTTCCTTCCCCATTTTAGGGAAGTTTTCAACTATTATCTCCTCAAGGATTTTCTCTTTCTTTTTGTCTTCTTCTTCTGGGACTCCTATAATTTGAATGTTGGAGCGTTTCATGTTGTCCTGGAGGTCTCTGAGATTGTCCTCATTTCTTTTAATTCATTGCAATGAAAAGAATAAAATACTTAGGAATATATCTACCCAAAGAAACCAAAGACCTATATATAGAAAACTATAAAACACTGATGAAAGAAATCAAAGAGGACACTAATAGATGGAGAAATATACCATGTTCATGGATTGGAAGAATCAATATAGTGAAAATGAGTATACTACCCAAAGCAATTTACAAATTCAATGCAATCCCTATCAAGCTACCAGCCATATTTTTCACAGAACTAGAACAAATAATTTCAAGATTTGTATGGAAATACAAAAAACCTCGAATTGCCAAAGCAATCTTGAGAAAGAAAAATGGAACTGGAGGAATCAACTTGCCTGACTTCAGGCTCTACTACAAAGCCACAGTCATCAAAACAGTATGGTACTGGCACAAAGACAGAAATATAGATCAATGGAACAAAATAGAAAGCCCAGAGATAAATCCACACACCTATGGACACCTTATCTTTGACAAAGGAGGCAAGAATATACAATGGAGTAAAGACAATCTCTTTAACAAGTGGTGCTGGGAAAACTGGTCAACCACTTGTAAAAGAATGAAACTAGATCACTTTCTAACACTGCACACGAAAATAAACTCAAAATGGATTAAAGATCTAAATGTAAGACCAGAAACTATAAAACTCCGAGAGGAGAATATAGGCAAAACACTCTCCGACATAAATCACAGCAGGATCCTATATGATCCACCTCCCAGAATTCTGGAAATAAAAGCAAAAATAAACAAATGGGATCTAATTAAAATTAAAAGCTTCTGCACAACAAAGGAAAATATAAACAAGGTGAAAAGACAGCCTTCTGAATGGGAGAAAATAATAGCAAATGAAACAACTGACAAACAACTAATCTCAAAAATATACAAGCAACTTATGCAACTCAATTCCAGAAAAATAAACGACCCAATCAAAAAATGGGCCAAAGAACTAAATAGACATTTCTCCAAAGAAGACATATGGATGGCTAACAAACACACGAAAAGATGCTCAACATCACTCATTATCAGAGAAATGCAAATCAAAACCACAATGAGGTACCACTTCACACCAGTCAGAATGGCTGCGATCCAAAAATCTGCAAGCAATAAATGCTGGAGAGGGTGTGGAGAAAAGGGAACCCTCCTACACTGTTGGTGGGAATGCAAGCTAGTACAACCACTATGGAAAACAGTGTGGAGATTCCTTAAAAAATTGCAAATAGAACTGCCATATGACCCAGCAATCCCACTGCTGGGCATACACACCGAGGAAACCAGAACTGAAAGAGACACATGTACCCCAATGTTCATTGCAGCACTGTTTATAATAGCCAGGACATGGAAACAACCTAGATGTCCATCAGCAGATGAATGGATAAGAAAGCTGTGGTACATATACACAATGGAGTATTACTCAGCTGTTAAAAAGAATACATTTGAATCAGTTCTGATGAGATGGATGAAACTGGAGCCGATTATACAGAGTGAAGTAAGCCAGAAAGAAAAACACCAATACAGTATACTAACACATATATATGGAATTTAGAAAGATGGCAATGATGACCCTGTATGCAAGACAGCAAAAAAGACACAGATGTGTGTAGTGGACTTTTGGACTCAGAGGGAGAGGGAGAGGGTGGGATGATTTGGGAGAATGGCATTGAAACATGTATACTATCATGTAAGAATCGAATCACCAGTCTGTGTCTGATGCAGGATACAGCATGCTTGGGGCTGGTGCACGGGGATGACCCAGAGGGATGTTGTGGGGAGGGAGGTGGGAGGGGGGTTCATGTTTGGGATCACATGTACACCCGTGGTGGATTCATGTCAATGTATGGCAAAACCAATACAGTATTATAAAGTAAAATAAAGTAAAAATAAAAAGTTTAAAAAAAAGAAAGACTATGTGGAATTTACACACCAGACTTTCATAAACTCTAAATGAGAATCTTAAATTGTAGGTTAATAAGGCCTTGCAGACATTAAGTTATGGGAAGTTAGGGATTATATTTACCAATTCTCTGAGTTCCTGAAACTTCTCATAATGCCTGTGACATAGCAGATGCTCCATGAATATTCACCAAAAGGATTAAAGCAGATGAAAAAGTATGAAATCCATGATTGTGACATAGTTTATATTTTCCAGAAATCAGTGCCGCCACCTCTGGAAAGCTCCTTTGCTCAATGGGCTGTATCAGTTCCTTCTCTGATGCGCTGGCCTCTTATGGCAGGGTACTCATCTGCCTGTCCTCACACTAGACTATAACCCCATGGACGCAGGAACCTTCTCAGTTGACTGGTATGTACACAGAGTGGGCCTCCACAGATGTCAAATAAATGAATGAATGATTGCTCTGTGCTTTGTAATATCATTCATTTCCGTGAATTCCAAGATCTAGCACAGTGTTTAGTACGTAACAGGTACTGAAAATTACTAATTTTGTGAAAGAATGGGTCAATAGCTTTCAGTCTTTAGAATCAATATGAACACAGATAGTTGGAGCTAGACCTCTGGAGCATGGGTCTGTCATCCCTCACAACTAGAACAAGATTAAGACCTTCAGACATCCTAAATACTGGGCTTGCCTGGTGGTTCAGTGGTTGCAAATCCATCTGCCCACGCAGGGGACACAATTCATTCCCAGCTCTGGGAAGATCCCACATGCTGCGGAGCAGCTAAACTCAAGCACCACGACTTCTGAAGCCCACTGCCCTGGACCCCGTGTTCCACAACAAGAGAAGCCCGCGCTGCAGCTAGAGAAAGCCTACACACAGAAACGAAGGCCCAGCAGAGCCAAAAGTGAACAGGTAAGGCTTTAACATAAGAAATCCTGAACACTGGAAGGACTGTACAATTTAAAATGAAAATAAAACCTAAATGAACAGTGGGAAAAAACTTGTTTCTGGAATGTCAGATTGTGAAGTCCATCAGAGGTGGAGGTGTCCTCCCCGTGGGGACCTGCAGTTCAAGAACAAGCTGTTGTTTCTATGATTCCTCCTACAGCCACAGGGGCTTGGCCGAGGTCTCACCTCTCGCCAGCAGGAGAGCCAGCTCAGGCCAGCGGTCTTGCCTTCTCCGGGCACCCCGGCCTCGCTTCGCATCGCCGGGTATTTCTGGACACGCATCTGGGATGGCGATTCGTGCCGATAGTTCCTGCGTCGCCTTCCCAGAAAGCTAGAGCTGATCAAAGCAAGGCGAACGTGGACAGGCTGACAGTCTGGGTCTGAGAAGGGCCCCCAAAAGCTCACAGATGGTGAAAGGCCCCTCCTGGTCACCTGTGTGGAAAGAGCTGCCTGCTGCCCTGACATTAGCTCAGTGGCTGGGGAATCAATCAGCTCGGAAAGGCGCGGAGTGCTGCCTTCCATGGTGGGAGAAAGAGAGCGCGTCTTCATCTCCAAAAGCTACAGAGGCTTGGAGCTGGAGGGGCTTTCAAAAGAAGGTGGATGTTACACAACAGGAGATAAAAGGGGCCTTGAAACCATCTGTGAGGGGTAGCTGGGCATGGCGGGCGGCGACAGAAAGGACGTTCTTACAACAGTGTAGTACTCAACCTTAATTTATTAACTTAGAACAAACCATGGACCTTGAGATAAAAGCTAAAACTTTTCATAAGAACACATAGGAACAAATCTTCAAGACCTTAGGCTAGGCAGAGATCTTCCAGGATGCAAAGTGCACATATCATAAAAGAAAAACAAACTGGATTCAAAATTGAGTAATGCACTGCTGTATTGTGCTGCTTGGACGCAGTGTCAAGCTGGGCCTCAGCCCCGCGGTTCTTCTGGAACAAAGATGGAAGGCAAACTGTGTAAGTTTGGTTTCTGGTTCTTTAAATTAGAATACTAACTGTGTTACTGACACTTAGGAGAGGATGCTTTTGCGTTTGGGGGGCTGTCTTCCATGTGGGATGGTAGCAGCCTCCTGGCTTCTATTAGGCGCTCTCGGCATCATCCCCACCCCAGTCACGAGAGCCCAAACTGTCTCCAGGTCCTGCCAGAGGTCCTCAGCGCAGGGATGGGCTCTGCAAGATCACCCCCAGTTGAGAACTACTTTCTGTTCAGTTGTTAAGTCACGTCCGACTCTTTGCAACCCATGGACTGTAGAATGCCAGGCTCCTCTGCCCTCCACTGTCTCCCAGAGTTTGCTCAAATTCAGGTCCACTGAGTCAGTGATGCTGTCTAACCACCGCATCCTCTGTCGCCCTCTTCTCCTCCTGCCTTCAGTCTTTCCCAGCATCAGGGTCTCTTCCAATGAGCCGGCTGTTCGCATCAAGTGGCCAAAGTATTGGAACTTCAGCTTCAGCATCAGTCCTTCCAATGAATATTCAGGGCTGATTTCCTTTAGGATGGACTGGTTGGATCTCCCTGCTGTCCAAAGGCCTCAGTAGAGTCTTATCCAGTACCACAATTCAAAAGCATCAATCTGAGACTACTACTTTAAATTAACTGATACTATTTATGGTAAATGAAACACTCAGAAAACTCCAACATTGTCTATCATCGTTAGTACCTCATGTGTGGGGCTAGAATAAACTGTCTCCTTTTCCTGTACATGGACATGGAGGAGAACAGAGAAAAAAAGATGGCCTCAGTGTGATTCTCACAAAGAGAACAATGTAACACAAAAAGAAGAGAGGAAGGAAGAGAAAAGAAAGAAAGGAAAGAAGGAAGAAAGACCCTACACAGAGGACGCAGTTAAAATGCAGCTGACCTGTCAACTGCCAAGGGCGATAATAACTAAGAGGTGAACTTCGTTTGTTATGGGAAGATCTCAAAGATTAGCAATTAACCAATACTGTCCATCCAAATCACTGAGTCACCCTTTGAGTGGAAAGTGCAAAAGAGAAAAGGTTCTTAGTAACATGTAACGCTGGCTTTGGGCTGGGAAGCCTTGACCCTGGGCCTGTTCGGTTGGGGCACACGTCCTCTCCCTAGGAGACACCTCCTGCATGTTCCCAGGTCTGCCTGAGAGAGCTGGCCAGGCTGGTCTCCCACCAAGCAGGGACCCAGGGCCCAGGCACATGTGTGCTTGGAGCGGGGTGCAGAGCTGGTGTGCCAGGGCGTGCGTCGGCTCCTGCAGCCAGCCACGTCCTGAGCAGCAGCCGGCTTTTGTAGGTGGCTCTGTGGTTTCAGAGGGCTTCTCGGGTGGCACTGGTGGTAAAGAGCCCATGCCAGTGCATAAGAGGCATACGAGGCGCGGGCTTGATCCCCGGGCCCAGAAGATCCCCTGAAGGAGGAAAGGCAGCCACTCCACTATTCCCGCCTGGAGAATCCCAGGGACAGAGGAGTCTAGCGAGTTATGGTCCACAGGGTGGCAAAGAGTCAGGCACAACGGAAGGGACTTAACATAGCCGCAGAGAATGTCCAATTTTCTCCATTTGGAAAATGGCCCTAGTATTTGTGGAAACAATTTTTCTGCTGCGGGGAAATTGAAGAAATAGATTGTAGTCTATTCATAGACCACTTTCCTGGAGATTAAATGAATGGACCAGACCTACAGGCGTCAACCTGGGTAGCTTTTCAAAGCTTCCTTGTGCTACAGAAGACAGACTACAAACACACAGTTCAAGGGGTAATATCATGTGCATTTCGCAAACACACAAAACAGAATCGGGCACTGTTTGTGGATGTATATTTCATACGTAGTAAAAGCAAAAACAAAGTACATGTAAATATTAAGCACAAAAAGATTGTCTTGTTTCTGAAGGAGAGATGAAGAGGAACTTATGAAGAAATGGGTCTCCTGGAGAGTAAACAATGCTTATTGAGAGGAAGAGTGAAGCGGAGAATGCACGGCGCAACATGCTAAGATGTGGGAATCTGGATGATATTTACATAGATTTCTGCTGTTTCTTTTCTTTTTGGTTAACTTGCACTCTTTAAAAAAGAGTAAGATTGGGAACAACTGGACATCCATATTAAAAAGAAAACTCCAGACACAGACCTTATACCCATCACAAAAATTAGCTAAAAATGAATCACAAAGTTAAATGGAAAACTCAGAACAGGAGAAAATCTAGGCGACTTTGGGTTTGGCAATTACTTTTTTTTTCTTGGCAACGACTTTTTCGGTGTAACACCAAGGCGTGATCCGAGAACGAAACAATTAACAAACTGGGCGTCGTCAGAGTGAAGAGCTCTGGCTCTAAGAAAGGCCCCGACAGAGAGGATACCTGTAAAAGATGCGTCTGATAAGAGAGCTAAGTGTTGGCAACAGAAAAATAAACAGCCTAGTGAATCAATGGTCCAAAGACCTTGACAGACTCCTCACCGAAGAGGACAGACGGTTGGCAAATAAGCACGTGAACACAGTCCACAGTGCACGTCCCCGGGGAAGAGCCAGTGGAAGCAGCACTACAGGCCTACTGGAAGGGCACTGCCTCCCCCATGCTGGCGAGGATGCGGGGCCCAGAGGCTCCCACTCAGGGCTGAGCGGGCGCGAAGGGCTGCAGCCGCTTTGGAGGACAATTTGCTGTCAGAAATCCCGGGACTCCCGGGTCGGAGAGAATCCTGGGTTAGTACCAACAGCAGCAGCAGTGGCCGGCATGTCAGGAAGTCCCAGTACCACACCTCGTCTTGCTTCCTTGGCCAAATTTCCACACAACGCTCTGTGACAGCGGTCACTTGATTTGCTTCTAATCTTGGTGATGATGCCCAACTGTTTCAGCACTGAGTCTGATATTGCTTCTTTGTCTTATTAACCTCCTTTTAATTTATTTCTATTATTACAATGACAATGATAAATTTTACCAAATGTCCTTTATTCTTCAGTTTAGTTTAGTTCAGTTCAGTCGCTCAGTCGTGTCCAACTCTCTGCGACCCATGAATCGCAGCACGCCAGGCCTCCCTGTCCATCACCAACTCCTGGAGTTCACTCTGACTCACGTCCATCAAGTCCGTGATGCCATCCAGCCATCTCATCCTCAGTCATCCCCTTCTCCTCCTGCCCCCAATCCCTCCTAGCATCAGAATCTTTTCCAATGAGTCAACGCTTCCCATGAGGTGGCCAAAGTACTGGAGTTTCAGCTTTAGCATCAGTCCTTCCAAAGGACACCCAGGGTTGATCTTCTTCAGAATGGACTGGTTGGATCTCCTTGCAGTCCAAGGGACTCTCAAGAGTCTTCACCAACACCACAGTTCAAAAGCATCAATTCTTCGGCACTCGGCCTTCTTCACAGTCCAACTCTCACATCCATACATGACCACAGGAAAAACCATAGCCTTGACTAGACGGACCTTAGTCAGCAAAGTAATGTCTCTGCTTTTGAATATGCTGTCTAGGTTGGTCATAACTTTCCTTCCAAGGAGTAAGCGTCTTTTAATTTCATGGCTGCAGTCACCATCTGCAGTGATTCTGGAGCCCCCCAAAATAAAGTCTGACACTGTTTCCACTGTTTCCCCATCTATTTCCCATGAAGTGATGGGACCGGATGCCATGATCTTCGTTTTCTGAATGTTGAGCTTTAAGCCAACTTTTCCACTCTCCTCTTTCACTTTCATCAAGAGGCTTTTTAGTTCCTCCTCACTTTCTGCCATAAGGGTGCTGTCATCTGCAGATCTGAGGTTACTGATGTTTCTCCCGGCTTAGTTATGTTTTTCCTTTCATCTCTCACTCTGCTCTGTGCTGACACACTTTCTTTCTAAGGATGTGCCATCATTGTAAACAGAGTCTCTCCAGCTGGCCCTAGCTAGTGGACAATATTCTTTTCTTTTGTGTTTTTTCCCCATAATTTTTCTAGCAGAGACTCCTAATTCCTCACCTGTGGATGGAGTCTGTAATGTCTCCAGCTATAAAAGTGGTTTCCTCTATTCTTGTGGTTTTTCATTTGCTCAGTCAGTTCTGACTCTTTGTGACCCCATGGACTGCAGCACACCAGGCTTCCCTGTCCTTCACCATCTCCTCGATTTTGCTCAAACTCACGTCCATCGAGTTGGTGATGCCATCCAACCATCTCGCGCTCTGTCTCCCTCTTCCCCTCCCACCTTTAGTCTTTCCCAGCATCAGAGTCTTTTCCGATGAGTGGCTCTTTGCATCTAGTGACAAAAGTACTGGAGTGTCAGCTCCAGCATCAGTCCTTCCAGTGAATATTCCAGGTTGACTTCCTCTAGGATTGACTGGTTGGATCTCCTTGCAGTCCAAGGGACTCTCAAGAGTCTTCTCCAGCACCACAGTTCGAAAGCATCGATTCTTCAGCACTCAGCTTTCTTTGTAGTCCAACTCTTACATCTGTACAAGACTCCTGGAAAAAACCATAGTTTTGACTGTATAGACATTTGTAGCCAAAGTAATGTCTCTGTTTTTAATGTGCTATCTAGGTTTGCCATTGCTTCTCTTCCCAGGAGCAAGGGTCCCTTAATTTCATGGCTGCAGTCACTGTTCTCAGTGATTTTGGAGCCCAAGAAAATAAAGTCAGCCAGTGTTTCCACTGTTTCCCCATCTGTTTGCCATGAATTGATGGGACCAGTGCCATGATCTTAGTTTTTTGAATGTTGAGTTTTAAGCCAACTTTTTCACTCTCTTCTTTCACTTTCCTCAAGAGGGTCTTTATTCTTCTTCACTTTCTGCCATAAGGGCGATGTCATCTGCATATCTGAGGTTATTGATATTTCTCCCAGCAATCTTGATTCCAGCTTCTGCTTCATCCAGTCTGGCATTTCACATGATGTCCTCTGCAATGAAGTTAAATAAGCATATGAATATTATACAGCCTTGATGTACTTCTTTCCCAATTTTGAACCAGTCTGTTGTTCCATGTATGGTTCTAACTGTTGCCTTTTGGTCTGCAAACAGGTTTCTCAGGAGGCAGGTCAGGTGGTATTCCCATCTCTTTAAGAATTTTCCACAGTTTGTTGTGATCCACACAGTCAAAGGTGTTAGCGTAGTCAAGGAAGCAGAAATAAAATTTGGAATTTGGAATTTTCTAGCTTTTTCTATGATCCAGCGGATGTTGAGAGTTTGGTCTCTGGTTCCTCTGCCTTCTCTAAATCCAGCTTGAACATCTAGACATTTTCAGTTCACATACTGTTGAAACCTAGGTTGAAGGATTTTGAGCATTACTTTGCTAGCATGTGAAATGAGTGCAACTGTGTGATAGCTTGAACATTCTTTGGCATTAACCTTCTTTGAGATTGGGATAAAAATTGACCTTTTCCAGTCCTGTGGCCACTGCTGAGTTTTCCAAGTTTTCTGGCATATTGAGTGCAGCACTTTCACAGCATCATCTTTCAGGATTTGAAACAGCTCAACTGGAATCCCATCACCTCTGCTAGCTTTGTCCCTAGGGCTGCTTCCTGAGGCCCACCTGACTTCACGTCCCAGGGTGTCTGGCTCTGGGTGAGAGATCGCACCATCTGGTTAGCCAGGACATCAAGGTCGTTTCGGGCTGTCCTTCTGTGTAGTCTTCCATCTCTTCTTGATTTTTTCTGCTTCTGTTGGGTCCATACTGTCTTTATCCTTTTTGAACCATCTTTGCATGAAACGTTTCATTTGTATCTCAAATTTTCTTGAAGAGCTCTCTAGTCTTTCCCATTCGATTGTTTCCCCCTATTTCTTTTCATTGCTCACTTAGGAAGGCTTTCTTATCTCTCCTTCCCATTCGTTGGAACTCTGCATTCAGTTAGTTAGTCTTTCCTTTTCTCCCTTGCCTTTTATCTCTGTTCTTTTCACAGCTATCTGTAAGGCCTCCTAAGACGGCCACTTTGCCTTTTTGCACTTCTTTTCCCTGGGGTGGCTTCGACCCCCACCTCCTGTACAATGTTGTGAGCCTCTGTCCATAGTTCTTCAGGCTCTGTGTCTGTCGGATCGAATCCCTGAATCTGTTTCTCACATCCTGTTTATAATCATAAGGGGCTTGACTTAAGTCATACCTGCATGGCCTGGTGGCTTCCCCTATGCTCTTCAATTTAAGTCTGAATTAGTAGTAAGCAGCTCGTGGTCTGAGCCGCGGTCTGCTTCCGGTCTTCTACATCACTGGCTACAAAGACTAAAATCAGTTCAATTCCTCATCTTAATGTATCTGTTTACACATATCAGTCAATTAATTAGTTTAAGAGTTATTGTAACACTAACACTTTTTAACATTCTTCAAATCAACCTTACTTTATCGTATCAAATTTATCTTGTCTAGCAATGGACAGAATTGACTAATATTTTATTTCTATATCAATATTAATATGTGAGATTGATACCTTTTAGCTTCTCATATAAAGCTTTGTTAAGTTTTGATTTCAAAGTCATGCTTCATAAAATTAACTAGAAATATTTTATTATTTTACTCTGCTCTAGAGCAGACTGCAGAGCAGTGGGGATTGGGGCAAATCAGTCACAAGGGCCTCTCGAGGCGCGTCCATGTAGCAACGGTTTTACCACTCATTGCTTTCCTTTTCGTTTTTTTATGATTTTTTTCCTTGAATAAATTCCAAGAACTTACATTTTCTGACAATATTATCCATTTAACTGAGTTTTCCATTCCTTAATATAGAGAAAGGACTGTGTAAAGTCCAGAGAGCCTCTTGATGAAAGTGAAAGAGGAGAGTGACAAAGCTGGCTTAAAACTCAACATTCAACAAACTAAGATCACATCATCCAGTCCTCACTTCATGGCAAATAGATCGAGAGAAAATGGAAACAGTGACAGACTTTATCTGGGGGGGCTCTAAAATCACTGCAGACAGTGACTGCAGCCATGAAACTAAAAGATGCTTGCTCCTTGGAAGAAACACTATGACCAACCTAGACAGCATATTAAAAAGCAGAGACACCACTTTGCTGACAAAGGTCCGTCTAGTCAAAGCTATGGTTTTTCCAGTGCTTATGTACGGCTGTGAGAGTTGGACTATAAAGAAAGCTGAGTGCCGAAGAATTGATGCTTTTGAACTGTGGTGTTGGAGAAGACTCTTGAGAGTCCCTTGGACTGCAAGGAGATCCAACCAGTCTATCCTAAAGGAGATCAGTCCTGAATATTCATTGGAAGGACTGATGCTGAAGCTGAAACTCCAATACTTTGGCCACCTGATGTGAAGAACTGACTCATTGGAAAAGATCCTGATGCTGGGAAAGATTGAAGGTGGGTGGAGAAGGGGACGACAGAGGATGAGATGGTTGGATGGCATCACCGACTCAGTGGACATGAGTTTGAGCAAACTCTGGGAGACGGTGAAGGACAGGCAATCCTGGCATGCTGCAGTCCTTGGGGCTGTAAACAGTCGGATGTGACTGAGCAACTAAACTAATTAGAACCAAAGCAACTGAACAGTGACAACCACCAGGTATTTTTGCTTTGCAGGCCACACTGTCTCCATCATAATTATTCGGCTCAGTAGTCATAATGTACAAACAGTGACAGATTTGAACATAGCTGTGTTCCAAGAGAACTTTCTTCACAAAAACAAGCATCAGACAGGGTTTGTATACCTGTGAGTTTCAAGAGAGATGGTAGAGATCTCTGTACCTGTTTCCCCGTGTCATTCTTACTCAGAAATCCCTAAACTGCCACCTATTAACCTCCCCCAGATGTTTTTCTAGCTCAAGCACGAGTAGGTCTCTTTATTTCCCGGTCTCGCCCTCCCCATCTCTTGTCCTCAAAGCCTGTGTCCTCCACGCGACTGAGCACATCAAGCGTTGGTCTGGTTCACTTCCCCTGGTCCTCTCTTCCGCACCCTGACTCGCCTTTGAACTGCTTTGATTCCCTCACAGAATCGTCTAAGTCGGCTTTGGCAGACAGTCTCTTTCCCACCTCTCTGTGCGGTGCCCATGGACATTAAAACAGGACTTCTAAAGGCACACATCTGAAAGGAAATGTTCTTTTGCCAGAGAATAATAAACCGTACTCTCCGCCATGCATCCAGCTCAATGTCAGGGCAAGTTCTAGAGGAGGAATGGAGGGCAGAAAGAAACAGGGGGAAGAAGAGGACGGAATGAGCAGTCTTCCTTGTCGCCTCCGTTTAGCTCCGTGTGTGCTCAGCCGCTCAGTCGTGCCCGACTCTTTGCGGCCCCGTGGACCTTCGCCTGCTTGGCTCCTCTGTCCATGGGATTCTCCAGGCAAAAATTCCGGAGTGCGTTGCCATTTCCTTCTCCGGGGATCTTCCCAACCCGGGGATCAAACCCATGTGTCTTGCGACTCCTGCCCTGGTAGACAGGTTCTTTACCACGATGCCTCCCAGGAAGCCCTAGGTACCCACTTTCCTCTCACTTATAAGAGCCCAGGAAGGAAAGTGTTGAGGAGAGCTGCGGTCATCAATCCCGTGAGAGGAAAAAGCAGCAGGAGGCTCCCGGTGAGCAGGGAGAGTCCGTCCACGGCAGAGCCGCCCCTGCAGCCGGCGCCTTCTCCGGGGGCAGCTGAGGACGCGCTCTCCGCTCAGGCTGCCTTCGGTGCTGACCTGGAGCTCACGGTGCGGCAGCAGCGGTTCAGGGAAGCCCGACGCTCAGTTCTGAACGGGCTCGGCCCTCAGCAACAGGCCAGCTGCTGACAGCTACCGCTTGACCTTTGGAGAGAGGAAGGGGCTGGAAGACGCTCGAGCCTGTGTTCATCAGAAGCCTGGAGAAGGCAGAGGCAGCGGTGACCACACAGGGGCGGTGCCAGCAGTCAGGGAGAGTCCACGGCGCAGGGAAAGGCCTCTCAGGTCCGGAGAGAAGGCGCACGCTCTTGCTCCGGAGACGGCCGTGGCCAGGGGCCAGGATGAAGAAAACATGAGCCTTCACCTGCAGTCAAGGCACTTCCGTTTCCAAGTACAGTTGCTGAAACGGAGTTCTTCTATTTAACTTGAGAAGTAATTTTTCTTTTTTAAAAAAATTGCAATGATTTCTAATTGCATTTAATTCCCTATCTGAATATCCGACCAGCTGTCCAGTATTTGACAACCCACACCCTCTGTGAATGGTCCTGCTCAGTCCTCATGCTTATCCTAAAGGGCCTGCTCATTCCAGTTCTGTGTCCCACGAATTCTCCATCTCTCTGCCCCACATCTATATCCGACTGCCCCCGTCCCTCTGCCCCACGTGTCTATCAAGTGCCCCATCTCTGCCCCACGTCTATATCCAAGTGCCCCCGTCTCTGCCCCCACGTGTATATCGAGTGCCCCCGTCTCTGCCCCACATGTATATCCGAGTGCCCCAGTCTCTCTGCCCCACGTGTATATCAAGTGCCCCCGTCTCTGCCCCCACGTGTATATCCAAGTGCCCCGGTCTCTGCCCCACGTCTATATCAAGTGCCCCCGTCTCTGCCCCACGTGTATATCCAAGTACCCCTGACTCTGCCCCACGTGTATATCGAGTGCCCCCATCTCTGCCCCATGTATATATCCAAGTACCCCTGACTCTCTGCCCCACGTGTATATTGAGTGCCCCCGTCTCTGCCCCACGTCTATATCCAAGTGCCCCTGACTCTCTGCCCCACGTGTATATCGAGTGCCCCCATCTCTGCCCCATGTGTATATCCAAGTACCCCTGACTCTCTGCCCCACGTGTATATCAAGTGCCCCCATCTCTGCCCCATGTGTATATCCAAGTACCCCTGACTCTCTGCCCCACGTGTATATCGAGTGCCCCCATCTCTGCCCCATGTGTATATCGAGTGCCCCCATCTCTCTGCCCCACGTCTATATCCAAGTACCCCTGACTCTCTGCCCCACGTGTATATCCAAGTGCCCCCGTCTCTGCCCCACGTGTATATCGAGTGCCCCCATCTCTCTGCCCCACGTGTATATCAAGTGCCCCCATCTCTGCCCCACGTGTATATCCAAGTACCCCTGACTCTCTGCCCCATGTGTATATCGAGTGCCCCCATCTCTCTGCCCCACGTCTATATCCAAGTACCCCTGACTCTCTGCCCCACGTGTATATCCAAGTACCCCTGACTCTGCCCCACGTGTATATCGAGTGCCCCCATGTCTGCCCCACGTCTATATCGAGTGCCCCCACCTCTGCCCCACGTCTACACCGAGTGCCCCCGTCTCTGCCCCACGTCTACACCGAGTGCCCCCGTCTCTCTCGCTCCCCTCCCCCATGGCTCCCAACCACTCGGCACCTGCAGCTATTGACCCTGCACTTCACCCTCAGCTACCTTGCAATTACATGAGACTCTTGACATGACCCCTGCACATAATATATTGATAATTATTTTATGTAGTCTTCTCCACTCTCATTTTTTCTCAGAGGTCTTCCAAGCTCCCCTTCTGATTGGAATACTAACTTCTTAAAATTAAATTGCTCACAATGGGAACTATCTTTGCCTATGAAAACTTTCTTCAGTAGAATGCAGTCACCACACTTTAGGTCTCAGACTTTACAGCTGGACTTTCTTTGGGCAAATCTGAGATATAGTTAGAGCTGGCTCCTCATCTGACTTTGACCTTTGGGATTTTCATGTGGCCCCTGTTACTGTTACCTTAATACCTACCCTTGCCAGGTTCTGACCTTCCACAGGTAAGTCTTAATCAGAACTTAGTATTCAGTGTTCCATTTTCTAAGGCTCCGTTGGGGCATTTTCTTCTAAAATCCCTTATATGGTGCCATGGTTCAAAACAGAAATGCTGACGACCTGGGTTATCGTACGAATTCTATCACATTCTGCACGTCCTAGGAGGGAAATCTCTTTTTTGTTTCTGCAAATGGAGATGATTAAAAAAAAAAAACCCACGTGAAGTTGTCATATAAATAAATTACAACTCTTGGCATACAGACATTATCCTAAAAGATTTAAAAGGGGAATGTGGCAATTAAAGAATTACGTGTGGAAATTTTGGCATTGTAAAGAGAAATTTAAACTAAAAATGAGTCTCAACCCACTGGTGAAATTTAACCCAAGCTAACAAACTCGTCATGCTGATGAGGGTTCTGAGAACGGGAGGCTTCTAACTGAAACCTTGATCATTGTTTCAACAACACAAGGTGTTTCAGCATAACAGAGAGACTCTCTGTGGAGTGAGAGGGCATCGCAGCTCAAGCGCGAGGGTCGCCGGCGGCGGGTCTGCCGTGTCTGCTCAGACCATCGGCTTCTAGCAGGACGCATTTTCATGGTCCCCTGGCCACGTTTTTCAGAGTATCCTCCTCTCTTTGTTCCAGACCTTAACACTCACATTCATGGGTTGGTCCTACGTCTAAGTCATCCCCACTGGCTTCCTTCAATCTGCTATACAATGCCATGATGCGTGATGAGGATTCAGACGGTGTTCCTGCCTCGGAAACAAGTTTATCTGTACCATTTTCCTAGATTCCATAAACACGCATCAATACACAATATTTGTTTTTCTCTTTCTGACTTACTTCACTTGCTATGACTGACTCTAGGTCCATCCACATCTCTGCAAATGGCTGACATACACACACTACCGTGTATAAAGTAGAGAGCTGGTGGGAACCTGCCGGAACCCACAGGAAGCTCAGCTCAGGGTTTTGTGATGACCCAGAGGGCAGATTGGGAGAGAGGCTCGGGTGGGAGGGATATATGTCTACACACAGCTCATTCCCTTCTCTGCAGAGAAGAAACTAACACACTGTACAGAAATCATACTGCAAGTAAAGCAAACAGTTCTGAAAAACAAGCATTCAGACTCAGGCAGGTCTGCATTTGGACCATTGTTCTCCCAAAGGTTTACCTGCCGCAGGGTCACCTGTGATGGAGCAAGAGGCTTCACCGTTTGAAGCTTCCTGTCCTGCTCAGTGTGGACACAAGACTCCTCTACCCCCCAGGTCAGTGTGAGGGGTAACGCCACAGGATGTGTGGTCTTCCCTGCTGGTTCAGGCAGTAAAGAACCTGCCTGCAATGCAGAACACCAGAGTTCGATCCCTGGCTCGGGAAGATTCCCGGAGAAGGGACTGGCAAAACACTCCAGTACTGCATGGGCAGAGGAGCGTGGCGGGCTATAGCCCACGCGTTGCCGAGGAGTCGGACATGACTAAGTGGCTAAGACTTGCACTTCTCCCCAGTTAGCATCTACGGTGTGCTCAATAAAAAGGAGCCAGAAACTCCATTAGCTGCTTAAGATGTTTAATTAAAAAAAAATTTTGGTGTTGAATTTCTTTAAGGCAACATCTCATTTAAAAGTGAGCATTTCTGGTGTAAAAGGACACTTTCAGCACTTCTCTCCCGTCCACCGTGACCGGGGCACCACGCTCCCTGTTTAGTCAGTACTTTGTCATCATGATTTAGTAGCAGACTAGCCTCATCTTTCTAACACTCAAGAAATTAGAGACAATTGAGGCTGACAACACACACGCCGTGTGACCAGAAATGAAGATCTGCGGAAATATCGGTCGCTTCCAGGAGCAGGAGGGAAGGCGAGGGCTTGAGGCAGATGGAGGCGGTGGAGAGGAGCAAGGTACGCCCTCCGGAGCTTGATTCTTTCAAAAGAGCATTTCTTCCCCGGATTTGATGTAGTTTCCCAGTCTCAGGAACATGAGACCCCCGTGATCATGCTGATGTTCGTTTTTACTGTCTCCATTAATCATATTAACTGGATAATTGCTGAGTGCAGAGGCTATGGACCTAGAATCATCTGATCCATGAAATCAGCCGCACCCATAATTCAGCTAATAAAATCACACAAGTGGAGAGAAAACAGTTCCGTTAATTTGTCTCTGTGAATCCCACATCTTGGCTTCAATTTGCATCGCATTCAGCAGCACTTTTCAAATGCAAGTACACATCCTCAGGGGGTTGTGTGCTAAGGAAATGGGAAGTCAGAGGATAAACATGGCGTATTAATTACTTCATTCTTTCATTCACTCAACAAACATTTACCAAGTGTTTACCCCATGCCAGGTGCTGCCCAGGCCCCGGAGATTCAGCAAGGAAAAATGAGCTGCAACTCCAGTTCTCTTCGGTGTTTATTGAATAGTGCAGTGAAGCAGATCGAACAGCGATGATCACACAGGTCTGGCCGCAGCGTGGAGGTACTTGAAGACTCGGTGGAAAGGTCAGTGAAGTGGGAATAAACTCAAGTGTTTTTACAACTCTTAAAATGGAATATTTATTTATTTATTTGGCTGTGCTGGGTCTTAGTTGGGCTACCCTGGTGGCTCAGATGGTAAAGCCTCTGCCTGCAGCGCAGGACACCTGCGTTCGATCCCTGGGTCGGGAAGATCCCCTGGAGAGGGAATGGCAGCCCCCTCCAGTATTCCTTCTGGGAGAGCTCTATGGACAGAGGGCGGGCCCCCAGCGTCCACGGGGTTGCAAAGAGTCGGACACACTGGGTCTTAGTTACAGCGTGTGGGATCAGGTCCGCAGCCGAGGATGGATCCCGGCCCCTCCTCTGGGAGCGCAGTCTTCGCCGCTGGGCCGCCCGCGCAGTGCCGACAGTTTGTTCACAGTAAGCGGCGCACACTGTTCTCTGTGGCGCCCTCTGGATCTAAATCCTGCCCGCCCTCTGATCGCGGAGGATAAGAGGCCCGTGCAGACTCCCTGATGGGAGGGACTGGCTGTGGGACAATTGGGTCTTGCTCTGGGGGGTAAGGCCACGCTCAGTAAACCTTGAATCCAGTTTTCTGCCAATGGGCGGGGCCGAGTTCGCCCCCTGCAGTTTGGCCTAGGCCAGACGAAGGTAGGGTGCGGGCTGTCTCCCCCCAAAGGACTTAGCAGCTCTCTGTGCCTCCCAGGAAGGCAGCTGTCAGCGTCCCTGACCCCAAGGCAGGCTGCTGGCAACCCGGGCACCCACCGGAGACTCCCAAACACTCACGGGCAGGTCTAGCTCAGCCTTGTGGGCCCACTGCTCCCTCCTCCTGGTCCTGGTGAGCACAGGCTTTGTTTGTGCCTCCAAGAGTCTCCGTTGCCCCTGTTCTGCGGATGTTCTGTAACGAAACCCCGCAGACCTGGAAAGTCGGATTCCCTGGGGATTCTCAGTCCCTTTGCGGGACCCCCAGTTTGGGAATCTGTTGTGGGGCTGAGAACTTTTGCAAGTGTGAGAACTTCTTTGGCATAATGGTTCTCCAGTCTGTATGCTGCGCACCTGGGGTCTGCAGTGGGGCTACTGCGATCTCCCCCGGGAGGGGAGGCCACACTCAGCCTGCAGGACTGCTGCTGCAGGAGCCTGTGTCCCTTCTCAGGCTGCCGCTGACCCCACAGGAGACCTGCAAATGGTCACAGGCGGGCCTGGCCCAGTCTGTTGTGGGGGCCTCTCGTTCTTCTCCTGGGTCCTGATGTGCATAAAGGTTTGTCTATGCCCTCCAAGCATCTGGAGAGCCAAAAGCAAACAGAAACTAAAGAAGAGAGTGAAAAAGCTAGCTTAGAGCTCAACATTCAAAACACTGAGATCATGGCATCCGGTCCCATCACTTCACGGCAAATAGATGGGGAAACAGTGAAGCAGTGGCATATTTTATTTTCTTAGGCTCCAAAATCAATGTGGACGGTGCTTGCAGCCATGAGATTAAAATACGCTTGCTCCTTGGAAGAAGAGCTATGACAAACCTAGACAGCATATTAAAAAGTAGGGACATCCCTTTGCTGACAAAGGTCCATCTAAATCAAAGCTATGGTTTTTCCAGTAGTCATATGAAGATGTGAGAGTTGGACTATAAAGAAAGCTGAGTGCCAAAGAATTGATGCTTTCAAACTGTGGTACTGGAGAAGACTCTTGAGAGTCCCTTGGGCAGGAAAGAGATCCAACCAGTCCATCCTAAAGGAAAGCAGTCCTGAATATTCATTGGAAGGACTGATGCTGAAGCTGAAATTCCAATACTTTGGCCACCTGATGCAAAGAGCTGATTCTTTGGAAAAGACCCTGATGCTGGGCAAGATTGAAGGCGGGAGGTGAAGGGGATGACAGAGGATCAGATCATTGGATGACATCACCGACTCAATGGACTTGAGTCTGGGCAAACTCTGGGAGATAGTGAAGGACAGGAAATTCTGGTGTGTTGCAGTCCATGGGGTCACAAAGAGTCAGACCCTACTGAGAGGCTGATCAACAAAAATACGTGAATTACTTTTCCCAGCTTTATTGAGGTGCAATTGACAAATAAAATATCTACATTTAAAGTGTATATGTAACTTACTTTTTAAAGTAAAACATCACTTCAGTCTATTCCCCTTTCAGATATACGGGTTTGCTCTTCTCCGTCCTTAGAGTCTTGTTAGTGGAAATGTTTGAAAAGTAGTGAAATATTCAAAGCTAAATAATGTTTGGGAAGAGTACTTAAGGCTGGATTGATTGTGTTACCGACTCCAAGCTTACTCTGCTCTCCCCACAACAGGTCCAGAGGCGGCATTGAGGTAAGGAATACAACTTGAGACCGAAAAGATGGCAGACTAGTTCTCAAAATAAAAGTAAGGGGGATCTGGCATCTTATGGGGTCTGGATGTCAAGTTCTTTTACAGATCAGAGATGGGGGAGGTGAGGAAACAAAGTAAAAAGGTCTTGGAATGGCATCTCCTGGAATGGCAAGCCTCAGGCAGGGGGATGTGTTAATCCATTTCTTCCTGCTATTAACAGGTGGGCTGGGTTCTGAACAAAGAGGAGTTAGCTTAGCAGTCAGGCAGAAGGGCAGGATTCTCTGAGGCAGGCCTTTATGTGTGATTACAATAACAAAAGCAACGGAAAGAAAGTCAAAGAAACAGTTCCAACAAGGAGTCAGAATTGATTTCTCTCTGCAACAGTTACACCTTCAGGAGCTTATTTTTTGTGAAACTGTCCTGGGCCACCTCTACAGAAGGTGACAGCAGAAAGGGCCGTGGTCTTGGCTTGAACAGCCGCCTCCCGCGTGAGCATCTCGCCTGGCAGCTGGTGCCGTCATAAAGAGCACCTCTCGGCCATTTGCAAAATACACGGGGGTTTGCTGTCATAGTTGCTGTTGCTCTGTCCCTGGTTTTCCCGAAGTCTACATAGGGGTAGGATTCGGTGTTGTCCACACATATATCTGAGTGGCTTCCCAGGTGGTGCTAGTGGTAAAGAGCCCGCCTGCCAACGCAGGAGACATAGAGACATGCCTTCCATCCCGGGGTCGGGAGGATCCCCTGGAGGAGGGCCTGGCAGCCACTCTAGAACTCTTGCCTGGGAAATCCCAAGGACAGAGGAGCCTGGTGGGCTGCAGTCCGTGGGGTCACATGGAGCCAGACACGACTGAGCAACTCGGCATGCGTCATGCGTGCATATATCTTACAATGATCTTTATTTAACGCCTACCTGAACTAACTTTTGATGGGGAAACACATCAATGTTCTGTTACAAGATATTTTTTTTTCCAGTGGCCCCCTAGCTGAATGGGATTCTGCAATCTCATTTTTGCAGTGTCTAAAAACAAATGCTGTGCCTGGCCAGATTCAATATCAGGTGAGCTACTGAAGACTTAGGTTTGGCTTTAGATCTCTTCTATCTCCTCAAATCACAACTAAACAGCGCCAACAGGTGGCTTCCTCGAGTCAGCATGACAATTCCTTTACCTTCCTGGGGCTGTTGAAAAGCAAAACGTATCAGCGTGGACGCCTCCGAGGAAACATGGGAAGGCATACAGGAGAAGGGAAGGAAGCAACAGACTGAGTATTTATCCTATTCGTTTTTGTTGTTGAGTCGCTAAGTCATGTCTGACTCTTTGCCACCCCATGGACTGTAGCACGCCAGGCTCCTCTGTCCTCCACCATCTCCCTGGGTGTTCTCAAATTTATGTCAGTTGGTTGGTGATGCTGCCTAACCATCTCACCCTCTGCTCCCCCCTTCTCCTTTTGCCTTCAATCTTTCCCAGCATCAGGGTCTTTTCAAGGAGTTGGCTCTTTACATTAGGTGGCCAAAATATTAGAGCTTTAGCTCCAGCATAGGTCCTTCCAATGAATATTCAGATTGATTTCCCTTAGGATTGACTGGTTTGATCTCCTTTGATATTATGTATACAAATGATAACTCTAGCACAGTATTTCCTCTTGACTATAAATCAAAATAAGAAGAGTAAAATATTGTCTCAATGCATAAAAATATTGTGTTTCTCCTTCCTTTATATGCTCACGTCAGGAGACAGAATCATCAGTCCATTCCTAGCATTCAGTTCAGTTCAGGCGCTCAGTCATGTCCGACTCTTTGCGACCCCATGAATCACAGCACGCCAGGCCTCCCTGTCCATCACCAACTCCCGGAGTTCACTCAGACTCACGCCCATCGAGTCCCTGATGCCATCCAGCCATCTCATCCTCGGTCGTCCCCTTCTCCTCCTGCCCCCAATCCCTCCCAGCGTCAGAGTCTTTTCCAATGAGTCAACTCTTCGCATGAGGTGGCCAAAGTACTGGAGTTTCAGCTTTAGCATCATTCCTTCCAAAGAACACCCAGGATTGATCTCCTTTAGAATGGACTGGTTGGATCTCCTTGCAGTCCAAGGGACTCTCAAGAGTCTTCACCAACACCACAGTTCAAAAGCATCCATTCTTTGGCGCTCAGCTTTCTTCACAGTCCAACTCTCACATCCATACATGACCACTGGAAAAACCATAGCCTTGACTAGATGGACCTTAGTCAGCAAAGTAATGTCTCTGCTTTTGAACATACTATCTAGGTTGGTCATAAATTTTCTTCCAAGGAGTAAGCGTCTTTTAATTTCATGGCTGCAGTCACCATCTGCAGTGATTTTGGAGCCCCCCCAAATAAAGTCTGACACTGTTTCCACTGTTTCCCCATCTATTTCCCATGAAGTGATGGGACCCGATGCCATGATCTTCGTTTTCTGAATGTTGAGCTTTAAGCCAGCTTTTTCACTCTCCTCTTTCACTTTCATCAAGAGGCTCTTTAGTTCCTCTTCACTTTCTGCCATAAGGGTGGTGTCATCTGCATATCTGAGGTGATTGATATTTCTCCCGGCAATCTTGATTCCAGCTTGGGTTTCTTCCAGTCCAGCATTTCTCATAATGTACTTTGTATAGAAGTTTAATAAGCAGGGTGACAATATACAGCCTTGACGCACTCCTTTTCCTATTTGGAACCAGTCTGTTGTTCCCTGTCCAGTTCTAACTGCTGCTTCCTGGCCTGCATGCAGGTTTCTCAGGAGGCAGGTCAGATTTTTAAAAAGAAATCGATCGGGGGCTTCCTTGGTGGCTCAGTGGTAGAGAATCCCTCCGCCAGGGCAAGAGACGCGGCTTCCGGCCCTGTTTGGGAAGACCCCACACGCAGCAAAGCAGGTCGGCCTCGGCACCCCAGCAACTGGGCCTGGGCTCTGGAGCTGGGAGCCGCAACTGCGAGCCCACGTGTGACCGCTACTGAAGCCGGAGCGTCCAGGAGCCCGCGTTCCGTAGCGAGAAGCCTCCACAATAAGAAGCTGGAGCCTCAGCCAGCAGCCCCACTTGCCTCAACTAGAGAAAGCCTGAGTGGCAACAAAGCCCAGCGCGGCCAAAAACAAGCAAACAAAAAATATTAGAAAGAAAACAGATCAAGAGAGATCTTCTTAAGTGGTGCTTCTCAATTTAATTTCATGAAAAACACAGATGCTGAATTAAAAATTATAATATATACTCGAATCCAAATCAATAAATACTGAATTGTGTTGTTTAATTGTGTGAATAACCAACTAAGTTTTAATAGTTAAATATTAAACTTAAAATATTAAATTTAAATGATAATTATATAATTAATAGACTAGCATTTTAGTGAAGCGTGTGCTCCTTTTTTTTTTTTTCCAAGAAACAAAACACCTCTATGATGTAGACGTTTCCTCATTTCTTCCTCTGAGGAATCTCTCTATTATTACAGGGAAGTGAGAGCTCCTATGGTAGTTTTCCCCAGATTTCCTCAGTTGGTATATGATGGAGCCAAAGTTTGAAACCAGCACTCTTGGCCTTCAGGACCCATCACTTCCCACGATCCTCTGACATTTCCCACGCACACTCATTTCTCTGATATTTGCTCTAGCTCAAGATGTGGCCTGTGACGAGTGGACGATGCAGGGCCGGGGTGGGGGTGGCAGGCAGGGCCCTGCTCTGTGAAGTATGTGCTGAATTTACCTGCCGCAATTCATTCCTCTTTCTTCCAGGAAAATACAGCTTTTCCTTTTCAAAGACATTTTTACTCTATTCTCAACATATGTACTTTCCGCAGAGCCATTCAGAGCACCACCATCCCTCGGTGACAACTACTGGTTCATAGATGAACCCAGCACCCAAGCTGAGCCAATACCAGCCTTACTTGAGCCGTTCATTGAAACTATTAACAGAAAGACACCATCTCTTGAGTTGATAAACTGGTGGAATACAAGCCTAGAATAATCTGTAGCCTTCTTACTATACATGGAGAAAGGCTGCTTGGGAATTGAGTCAACCATGATGAAAGCTGATCTGAGATGGGGAGAAACAGGCTCATATTGTTCGGATCTGAGCTTCCGGATCTGGCCTTACCTGAAGCAGGTTTACCCCTGGCAACATACGAGTCAGTAAACTCCGTTTGGAGCTGGGCCTCTGTCACTTGCAGCTGTGAGTTCCTTCAAATACATGCTTTATGTAGACTAAAATTTGGTCGATAAGATGCGAAGTAAACAAACATAACTCATGATAAAAAGGATAATACCTCAAAAGGGTGTGTGATAAGGATTCATATCAGCTGCGATGATGAGGAATACCTTCTTGAATCTATGTATATGAATTAATACGCAGCATTCTAGGAATCTAAAAGCTAACTTCAAAAGCTGTCTTAAATGCACATTGTTGAAACTAATTCAAAAGCAACATTTTAAATGAATCACATGTAAAATAGTGAAAGATGCTAGACCGTGTGTTACGGTGTTCCCGAGTGACGGGTTCGGCGGTGGAGGGCTGCTGCTGTTGTTTAGTTGCTAAGTCATGTCCGACTCTTTTGGGACCCTCTGGACCGCCAGGCAATGCTGGAGGGTTACTTTCCTTCCAAACTACTGCAATCAAATTTCTTTTCTCCGATGTTCAGTCAGGTTGTCCTTGCAAAGAAGTGAATTGTGAATATAAGGGCAACTCTTTAAGTGGGGAAGTTCTGCAAATAGCGCTGACTGTTCACTCTGCTAACTTTGGCGTGTTCCTAACGTTCTCTGTTTTGTAGTTTCTGAAAATTATTCTGGGCTGTGACTGCTGAACAGAAAACAATGGGGAACACTGCCAACCCCCTGTTGAAACTGATCCTACTGCCACATTGGATAATTAATACATTTCAACACCATTTATGCATACTCTCTGTCTACAAGCATCAAATTGAAGAGGTACTTGCCAAAACTTCCTTTTTAGACTTCCTGTGGTGTGAAAACCACATGTTCTGGCAAAATTAAAACACAAAGGATTACTATGCAAAGCAATGAAAGATGCCCACAAACGAAAACGTTAATAAGACACGTTTCTCGGGCATTTTGCCTAAAAAGGCACAAGAAACGTTAAATCAGTTTTATGTGTTTTCAGGGCCCTATAAATTCATAGCATTGTTTCTAACCCTTGAAGTCAGCCAAACTCAGAGGGCTGATAAAGATGAGTTACCAGCACGATCCATTCTGGGATGGGCAGAGGAGACAAGACAAGGAGACTCGGGTCAGGCTTCATAGACATTAAGCCCTGCGTTTAGGGCTCTAACATCAGGCGCAAAACTCAGTTACAGACGGACACTGACGGGTTGAAAGAAGGGAGCACTGAACTTTAAACCTGGTTCCTCAGACTGGACGATGCTGCTCCAGGAATTTATGTGTGTGTTTGTGTGCTTTCAATTCAAAAATTTTATAACTGTCTTCTGTATAGCACACATTTTCATTGAAAACTTTTTGTTAAAAGCTTTGTTAAGAATGAATGTCAATCTATACATGATTTTTATACTTCTGAGTGGAAGTTCACTATGATGTTTAAAACGATGCAATATTTTAAAGATGTAAATAGATCAGACCTTTATTGCTCCTTGAGATGCTCTGGTATTTAAGGACATTTCTAGAAGATAGGACCTTTGCACATCTTTCTACTTTTCTTTCCCCAGAGTTCTCAGTTCTTGCCTTTGTAACTTTTGCCTTAACCCCCTTTTCTGGCTCCCAGCGGATCTGGAGGTTCTATGGACTTTCCCTGGTACTGGGGTCTCAGTTCTCCTTATGCTCCCTTGTATTTCTCTCATGACTTTAGCTTTTGGCGCTGTCTAAGGAAGGGATTCTCCTTGGGTGTGCTCAGTCACTCAGTTGCGTTCAGCTCTTTTGCAACCCTGTGGACCGTAGCCCGCCAGGCTCCTCCCTCCATGGCATATTTTTCCAGGCAAGAACACTGGAGTGGGTTGTCACTTCCTTCTCCAGGGGATCTTCCCAACCCAGAGATCGAACCCTCATCTTCTGTATCGGCTGCATTAGCAGGTGGACTCTTTACCAATGGGCCACCTGGCAATTTCCTGCTCTAGACTTAAAGCCCCAACAAAACTTCTTTTTGGCCAAAACCTTGGGCAACCCTTGTTTTCTGTGAAGAAGGGTCCCTAACATACTCCTCATCAAGGCGTGGAGCTAACTGCCCACTTCCTGTTGGATACCTATGATAAAAGGCTCTAAATATGCCTCACTGATAAGCTGCAGTTTTTCCTTACCTATAGTTTTGCTTTTTGTGGTTTCAGTTACCCATAGTCAATCCTGGTGTGAAAGTATTAAGTGGAAAGTTCTAGAAGTAAACAATTCATGAGGCTTACACTGCCTGCCATGCTGAGTAGTGTCATAAAGCCTTGCCCCACCTGCTCTGTCCTGCCCTGAACATCATTGTGGTCACATGTTCCTGGCATCCAACCCTCCACGTCGTCAAAGCTCCACATCCCAAGGTCACCCAAAGCAGACGTTCTTTCTTCTGATGTGTCCAGAAGGTCCACAACAGCCTAATGCTGCCTCACAGGGCTGATGCTATCCTGCTCATTTCACCTCATCACGCAGACATTTTATGACCTCACATCCTCATAAGAAGGGTGAGTATAGTAAAATGGAGTTTTTGAGAGCCACACTCACATAACTTTCACTTCAGCATACTGTTATAATTCTTTTATTAGTTTTTGTTATTACTTCTTGTGCCTAATTTATGAATTAAGCTCTATCATAGGCATGTGTGATAGTCACTCAGTGGTGTCCTATGCTCTGCAACCCCGTGGACTGCAGCCCACCAGGCTCCTCTGCCCGTGGGATGCTTCAGGCAAGAATGCAGGAGTGGGCTGCCACGCCCTCCTCCAGGGGATCTTCCGGAGCCAGGGGTCAGGCCTGCCTCTCTTCTGCCTCCTGCATTGACAGGCAGGCTCTTTACCACTAGTGCCACCAGGGATTCCACTAGAGGCGTCAGATTCAGGGGCAACCGGGCACATACAAGGCTCAGCACCATCTGCGGTTCTGGGCTCTGCCTGGGGCCTTAGATGAGGCGGGATACTGAAAAGTGATATCGGTACACAACGCATCGACTATAGACGCTAATAATCTCCGTTCTTTCTCAGGTCCCACTGTGACATACGGCTTCCCAGGTGGCTCAGTGGTAAAGAAACCGCCTGCAATGCAGAAGACAAAGGAGACACTGGTTTGACCCCTGGATCAGAAAGATCCCCTGGAGAAGGAAACGGCAATCTGCTCCAGTATTCTTGCCAGAAAAATCCCATGACCCGAGGACCCTGGCGGACTAGAGCCCACGGAGTCACAAAGAGCAGAGCATGGCTGAGCGTCTGGGCACCCCCTGAGACACGACGACGGTCAGTCTTCACGAGGTAAAAGTCAGCGTTAGAAGAACACAACGTTTTCATTTTCTTTAGACTAAGATTGACTTTAAGGATAGAAAAGGCTTCTAGCTTGTCTGGGAGCCCTGAGAGAGAAGGCCTGCCCAGCCCTAAGTCTCCTAGAGTGAGAGTGCTAGAACTCTCCAGGCAGGAACCCTGGGGAGGGCAGCACCCCCTTCTCCAGAGCACCCCCACCCAGGGACTGAGCCCAGGTCTCCCACACTGCAGGCAGATCCTTCCTAAGCTGAGCTACCAGGGAAGCCCCGGGGCCCTTAGAATTTTTTGAAAAAGCCTTCCTAGGAAGGCCTCATAATTTCTTTTCAAAGAAAGACTTTAAGAAAGGCTCTAGACAAATTAGCACATAAAGAAAAATTTGCATGAACAATGTAACACACGAAACCACAGATAGAACATGACTGGGGAGACGTACCTATCAGAGATGCTTTGGAGATGCAGAACCGGGCTTTTCAGGGAAACAGGATTCTAGGCCACTAAGATTCTATGGTTGTTCCTCAGGTAGCGTAATCATGAAAAAACCGATACATAAGTGCAAGTGGAGTGAAAGGCGCTCAGTCGTGTCCGACTCTTTGTGACCACATGAATTATACAGTCCCTGGAATTATCCAGGCCAGAATGTTGCAGTGGGGAGCCTTTCCCTTCTGCAGGGGATCTTCCCAACCCCGGGATCGCGCCCAGGTCTCCCGCACTGCAGGCAGTCTTTACCAGCTGAGCCACCAGGGAAGCCCACGTAGGTGCAAAGGAAGGAGAAAAACAGAGAAAGTGGATCCCACATAGCGACTGAGGAGAGGGCTCCAGGGTCTTGGGGCAGTGGAGGCGGCTGCCATTTCCGAAGTCTGTGACAATGAGCGGAGAGAAGCAGCTGAAGGGAAACGCAGGCAGGAAAAGACAAAAGGAGAATTGTCCTGGTCATGTTCTGTTTGCCCTTTGCCCAGGTCCGCTCTGCACTCTCTGCCGACATCGCCCAGGGAGGCCACCCTGTGTGGCCTCACCCCAGTGACACTAACGAAACAAGGGTGGCTCCAGCGAAAAATACAGAGAGCAAAAGAGAAAAAGGCAGGGTGTCTCTTCTGCGCTGCTCCGGTCCGCCGAGTCAGCTTGGGCAGGAGTACAATCCTGCGGCTGCACCAGGGCCTGCTGCAGCGGACCAGTGCAGCTGGGCTCCAGGAATCTCTTCTCTCCCTGCCCCACCGTCTATGTCTACTCACCTGCTGCCACTGACCCCTGAGCCTTCACAGTCCCCTGTTGGCTCCTCAAACTATCTGTGCATTTCTGCTAGGCCTCTGAGTACGCATGTATGGATGTGGAAGTTGGACCATGAAGAAGGCTGAAGAACTGATGCTTTTGAACTGTGGTGTTGGAGAAAACTCTTGAGAGCCCCTTGGACAGCAAGGAGATCCAACCAGTCCATCCTAGTGGAAATCAGCCCTGAATATTCATTGGAAGGACTGAAGAATGGGACACGACTAAGCGTTCAACACACACACGCGCTGAAGCTCCTGAACTTTGGCCGCCGGATGTAGAGAGCTGGCCCATTGAAAAAGACTCTGACGCTGGGAAAGATGGGGGGCAAGAGGAGAAGAGGGCATCAGAGGATGAGATGGTTGGATGGCATCACTCACTCAATGGACATGAGTTTGAGCAAACTCCGGGAGATAGTGGAGGATGGAGGAGCCTGGTGTGCCGCAGTCTGTGGGGTCGCAAAGTACTGGACATGACTCAGCCACTGAACAGCAGCAGTCCTCTGAGTAGTGATATGCAAATATCATCATTATTATTTTTAAATACGGGAAAGAGGGCCTATTAAAATTAGCTTCTCATGATTGGATATAGAGGGTTAGTTCACACTCTCTCCATTATACCAGATACTCACAAAGCGCTCCATAGCTAGTCTGCAGAACACTGAAATATCCAGAGCCCCAGATGCCACAGTAAACCAGGAGTGGAAGCATAGTTACCCTCATGATGAACATGGGAACGGCCGCCGGGCAGCTCGTTGCTGGGCTTTCACAGGGAGCAAGACCCTGGATGGCGTATGGGCCCCCTCGGCTGTCCATACATTGCAAGGATACTGGCCAAGCTTCCCTTTCAGAGGCAGGAAAATGAACCATTATCCCCGTTAGTGGTTTGGGCCAAATATCAAAATGTAGAGTGTGCCCATAAGATCTGAATCTGGGGAGCTCATGAAATTAAAAATGCTTGTTCCTTGGAAGAAGAGCTATGACAACCCTAGACAGCATGTTAAAAAGCAGAGACATGACTTTGCTGACAAATTTCTGTATAATCAAAGCTACGGTTTTTCCAGTAGCCATGTATGGATGTGAGAGTTGGACCACAAAAAAGGCTGAGCACTGAAGATTTGATGCTTTTGAACTGTGGTGTTGGAGAAGACTCTTGAGAGTCCCTTAGAGAGCAAGGAGATCAAACCAGTCAATCCTAAAAGAAATCAGTCCTGAATATTCATTGGAAGGACTGATGCTGAAGCTCCAATACTTTGGTCACCTGATGTGAAGAACTGACTCCTTGGAAAAGACCCTGATGCTGAGAAAGATTGAGGGCAGGAGGAGAAGGGGATGACAGAGGATGAGATGTTTGGATGGCATCACTGACTCAATGGATATGAGTTTGAGCAAATTCAGGGAGACGGTGAAGGGTGGGGAAGCCTGGAGTGCCTGCAATCCATAGCGTCATGAAGAGTCAAACAGGATTGAGCGACGGAACAACGACAGCATGCTCAGAGACGGCTGTTTTAGGAAAATGACAGGCTCCCCCGTGCAGATTACCAGAGTGAAGTAGAAGTTATGAGATAGCCAGAGTACCAGCAACAGTGAGATGGAAAAGAAAAGCTGTGACAGAACCCGTCCTCAGTCTAAGTGCTTAATTATGTGGTGCCTGGAGAGTCCCAGGGACAGGGGAGCCTGGTGGGCTGCCGTCTATGGGGCCGCACACAGTCGGACACGACTGCAGCGACTTAGCAGCAGCAGCAGCAGGCATAGGCCCAAGTCCACTGGATGCAAAATCCCTTGTTCTTCACCCTGTGCCTCTGAGCACATGTGTGTGCATGAATGTACACATACTTCGCAGGCGTGGCTGTTGTTCAGTCACCAAGCCGTGCCCACCTCTGCAACCCCAGGGACTACAGCACGCCAGGCCTCCCTGTCCTCCGCCGTCTCCCGGAGCTTGCTCAAACTCACGTCCATCGAGTCGGTGACGCCACCCGACCATCTCACCCTCCATCGTCCCTTCTCCTCCTGCCTTCAATCTTTCCCAGCATCGGGTCTTTTCCAAGGAGCTGGCTCTTCATATCAGGTGACCAGCAACACATTTATATAAATACATGCGTATTTCAAAATCAAATAGCGACGTATTTATTGAACATCATTGAGTGTCTATTCTGTGTAAAATACTGCACTCCATCAACTGCCACAAACAAGACGGGCACAGCCCCTGGAGCTCAGCCACTGTTTGGTAAACAGCAGCCTCGGGCCCCCTCACCTGCACTCACCACTGCTGCTGTGGGCACAGAGCGCGTTGCGAGGGCCTGTGTTCTGCGACACAGCTCTGCTGCCTGTCATCCCACCTTCCCAAACTGTGAAGTCAGGAGCTGAGATACACGCTGTTTCTCTTAATCCCACCGCTGCCATTGGTCAGGGCCTGATTTGGTTTTTTGCTGGAGGACTAGGTGGTTATTCACCCTGAGAGTTAAGCTTTTGAACACCCACTCCAAGCTAGACAGCCACTGAACGAAGCCTTGTGCGTGTATTACGATGTTTGCTGATTTCAGGCCCGATCTGGGAGGTGGGATGATGAACCAGCCATGTAATTATGATTATACACTTCGTTAATTCCAAACGTCATTTACCCTGTGTTGTCTAATGTATAAACTAAGTTAAACTGACTCCCTCCCACCCTGCCAATCTCTACTCCCGCCCCTCTTGCGTTCATAAACGTCTGGAAGGAAGGTTTCATGCGGATTCTGTATTCAGGATAAATCCAAGCAGCTGACAGCCCCCAAATGTCCGCTCTTTGCTGAGAGCGGTCTGCGTGGGGCTTTCTGCCCGCTAGTGAATGCCTGGATCACGCAGTGCTGGGAGAGGCCGGACAGGACGACTTAATACGAGCTAGACAGAACCAAAACTACTGTAATGGAACAAAGAGAGCCCGTTTCCAAATTTCCTTCCTCAAAATAAAATGAGGGCCAGACATAGAAACGGGAACATTTCACAGCGTGGAGGAGAGAGCGGCTGGCAGTTCTTGGGCGCTGGACCATCTGACGTCACGGAGGGGGACAGGCAGGACTCTGCCCTTAGTGCTGGCTGTACGGAAGAGCTTGCCTTCCCCCTCTCACTCAGCCAAGCAGCTGCAATCGAGCTAAACTCATTGAAACTGATTAGCTATCCCAGGAAGGCCCAGAGGACATCCACAAAGGTGCCACTGTAACTCCTAAGAGTCTGTAGAGAAAATCAGGAGCAAGACACCAAGTGAGTGCAGAAGGGTCTTTGTTCCTCTAGAGATGCCACTTGTCATGTTGGGCCTCGAGATAAAATGCCCAAACCACAAATGTGTCATCACGTATCTCATTCAGCTAACATGTCCATATAGTCACCATCCAAGTGTCTACTGGCTACTGCAAGGACTGACGCTGAGGCTCCAATACTTTGGTCACCTGATGTGAAAAGCCAGCTCGTTGGAAAAGACCCTCATGCTGGGAAAGATTGAGGGCAGGAGGAGAAGCGGGCAGCAGAGGATGAGATGGTTGGATGGCATCACCAACTCAATGGACATGACTTTGAGCAAACTCCAGGAAACAGTGAATAACAGGGGAGCCTGGCGTGCTGTAGTCCCTGGAGTTGCAAAGAGTCGGACACAACTGAGCTACTGAAAAACAACAACTGCTTACGTGGAAATAATTTATTTTAAAGGCAAAAAAAAGAGAAAGAACCATCCATTCTGTTCACGAAACCTTTCACCAGGAGTGAGTGCGGGTACGTGCCTCTGGTTTTGTGTCTGGGTGTATAAATTTGTATAATCTCAATACTCTCTCTGACTGTTTAAATGTTTGCCTCTAATACTTTTATACTAAGATTTCACTGTTCTCAAGCTCTTAATTTTTTCCCATCACTTATAAGTGAAACGGGCTTCCCTGGTGGCTTAGAGGGTAAAGTGTCTGCCTACAATGCAGGAGACCTGGTTTCAATCCCTGGGTAGGGAAGATACCCTGGAGAAGGGAATGGCAACCCACTCCAGTACTCTTGCCTGGAAAATTCCATGGACTGAGAAGCCTGGTAGGCTACAGTCCATGGGGTCGCAAAGAGTTGGACATGACTGAACAACTTCAGTTCACTTCATAAGTGAAATATATATTCACCTATCATTTTTGCTCCAAGCATGCTATATTTTCTGAGCCCTTGATGACCTACAATCAATCGCCTTTATCCGTGAACTACTATATGGAAGAAAAGTTATGACCAACCTAGATAGCATATTCAAAAGCAGAGACATTACTTTGCCGACTAAGGTCCATCTAGTCAAGGCTATGCTTTTTCCAGTAGTCACATATGGATGTGAGAGTTGGACTGTGAAGAAGGCTGAGTGCCGAAGAATTGATGCTTTTGAACTGTGGTGTTGGAAAAGACTCTTGAGAGTCCCTTGGACTGCAAGGAGATCCAACCAGTCCATCCTAAAGGAGATCAGCCCTGGGATTTCTTTGGAAGGAATGATGCTAAAGCTGAAGCTCCAGTACTTTGGCCACCTCATGTGAAGAGTTGACTCATTGGAAAAGACCCTGATGCTGGGAGGGATTGGGGGCAGGAGGAGAAGGGGACAACCGAGGATGAGATGGCTGGATGGCATCACGGACTCGATGGACGTGAGTCTGAGTGAACTCCGGGAGTTGGTGATGGACAGGGAGGCCTGGCGTGCTGCGATTCATGGGGTCGCAGAGTCAGACATGACTGAGCGACTGAACTCAACTGAAGTGAACTATATGGCACGGCATATAGTAACTGTAGAAAGTTGCAGCTGACCTCTGACTCTGTAACTTCAAGTGCTGTATATAATCGTTCTGAAGCCAGTCTGTTTTGCCTTGCTGTGTCAGGGAACTATTTTCCTTTCCTCATTAGGGTTCTTGATGCTATTTAAAAATTATGACCATCTGCACCTCCTGTGGTTCTCTTCTCTTCTGATTTTGCTCAGAGCGCAGCATCCTTTCTCAGATTTCCTTTTTGTATTTTGCTAAAATCAGAGGGACTACCACTGTTGTGGTAAGCAGACAGGCTCGTATTCCATACTTTTTGCTAGTTCTGTTTTGGTCTTTTCTTTTGGAACCCAGAGCACAGATCTCTTAAACCTTCATTCCGTGTCTCTAAATTGATTTCAGGTTATGGACTCCTTTTGCTATATTTTCAGAAAACTTTTCACATGTATCCCTTATGCCAGGGATGTGCTTCAGCTTCAGAGGGTCTTCAGTTCCTCAGCGTCTCTGGTGTGGAGCAGAATGCCACATCTTCACTTTCAATTTCCTTGAAGTGAAGTGAAGTGAAGTCGCTCAGTCGTGTTCAACTCTTTGCGACCCCATGGACTGTAGCCTACCAGGCTCCTCTGTCCATGGGATTTTCCAGGCAATAGTACTGGAGTGGATTGCCATGAGCCAGCCCTAATCTCATCCATCTCTTCTAAGGTACATGGCCTGCGCAGTGCCTTTTTCACCCGTGACTTTCTGCTACTGTTTCAGAGAATGCCCTTTTCTGCATTCCCTTGTGGATGATGAACACATTCATGCAATTTCTCCTTGTTGTTGCACGAGTAATTTCCAGAGGGACCATCTTTGTGACACCTGGAGGTCATTTTCCTTTTTTAGAGTTTTTGGAGATTGTTTTTTCTAGACAATGCTTCACCTGATTTCCCTTTACTCATATTTGAATAAACTGAGACCTCATCAAAGTGAGTGGGGATGGTCCTTGACCAAGGTCTACAGCCACTTCAGTGGGGCCTTATGAAAATCTTTGAGGGGCCAAGAGAGACCCAGATTGCTTGTATTTTTCTGGCTCCTGATATACTTAAAAAGGAAAAAGAAAATTGCGGTATAATATTAAAAATGTTGTGGCATATTTAAAATATTCAGACTTTTAAAATTGCTACTTTTTAATATGTACACATGGAAAAATAACTGGATCTATAAAGTTATTTAGAAAAATATCTAAATGTAGGCTTCTTTGTGAATTTTATGTAAATGTCCTTCCTAACATTCTTCATCGAGAGTTTCTGGGTCAAGTTTCTTTTTCAGGCTAATAGCTTGAGATTAGTTAACATACCAGTCACAGTAATCACATATATTCAACCTAATATATTCATTTTAACCTAACTGTTCATTGTCTCCTGTATCTTGTACTCTTTCAGGCATCACTGATCGTTCCCGTTCACGTGTTTTACCCAACTCTGAGGTGAGGCAAAAGTGTCACCAGCTGGAGGACAGCAAGACTTCTCTTGCTGGAGACATCTAGGCTGGAGGACATACTGTGAGGGAGCAAAACGGGCTGCATCCACGGAGCCTCCAGCCTCTCCCCTGCCTCCTCTAGTTCCTGAGAAGCAGGACGCACTTGCACCCCTTGATCAAGACCCTGTCAGAGCAGCTCCAGCCTGGCAAGAACCAGAGACCCCCCCTGCCACCCACCAGGTGGCCTCAGCTCTGCAGAAGGCTGGGGATATTTGGGAACAAGAGGGATAGGGCAAAGTGATTATCTTGGAATTTAAATTCTTCCTCTACCTACAATGCTTAAACCTCTGATTATCAGAATGAATGGCACGTGAAAGTAAGGAGAAAAAAAAATCTATCATCTCCAGAAAAGTCTGAGCACAGAGCTTCCTGCTAGCAACACAGTCTTCCTGGGAGACGGTCCCCTTCTCAGGGCACCTTTGCCTCAGCTCCCTACACTTTCACCCCACCTTTCTCGCTCTGTTGTTTCCTGTGAACGCCCATCTGTGAACTAATATAGAAAGGGGGCAGAGTCAGAGAACTGCCTCATTTGTTTTTGCAAGGAAGGTCGAGTCCTAGGACTGAAACACAAGAAGAGGGCCCTTCAGTCTCCCCGTGTCCTCGGTGCTGTTACAGACGCTGCGCAGATTCCACGGTGCGCTGTGCCCGAGATTTTCCTCAAAGCCCAGCACTAGCTTCTTTGAGTCCTAATGATCATTTCAGGTTGTTACACTTTTCCATTGTTTCTATCTCTTCATGGATATTTTAACGGAATGATATTGAGTCAGGTGTTAACTAAAATAGACTAAAAAGTGAAATATGCTTTTGAATTGTGGTGCTGGAGAAGACTCTTTAGAGTCCCTTGGACTGCAAGGAGATCCAACCAGACTATCCTAAAGGAGATCGGTCCTGAATATTCATTGAAAGGACAAATGCTGAAGCTGAAACCCCAATACTTTGGCCACCTGACGCGAAGAATTGGCTCATTGGAAAAGACCCTGCTGCTGGGGAAGATTGAAGGCAGGAGGAGAAGAGGACAGCAGAGGAAGAGATGGTTGGATGACATCACCGACTCAATGAACATGAATTTGAGAAAAGTCCAGGAAATAGTGAAGGACAGGAAAGCCTGGCGTGCTGCAGCCCATAGGGTCCCAAAGAGTCAGACACATCTTGGTGACTGATCAACTGCAACAGCAAAAAAGAGTAACTTTTCTTTTTTTTCTTTCAAAAACTGTAGACCGTGAGACTTTCAAAGTGCTTTCTACTTTTAGAGAGATACAACTTTCATTGTTCTGTGAGCGGTTTACCTTCAATACATCACACCTAATTGAGTCAACGATGATACCTTGATATAAAAACATATTCTGTTTGGGGGCAGACACATTTTTTTACATGTTATATCTTGCCTTTTCCTCTGATTTTCAGAAATTGGCTGCATTGGAGACATGCGGTTTCCCTGCATCATGGAGAGGAACACAGATGATGATAGCTGGTCGGGGGACATGCTTGCTCAGTGGAGGAGAGATCTCGGGCAGAGTTTACAAGACTGGGCTTTGCTGATGCAGGAAGCTGAGCAGGGCATGGTTGCCATCTATGGTCCAGGCCTCACGGGCATGCACGTCATTTTTCATCAGCTAATTGGTGACAGCTGTGTCATGCTTTTTAAGATATGTCCCACTGATGGCTTTAAAAGAAGGACAGCATGATAAAAGAGTGACAAGTGACATTATGTCCCAATTAACATGCCTTCCTCTGATGTCATCACGTCTTCCTCTGATGTCATCACAACGGGAGCCAAGGACAGACCTGAGCACACACTGGTCCTCTTTACTGCAGGGAATGCAGGCCTTCCCCATCCTGACGTCCCTGATGGCATTTCTGGCTGCTGGCTGTCTTAGTCGCTCAGTTGTGTCTGACTCTGTGACCCCATGGACGTGACCCCACGGACTGCAGCCGGCCAGGCTCCTCTGTCCATGGGATTCTCCAGGCAAGAATACTGGAGTGGGTTCCCACTTCCTCTTCCAGGGGATCTTCCCGACCCAGGGGTCAAACGCACATCTCCTGTGTTTCAGCAGATTCTTCACCATCTGAGCCACCAGGGAAGGCTGTTATGGCATCACTAACAAAATTGTCACAAAACTTCTCAAAGTCTAATGTGAACCCACATCTCCTTGGGATCTTGCTAAAGTACAGATTGTGTTTTGGAGTGAGGCCTGAGATTCTGCATTTATATCAAGTTCCCAGGGTGCTCAATCTGACTGGCCCACAGTCCACACTTTGAATGAAAAGGAGCTAAGATACATCTCCCATGCGAGTACTAACACATATATAATACTTTTAGGTCAGGAAGCAACAGTTAGAACTGGACATGGAACAACAGACTGGTTCCAAATAGGAAAAGGAGTACATCAAGGCTGTATATTGTCACCTTGCTTATTTAACTTATATGCAGGGTACATCATGAGAAACGCTGGACTGGAAGAAACATAAGCTGGAATCAAGATTGCTGGGAGAAATATCAATAACCTCAGATATGCAGATGACACCACCCTTATGGCAGAAAGTGAAGAGGAGCTAAAAAGCCTCTTGATGAAAGTGAAAGAGGAGAGAGAAAAAGTTGGCTTAAAGCTCAACATTCAGAAAACGAAGATCATGGCATCTGGTCCCATCACTTCATGGGAAATAGATGGGGAAACAGTGGAAACAGTGTCAGACTGTATTTTTTTGGGCTCCAGAATCACTGCAGATGGTGATTGCAGCCATGAAATTAAAAGACGCTTACTCCTTGGATGAAAAGTTATGACCAACCTAGATAGCATATGCAAAAGCAGAGACATTACTTTGCCGACTAAGGTCCGTCTAGTCAAGGCTATGGTTTTTCCAGTAGTCACGTATGGATGTGCAAGTCGGACTGTGAAGAAAGCTGAGTGCCGAAGAATTGATGCTTTTGAACTGTGGTGTTGGAGAAGACTCTTGAGAGTCCCTTGGACTGCAAGGAAATCCAACCAGTCCATTCTGAAGGAAATCCTGGGTGTTCATTGGAAGGACTGATGCTGAAGCTGAAACTGCAATACTTTGGCCACCTCATGGGAAGAGTTGACTTATTGGAAAAGACTCTGATGCTGGGAGGGATTAGGGGCAGGAGGAGAAGGGGACGGCAGAGGATGAGATGGCTGGATGGCATCACCAACTTGATGGACGTGAGTCTGGGTGAACTCGGGAAGTTGGTGATGGACAGGGAGGCCTGGTGTGCTGTGATTCATGGGGTCGCAAGGAGTAGGACATGACTGAGTGACTGAACTGAACTGAATACTTTTAAGAAGGCCATGAACAACCCAGGTGTTTGATAGCGTCCTTTTTCAATGAAGTAGGAAGTACAAGAAGAAGGATATTTTTATTGTTGTTGCTTCCTCTGATGTGTGTGCTTCTAATATTTTACGTAATAACACTAAATGGATTTATAAAAGTCCTAAACTCTCATGTTAAATATTGGCCTTCAGTTCAGTTCAGTAGCTCAGTCCTGTCCGACTCTTTGCGACCCCATGAATCGCAGCACGCCAGGCCTCCCTGTTCATCACCAACTCCCGGAGTTCACTCAGACTCACGTCCATCAAGTCGGTGATGCCATCCAGCCATCTCATCCTCTGTCATCCCCTTCTCCTCCTGCCCCCAATCCCTCCAACACCACAGTTCAAAAGCGTCAATCTTCAGTGCTCAGCCTTCTTCACAGTCCAACTCTCACATCCATACATGACCACAGGAAAAACCATAGCTTTGACTAGACGGACCTTAGTCGGCAAAGTAATGTCTCTGCTTTTGCATATACTATCTAGGTTGGTCATAACTTTTCATCCAAGGAGTAAGCGTCTTTTAATTTCATGGCTGCAGTCACCATCTGCAGTGATTCTGGAGCCCAAAAAAATACAGTCTGACACTGTTTCCACTGTTTCCCCATCTATTTCCCATGAAGTGATGGGACCGGATGCCATGATCTTCGTTTTCTGAATGTTGAGCTTTAAGCCAACTTTTTTACTCTCCTCTTTCACTTTCATCAAGAGGCTTTTTAGCTCCTTTTCACTTTCTGCCATAAGGGTGGTGTCATCTGCATATCTGAGGTTATTGATATTTCTCCCGGCAATCTTGATTCCAGCTTGTGTTTCTTCCAGTCCAGCGTTTCTCATGATGTACTCTGCATAGAAGTTAAATAAGCAGGGTGACAATATACAGCCTTGATGTACTCCTTTTCCTATTTGGAACTAGGCTGTTGTTCCATGTCCAGTTCTAATTGTTGCTTCCTGACCTGCATACAGATTTCTCAAGAGGCAGGTCAGGTGGTCTGGTATTTCCATCTCTTTCAGAATTTCCCACAGTTTATTGTGATCCACACAGTCAAAGGCTTTGGCATAGTCAATAAAGCAGAAATAGATGTTTTTCTGGAACTCTCTTGCTTTTTTGATGATCCAGTGGATGTTGGCAATTTGATCTCTGGTTCCTCTGCCTTTTCTAAAACCAGCTTGAACATCAGGGAGTTCACGGTTCACGTATTGCTGAAGCCTGGCTTGGAGAATTTTAAGCATTACTTTACTAGCATGTGAGATGAGTGCAATTGTGTGGTAGTTTGAGCATTCTTTAGCATTGCCTTTCTTTGGAATTGGAATGAAAACTGACCTTTTCCAGTCCTGTGGCCACTGCTGAGTTTTCCAAACTTGCTGGTATATTGAGTGCAGCACTTTCACAGCATCATCTTCAGGATTTGAAACAGCTCAACTGGAATTCCATCACCTCCACTAGCTTTGTTCGTAGTGATGCTTTCTAAGGCCCACTTGACTTCACATTCCAAGATGTCCGACTCTAGATTAGTGATCACATCATCATGATTATCTGGGTCGTGAAGATGTTTTTTGTACAGTTCTTCCATGTATTCTTGCCACCTCTTCTTAATATCTTCTGCTTCTGTTAGGTCCATACCATTTCTGTCCTTTATCGAGCCCATCCTTGCATGAAATGTTCCCTTGGTATCTCTAACTTTCTTGAAGAGATCTCAACGGCGGTGGTAAGGAGATACCCCTAGTCCAAGGTAAGGAGCAGTGGCTGCGCTTTGCTGGAGCACCCATGAAGAGATACCCCACACCCAAGGTAAGAGAAACCCAAGTAAGATGGTAGGTGTTGCAAGAGGGCATCAGAGGGCAGACATACTGAAACCATACTCACGGAAAACTAGTCAATCTAATCACACTAGGACCACAGCCTTGTCTAACTCAATGAAACCAAGCCATGCCTGCGGGGCAACCCAAGTTGGGCAGGTCATGGTGGAGAGGTCTGACAGAGTGTGGTCCACTGGAGAAGGGAATGGCAAGCCACTTCAGTATTCTTGCCTTGAGAACCCCATGAACAGTATGAAAAGGCAAAATGATAGGATACCAAAAGAGGAACTCCCCAGGTCGGTAGGTGCCCAATATGCTACTGGAGATCAGTGGAGAAATAACTCCAGGAAGAATGAAGGGATGGAGCCAAAGCAAAAACTATACCCAGTTGCGGATGTGACTGGTGATAGAAGCAAGATCCGATGCTGTAAAGAGCAATATTGCATAGGAACCTGGAATGTCAGGTCCATGAATCAAGGCGAATTGGAAGTGGTCAAATAAGAGATGGCAAGGGTGAACGTCGACATTCTAGGAATCAGTGAACTAAAATGGACGGAATGGGTGAATTTAACTCAGATGACCATCATATCTACTACTGTGGGCAGGAATCCCTCAGAAGAAATGGAGTAGCCATCATGGTCAACAAAAGAGTCTGAAATTCAGTACTTGGATGCAATCTCAAAAACGACAGAATGATCTCTGTTCATCTCCAAGGCAAGCCATTCAATATCACAGTTATCCAAGTCTATGCCCCAACCAGTAATGCTGAAGAAACTGAAGTTGAATGGTTTTATGAAGACCTACAAGACCTTTTAGAACTAACACCCAAAAAGGATGTGCTTTTCATTATAGGGGACTGGAATGCAAAAGTAGGAAGTCAAGAAACACCTGGAGTAACAGGCAAATTTGGCCTTGGAATGTGGAATGAAGCAGGGCAAAGACTAATAGAGTTTTGCCAAGAAAAATACTGGCCTTAAAAATGGCAAAGGCAGGAGATAGTTACCAACATGAAAAACTTTGCAGGAAGCTAGGATAATAAATGATTAGCTTGTGAAGAAGCAGTACTGTAGAAAACCAACTGGGGCATTGAAGTAGCTACAATATTCAAACCCCCATCAATCACTCCCTGAACTCTAGTGTTAGCTCTCCCCTGAAAGAAGAGACAAAAGTCTAGGAGCTAACTGAAGAAAGAGAACACTGCTGTAAGCCCAGACGCCGCCTTTGTTATAAATGAAACAAATCAGGCATATTTACGGTATTCCTCAAAAACGAGTCACATCTGGACTTTATTTCTCACGCCAATAAGTCTGTGCCCAGCCCCAACATTCTCTCTTCCTCATAAATCATCTCTGTCCACAGCCTGTGTCTCCAGGATCAAATTAAATGGAGATGCTCACTTCTGTGAAGAAAGCGGACGGCAGCAACGTGATGGACCTAGAGCATGTCAGGCTGAGTGAAGCCAGACGGAAAGTGGGAAATAACCTACGGCATCCCTTCCAAGTGGAATCTACAAAGAAAAAGAGGGAAGAAATGATACAAATTAAGTCACTTACAGCACAGAAAGAGAGTCGTGGATGTAGAGAAGGAACTTACGATTGCCAGGGGGAGGGGATGTTGCCGTTCACTTGCCAAATTGTGTCCAACTCTCCATGACCCCATGGACCACAGCACACAAGACATCTGTCTCTCACCATCTCTCCGAGTTTGCCCAAGTTCATGTCATTGAGTCGATGATGCCATCCAACAGTCTCATCCTCTTTCGTCCCTTCTTCCTTCTTCCTTCAATCTTTCCCACCATCAGTTTTTTTCCAATGAGTTGGCTCTTCACATCAGGTGACCAAAGTATTGGAGTTCAGCTTCAGCATCAGCCCTTCCAGTGAATATTTAGGGTTGATCTCCTTTAAGATTGACTGGTTTGATCTCCTTGCTGTCCAAGGGACTCTTCAGCGTCTTCTCCAGCACTGCAGTTTGGAAGCATCAATTCTTCGTGCTCTACCTTCTCTGTGGCCCAGCTCTCACAACCACGCATGACCACTGGAAAGACAGCAGCCTTGACTACATGGACCTTTGTTGGTAAAGTGATGCCTTTGCTTTTTGACACACGGTCTGAGTTTGTCACAGCTTTCCTGCCAAGAAGCAGTCGTCTTTTAATTCTATGGCTGCAGTCACCATCTGAGTGATTTCAGAGCCCAAGAAGAGAAAAGCTGCCACTGCTTCCAAGTTTTCCCCTCCTATTTGCCATGAAGTGATGGGACTGGATGCCATGATCTTAGAAATGAAACAAATGACCTTACTTACAAAACAGAAAGAGAGGGACTTAGAGAGAGAACTTAACAGTTGCCAGGTGGAAGGGAGAGTTAGGGAGTTTGGGATGGACAAGTACATACTTCTGTATTTAAAATGGATAACCAACACAGTGGACTCTGCTCAGTGTTGTGTGCCAGCCTGGATGGGAATGGGGTTGAGGGAGAACAGACGTATGCATACGTAAGGCTGAGTCCCTTCACTGTTCACTTGAAACTACCACAGGATTGTTAATCAGCTATACCCCAATAGAACATGTTTTCAATGTTCAAAAAAATAAAAAATTAAAAAAAATAAAGTGCATCAGGGAACTTATTGGAGAAAGTAGAGTGAATGATATTGATTAAAAAAAATGCCAGGCATTAGAGAAGAAGCAATCTTCCTGAAGTCTCTCCCTGGAAGGCAAGGTGATTAGGAGGAAGCAGGAAAGGCAAGCTGGCAGACAGTGTGCGTCCCCAGACCCTCCAAGCCATGTAATTTCAACTTTGATCAGTATTTGATTTGATGGGAGCCTTCTGGGGTTTATATAAAATCACAGGGGAAGTTACACATGGAATTCAGTAAGGAGGAGAAGGTCTCAGATCAGATACAAAGTTCATTTAAAAAATCAAGGGACCTCCCTGGTGATCCAGCGGTTTAGAATCCACCCTCCAGTGCCAGGGCTGTGGTTCGATCCTGGTCGGGGAGCTGAGATTCCGTATGCCACAGGTAACTAAGGCCACACACCACAGCTGGAGAAGACTGTGATGTGACTGCTGAGCCCAGCACTCAAGAGCCGCAGAGGAGAGCCCTCCTTCTCAACAGGAAGCCCGTGACCCCCAGCTGGAGAAGCCCACACACACAGAGAAGACCCAGGGCAGCCACAGTCTTAAGAATAAATAGATAAAGATGCAAACAGTTAGGTCAAGAAAGGGACAGATTTCTGGGATGGATGGCTTTATTTCCCACCCTGTCTTTTATCAGAAATGTCCCACAGAAAGTGGACAAGGGACTGAATGGGATCTCCATCTCTTTCTATCGCTCGTGTCTTTTCTCCAGGCATGTGAATAATGGCAGTTTATATTCTCATCCCTAGTCGTACAAGGCTGCTTTCACTACAGTGTATTCAGTTTCAATCCCACATTTCTGTGAGGTAGGCACGCTGATCACAACAGTTTCTCAAATACAGAAGAGGAGCTGAGGCCCTTGGGGTAGAATTTACATCATTGGCTCATAGAAGAGTCAGGGGCCGGTTCTTGGGCTCCCTGATGGGGGTACAGCCCGCTTCTCCCCTCTGAATATGCCTCCCTCCCATTACAGTGACAGCTTCACTGTGGTCTCTAGCCTGACTAAGGTAAAGAGAAGATGCATCACTCCTGAAATACATCATTCGTGAGGAAACTGGAGGTAGCGAGGCATGTGTTCACAGGTATGGGTGCTTTCAGTGACTCAGGTAAGGAATACAGAAATAAATGAGGAAAGAAAGGGTTTTTTCCTACGGAAAAAATAATCAGATTACATCAATGCTTAAAGTTGATGTGGAAAAGCATTAAGTGCCATAGGTCAGAGTAAAAGGAATACCTGTCTGCTGGAAGCCTCCTGGTGCGAGGGAGATGGGCTGGCAGGTGGACACTGGTCTTTCCCGAGCGTTCCTCATCTTGCTTTAGCCTCTGTCAGTCACTCACTCGTCAAAGAAATTAGGCTGAATCCCACTGCAAACCTAACTGCCTCGGAAACCTCCTGTGGGCTCCAGACCCAGAATTCACTCTTGACTACCTGTGACTCATCTGGTCGAACTCTTCCTGAGCTAATCCACTGCTCCGCTCACTAACTGATTTCTATTTCATTTTATGGCCTCAGAGTGTACGCATTTGGATGCTTTTCAGCTTAATCCAAATCAGTATAAAAGCATTCTGAATTAATTATGCTCAATAAATAGTTTCAAAAAATGAACCCCCCTGAAACCAAAAAAAAACAATAGGAATTGCTCTCAAATGAGCATCTTGTAAAGACTGGAAAAAGTAAAGCTTTAAGATAGCTTTAGCCTCCAAATTAAAACTCAGTCAAAAATCATGGTATCTGAACAAATCACAGATGAAGATCCTAAGGGTCTGACTCACTTTCGGACATATTCAATTATGCAGATTTTCAGGACCATGGTATCAACTGTGAAATAAGGGCCTTATGAATGGGGTCCCCACAAGCCTTAAACAGACACTTTCCCACATGTGTGATGAGGGGGCTGAAGTCACCTCTTCTCCTTCCAGCCTTGAGCGCGGCTTTGGCAGATCCACGGCAGGCAGTGTGCACCAGCCATGCATCTCTCATTTATAAGTCTTACCCAGACTGCATAGACTAAAGGGAGCTCAAGCAGGTCACAGAACTAAAATTATCAGAGCTCTTAGCCTCCAAGCACGGCTTGATCAAGGGCGCAGATTATCTCACGAGCTTGCTCTCAGGGCTTCCCTGGGGGCTTAGTGCTGAAGAGCCCACCTGCCAAAGCGGGAGATGCGGCTCGGGTTTGACCCCTGGGTCAGGATGAGCCTCTGGAGAAGGAAATGGCAACCCACACCAGCATTCTTGCCTGAGAAATCCCATGGACCAGAGGAGCCCAGTGGGCCACAGTCCACGGGGATGCAAATGAGCTGAACATGAGTTAGTGACTAAACAGCAACAATACTCACTCCCTCTCACACACATTCTTTGTCTCCTTTTTCTCACTTTCACTCCAACATATTGGTTCAAAATTCAGAGTCTTTCCTCAAGGCTGCATTGTGGCTGCAGCAGCTCCAACCCTTATATCCTATTCTGTTCCCATCCAGAGGAAAGAGTGTTCTCTCTTAGAAGACTGAGAAAATTCTCACGGCATCACAGTGACTCTGAGAGGTCACATCAATTCAGTTCAGTTCAGTCGTTCAGTCATGTCTCACTCTTTGTGACCCCCTGAATCGCAGCATGCCAGGCCTCCCTGTCCATCACCAACTCCCGGAGTTCACCCAGACTCACATCCATTGAGTCAGTGACGCCATCCAGCCATCTCATCCTCTGTCGTCCCCTTCTCCTCCTGCCCCCAATCCCTCCCAGCATCAGAGTCTTTTCCAATGAGTCAACTCTTCGCATGAGGTGGCCAAAGTCCTGGAGTTTCAGCTTTAGCATCATTCCTTCCAAGGAACACCCAGGACTGAACACTCCTTCACTCCTGAACACTCCAGAACACTCCTTCAGAATGGACTGGTTGGATCTCCTTGCAGTCCAGGGGACTCTCACGAGTCTTCTCCAACACCACAGTTCAAAAGCATCAATTCTTTGGCGCTCAGCCCTCTTCACAGTCCAATGCTCACATCCATACATGACCACAGGAGAAACCATAGCCTTGACTAGACGGACCTGAGAGGTCACATGGTCATCTCTAGACCAAGATCCCTGGGGTGTGCCTGCGCTCACTACAAGTAAAGAGGCACCGGTGCACTCTGCAGAAAATGAGGCTTAAAGAGTTACCCAGTGAATTTCCCTCCCAGCCTTATTGAGATATAACCGACAATCACTGCATATATTTAAGGCATAAGATGTGATGATTTCATGAATTCATATTTGCATATTGTTAAACTTTCACTAAAATGAAGTTCATTAACATACGCATCACCTCACATACTTTCCCTTTCCTCCCTTTCCTTTCCTTTTCTGGGAACACTCAAGATCGCCCCTCAGTCAGAGGCTCCTAAATGCTCCCCAAAAAGTCTAGCGGAGAGCCTGGCATCGAGCACAAGGGGCATTTGCCAAATGAAGTGAGGGATACACTGTTTAAAGATCTAAATTCCAAGTAAATAAAGTATCAGAACATACAAACCTCAGAGATACTGAGAGTTTGGTTCCAGACCACTGAAATCAAGCAAGCATTTCAACAACGCAAGTCACACAAGGGTATGGGTTTCCCAGCGCACGCATTATCACGATACTGCAGTCTATGAAGTGCGCAAGGGCATCGTGTCTAAACAAACAATGCACACACCTTAATTCAAAAGAGTTTTATTGCCAGAAAATGCCAACCACCACCTGAGCCTTCGGGTAGCTGCAGCAGTGATGCCAAAAGACCACTGATGGCACATCCCCTACCATTTACATAAAGCTTCCCAATGATGCGTGCTGTCTCACTTTGATTCTGTAACTGTACAGTTAGGCTCTGTGTTATGCCCGTTTTATCTACAAATATGAAATGGCCTCAAGGTGGTTGAGTCTCTTGCTTTTCTAAAGACAAAAAAAAAAGAAATACACAAACGTTAAGATGACCCCCCCAAATTCTTTTCCTCTAAATTCCATGTCTTTGTGTAGTTCCTTCCCCCTGAATATAAGTGAAACTTGTGACTTGTTTCAATACATGGCAACGCTAGTAAGATATCACTTTCCTGATTAGATTTCTTTATATGGCAAAGATTCCCATTATGGTAAATAATCAGCCTGCCGATGCAGGAGAGGCAGACGTGGGTTCAGGCCTCGGGTCACAGAGGTCCCCTGGAGGAGGAAATGGCAGCCCCTCCAGGATTCTTGCCTGCGAAATCCCATGGACAGAGGAGCCTGACTGGCTATAGTCCATGGGGTGTCAGAGTCAGACACCACTGAGCATACACACACACACACACACACACACACACACACACACACACACACACACAGAGGATACGCTGTATGAGGCTCCATCTCATGAAGCTGGAGCAAAAGGTTCCCTTTGCTGGCGTGGTCAAGAGAGCAATCAAACTGAGGAAGCCCATGTCTCAGGATACCATGAGAGGCTCCTGTGTATTGGAGCTCTGAGGGTGCTTTTGGCTATAGTCTGCAAGAAAATGGGGGCCTTTCTCCTATGGCCTCAATGCAATGAATTCTGCCCCAAACCTGGGGAACCTGTGGGTGGGCCCTCAGTCAAGACTCTGAGGAGGCTGCAGCCCTGGCTGACACCTGGTTGCCGTGTGGTGAGATCCTGGGGCGGAGCACCCCACTAAGTGGTGCAGGAGCCAGGAGCTACGGAGGCAAAGAAACCGAGATGGTAAATGAGAGGCCACCTGAGGCGAAGAGCCGACTCATTGGAGAAGACCCTGACGCTGGGAAAGACTGATGACGAAAGGAGAAGGGGGCAGCAGAGGGTGCGATGGTTGGATAGCATCACCGGCTCAAGGGACCCGAGTCTGAGCAAACCCAGGAGACAGTGGAGGACTGGGAAGCCTGTCACGCTGCAGTCCATGGGGTCGCAGAGAGCTGGACACGACTGAGCGACTGAACAACAACAATAAATGAGCGTCATTTTAAGCCACTAATTTGTTACACAGCATAGGTAACTCACACAGCTACAAAGCCAGTCTTCCTTGCACAACACCATCAGACTTTGCCATGGAAACATGGATAGCCTTGTTAAGGACTCAAGCCTCCTACACAGTGACCAAGGATGACCCACTTTATTTTGTCAAGTTGGCAAAAATGTCTGCCGATTGCGGATGCTCAGCAAAAACAGAGACATGCACAGCCTAGAGCAACAACATTAGACAGGGGAAGAAAGCCATTTTATCCAGTACAACTTCATTAATCAGTGTTGACTGCTTACAAATCAGTGTCAAACTCTTTATCTACATAAACGAAATTGTTTTGCCTATCTTTGCTCATTGAGAAATAAAGAAATAAACTAAAACTGTCCAGTGTGGGTTTTCACCATATTTGGCCGGTCTATTTGCAATGCTCTGACTTAAACATAGGGTTGTTGCACCTCCAGATACATTTTATGGGACACGATGGTGAGGGGATGCAATAAGGTCATCACAGTCAATCTTTCAGAGCAAGTCAGAGGGTGGGCCACCAAGACCACCAGGCTGGTCTGCAAACTAGCAGCCTCGGTGACATTCTGAAGCTTGTTTGAGGCAAAACTGTGGGCTTTGCTAAAAAATGGCTGAATCAGGACCTGCACGTGAGCAGGATTCTTTGCTGACCTGTGTCCACAGTAAATTTTGAGAAATACCACACTGAGAACCTGTGTGACGCTCACTGGGGGACATCTGCTAAACCCACCAAGATGCTCCGGGCACCTTGACCGTGGTTTGAAAACAGCCCGAGTTGGTTTCCCGTTCGTGCTGATCATTTGCTGCTGACCTGCTTTCCTATGCTGTGTGTTTCAGGGAGAGGAGCAAGGGCGAAAGGTGGAGACTTGCGCAAGTGAGAGGGAGCCAACTTGTATGAAAGAGAGCACATCACACAGACAAGACTTTGGTGGGTGCCGAGTGATTTTCTGAACCTCTCCTCTGAACCTGAGGCATCAGCCAGCACCCAGATCCTCAGTCCTGGGAAGCCTATAGCAAACAAGTGCTCTGGCCTCACCACAGACAGCTGAGACCAGAATCTCCGGGTGTGGGTCTCAGGTGCAAGTATTTTTCAAAGCTCCTCACACAGCTGCTCAGGTTTGGGTACCACAGTCTGGTATTGGGGGGTGTCAGATGGAAGTCTTTCAAGCCAAGGTAGTGATCCAGCAGCTACCATCAACAGGCTAAATCTGGCCCCATGCTGGTGTTTGCAAATAACGTTTTATTGGAACACAGCTATACTCATTTTTTTTGTTGCTGCTTATCGCCACAGTGGCATGGACGATAGACCTGAAATATTTACCATCTGGCCCTTAAAGAAATGCTTTTACAACTCTGAGATAAGCTCATGCAGTGGTTGTTAAGAAGAATTATCTAAGAAAAAAAAAGCCCATCCAAGAGAAACTGAATTTTTGCTTCCTCAGTCTTAACAGGTAGAGGATTGTGAATTTTAGCGAGTTTGTGTGTCTGAGTTCACATACTGAGATTGAGGTATAATTATTTTGTTTTGTTTTGCCAGGAATTCTAGTGAGTATAGCCTATCCTGTGAAGAAAAAAAAAGTGATATTCTTTCCTGCAACTAATCACAAGTCCTATCTACTTGCTTCAAACAAAGCATTTAAAAATAAGAATAGGTATGTAAAAAAATAGATGGGTGGCTTCTATTTTTTAAAGCAAGAAGAAAAAGAAGAACATATGTTGCGTGCCAATGGTGCAGAAACGATTCACTTCTTGAAACCACACGCCTTCAGGAGAACCTCGGCAAAAGTGCCATCTATAATTTCATAGAAAACTTGTTACTTGTTTTGGGGGACTGTGCAAATCAAGTTCTTTTCTTTCCTTTCCTATTGGCTCCCCTCTCCCATAACTTTACCTAGGGTATATCCTTTAATATTCATTTGCTCTACCAAGAGAGTGTCTTCCTTTGGAGGAGTTTGGGCCCAGCTGGAATATATCTATGTTGACTTTCTGTCCATCTTTCCTTTTAGTCAAGTGTCACTAACTTACTGAACCTCTTCAAGCTTCCCTTCAGCAAATGCCAATAATGACCTTTTCTGGATGTTTGAGAATTAATCAGAAGCATTATACATCATCAGTTATGGTGCTGGGTACAACGACCGCTTTTGCTGTTTGAGGGGAGAGAGTTTCTCCATCATTCCTCCTTTTGGATCATCTCCAGCTTCTCTCCTGCTGACTCTGAGGGTGAGATCATGCTCGCAGGGCGGCTCTGCACACTGCAGACACTGTGGGATCATCTCCAGCTTCTCTCCTGCTGACTCTGAGGGTGAGATCCTAATGGCAGGGCTGCTCTGCACACTGCAGACCCCGCAGCGCCTCTACCTTTGGCTTCCCAGGTGGCTCAGCAGTAAGGAATCTGCCTACAATGCAGGAGCTGCCGGAAACGTGGATTGGGTCGGGAAGACCCCCTGGAGGAGGGCATGGCACCCACCCCAGGGTGCTTGCCTGGAGAATCCCATGGACAGAGGAGCCTGGCGGGCTACAGTCCACGGGGCACAAAGAGTTGGACACGACTGAAGCAGCTTGACACTGCACGACTGCCTTCTGCCTCAATTCTCTGGTGGCTCAGCGGTCAATAATCCGCCTGCCAACGCAGGAGAGGCAAGAGATGCTGGTTTGATCCCTGGTTGTAAGGATCTTCTGGAGAAGGAAATGGCAACCCAGTCCAGGATTCTTGCCTGGAAAATTTCATGGACAGAGGAGCCTGCAGGGCTACAGTGCAGGGGGCCACAAAGAGTCGGACACGACTGAGTGTGAGCACGCACACAGGCTACCTTCCACCCACTCGATGCGAGTAACATCTGCCCCCCACTCAGCTGTGACAGCCAAAACTGTCTTCAGATAATGTCAAATGTCCCTGCAGGAAGAGCCATTCCTCGCTAAAGATTGCTGCTCTAAGGAGAGAAACCCAGCCCTTCTTTATGGGTACACATGTCCTGAGATGTATATGTGCTTACATACATGGACATGTGTGTTTGTACAGGTTGTCGAGGAGACATCTTAGTCGCATTTTTGAAGTTCACTTCAATGAATGTAATGAGTTGCTGGCTTTGCAGTCCCTATTTTTATTCCACATTTTCTTTTATGAAAAGGCTAGATGGACCTCATCTGGTTCCTTCACATCAGACAGGGTAACGCTGGGCATCTGTCTGCCAAAAAGCATGACATCGAAACTCAGCCTGCCTTCCCGTTTCTCACTCAGTCCATCTGCTCTTGGTTTGCAGCATTAGGAAGCAGCTGATGTGGTCAGCATGTCACCAGAGTGATTTTCAATAAAACTTTATAGATTCAAGACTGTTCCCCAGCTATCAACATATCCAGTATGTAAAAGTCATTCCAGTCCAGAAGAAAACTCGACATGTCTCAAATTCTACAACCCAAGACTGCATGGTAGGAACTCTACTGCGCATTCTAGTCCAAAGCCCTGGGCTGTAAGACTCTAGCATCTCTATTTACAACCACCACGGCCCCCACACGCTCTGTTCTATCACTTTCCTGAATGCCACACACTGGACCCCAAGAAGTGCACAATATTCCCAATAGCCTGGACCAAAGAGATGGAAATTATCCAAAAGGCACGGGTTCTTTTCAGCCGAATGGCGGGGTCATTCCACTTTAACATTACAACGTGCTTTAACTTGTAAATACTTTTTAAAAACTACTTTTAGTTGCAGGATAACGCTAGACAACACTGCGTTGCCTTCTGCCACACAACACCGTGGATCAGCCATGAGCACACATACGTCCCTCCCTCCTGAGCCTGCCCTCTGCCCCACCCTTTCCGGGTGTCACAGAGCACCGCCGAGGGCTCCCGGTGTCGTACAGCAAATCCCACTGGCTGTCTACTCTACACACAGGGGTGCACTGTCCCCTGCTGCTCCCCACTCGTCCCTCCCTCTCTGTGCCCGAAGTCTGTTCCCTGCATCTGCACCTCCCATTCTTGTCCTGCAAATACGCTCGTCAGTGCCGCTTCACTAGGTTCCACATGCATGTGTTAATATACTGCGCTTGTTTCTCTCCTTCTGATTGAAATTGTAAATACTTTTCTTTGCACCCATCTCTACACTTTAAATTTCCTTTGAGCTTGTTTTCTGCTCAGGAATACAGTTTCCCCAGCCGGGCATTATCCCTTAACTAATGTGCTCTCCTGCCTTCTGGGATGGACACACCTGTCTCCCCTTCCCACCCCCTTCCCCCGTCCAAGCAGGCACTCACACGCTTCCTCTCAGTCTTTGCCCTTGTTACCTCCAGCAGACACTGTGAACTCTGCCGAGTTAAGCACAGCACTGCAGATGTTGCAGTTTATGAGGTTTAGGGCAACAATTCATCTTTTCCTCCTCCGGAGCTGTCACCGCTGCCCTCCAATTCTCCACCCTTCAAAATTAGGGGCAGAGAAGATGAGCAGCTGCTTTTCCTGCTGCTCTGAATAATTCATGCCAGTTTAGCTTCAGCTTGGTGATATCAGTGGCCTTGTTTAATACCGAGGGGAAGGAAGGGCCTCTTGAGATTTTTCCAAAGCATGAATTTTAAAGGAATAAGATTTTTTTAAGCCTCCAGATTCTTCTGACTTTGTCTCCAACACAAATAAAACACAACAAAAATTAAATTGACAACGGAACTTTCATTCTTTTCAAGATTCTTCTTCAAGATGAAATTAATCAAGCACACTTATTTACATTTACTTTAGGAGCTATGCCATCCAGCCAATAATCTGTACTGAGTATCCCCTGTGCTACAGGCCCATTACTGGGTAGCTGGGGGGCTGGGGGCGGGAGACACTGGCATCCCCCTCAACCAGGGAGGCTACCTGCTGGAGGAGGAGACGGATACACATCAAAAGAACTGCCGAATAACCATTCACAAGACAGCAGACACCCTTTGCTATGACTGTGGACCCACTGCATTAATTTATCTTACAAATGCTTATATTTAAGGGCTATGCACCAGGGGCTACTGGACAGTGAGGAAACAGCAGTGCATGAGCAAGACAGACACAGCGGCGGCCTTGATGGAGCTACGCTCAAGTGCAGGACCCGGTCGTTAATCATCCGCACGCACGTAAAGGCACCAGCTGAGACGAGCGCAGTGAGAGGACGCTCCCCAGCAAGAATACTCTCCAGGAGTTCTCACGCATCCGCTCATCCACTCACGCCTTCATCTGAGTGCTGTATGAGCGCTTCCTTCTCTGTGCTAGGCACTTAGATTTCAGCACTGGCGGCGGTTAAATGGGCTCCCTGACCTCACAGGACTGCAGTCACGTGGAGGAATGAAGAATTAAAGAAGCAAAGACAAAGATGCTCATGTACTTGAAACTGTGCTAAGTCCTGGGTCAAGGCTGTAAATAGGAAATACGCTAGACTTTTCTCATGGGTCACCTTATGTAGTGCTCACAACTGCCCTTTCTATGTGATTAACTTGTTTACACGTGTTGGCACAGTGGTAAAACAATCTGCTCTCCAATGCAGGAGACCCAAGAGATGCAGGTTTGATCCCTGGGTCAGCAAGACCTCCTGGAGTAGAAAATGCCAACCCACTCCAGTATTCTTGCCTGGAGGAGCCTGATGGCTGCCGTCCCTGGAGCGGCAAAGAGTCGGACATGACTGAGCCACTGAGCTGCACGTCGGCAAAGCTGAGCCTCACATACATTTTAGGGACATGGGACCGACAAATTCCATCGAGGCACCACCACCATGGGGTCCCATTGCTTTAGGATAAAATTCAATCCCTGACTATTTACAAAGTCCTGGATGAACCACCTTGTGTTGGAGACAGACTGGGGGATAAGCAAGAGCTATTGGCCATCACACGCGAGGCCAAGACTAAAAGCAAAAATCAACATTATGAGTTCCTGACCTCCATAGCTCTGTGCTTCTAAAAAGAACCCATTCAGCTCTAAATATTGCAAAGCTTGGCTCTAGTGTAGTGTGACTTACCGTGTTTTCTCGTGTTTCTGTCCTTGCCCAGATTTTCTCGCGTCTGTCTCTGGTTCAGCAACATGGCCCTTGAACAGCTGCCAGATGCTGTTCTACAGCCCTGGCCAGATTCCACTCTAACTAGTGTCTGTTAAGGAGCTACTGCACTTTTGTTCATTCTTTTGTTTTTTGAATAGGAGACAACACAAAAATTTTACTCAAAAGATATTATGGTGTATTGGGATCACAGTGTATTGGGAAAAATTTAAGCATATAATGAAAATCAAGTGTGATTACATTTGTCTTGGATTTTTTTTTCTCTGTAAAGAAAATCTCATTATTAAAATCCCTGTAAGGAAAAAAACAGGTTTTTAAAAATAATAACAAAAAACTTTGTGTAGATGGAATTTTAAAATCCTTTAACCCCAACTTGATTTTTTTTTTCCCCATGAAAACTATTGTTTTCTAATACTCTTTGTGAATAACTTGGCTCCCATATTGAGAGGAGAATTGTGATGTAATTAAGAGCATGGACTCAGAGACTCCTGTCTGGCCTCAATTCCATTTCTGCCAACCTCTAGCTGCAACTTTGGACAAATTCCTGAGACATACTGTGCCTCTGTTATCCTATCTGTAAAATGAAATAACCATCATAGCTATTATTATCAAGTTACTAAAAGGCTTAAATGAACTCCTAATTGGAAGTGCTTAGAGTACTGTTTTGTATCTCACAGACACTCAAGAAGGGTTGTTTATTATTGTAGAAGAGAGCAGCAGAGGATGAGATGGTTAGGTAGAGTCCCCAGCTCAATGGACATGAATTGGAGCAAACTGGAGACAGTGGAGGGCAGAGGTGTCTGGTGTGCTGCAGTCCACGGGGTCACAAACAGCTGGACACAATAACCAGTTGTTAACATTATCATTTCACAGCAAGAGACTATTTTCCTATACTTTATTGCTTTTAATTTTACACAATACTTTTGCATTTCTTATCCAAATTGACCCTAAAACCACCGGCTAAGATGAGGAAGACAGTGCTGCCCGCTATATATGAGGAGCCTGCAGCTGAGAGCTTGAGACTCTCAAGTTTCTTTCATGGCACAGGAACCCTGTTCTCTCACACCTTCCCCACCCCCGTGCTTGGCTGGGAGTCCAGACGGACTTGAGCTTTACTGGTCATTTGGTCTTCATTTGATACCTCTCATCAGTTCTTTCACAGGAATCGGACACGACTGAGTGACTTCACTTTCACTTTTCACTTTCATGCACTGGAGAAGGAAATGGCAACCCGCTCCAATGTTCTTGCCTGGAGAATCCCAGGTACGGGGAGCCTGGTGGGCTGCCGGCTATGGGGTCACACAGAGTCAGACACAACTGAAGCGACTCAGCAGCAGCAGCAGACTGACCAACGTTTCTGGGGAAGTTAAAGCCACCTTGTAGGAAGTAAGTTGGAGAAAGCATTTCTGTCCACAAATCCAGAGGAGACGGCTCCATATGTCTCTGAAGCCATTAGATAATGCTTGTGATGATGCCAAATTAGAATGGAGTCTGATGGGTCCAGCCAGGGCGTTCTCATTGATAAGAGTTAATTGTATGTTTTCTGTAAACCACCCAGTCACCCTACCCTAGAGGAACAGAGCTCACAAGAAGGCTGCAAGTCTTGCAGGACGGCTGCAGGCTGCAACCTGTGAGGGGTAGTGATATCTTAACACGCTCTGTCCCAATCTCAGTTATTAGGCAGCTCCCCTCTGCACTGAAGGGTAGTAAATAAGTATTTAAATGAATTAGGGAGTACATCAAGGCTGTATATTGTCACCCTGCTTATTTAACTTATGTGCAGAGTACATTACGAGAAACGCTGGGCTGGAAGAAGCACAAGCTGGAATCAAGATTGCTGGGAGAAATATCAATCACCTCAGATATGCAGATGACACCACCCTTATGGCAGAAAGTGAAGAGGAACTAAAAAGCCTCTTGATGAAAGTGAAAGCGGAGAGTGAAAAAGTTGGCTTAAAGCTCAACATTTAGAAAACGAAGATCATGGCATCTGGTCCCAACACTTCATGGGAAATAGATGGGGAAACAGTAGAAACAGTGTCAGACTTTATTTTTTTTTTGGGGGGGGGGGTCTAAAATCACTACAGATGGTGATTGCAGCCATGAAATTAAAAGACGCTTACTCCTTGGAAGAAAAGTTATGACCAACCTAGATAGCATATTCAAAAGCAGAAACATTACTTTGCCAACAAAGGTTTGTCTAGTCAAGGCTATGGTTTTTCCAGTAGTTATGTATTGATGTGAGAGTTGGACTGTGAAGAAAGCTGAGTGCTGAAGAATTGATGCTTTTGAACTGTGATGTTGGAGAAGACTCTTGAGAGTCCCTTGGACTGCAAGGAGATCCGACCAGTCCATTCTGAAGGAGATCAATCCTGGGATTTCTTTGGAAGGAATGATGCTAAAACTGAAGCTCCAGTACTTTGGCCACCTCATGAGAAGAGCTGACTCATTGGAAAAGACTCTGATGCTGGGAGGGATTGAGGGCAGGAGGAGAAGGGGACGACCGAGGATGAGATGGCTGGATGGCATCACGGACTCGATGGACGTGAGTCTGAGTGAACTCCGGGAGTTGGTGATGGACAGGGAGGCCTGGCGTGCTGCGATTCATGGGGTCGCAAAGAGTCGGACACGACTGAGCGACTGAACTGAACTGAACTGAACTGAATCAAAGCATTGCTTTAGGACTTGAATTCATGGACCTAACTAAGCATCATATGGTAAAACACACGGCACTGACAATGTCTACTTCTTCCTTTCTCTGCAGATAAATATAATATTATTGCACCATTTCAAGGAGTTATGCATTTTTTTCCACTTAAAAATAAAATTGTTCACTGAATGACTAAAACTCTTTGCTGATCGAGTATATGGCCTAGAGATATGGTTCTATTTGAGTGCAAAGGAAGCTGAGTAACCTTGTAATTATTATAATATTGTTTCCTATGAACAGAATCAGAAAGTTTAATCGAGTAAATAGTGGTTAGTAGTTAGTGGCTCGTGGTTAGTAACCAAACTGAAGGCCACACTGCTCCAGCCTGCTAGTTTATGCAGGAATAGGACTACTGTGTAGCCAGATATTTTTAAGGCAATCCAAATCAGTAGATTATTATGTGAAGTTTCCAGATTGTTAAATATTGATCGTAAAATATATTTAAGGTAACACACCAGGCATCTGCTTCTTGCCAAGTCGAATAATAGGAATTGTATTTACTACCCCTTAGCAAAAAACCACACAAGACACTTAAAATAATGGACACAGTGATGATGGACAATGATCCCGAGAGGTAGGAAACAGAGGAAAAAATCCATAAAACAAGAAATGGATAAATTTGACTTTACCACAATTTAAAACTTCTGCTGTTCAAAACACAATGTTAAGAGAAGGAAAAGATTGGAAGGAAATATTTGTGGAGCACGTATCAGGTAAAGCACCTGTGTTCAGAATATATAAAGAACTCTCCAAACTCAATAATGACAAATATTACATAGTATCACTTACATGTGGAATCTAAAACATTGACACAAATTACTGTATTAATATTTACAAAACAGAAATAGACTCACAGACATAGAAAACAAACTTATGGTTAATAAGGGCAAAGTGGGTAGGGATAGCTTAGGAGTTTCAGATTGACATACACACACTACCATATGTAGAATAAACAACAAGGACCTACTGCACAGCACGGGGAACTACGCCCAATATTTTGCAATAACTTACATGGGAAAAGCCCCTGAAAAGTCACATGTATGCATGGCACTTCACAGAACACCTGAAACCAACACACCCCTGTACATAAAACATGCTTCAGTTTTAAAAAATAACTCAATAAGATAACACTCAGTAAAAAAATCAACAAATACTTGAATGGACTTCACCAAAGAAGATATACAGATGGCAAATAAACACATCAAAAGAAGTTCAACATTATTAACCAGTAGTGAAATGCAAATTAAACCCCTGATGAGACACCATTACAACCCATTAAAATGGCTTGAATTAAAAATACTGGCAATACCAAATGATGGTGGACACGTGAAGAAGTTAGGATGTGAAGAAAATGGTAGTTGGAAATTAAAAATATTGCAACTACTTTAGAAATACAGTTTGGCAACTTCTTTAAAACCTAAATATACACTTGTCTGATGAGCTAAGCATGCCATGTATAGGTATTTCCTGAGGAGAAAAAAAATGCATTGTCCATACAAAGATGTATACCCAGATATTCATAGAAACTGTATCTGCAGTGGCCCCAAATGAAAATAATCCAAATACCCATCTGTTGACGGATAAACATATGGATGTGTTTAAACATACGGCACATGGATGAACAATGTGGTTTGTCTATACAATGGAGGACTGGCCCACAAAAAAGGAAGGATTATTACTATCTACTACATCATGGATCTCAAAGTAACTATGCTCAGTAAAGAAAAACAAACCAAAAGATTATATTCTCTATGAATCTTTTTTATAAATCTCTAGAACATGTAAACTAATCTGTCAATCTGGGCTCTTGAAACAAAAGTACCATAGCCTGGTACTGTCTTAGAAACAATAGAAATTTACTTCTTACCTTTCTGGAGTCTGGGAGCATGAAGGTTAAGAGTTCATGTCTGGTGAGAGCCTGCTTCCTGGTCCTGGATGCCATGTCCTCACCTGGGGGAAGGGGCGAGGGCGACCTCTGCAGCCTCTTTTTTAAGGGCACTGTTTGAACTGTGGTGTTGGAGAAGACTCTTGAGAGTCCCTTGGACTGCAAGGAGATCCAACCAGTCCATTCTGAAGGAGATCAGCCCTGGGATTCCTTTGGAAGGAACGATGCTAAAGCTGAAGCTCCAGGACTTTGGCCACCTCATGCGAAGAGTGGACTCATTGGAAAAGACTCTGATGCTGGGAGGGATTGGGGGCAGGAGGAGAAGGGGACGACAGAGGATGAGATGGCTGCATGGCATCACGGACTCGATGGACGCAAGTCTGAGTGAACTCCAGGAGCTGGTGATGGACAGGGAGGCCTGGCGTGCTGCGATTCATGGGGTCGCAGAGTCGGACACGACTGAGCGACTGAACTGAACTGAACTGAATCCTATTCATGAGGGCTCCACCCTCATGACCTAATCACCCCTCAAAGACCCCACCTCCTAATACCATCACACTGGGGGTTAGGTTTCAACTGATGAATTTGGGGGGGAACATAGACACTTAGTCTACTGATAATCTCTAGTGACAGAAGGAAGGTTGGGGTTACATAGGGATAGGGTAGGGCAGAGAGGGGCAGGCGGGAGAAAATACAGAGGCATATGAGGATATATCTGAACTTCCCTGGTGGCTCAGATGGTAAAGAATCTGCCTGCCATGCAGGAGACAGGGGTTCGATACCTGGGTCAGGAAGATCCCCTGGAGAGGGAAATGGCTACTCACTCCAGTATTCTTGCCTGGGAAATCCCATGGACAGACAAGCCTGGCAGACTACAGTCCATGGAGTCACAAAGAGTCAGACACAATTGAGTGACTAATACTTTCACTTTTTTTTAATACAGATATATTTAGGGATAATGGATACGTTTACCACCTTGATAGTGGTGATCATTTAGTGGGTGTATATGTACAAAAAATTCTCTTAAATTATACTTTTTAAATATGTTTGGAATTAAACGTCAATTACACCTCAGTAAAGCTATTAGTAAAGCTATCAGGCAATGGCATCGCACTCCAGTCCTCTTGCCTGGAAAATCCCAGGGACGGAGGAGCTTGGTAGGCTGCAGTCCATGGGGTCGCTGAGTCAGACATAACTGAGCGACTTCACTTTCACTTTTCACTTTCATGCATTGGAGAAGGAAATGGCAACCCACTTCCGTGTTCTTGCCTGGAGAATCCCAGGGACAGGGGAGCCTGGTGGGCAGCCGTCTCTGGGGTCGCACAGAGTCGGACACGACTGAAGCGACTTAGCAACAGCAAAGCTATTAGAAAACAAAACAATAACATGGATTTTAAAGATAAACACCAGGTCGGCAACACACAGGGACTCTGGGCTATGAGTCTGCAAACTCTGATCTGTGTTTATGACTTGCTTTCAGGAACATACACACAGCCCCGAACACCTATACTAAATTACAAAATGAACTGTTTGCTAAATGGGGGCTCTGCTGTTGGCTACTTTCAAACAAAGCAAGTACCACTTCCAACTCTTTCCTTGAATGATCCAAGCCAACTCTTTCTGAATGGTTTGACGGCTGCTGAGCAAAAGTTCTGATTAAAGTCCAGAATCTCTTAATAGCAAAAGATGGCCTGCGAGGCAGAACTCGTTTCCCTTTTGCCGTTCACACATAATTCCTCTTCACGGCGGCAGGAATGACGGGTTTAACAGCACCCTGAATCTCTGCTGACAAAGTCCCTTCCCAAACCTCCCTTGCCTCACACAACAGACTCTCAGCGATGTGGAACTATTGTTCACAAAGCACGGTGGAGACACCTTTCTGGAAGACTGCCATACGTGAGGGGAATGGAGATCTTCCTTAGAGCGGGTTTCCTAAGCGGATGAGGTAGAATAAAGAGGTCTAAAGCCGCATTGAGGAACTTACTGAAAGCGTCTACGTGTAGCTGCGGATCGAACGAGCTGGGCAGAAGGAACAGAGCTTTTCTTCCCCTCCTCCGCTCCCTTGACCTCTCCCCCTTTCCGACGCTGAGCTCTTCAGAAAGCCGCAGGCTTCTTCCTTCAGCTGGTCATCTTGGCAAGAAGATCCAGCCAGTGGCAACCCGGCCCTCGCCGCGCGGCGGCGCCGCGCCCCGCGCCCGCCTCGGCCAGGCCGCCTGCGGTCCGGGAGCGCGGCGGCAGGCGCAGGGCCGGCCGGGGCCGCCTGCGGTCCTCCTCGCGCGGGCGCCCCCTTGGGAGCGGCCCGGTGGGCGCCCCGCCCGCGCGCCCCCGCGGAGCCCCGGGCCTTCCCTCGGGTCCGCTGGACGTGCAGACGCCGCCTGTCGGCGCGGGCGCCGGGTCCGCGGGGCGTCCGGGGCCTCCTTCCCGACGCTCGGTCGCGGCCTTCAGACGGCCAGGGCGGGTCCGTGAGCGCAAGGAGGCTTGCGGGGCAGCCCTCCCTGCTCGGCCAAGCCCTCCACCCCTCGGCTTCCCTGCATTCAGCGTCCGAGGCTGAGCCCGGTGCCCCCAACGTCAAGGAGGACGCACGTCTCTTTCCCGGTGTGGTCCTCTGCAAAATCTCTCAGTTGGATGGCGGTAGAGAATCCGCCTGCCAGTGCAGGAGGCCCGGGCTTGACCGCAGGGTCGGGAAGCTCCGCGGGGGAAGGGCACGGCCACCCACCCCATTGCTCTTGCCTGGAGAATCCCAGGGACAGAGGAGCCTGGCGGGTTACAGTCCCCGGGGTCGCTCAGAGTCGGACACGACTGGATGACGAACACTGACACTCCGAAGAAAGTGACACCGTGTTCATTTCTCCACCGCGAGGTGCGACCACGGAGTCAGCACGGCCGCGGCTCTGCCCAGAGGCCGGCAGATCCGGGCCCTGCCGCCCCTCCCGCGCGGCTGGCGGGTGGGTGACGGGCCGCCGAGTCCTAACCGCTTGGCAAACCCTGCGCAGCTGGTGGAACCCTGAATTAAAAGGGGAGAGCATTTGTCTCCTCTTGCCCATTTCTGGGCTTTGGAAAACAACAGGAAAATAAGGGAAGGCAACAGAAAAAGTCATATTAAATCTCATAAGCTTCCATAGAAAAAAGGGCGCAAAGTGACTGCTGTAATCGCAGCTGGCCAATAGCTTACCTCTCTTTTCTCTGTGCTCCAGGGATGAGACCATACTGCAGTTTTCAGCTTAAAGTTAATTCCACAAAAATCTACTTTATGAGAAGTTTTGAGAATTTTCTTGAACTACAATCCATAAATGAAAATGTGTGGAAACATGACTCGGAATAACTTGAACTCAGTACCTCAGTGATTATAACCTTATTTAAATTGTTTAAAACATTCAAGCTAATCATTTAAATTATCTAAAATTCTTCGTGCTAAAATATCCAAATATTCAAAAGGAAAGTAGGTTGGGGTGATAGTGTTTTATTTAAATTAAACACACAATTGCCCAAATTATATTCTTTAAGGTTTGGGGAGCTTGGGTTAATTCAATTTTCACTGCCTGCTTAAAATGGGGTATGTTCAAAGAATATGGAACTAGGTTGGATATTTGCTAAGCTGCCACTTATCTCTATTACCTTATGATTCTCTCTTTGCTATTTTAAAATGACAATATCCAGGCTTAAAATGAATATAAAAATGAGTATAAATGTAAAAAGGCGCTCCTCTTCCCATCACAGTCCGGTCTTGATACCACACCTCAAAGGGAACTACTGTGAACAGCTTAGTTCTTTAATCTACACACACATACACACACAAACACACACACACACAAATAAATATCCAGTGGCACACAAGCATACACAGTGCTTGCCTGCTTGCTTTTACCAAAAAAAAAAAAAAAAAAAAAAAAGCAGGGGGACGCCTCTAAGCCTAATTCTGTAACCAGCTTTCTGGGTTTGTGTTGTCCCATCATTTCCTTCTATACATCATGGCTCTCCTTTAGCAGAGACATGCGTGATCTGTATTCCTTTTTAAGGCGGTTAACACAGCTAATATTTACTAGGTGAATTCATTTAATCATCTAGTCTTGTTGGTCTTTCAGGCAGCTTTAGGGTTTTTGTTTTGTTTTTCCAAGGCTGCCGTAATTATGAATGTGCTCAGCCGTGTCCAACTCTTTGTGACGCCATGGACTGCATGAATCCTCATGTGCCCACCGGGCACCTCTGTCCATGGGAGTCTCCAGGCAAAAGTACTGGAGTGGGTTGCCATGCCCTCCTCCAGAGGATCTTCCTGACCCAGAGCGCGAACCCAGGCCTCCCACACTGCAGGTGGATTCCTTATCATCTGAGCCACAAGGGAGGCTCAAGAATACTGGAGTGGGTAGCCTGTCCCTTCTCCAGGGGATCCTCCTGATCCAGGGGATCCTCCTGACCCAGGAGTCGAACTAGGGTCTCTTGCATAGCAGGCTGATTCTTTACCAGGTGAGCTACCAGGGAAGCCCCAGTGTCAATAAGAAGACTTAAAGGTCTGTGTGTGACATTTTCTTGTTCAGAGCTCCCATCACTCTTGCTTACCTTTTAAAAAATGGAAACTGCAGATGTTAAGACGAGTGATTAACTCGAGGGTGAGGACAGGGGGCTGCATAGGAGCGGGTTTTGCTCTCTCTGGCCGTGACCAGGCAAGTGGAGTAAAATGAAGCGTGACCGAAACTCCTTCCCCGTGGGGGTAACAGTCTGCCCTTTGCTCAGACTTATCCAGAGATACTGCGTTGTAAGTGCCAGATGGTCTATGATGCTGCGGCTTTATTTCAGGGTTTTCAAAGGTTGGAAAGAATCAGACAATCCAGGCTGCTTCTCTGCTGCACATAAGACCCACAACCTTTCCACGGCCTCAGGGAGGGCCACCTGACCTTCGGTCCCTCTGAACGTCTTAGGGAGACCCCTGGGTCCTTGGGAGCAGGCCAGCGTGCCTTTCTATGTTCATTTGGGAAAATAAGCTCTTTATTAATCCAGACACGGTGCGCAGGCAAATGGAATGAGTAAAAAGGGACCACCAGGTCCATTACAATCAGAATCTTCTGTGTATGTAGATAAGATAAAATGGATCACATTATCTGCATGTGTACATTAACTGTTCATTTTTCATAGAGATAGTCCTGTTTAATAAGTAATGGCACCTTAGTCCATTAAGTTTCACGGCTAATACGTCCCTCCTCCCTCTGAATCTTGTTTAAAGAAGAAACATTTGGTTGGGTAATGTGCAGGATGTACCTTGGGGTACCAATTTATAGTACTCTCTTATCAGAAATTGCTTCCAAATGCCTCATACCCATATTTGAAATTCTGCAGGCAACAATTTCCTAAACCGTGCCTGTGGCGCTCCATGGCAGATTACTTCGGCTGACGATGCAGTGGATCAGGTAGACAGCGGACGGATAAACACAGAGGAAAACCAAACAAACAAAACGACTATCAATTTGGACAAGATTTCTTATTACACAGAATTTTAAAATTTAACCCTTTAACTAGTGTATGTAAAGGCAGGTTTTATTCATCAATATTACAATTCCTAGAGTATTGGCTAGAGCTGTCGTTTTTTAAATACATTATTTACGTAAATGTTATATAAATGTCTTTGGACTTTCTATTCCTTCGGTCTTTACTCCTGAAAACCCCTTTCATGGGTCTGTGTTTGGCTTATCGTTTAGCTGTTAGTCCAAGTCACTCCGTCACATCAGGCAAGACATTCCTGGGCCGATTGGGGAATGTGAAGTGTCGACTGTACTTGACACTCTGGCTTTGTCTCCATGTTCAGCATGCTGGCTATGACACTGTTCTGTGGTGATTTCTAGAATGGCATTGCTCTTAGGACATACACACTGAGGGATTCATAAATGAGAAACACAAGTGAAGGACCAAGATGCCCAAAGCTCTTAATTGGGTCAGAACGATGTATTGTCCAGCAATTGTACAGAAAACGGCGAAGTGTTAGCAGTTGGTTAAAGTGAAGGAGTCATCAGAGTTAACTATGCTACTTTTGTAACATTTTCTATATTTGATGTGTTTTCAAAATGAACAGTTGAAAAAAGCAAAGTCACCTCCTTAGAGGGGATGTCTCTCCATCACTGAAGGCTCCACTGCCCCACGCCGTTGACGCCGCTACGCACATCACAGAACAGTCACTTAGCGTCGCTAGAATGCTTTAGTGTCTAGTAACTCTGTCTGCCATCCTTCCAGATAGAATGCCTGCAGGGCCTTTACAGTCACCATCTCACTACACAGAACATGTCACAGAAGGTTGCAAGATGGTAAAAAAGCATTTTTTTCTGAAAATATTTTTTGAAAATCTTAATTCATGGCAAATTCATATCAATCACCCAACATGTTTTCTGAGATTACTATCCTTCTCGTAGTTGTCAGATTCTTGGGAAATGCAAATCATTTGATGTGAGCTGAAAGTGTAATGTCCACACATACACACACAGCCACACCAGCAAACACGGCAGAGCACGGTGACTTACTTAGCCTGCTCATCCCATTCACTGGCATCACTGGCAAAAATCCATCATGGACTGACTAAATTTCCTTTAACGCTGGCACATAAAAAACAAACGTCTAGTAATGCTGGCAGAGCCGTGAGGAGACTCAGGCCGTGTCCCCGAGTACACACGTGTGCCGTGTGGGTGCTGTGTGCTCGTCGCCTCTGACTCTACGATCCATGGACGTAGCCGTCAGGGCTCCTCTCTCTGTAGGTTCCCCAAGCAAGAACGCTGGAGTGCGCTGCCATTTCCTGCTCCAGGGCATCTCCCCAACTCAGGGACTGAACTCACGTCTCTTGCGTCTCCTGCCTTAGCAGGCAGATCCTTTACAACCGGGCCGCCTGGGAAGCCCCTATATGTGTAAATATACACATGCTTTACTAAAAACTCCAGAGAAATGGCATGTAGTCACAAACATCTGTGCCCAGAACATGCATTTGTGCAAGACACATCCTCTTTGTTTTGTCCGTATTTAGAGAAGCCCAACAGCATGTGGTCTGCCTATTCCTTTTACAGGAATTTCTGGTCAATGTCCAACCTGTTTCTTCCTGATCATAACTGCTTTTCCAGCACGAATTATAAAATTGCATCTGATTTCTGTTGGATGCTATTATTTGGAGGATTTTTGGAGTTCTAAATCTATGCTTTTCCTTTGGATGAGGAATGGGTATTTTTCACCAAGATAACAGATGCAACGGCATGGCTGATGTTAGTTACCAAGTCAAGTTTACATAACACATGGGGTGCATGCTTTCATGCTTTGAGGTGTTTTGATTTTTGTTGGGCAAAACAGGCATCTGGCAGATCACAGAGAACAATTCTATTAATGAAAAGGATCTCTCAACCTAAAAATAATGAGCTTCATGGGTGTAGCTCATTTTTTAGTTAATTGCCCTTAATTTATTCAGCTGAAATACCTCACAGTTTTCCGTGATTAAAGGGCACCATGTTTGACTTGTCATTGAATTAGTTTGATATTGATATAAATGAGCCGTAAAGTATCTCCATGATTGCTTCCTGAATAATATAAATGTCTTTTCTTTTGTTACTGGCTCAATAAAGAATGTGATATACCTGATCTGTGGGTTTTGAAGCAAATCTTCTGTAGTTTGAAAATGAAGGGGAGATGGACTTAATCAGCAAGGAATGTATTTCCACAAGAAATTAAAACGTCTGTTGGTAATGAAGCTTATTTACTGTGATGCAGAATGAATAATGGTACCAGTTTTCATTTCTCTCTCAAACCTGAAAGAAATAAATCTCCATTAAAAAAAAAAAAAAAAAAAAAGGAAAAAAGGAAAAAAGCCCAGCTAGATAAACAGTTGTCTCACCCTAACCCCTGTGTTGAACAGTGGTCTAAGTTACATAGCATATTGACTGAATTTACTGTTTGCCTCAAAACTGTGTATTACAAACATATATAAAAGTCAATTTATTATAGGATAATTTAAGAAAATAAAAAAAGAAAATCTATACATTTGCTAGGCATGTCTCAGATAAAAATAGCTTATCTGTGCTACAACCTTCCACACAAGTCATGTCGGCACTGCCAATATTGTAAGAGGCATCTAGCTGAGGGTTACATGCAGGCAAGACACATTGAAAGGAGAACAGCTGGTAACTTCTAAATGTTGATATGTTTTGCCCCTAAAACACTGAATGAAACTCTCCCATTTTCTTTCTTTGAAGGACTTTTCCGTGTTTCTAGAAGATGTTGTTCAGTTGCTGAGTCATGTCTGACTGTGATCCTACGGATCACAGCACTCCAGGCTCCTCTGTCCTCCACTATCTTGCAAAGTTTGCTCAAGTTCAAGTCAAAAAGATGAGCCATTTGAAAAATATACCTAGAATTTCAAACCTAGCTACACAGATCTGAACCCCTTTATTCTATTAAGTTTTCTCCCCTTATTTCTGACTTCTGACCATGTCCTTACAGCTTTTAAATGATTGTGAAAATTTTAAATGTGTTTCCTGGGCCTTTTAACTTGCCTTGGTGCAAGGAATCTGAGACAGAACTGTCCAACAGAAATAAAATGTGAGTCACACATGAAATTATAGATTTTCTGGCAGCTACATTTTTAAAAGTAAAAAGAAGAAATTAATTTAATAGTATATTTTATCTAACACAAATGTGTCCCCAACATTTTCATTTCAACCTGTAATCAGCATAACAATTTCTTTCATAGTAAGTTTTTAAAGTTGAGGTATAGAATACTTTTAGCACACGTAGTGAACGGAATGCCTTTGTCCTCCTAAAATTCATACGCTGGAATCTGAAACCCCAGTGTGGTGACATGACAGGGGGCCTGTGGACGGTGATTAGGTCATGAGGGTGGAGACCTCGCCACTGAGATCAGCGCCTTTATGAGAGACACCAAAGGGCTTTCTCACTCTCCGCCCGCCAAGTGAGGAGTACAAGGAGGGGGCAGCAGTGTGCAACCCAGAAGGGGGTTCTTAGTCGACCCTGGCATGGTGACACCCTGATCTCAGCTTCCAGAACTGTGAGAAATAAATCACTGTTGTTTATAAGCTACCTCGTCGATGGTACTTTTTTTTTTTTAGCAGCCCCAGTGGACTAAAATAGAACATCTCAGCTCAGATAACCACATTTCAAGACTTCAAGAACCACACATGGCTTCTGGCTACTGGATCAGAAACCACAATTCCAAGAGAAATATACAGAGTACTAGATCTGATATCAACAAGCCTCGAGGCTTGCAGTCGCCCTTCGTAAACTGTCTCGAGCAAGTTAACCAAGGCAGTGAACCCAAGGGCTAAGTGTTTTAAATCTTTAAAATAAACAGGTCAGGGTAGATGGTCTTAAGTGTTTATTTTAACTCTAAGATGATGATACTGTTATCATATGAAGAAACTTTTGCTTTCTGGCTTCCCTGGGGTTGCTCTGAAAAACCATTATCCATGGTTAAGTAAATAACATTCCCGCTGAGAAGCACTGTGGAGCAGAGACTCAGGCTTGTCCTGCAAGGAGCAGCTGGCTTGCAAATTGGAGCCTGCAGCTTAGAAGGCCTGCTCTAGGGATTCTTTTGGTGAAGGCTCATATTTAAAATCACAGTCTTTAAAATTTGCTTTTTACTTTGTAATAGTATCTTAATAAACATGACACTCATCCTCCAAACACATCCAGGTTTCCTACTGCAGCTAGTTCCAAGTGCACTGGTTGTTGACACCTGAAGTGTCTGTGGGGATCACACGAGTGCTAAGTCGCTTCAGTCGTGTCTGACTCTTTGTGACCCTATGGACTGTAGCCCACCAGGCTCCTCTGTCCATGGGATTCTCCAGGCAAGAATACTGGAGTGGGTTGCCATGCCCTTCCCCAGGGAATTTCCTGACTCGGGGTTGAAGCTGGGTCTCCTGCATTGGCAGGTGGATTCTTTACCGTCTGAGCTGCCAGCGAAGCCCCATTTTAAGTGAGACCATCCCCCAAATACCCTCCATGTTGCAAAATGTCAGCCATCTTCGTGCGGTTGTGCTGGATGGAGAAACTTGTTGCGCTGACATGGGTCTTAACTGCGTTGCATGGTCTTCATACGTGGGTGGTAAGTGCATGAGCTCTATCATTTCGTTCCATTCACAGCGAGGGAATGGAGGGTTGGAAAGACTTGCTAGTTTTCTCAAGATCGCCCAGTTGTTTCCTAGTGAAGACAGGATGGAGGGTGTTCTTAGTCACGAGGTCCTTCTCTCTAACTGTGCTTTTCTGCTCAGGCAAACCATTCCTCCAGGTCAGTCTCAACCCTGGCTGTATATGAGAATCACAGGGGGATTTTTATTTTATTTTTTAACTTAGAAAACTGCTCTACAATATTGTGTTAGTTTCTGCTGCACAACAGCACGAGTCAGCTATGAACGTGCGTGTATCTCCTACCTCTGAGCCTCCCTCCCACCCGCCACCTTCATCCCAGCCCAGGTCATCAGAGAGCACCAAGCTGACTCACAAGGGGAGTTTTAAACCTCCCACTGTCCTGGCCCCACCCACAGCACAAAAGCTACTAAATCACAGTCTCTAAGCATCATCTGGTCTGGGGTGAGGCCTGGAGCTGGGTATTATTTCAAAGGTTTCCCATACACTATTATTTTCATCAAAAGCAGTAATGAGATCTTACCCTAAGGAATAGCTACTTCTATTTTACTCATTAAAATATAGGTCTGCACACACAAAGAGAAGTAGATGACTAAAATTGTGTGAATATGTGTGTGCCAAATGTACTTTTTACTAAATATTTTAAGTATAAGGACGGTGTGTGTTTGTCGTTTGAAATTTCAGTTCGTGTTCTTAAGCATTTGTTTGTATCATAGCCAAACAGCTTCAGAGACCTGCTGGTAGCCCAGTGTTTAATTCTCTTCCAATTTTTCCATCTCTCAAGTTCTCAGCTCTCACATCCCACTCTGATTTAGCCTAAAAACCGACTAACACATATTTAAAATTATGCATCATGTGTAAATATGTATGCAAAATATATAAAATTTGTATTTTAAAATAATTTTTTTGTATTTGCTTTTGCCTCGTAACGGGAAGCCCTCGGGCGGACCCAGGCTCCTTCTGCTCATGCTTCTTGCCCTTACGCCCGCGCGATCACGTTCGCCTCCAGAATTTTGTAGGAACTCCTGAGTGGGAGGAGAGCCTCCGGGGACAGGACCGGTCTGAGGGTTCCTCCTCGCAGCTGATTGGCCGGGTGCCTGTCACAGGCTCCCGCTGGTGGTAAAGGACGCTGGGAAAAGCGTTTCCTTGAAGCGGGGCAAACTGGCGCCACGCCCATGCTCCAAAAAATGAATGAGCAAGCCAGCAAAATTCCCCAGACCACTACCAAAAACAGCAAAAACATGTAGAGTTTTAGTGCTAAGGCTGAAAGGCGGGGTTCTTGGGAACGGGGGAGCCGACAAAGGGGACGCCGTCCCCTGGCTGAGGCATCACGGCCTTCCGCGTGCATGTTCCAGCACTGACTGCAGCCTGTGACTGTATGTTCGTTCCCTTACTGAGGCTCTGTGTCGTCTGCACACTCTGCCCTTTGTTTCTGTAGCGTCAACCAAAGCCTCCCTGGCACCTACCGTGTTGTTTGGCAAAGAAACGTATGGAATCTTTGGTCACTGAAAGTTGAATGATGAGATAATGGGGTGAGGAGAAGTAAGGACAGGAGGGGCTCAGTGTTTATCTAACCGAGACCTACTCTTTTTAGTAAATTGATTTTTTTAATCAAAATATCTTTATTATTTTAATGGCACCACACTTTAAAACAGTATTTTGTTATGTTTGCTTTCAATAAAAGTTTTGGCATAAATTACCAGACCTTGATTATAAAGAAGACCAGGAATGCTTTAAAAGAGTCCATATACAATGCAGAACAATATATCATGAATTCCGTACCACAGAGCAAAGTTTAATGCAGTACATTAAATACAGACACAATAACACAGAAATGAAATTCACAGAAATGACATTTATATAAATCAAAATATTAATCAGTCATATTGAAGCTAACTTTAAAATTGCTCACTTAGACTGTTCTAGAAACTAGGAAATCTTGTATCAAGGTATAGAATTCCATTTCACAAAAATCTAAACATCACAAAATCTTTTTTTTTACACCACCAGTGATATTGAGTCAGACTGGCTGGCTCCTGCTGTGGGGTCTCCCCTTCTTTCTAAGCCCCACGTTCCCTCAGCTCTAATCCCTCGCTTGACGCTTTTCCTCAGATTGCATGTCATCAGTTAATGCCTTAGAAATTGGCATGGATGGTGCATATGCAGACTCAGCAAAGAAAAAAAGATAGACTTGGAAGAAAGTACGGAAAAGCATACTCTTGCTTCTTTGAAAGATGAGGTTTAGCTTACTTTGCAAAGAGTATGAAAAAATCATAGTACCACACTGTGCCTTTTAGCAGCGATTTTAGAAAGGTCCTTTTACCCTTCCATCAGTTATTCAACAGAGCGCTCTAGTTGAGAGGCAGCCGATTCTCACTTCCCGTGCTATAAAATCCTCGATTCTTCCTTTGACCTTAAATGACCTTGGAGAAAGCAGAAATCCACTCTGCGCATCAGGTGCACTCTTGTAAGGTGCCCTGCTGAAGGCTCAGAGGCCAGGCTCGTGGTGACAGATAAACGAGACACAGGTGGCACGCACATTGGTTATTGGAAAACAGACACTTCTGATGAGATTACATTCTTCCCTTGTTTACAGTCTTCCAGAGTCTTTCCATTACCCTCGAAATAGAACCGACCCTTCGCTCGCTGATGCCTCCTCGTATCTCTGAACTCACTGTGTGGGTGTCTCCACTCTCTGCACCCCACTCAGCCCAGCGCACTGCTCTTCTTGACATCTCACTAACTCGTCTTCCTCACAGAGCTCCTCTGTGTCTAGATGGCTTTACTGCCAAATCGTCCAATGGCTAATTCTCAGCATTCACGTCTCAGCCCCCACATTCTCTGTTAAGGGGCTTCCTTATTTGATTATTTGTCAAGACCCTCCCTAACCTAACACCCTCTTTTATACTCTTCATAGTACTATGTGAAATTATTATGCTTGTTACATGTGAGTATTCTGATTTCTCTACCTAACACAAAAGTTTCACAAGGGCATCCTTGTCTACCGGGAACAGTGCATTGTAAGTATTAAAGAAAACTACAATGAATAAATAATGTTTGGATAAAATGAATACATTTCAAATAGTCTGGTTCAACACACACATCCTCACTCAGCTTCGGAGAGCAGCTAGAGCATTATGAACAGGGCCTGAATACTTTGCTGTAAATACAACTTATATATACAATGCCTGAGACATACGTAACCCAGATGTCAGCTGTGACCTCATTCATTCATTCATTCTTCATGTACAAGCCCCTAGGCTGGGCATGGAGACATGACGGTACGATCTTACTAAGATGGTCACGAGTCTTCCATCCCATAACTTGTGGACATTTGAGACAGTCGGTGTTTTCTCTACAGCTTTGCACTGAGTAAGAAACAAGGCAGAGTGGTTCCCTGGCTTTGAATTCCTTTCTCTGTGCACGTGTCATTCATTGCCCAGAACCTGTCACCCAGGCAGGATATTCACCTTCTTAATGTGTGCACACAAAAGCTGCTATGGGTCCAGCATATTCGTGAGTGAAATGAACTGTCACATAACAGGGATGGGGTTGTTGGAAAGGAGAGGATTCTTCAGTGAAGCAAACACACAACACGTGAACACACTTCTTCTTGGAACCACTTGACCCCAGCCTTCACTCTGCAGCTTCACACACCTTGTTACAGGCGACACTTCACTCTTCCCTTCCCTCTTGGCCCTTCTCAACTCTCTCTTCTCCCCTTCTTGGAGATGCTCTCCATAATATTTTAATAAGGCTTATTGCTTGAGGTCTGTTGGCCAACATCTCAATATTTCACCCAACAACCTATGTGCCTTAAAAAAAAAAAAACAACACAACCATGCAACTAAAGCAATATCTTTCCTAAGATGCACCAGATGCCCCTTCTTACCATATCAGGATTGTTTTCATCTTATTACACTCAGGTATATTGTCTGAGGCTTTCCAGGTGGCACAGTGGTTAATGACCCGCCTGCCAGTATAGGAGACACAAGAGTCGAGGGTTCAATCCCTGGGCTGGGATCCTCTGGAGTCAGGAATGGCAACTCCCTCCAGTATTCTTGCCTGGAAAACTCCAGGGACAGAGGAGCCTGGTGGGCTACAGTCCATGGGGTCACAAAAAGTCAGACATGACTGAGCGCACACACAAATACTGTCTGAAAGAAAGGTTAGGGAAAAGGCCAATGGCTGGTAACCAGAATGTCAGGGTATTAATTATGCACCTCATGATAATTTTTTATTCTGATAATAGCTGTTGAAACATAATAGAGATTTCCCTGGCAGTCTGCTCATTAAGACTTTGCCTTCCAATGCAGGGGGTATGGGTCTGATCTCTGGTTGGGGAGCTAAGACCCCGCATGCCTCAGCCAAAAAACCGACACATAAATCAGAAGCAACACTGTGGCAAATTCAGAAAGACTTTAAGAACGGTCCACATGAAAACACCCTTAAAAGAAGCATAACAATGAAAACGCATGTTTTCTGTATGCCAGTCATTGTTTTAGACACTTTGAATATATTATCTTATCTGATTCCCATGTTTGCATTATATGGTAGGTCCCCAGGTGGCATTAGTGGTAAAGAATCCACCTGCCAATGTAGGAGATGCAGGAGCCTGGGTTCCATCTCTGGGTTAGGAAGATTTCCTGGAGCAGGAAACGGCAACCTGTTCCAGGATTCTTGCCTGGAAAACTCCATGGACAGAGGGGCTTGACGGGCTAAAGTCCATGGGATTGTGAAGAGTTGAACACAACTGAGCACAGCAACATTATCCCTGTTTTATAGATGAAAAACTGAGGCAGAGATGGGTTAAATAATTTTCCCAGGATCACAAAGCCCTACAGACGTTACTCGACATCGCAGCTCCGACCAGACTCACAACGTCCAAGAGCAGGAGGGTCAGAGGAAACGTTCTCCTTCCAAATGAGCTGAAATTGTATTTGTGAGCCCTGGTGACTTCCCTGCAGAGAAGGGAGTGACAGAGAAGCCTGGGCACGGGATCTGAGGGAGAGATTAAAGGTCACGATGTCCTTAACTTATTAAAATCAGAAGCCAGTGTTTACCACCGCTTAGTACGTGCCAGAGTCTGCTAAGGACTTGCAAAGCTTAATCATGTTTTAACCCCTCCAGTCTCCAAGGCAAGTATCATACATATATATTAATATGCTTTCAAATAGCTTAAAACCCTTAGGTCACAAATCTGATGAGCAGAGGAACTGGGCTTCTGCTTCAGCGAGACTTTTCACCTGCTCCCCTGTCCTACCCTACTCCACGCTGAGCTGTGTTTACCTGAAGAGGGGACGCCATCGGTCACCGTGCCAGCCCACGGCTCCCTCTCAAGCTCACATTCACACATCATCTCACCTCTTCCCTTGGGTTACTATCATAAACTGCACATGATTACATGTCTCCCCTATTCAAAAGAAACAGTATGAAAGGATACTGGTAAATTCATTCTAACTCAGCAACCCTTTTCAGTTTCCACTGCATTTCATAAGGACCAAATAACAACAGGCTCATGGAGGTAGGTAGGATAACTTACGGAGACCTGGTTTTGCTTAAGATTTTAAAAATCACATTGTCCTGCATATTTACAGCAAATCTTTTCTAGAAAAGAAATTTTTGACACGCCACCTTGCTACACAAATCTAATATCCCATAATTTCTTAAACACACATTGAGTACTCCTGTTTGGTGAGGGTAATGTTGCGGGTCTTTGATTCACACCAGTTCTGCGGTGCTGGTTTTAGGCGTTTGTTTCCTCTGAGGGGCTTCATAAGCTCTCGCCAGCCGCACGTCTCAAAGAACGGAGGAGCAGCAGGTGACCTAGGTGGTAAGTCAGCCCTTTAGAGTCATGAACCTTTTGACTTGGCGGCTCCTTCCAGATCTGCCACGGTAGCTACTTGAAAACTGCCTTCTTTTTGCCAAGTGATATCACAAAGTCTTGGGGCTGGAAAACAGGTGAGCCATCTGAGACATTTGTCCCAGCTGAGAGATGGGTCTGTGAGATTGCCTCCTATTCTGACCACCATCTGATGGCAACTCCAGGTTGGAATCTGTGTGGGAACTGGCCTGTTGCGCTCAGTCAATCTGCAGAACCGTGAGGGACAATAAGAAATGTTTTAAAGCACAGAGACTTGGGATGGCTTATTTTGTAGCAATACAGGCAAGGAGAACACTCTGTTAAATGTTGCAATTTCAAGCCTCAATTTTCTAGGAGCAGTTCATGTACAAACAACCACACAACAGCAAACATTTACGGTGAGCTTCAGATTTTCAAGGCATGGTCAGGCAACTGCAACCCCTACACACTTTTAGAAACACATATACACACACACAGAAGAATCTATGTGACCCTGAGTTGGGAAAATTTTTCTTAAATATGATGCCAAAATCATGGTCCATAAAATTTTTTAAAACTTCATTAACTGGATTTCACCAAAATTGAGAAGTCTTGTTCTTTTGCTCTTCAGAAGGCAGAGTTAAGAGAATGAAAAGGCAAGCCACCAACTATGAGAAAATATTTGCCAAACGGATCTCCTACAGAACTCTTATGCAGGGTACAGAATGAATTTTCAAAACCCAGAAGCAAGAAAACAATTCAATTGGAAAACGGGTGAACTATTTACCAGACATTTCACTGAAGAAGATCTAAGGATGGCAAAGACCCACGTGAAGACTGCTCCACATCATAAGTGATTAGAGAAAGCGTGTTAGTCGTTCAGTCACGTCGGACTCTTTGTGACCCCGTGGACTGTAGCCTGCCAGGCTCCTCTGTCCGTGGGAAGAATCATGGGGCCGGTTGCCATTCCCTTCCTCAGGGGGATCTTCCCGACCCAGGGATCAAGCCGGCTCTCCTGCACTGCAGGCAGATTCTTTACCAACTGAGCCACGGGGGACACCAACTTAAATTCTTGGAGTGAAACTGCTCCACGTGTGAATCAATGGGGGAAAACTACAGGGTGGAAAACAGATTATTAGTTGCCATGAGCTGGTGGTGGAGGGAAGGCTTGACTACAAAGGAGAAAAATAAAGGAATTTTTTGGATAATGGGAACGTTCTGTGCCGTGACTGTGGGGCTAGATATGATGCTATGCATTTGTCAAAGCCCATAGAACTGTGCCCCACAGAACAGATCTTACTGTATACGCATAACAAACGAAACCACCCACCACCAACAAGGCTGTCACGAAGGGGGATGGCGCACACTGAAGACAACATGAGACTTCAGATCTCTGCCTCTCAGTTCCAAGAGCCTGGCTCAGTATCTTTTAACTCCTCATGTAAACGGGCCCAGTGGAGACTGAGGCAGGTCTCGGGGGGAACAGACAATATACAGGCTGAGAGTCTTAAAAGAGTCCTAGGCTAACTATTTTGGAAATGAATCCAAATCCACTCTGGCTATAGAGTCTTCATTTTTTTTTTTCCCCTCTGGAGCACAAATTTTCACTTTCCTGACCTCTACATTTGTAATAAATTTTGTCTTTATCCCTCAAGTCAAAAATTGTTCTCAGTGGATAATGCATATGCCTGGGTACCAGAAGATGACTCGCAAAATATTTTCAGAAAATGCACTTTTTAGACCCTCTCCTTTGTCTTATCACTGGGATCCTGATGGAATTTTGTTAGGCAGGTGAACATCAACATCTTAACTTTCAAGAACTCGATATATCTAAGATCATGGCATCCGATCTCATCACTTCATGGCAAATAGAAGGGGACACAGTGGAGGCAGTGACAGACTTTATTTTCTTGGGCTCCAAAATCACTGCAGATGGTGACTGCAGCCATGAAATTAAAAGATGCCTGCTCCTTGGAAGGAAAGCTATGACCAACCTAGACAGCATATTAAAAACAGAGACATCACTTTACTGACAAAAGTCCATATAGTCAAAGTTATAATTTTCCAGTAGTCATGCATGGATGTGAGAGTTGGACCATAAAGAAGGCTAAGCACCAAAGAACTGCTGCTTTCGAACTGTGGTGTTGGAGAAGGCTCTTGCAAGGCCCTTGGACAGCACGGAGATCAAACCAGTAAGTCCTAAAGGAAATCAACCCTGAATATTCATTGGAAAGACTGATGCTGACAATGAAGCTCCAATATTTTGACTACCTGATGGAAAGGGCTGACTCATTGGAAAAGCCCCTGATGCTGGGAAAGATTGAAGGCAGGAGAAGAAGGGGTGACAGAGGATGAGATGGTTAGATTTTATCACAGACCCAATGGACATGACATTGAGGAAACTTTGTGAGATAGATAGTGAAGGACAGAGGAGCCTGGCATGCTGCAGTCCAAGGGGTCGCAGAGTCCAGCATGACTTAGTAAATGAACAATGACAACAAATACCTGAAATGAAGGGATGGTACGGGGAGGGAGGGGGTTCAGGATGGGGAACACGCATATACCTGTGGCAGATTCCTGCTGATGTATGGCAAAACCAATACACTATGGTAAAGGAGTTAACCTCCAATTAAAATAAATAAATTTATATTAAAAAAATGTGGACATATAATTCTGAAAGTTGTGCCAGTCTCCCTGCAAGATGTCACTTTAGCACCATTTAACAGAGGGATGGATGACAATCAGAACAATTAGCACACACCTCAGGTCACACCCTTTATGTGTATTCCTGGTCAACCCTGGAAACCAGAGTTAAGGAAGAGGGGAAATGATCCCTCCTTACTCTTCAAAGGGCTCTACAAGTGGGCATTGTGATACCGACATTTTTTGGATAGTTCACAGAGAAATTCAACAGTTCACAAAGAAAATTCAAATCACGTATAAAAATAGTGTCAAGGCTCTCAACCCTAGCTTCATTCTCCTGATTCTGAGGAAATCCTGAAAACAGCTTCTAGCATGCTTTCATTCCATGCAGTACTCACCAGTATAGCTGGCTTCCCCATGCTTAGAAGAAAGGGCCTCCAGTTCTCATATTTTAAGCAAGGTCAAGATGTCACAACACACTGTCCACACACACAGTATAAGGGTGTTCAGGGTCGGCCATGGCTGTGACCTGCAAGAATGGGATGAAAGCCAGGACAGAGACCAAACAAAATTGCCCTTTTAAGTGAGTGCAGAAGTGCCAGAGAACAGAGGCAGTATCCAGCGTCTTCTCACTGTATCCAGCCTACCTGGGGATGCCACCTCCCAAGGCTTTCTCTAGCCGACACAGTCCCTGAATGAACAATGAGGACTCTAGATATTTTTCTCCTGCCCATGTTGCAGATTCAGTTCGGCAGAAACATAGCAGGTGATACTGTCCAAAGGGAGACTTGGCAGTGATACACAGACTTTCTTTGTAGCTTGTTGTCCAGTAAAATGATTTAGAGGAAAAAGGGAAAATGAGGTGATTTGTCGTTTAGAGAAACCAAATAGTGAATTAGCATCTTTTCAGAGGCATGTAGGAGGAAAGTGGCTAGAGAGGAAGGCAACAGTGTGGCTTCTGAATCCTGTGTCCTTGACTCACACCATGAACTTGGAGAGGGCTCAAGGAGCTGCCCTCGCCACGTAACAATCACCTTGCTTAGTTTACCTTTAGTGCACGTGACGTTTTTCTCCACAATAGATCAAAGGGTATTTTAAAAATCTTTCTTGATTCCGGAAGGAATTATGGCATTGTGTGTCTGCCTCAGCTTTCATCTGTGGATTCTAAAATGATTTGCAGATAGATGCCTCTCCTCTTCAAGATTTCCATGAGAGACAGGAAGGAAATAAAGAACTTAGTCAGATAATTGCTATTTATAGAACACCTGCTCTTTGCCCTGTATGCTCTGCACCATCTCATTTAATCTCCATCAGGGATCGCTATGGCAAATATTCTAAACTCCACTTTACAAACAAGAAAGTTGAGATTCAAAGAGATTAAATAATCTATTCTACACAACGCATCTTTCTCCAATGCCCACAGCTAACCTTCCATCTCAGGACAGAGAAAATGTCATCGCATATCTGCCCCAAATCATAGAGGGATCCCTCCGTAAGTAGATGACCTTCCTGACTTCAAGTAAATGTTTCCTCACTAGCTTTCTTATGTTATCGTGGCTTTCAGAATAATCAAGAATGTAGGATCCATGGTCAAAGTCCTTGATTTGGACCTTAATCAACTTGACAAATGTTTCCTGAGCTGTTTCCTTACAGATAAAAAAGCATAGCAATAAAACCTGCTTTATAGAAGAGCCACTGTAAAGGTCAAGTGATATACACTGTGTACCTGTCTATCCATCTAGGTTTCCCAGGTGGTACTAGTGTTATTGAACCCACCTGCCAAGGCAGGAGGCATACGAAACATTGGTGTGATCCCTGGATCAGGAAGCTGCCCTGGAGAAGGAAATGGCAACCCACTCCAGGATTCTTGCCTGGATAATCCCATGGACAGAGGAGCCTGGTGGGCTACAGTCCACGGGATCTCAAAGAGTCGGACATGACTGAGCGACCTCGCATGCATGTATATAGTGAGCGGGACTCTGCCTGGCCTCTATTAGTACTAAATCCTCTGTAAAGGTTGGGCAATGACATCATCATAACAATGACATTTGAAAACTGTAATTAAACATGTGGCCGTGCAGTCACTGACTCCCATGTATGGCATAAAATTGTATTTGATTGCTGACAAAAAAAGAATATGGTTGTTTGGCTTATTTCCTGTTCATTATGACTCAGATTTAGCGCTCAGACAGGTGTGAATTTGATGAAGTTTGGAATTTGGCAATCTTTCCTTTTTTAAAAGGAAATACAAAGATAGAAGGATAAAATTACAACAAATATTTATAAACAAGTCCTTTATTTGATAAACACTTCTTGGCAAATTACTTTGCCAAAAGTCAGAAAGCAAAAACAAAACAAAGAGAGAAAAACAGTGGTTCTAGTGAAGAAAGACGACCAAGGAGTGAAGACCATTGAAGAAGGCGTGCTTTCAGGGCTTCAGGTGTCTTTTGCTTTCTTTTGCCCCCAAATCCATAAAATATCTGTGGTTGACTTTTCCATACCATTATGTAGTTGGTGTAGGCTAAAGAGATAGAACCTCCACAGAGCACGCAAATTTTTAGAGATCTGGGTTTGAGAGTTCAGTTACAGCCATGCTGCGAATTAGTAGCTGAGAAATCATGATTCACCTGCAGTCCAGGCGCTGTGCATTCCTTTTGTTCACAAATCCTCATTTTATTCTGATCAAAAAGCCCAGTATTATCTGGCCTTTGCCTGTATCACTAACCATATCCTGTACTACAGTCACTCACTGGATTAGTCAGACTGAGTTAGGCTGTGCTGCTTTAATGAACAACTCCGTCATCTCAGCGGCTTCACATGCAGAGGCCTTCCCGTCACACTCTGTTACTTATTTCTCCTCTAATTTAAAGCAGATGATGTTTCCTTGCTTCTTTAAGTTTATTGCTCATCTCCTCGCCCCCTGAAGCACAAGCTCTAAGAGGCAAGGATTTAGCTTATCTCTTTATCAGTTGGCATTGTAGCACTTAGCCTGGCCCTGGTATGTAGCTGGCAGTTAGTAAATATTTGTTGGGACAAATGAGCAAACCAAAACCTATGCAAATTAAAGTCAGTTCATAAGTGACCAAAACTTACTTGACCGAAAACCTATCATCAGCATCATCCGTGCACGCCCAGTCATGCCAGCTCTGCGACCCCATGGACAGTAGCCCACCAGGGCCCTCTTCCCATGGAATGTTTCAGGTAAGAATAGTGGAGTGGGTTGCCATTTCCTTCTCCAGGGGATCTTTCTGACTCAGGGATCAAACCTGGGTCTCTTGCATTGGCAGGCAAATTCTTTACTGTCTGAGCTACCAGGGAAACCCCCAAACAATCTAATCCAATCTCCAATTCAACATCAGAATCCTCTGTATACTATCCCGGGCACCGCATCCCTATTCTACCTGAATACACCTGGGAAACAGGAAGCTCACCACTCATCGAGGGCAACATGAACATACTTGCTGTTCATGAGTATTTGCTGTTGCAGCAAATGCTCAATGTATTTGATGCGTGTGCAAGCTGTTTAAGAATATTTCATTATACTTTTACCATTATAACAGCACTTGTGAATATTACAGCTATTATCACTTTTAGAATGTATTTTTAATTAATTTATGTTAATTGGAGGATAATTATTTTGTGACGTTGTGATGGCTTTTCCATACATCAACATGAACCAGCCACAGATACATACATGCATCCACCCTATCCAAAAACCCATCCCCCTACCCCTCTGGGCTGTCCCAGAGCACAGGCTTCGAGTGCCCCGTCGCATGAATCGAATCCGCAGTTTCACATATGGCGGCATGCATGGCGCTGTGCATGACTGCAGCAGACCCGGGTCACCCAGCATGTGGCATAAGCCATCTTGGAGGAGGTCATAAGTGGCCCATCATAGAGCCACCGAGCAGAGGACCCACACACACTGCAGAACAGTCATACCAAAGAAATTCTCACACTGTTAAGGAAGTTCTAGGACCCACAAAAGATTTCCCAATCTGGGGATCTAGGAAAGGGACTGAGAATCCCCAGGGAATTTGACTTTGGAGGCCAGTGGGATTGGATTACAGAACTTCCACAGGACTGGGGAAACAGACTCTTGGAGGGTGCAAACAAAACTCGTCTGCACCAGGACCCACGAGAAAAGAGGAGTGTGCCCAGAAGAGACTGTGCTCGACTTGCCTGTGAGTGTCCAGGGGTCTCCAGTGGAGGCCTGGATCAGCGTGCCTCAGGCCAAACAACGGGGACAGAACACAGACCCACCCATCAGCAGAAAACGGGATTAAACATTTACTGAGCATCAGAGCAAGACCTAGTTTCCCATACAGTCTCTGTCTCCCATCAGGAAGCTTCCATAAGCCCCATGTCCTTATTCATCAGAGGGCAGACAAATTGAAAACCACAATCACAGAAAACTACCCAATCTAATCACATGGATCACAGCCTTGTCTAACACAATGAGACTATGAGTCACGCCGTGGAGGGCCACCAAAGACGGAAGGGTCATGTTGGAGAATTTTGACAAAACATGGTCCACTGGAGAAGGGAACGGCAAACCACTTCAGTATTCCTTCCTTGAGAACCCCATGAACAGTATGAAAAGGCAAAAAGATAGGACACTGAAAGATGAACTCCCCAAGTCAGTATGTGCCCAATATGCTACTGGAGATCAGTGTAGAAATAACTCCAGAAAGAATGAAGAGATGGAGCCAAAGTGAAAATAAGACACAGTTGTGGATCTGGCTGGTGATGGAAGTAAAGTCCAATGTTGCAAGAGAACAATATTGCTTAGGAACCTCTTAGGTTCATGAATTAAGGTAAATTGAAAGTGGTCAAGAAGGAGAAGGCAAGAATGAACATCGACATTTTAGGAGTCAGTGAACTAAAATGGATTGGAATCAGCGAATTTAACTCAGATGACCATTATATCAACATTCAACCAATTCAACACTCAAAAAACTAAGATCATGGCATCCGGTCCCATCTCTTCATGGCAAATAGGTGGGGAAACAATGAGAGGCTTTATTTTCTTAGGTTCCAAAATCACTGCAGATGGTGAATGCAGCCATGAAATTTAAAGATGCTTGCTCCTTGGAAGAAGAGCTATGACCAACCTAGACAGCATATTAAAAAGCAGAGGCATTACTTTCTCAACAAAGGGCCATCTAGTCAAAGCTATAGATTTTCCATCAGTCATGTATGGATGTGAGAGTTGGACTATAAAGAAAACTGAGTGCTGAAGAACTAATGCTTTTGAACTGTGGTGTTGGAGGAGACTCTTGAGAACCCCTTGGACTGCAAGGAGATCCAACCAGTGCATCCTAAAGGAAATCAGTCCTGAATATTCATTGGAAGGACTGATGCTGAAGTTGAAACTCCAAAACTTTGGCTACCTGATGTGAAGAACTGACTCCTTAGAAAAGACCCTGATGCTGGGAAAGATTGAAGGTAGGAGGAAAAGGGATGATAGAGGATGAGATGGTTGGATAGCATCACCAACTCAATGAACTTGAGTTTGAGCAAGCTCCAGGAGTTGGTGATGGATAGGGAAGCCTGGCATGCTATAGTTCAAGGAGTTGCAAAGAGTCAGACACGACCAGGTGACTGAACTGAACTGACCATTATATCTACTAGTGTGAACAAGCATCCATTAGAAGAAATGGAGTAACCCTCATAGTCAACAAAAGAGTCTAAAATGCAGTACCTGGGTGTAATCTCAAAAATGACAGAAAGATCTCTGTTCATTTCCAAGGCTAGCCATTCAAAATCACAGTAATCCAGGTCTATTTCCCAACCACTAATGCTGAAGAAGCTGAAGTTTAATGGCTCTATGCTGACCTACAAGAGGTTCTAGAAATAACACCTAAAAAAGATACACTTTTCATCATAGGGGACTGGAATGCAAAAGTAGGAGGTCAAGAGATACCTGGAGTAATATCCACTTTGGGCCTTAGAGTACAAAAGGAAGCAGGGCAAAGGCTAACAGTTTTTTCAAGAGAATGGACTTGTCATAGCAAACTCCCTCTTCAACAACATAAGAGACAACTCAAAACATGGACATCACCAGATGGTCAATACTGAAATCAGGTTGATTATATTCTTTGCAGCCAAAGATGGAGAAACACTATACAGTCAGCAAAAACCAGAATGGGAGCTCACTGTGGCTCAGATCATGAACTCCTTATTGCCAAATTCAGACTTAAATTGAAGAAAGTAGGGAAAACCGCTAGACTGTTCAGGTATGACCTTAATCAAATCCCTGATGATTACACAGTGGAAATGACAAACAGGTTCAAGGGATTAGATCTGATAGAGTGTCTGAGAACTATGGGCAGAGGTTTGTGACATTGTACAGGAGGGAGTGATCAAGACCATCCTCAAGAAATAGAAATGAGAAAAGGAAAAATGATTGTCCGAGGTGGCTTGACAAATATCTGAAAAAGAAGAGAAGTGAAAGGCAAAGGAGAAAAGGTAGGTTACCCCCATCTGAATGCAGAGTTCCAGAGAATATCAAGGAGAGATAAGAAAGGAATCCTCAGCGATCAATGCAAAGAAATAGAGGAAAAGAACAGAATGAGAAAGACTAGAGATCTCTTCAAGAAAATTAGAGATACCAAGGGAACATTTCATGCAAAGATGGGCTCGATAAAGGACAGAAATGGTCTGGACCTAACAGAAGCGGAAGATATTAAGAAGAGGTGGCAAGAATACACAGAAGAACTGTACAAAAAAGATCTGCACAACCCAGATAACCACAATGGTGTGATCACTCACCTAGAGCCAGACATCCTGGAATGTGAAGTCAAGTGGGCTTTAGGAAGCATCACTATGAACAAAGCTACTGGAGGTGATGGAATTCCAGTTGAGCTATTTCAAATCCTGAAAGATGATGCTGTGAAAGTGCTGCACTCAACATGCCAGCAAATTTGGAAAACTCAGCAGTGGCCACAGGGCAGGAAAAGGTCAGTTTTCACTCCAACCCCAAAGAAAGGCAATGCCAAAGAATGCTCAAAGTACCGCACAATTGCACTCATCTCACATGCTAGTAAAGTAATGCTCAAAATTCTCTTAGCTAGGCTTCAGAAATACGTGAACCATGAACTTCCAGATGTTCAGGCTGGATTTAGAAACAGCAGAGAAACCAGAGATCAAATTGCCAATCCACTGAATCATCGAAAAAGCAAGAGAGTTCCAGAAAAACATCTATTTCTGCTTTGTTGACTATGCCAAAGCCTTTGACTGTGTGGATCACAACAAATTGGAAAATTTTTTAAGTGATGGGCATACCAGACCACCTTATCTGCATCCTGAGAAATCTTTATGTAGGTCAAGAAGCAACAGATAGAATGGGACATAGAACAGACTGGTTCCAAATTGGGAAAGGAGTATGTCAAGGCTGTATATTGTCACCCTGCTGATTTAACTTCTATGCAGAGTATATCATGTGTAATGCGAGGCTGGATGAAGTACAAGCTGGAATCAAGATTGCCAGGAGAAATATCAATAACCTCAGATATGCAGATGACACCACCCTTACAGCAGAAAGTGAAGAAGAACTAAAGAGCCTCTTGACAAAAGTGAAAGAGGAGAGTGAAAAAGTTGGCTTAAAGCTCAACATTCAGAAAACTGAGATCATGGCATCTGGTCCCATCATTTCATGGAAAATAGATGGGAAGCAATGGAAATAGTGACAGACTTCATTTTCTAGGGCTCTAAAATCACTGCAGATGGTGACTGCAGCCATGAAATTAAGAAGCTTGCTCCTTGGAAGAAAAGCTATGACCAACCTAGACAGCATATTAAAAAGCAGAGACATTACTTTGCCAACAGAGGTCCGTCTAGTCAAGGCTATGGTTTTTCCTGTGGTCATGTGTGGATGTGAGAGTTGGACTGTGAAGAAAGCTGAGCGCCGAAGAATTAGTGCTTTTGAACCGTGGTGTTGGAGAAGACTCTTGAGAGTCCCTTGGACTGCAAGGAGTTCAAACCAGTCCATCCTAAAGGAGATCAGTCCTAAATATTCATTGGAAGGACTGATGCTAAAGCTCAAACTCCAGTACTTTGGCACCTGATGTGAAGATCTGACTCATTGGAAAAGACCCTGATGCTGGGAAAGATTGAAGGCAGGAGGAGAAGGGGATGACAGAGGATGAGATGGTTGGATGGCATCACCTACTTGACGAACATGAGTTTGAGCAGACTCTGGGAGTTGGTGATGGACAGGGAAGCCTGGCGTGCTGTGGTTCATGGGGTTACAGAGTTGAACTTGACTGAGTGACTGAACGGGACTGAACTGAACGTATACGCTTCAGTGCTATTCTCTCACGTCATCCCAGCCTCACTGTCTCCCACGGAGACCAAGTCTGTTCTTTACATCTCTGTCTCCTTCGCTGCCCTCCATGTAGTATCATCAATACCGTCTTTCTAAAACCTATATACATAGGCTAATATACAGTATTTTTCTTTCTCTTTCTGACTTACTTCACTTTGTATAACAGGCTCCAGGTTCATCCATCTCATTAGAATTAACTCAAATGTGTTCCTTTTTTTTTTATAAAAAAGCTATATATATATATATAGAGAGAGAGAGAGAGAGAGAGAGAGAGCTATAACTGTATAAACATATAAACTAAGCTATAGCTACAGCTAGTCAGTCAGTTCAGCCACTCAGTCGTGTCTGACTGTTTGCAACCTCATTGACTGCAGCACGCCAGGATTCCCTGTCCATCACCAACACCTGGAGCCTCCTCTAATTCACATCCATTGAGTCAGTGATGCCATCCAGCCATCTCATCCTCTGTTGTCCCCTTCTCCTCCTCACTTCAATCTTTCCCAGCATCAGGGTGTTTTCCAATGAGTAGGTTCTTTGCATCAGGTGGCCAAAGGAATGGAGTTTCAGCTTCAGTTGTAAGTCCTTCCAAAGAATATTTAGGACTGATTTCCTTTAGGATTGATGGGTTGGATCTCCTTGCAGTCCAAGGGACTCTCAAGAGTCTTCTCCAACACCATAGTTGAAAAGCATCAATTCTTCCGTGCTCAGCTTTCTTTATAGTCCAACTCTCACATCCATATCCAAATATGGGAAAAAGCATAGCTTTGACTAGATGGGCCTTTGTTGGTAAAGTAATGTCTGCTTTTTAATAGGATGTCTAGACTGGTCATAACTTTTCTTCCAAGGAGCAAGCATCTTTTAATTTCATGGTTGCATTCACCATCTGCAGTGATTTTGGAACCCAAATCTCATACTCTAGCAAAGTAATGCTCAAAATTCTCCAAGCCAGGCTTCAACATCATGTGAACCATGAACCTCCAGATGTTCAAGCTGGATTTAGAATAGGCAGAGGAGCCAGAGATCAGACTGCCAACATCCGCTGGATTAGAGAAAAAAGCAAGAGAGTTCCAGAAAAACATCTACTTCTGCTTTATTAATTATGCCAAAGCCTTTGACCTTGTGGATCACAAGAAACTGTAGAAATTCTTCAAGAGATGGGAATACCAGACCACCTGACCTGCATCCTGAGAAATCTGTATGCAGGTCAAGAAGCAATAGTTAGAACTGGATATGGAACAACAGACTGGTTCCAAATCAGGAAAGGAGTACATCAAGGCTGTATCTTGTCACCCTGCTTATTTAACTTCTATGCAGAGTACATCATGAGAAATGCTGGGCTGGATGAAGCACAAGCTGGAATCAAGATTGCCGGGAGAAATCTCAATAACCTCAGGTATGCAGATGACACCACCCTTATGGCAGAAGGTGAAGAAGAACTAAAGAGCCTCTTGATGAAAGTGAAAGAGCAGAATGAAAAAGTTGGCTTAATACTCAACATTCAGAAAACTAAAATCATGGTATCTGGTCCCATCACTTCAAAGCAAACAGATGGGGAAACAATGGAAACAGCTATAGCTATAGCTAACTAATATTCCATTGTGTATATGTACCAAAACTTCCTTATCCATTCATCTGCCAATGGAATGATAAGGTTGCTTTATCAATAATATGAAGCCTTGATAATGTTGCTTCCATTTCCTAGCTATTGTAAATAGTGTTTCAATGAATACTTGGGTACATGTGAGAATTTTGAACTAGTGGCTCATAGAAGTTTGGTAATTTGCCCTGGGTTCACTCTTAGGGATTCAAATCAAAGCTTACTTTAATCTCAAATTAACCTCTTAACTAAAATGATCTAATGTTTTTCAGAAAGTGACCTATTCAGTTTGGGGATATCTCTGTTAGAAGGACATCTCTTTCTAAACTAAAAATAAATATAGATGATATTACTTAATATAAACCAAAAAATGTCTCCCTATAACTTCTCATCATTCATATTTTTTTTCCCACTGATTAAAGTCACTCATATTATTGTTCTATTTTCCATCTGGAAGCCCCAACAAAATCTGAAAACAATCTTCAACACTGTGACTCTATTTCCAGACGATTCTCCATCATGTTTGCCATCTTCCTGAGGTAGAGGAGCTTGTCCATAGCCCTTGGAACGCGGCGCGCAGCTGGGAGCGAGCTTTCCCCGTGTGCCCTGTCTCCGGCGCTGTGTGAGGTGCCCTCCTCCCTGCTGATCCGCACACCGTGTTCCAGCTTCACAGCCCGGCTGCTGCTTCAGCTCATTTAGCAAATGCGTCTTACCTAACAAGTTCTATAGCATTTCATCTAAAATACTACATACTAAGAACCATCACTGCAGATGGTGACTGCAGCCATGAAATTAAAAGACGCTTACTCCTTGGAAGGAAAGTTATGACCAACCTAGATAGCATATTCAAAAGCAGAGACATTACTTTGCCGACTAAGGTCCATCTAGTCAAGGCTATGGTTTTTCCTGTGGTCATGTATGGATGTGAGAGTTGGACTGTGAAGAAGGCTGAGTGCCAAAGAATTGATGCTTTTGAACTGTGGTGTTGGAGAAGACTCTTGAGAGTCCCTTGGACTGCAAGGAGATCCAACCAGTCCATTCTGAAGGAGATCAGTCCTGGGATTTCTTTGGAAGGAATGATGCTAAAGCTGAAACTCCAGTACTTTGGCCCCCTCATGCGAAGAGTTGACTCATTGGAAAAGACTCTGATGCTGGGAGGGATTGCGGGCAGGAGAAGAAGGGGACGACAGAGGATGAGATGGCTGGATGGCATCACTGACTCAATGGACATGAGTCTGAGTGAACTCCGGGAGTTGGTGATGGACAGGGAGGCCTGGCGTGCTGCGATTCATGGGGTCGCAAAGAGTCAGACGCGGCTGAGCGACTGAACTGAAGAACAATCAGCTCTTGCACAATGCATTCTTCCAACCTAAATGTTCCCACAGATTTATTTCTATTAAACACTAAGAAGGAACAGAGAATAGAGGTTTACCTGCCTTGACGCCTGGGAAGGACCCAACCTCCCACTCAAAGAAAAAAGACTATTTGCCAAAATAAATTCCATTACATCACCATGAAAGGAAACATATCTATCCACCTGATGAGTCCTTCTTAGACACTGATAAGGGTTCCTGCACCCAATTTCAAAACATGTGTGTGGGGCACCCCATGCAACAAGCAAGTCTCAGACACCAGCATGGTATATGAGAATTCAACTCAATTTTACAGCATCTAGCACGGACAGGGGGCTTTCCCAGTGACTCAGTGGTGGGGAATCTACCTGCAATGCAGGAGACTCAGGTTCGATCCTTGGGTTGGGAAGATCCCCTAGAGAAGGAAATGGCAACCCACTCCAGTATTCTTGCCTGGAGAATCCCAAGCACAGAGGAGTCAGGTGGGCTACATACAGTCCATGTGGTCTGAGGAGTCTGACACCACTGAATGTATGTGCACACACACACACACACACACATACCCTAAATACGCATCTATTTTAGTCACCAAATATGTACTTCATATAGGTCATAATATCACAGAAGCACACTAAATTTTCACAGCAGTGAATATCCAGGGGAATTTTACCTGTAACACAGAGGGAGAGGGTTAGGAATACAGACATCACAGCCTACCTCACCACACGTGCTTGCACACACATGCACACAGTCCAGCTTCCTACAACAACATCAGGGGCAGAGCTGGCACGTGGGCAGTAGGCTGAGGATACCTGTGTGCAGGAGGGAACTGGGAGGCCAACGGAAGAAAAACCCACCTGGGTTTTTAAGTTGGACCATAGACATAGTAAAGAATCAGCCTGCAATGCGGGAGACCTGGGTTTGATCCCTGGGACAGGAAGATCCCCTGGAGAAGCAAGTGGTGACCCACTCCAGTATTGTGCCTAGAGAATTCCATGGACAGAGGAGCCCAGTGGGCTACAGTCTATGGGATCTCCAAAGAGTCGGACACAACTGAGTGACTAGCAACAATTCCTTTGTTGAGAGAGCTCCACAGTGACTTCCAGCAATGACAAAGTCAGAAATTCATACGACACCTGATTACATACCGGAAGCGATCCTCATAAAGAAAGCAGCTTTCATTCCAAATAACATCTTTAAAAAGATAAACTGTACTTTTAATGACATGCAAGAAGATTCTGCATCATTAAAACAAGGCAAGATGCTAAGAGATAGAGGACTGAGAATAAGATATTTTGGAAATAAAAATGCTAGCTAGTTTTTAAATGAAAGTATCAGTAGAGGCAATGTATCACATGTTTGCACCACATATAGCTAAAATAAAAGCATGATAGCAGTTCACTTAATTCTAAGTAGAAATGTTGAGAGAACACTAAGATACAGAGAGATGGAAGATAGGTTCAGGACCTCCAATATCCGCATCGTTTCCAAAGGGCAAAAAGCTACTGCAGTGGTCAGCAGGCCTGTGCTGCAAAGGCCGGGTGGGAAATGTTTCACGGCCCCACAGTGGGCATGAGGTCTGTGTCACAGCCACTCAAGTCTGCCCTTGTAACAGGAGAGTAACAACAAGTGACTGTGTGGCTGGGTTACAATAAAACTTTATTTAAAAAGTCAGGTGGCAGGCCAGATTTGACCTGAGCAATGTAGTTTGCTGATTCTTGAACTATGAAGTAGAGAGGAAACAAGAACCAGCAGCAACTTGTGCTGTTGTTTTAGTTGCTAAATTGCCTGACTGTTTGCAGCCCCATGGGCTGTAGCTCACCAGGCTCTTCTGTCCATGGGAGTCTCCAGGCAAGAACACTGGAGTGGGTGCCACTGCCTTCTCCAGGGGACCTTCCCAACCCAAGGATCAAACCTGTATCTCCGGCACTGGCAGGCGGATTCTTCACCTCTGAGCCACCAGGGAAGCCCCAGCAGCAACTTAGCATCATGCTAAACACAGGTTTGGATTCAGTGGACCTGACTCGAAACTCCAAATCTATTGTTTCCTTGCTGTGTGATTTCCAACAGGTTCATTTCTCTAAATTGCAATTCCATCATTGGTTAAGTGAAAATCTTGGACAGTGTGTAACTAAGAGAAAAGCATGATAACAGATCCTATTACTAAAGCAGGAAAATTAAATGGTATATGAAGAACTTATTGTTTTGGGCACAATAAATAACAATGCTTAAATCTGAATTTTTGTCATCAACAAAGGAACACAATTAATATATAAAGCACTGTTAAAAGTCAGTTAGAGGGCTTGCCTGGTGGCTCAGCGGTAAAGAATCCACCAGCCAGTGTAGGAGACAGCAGTCCGGTCCCTGGTCTGGGAGGTCCCGCGTGCCGCGGAGCGACGAGGCCGTTGCACCACAGCTGCCGAGCCTGTGCTCTAGAGCCCGGCAGCCACACCTACTGGCCCACGGGCCGCAGCGATCGAAACCCAGCGCCCGAGAGGCCCTGCTCCTCAAACGGAGAGGCCGCTGCAGAGAGAAGCCGGCACTCCACCACCGGAGAGGAGCCCCTGCGCGCCACAGCTAGAGAGGAGCCTGCGCAGCATGAAGGCCGCCCGCAGGCCGGACACGCGAAGAGGCTCGCTTAGAGACCCGTCACAACAGGATAGGCACTCAGACATTTTAAAGGCGTTAGAATCAAGGAACTGCCAATTCACAAAGGAAGAAATCTATTAAATTCTTAATAGAGTGGAAAAAGGAATCTTACATGAAATGAAAAATGCATGCGTATAAAATAATGATAGCCCTGATTTGATAAGAGAGAGTAAAACTTTTTTCCATTTTCTGTTGTTGAATGTATAAGGAAATAAGCACTTTAATCTACTTGCAATGGTGCTCAAAACTGGTAACAATTGTAATTGAGGGCAAACTGACATTTCAAAAGGTACAGATATGTGTATACTGTTTGAGCCTGCAATTCCACTTCCAGTAATTATCCTAAAGGAAATAACTATGGATGGGGGAGAATTCACCTCAAAGATGTTTCTGACAACTTTCTTGGGAGGCATTGCCAACAACAGTGATAAAAAAAAAAAACTGTGAATACACAACAATAGAGTTTGGTTCAAATAAGCCATACTTAGTAAAACACTACAATGATCTTCTAAGATTTATTTTTTAACCTGTGCCTTCCTGTATTTTCTATAATATTCTTACATAGTGAGTAAGAAAGCTAGGTTTTATTTCTGAAACATAAATGTCAGAGTTTATGTTAGAATATTTGGTTGAAAAGGACAAATACAATGCATTCTTTATATAATCAGAAATGGAATTTAATGCTTTGTCTCACTAAAAAAATGGAGGAGTGGGCTTAATAGCTTCCTTATAAAATGTATTTCTAAAAAAAATACCCTGGGCCATAAATCTAACCTAGGTAATTTTTTTTTTTTTTACTCCTTTTAGTTTTAACTGTTTTTTTTACTTTACAATACTGTATTGGTTTTGCCATACATTGACATGAATCCACCACAGGTGTACATGAGTTCCCAACCCTGAAATTGAAATAATTTCAAGCATCTTTTCTGATTACAATGTGGTAAGATTAGATGTCAACTACAGGGGAAAAAAAAAAAACAACTATAAAAAACACAAACATACAGAGGCTAAATAACACACTTCTGAATAACCAACAGATCGTGGAAGAAATCAAAGAAGAAGTCAAAATATGCATAGAACCTAATGAAAATGAAAACATAACCCAAAACCTATGGGATTCAGGAAAGGCAGTGTTAAGAGGGAGGTTCATAGCAATACGAGTCTACCTCAGAAAACCAGAGAAACATCAAATAAACAACCTAACTTCACAGCTAAAGCAACTAGAAAAAGAACAGAAGAACCCCAAAGTTAGTAGAAGGAAAGAAATCATAAAAATTAGAGCAGAAATAAATGAAAAATAAATGAAGGAGACTAGAGATCTGTAAAACTAGAGCTGGTTCTTTGAGAAGCTAAATAAAATAGACAAACCGGTAGCCAGACTCATCAAGAAAAATGGAGAAGAATCAAATCAATAAAATTAGAAATGAAAATGGAGAAATCACAACAGACAACACAGGAAATACAAAAGATCACAAGAGATTGCTGTGAGCAATTACATGCCAATAAAATGGACAACTTGGAAGAAATGGACAAATTCTTAGAAAAGTATAATCTTCCAAAACTCAGTTCAGTTCATTTCAGTCACTCAGTCATGTCCAACTCTTTGTGACCCCATGGACGGCAGCACGCCAGGCTTCCCTGATCATCTGTCCATCACCAACTCCTGGAGCTTGCTCAAACTCATATCCATCAAGTCGGTGGTGCCATCCAATCATCTCATCCTCTGTCATACCCTTCTCCTCCTGTGAAGAAATAGAAAATCTTAATAGACCCATCACAAGCATGGAAATTGAAGCTGTCATCAAAATCTTCCAACAAACAAAAGCCCAGGACCAGATGGCTTCACAGGTGAATTCTACCAAAAATTTAGAGAAGAGCTAACACTTATCCTACTCAAACTCTTCCAGAAAATCGCAGATGAAGGTAAACTCCCAAACTCATTCTATGAGGCCACCAATACCCTAACACCAAACCACACAAAGATGCCACCAAAAACAAAACAAAACAAAACAAAAAAAAACCACAGGCCAACATCACTGATGAACATAGATGCAAAAATCCTTAACAAAATTCTAGCAAACAGGACCAACAACATTTTAAAAAGAACATATATCATGACCAAGCTATCTTTATTCCAGGGATTTGAGGATTCTTCAATATTCACAAATCAATGTGATACACCATATTAACAGATTGAAAGATAAAAAACCATATGATTATCTCAATAGATGCAGAGAAAGCCTTTGACAAAATTCATCATCTATTTATGATAAAAAAAATAAAAACTCTCCAGAAAGCAGGTATGGAAGGAACATACCTCAACATAATAAAAGCCATAGATGACAAACCCACAGTAAACATCATCCTCAATGGCAAAACAATGAAAGTGTTTCCTCTAAAACCAGGAACAAGACAAGGGCGCCCACTCCCACCACTACTATTCAACATCGTTTTGGAATCCTAGCCGCAGTATTCAGAGAAGAAAAAGAAATAAAGAAATGTAGATTGGAAAAGAAGATTGAAAACTCTCATTGTTTGCAGATGACAAGATCCTCTACACAGAAAACTATAAAGACACCACCAGAAAATTACTACAGCTAATCAATAAATACAGTAAACTTTCAGGATATAAAAGTAATACACAGAAATCCCTTGCATTCCTATACACTAACAATGAAAAAACAGAAACAGAAATTAAGGAAACAATTTCAATCACCACTGCAACAAAAAAAAATAAAATAAAATACTTAGGAAAAAGTTTACCTAAAGAAACAAAGACTTATACATAGAAAACTATCAAACACTTATGAAAGAAATCAAAGAGGACACAAACAGATGGAGAAATATACCATGTATGTGGATTGGAAGAATCAATATACTAAAAACGAATGTACTACCCCCCAAAATCTATAGATTCAATGCAATCCCTATCAAGCTGCCATGACTATTTTTCACAGGACTAAAACAAATCTTTTCACAATTTGTAAGGAAACACAAAAACATGGAATAGCCAAAGCAATCTTGAGAAAGAAGAATGGAACTGGAAAAACCAACCTTCCTGACTTTACGCTACAAAGTTACAGTGATCTAGACAGACACAGAAATACAGACCAGTGGAACAAAACAGAAAGCCCAGAGATAAACCCACGCACCTGCGGCCACCTTACCTTTGACAAAGGAGGCAAGAATATACAATGGAGAAAAGACAATCTCTTTAACAAGTGGTGCTGGGAAAACTGGTCAACCACTTGTCAAAGAATGAAACTAGAACACTTTCTAACACCATACCCAAAAATAAACTCAAAATGGATTAAAGATCTAAATGTAAGACCAGAAACTATAAAACTCTTAGAGGAAAACATAGGCAGAACACTCTCTGAAATAGATCACAGCAAGATCCTCTATGATCCACCTCCCAGAGTAATGGAAATAAAAACAAAAATAAATGAATGGGACCTAATTAAACTTAAAAGGTTTTGTACAATGAAGGAAACGATAAGGTGAAAAGGCAGCCTTCAGAATGGGAGAAAATAATAGCAAAGGAAACAACTGACAAAGAATTAATTTCCAAAATATACAAGTAGCTCATGCAGCTCAATACCAGAAAAATGAACAACCCCAATCAAAGAGTGGAGCAAAGAACTAAATAGACATTTCTCCAAAGACGATGTACAGATGGCTAACAGACACATGAAAAGATGCTCAAAATCACTCATTATCAGAGAAATGCAAATCAAAACCGCAATGAGGTGTCATCTCACACCAGGCGGAATGGCCACCATCAAAATGTCTACAAGCAATAAATGTTCGAGAGGGTGTGGAGAAAAAGGAACCCTCTTACACTGTTTGTGTGAGTGCAAACTAGTACAGCCACTATGGAGAACATTGTGGAGATTCCTTAAAAAACTGGAAATAGAACTGCCTTATGACCCAGCAATCCCACTGCCGGGCATACACACTGAGGAAACCAGAACTGAAAGAGACACGTGCACCCCAATGTTCATCGCAGTGCTGTTTACAATAGCCAGGACATGGAAGCAACCTAGATTCCATCAGCAGGTGAATGGATGAGAAAGCTGTGGTACATACACACAATGGAATATGACCCAGCCATTAAAAAGAACACATGTGAGTCAGTTCTAATGAGGTGGATGAAACTGGAGCCTATTATAGTGAGGTATATCAGAAAGAGAACACCAATACAGCATATTAGTGTAAATATATGGAGTTTAGAAAGACAGCAACAAAAATCCTAATGTAAGACAGCAAAAGAGACACAGGTGTAAAGAACAGGCTTCCGGACCCTGAGGGAGAAGGCGAGGGTGGGGGGATTTGAGAGAATGGCACTGAAGCGCGCCTATCCCCATATGTGAAGCAGACGACCAGTGCAAATTTGGTGCATGAAGCAGGGCAGTCCAAGCCAGTGCTCTGGGACAACCCAGGGGGATGGGGTGGGGAGGGCGGTGGGAGGGGGTTCAGGGTGGGGGGCACGTGCACCCCTGGGTGATTCATGTTGAGGAATGGCAAAACCACTGGAGTATCGTAAAGGCATTATTTTCCAGTTAAAATAAATAAATAAATTTTTTAAAGTGGTCTATGTAATACTACTCAGCCATGAAGAGAATGAAGCAATGCCGTTGCAGCAGCATGGATGGGCCTAGAGATGGTCGCACTAAACGAAGTCATCAGAAAGACAGATATCGTGTGACATCACTTACATGTGGATCCAAAATATGGCGCAAATGGACTGTCTATGAAGCAAAAAGACTTGCAGACAGAGAGAGCGGACTCTGTGGTTTCCAGCAGGGAGGAGGGCTGCGGAGGGATGCACCGGGAATTCGGGGTTAGCGGATATAAGCCATCAGATACATGTACAACTGAACCACTTTGCTGTACACACATATTCAAAGCAGAGACACTACTTTGCCGACTAAGGTCCGTCTAGTCAAGGCTCTGGTTTTTCCTGTGGTCATGTATGGATGTGAGAGTTGGACTGTGAAGAAGGCTGAGCACCAAAGAATTGATGCTTTTGAACTGTGGTGTTGGAGAAGACTCTTGAGAGTCCCTTGGACTGCAAGGAGATCCAACCAGTCCATTCTGAAGGAGATCAGCCCTGGGATTTCTTTGGAAGCAATGATGCTGAAGCTGTAACTCCAGTACTCTGGCCACCTCATGCGAAGAGTTGACTCACTGGAAAAGACTCTGATGCTGGGAGGGATTGCGGGCAGGAGGAGAAGGGGACAACCCAGGATGAGATGGCTGGATGGCATCATGGACTCGATGGATGTGAGTCTGAGTGAACTCTGGGAGTTGGTGATGGACAGGGAGGCCTGGCATGCTGTGATTCACGGGGTCACAAAGAGTCGGACACGACTGAGCAACTGAACTGAACTGAACTGAGAAACTAACACAGCATTACAAAAACACTACATTTCATTAAAATAAATTTTAAAAATAGAGGCATGGTTGAACTCAGGGCCTGTGGCAAAGCTGCCTGAGCCAGTTTCTCTCCCTCTGTTTTCCCCTCTGTCGGCTTTACTTTCCAGCAGAGTGCAAAGCTCAAGTGAACGGAGTGATCCCAGCCACAAGGCAAACTCATTCAGAGACCTAACTCGCCAACTATCAAGTCGATCCAGTTTAAAATCAGGACCTGCCCCCCACACTTTCTTCCCGATCCCTGCTTTAACTTTCTCCATGATAGTCATCACTCTGCATATTCTAAATACTCGGGTACTTCTTTCTTGTGTGTCTCCATTCTCTTGGCTACAAGCCCCTGATGATACCATATCTTTGTCTTTCACTCCTAAATCCCCAGTACCTAAAACTGCTTTGCATATAGTAAGTGATCAAGAAATACTTGTCTAACAAATGAATGAATGAGTAAGAGGCTAAAATCAAGAAAGCAGATAAAAGATAACAGTGTGTTGTGCTTAGTCGCAACTCTTTGCGACCCCATGAACTGTAGCCCACCTGGCTCCTCTATCCATGGAGATTCTCCAGGCAAGAATACTGGAGTGAGTTGCCATGCCCTCCTCCAGGGGATCTTCCCAGCCCAGGGATCGAACCCAGGTCTCCAACACTGCAGGTTGACTCTTTACCAGCTGAGCCCCCAGGGAAGCCCATGAATACTGGAGTGGGTAGCCTATCCCTTCTCCAGGGGACCTCCCCGACACAGGAGTGGAACCAGGGTCTCCCGCATTGCAGGCAGACTCTTTACCAGCTGAGCCCCCAGGGAAGCCCCGAGATAACATCGTGGGACTCACAGTTCTAAGCGGGGCTGCTGGGCAGCTAGGCGGTAGAGAACCCACTTGCCAATGCATTGGATGTGGGTTCAGTCCCTGGGTTGGGAAGATCCCTTGGAGGAGGAAATGGCAACCCACTCCAGTGTTCTTGCCTGGGGAATCCCAGGGAGGGGGGATCCTGGCAAGCTATACAGTCCATGGTGTCGCAGAGTCGGACAAAACTTAGCAACTAAACAACAATATCCCTAGGTTAGGGGGCTTTCCAACAGTAATGGCTGAGTCCCAAAGCTGCTTTGGCCCAGACTCTACCAACAACTATTAGCTGTGATAAGGTAAACAGGAGTCAGAGGTGAAGTGAAAAACTAGTATTTCTGCTTTAGAATTCCTGGGGAGATAGAAATTCAGAAACCTGAACTCTGCCACCACCCAATGATGGAACCAAAAGCCAACAGTGGGCCCAGGAATGTGCCCTGCATTACACTGCCCAGTGACCCTCGTGTGAACTACAAAGGAAGTTTCATGGTCCCTGAAGGCGGACCCTGCTAGCAGGAGCACCCTGAAGATGGCTTCTGAACTCGTCTGTGTATTCAGCAGAAAAGAAAGGCTGACAGTCTGCTCCTCGGGGTTCAGATCCTGGTGAAAACCAACACTTCACTTGCTTTGCTGAAAATCCCTGCCTGTTCCTGAAAGCCTCAGGAAGGGCAATATTGTCTGAGATGGTGAAAGGCAAGAAAATTAAATAAGTTTATGGAAATTCAAATAGGTTTGCAGTTACTCCTGAGTGCTACTTACTTTAATCAAAGTGTTTACCTTGACAATGGAAGATTAAATGGAACACTAATTAAGGAATTTTCTAATTATTCTTCCTTGTTGGGGATATCAACAGTGAAGGCAGATGGGTTTTTAGCCCTGACAGGATCGATTGTGTTCCAAACAAAGCTGAGTGTTGATTACTTGAGGGCGTCTATCACCACTTTTCATCTGGCATCTGAAAGTATCCTTGACTTCCTCCCAGGGTTTCCCCTCACCGTTCTTTTTTATATGCAATTTCAAATCTTGTGGAAATCAAACCATTCAAATGATCAGGGTAACTCAAGGGACAGGACAGTGTACCCGACTGATTACAGAGCTCCTGAGGACACCCCCTTGCTGAACTTGCTTTAGTAGAGGAGTGCGTTGGAGCTGCACGTTTGACAGGGGAGATTCTCAGAGATGGCTCAGTCGGCCGGTATTCGGCCATGGGCCACGGGGAAAAATGATTTTAGGGGAATGTGGAAGACAACACGCATGTGTTGCCACTATTCCAAAGTGTGTGTGTCATGTAGGCACACCACACACACTTAAACCAATACAATTCACCTATGTGTGCTTAGCAGCTAATTTAAAAATAATAATTACAATGAGATAAAGGGCTAATTTAAGTTGGGGTGGCTGTATCTCGCTCCTGGCGGCCCTGGAGCAAGCAGGATGTGGGGGCACGAATGTGGTTTCCCTCCTCTGGCCTCAGTCCTTTATCCCTCACATTGTGTGACAACGATTCTAGTGTATACAGGTCAGTCGTTTGTTCATTGGCTTTGGTCCCTAAACACAATTCACCTGCTTCATCTGGTGTTCAACTTAAGAGCAACTATTCCAACACCGGAGGAAAAACTGGCAGTCGTGGATATTCTGCGATACATTTTCAAGGGTAATTTTGATTGGACGAGATGTTTGCCTTGCCTACTGACTGGAGTGTATCCATTTCCTAGTACACACACACAGACACACACAGAGAGACGTGTGCAGAAACGCACACCTATGCACTCACTCATATCTATAAGAGTCCAAATAAACTGGGCCTTTCCACACTGGTTTTCATCATGAATCTACTTTCATCCAAAAGAGGCACGGGAAACACTGCACCTCCGTAAACACGACTGGGGGCTGACACTTAATCTGTAGATACTGTGGACATGTAAGAAGGAACTGATGCCTGGGAGAAACTATAAGAAAGACTAGAATAAAAAGGTGCCTGTGTATTACCGTTACCTCTTGCCCCACTCACACGCCCAAGCATTCATTACATTCTAGAATACAAAAGTGCCCACGGAAGTTCCTCTGAGGAGACATCTATACAGTCCTCAAGACCAGGAAGACCAGCCGCAGAGCGAGCGTCCTCCGAAGAGTCCTCTCCTGCGGCTCATTGAAGGGCAGCCAGGAAGTGGCTTGACCGCTCCATGACTGTTGCTCAGAGGAAGAATCCTGTTTAGCTTCAGAGCAGAACCACTCATGTTTTTCTACAGAACCATTAAAACAAATGATTCTTCTACGCATGCTGACCTTCCTGACAAAGAAAAGGAACTTCGGGTGGACTTTCAAGAGCATGGGAGCTCAGATGCAAATCTGTGAAGGAAAGAATGTTTTTTATCATGTCTAGACATGTAATTATGCTTAATTTGCTAAACAAAAAGGAAGAGCCTCAAGTGAATTATTTTAGATTTTCCCATTTGCCTTTTGAGTGCCCTGGTAAATGGAGATATAATTCTACTCAAAGGTCATTGCTATTTAAATCCAGTCCAAGTCCTTGCCCTCCCCCAGCTGTTAAGTACACACCTGATTGTTGCTGGAGCTCTGATGGGTTGTGCAGGGGGCCCGAAATCCTCTGCTAGCAGGAAGCAGCCCACCCCACCGCCAGAGCCTTTGTAAAGTCTCAAACCAGCCTCTGAACCCTGCTTCTAATGTTCTGAGGAAATGGAGGTGCCTTCTTTCTAGATTTCATTTCAGAATGGTGTGCTCTTCCTTCTCAAATAAAGTAGTTTGGAGACATTGCCAAATATTTTGTTTCCAGTATTAAGCATTCTCATAAGTTAGCCTTTCAAATAGGGCTTCAAATATCACTTTTGGCCTGCCATTGATATCTGGTTTGCATTCTCACACTTGGGACATTCTTTCCCCCTTGCTGAGTAGTTTGCAGGATCTTAGTTCCCTGACCCGACCAGGGATCAAACTTGGGCCCATCAGTGACAGCACAGGTCACAATCGCGGGAGCGCCAGGGCAGTCCCGTACCTGGACTCTCTAACCAGGCTCGAAGCCTCGCATTGCCAGAGTCCTCAGACAGAAACCGCCCTCAGTCAGCAGTGCGTGTGAGCTAACGGAAGCAGATACTCAGTGTCACCACGCAGTTCCCTTTAGGAGGTTCCTGATTTCTTTAGTCAAAACTCACCTGCATGTATTTGAAAAGAAGGCAAAAGTCCTTCACCTAAAGCACTTCGTAAAACTTTATGAAATGGGCGAAGCAAAGTGTATTTCTGAGATGCTGCCTCGTGAAACAAGCCTAGTTCTATTCATTATGGTTCCCTGCTTTTAAGTAACTTGAACTGGCTCTAATTTAATCTGAGATAAATCACAGATTTGAAAAGAAGTCTCCCAAAGCTGAACCACGATCAAGCAAGGAGCCGGGCAAATCCTCTCCCCAGAGAGAAGCCAGAGAGATGGCCAAGTAAACACAACAACTTAAGTGTTCTCGGAGTCAACCAACATCACACGGCAATCTGAGAAGCGGTGAATTGTGAAAATCCTCCTCAACTCTTGATAAGAATGGTAGGAATTTAGATGGGCCTGCTCCCAGCTTGATAGGCGTGCAAATTTCGCCCAGTGAGATAGGTCATGGAGACTGGCAGCTTCTCTGCCCTGATTGAAGGAGCTTCTGTGGCTTGGAGGAGTAGGCTGTGGCCAAGCCAGCAGCCTTGATGTTAGCAGTGACTACGCAGCTATTGGTCAGGCGGGGCCCGCCACTCGATACAGCCTCCTGAGGATCCAAGGTCAGGGCAGCGTATTCTAGGCTGAGGATGCAATTACAGACAATGGTGTCGGGAGGGGCCCAGGCCAGCCACACACTGAGGCGGCAACATTTGCACAGACCTGAAAGGACCCGGTAGAAACTGAACTCTAGGGCAGGAGTGAAAACCTTCTGAAACTTGAATGTACTTCTCCTGGAAACAAATCCATGTGTAGAGATGGAAGCCTTACTGACTCAAGCTGAAGTGAGCATAAACTCTGTGCAATTGCTGGCTGATATAAATTCATGCAGACACAAGGGCGACCCCCTAGGAAGTTAGAGTTAAAAGCAAAATTAAGAAGCTTTAAAAGTCAGCAAGGTGCTTTTGAGCTGTGGTGTTGGAGAAGACTCTTGAGAGTCCCTTAGATTGCAAGGAGATCAAACCAGTCAATCATAAAGGAAATCAGTCTTGAATATTCATTGGAAGGACTGATGCTGAAGCTAAAACTCTAATACTTTGTCCACCTGATGTGAAGAACGGACTCCTTGGAAAAGGCCCTCATGCCAGGAAAGATTGAAGGTGGGAGGAGAAGGGGACAACAGAGGATGAGATGGTTGGATGGCATCACTAACGCCATGAGTTTGAGCAAGCTCTGGGAGTTGGTGATGGACAGGGAGGCCTGGCGTGCTGCAGTCCACGGGGTTGCAAAGGGTCAGACACGACTGAGCGACTGAACTGAAAGTCATCAGCAGACACGCATCATAGAGACAATTAGCAGATTCACTTGGGTAAGTCACGGACAGGAAAAGAAAGAGGAAAGAAGGAAGGGAGGAAGGACCGGCCAGAACCACAACCTCAGGGGCGAAAGCACTTGAATCCAGAATTTTTCCAACGTATTTTCTAAAGTCTCCATCATGAAAGACCTGGCAAGGGAATTCTCCCTTGGAGTCGCCAGAGGAGAGCTCCGTCCAGCTGACATCTGGCATCAGCCCAGGTGGTTCTGCCGCTGGCCCAGCGCAGCCCACCTGGGCTTCTGAGGGAAGAAACTGGTGACAGGTGGGGGCTGCTTCAAATGGCTCACTTCGTTATGCACGGAAAGTAGCAGAGATGGTCCAACCATGCCCAGCGTGCACGGCCGGGCACCTAGGAGCAGCGGAGGACGCAGCAAGTAAGGGGGGGAGGGGCGGGGCCGGTGCTGGAGGAGCGCGCGAGAAGGCTCGGCTCAGCTCAGCTGGAGGAGTGCTGGAGGAGCAGGCTAGAAGGCTCAGCTCAGCTGGAGGAGCGGGCTAGAAGGCTCGGCTCAGCTGGAGGAGCGGGCTAGAAGGCTCAGCTCAGCTGGAGGAGCGGGCTAGAAGGCTCGGCTCAGCTGGAGGAGCGGGCTAAAAGGCTCGGCGGCGGTGGTGACGGGCATATTCTGTGAGCCTGGAAAACCCACTCGAGAACTCTGTTCCATGGGAGCCGAGAAAGACAAGCGCTTTGCCAGGCGCTGGGGGATGTGTTGCTGGGAGAAACACCCTCAGGACAAAGTGCAGGGTCCATTCTCTGTGAGTGTTAGTCGCTCAGTCGTGTCCCACTCTTTGCGACCCTATGGACTGCAGCCCGCCAGGCTCCTCTGTCCAGGGGACTTCCCGGGCAAGAACACTGGACTGATTGCCACTTCCTCCTGCAGGGGATCTTCCCCACCCAGGAATGAAGCCCAGGTCTCCCGCACTGCAGGCAGATTCTTTACCCTCTGAGCCCCCAGGGAAGCCCATTCTCTGTAGACCACGGCTAATGGTGGGAGATGCCATTATTTAGCACAGTCAGTAAAGACAGGAATAGTGGGACCCTAAAACTAGAGAGGCCAGGTGAACAGGAGCACAGAAATGAGTGGCAGGCCAGCGAGGCAGCCAGAGGGCCAGACCCAGAGAGTGAGGGGGATCATTTATAGAGCTTGGCCCTGCATCCACACTGATGGGAAGTCCTTCTCAGGCGACTCAGTGGTAAAGAACCCAGCTTCCAAAGCAGGAGATGCAGGCTTGATCCCTGGGTTGGGAGGATCCCCCAGAGGAGGAAACGGCAACCCACTCCAGTATTCCTGCCTTGAAAATTCCATGGACAGAGGAGCCTGGAGGGCTGAAGTCCATAGTGCAACAAGGAGCTGGACACGGCCAAGTGACTGAGCACACCTCCCCAAGTGTGCCGCTGTGTGTACAAAATCAACAGATGTACAGAGCCCCAGGAGCTGAGAGAAGGTGCCTCAGTAAAACCTTACAGTCTGTTCCCCAGCTTCGGCAGGAAAGCCAGTGCTCAGAGGAGGGATCCTCTGGCTGAAGAAGAGGCTGGGTGCCTGGGAGGAAGAACCCGGCCCGAGGCACCACATGGTAGCGATTCCTCTTGTCATCCGCCCACGGGACCTGCAGCTGGCTGCCTCGGTAGAGACACTGGGGAGAGAGAGAAGAAACCCAGATATTTAGAGGCTGTTTGAAATGCCTCAACTGAAAGAATTTGCCTTGCCCAGCTGCCCTGGGGGCTCAGCTGGTAAAGAATCCGCCTGCATTGTGCGAGACCTGGGTTTGATCCCTGGGTTGGGAAGATCCCCTGGAGAAGGGAAAGGCTACCCACTCCAATGTTCTGGCCTGGAGAATTCCATGGACTCTACAGTCCGTGGGGTGGCAAAGAGTCGGACACAACTGAGCAACTTTCACTTTCAAGGTGACAACTCCTTCCCAGGCAGCCCACATGCAATGAATTGTCAAGAGAGAAATATAAAAGCCCCAATTCAGCTGCAGAGGCCCCATGGGGTTGGCCTAGACCTTCACAGTGGCTCATCACAACTCATCTCTTCTTCTCCGTTACCCTCTTCCTTCCCAGGAGGACACTGTGATAAGTTTCTTTTTATCTCCATCACAGAATCTGTCTGCCCAGAGGCTAACCAAAGATAACAGCAAGCACTCTGTGCTTATCAGTGATTATATTTCAGCTACTGAGTGGCTTTATGTTGTTTTCTTAGTCATTTATTAAACAAAAATTCATCAGAAACGTATTACTTAAAAGTCAATCCTAAAGAAAATTAACCCAGAATATTCATTGGAAGGACTGATGCTGAAGCTCCAAAATTTTGGCCATCTGATGTGAAGAGCTGACTCATTGGAAAAGACCCTGATATTGGGAAAGATTGAAGGCAAAAGGAGAAGGGGGCGATAGAGGATGAGATGGTTAGACAGCATCACCAACTCAGTGAGCATGAATTTGAGCAAACTCCAGGAGACAGCGGAGGACAGAGGAGCCTGGCGTGCAGTTCTCCATGAGATGGCAAAGACTTAGCAACTGAACAGTACTTTTTAAGTCTTTCTTTGGATAAACAGAATCATAGCACAGACCATCTTTGAAAATTCAGAAATGAGAGGCTAGCCATCCATTGTGCATCTCGTTAACGCCTTGAGTGAAAAATTAATGCCAAAACATCCGTGGTCTTTATTGCCACTATAAAGAAGGCCATGCAGACCCCGAAGTGGTTTTCCTTGGTGATTAAGCAAATATTTGCATCCATCTAATCATTCCTGCTGCACATTATGATACCTAAGGCCTTTTTCTTTTACAGTTTTAGTGAAAAAGCAGTATAAAAAATATGAGTGTCATTTACTTTTTCATGTTAAATGAGCCAGTGATTAGAAAAAAAAATAGAACTAGTTAATATTCTGCTCCTCCAAGATTTAGAGTGTGGGACTGTTTATGAAAATGTGCCTTTGACAAGAATAGGGGTAAATGAGTCTATTGGATTTTATGAAAGCCCAGATTCTTTTTTTCCACCAGCTTTATTGAGGTATGATTGACAAGAACAAAATTGTATCTATCTAGGTTTTGGACCACTAAACAAAAGCTTTTCATGTTCCTTTCCCTGAGGCATGTCAGGTGGGTTCCGCATCTGTAAATGAAAAGTGACAATATTTCTGACTCTGGAGATACAGGAGATAAAACATCAATGACATCATACTGTCAATAAGAGTTTCAATGGAAACTTTTAATGTATTTTGAATAAATTAGTTGTCTAGATTGGAATTTGGCAACATTCCCCTCAATAATGTGGATATATAACAATCCAATAAAGATAGTCAAAATGCGTCTTTGCATTGCAGGCAGATTCTTTATAGTCCGAGCCAGCCACCAGGGAAGCCCCTCCTTTGGTGCCTACTAAGTTACAAACTCAAACAGCCACAGGTCCTGGAACACACACACACGCATGCACGCACACACACACACATTAGATTGGCTTTAAAGACTGGGGATGGTGGGGTTCGTGGCTAACAGTTACCTCTTCAAAGCATTTGAATTCTGTATTTGTACCAAATCACACTTACAGACAACACAGTTGTTGTCAGAAGGTGAGGGCCGTCATGCACTACCTCTGATTCATATCACACGCAGGGCTTTCATTTTAAAAGGGCAATTTTAGTCTCACTTAGTCGGAAGAGTGTGGAAGAGACTTTGAAGTTGTTTATGGATGCTTCAAACTGTGACAAACCACGTCCGGGACTGGCGAACGTGCTGTTACTGCAGGGTTCCCAGGTATGCTGCAAGGACCCTGAGGTTTTATATTCCAGAACTGATTTTGATTCTTGTGGTAATTGCCAATTTCTGTTTCACTGATTTATTTTTTTAAAACACAGACAGTTTATTTAACTTCCCTACACCTTATCACGGTATGTCTCTTAGCCCAGACAGAGAGAGTAACACAGATTTGAGAATATTATTGCAGTCGTGGAACACGTCCTTAGTGAGACAGAGAACTCATACAAATTCCTGCAGTCAGGATGGCCAGTGACCTCGGCTCCAGAAGACCCTTATTCAAGGCAATCTGATGCCCATTATGCTCTTCACTGTGTTGTCTTCCTCAGATTTACTCCAATACTTCAGCTGCATCAGTTATAACGATATCCAGGTCTGGAGCAACATGGATACAAAGAGGAAAACAGAATGGGGATATGTAACTACGTGGAAGCAAAAGCCAAGAGATGCTGTATTAGCTAAACTTCACAAGTTACACCAGGAAGGTTGCTTTCAAAGTATTTAACTTGGGACTTCTCTGGTGGTCCAGCAATTAGGAAAGCGCCTTCTACTGCAGGAGATGTGGTTCGACCCCTGGCTGGGGAAGGAAGATCCCACACGACACGGGCAACCACACCTGTATGTTCCAACCAGAGAGAGAAGGCCGCGCAGCACAGCTGGAGCAGCCTGAACACTGACCGCAGATCTGGCTGAGTAAGAAGAGGAGTTAATTAAGCACCCAACTCGTTTCCAAAACAGAAGTAGGTGATGTCACGACTCCATTTTCCAGGAGAAGAAAATTGAGGCGCAGAAAGACAGCGTTTGTCCAGCCTCACAGCACTGCCCAGAAGGGCAGCCACGGCTCCGCCCAGGCAGGCTGAGTGCACGGCCCGTGCTCCTAACACGCAAGCTGTGCGGACACTCAGGGAGTCACCAAGCCTTCCACAGTCCATTGGAAGGGATGCAGAAGATAAATACGGAGCCTAGAAAGTCTAAGTGATTTGAGGACAGCCAGAGAGCAGACTATTTCTTAACCTATTTTTTTCGCCACCTCTCTATACCCTTCTCTATATATGCCAGTGTTATAGCATTTAAAACTAGCAAAATCATTGCTTAAAGCCTCATCACATGCATAATATTTCATCGTCCTGACTCGCTTTAACTCAACACTAACAGCAACTTCAATGATAGCCAAGTTTTTATTAAACACACTTGCTCTGAACCAGGCTCCGCACTAAACCCTTACTACACTTTACTGTGTTTAACGCCACCTTCATGCCTCGCAGTCTTCTCGTTTCCCCTCTTCCTGTGAGTGAGGGTTCATCCCAGTCTCGTTTCCTGTGTGTGATTCAATAGTTCAGCTGAGATGCACCAGTTCTCTTCCAGCCCTGTCCCTTCCCGAGTCTAGATCCCGGCTCCGCCCCCTTCACCGTGACCCAGCTTCGCATTTGCCACCATCTGCTCCTCAAGTTCATCTCAATGTCAAACCGGCAGAAAGAACACTTGTTTTTATCCAAATGGAAGCTGTTTTCTTCTGCAGACGGCTTCTCACGGTGACTTCCACACGACCGTGGGTGCCACCTCTACCCCCGCTGCCTGCCGCCTGGAGTGACCTGCGGCACATCCCTCCCAGTCCCGCCTGACAGACTGCTTCTCCTGCCCCCCGGCTTGCAGCTCTTTGAATCACTTTCTGTCAACTCTTCCTCTTTGCCCCACTTGTTACACACTCCTGTAGACTCTAACAATTCCACCCAAATGTTTCCTCTCAACCTTTTAATCTTATTGCCAAACCAGCTTTCAAACAGTTCAGCCTGAGACAAGCTGGTGCCGGTGGCCCAGATGCAGCAACGCCACGCCTCCGCGCTGCTCCTCCTCCACGACCACCTGCTGGTGCTCCCGCTGGTCAAACAGCCTTCAGGGTCAAAGGACGAAGGACACGGGAGCGTGATGACCCCGCACAGACTGGTCTCCCATGGCAGCAAACTGGGTGACGGAAGAGGAGCAGGGTTCTAGCACAATCACCTCGATTCTTCACTTCATAAATTAACTTAATTGGACGTTAAAAATATTTGTGAAATATCCCTTCAAGTTGCACATACAACTTCATGACATTGTGAGGAGGTTGAGATATTTTAAAGGTTGTAAGGTCTGGCTGGTTGCTTTACAATTTATTTATAAGTATACTTTTGTACTCTGCTCATCTCAGTGATAAAGGAAAAGCCTTTTTTTTTCTTTCTCCAAATGTGCACTCTTATGATATTTCTTACGAGACGACTTTTCAATAAACTGGTGGTGACGATGTAGATTTTATAAATGAAAATCTTCTGGTGCAGGGGCAGGGAAGGAGTTCAGTGAAAAATGATCTACTTTGTTCCTAAATTTCATATGTGTCTTCCCAAAGATTATTTGAAAAGCAAGAATTCTTTTCCATTTTAACTTGCTATCTACCTTGAACCTTCATTGTGGCTATCTATTTTCAGAGACCTCAATATGCACTAAGTCAAAAAAAGAGCAAAGTGACACCTAAAGTATTAGTACAAGGAATTCTCTTCACTGTGCTGAGCAGATTCACTGAGATTCTAATATTCTGCCTCTCGTGTGCATAGCCCTCAGCTCAGATATTACACTTTCAAAAGAAGAATTCATCAAGACCAAAAAATGAAAAACACAAACCAAATGTTGTTAAATGTATAAATATTATATACAATAAATGTATATGCAATGGTATAAAGAATTCACAAAAATTCAAAGAACTATTTCTCTATGAAGAGTATGTGATGTGATTAAAATGTCATAATGAAGAAATCATTTAATGCTTTATATGTTACAATTATGGTGAGGAATGATCATTTCCCTAGCCTTCAGTTCAAGTTTGGTTTTAGTGGCTGTCTCAGGACATTATTTGTCCTGTTATATACCCTTTTGAATGGCACTGATGTCAACTGTTCTTCATCATTGCCGCTAGTCACTGGTGTGATCTTGTAAATAAGAAAGCAATAAATGCCTTTCAGTCCAAATGTATAATTAGTGCTAGTTGTGAAGTATAGGTTATGACAAGATTCATAGTTCATGTTCAGATTTCCAGGTTAATAAACTCTACATGACAAAAAAAGGAAGAAAAAAACTCCCACATTTTCTCACTTAAATGATATTCAGAGGCTCTTATTTATCAAGATTGAGTTATAGTAGGACAATTCTTATGTTTCATTTTTTAATTTCTCTGTATAGAAGAACTCTGCTGTTGTTCAGCCACTAAGTCGTGTCTGACTCTCTGTGACCCGATGAACTGCAGCACCATCAGGCTCCTCTGTCCTTCACTATCTCCCAGAGTTTGCTCAGATTCATGACCATTGATTGAGTCGGTGATGCCATCCAACCATCTCATCCCCTACTGTCCCCTTCTCCTCCTGCCCTCCGTCTTTCCCAGCATCAAGGTCTTTTCCAATGAGTCAGCTCTTCACATCAGGTGGCCAAAGTACTGGAGCTTCAGCTTCAGCATCAGTCCTTCCAGTGAATATTCAGGGTAGATTTCCTTTAGGATGGATTGGTTTGATATCCTAGCTGTCCAAGGGACTCTCAAGAGTCTTCTCCAATGCCACAGTTCAAAAGCATCAATTCTTTGGTGCTCAGCCTTCTTTATGGTCCAATTTACATTCACACATGACTACTGGAGAAGAACTCTAAATTCTTTCAAACACCGTGTAGGCAAAGAGCACCACGTGTTGAAGTGACCGCTCTTGACCTTGAAATGCTCATTTCCTGTAGTAGATAGCTGGCCAGCCCTCAGAGTGACATGGTTTCCTTACATAGCAGAGAGTTGTGCTAGAAGGGCTGATGAGAGTAAACATATCTGTAGTCCCCAAGGCTGCTTGCATCTAAGAGGTGCCGTACAACTACTTCTCACTGATGGAATGTGAGTAGAAGGGATACAGGTCACTGCTAGGCCAAAGTAGTTAAGAAGACATGCTTTATCCAAGACTCTACAGGAAGGCAATGTCTCAAGAGGGAAGAAGTCTGGGACCCAGCATGACTGAAGTAACCATCCACTGACCAGGTGTATCTGAAATGAACGATGAAACAGCTGACCAAAATTTTCCTTTTGTATTATGCCTCTGAGATGGTAATATATAAGTGAGTACCGTTATATAGAAATATACTATGTATTATGTACAAAATATAGCAACGTATAAACTTATGAAGGGGCTTCCCAGGTGGCTCAAGTGGTAAAGAATCCACCTGCCAATGCAGGAGACACAGGAGATGCAGCTTCCATCCCTGGGTCGGGAAGATGCCCTGGGGGAAATGGCAGCCCACTCCAGTATTCTTGCCTGGGAAATCCCAGGGACAGAGGAGCCTGGCGGGCTGCCGTCCACGGGGTCGAAAGAGTCAGACACGACTGAGTGACTCTGAGCACACACACATGCAAGCTGACAAAATATGGAATAAAATACAAAGAGAACTGAAAATAGGAAGCACTATGCATTTGTCAAAGGTGTGTATGTGTGTGCATATATATTTTATAAATATAAGTAAATACATTTTATATTAATTCATGTAGTATATATACATATATACACACATTTGGCAGATATATATATTGTATTTTGTATTTTTCAATATTTCTGTATTTGTATTATGTAAATATAATTGCATTTACATATATTTATATTTTGTTAAAGTAATATTGTATTATAACATGTTATAGAATAAATGTATTATAGAATAATCATGTGATACATTTTACTTTTCCTTCATTAGGATAAAATGTTCTGAAAGGCAAAAAAAATGAAAAGTGGACTGCTGCCTCTCCTTCTGTTTTAGTTAATACACATCAGTGCAAAACTGAGGACAGGAAATGACGGAAAGTTGCCCGGCACCCGTTCCCTTAGAGAACCGTCTCTGCTGGTTCCTAACTGCAGCTGAAACGCGAAGAGCTTGTAAGCAAGAGAGCCAATCAATTTAGTACTTAAGTAGCGGTGTTAATTACTTGAGTGGAGAAAGGTGTGATTGTACGAATTGCTCAGTGAGATTACAAAGGAGTTTGTGCTTGCAAACACACGTCTGTGCGATTTGCCTGGTAGCACCACTTACAGAGCTTAAGAAGTGTAGCCCCCAAATCAGACAAGCGAACCATCCCTCAGCTCCTGCCCTTGCTTCAGAGGGTTCTCTGCTGTGCACTGTTCTCGGCTGGCAGCCCCATTACTTCTGCTCCCAAATTAGCTCAGTGAGCCCACACTGGAGCGTGCCTTCCCTCTTTATGACCCGTCTGTTACTTACTTGATGTTTTCCCCCGAAGAAGTGCTCTTAGAATTTACATAAAGTCTCTCTGCCCCCGGTGATTGCCCCGTGTGTCTGCCCCCTTGGGGTTATAACTCCTGAAGAGACTTGTTTCTGTTCCCCTCTCCAATTCGTCTCTGGCTGGGCTCTTTCCAACTTACCTCCATTGGTCTTTATCTCTGCCATTCTGCACACAATTGCCTCCTTACCTGGTCATCCATAAGCTCCGCACTTCTGAATCCGAGGGCTTCCCTGAAAGCTCAGTTGGTAAAGAATCTGCCTGCAGTGCAGGAGACACCGGTTCGATTCCTGGGCGGGGAAAATCCGCTGTATCGGCCGTGGGGCCGCAAAGAGTTGGACACGACCGAGCTCCTCCCACTGTCACTTTCTGAATCAGAAGGTCCCGGTGCTCCCGTCTGTGACCCCAGCAGCGTCTGACACAGCTGGCGTGCCCTTCCTCTCGGTCCACTCTCTTCTCCTGGTTCCAAAACCCCACACCCCCGTCCCACTGCTCCCTCCTTCTCAGCCTCCTTTGCCAACTTCTCCTCTTTTCCATAACTCCCTCACGCCCGTGTCTCCTATCTCATTCCACAGTCCTTCTCTCTATGTGTACTCTTTCCTTTGGTAATCTCACTCCTTTTTACTGCCTTCAATGTGTTTATTTGCAATTATTTCTGAATTTATAGTTCCTACAAACTAGGGACTACAACCGCACACTTGGTATCTTGAGACATGTAAACTGATCACAATATTTCCTTATGAATTGTAACTATTCCGTCTCAGATTAGCCCCAGTTGTATGTGAATGTCCTGTAGCAGGAGCCTCGGCGTTCTAACTCACTTTCTCAGCCTCAGCAGTTGGAGCCATGCCTGCAACATGGCTAATGCTCAGCAAACATTCGCTGCGTAAACTGCATCCAGGAAAGAAGCAAGGCTGGCTGCCGCCGGGCCCGTTCATTCCGTTCTATCATTCATTTATCTGTGACTGAGCTGGGTCTCCCTCGCTGCCCATGAGCTTTCTCTAGCTGCAGTGAAATGAGGCTACTCTTCGCCCTTGAGTGTGGGCTTCTCACTGTGGTGGTTTGTCTTGCTGGAGGGCACGGGCTCTAGGCGTGCGGGCGTTGGTGGTTGTGGTGCATGCGCTCAGCTGCCCCACGGCATGTGGGATCTTCCTGGACCAGGGGTGGAACCCATGTCCCCTGCATCCGCAGGCAGATTCTTAACCACTGGGCCACCAGGGAGGTCCACTCATTCTTCTACAAAATTGAACTTATTTGATCATTCTCCTTGTGCAACGCGCAGAAAAGTTGGCACAGATTATCTCAACATTTCGTTTGCTTTGCAATAGTTCATGTGAGAGGTTCCTGGTATATCCAGTTATCTAATAATGATGTAATCTGCTTATCAAATGTTGAGAAAACCAAAAGGTAGACATCTTAGTATTGTTCTTAAAATCCATGAGGCTTGTAAGAAATGCAGACTAAACCTGCCCCTGCAACTCCAGTTCGCTGATTCTTAAACTGGTGGTGGTGGCTTAGTTGCCAAGTTATGTCTGATTCTTTGGAACCCCATGGACTGTAGCCCACCAAGCCCCTCTGACCATGGGGTTTCCCAGACAAGAATACTGGAGTGGGTTGCCATTTCCTTCTCCCGGGGGTCTTCCCCACCCAGGGATTAATCCTGGGTCTCCTGCCTTGCAGGTGGTCTCTTGCGTTGCAGGCAGGTTCTTTACCAGCTGAGCCACCAGGGAAGCCCCCGTTCTTAAACTGTCTGTGGGGAAATCCCTAACCCATCTGGGGAGAACTTTTGTAAAGTATGCTAAAAAAGACTTACCTTACCAGAAAAGTAAACATTCAAAAGGGCGCAAATCATACGAAATCCGTTTGTTTCACGCGAGGTTCAGTATGGCTGTCAAACGGTTAGACATTTCTCCACGGTCGCTCTCAGTGTCTGCGTTTGCGACGCCGTGAGCGGTACGGAAGTGTCCAGAGCTGGCTCTGCGGGCCCTGGAGCGCCGCCTGGCGCATCTCTAGGCACCCCCGTCCCGGTCGCTTTCCATTTGCGCCTTCGACGGGAGGCTGCACACCTCCACAGACAGCTGCTCTGTGGCCACTGTGTCCGCCCGGCCCCGCGCGTGGAGGCCCGCGGACCTGGGGGGCCGGGGGGCGGGGCTCGCGCTCTTTCCTCCGTCACCCTCTTTGTCAAGATGCCCAGCAAGCAGGCAGCAGAAAGGCGGTTTCCCTGTCGGATCCGCGGCCGCCGGGAGCGAGCACGTCTCAGCACACACGGTCGTGTCCAGTGGTCGTCCGGGAAACGGTCCCGCAATCTGTGTTTCATCAAACTCATTGAGTTTGCACAGCATTACAAGCAGCTCGTTACTGTCCTTTTCCCCACAGACGACTCTATTCCTCAGTACCACCTCCTCATGGAAGACCTCCTGGCAATGGCCAGCGCCAACAACCCGCCTCCACGGTGCCAGAAGCGGTAACTTCTGATGCAGAGTGTGAGCACTCTGTTATATTTAATCCTTCCTCTGTGTGTGGCCATTCGCCATAACCCCCTCCTGGATTCCTTCCTCTGTGTGTGACCATTCGCCATAACCCCCTCCTGGATTCCTTCCTCTGTGTGTGGCCATTCGCCATAACCCCCTCCTGGATTCCTTCCTCTGTGTGTGGCCATTCGCCATAACCCCCTCCTGGATTCCTTCCTCTGTGTGTGGCCATTCGCCATAACCACCCTCCTGGATTACAGAAAATCAGATGGCAGAGAGGGTTGGTTCCGTACTGTTTTCTCCAATGAGATTCCCTGGTTCACTGCTGACAGGCAGCCAGTCTCTGGGCTCAAGGCAAACCATCAGCTGCTGTTCCAACGCCCAAGCACGGCTCAGAACCTCACTGCGCTGGATGGCGTGCAATGGGAAACTAGCTCAGTCTCTGTTGCTGCATCTCCCTATGTGGAGCCTTCAAGGTTTTCAACATGGAACTCCATCTACAGCACAGCTCATACAACATACAATTTCAATTCTCTCCATCACAAGGAGGGGTTGGTTTTCTACTCCTAAAGTCCCATGCAGAGGGAAGTGTGGGATTCATGGCACATGCTGAGCAAAACACCCTGATGATTTCACTGTGAAATCTTGGGCAAATGAGCTGTGGCTGATGACACACAGAAAAAACGACTCAGGTCATCAAAGGGGAAAAACACCAACAAACCCATCAGAACCAGTGCGCAGCATCTTAAAAGCAAAAGGTAGTTGCCTGACCTAGGGTTCTTATTTTTCAACTTTCGGGCTGGTGTCAGGTAAAACTTCAGTTCTGGGAAAATTTGACTCAGTGGGTGTCCCTGACTCTGAAAAGTGACTCTGCATTCATTCATGTAATATTCTGGCAATAAATATGTATAATATGCCCATTAGGCTTTGCACTCTAGTATTTCAAGATGCCTAATGGAATATTTGCCTAAAGTGAGTTCAATGGGACATTAGGTTCATGGGTGTTGTGAAAAGAATTATTCTATGGTCAATCGAGTTTGAAAAAGAAAACTGCATTAAACAAAGATAACCGTGCCTATTTGTAGAATGGTTTCTCAGAGTTGACAACAGCCTAATGTGCATTAAGAATTTCTAAGCAGGGAAATTAGAGGGTCACATTAGCAATAGTGTCTTACTTAACTGGATGCCTCTGGTCTTTTAAATTTTCTTCCAACTCTTTGCAACCCCATGGTCTGTACCCTGCCCGGCTCCTTTATCCATAGGATTCTCCAGGCAAGAATACTGAAGTGGGTTGCCATTGCCTTCTCTAGAGGAATCTTCCAACCCAGGGATTGAACCTGCATTTCCTGGGCCTCCTGCTTTGGCAGGCAGATTCTTTACCACCAAGCCACCTGGGAAGGCCCTCAGAATATCTTATAGCCCTGATATTTCTCAGAATATGTTTTGATAACCATGTCTTTATACTCTTAAGGATCATAAATATTTGTGACACCCCTCCCCCAACATTTTCCACTATTCTTGAGGTTAGCTGGGGCATTAAGACCACAGCTTTGTTCTGTGGTCGTCAATACACCAAGGCACCACAGAACGGACGCGAATCCTATAGGCTCTATCTTTCCCCCCACCTAGTGAGCACAAATGAAGAGATGTTGGGATCAAAAGACAGGAGGGTCTGAATCTCTGAATCAGCATTTCAAGACAGTGGCCGTGAAGAGACACAGACTAGAATGGAATTTGCTCGGGTAGGAAATACATTCTTATGGTTAAACCGCTGAGGTTCTGAAGCATGTTACTGCAGCAGAGCTGATCCTGGCCACCCTGTCTGTAGTGAAGCTGCTGTAGATGACATTTTTACCCTTTGGTATGGGATTATATCCATATAGAATGGATTATCTTCTTGACCAAAATTACATGTGAAGATTTTACCAGTCCCTCATTACTTGACAAGTATTTGGAAGAAAAGAAAAAAAAAATCTGAAAAGGTGGGCACAGAGTCAGTGTTTCTTACTAAAAGTAAGACTTACTAAAAGTCGTATTTCTTACTAAAAGATTTCTAGCAGGTGCTGCCTGTGAGAAAGAATGTGCTGCAGCCTATGATCGCCCCTACGTCTGAGAGAAGTGTCTGTGCCATGGGTGGGTTTTTTTTTTTTTCACTTAATTTATGAGTCTAGGTAAAAACATAAATCCCCTTCACCTTCAAGGAAAGCCTTTGGTCCTAAAGCGATCATCTGAAGAAAAGAGTCATTTTATCAGAAACTTAAGCATCTTCATTACAACATCAACATTTATTATGCCCACTGGTTGGCAGGATACCATCCTGAGTGCAGTAGGAATTTACATAATTTGGCCCCTGGGGTTTTTCTAGTCAAAAGCAGCAGCACTTAACACCCACGCCGCTACACCCCTGCTGTGCACGCATGATGAATGACATGCTCATGAATGATGCATTTGCATGTTCAAAGCCACAGTTATGCACCATTTCCACCAAAATGTTGGTCATCCTTCTCTCTTGCAGGCAAGACACAGAGTATAATGCAAATGAGAGGAACAGTCAAAGAGTAGCCTTGAATGTGTCCAATTTATGTAAAGGAAATACTTTGTGAACTCCAGTGTTTTAATTCCACAAGTGGAAAGTTAACTAGATTTGCAAAAAAAGAAGAGTGACCATGACATGATGCTGCTGCTGATGATACGTAATATTTATGGAATGTTTTCTACATACAAAATCAGCACCCCAAATATAAGCAAATGCAAGACATAGAGTTGTATAGCTGTTTTTATATCAGTTTACCTAATCCTCAGTTCTCACCACAAACATCTGAAAGAGCATTATTATTTTCCCCCATTTTGCAGAAAAGGAACCTTAGGGAGAAAGAAGGAAGTGATTTGTACAAGGTTATGCAGCTGGGAATTCACAGAATTGACATTATGTCATCTGCCAGGTGACTTCAAAGCTCACAACACTATATTATAAAACAATGTGATAAAATAGTGTTTCATGATATTTGTAGTTGAGAACAGTTAAGCATCTATAGACTGCTCTTGGTTGCTAGATATTGGGAATCTAAATTTCCCTTTTTCTGGAGGGGCTGGGAAGATTTACTGCAGAGTCCCTTGAAGCCACGAGAAGTTATAGACCTTTTAAGAAACACACACTATGTCACTGAGGGAACAGCAGAAAGGAAGGTGGCACGGGGGTCATCCTCCCACTGGGTGTGTCAGAGAACAGCTCTGGAGCCAGAGCTCTGAGATTCAACACAAGACCCTGCCCAGGGGACTCTTCTCAACAATCTGCAGTGACCGACATGGGAAAAGAAGCTAAACAGGGGTGGGGATATATATATCAGTTCAGTTCAGTCACACAGTTGTGTCTGACTCTTTGCGATCCCGTGGACCACAGCACGCCAAGCCTCCCTGTCCATCACCAACTCCTGGAGTCCACCCGAACTCATGTCCATTGAGTCGGTGATGCCATCCAACCGTCTCATCCTCTGTCATCCCCTTCTCCTCCTGCCCTCAACCTTTCCCAGCATCAGGGTCTTGAGTCAACTCTTCACATCAGGTGGTCAAGCTATTGGAGCTTCAGCTTCAGCCTCAGACCTTCCAATGAATATTGAGGCTGATTTCCTTTATGATGGACTGGTTGGATCTCCTTGCAGTCCAAGGGACTCTCAAAAGTCTTCTCCAACACTGCAGTTCAAAAGCATCAATTCTTCGGTGCTCAGCTTTTATATATACACATATATGTACATATAATCGATTCACTTTGCTGTATAGCAGACGCTAATAAACTAACCCCAATACACATTAAAAACAAAAAACCAACACACAAAAACTTGGCTCTACACTGACTCTGCAGCCCCTGTGACTTCACTTACGCATTCACCCAGTTACTGACGGAGGACCCGTCTGCGTCCGGCACCGCCGCGGCCTTGCAGAGACGCAGCAGGCAGGCCAGGTCCCTGCCCTCGCGCACTTGCGTCTCGGCGGGGGAGGCGGGTACCACACCAGGGCACAAGGCCATTAAAGCGCTGGTCTCAGAGCCCAGAGAATCACCCGAAGAAAACAGCTGAGAGTGAGGCGCAGTGTGTAGAGGGGGTCCAAACCACCACGGGGTAGAAGCAGAGTGTGCTGGGCACAAGGTTAATGGGACATACGGAATGCACTGTTCTCTCTGTACTTTTTTATGACAGGAAATTGAAGATGCACATAAATAAAACATGGGTGTTTTCAGAACAACTTTTGCGAGTAATTCTCTTCTTGTGTTGATTTTACTTTCAAACTAGTCTGTAATAAAACAATAAATTTAAAATGTTTTCCCTTCAAAAACAATATAAAACTTCAATAATATTTTAATAAAGAAAAATTAGGGAAAAATACAAAAACGAACAGTCATGCATTGGTGATATGGATTCTTCAGTTGTCATAAAAAATGAGAACAATAAAGACAATACAGCAATGTAAGAATGTCTGTGATACAGCACGAATATACAGAATATAAGAGTATTTTTGATAGCTATTATCATAACTATATAACATTTTACATGCATAAAACAAAGAGAGGAACATTGCCCAGGCAATGAAGTCAGGTGAATAGTAGGGAAATTGGATTGTAGATGATATTGTCTTATTTTTGGTATTTATGAAACAATTTTTAAACTATTCATAAGATTTTGAAAGAAAGCAAGCTGTCTAACGATTTTGAACCATCCCCACTGATTTCATTGACGGGAAGCAAAAGTTTTCCTTATTTGACTTTCATATAAAGGGTTATTCTACAAAAGTTTTAGTATATGTTGCTCTTGCAAATGGGTGTCCTAAACTATACATAAATTTGTTTTCGGTTCAGTAGTTAATCATCACTAGACAGACACGTACTCCAGGTCGGCTACTTAATCCATCAAAGAGCTGATCTCTCCAAGGTTAGTTACAAGCGGTGCTTGACTTTGTCCTTTTCTGTTTATTTTTTGTCTATGTTGAGGTTGCTTTCCCATAAATCTAGTTTACAAGCTTTCTCCGCACTGCAGTGTCTGGTAAGACGGCTAATTTTCTCCAAGCTTATGACAATTATAATTTTAGAATCTTCTAATTCCAGCTTCCCTTTTCCTTCTCATTTCTCTGTATACCCAGCAGCTTTTATACTAAAATTTGATACTCAGTCATTTGCATTTTACCATCTCCGCTCAGAATACCATTCCATTTAGAATAGGAAATCTTTTATTCTCAGAGACACTGGCTACCAACATATGATCTTATAAACTTCTCTACCTAGAGTCACATCTTCCCAGCTAATGACTACCTAGTGATTCAACCCTGAATATCCTCTGAAAGGACTGATGCTGAAGCTCCAATACTTTGGCCACCTGATGCAAAGATTCGACTCTTGGTAAAGACCCTGATGCTGACAAAGACTGAAGGAATAGGAGGAGAGGGTGGCAGAGGATGAGACGGTTAGATAGCATCACCATCTCAGTGGACACGAATCTGAGCAAAACTCCAGGAGACAGTGAAGGACAGGGGAGACTGGCACGCTGCAATCCACGGGGCCCAAAAGAGTTGGACACAACTTACCAACTGAACAGAAACAAAGTGACTAACATATGACTCTGAAAACGCTGATTATTTGGGGAGTTGTACAGTCATGCCATTTTAAGTATGAATGTTTCATTGTGCTATTTTTGTAGTTCTCATGGAATGCAGACCAATTGTGTGAACGCCTATCTCATCCAATGTTCATTTGCTTCCAGTGGTCAAGGTGTAAGCTAGGTGAACCATTAGCTAGGCGAACCATCAGCAGTGATTCCAGACCTAAACTAAGGTAATGACAATTGTGAAATGGATGTCCTTACCAAGTAATTACAAGGTTATACCACTTTCTCTCAGGATCCGAACAAAACAGCAGGGACATTTTTCACGTCTGGAATGACCACCATGAGTGCTGTGTCTTTCCTGCCCAGCTGTCGTCCTGCGCATGCGATACGTGGGCTACGGGAATCCCCTTTTCCTGTTTGCAATCATTATTGATTCAAGTGTTTACTAGGGAGTCACTACATGCCAAACAATGGTGAATTCATTAGCTGGAACCAAGCATTAACCGTCTGTGTCATGGACCTTAAGCTAGAGGTGTAGACAGGAGACCCTTCAAACAAATACATAAACATGACATTGTAGAGCGATACGACTCTAAAGACTCTAACTCGGGCAATAGAACGTGGTTGAGTTGGGGACTGGTCTCTTAGACGGGGTGATCAGAGTGAGCCTCCCTAAGAAACTGACATTTGAACTTAGATTTAAATGACATGACTCATCAAGTGCAGAGCTGGGGACTGTATCTGGCAGAGGCAACGGGAAGGGTCAAGACCCCTCCAACCCCAGCAGCAGGGGGAAACCTGAGGGGCTGGAGGGATGAAAAGAAAGCTGCTGGGTCTTGAACAGAGTGAGCAGAGGAATGGATGGCAGAGGTGAAGTTGGACTGGGTGGCCCGGGCCAGGTCAGGGGCTGGCAAGCTATGCCCTGGGGAACAATCCTCCTAGCTACCTGTTTTTGGTGAACTAATAACTTATTTTTACAGACGCCCACTTGCAGTCTCTATGATGATGGGGACACTGACTGTTTTGTTTTATTGTTTTCAAGTTTCATTGCTCACTTTTAAAATTTATTTTTTAATTGGAGTGTAACTGGGGACACTGACTTTGAAAATCAATTAATGCTATCTCACTCACAAACAAGAATTTTATTCTTATAATGATTAGCTGAGTATTATAAAAATTATATGTGTATATTTTAGTACAATAATAACCTTTTGCTATTTAATAAGAATAAATTTATTTTTTAACCTTTTGAAATTTGCCCAAGACTTGTCAAAATCTGTCTTCTCTCTTTTGATGAAAGTATCTAATAGTGTCCTCGACTTTGCATCTTGGTCCGCACAGCCTACTATCTGTCTTTACAGGAAGTTTGTTAACTCCAAGGTCATGCCAACTACTGTGAGAATACACATTTCCTTTTTAATCATCCCAAGTTTCTTTTTTCTAAATAATGTCTGCTCCTTTCTTCTCTTATGACAAATACATTCATTGAATGCCTATTTGTGATGTTAGTAGGAAATGATACACAGTGGGGAAAAAATAGCTTCTCAGATTATAGATAAAGTTGAAATACTGAGGTTTGTATTAATATTTCTACTTCTGTCTCAGTTTTCTCTTAGTCTCGCCAATCTAGTTTCTAAAACCACAATAGACACACCCCTTAGATATAACTGACATATAATATTGTATTAGTTTAAGGTGTACTGTTAACTAACTTCATATATATATATATATATATATAGTGAACTGGCCATCACAATAAGTTTGGTTAACATCCGTCACTTCACATAGTTACATTTTTTTAATCCTCATATACACACGAAAAAAGTAGCTTAGAATTGTCACACGTTCTTCCATGAGAAACAGATTTACAAAGTCAAGACCAGCATTAAAACAGTTCTTATTTTCCATGGGCCTTATAATATCCACTTAAAAAATTCTCCTTCCCAAAGTAACTTATGTTGCTCCTTCTTCTACCCCTTCATTTGTGACACAACCACCTTCATGTATGACCACTTATACCCCAGATTTGAGTTCCCCTCACATCCTGCTTGGCTTTGCTTATAAACAGATGTTTTGCTTATGTGTTTGTGTGTGTGTGTGCATTTTGTGGCGCTGGTTCTGAGCGTCGAAGCCCAGAGCCTCCTCGGAAGCGTCTCTCCTTTCTTTCCTGTTGCTTTGCTCCCATTTTCAACTTCTTTCCCTCCTCTCCTCACTCGCCCCCTGGAGGGTCTGTTTAGTTTCTCAGTTATCCATCCTGCATTTCCTTTGCACAAATGAGCAGATCTGTGCATATTTGAGAGCCTTTTTTTTTTCTTACTTGAAGAATACACTATAGGTATTTTTCTGAACTGGGCTCTCGTTACTTCACAGCATTTTCTGGAAATCCCTTCAAATCAAACTGCAGAACTTGCCCTCCCTCTCCTTACAGTTGTACAACACTCCGTGTCTGTGGACGCACACCACTTGTTGACTCTTCTCCTACGGATGGACATTTAGGTTTTCTCCCAAAGTTTGAAATGACAGACAATGCTGTAATGGACAGCCTTGGGCAAATACATGTTCATCTTGTTAGGACTGCACCTTCAGAGCATGCTTCCAGAAGAGGAACTGCGGGGTCAAAGGCACACGTGTGTGTAGTTTTGTCAGATTTTGCCCAATTCCCCATCAGAATCCCACAGCAATGTCTGAGAGCTCCTGTCTCCCACAAACTCACCAACAGAATGTACTGTTAAATTGGTGCCGCTGTGAAGGTGATGAATTCTCATTTTTCTAATCATGTGTGAGGAGGAGAGCATGGCAACCCACTCCAGAGTTTTTGCCTAGAGAATCTCACTGACAGCGGAGCCTCGTAGGCTACAGTCCACAGGGTCGCCAAGGGTTGGGCCCGACTGAGGCGACTGAGCCGCACAGTTTTGAGTGACTCATCCTTCGCACCTTCCAGAGCAGTCTTTGTGGCCAGGCTTCGTACCCTGTGGGAGCTCAGTCCCCAGACTAGGGATTGAACTCGGGCCCTGGAGTTGACAGTGTCCAGTCCTAAGCACTAGACCAAAGAACCCTGTCCCTGTTCTTTGAAATGTAAAAATATCAGCTTTTTGCCCCTTTGTATCTCAATTTCTGGGAGATTTTAATCTACTGGAGACATTGTTGGGGTACATTTTATACATATTGTCTTATGGTTTTAGTGATCTTTTGATTTCATGTATGTTATTGTTGGGTCCCCTCCATGTAACTTCTTTCTCTTACTGTAGTACATTTATCCATCTTTTCTTGTCTTAGTTTTGGATTTGAAGTCACAGTTGGAAGGCTTTCTCTCCAGTATGGCTGAAGTGGAATTTACTCATGTTTTCTTCAAGTACTTTCATAGTTTCACATTTTTAGTCTAGACCCCTGATCTATTTGGAGTGTTTTCTTATGGTGTGAAATATGGACCCAATTTTACGATTTTCCAGATGGCTACTCAGTTTTCCCAATATCATTTATTAAAAAGCCATTCTTTATCTCAGTGCTTTGAGATGCTACCTTCATTATATTCTAAATTTCCATAAAGATCTTGGACTATGCTAGGCTTTCTCTTCTGTTTCACTGGTCTGTGAGTGTTCAGTTGCTCAGTCATGTCTGCCCCCATGGACTGTAACCTCCAGGCTCCTCTGTCCATGGGATTCTGCCGGCAAGAGTACTAGAGTGGGCTTCCATTTCCTCCTTCAGGGGATCTTCCTGAGCCAGGGATCATGCCCATGTCTCTGGTGTCTCCTGCGCTGGCAGGTGGGTCTTCACCACTGTGCTACCTGGGAAGCCCCATTGACTGCTCTATCAGTCTATCTATGTATCCCTCCCATGCTGATTTACTCATAGAAGCTGTGTAGTATGTTTTAATGTTTGCTAGGACTAGCCCTCATCAGAGCTTTTTACTTTTCAAAGTTTATTTTTTCCTGGCTCTACTTATATACTAGTTTTTCCATATGAACTTTAGTATCAGTTTACCTAGCTCCATAAAATAGTCCATAAATGAGAAACTTAGGTGCAAGTTCAGAAAGAAATAAAGATAGAGGAGGGAAGGGCAGCCTCCTCCCCAGGACTCTTATGTGCCAGACTGGAACATGGCTCATCTGCTCTAACAGACTCGTTACTGGGGACCTGCCATATGCCCAGGCATCACAGCAGCCAGCGGGGATAGAGTGGTGACCTTAGCAGGAAGAGTGACCTTTGCCACAGCAATGTGGCTAAAAAGTTGGGCATTGTGAAGCACAGTTTGGAAGTGGTCCTTTGTATACATGCTTTTCTTGCTACAAATTCCCAGGAAATAGGGAATTTTGAAATAATGTTATGAAGTCTGAAACAGAGCTTACAGTCTCCCCAGGCTGCAGAATCATCATCTCCAAGTCATTCTTGACACTACCTCTTTTCACTGCTGCTGCTGCTGCTGCTGCTAAGTCACTTCAGTCATGTCTGACTCTGTGCAACCCCATGGACTGCAGCCTACCAGGCTCCTCCATCCTTGGGATTTTCCAGGCAAGAGTACTGGAGTGGGGTGCCATTGCCTTCTCCACCCTCTTTTCACTGCCAACATCTAATCCATCACTCTCCCTTGTGTATTTCACATCCACAATTGCTCTCAAGTCCAAGCACATCTCTCCAGCTCACTTTCATTCTTCTGATCCAGCCCTTCAGACCAGCATTACCATCATACACGCCTGGACTAAGGCAAGTGTGCCCTAAACCCCCCCTCTCTCTCCATCTCTCACTCAGCACCTAGCAGCTGGAACAATCAAGATCTTTATAAATGGGGCTCAGATCATGTCTCTCCCCAGATTTTCCACCCTTCAGTGGCTTGTGACTGTTCCTGGGCAGATATTCACATTCTTAGTTTTTTGTTTTTTTTTTTTTTACTTTTACTTTTATTTTTTAAATATAAATTTATTTATTTTAATTGGATGATAATTACTTTACAATATTGAGGTGGTTTTGCCATACACTGACATGAATCCGCCATGGGTGTATATGTGTTCCCCATCCTGAACCCCCTCCCACCTCCCTCCCCATCCCATCCTTATGGGTCATCCCAGTGCACCAGCCCCAAGCACCCTGTATCATGCATCGAACCTGGACTGGCGATCTGTTTCATATATGATAATATACAGGTTTCAATGCCATTCTCCCAAACCATCCCATCCTTTCCCTCTCCCACAGAGTCCAAAAGCCTGTTCTATACATCTGTGTCTCTTTTGCCGTCTTGCATATAGAGTTATCACTACCATCTTTCTAAATTCCACATGTATGCATTAGTATACTGCATTGGTGTTTTCTTTCTGGCTTACTTCACTCTGTATAATAGGCTCCACTTTCATCCACCTCATTAGAACTGATTCAAATGGATTCTTCTTAATGGCTGAGTAATATTCCATTGTGTATATGTACCACAGCTTTCTTATCCATTCATCTGCTGATGGACATCTAGGTTGCTTCCATGTCCTGGCTATTATAAACAGTGCTGCGATGAACATTGGGGTACATGTGTCTCTTTCAGTTCTGGTTTCCTCAGTGTGTAAGCCCAGAAATGACAACACAAAAATACAAAGGATCATAAGAGACTACTACCAGCAACTATATGCCAATAAAATGGACAACTTGGAAGAAATGGACAAAGTTTTAGAAAAGCACAACTTTCAAAAACTGAACCAGGAGGAAATAGAGAATCTTAACAGACCCATCACAAGCACAGAAATTGAAACTGTAATCAGAAATCTTCCAGCAAACAAAAGACCAGGGCCAGACAGCTTCACAGCTGAATTCTACCAAAAATTTAGAGAAGAGCTAACACCTATCCTACTCAAACTCTTCCAGAAAATTGCAGAGGACGGTAAACTTCCAAACTCATTCTACGAGGCCACCATCAACCTAATACCAAAACCTGACAAAGATGCCACAAATAAGAAAACTATAGGCCAATATCATTGATAAACATAGATGCAAATGCCCTTAACAAAATTCTAGCAATCAGAATCCAACAACATATTTAAAAAATCATACACCATGACCAAGTGGGCTTTATCCCAGGGATGCAAGGATTCTTCAGTATCCACAAATCAATCAACGTAATTCACCACATTAACAAACTGAAAAACAAAAACCATATGATTATCTCAATAGATGCAGAGAAAGCCTTTGACAAAATTCAACATCCATTTATGATTAAAAAACCCTCCAGAAAGCAGGAATAGAAGGAACATACCTCAACATAATAAAAGCTATATATGAGAAACCACAGCAAACATTTTCCTCAATGGTGAAAAATTGAAAGCATTTCCCCTAAAGTCAGGAACAAGACAAGGGTGCCCACTCTCACCACTACTATTCAACATAGTTTTGGAAGTTTTGGCCACAGTGATCAGAGCAGAAAAAGAAATAAAAGGAATCTAGATTGGAAAAGAAGAAGTAAAACTCTCACTGTTTGCAGATGACATGATCCTATACATAGAAAACCCTAAAGACTCCACCAGAAAATTACTAGAGCTAATCAATGAATATAGCAAAGTTGCAGGATATAAAATCAACACACAGAAATCCCTTGCATTCCTATACACTAACAATGAGAAAAAAGAAAGAGAAATTAAGGAAACAATTCCATTCACCATGGCAAGGAAAGGAATAAAATACTTAGGAATATATTGACCTAAATATATATAGAAAATTATAAAACACTGGTGAAAGAAATCAAAGAGGAAACAAATAGATGGAGAAATTTATGGATCGGAAGAATCAATACAGTGAAAATGAGTATACTACCCAAAGCAATCTATAGATTCAATGCAATCCCTATCAAGCTACTAACAGTATTTTTCACAGAAGATCAAATTTCCAACATCCACTGGATCATGGAAAAAGCAAGAGAGTCCCAGAAAAACATCTATTTCTGCTTTATTGACTATGCCAAAGCCTTTGACTGTGTGGATCACAATAAACTGAAAGAGATGGAAATACCAGACCACCTGACCTGCCTCTTAAGAAATCTGTATGCAGGTCAGGAAGGAACAGTTAGAACTGGACATGGAACAATAGACTGGTTCCAAATAGGAAAAGGAGTACATCAAGGCTGTATATTGTCACCCTGCTTATTTAACTTCTATGCAGAGTACATCATGAGAAACGCTGGACTGGAAGAAGCACAAGCTGGAATCGAGATTGCCAGAAGAAATATCAATAACCTCAGATATGCAGATGACACCACCCTTATGGCAGAAAGGGAAGAGGAACTAAAAAGCCTCTTGATGAAAGGGAAAGAGGAGAGTGAAAAAGTTGGCTTAAAGTTCAACATTCAGGAAACAAAGATCATGGCATCTGGTCCCATCACTTCATGGGAAATAGATGGGGAAACAGTGGAAACAATGTCAGACTTTATTTTTTGGGGCTCCAAAATCACTGCAGATGGTGACTGCAGCCGTGAAATTAAAAGACGCTTACTCCTTGGAAGAAAAGTTATGACCAACCTAGATAGCATATTCAAAAGCAGAGACATTACTTTGCCTACTAAGGTCTGTCTAGTCAAGGCTATGGTTTTTCCTGTGGTCATGTATGGATGTGAGAGTTGGACTGTGAAGAAAGCTGAGCACCAAAGAATTGATGCTTTTGAACTGTGGTGTTGGAGAAGACTCTTGAGAGTCCCTTGGACTGCAAGGAGATCCAACCAGTCCATTCTGAAGGAGATCAACCCTGGGATTTCCTTGGAAGGAATGATGCTGAAGGTGAAACTCCAGTACTTTGGCCACCTCATGCGAAGAGTTGACTCATTGGAAAAGACTCTGATGCTGGGAGGGAGAAGGGGACGACAGAGGATGAGATGGCTGGATGGCATCACGGACTCGATGGACATGATTTTGAGTGAATTCTGGGAGTTGGTGTTGAACAGGGAGGCCTGGCATGCTGCGATTCATGGGGTCGCAAAGAGTCTGACACGACTGAGCGACCGAACTTAACCGATCACCTCCCTGGGTCTCTCCAGCTTTGAGAAAGTCCCCTGCTTCTCCCATGGGCTCTTCCCGTGTCTGTCACCTCCTCCAAACTCTGCCTTCCTGCCAAGTAGCCTCCTTGGGATCCCGCCATCAGGTTCAAACACTCTTCTTGGAGGAGCCTTTCCTGTACCCCCATCCTTCACAGGCCCCTGTTCTGCACTCGCTTTCAGCTGTGCTCTGCTCTCTCACATCCCTACTCCACTATTAACTGATGGAAACAAAGCAGGAGACAACAAAGAAACAACTGAATCCCAAACTCGAAACTTTTTAGCATTTGAGCACTACAGAGTCTGCGGTATTTTGGGTGAGGGCGTTGATGGGTAGTTGCTGCGGAAAATTGAATAAAGTTTACTTACTTGCAGATAGACTCATTTAGATTTATGAATTTCAAATGTTTACCTTTTTATATAGTCTTCTATAATTGCTGTGGTTTGGATTACAAGTTGCCATTTGAGATTTTTATTTCAAGCACTCAAACGACAAAAGGCGACCATTTCTTACATTATTTCCAACACCGCCAGGTGTTCTTCCATCATCAAATTGTTAAAGAAAACACACAAAACATATGCTTTCCATTGTTCCCTGCATAATCCGTAGCTATTAGAAGTGTGGGTTGCTTACAGTCTCAGCAGAAATGAGTGAGCATGAAATATTCATAAGCTTGGTGTTTGTGATTATTAAGTAATGGCCAATTCTGGTGAGTTTGTCACTTAAAAAAATACAGATATTTATTAAACAATAAATAGGAGAGCTCATATTACAGTAGAAGCCGAGACAGATTCCTCAGGAGGAATAGTGACGATTTTTGAAAATAAAGGACAGAAAACTGTGGGAAATACAGATGCCTTTGGGATTCAGCACAAACAATGCATGTTATCTTCAAGGTCTTCAAAGGTATCTGTGTCATATTTATTTTAATTTCCAGTAGAGAAGTAACATTTAAGACTTTGGGCTCTAGAGACAATCCCATCTGGAGGTGAGTCGTCCTTACTAGTTCCTGTGATACTAGACAAGTTACTAAAGTTTGCTCAGCTTCACTTTTCTTTTTCTAATCTAAAACAGCAACAGCAATAGACTGAGCCTCCTAGCGTGACTGTCCTCAGTAAGCTTGAGAACGGGTCTCATGTAATAAGCATTTAAGTCATGTTAGGTATCATTTCAGTCTTATTGATTCTTGTGTCCAATACTTTCTCTTGCAAATCAGCATTCACCCTATGCAAGTGGAGACAAAGAGGAGTCCCTGAGTCAGATCCTGAGAGTGGGTCTAGAAGAAGCAGTGTATAGATCCGGATTCCAAGAAGCTGAATGTCAAAGACGACACTGCGCCTTCGTATCTTTCAGACTGTGCGTCTCCTTTCCTGATGTATAGATAAGGGTAATGCTTCTATACATTTAATGACATCTAGTAAATCAAAGTATTTTATATATTGTATGTAATTCAAAAATGACAGCTTTTGCTTGTTTAATTCACTTAACAAGTAATTAGCGAGCCCTTGGACTTCATGGGGCCATGAATTTGTTGCAAGAGTAGAGATACATGAAATGCCTATTTCTTTAAGTCCTCTCCATTTCTCCTCTCAGTAAGAAGAAAATCAGCATCGGTGTTTAAAAAACAGCTGTTACAACTTGATTAATTGATATTACAAATATGTACACAAAGCACACGTTCAAAGGTATGCAGTGAAGTATTGAAAGATTGAGACACTGCTTGCAATAGCAAAAAATAGGATAAATAAACCTAAGACATCATTAACAGTACACAAGATATGTCAATGGGATGTATATCTGTTTAAAGGAATATTGGAGAAGGAAATGGCACTCCACTCCAGTATTCTTGCCTGGAGAACCCCATGGACGGAGGAGCCTGGTAGGCTACAGTCCATGGGGTCGCAAAGAGTCAGACACGACTGAGCGACTTCACTTAAAGGAATATTATCCACCCCTTAAAAAGAATAAGGCACCCCCTAAATGAGAGGCCGTGATTTCAGGCTGAGAGCCGATGCTGCAGAATGGGTTGAGGAATGGAGTCAGAGCTACTGTAAGGATGGTTGCAAGGATTAAAACTCAGAGTTGCATCAGATTTATAAAGTCGTCATACATGTGGGGGCACATGCTGTGTCATCACCGCCATCATTGCCATCATCACGGAAGTGGAATACTTCAAAGGTATACTATTAAATTCAAAAATCCAGGTGCATAATTACGTCTACACGCTACTATATGTGGAGAAGGGAATGGCAGCCCGCTCCAGTGCTCTTGCCCGGAGAGTCCTAGGGACGGGGGAGCCTGCTGGGCTGCCGTCTATGGGGTCGCAGAGTCGGACACGGCCGAAGTGACTTGGCAGCAGCAGCAGCAGCTACTATATGTGCATAAAAATATACATTAGGAAATGGGAAAATATGTTTTAGATAAACATATATTTCTGGAAAAATTTAGAAGAAATTCACCATGTTGTTGTCTCTAGAATACTGGGTGTGATGGGAGGGAAGAGGGGAGAGTGACTCCTAATGTGAAAAATAATCGTCCATTTGGAATATTTATCTTATACACATATCACCTCTTCAGAACTAACAATAAAACCAAGCTAGATAAAAAAAATAAATATGTCAGTTCAGTTCATCCGCTCAGTCATGTGTGACTCTTTGTGACCCCATGGACTGCAGCACACCAGGCCTCCCTGTACATCATCAACTCCCAGAGTTTACCCAAACCCATGTCCATGGAGTCAGTGATGCCATCCAATCATCTTATCCTCTGTCATCCCCTTCTCCTCCTGCCTTCAATCTTTCCCAGCATCAGGGTCTTTTCCAATGAGTTGGTTGCTTGCATCATGTGGCCAAAGTATTGGAGCTTCAGCTTCAGCATCAGTCCTTCCAATGAATATTCAGGACTGATTTCCTTTAGGATGGACAGATTGGATCTCCTTGCAGTCCAAGGGACTCTCAAGAGTCTTCTCCAACACCACAGGTCAAAAGCATCAATTCTTCGGCACTCAGCTTTCTTCACAGTCCAACTCACATCCATACATGACTACTGCAAAAACCATAGCCTTGACTAGACAGACCTTTGTTGGCAAATGTCTCTGCTTTTTAATATTCTGTCTAGGTGGGTCATAACTTTCCTTCCAAGGAGCAAGTGTCTTTTAATTTCATGGCCGTAGTCACCATCTGCAGTGATTTTAGAGCCCCAGAAATAAATTCTCTCACTCTTTTCATGATTTCTCCATCCATTTGCCATGAAGTGATGGGACCAGATGCTATGATCTTAGTTTTCTGAATGTTGAGCTTTAAGCCAACTTTTTCACTCTCCTCTTTCACTCTCATCAAGAGGCTCTTTAGTTCCTCTTTGCTCTCTGCCATAGGGGTGTTCTCATCTGCATATCTGAGGTTACTGATATGTCTCCCCACAATCTTATGTATGTGTGTATATGTGTGCACATGTCTGTATGTACATGCATCTGTGTTTGCATGTCTGTGTGTGTATGCATGCTATACAGGTATGTGCATTCATGCATACATGTGCTGTATGTCTCTCTGTGTATGCATACTACACATGTATGTGTTGTGTGTGCGTTCATGCATACGTGTGCTATATGTATGTGTGTGCATGCTATACATGTATGTGCATTCATGCATGTGTGTTGTGTCTCTCTGTGTGTATGCATGCTATACGTGTATGTGTTGTGTGTGCGTGTTGGTGCATATGTGCGCTGTATGTCTGTGCGCGCACATGCTATACATGTATGTGTGTTGTATGTGTGCGTTCATGTCTGTGTGTACTGTATGTATGCACGTGTATGCATACTATACATATATGTGTGTTGTATGTGTTCATGCATATGTGTGCTGTATGTACGTGTGCGTGTGCGTGTGTGTAATTGTTGTGTGCTGTCATCTCCGTCCTCTAGGGTCCATTTTCATCGAAGTATGGCAAGACAAACTTCTGAGCACTGCCCAGTTCTTCAGTCAAACCTTGAATGCTTTTAGCAATTAAGCAGCTGGAATGACCGCCGCACTGCAGGGCCCAGAAGCCTGAGCACAGAGACCACCTCTGCTGTCCCGCCCTCCCAGGGTTTTTCCCGGCACATGGGGCTGGGGAGGCCTTGAGCAGCCTGAGTCAGCGCAGCTGGAGTCAGCAAACTTACACATGGGATTTATCAAAAGGGTTGGCCTCTTGGAGGCCTCTGCAGCTGTCAAGCCAAAGGGAAGAGAAAGTTTAAAAGCAAAAAAGTTCGAACCACCCTCCCCACTCTCCTCCAACAGCACAGAAACTGATGTAAACTGTTTTCTCTAAGTAGCCCCAAAGTCGCTTAAAGCATTTAATTCAGTCCTGGTGGGCGAAGCCTCAAGGCTTCAAGCTTTCGTGCCTGTGCTATATGAACGTCCCTGGCGCCACGCAGCTCTCAGGAGGCGCTGCTGAGATTCCCAGGAGGACTGTGAGTGTGCAGGCGCTCCTGGCGCCGGGGATGTCAGGTCTGGGTCAGGAGGCTGGACACGCCTGTCTGTAGCTTTATCAGCAGGACAGACGGTCTTGAGGGGCCAGGTTTGATGTCTTGCGGCCCCTCTCTAGCTTCTCCTGAGAAGGAGGTGGGCCCTCCCTGGATTCTGCTTTTAGGGGCAACATACAGGCCCCTGAGGCAGCGCTGCGGCAGCGGCCCTTCCGGGACACACGTTCAAGGCCGCAAGCCAGCGAGCCGTGCAGGACGAACTTGTGCGCTCGCTGCACCATCAGACCTGCACGCACCCCGCTTCCTCCCTGGGAGGATGCCGGGAGACAGACAGCTCGGCTCTAACCATGCTTCTGCCTCTAACTAGCGATAGGCACACAGCCTGACCTCTCTAGGCCAAACTTTCTACTCTGTATATTGAGGATAAGTAAATTCATTCAAGCAACATCTGAGCTCTACTCTTTCCAGGACTTGTACTTTTGCAGATCATAAAGAAGCCTGAGCACAAAGGACTGTGGTGTGGAAAAGACTCAAGAGTCTCCTGGGCTGCAAGGAGATCCAACCAGTGCATCCTAAAGGAAATCAGTCCTGAATATTCATTGGAAGGACTGATGCTGAAGCTGAAACTCCAATACTTTGGCCACCTGATGGGAAGAGCTGACTCATTGGAAAAGACCCTGATGCTGGGAAAGATGGAAGGTGGGAGGAGAAGGGGATGACAGAGGATGAGACGGTTGGATGGCATCACCGACTCAATGGAAATGATTCTGAGCAAACTCCTAGAGACAGAGGAAGACAGAGAAGCCTGGCATGCTGCAGTCTATGAGATCACAAAGGGTTGGACATGACTTGGCAACTGAACAGCAACAACTTCTGCAGAATCTCTAGGCAAGGTTATAGAGGTCCAAGAGAGAAGCTCTGTGAGGAAGGAAAACCAGGAAACGCCTACTACTATCTTTCCAAGTCCTAAGTTTAGACTCCTTTGTAATAAAAGATTAACAGGAGAGAAACAACAGACACGGCTTTGATCCCTGATCCACGAAGATCCCACATGCGGCAGCGAACCAGGCCCATGTGCCCCAAGCATTGAGCCTGTGCTCCAAACACGGGAGCTGCAAGTCCTGAGCGCAGGCGTCTGCAGCGGAGCTCCACAGCAAGAGAAGCCACCGCAATGAGGAGCCCACACCGCACAAACCTCGAGAGCAGGCCCTGCTCGCGGCAACTAGAGAAAAGTTCGGATAGCAACAAAAGCCCAGCACAGCCAAAAACAAGTGAAGTTATAAAAAAGAATCTATACCGAAGATTCACTTTTGGGTGACAAAATCTGCTCCCCTTCGCTCCATTGTAGGGGATCTTAAGGGACTTGTCCTTCTTGGGTAACTGATGATGGAACCCCCTCGCGCCCTGCCCCGACTATAGACAATGCTGGAATACTCTTCTTAGAGTGAAGGCAGTTTGGAAGGATAACTGCCCACCTCCCGAATGTGATACGTGAGAACTGATCAGGAAAGTGCCGGTGAAGCTGTTGGCAGCGCCCGGCACAGACTAGGCCCTGGACATAGCTCGATATGACTCATCTGAGTCCAGTTTTCCACTTTCCAGGGAAGCCATGCGACCTGCTCCAATTCTCCCACTGTCTGCTTTCAGAAACCCTGGTCCCTCTCTTTCACAGCATCATCCCACTGGTGCCTTTTTTCAACTTGTCAGTTATTTGTCTCTGACCCTCCCAGGGAGCTTGAGATCCCTCAGGGCAGGGATGCTGGCTTTCTGCTGTTACTGTTCTCCATTCTCTTCCGAGGGCTTGTCCAGGGCCTGGGAAACACTCATATTTCTAATGAATAAAGAACCATACCAAAGAACACACTCTCTTTCATTTAGAGAATCTGACCAAGCGTTTGTCTTATGTACCTAAGCCAAGATCTAAATTGGAGTCTAAACATCCAGACATCCAGCTTTACTCCATGACGACTCAGTAGGAGCCAATCGCAGGACAGGGATGTCACCGTGGCGGAACTCCTCGGGCAATGCTGACATTTTCTCTGACCTGGAACTCTTGGCTGATCGTGCTAGGATTCCTAGTTCAGTCTTCCTCACTGTGTTGTTAACTATACTGTGAATACATTTAGGTCCGTGACTGGCTTCTGAAGGCCTTAATAGGCTTCTAAGGGGTCTTGTAAAGGAAAAACTGTCACCCCGATTCTTTTGGTCCCGCACCCCTCACACACTCTTTCATAACATCTACCTGGCAGGTGCACTGGCCCTACAACGCATTCAGCGATAGTCGCCCCTGAAATCCACGTACTGTTTCAGGACCTGGGAGGGACTTAGCTAAATGCCCATGTTAGCTTGAAGCTCAGAATGAAAAAGGAAAAAAAAAAAAAGAAACACCTGCTTCTGACATTTTTAACAGCATTTGTGCAAATCTGAGGGCGTCCTCACCCTGTGCCGTGGGGGCAGGGCACAGCCCCTCTCGGCTGCCCGTGATCTGCACCTCCTCTCCTCTGTGAGTCAGTATCCTCCCTAAGGTTTACCCACATTCAATTCTTTTTGTCACTCCAAATGTAGTTTCATTTTGGATCTATGAGAGACCAAGGTCAAGTCAGAGAATAAAATCAGATTAACAGAGGGTCAAACATTCAGGACAACCAAGACCAGCATGAATGTGAAATCGTTGACAAAAGGGCAACCTTCAAAGGTCTACCTAAGCAGAAGGGAGAAAAATGCAGATGAGGCTGGGAAAAGGACGGGCTGACCGAACCGGAGACTTCTTAAGGGGCAGGCTGGCACACAGGAGGCATTCACAACCGTCTGGATGGCCAGCCATCCCAGTTTGCCTAGGATATATGATTTTCAGTGTTAAAATCAAGAAAGCCCCAAGAAAACTGGGACAAATTTGGATGAGCAGAGCCTGACTTTGGAGAAGTCGGAAAGCCCAGGCTCATTCAACTAGCACCCCTCACTGACTGTAGTCACACCAACCCCGCTGGTTCAAAGCAGAAGCCTGCTCTGCTTCCCTGCGGACAGAGAGCTTGGAGACGGGGAGGGTGGCCAGGGAGGAAAGATGTGCTCTGCTTTGATATATCCAGCACATTCTTTCTCTCCTTTTATTTCTTTTCAAGCAAAGAGATATGGACCCAGACATCTGAGAGCTTTTAAAACATAATTTCAAAGGCAGGGTTGCTTCTCTGAAAAGGCAGCTCAAGCATGTCCCGGAACTGTTCATGCCCAGCAAATGGACAAACCGCGGAAGGTGCCGCTGTATGCCAACTGTGCCATCCTGACTGTGCCATCCTGGGCTCAGAGAAGTGAGGAGCAGGGCAGGGAACCAAACACACAGGGCTCAGAATAGAAACCCAGGCAGCTTCGGACACCGGGTTCTGGAGTGTCTTATTCTTGCAGTCAGGAAATATTTGGTCCACCAAAGACAGAGAGAAAAGCAGAAAAGCAAAGAAAGGAAGTCAGTGTCTAAAAGCTAAGGCTATAGTTGCTGCAGGAATAGTCCAGAAGGAAAAAAAAGAAAAAGCATCACAGTGTAGAAAAGAAATGGATCAGAGTTCAGAAATCCCTCTAGGGCATCAGCAAAAAGAAGCCAGAGACCCCTAGGCAGGAAGATAACACAGGCAGTAATGGCCTGAAGCTAAGGAAAAAAGCCCTGTGCTCAAGATCACAGTCACTAGGTGGTTAAAAAAAGAAAATCCCAGGATCAAATCCTGCAGATGGGCAGCTCGCTCCACTCCCGGAATTGAAGACAAAGAGGGTGCTGGACGGAGCTGGAGACAGCGGGCGGCTGGCCCAAGCGAGCAAGACGGAGCTGGAGACAGCGGGCGGCTGGCCCAAGCGAGCAAGACGGAGCTGGAGACAGCGGGCGGCTGGCCCAAGCGAGCAAGACGGAGCTGGAGACAGCGGGCGGCTGGCCCAAGCGAGCAAGACGGAGCTGGAGACAGCGGGCGGCTGGCCCAAGCGAGCAAGCTTTCCGGGGCTGCGCCGCCTCTGGCTCACCTCCAGCCCTTTGCTTACTTGATGTGTAACTGGATTTCAGCAGCAGCACCGGAGGAGCTAACCTGGACCTGCATCCAGGAACATCCCTGCCCACAACAAAGCCTAGCTGTGCTCCCCGGGCGTCAGTGAGCAGGGAGTCAGGGGCCACTTTCATAAGGAAACAAAGGGGGAAAACCTTCACACGCTTTCCTAGGAAATGACATATACAACCGAGAAGCAAGGCGTGCATCCAGTTCGTGGCGATCGCAGGCATAGCTGGTGTGCAGTTAAAACACCCTTTACGAGGTCTTCCCTGGTGGCTCACTGGTTAAGAATCCACCTGCCAATGCAGGAGACGTGGGTTCGATTCCTGATCCAGGAAATTCCCACATGCTGTGGAGCAACTAAGCCGGTGGGTCACAGCCATTGAACCTGAGCTCTAGAGCCTGGGAGCTGCAAGTGCTGAGCGCACGTGTTCACCTACTGGCGGCCGCAGGCCCCAGAGCTGGGTTCTACAAGAAGAGAAGCCCCCAAGATCATCACGACGAGAGGCCCGGGCCCTGCAGCTGGAGAGCAGCTCCTGCTAGCCTCACCTAGAGAAAAGCCCACGCTTCAGTGAAGACACAGCACCGTCAAATAAATAAATAAATACAATTATTTAAAAACGTGCTTTAAGATGTCTGATGTGACCTGATGAATACACGTATGCATCCTGTCTTGTGTGAGGCCGCTTGCTTATCTCGGAATACTCGGCCACGCCCACCTGCACCCTTCACCATATACGGGTGTTGGGTACCTTCTGCATCCAGTGTACTGAACGCCTGCTTTAGACACCGTCTAATGCACGCGCTGAATACTTGCAATGTATGCTGGAGTATTAATACTCCAGGCACTAGGAAAGAGCAGTGATGAAAGCAACAAAAATTTCTGCCTTCATGAAGCTTAAATTCTAATTGTTGAGATAGTTAAAAAAACACTTAAATATATAACAGACATTTTTATGACTACTTAAAGAAGAAAAGAATCAGTTCAGTTCAGTTCAGTTCACTCAGTCGTGTCCGACTCTTTGCAACCCCATGAATCCAAGCATGCCAGGCCTCCCTGTCCATCACCAACTCCCGGAGTTCACTCAGACTCACGTCCATCGAGTCCGTGATGCCATCCAGCCATCTCATCCTGGGTTGTCCCCTTCTCCTCCTGCCCTCAATCCCTCCCAGCATCAGAGTCTTTTCCAATGAATCAACTCTTCGCATGAGGTGGCCAAAGTACTGGAGCTTCAGCTTTAGCATCATTCCTTCCAAGGAAATCCCAGGGTTGATCTCCTTCAGAATGGACTGGTTGGATCTCCTTGCAGCCCAAGGGACTCTCAAGAGTCTTCTCCAACATCACAGTTCAAAAGCATCAATTCTTCAGTGCTCAGCCTTCCTCACAGTCCAACTCTCACATCCATACATGACCACAGGAAAAACCATAGCCTTGACAGACGGACCTTTGTTGGCAAAGTAACGTCTCTGCTTTTGAATATGCTATCTAGGTTGGTCATAACTTTTCTTCCAAGGAGTAAGCGTCTTTTAATTTCATGGCTGCAATCATAATCTTCAGTGATTCTGGAGCCCAAAAAATTAAGTCTGACACTGTTTCTACTGTTTCCCCATCTATTTCCCATGAAGTGATGGGACCAGATGCCATGATCTTTGTTTCCTGAATGTTGAGCTTTAAGCCAACTTTTTCTCTCTCCTCTTTCACTTTCATCAAGAGGCTTTTTAGTTCCTCTTCCCTTTCTGCCATAAGGGTGGTGTCATCTGCATATCTGAGGTTACTGATATTTCTTCCGGCAATCTTGATTCCAGCTTGTGTTTCTTCCAGTCCAGCGTTTCTCATGATGTACTCTGCATATAAGTTAAATAAGCAGGGTGACAATATACAGCCTTGATGTACTCCTTTTCCTATTTGGAACCAGTCTGTTGTTCCATGTCCAGTTCTAACTGTTGCTTCCTGACCTGCATATAAGTTTCTCAAGAGGCAGGTGAGGTGGTCTGGTATTCTCATCTCTCTCAGAATTTTCCACAGTTTATTGTGATCCACACAGTCAAAGGCTTTGGCATAGTCAATTAAGCAGAAATAGATGTTTTTCTGGAACTCTCTTGCCTTTTCCATGATCCAGTGGATGTTGGCAATTTGATCTCTGGTTCCTCTGCCTTTTCTAAATCCAGCTTGAACATCTGGAATAAAGCAAAATAAATGACTAGCTTGTGGAAGCAGTACATTTTAGACAGGTTGGCTCGGGCACGGCCCCTCTGGGAGGGGCTGAGCCACGATCCACGCACATGACACACCAAGACCTTCTCAAGCAGAGGACACGGTGAGGTCACAGCCCATGGCTCCTCATGTTGGAGGAAGGACAGGGAGGCCATGGAGCGGACAGAAGCTTGGACCAGAGGGCTGTTCTTGAGAAGTGTTTAGATGAGTAAGATACACTTGCTTCCCCGGTGACTCAGTGGTAAAGAATCCACATACCAATGCAGGAGACAAAGGAGATACAGTTTGACCCCCGGGTCGGGAAGATCCCCGGAGGGGAGGAGGAGGAAATGGCAACACACCCCAGTGTTCTTGCCTGGGAAATCCATGGACAGAGGCGCTTGGTGGGCTACTCATGGGATCACAAAGAGTCAGACACGACTGAGCGCGCGCGCGCACACACACACACACGCACACACACACACACACATTATGAAGGTAACATTGTCCGGGTGAGAATTTCTAACACAGAAAACACATACACCAGCTTTCTCTTCTCATGCAGACATTTGTGACAGATTCTCCAAGTTGGGTCTGTAGGCAATTAACAAAAAGTGAACTTGATGCTTAAAGGAGAAAGCAGAGAACCGCCCCATGGCCTTACGCCTCTACTATTTAGTGTATCCCTGTATTCCTCCTTCCATTCAGTCAATTTACAAGCATTTGAAAGTGAAAGTGAAAGCTTTAGTCGCTCAGTCATGCCCGGCTCTTTGCGAACACAAGGACTGTGTAGCCCACCAGGCTCCTCTGTCCAGGGGACTCTGCACACAAGAATATGGACTGGGTTGCCATTCCCTTCCCAGGGGATCTTCCCGACCCAGGGTTCGACCCCGGGTCTCCTGCATTGCAGGCTGGTTCTTAAACCATCCGAGCCAATTTATTTATCATCTGATACCTCTCCAGCATTGGACTGGACGTCTGGGGAGAAAAATGAATACGGTACACTCTCTCTATTCAAGGGCAAAATCTTGCTGATGAAGACAGATGATCATAAAGCAATATGGCAAGTGCCTTCATTATAGCTGATGCTGAATGCTCCATGGGATTTGAGGAGCAAAGGCTGGCCTGGGAACTGTTCCCCAGGAAGTGAGACATGGAATCAAATGATATCAGTTAAAGCATGAGGAGGTGCCTACCAAAAAAGTCAGGGAGGGAAGCAAAGCTGGGGAGGGAGTTCTAGGCAGAAGGGAGCCTGGTTAGAGGCACAGGTGGTGGGGTCAGGAGACTTAGAAGGCATGTCAACAGCTGGGAGCTGCTGGAGCGGTGTTCCATGCTCCACTGACACCTGCAACCCCTGCTAAAGATGCAGGTTTCAGACCCTCCCTGGGAGATGCTGGTTCAGCTGGTGCCTGGTGGGAAGTGGGTGCATGGACCTACCAGAGGAATTGTGGTTCCTAGTAACTTTGAGGCCTGCAATGCAGAAGACCCCAGTTTAATTCCCAGGTCATAAAGATCTCCTGGAGAAGGGATAGGCTACTCATTCCAGTATTCTTGGTTTCCCAGGTGGTTCAGCTGGTAAAGAATCCGCCTGCAATGCGGGAGACCTGGGTTCGATCCCTGGGTCAGGAAGATCCCTGGAGGAGAGCAACCCACTCCAGTATTCCTGCCTGGAGAATCCCATGGGCAGAGGAGCCCATGGCTTGCAGTCCATGCAGTCACGAAGTCAGACACGACTGAGGCGCTGGGCACAGCGCATTGCAGAGGACAGTCAGTGGAGGGGAGATGGGGCGGAGAGCTGGACAGGGCCAGAAGGCTCACCCGAGAAACGCACGTGTGGACAATGCGCGTGTCCTTAGTGTGGAAGCAGTTAGGGTCCGGGACAGCTTCTGAGGCGGACGCCTCAGCCTGTTACAGAGTGAAGTAAGTCAGGGAGAGAAATACCATAAACTAACGCATATACACGGACTCTAGAAACATGGTACCGATGGGCTTACTTGCAGGGCAGGAAGAGGCAGAGATACAGAGTGGACTTGCGGGCACGGCAGGGGAAGGAGAGGGTGGGACGAGTTGAGAGAGCAGCGCTGTAGCGCTGCTGTTCCTGTCTAGCTGCTCCGTCGTGCCCGACTCTCCGCACCCGCACGGACTGTGGCCCGCCAGGCTCCTCCGTCCATGGATTTCCCAGGCAAGAATACTGAAGGGCGCTGCCATCTCCTTCTCCAGGGGATCTTCCCGAACCAGGGATCAAACCTGCGTCTCCTGCCTTGGGAGGAGAGTCTTTAGCGCCGAGCCCCAGGGAAGCCCAGTGTACACATCAGCGCGTGGGAAACAGGAGCCGGACGGAGCTGCGGGCGCAGGGGCTCAGCCGGCTCGGTAAGAACCCGGACGTGGGATGGGGGCCGGGGAGGCTCCGGAGGCGGGGGCCCTGAGCGCTTTCGCGGAGTCTCCTCACTGTACACAGGAAGCAGAGAAAGGAAAGAAAGAGAGGAGGGAGAGATGGCGAGTAGAGGGAGCAGAGAGGTTAGGGGACTAATAAAAAGATGATTGCGCTTTATTTTGGAAAGTAAGACAATAATAACTCCCCTCGCACACACGGTACCGTTTTCTATTGTTTCGTAGAAAAAAGAAAATTTGAAATTAAAAAAATGCTAAAGTCATGATCTCACACACAAAAAAGAAGAATATTGCATTAGTTTTTGGTTGTTGCCATAAAAATTTCCATGACTTTGGTGGCTTAATGTAACTCAGCTTTATTATCAAATAATTCTGCAGATCAGAGATCAGACTTGGGTCTCACTGGGATGAAGATGATGTTGGCAGGGCCGCCTTCCTTTCTGCAAGCTCTACCGTGAGGCCTGCTTCCTCACCTTCCCAGCTTCCAGAGGCTCCTTACACCCACCGGCTCGTGGGCCCTCCTCACCCTCAAGCGGGAGAGATGGATCGAGTCTTTTCTACATCACATCTCTGACTGCTTCGGTCAATTGCCTCCCTTTAGCCAAAACTGAGAGAGATTTTTCACTTCTAAGAATTCAGCTGATTACACTGGACTCACCTGGATAATCCAGGCCAATTTCCTGGTCTTGGTGTCGGTTTTTAAAATATATATATTAATTAGAGGATAACCGGTTTGCACGCCGTGAATCAGCTGTAAGGATACACATGCCCGCTCCCTCTCGGGCCTCCCTCCCGCCCCCGCCCATCCCCGGCTGGAGGCTGTCACAGAGTACGGAGCTGAGCTCGCGGAGGGAAACAGCCCCTGCGTACACACGGGGCGTCCAGGTCAGTGCCGCTCTCGGTCCGTCCCAGCCCCTGCTTCCCCGGCTGTGTCTGCAGGTCCATCTCTACGTCTGTGTTTCTCTTCCTGCCCTGCAGATAAGTCCACCAGTGCCATTTTCCTAGATCCCATGGTTATCCGTTAATGGACATGCTGGTTTTCTTCCTGCCGAGTGACCTCACTCTGGATGACAGGCTCTAGGTCCATCCACCTCACCACAGCTGACTCAGCTTTGTTTGTTTTTATGGCTGAGTGTCTTTAATTCCATTCCATCTGCAAAGTCCTTTTCGCCATCTAAGTATCACAGTCACTGAGCTCTGGGGATTATGAAGTGGGCGCCTACAGGAGGGCATTATTCTGCAGACAACAGATATGTTAAATTGGAAAAAATCCAGCTTTTGAGAGCCTCCTTCCACTGCTCCTAGCATCCTGAGCTCATTCTGGACCATCAGGGGCCCTTTAGGAAGGAACTCTCACTAGTCTATAGGGGCAATCACCATCCATTGAAGGATTTTATGCTTGGGAGTCAGAGTCACAGCTGTTTCACTGGGAAGAGGATTCCACAAGTATCAAGTTAATGCAGATGCTATGCAGTCATTAACCAAAAAGGGACAACCCATATCTTTTTTTAAAAAAATTCCCAATTAAAATGGACATATTCTGTGGCAGCCTGGATGAGAGGGAAAAGAATGGATACATGAATATGTATGGCTGAGTCACTCTGCTGTCCTCTTGAAACTATCACATTGTTAATTGACTATATTCTGATACAAAATAAAATGTGTAAAAATTGGACATATTCCTTCAGTGTTATTTTATACTCAGTATAAACTGAAGTCCTTAAGAAAGAAGGCTTTGTATAGTTATGCCCCAAACTTAGTGGCTGAAAACTTTGCCTTAGGCAATATACGGATTTCATTTGTAATACACGGGGATGCTGTGAGGAGGCATCCTGTCTGTAGCTCTGCCCTTTCTCTCGAGCATCCCTTTGTGAGTTTGCATTGACACAGACAAATAAACCCAGTTAGCACAAAAGCTGGTCTGTGCAAGTATATTAGTCACTTCTCCCAAAGAATTTCTTTTAAGTAGCATCTCACTGCATAATAAATGAATCTAAAGGGAGCGAAGGAAGTTCATTTAGAGGCAAGAAGAAGTGCACAGCAATACACGACAACATTTAATAGCTGAGAGAAATGACTGAGCTCAGCGTAAAGTTGGCTGCCGCTCAATCACCCCAGGATCTGCAAGTTTTGTTCTGTTCCTTTGCGACGGGTGAAGCTTAATAAAGTGTATTTACACTCACAGTTTCCTCAGACTCTGGTTCTGAGTCACTTTCCTCCATCTCTGTATTTTCTCTTAGTTGTGACAAGGCCGCCGCACAAGCCCAAAGTGATGGACAGCAGCTGGTCGCCCGGGCTGCTGACCAACAGCGAGCTGTTTGGATTGAGTCCAGAGGAGAAGAGCAGGAAGGTAGAAGGTCTGGGTTCTCTGTTTCCCGGGGGCTTTCTCAAGTTCATCTTTTCGATGAATTATGCAAGTCTTTCTTGTCTCTACATACAGTGATCTACAGAAAAACTTTTCTCCTCTTGGGATATTTAACTTTTTAAAGCAAAATATACAAAGAATATAAAGAAGAAACAGATCCCTCATAGCACGACTACTGAGAATTGACTGCTTTAATATGTTGTCTTCTCTGTGTTCAAGACCTTTCTGAGAAGTGACAGGGCTCCAGTTCCATGAAGCGCCATAAGCACGCTTCATGGGTCTCTCTCACTGAACGCAGCTGAAAACCTGGAGGACACACGCAGTGGCCACTTAAGGACCTGAAGAGTGTGCGGTGCTGGTGGACGGCGCACGCAGCCGTGAGCGGACTGAAAGCACCAGTGTTGCGTGCAGATCGTCAGCAGGTTCATACACACAGAAGACCATATAAACACATATGCACGCATTTGCCCTCGGGTGTGTCTGGGACTTGTAATACCAGAGCCCAAAGCCTGGAAGCGAGTTTTGGCCTCCGCCTCCAAAAGAGGACTTCAAGGCAAAGGTCCAGCTTGAGGGCAGGAACAGCGTCTCAACATTCAGAAGCAGACTGCCCTCCCTGACACGGTGGTCTTTTCTTCCCTTTGTATGAAAAGTGTTTTAAATTGAAGTGTAGTTGGTACACAATGTTGTGCTTCTTTCCAGTGTAAAGCAGTGATTCAATTATATACATACACATATATACGTGTGTGTGTGTATCTACACACACACACACACGTATTCCTTTCCTTTATGGCTGAGCGTAGGATACTGACTATAACTCCTGGTGCTGCGCAGCAGGGCCATGCCATTTATTCTATATATAGTGCTTTGTATCTACTAATCCCAAATTCCTAACTTAACCCTTTCCCCTTTGGCAACCGAAGTTTGTTTGCTAAGTCAGTGAGTCTGTTTCTGTTTTGTAAATAAGGTCACTTGTTTTCCCTACTTTCTGATTGGAACTGTGCCATTGACTCTCCTAAACCTCCAGCTTGCCAACTGCAGCTCTTGGATTACTTAAACTCTCAGCCCCCATAATCACAGGAGCCAATTCCTTATAATATATATACATGCTACTGGTTCTGTTCTCCAGAGAACACTGACTAAACACTATGTAATTCTATCTAAAAGGCAAAAATACAAAACCATAGTGACAAAGAACAGATCCGTAGCTAAAAGGGCTTAGGGATAGAATGAGGCAGGTTCTTGTATTACATCTCTTTAGAGTCCCCTGGACTGCAAGGAGATCCAACCAGTCCATCCTAAAGGAGACCAGTCCTCAATACTCACTGGAAGGACTGATGCTGAAGCCGAAACTCCAATACTTTGGCCACCTGATGCGAAGAATGGACTCATTGGAAAAGAGCCCGATGCTGGAAAGATTGAGGGTGGGAGGAGAAGGGGATGGCAGAGGGTGAGATGGCTGGATGGCCGCACTGACTTGATGGACATGAGTCTGAGTAAACTCCACAATGGTGTGATCACTCACCTAGAGCCAGACATCCTGGAATTTGAAGTCAAGTGGGCCTCAGGAAGCATGCTATGAACAAAGCTAGTAGGGTGATAGAATTCCAGTTGAGTTACTTCAAATCCTGAAAGATGATGCTGTGAAATTGCTGCACTCAATATGACTGCAAATTTGGAAAACTCAGCAGAGGCCACAGGACTGGAAAGGTCTGTTTTCATTCTAATCCCAAAGAAAGGCAATGCCAAAGAATGCTCAAACTACCGCACAATTGCACTCATCTCACACGCTAGCAAAGTAAAGCTCAAAATTCTCCAAGCCAGGCTTCAACAGTATGGGAACCATGAAATTCAAGATGTTCAAGCTGGATTTAGAAAAGGCAGAGAAACCAGAGATCAAATTGCCAACATCCGCTGGATCATCGAAAAAGCGAGAGAGTCCCAGAAAAACATCTACTTCTGCTTAATTGACTATGCCAAAGCCTTTGACTATGTGGATCACAACAAACTGGAAAATTCTGAAAGAGATGGGAATACCAGACCACCTGACCTGCATCCTGAGAAATCTGTTGCAGGTCAAGAAGCAACAGTTAGAACTGGACATGGAACAACAGACTGGTTCCAAATCAGGAAAGGAGTATGTCAAGGCTGTATATTGTCACCCTGCTTATTTAACTTCTATGCCGAGTACATCATGAGAAACGCTGGGCTGGATGAAGCACAAGCTGGAATCAAGATTGCCAGGAGAAATATCAATAATCTCAGATATGCAGATGACACCACCCTTATGGCAGAAAGTGAAGAAAAACTAAAGAGCTTCTTGATGAAAGTGAAAGAGGAGAGTGAAAAAGTTGCTTAAAGCTCAACATTCAGAAAACGAAGATCATGGCATCTAGTTCATGACAAACAGATAGGGAAACAATGGAAACAGTGTTAGACTTTATTTTTGGGGCTCCAAAATCACTGCAGAAGGTGACTGCAGCCATGAAATTAAAAGACGCTTGCTCCATAGAAGAAACGTTATGACCAACCTAGATAGCATATTCAAAAGCAGCGACATTACTTTGCCAACAAAGGTCCGTCTAGTCAAAGCTATGGTTTTTCCAGTGGTCATGTATGGATGTGAGAGTTGGACCATAAATAAAGCTGAGTGCCAAAGAGCTGATGCTTTTGAACTGTGGTGCTGGAGAAGACTCTTGAGAGTCCCTTGGACTGCAAAGGGATCCAACCAGTCCATCCTAAAGGAGATCAGTCCTGAATATTCATTGGAAGGACTGATGCTGAAGGTGAAACTCCAATATTTTGGCCACCTGATGCGAAGAGCTGACTCATTTGAAATGACCGTGATGCTGGGAAAGAGTGAAGGCAGGAGGAGAGGGGGCGACAGAGGATGAGATGGCTGGATGCTATCATGACTCTGTGGACAGGAGTTTGAGCAAGGTTCAGGAGTTGGAGATGCACAGGGAGGTCTTGTGTGTTGCCGTCCATGGGGTCACATAGAGTGGGACACGACTAAGAGAGTGACCTGACTAACGTAGATCCACATATGTATCAACACTCACAGAACTGTGCACCAGAGAAAAACAGCTTTACAGTATTTCAAAAGCAAGCTGTTTCGGGCTTCCCTGGAGCCACACTGGATAAGACAGCTCCCGCCAGTGCGGGGAACATAGGCTGGATGCCTGGCCTGGCAAGAGCCGCAGGCCTCAGGGCAGCGAAGGCCGTGTGCACAGCTGCCGCGCCTGCCCGCCCTGGAGCGTGTGCTCCCCAGCGAGAGAAGCCACCGCGGAGCCTCCCGCACACCACAGCGCAGAGGAGCCCCGCTCCCCGCAGCAAGAGGAAGCCCGCATGCAGCCACGAAGACCCAGCCCAGCCAAGTAAGTACATGGAAGCGAACTCCCACACGCCGCGCTGCGAAAACTCAAGCACGCTCCAGAATGACGTAATGCATGCGGACTGTGCCAATAAAACTGAGGCAAAACTTCCAAAAAAAGTGTCAGGTCCATTTTTGCTAAAATAATGTTGTAAAAGCTAATTGAATAAAGAGAAAAACATTAAGCTTTACATTGGCTCCGAGTCCAACCACATAAAACAGCACAAGCAGCTCTGTCTAAGGGACTTCCCAGGCGGCGCTGGTGGGAGAGAACCCGCCTGCCAGTGCAGGGGACACAGAGACACGGGTCCATCCCTGGGTCCGGGAGACCCCCGGAGGAGGGCATGGCAGCCCACCCCAGTATCCTAGCCTGGAGAACCCCACGGACAGAGGAGCCTGGCGGGCTGCAGTCCACGGGGTCGCAGCGTCAGATAAGACTGTGACGACTATGCATGCGCACACACAACCTTGCCTAAACGTCATCCCAGGGGTCTTCCCGCAAAGCTGCAAGGATAAATGCGCGAGTGGACAGATATGGAAAGAGAGAAGAGAGAAAAAAAAACATACTCTGGGGAAATGTTATTTTACAGGGGACTTTAACCAGTACAATATTGTAAAGTAATTCGCCTCCAATTAAAATAAATAAATTTAAGTTAAAAAAATTAAATATTTTGTTAAATTTAACATAAATAAACTGAAAAAATAAATAAAAATTATTAAAAGGCAAATAAATGATTCTGCTCCAAAAAAGCATCTTTCCAATATCCCTAAAATTTAGAGAGAACATAAATAATATTAAAAGTCAGGAGTCATTTTTTTAACCTACAGTTTTCCTTATGATTTACTCAGTTGAATGAATAAGAAACTGTCATTCTTTTTCAATACTTTCTGCTACCTTGTTATTCATTACTGTACTTTTGCTTTTCCAGGTTCACTATCTATATACCCTAAACATTCCTTCTGTAGTTGTTTATCAGTGATGTGGTATTTATATCTGAGTAAACACACGCGTTTATATATATGTGTAATCACACACACGTATAGAAATGTTTATGTTGAGTATGTGCGCACGAATGTGTGCACACTCAGCACTCGCCACCAATCAGTCCTTTGCCTGCCTTCTGTGTGAAGTTGGTTATTTACATTGTCTGGACGATCAAGACAAGTTTTCCCCCCACCCCCACAAGGAGGAATTCATAGGCATTTCTGACTGAGAAGGCTGGCCACTGTCTTTACGCTCAGATCACTTCTTAATTGTGTATTCTTACTTGAAATCTTCCTTCAAAGCTCGTTCACATCTCAGTTTTCTTACCAACAACCTACATCGCCGGTCCCACTATACTTTGCCCGCTTGCTAATGCTACAGTCTTCCCTCCAGTCCAGGACTGACGGATTCTGAAACAAACATTCTCTAACGGGAGAGCTTCCTCATGATCCTTTTAGACCAGTATCCTGTTATGATGGTGCACGACATCATTCGCCGGACAGACGTCACCGTGCGTGTACTACACGTCACACTATAACCATCAGGCTCATAAAGACGAAAATGATCTTGGCAATGTCCGTGAGACATCGCCTCCCAAAGAGGACGAAGTCAAAAGGAAAGTATAAGGTAAAGGATACTTCCTTCTTTTATGGCTGAGTAATACTGCATCGCATATGTGCGCTACACTGTCTTTGTCCATCCCTCTGTCAACGGGCGTTTACGTTGCTTTCACGTCCCACTATTGGAAATGGTGCCACAAAGCACACTGGGAAGAAATTAGGAGATTGGGATTAACATACACACATTACTATGTATAAAACATAACTAACGAGGACCTACTGTGTCGTATGGGGAACTCTCTTCAGTATTCTGTAGCAACATCTATAGGAAAAGAATCTGGGAAAGAATGGAGACCTATATATATGTATACATAGACAGATACACACACATATGTGTGTTAGTCGCTCAGTCGTGCCTGACTCTTTGCGACCCCATGGACTGCAATCCACCAGGTTCCTCTGTCCATGAGATTTTCCAGGCAAGGATACTGGAGTGGGTTGCCATTTCCTTCTCCAGGGGATCTTCCCAACCCAGGGATCAAACCCGGGTCTCCTGCACTGTAGGCAAATTCTTTACCGACTGAGCTACAAGGGAAGCCCCAATATATGTATACATAGACACATACACACATATAGACATATATATATATATGATTCACTTTGCTGTATACCTGAAACTAACACCACATTAAACCAACTAAACCCCAATAAAATTTTTTTAAAAAGGAAAGCATTTTAAAGTAATTCCCGCCCCCCACCCCCCAAAAAAAGAGCCTGTAACAGAGATTTCTGCTGAAGTTTGGAAGAAAAGTGTTGAGCCTCAAGTCCATCTGTCTTACCTTTTACTATTCAACCTGAAAAAAAGGAAAAAAAAAAAAAAAAGACTGGGTAGGCTCAGAAAGTTATAAGGCCAACCAAGCAAACCAAACACCCTGGAAAGGGTTTCCCGACCTCCATGTGTGTGTGAGTTCCTCAGTTGTGTCCAACTCTTTGCAACCCCACGGACACCAGCCAGCCAGGCTCCTCCATCCATGGGATTTCCCAGGCAAGAACACTGGAGTGGGTTGCCATTTCTCTCTTCAAGGGATCTTCCCGACCTGGGGACTGAACCCTGGTCTCCCGCTTTGCAGGCAGACTCTTCACCATGTGAGCCGCCAGGGAAGCCCTGTGCCGCTGAGCTCTCGGGACGGTGACTGGGTTCTTCATAAGGAGGCTGCTCCGAGCATTGCAAGCTGTGTGGCCGCCTCCTTGGCTGCCGCTCACTGGATCCCAGTGACGCCCTTTCCTCTCGCTGCGACGATCAGAAATGCCTCCAGCACTGGGCGCTGTCACCTGGGGACGCAAAATCTCCACCAGTCCAGAACCACTGCCCTAAATCAGCCCTCCTTTTGAATCGCTTGTTTTATTTTGTTCTGTTAATTGCCTTACAAAGTGGAGACATCTGGTGGTGAGTTCTTTTTATCTTTCTGAGTCACTTACTCATATCTCATTATTCCTTGGAAATGTTATGAGGGAAAGATTAATGCATTTATTATCTTTAAGCATCCATTCTGCTGTCACTCTGAGAAATGACATTGTTCTAAGCTGAGAGTAAAGGGGTCCAAATTTTCTGGTTATCAGTTATGCTGTTCAACGTATCGCCAGCACTAATGTCATATCAAGAGCTATATGTATGTTTCAGATATCCTTATCCAATTTCCCTGGTTAAATGCAATACAGTTGATGTTTTGATTGATATGCCTCAGGGAGTTTATCTGTCCAAAATGTGGTGCAAGTATGTGGCTGTCCTGGCACACAGTGGGTTAATGCCCAACAAACAAACCAAATCCATGCATCTGCATTCTTGACACTGACAAAATAATTATGATAAAATATAGCCTGCAGGGTTTCATCCTGAAACATGTGGATTGAAACGAGAAAGACAAAACAAAATTGCTGAATGTTTAAATGAACAACATTTTGACAAATTGAAGCATTCAAAAATCGCATGTTTTAAAGGATGTATTATTTTAACTTCATTTTTTTTCTTACAGAAGTATTCAAATTCTTTGTGATCATTTACAACTAGGCACATAAATCTGTAAGTGTATCAGCCTAGAAGTCACAAAAAAGTGAGACAGTGAAATTATCTACATTTCTAAACTGCAGTTTCAGGAGAAACTACAGAAGAACTTCAGAGTGAATTTACTTTAAAGGCCATCAAGAGCACTGTTCCATGCGCTTTACAAATACTGGTTCATTCAGTGCTCATGTGAGCTCTCTAAAGTCACCTTCGCTTCTGTCCCATGTCCTAAATGAGGGCAGAGGGGACAGAGAGGTGAACATCATCTTCAGGGTCACACGGCCAGTGACCAGCTTGCCCAGGGCCAGGCAGTCAGGCAGGGCCCAGGCGGGTCTCTGCTACTAATCACTGAGTCTTCCAGGCTATCTCTCAGCAAAAAAAGAGTTAAAATCCACACATCACTAATAAATTAACTGGAAATTATCATCTATGCCTCTATCTATATCATCTGTACCTCCGTCTATCTCAGGAAAGCTGTGAAAGGTCATTCTGCTTCAAGGGGGTGATCATGAGTTCTCTGCAAGCACCCATAAGCTTATGGCTTTCTCTGGGGATACACACCCAGGAGTGAGATTTCTGGGTCACGTGGAAGTTCTATTTTTAGCCGTTTAGGGAAGCTCCATGCTGTTCTCCATAGTGGCTGCACCAAAATCTACATTCCCGCCAACAGCATGATAGACACACCCCAGTGTTTGCTGCAGCCCTGTGCACAGCAGCCAGCATTAGGAGGCAGCCTCACGCCCATCAGTAGAGGGACGGATAAAGAAGATGTGGAATAGGTGGGCAACGGAACATCACTCGGCCGTCAAAAGGAGCGGAACGTCGCCGCTCGCAGAGACATGGGTGCACCCAGAGACTCATGCAGAGTGAAGTGGGTTAGGGCAAGAAAAGCAGAGATCACATATAACGCACATCCGTGGGATCCAGGGGGAAACGGCATAGATGAGCCTAGCCGCAAAGCAGAAATAGAGACACAGACAGAGGGAACAAGTGCATGGATGCCGAGGAGAGGGCGGACTAGTAGGCATGTATACACCACATACGGGGAAGGCAATGGCACCCCACTCCAGTACTCTTGCCTGGAAAATCCCATGGACAGAGGAGCCTGGAAGGCTGCAGTGCATGGGGTCGCTGAGGGTTGGACACAACTGAGCGACTTCACTTTCACTTTTCACTTTCCTGCATTGGAGAAGGAAATGGCAACCCACTCCAGTGTTCCTGCCTGGAGAATCCCAGGGACAGGGGAGCCTGGTGGGCTGCCATCTGTGGGGTCGCACAGAGTCGGACACGACTGAAGCGACTTAGCAGCAGCATACACCACATATCCACTGCCATGAATCACACCGGAGCTAGCGAGAACCGACCGCATAGCACAGGCGACTCTACTCAACACTGGGTAATGACTTAGCAGGGAGTGAGGAGTAGGAGCCAGAAAAGAGAGGAGATATATAGCTATCTGATTCACTTTGCTATGCAGCAGAAGCTAACACAACATTGTAAAGCAACTGTATCCCAGTAATTACTAATTAATTAAAAAATAAAGTACATGCCCGTGGAAGTCCTTCTGCCAATGAGGTTGATACTGCACCTGAGACTGAGGGAAAGATAAGCATCTCCCAACCTTTACCAAAAAGTCAGTGAATGTCATGGGTCTTCCATGCTTGGCTCTCTTATAATTTTGTGCAGACAAATCATACACATAAATGTATCAGACCCCTGCAGTATCTTACGGTGACTAAACAGCTATAAATAAAAGACAACAAATGCCAGCAGATTTAATTTCACTGCACAGATGATGTATTAAGACCCAGGCTAGTATGATTGCTTTTAAATTAACTGCTTATTTGAGATCCTTGTAGATTTGCACAGGGTTGTAAGAATAATACACAGATTATCTCCTGTGCTCTTTTCCTGGTTTTTCCAGGGACTACATCTTACAGAAGTGTATAGATCATCCTCGACTTCAGCTTTGCTAAGTCACGCCAGTCGTGCCTGACCCTGCGACCCCATGGACTATAACCTGCCAGGCTCCTCCGTCCATGGAATTCTCCAGGCAAGAATACTGAGGCGGGTTGCCATTTTCTCCTCCAGGGCATCTTCCCGATTCAGGGACTGAACACGCTTTACAATGGCGCAAACCAGTGCACACCTGTGAGAAGCTGTACTTCAGTTTCGGACGCCCATCTCCTGCTGGGCTCCCTGCATGTGGGACCACGCCCTCTTGCGAGCCAGCAGAAGTGGGCTGCAGCTTTCAGGCAGCCAAGGGGTCGCAAGGTCAAACACCTGGATGTTTCCATCCATTCTGGTTTTCACTTTCAGTACAGTATTCAATGAATGACTTGCGATAGTCAACATTTTATTATAAAATAGGCCTTATGTTGGATGATTTTGCCCAACTCTAGGCTAATGTAAGTGTTCTGAGCACGTTTAAGGTAGGTGAGACTACGCTATGATTTTGGTAGGTCAGATGTGTTCAATGGTTTTCCACTTATGGACATGTACTTTCAACTCGTGACGGGTTTATCGGGACGTAACTCCCATCGTACGCTGAGGACAATCATCACAGCGTCTCAGTCAGGATGCTGGCGTGGGAACAGCTAAGATCTGGGACAGGCTCCCACGCCCTGGGATAACTCCCGCTGCTCTTACAGCCACAGCCCCTTCCTTCCCAGACCGTCGATGCCTCCTGGAAGCCACTAGCCTGCCTTCTATTTCTATGACTCTGCTGTTCGTTTCAAGACTAATACGTAATTGAAATCACGCAATACATCCCATTAGTACCGGCATTTTGCACTCGTCACTTTTCTCTGAAAGTTCATCTAGGTGGCATGTGTGCCAACAGCCATTCCTTCTTACTGTTGAGTGGCGGTTCTCCATGGATGTTCCACAGTTTACTTAACTGTTCACCCAGTTAAGGACATCTGGGCTTCTGTTTGGGGCTGTTATGAGTAAAGATGCTATAAATGTTTACTTGCAGGTTCCTGTGTGAACATAGATATTTTTTTTCTTTTTACTGGGATAAATAATCAGAGGTGCAACTGCTGGGCTGTATGGCAGTCAAATATTTAATTATTTAAGAAATCCCCACAGCAACATACGATTCATCCAGTTTCTCGACATCTTTGCCAGCTTTTGCTCTTGTCACTGTTGTTTTTTTCTTTCTTTTTTAAATTTTAGCCATTATACTGTGTGCGTAGTGACAGCACACTGTGGTTTTCAACTTGGGTTTTATGGCTAATAATATAAAAATCCTTTACACGTGCTTCTCTGCTCTTCATTTACCCTCTTTGGTAAAATGTCTCCCTATGTCTTTTGTCCATTTTCTAAATAGATTTTTTTAATGTTGAATTTTGAATACTCGTTATATTCTTCAACTTCCATCAGTCACAGAGTTTGCAAATGTTTTCTTCCAGTCTGGCGCTTGGCTTTTCATCCTCTAACAGAGACTTTTCAAGAACAAAAGCTTTTTCAAATTTAGGTGAGGTCCAGTGTATTGATTTTCCTTTTATGGACTGTGTCTTCAGTGTGAAGTCTAACATGTTTTTGCCTAGTTCTATATCCTGAAGACTTCTCTTTTTTTCCTGAGAATTTTATGGTTTCAAGTTTTACGTTTACAACTAGGATCTGTTTTGAGTTAATTTCTGTATAAGGTATGTGGCTTGAGTAGAAGTTTATTTTTGTTTATTTTTTTTTTTTGTCTGTGGATATTCAATTACTCCAGCATCATGCATTAAAAGGCTATTTTTCTTCACTGAATTGGCTTTGTACTTTTGTTCAAAATCATTTGGGAATATGTAAGTGCTGGAATCTATTCTGTTACATTGATCAGTCTCTCTATTCTGTTCTATGATCTATTTTCTATATTTTTGCCAATCCCGCTACAGCCTCGATTGCTATAGCTATATAATAACTCTTAGAATCAGGTAGGCTGATTCATTTCACCTTCCTTTTCGAAGGGTCTTCTAGCTATTCTAATGCCTGTGCCTTTCCATACAAATTAGAATGATTTTGTCTCCGTTTACAGAAAATCTTGCTGAGACTCTGATAGGAATCTGATTGGGCCTGTGTAAGAACCGAGAGGGCGCTCACTGCCTCAGCCGGGCCTCCCAGCGCGCTTGCGCAGTGGGATGCTCCAGCCTCATCTCCGACTGTTTTCATCAGCGTCTTGTCGTTTGCAGTCTACACGTCCTAAACCCGTTGTCTTATGTTTACACTGTTTGATTTTTCAGCAACCATAACGGCATGCTACTATAAATTTCAGTGCGTACATGCTTGCTGCTAGTATTACAGTGATTTTTTTTCATTTATTTATCATGCATCCTCTGCCCTCACCAAACCCACTTATTCTAGAAGGCTTCTCTTTTTTTCCTAGATATGTTGTGATTTTTAACATAGACAGTCCTATTATTTGGAAAGTTTGATTAAGCAGATATCACTGGGAGTCAGAGACATGACATCATCTCTGTTCTGAAGATGGAAAAGTCAAATGATAGAAAGACCTGGATATTTAACAGCAATGCTGACTTCCAGGACATTCTGGTATCTACCTTTTTTCTAGACTTCTTATATTGTGAGACAATAACATGGGTTTAATTTATAAGCCATTTTCTTTCCAAGCAGAATCTTCATACCTTATATATTTACATATACATTAGGTTTGAGAAACATATACATGTTTCACACACATGTACATGTTTGTGAGATTAGACCCATATATGTAGAGGCATGGCCTCTGAACACTGATTAAGTCAAGGTTTCAAACTGTATGGACTGTTGAAGGGAGGAGAAGGAAGGGGAAGTGGAGACAGAGCCCAGTACTGAGCTCTCACCGTGTTCTTAGCGTCGTGCCAATGCCTTTAAAAATAAACGTTTAAAATCTTAGAACAGCTTTAGATTTACAGAAACTTTTCAGAGAATACAGAGAGTTCCACGCACCCCACATCCATTTCCCTCTGTTGTTAATATCTTACATTATTATGGTACATTTGTCACAGCTAATGAACCAATGTTGCTACATTTATTACTAAGTGCATTCTATTTATTTGGATTTGGACCTAAGTATCTAATTTAGATCCTCCTCCCTCCATCCTTTCTTTCTTTGTGTCAGGATCCCATCCAGACACTGTGTGGCAATGACTCCCGCGTCCCTTGCTTCTGATGCTCACGAGAGTTTCGCAGCGTAGCTTAGTCGGTAAAGCATCTGCCTGTCATGCAGGAGACCAGAGTTCAACTCCTGGGTCGGGAAGTTCCCCTGGCTAAGGGAAGGGCTACGCACTCCAGCATTCTTGTCTGGAGAAGTCCATGGACAGAGGAGCCTGGCGGGCTACAGTTCATGGCATCACGAGAGTCGGACACAATTTAGCACCATCTTCCTTCCCTTCCTTTCATGAGGCGTTTCGTAGAATACCCTCAGCCGGGGCTTGTGTGCTGCTGCTCATGTGCTTGCACTGGGTTTACAGACACGGAGAGAAGACCACAGAGGGCAAGTGTCCTCCTTATCCTGGCCCGTCACGGGGACACGTTACTTAGTTATCTACGCTATCCCTGCTGGCTGACGACCCGTTTGTCAGCTCCTTCAAGGCCCTGCTTTCTGTGCTGCGTCCTCTGCAGAGAAGTCACTGTCGACAGTCCCCGGGGAGACGGGCAGTGAGTCGAGCTCTGCCTCCTTAGTGGGGATCGGGGGAAACGGGCAGTGATCGTGCTCTGCCTCCCTGGTGGGGATCGGGGGGAAACGGGCAGTGATCGCGCTCTGCCTCCTTGGTGGGGATCAGAGGGAATGGGCAGTGAGTCGAGCTCTGCCTCTTTGGTGCGGATCAGAGGGGGGCACCTCCATACATTACTTGGAACTCTTTTGTGCACATGCCAAATGCTTTAATGTCAGTGTCTCTCTCCATCGTCACCACAGCTACTGCCCCCGTGCAGCGTGGGAGAGGACGCAGGCACTGATGGGCTGAGCTGCTCATCCACAGTCAGAGACCAAGCAGGACCCACTTCCCTGCGTGGGACCCCAGGTCGCGTTCTATCACAGCTCTGTGCCTGAGTGACTTGTCCCATGGAGCACTTTGTTTGGTTCGTTACCTCCATCCACTTGTCTGATTTCTATCAGATGCAGAATGTCCCACTCCTGAAAATAGCAGGGACTGTGGTTACTGTGTATCTCCTTAATCTAAGGCTGGCATTTCTGGCATTTCATTTGAGCTCCTCAGGACTTTGCATATCCCTTTATGATATTAGCTCAGAAGGAAGTGGCACCCTACTCCAGTACTCTTGCCTGGCAAATCCCATGGATGGAGGAGCCTGGCAGGCTACAGTCCATGGGGTCTCGAAGAGTCGGACACGACTGAGCAACTGCACATTTCTCTGTAAACATCTAGCTATACGGGTTGGTGTTTTAGTGACTGAGGGCAGGGTAATGGTTGGTTCGGCTGTCGTGCATCTAAGTTAGAGGGCTAACTACGGCAGTGAGAACCACAGCTCTGTTGAGCTGCCTGATGCTTACTGTTTCAAACGTCCTGGATTTAATTGGTAGGAAATACCCATCGTCTATTTCACACACTAGTGCGCCCCCCAGATGAGTGACACATTTCTTTCAACAAGATGTCCAACCCGTGCCTACAAGTTCCTATTTCTTTTTTAATTAATTTTTGTTGGAGTATAGTTGCTTTATAATGTTGCCTTACTGTCTGCTGTACAGCAAAGTGAGTCAGCTATATGAATACATATATCCATTCATTTTTAGATTTTTTTTCCCATTCAGGTCATTACAGAGTAAGTTCCCGTTTCTTTTGGCAAGGAGTCAGAACTTTCCCCTTCACTCCCAGGCTTGTCCTACTCGCCTGGCATTCTGCCGCACTCTCATAGACATCAGTCCTTACACACCATTAGCGTTCACATTGAGGTACACGACCTCTTAAATGGAAAATGGAGAAGCTGTCGATAAATAGTGTAGGAGTCATATCACTATGGCTAAAGGGACAGGAAATGTCGATCTTGGTGTGAAATATGAGTAATCTTCTAAATTTATGATCATATCAAGGGCTCATCTGTTTTAATACCCTGAGTACAACTCTTATTTGATGGTCATTGAAGGCTATTGTATACACAACACTCTGTGTAAAGCATTTTTTACCTTTCAAAGGCTTGAAAGCCTCTTTTTATTTGCTCACACACAATAGCCCTGTAAAAGTGAGCACTGAGGGTTAGCAAGAGCTTCTGAACCCTGAATGAACATCCAGATCACCTTCAGAGTTCAAAATGCTCTGCTGGCCTTACTTACCAAGAGTTTGATTTCACAGAACTTTTGCATATGCAGTTTCTTTCTGGGCATGGTCTCCCCCCTTTTGCCTAATTAATTTGCTCCTCTTCTGCCTCATCCTTGACCCCCCAGTTCACCTTTCACTTCCTCCAGGAATCTGCCCTCTTAATAAGCTGGTGGATACTATTATAAACTCTCCACTGAATATTTATTTCTTTTCCTTATAGTGATTACTTCTGTTTGTCTGCCCTAATATCCTCTCAAGGACATTTAAATTCTGCTCCGATTCCTAGCATAGCATCCGGTACATCCAGGTGCTTCATAAATGTGTGTGCAAGAAGCAGGCTGAAGCCAAGATGTGGAGGCACCTAAGTGTCTATCGAAGGAATGGATGAAGAAGACATGGTGCATACACGGGAATATCACTCCGCCACTGAAGTGAATGGAGTGGTGCCGTCTGCAGCAACGTGGGCGGGCCCAGGGGTTGGCAAGTGGAGCGAACTAAGTCAGAGACGGAGACTTATTGTGTGACATCTGTTCTATGCAGAATAGACAAAGAAAGGACACAAATGAATTACGAAATAGAAACAGACTCGGAGAGCAGACTTTCGGTCGCTGGGAGGGGGAGAATCAGGGAGAGGAGTAACGAAGGGGCTTGGCATCGAGATGCACCCGCTGCTCTATTTTAAATGAATAACCGAGGACTTAGTGTACAGCACGGGGCACTCTGCTCGATGTTATGGGGCGGCCTGGACGGGAGGGGAGTTGCAGGGGCTGGGGGGATGAATGCATGTATATGTGTGGCTGAGACCCTTACTGTCCACCTGAAGCTATCGCAACACTGTTAAGCAGCAATGCCCCGATACAAAATCTTTTTTTTAATAAAAAATAGGCTGAATTTATGAATGGATAAATAACACATCTGAGACTGTTATGCCCAAGTTGCGAAATCTCCCAATGACCACCAGGGAGCCGATATCCGATGCAAAAGCAAGAGAGTTTTTATTACCAAGCTCAAGCTGGGGCTCCCACCAGTACCGACGCAGCAGCTATAGGGAGGAGCCCCGAGCTCTGGGTTTCATTGTTTATATAGGGTATTCTCGCGTGCAACATTTGAAAAATGGGAGTTTCCGGGTTGGGAGACGTCTAGCTGGTTACCTTCTGTGGAAGGGTTAGGTGTTGGGTTCTGTTTGGTTCCCATTTCCCGGGCTTGCCATGGGTTCTGATTGGTCCCAGGGTGGTGGGGTGAGGTTAAGGGATTTCCAAAAAGCTCTTTTCCGGGAATTTTTACAAAATGGAGTCTTCTTTAACAAAATGGAGTAGCTTAGGTCCTTCAAGACAGGGTTCCAGCAGCTATTTTTTTAAAAAAGCTCCACATGGGGGATTCTGAGTTGAGACTCTGTACGTCCTGTGTCTCCACTGAACAGATGAGAGAATAATGTGCTAAAGGAAGACAGGCTTCCCAGGCGGCTCAGCGGTGAAGAATCTGCCTGCCAGTGCAGGAGGTGCAAGAGATGTAGCTTTGCTCCCTGGGTCAGGAAGATCCCCTGGAGGAGGGCACGGCAGCCCACTCCAGTACTCTTGCCTGGAGAATCCCCGTGGACAGGGGAGCCTGGCAGGCTACAGTCCATGGGGTCACAGGAGTCAGCCATGACCAAGCACGCAGGCACGGGCAGACAAGTTTGGGTGTAAGTTTCAGTCAGAGGGAGGCAGAGGAGGGGATGGAGCTCAGCGCCAGCTCCCTCTCCTGGGATTTATCGCCGGATTGTCCTTGTTCTCGATTCCGTCTTTTGCAACGTGAGCCAGTCTTCACATCCTGTGCTTCTTTCCTACTGCCCCAAGCCAGGGGGGAGACCCTCCTCTGTGTTCTTGGGGAATCCTTCACCTGCACCTCACGTGTCACATTACATCAGGTAGATGAGCTTATCTAGAAACAGTCCTGAACAGCCAGGTACTGGAGAACGCAGCCCACGCGCTGCCCATCCTAGGTCCCTACACCCAGAACAGTGCCCTAGGCAATGTTTCCTGGGTGGATGGATAGACAAATGGACGCAGGGATGGACAAATACAGCAAGTTGCAAAACTAAAAAAAAGCACTTTATTATAAGTGTTTTGAACCTCTTTAGTACTCATTTATTTTCTCTGAGAATAGAAATTTAATGGAAAAAACTCAAGCAAAAACATATGAATTCACCCTCTCTGCTCAACAGCACACTCATGTGTCCAGTGGTCTATCAATCTTTAATTTCCATCAGATCAATTAAGAATGTACAACACCTTAGCAAAGGCAGGACGGCCATGTGAAGGCTCGTTGCCAGAGAGGGAGGTCTGGGATGGTTCTTCCCCACTCAGAATATGCTGTTCCTATTACAACCAGAGCCACTTCGATCTGAGTTTTAGAGGTCACGGCTAGGCATAGAGAACCACTGAAAGGGCCGTGTGGCTTTCACTATCCAAGGCTGCCATGAGGTTGGATTGAGGTCTATTTCACGTGAGCAGGTGAACACTTTGTTGGAGGGTTTCTCAGAACCCTGCCCAGTGGCCCCACACGCCTCAGCTGTGGTCTGGAATGGGTAACCAGGAGGTTTAGTGCTGAGCTGCCCCAGTCGTGGCTGACTTTTTGTGACCCCAGAGGCTGAAGTCCGCAAGGCTCCTCTGTCCATGGAGTTTTCCAGGCAAGAATACTGGAGTGTCGCCATTTCCTTCTCCAGGGGATCTTCCCCATCCAGGGATTGAACCCTTATCTCTTGCATCTCCTGCATTGGCAGGCAGATTCTTCATCACTGAGACACTCAGGAAACCCAGGAAACAAGGACAGTTTGCATTCAAAGAGCACTGAAGGACGTGATCTCGGTTAATCCCCCCGACAGAACCACAAGGCGGCGTTACACTCTGTGCCACTGCACTGCAGAGAAGGTGTCGTGGTTCTGAGAACTTAAAGCTCCTCCCCATGGTCGTCAGCTGGAAGAGGTGGTGCTGGGCTTAAATGGAGCCACCTGATTCCCAAGCCTGCCTGACCTTAGCCACAAGGTGAAGCTGACTTTCTGAATATTTGACCAATAAATTAGCAACTAAAAATTTAAGGAAAAATAAAAGAGACCCACATTACATCAGACACATAGAGAATATTAAATATGCTTTACATTTGAGTAATCCAGTAAGTACGTGGTGAATGGCACATGAAGTAACAAAAGACGGGGCTAAACCCAAGACCACTATTTTTTGAGGTCCACAGATTTCTGTTTTCAATGTAGCCTTCATACAAGAATAGCCCCGAGATACTTATTTCTCCCATACATACTGAATTGACCCCATCAACTGATCTGCTGATGCAATAGTTAAATCAGATCTGCCTCTAACCCAGATCATGAGTGATATTCTGAATGTTTCCTTCCCTCGACAAATCAACTCCTGCTGCAGTTCCCAGGGCTGAAATACTGTGTCAGACTGACATAGCCATAAAGGCAGCAACTGCCAAATTTATAGACCAGCAAAGAGGGCCAGTATTCCAATTATCAGTGAACCAAAGAAACCATCCCAGTAAAAAAGATATAATGAAAGGCGGCTGATGAAGGGAAAGTGAGGGGAGCATGGCTGAGTTACGGGGTGAACACCCCAGTGCTTCGCCCCCTTTTGGCCGGATGAAGCAGAGTAAGCATCTTCAAGCAGCTGGGCTCTCAGACCAAGTGACCGCCTTTGGGACGCATGCAGTTCACAGAGTCGTGCTTCTGAATCTTTGAGGATAAGCACCATAGACAAGCACTTTCCCTCCTTTCTTTCTCCTTAGAAACTGTGACAAGAATTTAAGAATCTTTATTGGCTAACAGTTTGGTCCTTCGACCCAAATCCTTTGACTGAATCTTTCCTTTGTGGCAACTCTGAAAAAGACGCCATGGAAGAGAATGTGGCCCTTCCTTGGCCTCAACTTCAAGATCAAGCGTGCCCCCTAGAGAATGCTTCAGAGTGCCTATTGATCAAGCCCTGCTACACTCACTAAATGCTTTCTGAACCTGTTGACATTGGAGGTAACTTTACTTTCTTGAAGGGCTGAGTTCCATAAATGTAATATTTTTATGTAACAAGGTGTTTGGGCTTACCCATTTTAGCAGAAAATACTTTTCAGGCTTCAAGGGATATTCCCTGAGATTCAGTGAACAATTTATTCCAAGACTCCCCTCTGAATACTCTACCTCCCCCATTCACAGCCTGCTGAATCTTTAGAAAGTCCCTCTTTTTCACAAAGACATCATAGCTGGTTCTCTCACCAAGTGGGAGTTGGAGGGGCCATCACTTTCGTTTAATGTGAAAGAGCCTCATGAACAGTCACAGGATCAGGGATAAAGGTCTTCAGAAAATAGTAAGAGAGTAGAAAAAATGTAAGAGACAAAGAATATTGGGAAGATAGGAGGAGAGAAGCAATATCTATCAGCTAGGATCATGCTAAGAAACTAACATAGAAAAAGTTAACAGTAGTTTGCAAAACGTGGACTTAACTCTCACACCAGTTTCCGGGAATCGGCACTGCAGGATTCTTCCCGTGGTGCGTGGTCTCAGGACCTCAGGCTCCTAATTTCTTGCTGTTCGTTGACTCTCTTATGCCATGGGTCTTTCCACGTTTTACCATCTTTCCCATGGTCCTTTCTGCTGCATGTTTGCTTCAGTTACACTTGTCAATCATGCAGCAAGATGGACTAAAAGGTTCTCTCCCATGTGATTCCCTTTGAGAAGATGTCTTGCAAAATTGTACTGCTGTCTTTTTATATCTCATTCGACAGTCTTATGCCACCAAAAGCACTGGTGACTGCAGCCATGAAATTAAAAGATGCTTGCTCCCTGGAAGAAAAGCTATGACAAACCTAGACAACATATTAAAAAGCAGAGACATTGCCTTGCTGAAAAAGGTCCATACAGTCAAAGCTATGTTTCTTTCAGTAGTCATGTACAGACGTTCAAGTTAAACTATAAAGAATGTTGAGCACCAAAGAACTGATGCTTTTGATTTGTGGTGCTGGAGAAGATTCTGGACAGTCCCTTGGACAAGGAAATCAAACCAGTCTATCCTAAAGGAAATCAACCCAGAATATTCATTGGAAGGACTCATGCTGAAGCTCCAATACTTGGTCAGCTGTTGCAAAGAGCTGATTAATTGGAAAAGACCCTGATGCTGGGAAAGACTGAAGGCAAGAAGAGAAGGGGTGACAGAGGATGAGATGGTTGGATGGCATCATTGACTCAAACACATGAGTTTGTGCAAACCCTGGGAGATAGTGAAGAACGGGGAAGCCTGGCGTGATGCAGTTCATGGGCTTGCAAAGAGTCAGACACGATCTAGCAACTGAACAGCGACAGAAGTGCCCCAGGAAGCTTCAGCAGAATCTGGGGTGTGTAAACACTCGAGCGGGGCATGAATCCTGTTGATACTTTGGGGATCTATTCCTGGGGAGAACAGACTATTTTAGAAGCATCTAGCAGAGAGTGAAAGAGAGAGGGAGAGAGGTTGCCTCAGTGAAAGTGCAGGGTGTCGATATTTTACCCAACCTGTGGAGCAGGGAAGGGAACAGAGCACAGACTAAGCTAATATGAGAAAAGGCTCAGAGAGGAAGAAAGAGAAACTGCCTTTGGGCTACGTCCTGATTCCATCATCTGCTTGATCCCAGGTGTCTTCCTGCCCTAGGTTCCTTGGAATATCCCTGTGGCCACATAGGGAAGCCTCCTTTCAGCTTCAGATAGCTGAAAGCATTTTCATTGCTTGAGTTCGGAAACCTGCCATCTATGCAGCCCTTGTGGTCTTAGAGGTGGTGCCCATTCCCTTTGCGAGGCTAAGGAAAACGACTCTAGCACACGGAGCTCTGCCCCACGGTGCAAGGCAGCTGCAGGGGAGGGGAGTGTGGGCAAAACGGGTGCAGGCGCACGTGCAGCTGAGCCCCTCTGCTGCCTGAAACACTGTCAGTCAGCCGCACTCCTACATACAATAAAAAGTTAAACCAAATCTCGCCCTCTGAACTCAGAGAATGGGTGGCTCAGCTTACTCTCATGAGGAGCGAAAGGGGGGGGGAATTGTGGAAATCCTCATCTCACCCTTTGTGCAATCTGGCAGAATGTTCTGGTTTTCATCCTTGGAGAAATATCAGAGACTGGGCCTCAGACAGATTCCATCAAGAAGGGCCTGGCAAGGATAATTCCTCGATTTTCTGTCTGAGCTGGATAAATGGTGAGAATCACATAAGTTTCATCAATTTTTTCAAAAATTGTAATTAGAATTTAAGTTTACAGTAATTCAATAGAGAAGAGAAATTTAAGTACGATAATCTAACTTCCAACATGTGCTTATTGCATATTCCTTTGCACAGGAACTGTACTAATTATTACTAATTTAATGTCATTAGACTTAACTTGATGAGGCTGCTTAATGATAAGCATGTGCATATGTGCTAATTCAGTGCTGACTCTTTCCGAGTCAGGCTCCTCTGTCCCTGGGATTCTCCAGGAAAGCAGACTGGAACGGGTTGCCATTTTGTCCTCCAGGGCTCTTCCCAACCCAGGGAGCAAACCCGCGTGTCTTACGTCTCCTGTGTTGGCAGATGGGGTTTTTACCTCTAGTGCCACCTGGGAAGCCAGCTGTCAGAATAGTAAGTCATTCTGCTGCTGCTGCTGCTGCTGCTAAGTCACTTCAGTCGTGTCTGACTCTGTGCGACCCCATAGACGGCAGCCCACCAGGCTTCTCCGTCCATGGGATTCTCCAGGCCAGAGTACTGGCGTGGAGAATCCCAGGGACAGGGGAGCCTGGTGGGCTGCAGTCCACGGCGTCGCACAGAGTCAGACAGACTGAGTAAGTCATTCAGTAGGTGACTAATGGTTAATTTTTTTTGTATTATATGATTTTTGAATCAAGACACTTGACATGAAGTACATTTTCAATGGAACATAGCAATTATGTAAAAATTCTAATAAACTAAACCACTAGATAAAGGTAGATTAAAATATTCATTTTACTGTGGCTGAATTTGCATTTACTACCAGATAATGAAAATCCAGTGAAGACCAGGCTTCCTGGCTAGTCCAGGGGTTAGAATCCACCTCGTGAAGCAGGAGACACTCATTCAACCCCCAATCCGGGCGGATCCCACGTGCTGTGCAGCAGCTGGGCCCAGGCCCGTGACTCCTGAGCCCCTGCACCTCGCCCCCGGACTCCACAACAAGAGAAGCCCCTTCCAGGAGAAGCCTGCACACCTCACATGGCGGAGCCCTCGCCTGCCTCATCTAGAGAAAAGCCTGCACAGGATCCGAGACCCAGCCCAGCCGAAGAAGGAAGAAATGAATGAAGTTTAAAAATGTCCAGTGAAGACCTAAACATGATGTGTCTACAAGGAAATCCGTGATAACATTTGTCCCTGTTCCTCAACCAGTAAATTTCTGGCTCTAATCCAAAATGCTTATACTTCTAGCACATAGGTTATCATTATAAAAGGTAAACCTGAACAAGAGTGTTAATAGACATCTTTATGATGGACATTAAACATTTCTTATTTACTCTTGAGAAGCCATGCAAATATGTACAGAATATATTTTGTATATTCAATATTTATGGTAATTTGCAGAGTCTGATGTTTATTCATGTTATCATTTGCAAAACTCATGCGTTCAGCTAATATTTGAGGCCCCTCTGGCCAGGAATACCAAGGAGAATAAGACAAGCCTGTACCCACCAAAGGCACATTATCCACGGAAAAGTCAAGTATAAAACTTAGTGAGTGATAAAGTGGTAAAGACACTGTGATAAAATCTGCTCATGGGTGATGTAGAAGCAGCAGGGCCCATTTATTTTGTTTTGTTCAGAGATAAAGCTGGGGCCAACGCTGGATGACCTGGTCCTTAATGAGTGATTTCTGGTTTGGTGACAATAGGCCTGACTTGGAAAGCACACGCAGACGACTCTCATTCTGGAGTTTCTGTGTCGTCAAGAGAAGAGGGCATTTCCCCAGGAAGAGCAGGATTCAACTGAAGAAAATTATTGTTCAGTGAACCGTTGCTCAAACTGGACCCACAGTCTTGCAGTTGGGATAGACGCTCTTCAATGTTAGACAGAGAGTTTCTTACACAAAGAGAGAGAGAGAAAAAAAACAACTTTGGCATGGTGAGTATTCTCTGCATGAACCCAGCGGGGGAATCTATTTTAAACTTTCTTTGTACAACTGAAAAAAGCCAGTAAGATTTGTCCCACTGGAAATATGTGCAAGTTGACAAGGAATAAAGGTTAATCATTATTCAAGTACCCATTGAATGAAACTACAACGTGGGACTTCCCTGGTGGCTCAGTGGGAAAGAATCCCCGCCCATACAGGGGACATGGATTCGATCTTCCCATGGGAAGATCCCACACGCTGCAGAGTAACCAAGCCAACACGCCACAGCAACTGAGCTGTACTCCAGAGCCCAGGCAGCACAGCTCCCGAGCCCACGCGCCCCAAGGCTGTGCCCGGCAGCACAGCTCCTGAGCCCACGCGCAGCAAGACTGTGCCCCAGGAGCCCACGCTCTGCAGCGAGAGAAGCCAGCGCAAGGGGGAGGCCACACAGCACAGCCAAGGAGTCGGCCCTGCTCACAGCAGCTAAAGAAAAGCCTCACGGCAGTGAAGGCTCAGCCCAGTCAAAATAAACTACATAAAATAAACACAGTGTTTTACCAACGAAAATACAAACTGCAATTTTGGCGTCGAGTTTGTACTTAGGCTTCCCTCGTAACCCAGACTCTTCTCTACACCCAGACCCAGCAGCCATTCAGGTTCAGGGCGACAGCACTCTCTCTTCCGAGCCTGTCCTGATTTTCCAAGGAAGATGTCCCCATACCTTACCACCGACATTTTGATAGAGTGATAGTCTACTATTAATTTATAATTAATTAATTCTCTCAACAATAAGCATGTTTACCGGGCAACTACCACAGTCTAGTTTAAAGGAGACGGTGGTGACCGAAACAGGCAGTGTTGTAGCTTTCATGGAGCTGCCCTTTAGGCCTCCAGTACGTGATTTAACAATGAAATAAGCCGGGTAACTCAGTGCATTGTGACAAGCGCAGCAAGGCAAGTAAAGAGTCGCGTGACAGCGGGTGGGCGCGGAGAGCGGGGTCAGGGTTGAGGCGACGCTATCAAAGGGGAGTCGAGGACGGCCTTGCTGCGCCGGTAAACGGGTCACGGATCACTCACACAGATCCGAGTTCCCCACTGAAGCGTGAGGGTTTCATATCCCGAATCACCCAGCACAAAACCTGGTCGACAGGAGCGCGCCGCCGCTAACTGCTGAGACGGACCCTGCGGGACAGCCCCTTCTCTCGGGCGAGAGCAGAGCTGCGGCCGCGAGGCAGGGAGGGCGCCGCTTCGGGCCGGGCATCTCTCCCCTTAGAGGCACGTACCAGTCACTGATGGATTTGTGTTGGGTGGGGGGGGAGGTGTGAGAGACACAGAGTCATGACATGTCTCTGCCCCTCTGAGCTCTCAACAAACCGGAAGGTAAAGAGTCAGACAGGTGGAAATCAAAGTTTCGGCCTCTTCCCCAGGCTTTTACAGTAACGGGCTCTATTTCGGAGAGTCAGTCTTCAGCCACACTCAAGCTCTGCAGTGGTCAAGAATGTTCAGATGCTGGGAGAAACTGTAGGAATACCACAGGTCTAGGTGGCTGGGGAGGATCATTAACGTGTTGTGGTTTTTTTTAAATCACAGCAATCAAACTCTAGCTCAACCGAGTGTTAAGTCCTCGGCGCAGAGCTTAAAAACTGTATTTCCTCATTCCCCCATTTCATTCACAGCCTCATTTCCATTAGAAGCTCAAGTGTCTCCACCCAGGCCTGCTGCCTGAACACGCCTGTGCTTTCAGCCTTGCCCAAGTTAATTTGACTTCACATCTTTCTCTTTCTTAACTGCTGAAGAAACTGGAACATCATCAAGGCTTCTGACACATTCCCCTTCTGAAATACTCCCTAATCTCTAATACCTGTCTCCTGCGCCCAGCCTTCCTAACGCACCGCTGCCTGCCCGCCTCCCGCACTGAATGTACTTCCCTGAGGCACTTGCCCTTTCAGCGAATGCTCAGCTGGTATCTACTGCTTCTTCATAATGGAAGGGCTATCACTGTCTCCAATATGCTCCTCAGCATCTTGCTAGGGGCTTCCCTGGTGGCTCAGTGGTAAAGAGTCTGCCTGCAACGCAGGAGACACGGGTCCAGTCCCTGACCCGGGAAGATCCTTCGTGCCTGGAGTAACGAAGACCCCTGCGCCACAACTACTGAGCTTGCGCTCTAGAGCCAGGAGCTGCGACCGCCAAGCCCATGCGCTGCAGCTATGGGAGGAGCCCGCAGGCCCAGAGCTCGTGGTCCGCGACAAGAGAAGCCAGCGCATCGAGAAACCCACGCGGCACAACTGGAGAGGAGCCTCCGCTCACCACTAGAGAAAACGTCCACGCGGCAAACACGGCCCAGCACAAAACAAATAAATAAATAACATTATTTTAAAAAATCTTTTTAGACTTGGGCTCTTCCTGTCATTCAGATCCAGCAACGCTTCTTCAGGGATGCCTTTCCTTGGCCACCCAACTGAAAGTGAAACGCCTCAGCATGCATCATGCTGCCGGTCTTACTGCCTCCCTTGCACTTTCTGGGCTTCCCTGAGAGCTCAGCTGGTAAAGAGTCTGCCTGCAACGCAGGAGACTCCAGTTCAATTCCTGGGTCAGGAAGATCCCTTGGAGAAGGGATAGGCTACCCACTCCAGTATTCCTGGGCTTCACTTGTGGCTCCGCTGATAAAGAATTCGCCTGCAATGCAGGAGACCTGGCTTTGATCCCTGGGTTGGGAAGATATCCTGGAGAAGGGAAAGGCTACCCACTCTAGTATTCTGCCCTGGAGAATTCCATGGACTGTACAGCCCATGTGGTCACAAAGACTCAGACACGACTGAGAGACTTGTACTTTCACACTTTCACTTGCATTTACTAGCTTCTGAAAAGTACACATTAATTTATATGTCAATCTCCCACAAACTTCATAAGAGCCAAACTTGTTGCCTTGTTCACTGTGTCATCCCCAGCACGAGAATAATTCCTGTCCCATAGTCACTACTTGGTAGAGAACTGTGACCCACTACTTAGTAGAGAACTGTGAATAAATATAGGAAACTCGGACACATCTTTTTATCCCATGCTGATAGGATAGAAGAGAATTATTAGGGATTGCTGACTGACTGAATGAATGACTTCTTTGTAAGAAGACAAAAATACTGCAGCAAGACTTAGCACTGGCTGGATAGGTTGCATAAACGATGGGGATTTCAGGGTCAAATGTTTGCCTTTGGTGGTAAAAGAAGCCTCGACAACAAATCAGGCAGGCTCACTTCCCCATGAGCCACGCATCTCCACTCAGGCATTTCTGCAAACCCATAGTCTTTATATAAAATCCACTATTGAACAACTGTCAGTGTCTCATATCTAAAACCCTGTGACAGAATTTAGAGTGAATTTGTATCTGGCATCAGAAAATAAAATAGAGGAAGCTGTTAAGGAAACTGACATTTCCATCATCGATTTTTTTGTTGTTGCTGCTGTTGTTAGCTGTGCTTAGTTTAAGGTCTTCTGCAGATTCTATTAAATCTAGCGGTTTTATCTTTTCTCAGGTATTTATTTGTTCTCCAAATAAGAATGAGGCAGAATACAAAGTAAGGGCTGGTGAAAACACTCTCTGTTTCTGGATCTTCACTCTCTGGACGCAGCTCATCTCTCCTTGCGCCGTCTATCAGAGCCTTTTCTGAGGCACAGCCGCTGCTTCACTGCTAGAGCGGCCCTTCATTTCGGCTGAACAGCCGTAACGTACTTTTTACAGTCCCTCTCCCTTCTCTGTGCCTCGCCCAAATCAGAGGTTTCTAAAAGGAAAATCCATGTGGCCACTGGCTACGTCGGAAGGACACAACAGTGATGCTGGACAGCGAAAGATCCTAGAAGGGAAAGCTGTTGGTTGACGAACTATTTAAATTAAAAGACGCTGGATATGGTTGTAAATGGAATGAGCCTGAAACAAGATACAGTCAGTAGAAATTATTTCACTGAGGGACCGCTAAATTGATTCATTAAAAACACCTGAATATCTATCTTCTTTCTCTTTTTCATGATTTTTTTCAGTCAGTCTGCTGGGAGTTGTCGTCTGTCTGAGGAGGGTTTTGAAATGGAACAGGAGAAGGGAGGGGAAAATGGAAAGGGGAAACGCTGGAATGAACTTTACATTTACTGGTCTGAGTTCTCCACCCTGAGATCCTATAATCACTGACACCCTAGTGGCCATGAGCACAGCTAGTGTCCAGATCGTGGTTTCTAAATTCCATTTCTCTATTGAAAGGAACCAGGACTCATCAGAGACATGGCAGATCCCTAGGTCTACGTCAGGAAAATAACAAGATAGCCTGCAGCACTTTGCTGTACCAGAAATCTAAAAAAGTCTCAAAAAATAATGAGGACACATGAAAAAGATGTGTAGGCAGCTTGAAGGGGCTCCCCACTGGCTAAAATGAAGGAAATTTAGAGCCTAAAAATTAGTGAAGATGTAAGAGACAGTTGTTGTTTGGCCATTAAGTTGTGTCTAACGCTTTGCAGCCCCGTAAACTGCAGCACGCCAGCATTCCCTGTCCTTCACTATCCCCCGGAGTTTGCTCAGACTCACGTCCAGTGAGTCAGTGATGCCATCCAACCATTATAACTCATTCAATTAAACTGGAATCGGTGAGTCCACACTAACATAAACAAATAGTTGTATGAATCAAACGAAGGGTTCCATACAATAAAGTGCAAATTAATAACTATAAAAGAAATGATGCCATTAGAAAATCTCCATTCCATAGTAATAATCATACTAATAATTAATTCAAGCAGGGCATATCAGCGGTGTTAAAACCAGTGGTAAAAGTGAGAAGAATGGGATTTTAATTAGCCTCAAATTACCTCTCTACAAAACATTATTAATTATAAGGGGGAGGAGAGTTACTTTTTAGAGACAACAGTGCCAGGCAGGTATCACCTTAATCAAGTAACCAGACTTCGCACCACCAGTAATGAAACACATCTGGCTCACAAGCCAGGAGAATAAAACATCACGTATGTGATAATCTGGTGAGAAAAAGAAGAAATGCATACCCTAGTCAAATCACAAAGAAATACTAGAGAAACCACATTCCACAAAATAACCGACTGTTAGCACTGAAAATTAACGTCCACAGAAGATCAGGGTCCTGCCTCAGACTAGAGGAGATCAGAGAGCTGACAACGGGTGTCATACAAACTTGGATTAGCATCTTGTGAGGACATCAGCGGGGAGATTAGAAACTGGGAAGACGCCCCTAGGCAAAGGATGCATGGGGCTCTATGCCCTGCTCTCTCAACTTCTCTGTAAATTGAATTTGCTGCTGTACCTCTCATATGGATCTCTAGTTTCTCCTGGTGTTCTGATCCCGCATGCAACACACAGGTCCTGGATTGATGATGATCAGCCATCAATGTCATAGCTCTAGCCTAAGGGAACGCATCGTACTTGTTACTGTGTCTTGCCTAGCACGCTTCTCACTTCTCATCTTGCATTACTGCATTTTACCCACCCTGTCCCCTTTCCAGGCCACTCCTCACGTAACAGGCCTTGGCAGGTTGGCTCCTTGGCTCAGAGTGTCCCCCTCCCTGTCTTCCACATGGTTTGTCCTCGTCGTTCAGTCCCCTGTGTCCTCAGATCACAGGCCACCTCCTCAAGGTCTCCTCTCACTACCCTATCTGTTGAAAACAACCCCAACCACTCTCTATACTATCACCTCCCCTATGGCTCTCATGGAGATCATAACTAGTCAAGCGCTGGCTTGCTCACTCACTATCCTGTGCCTTCTGTGAGGACATCACTGCTGTCTTTCTCGTTTACAGCTCTGCCTCCAGAGCTTAGCACAAGCCTCGATGGTCAGGGGAGGCTCGATAAACGCTTGCTGAGCTGATCGAGTCTGCGCCTTCCTGCTTGGGACCCGATGTTCCTTTGGTGCATTCGTTCATCAACTCTCCACCTCCAGTACCTAACTTCATGCTCGGCGCCGGACAGTTGAAAGAATGAATGAAGAGAAAAATGAAAGAGGTGGGGCTCAGAAGAAGAGGCAGAGTTTAAGGTGGAGACGTCATGGCGCGATTATGATTTTAGTCGATTAAGAACTCAAAATTTGCGTGATCAGTCGTGTCCTACTCTTTGTGACCCGATGGACTGTGGCCCACCAGGCTCCTCTGTCCATGGGATTTCCCAGGCAAGACATACTGGAAGGAGTTGCCATTTCCTCCTCTAGGGGATCTTCCTGACCCAGGGATTGAAGCTTCGTCTCTTGTGTCTCCTGCTTTGCAGGCAGATTCTTTACCCCTTGTGCCACCCGGGAAGCCCATTTTGAGACAAATTTTAGGGTAAATGTTGCCTCATATATTTCCTCAAAGTATCCCCTATGAGTGATATATAACACCCTATTGAAAGAGAAAGAATGATGTGAAAATGTTCCCCATCTTTCAGTCACCTTAAAGTTCAGACACACAAAACTATCTTAACTTTAAAGTTCTGAAAACAGCATTCTCGTTTTTCAAACTAGGCCAGGGTGTCTAAACCTTCTGATTGAAAAAGCTGAGAGTGTCATTTTTATTTTTGTTCTGTTCTTCTACAATGAAGAGTACGTTCCCAGGGCTTATCAGAACATGTTTTTACAAAAGAAATAGAAGTAATTTTGTAAAGTATAAAGAAACCTAGACTGATTTCTTATCCAGAACTCAAAATATTCATTCGCTTTAGAAAAAAATGTCAGAAGACATGTCCAGTAGACAAAGCTGTCACTCCACAATTACTCATTGAGAACGTAGCAGTTGAAGGCACCACGTAGCTGGCTTCGGGTATGGGAGCGGCAGGGCAACGTGCCTTGAGTTTCTGCCTCCAGCTTCTGAGTGTGTGTATGTGTGTGTGTGTGGGGGGGGGGGGGGTGTGGGGGTGTGGGGGTGTGCGCTTAGTCTGTTTGAAATGGGTTCCTTATCACTGACATTTCGAAACCATCATAAGACAGCCTGGATTATTACTTGATTTCCATAGACTATGGTGGGGATGTCATCCTGTGACAAAGTTTTCTGACATTTTCCCAGTGAGTTTTTTCCTAGAAGCTAAGGTTCACAATTGCAGAGTGAAAAGGTCTTAAGTCCAACGTCGTGGGGGTAGACTTGGTCGCCTGAGCTGGCGTTGGGAGATCGCCGCCCAAGGTGGGCACAGCGAGAAGGAGCATCATAATCACCTCCCAGCCCCGCCTGTGGGGTGATCTTGGTGGGAGGCGAGGTAGAACAGAAGGGTGGCAGGAAAGGTGCGACTTTCGCTCAAGTTTACCCGCTGGGTGAGAAGGGCTTCCTGGACTCCAACACAGCTGACCGGTCTACAGGCGGGACACAGCCCCTGTGGCACTCCCATTGTACAGATTAGCAAACTGAGGCACAAAGCAGTCGACTTCCAAGCTGGTAAGTGGTGCAGCTGGGTTAGCAGGTGTGCAGTGGCTGTTAAAAGGCCTATACGAGGGATTTCCCGGTGGTCCGGTGGCTAAGACGAATGCGGGGGGCCCAGGGTCAATCCCTCATCAGGAAACGAGATCCCACACACAGCAACTAAGAGCTGGCGCAGCCAAATAAAAATGAAAAAAAGGTCTTAAATGATTCATATGGGCCTTATATATACATTTATATATGAGCATTTAAGACATACATAAATTATTTAAGCACCTTGTTGTTTCACTTTTTAACATTTTTAGTTGGAGGATTACAATGTTATGTTGGTTTCTGCCATACATCATATTTAAGCAACTTTTTAAACACCACATCCAGAGACCTGTGCCCCAAATCTCTTTCCCCCTTGCTGCAATTTCTAACAATTGTAAAGGTGAAATAATAACTCATTTAACCCTCCAACCTGGTCCTGAATGTAGTAACAACCTGACCCCACTGTTTGTATGGCTCTTCCGTCATCTGCTATAATCTCCTACTTTTCACAAATAACTTACAAAGCTGAAAGAAGCAGCTTGGCTTCTGTTAGTGGAAGGAGGCTGTACGAGCTTAAACCTGAGGCACTGCAGATGGATCAGACGCAGAGGAGGGCTTGAGTTTGCAGGGAGCATGCTCCAGCAAGGGTGCTGAGTCTGCATCAGTTCCTGAGAAATGTTCACACCAGCAACAGGGATATCCTTAGCGTGTGGATCTGGGTTTTTATGTAAAAGCTGGGGCGTGCACGTTCTTTGCGACTAATGCTGCAGTGATCACGGCGTCAGGACACAGCGATTTTCTTCTATCCACACCAGCTGTTCCCTACGAGGGGCCAGTGTGGGGAGTCAGCACTTATCTACTTTTATGGCATCATGGACTCGATGGGTGTGAGTCTGAGTGAACCCCAGGAGTTGGTGATGGACAGGGAGGCCCGGCGTGCTGCGATTCATGGGGTCACAAAGAGTCGGACATGACTGAGCGACTGAACTGAACCGAACTGATACCTTTTAATTACTTACAATTTCATATCAGTTTCAGTTGCACTACATAGTGATTTGATATTTTTAAATTTAAACTTTTTACTTTTTATTGAGGTTTAGTGGATTGACAATGCTGTGACTGTTTCAGGGGGAAGCTGAAGGGACTCAGCTATCCATGTACAGGTATTCCTTCTCTCCCAAACACCCCTTTGTGCTCCATAAAAAGTTAAGATATTGGCTGTGCTCCCTGAGCTGCAGAGAACAACCTTGTATCTCCTTTGTTTTGTTCCCAGTAGTCTGTCCCTTTCAGCCCTTGTCCCCACCTTGCCCCTCCGCCTGCTGATAAATAGGAGTTTGCTAGTGTTTTGAATTAGAAGTCAGGGTACCCTGGAATCCTGACCTGCAGTGACCACACAGCTCTCCACATCCTTGACTGTCAGTTTCCCCACCTGTAAAATGAGTAGTTCAAATGCTGCTGTTTCCTGAGACCTCTTTGTGGTTATGGGGAAGGTCTTGACTCACCTGAGATCACAAATGCACTCAAGTGTCCAACTTTAAGTGTACTTGCGATTTCCATTATCATTGCTATAGTACTATTTTCAAAAATTCATAACAAAGAATTAGCTTGCATATATAACTTTTATATTAAATATATTTGCATATGTATACTAAGTTAAGTGTGCCAAATATCATATATATACTTATACTTATATACACTTATATTATATTGCATAATATTACATATGATATTTTGGACATTTGAGTTTTTTAAATTTTATTTTTAACTGGGGTTTCCCTGGTGGTTAAGAGGGTAAAGCGTCTGCCTGCAACGCAGGAGACCCAGGTTCGATCCCTGGGTAAGGAAGATCCCCTGGAGGAGGGAATGGCAATCCACTCCAGTGTTCTTGCCTAGAGAATTCCGCGGACAGAGAAGCCTGGCGGGCTACAGGCCGTGGGTCCATGGAGTTGCAAAGAGTCAGACGTGACTGAGCAGCTAACACGCTTTAATTGGAGGATAATTAATTGCCACACTGTGCTGGTTTCTGCCACACATCCACATGAACCAGCCACAGGTGTACACACGTTCCCTCCCCTGAACCTCCTTCCCACCGCCTACCCCATCCCCCGCCTCTGAGCTGTAGAGCACCAGCTTCGGGCTCCCTGAGTCATAGGGCGAATCCCCACCGGCTGTCTGCTCTGCGTATGCTGACACGTGTATTTCCGCGCTGCTCTCTCCTAATGGGAGCTTGTTGCTGCTGAAATGATCGTTTCAAACGCTACACCAGGAACCTCTCTCTGTGCTCAGCTTTCCAACCTCAAGTAGCATGTTGCTTTACTTATCTTATAATAAATTGACATTACCCTGACTCAACATATTATTTATAAGAACTTTACCAGACTTAAATTCTTAATGAAGCATTTTTACTGTTTTCTTATGAGCTAATTTTCTACATGTGTTTGAAATATGGTTATGATTTTGTTCATTTGGTGGAACTTAATGATTAAGAGTAGTTTTACAAGTTAGAAGGAGCACCCAAAAAACCTTGGGGTTAGTACATGTACTGATAATTATGTAAGTGATCAGTCAGGCTCCATTTTCACCCTCTCCTCCCTTCTTAGATGTTTTCTTTCTTTTCTTGCCGGCTTCGAGGTGAAGGTGGTGAGCTGAGAGAACGTGTGCTCTGATGAAGGATCCTGTGCACTGGCGTCTGGAATTTAAAACCCTGCACCACAACAGAGAAGTCCCCAGCCAGATGCCCGCACACTCACATGACGGGTTTATTAAAGAAAAAAGGAAAGTGAAAGTGTTGGTCACTCAGTCCTGTCTGACTTCTTGCAACCCCATGGACTGTTGCCCACCAAGCTTCTCTGTCCATGGCATTCTCCAGGCAAGAATACTGGAGTGGGTAGCAATTCCCTTCTCCAGGGGATCTTCTTGACCCAGGGATCGAACCTGGATCTCCCACATTGCAGACAGACTCTTTACCCTCTGAGCCACCAGGGAAGCTTTATTAAAGACGTACCATCTAAAACAGTGTGATAAACGCTCCACTTTCAGTCTTTGGGGAAACAGATACGCTTCAGCTTTCAAGAACTTCAGATTCAAATTTGTTGTCCTGATCTTTCTTAATATAACAAAGGTGGGAAAAAATGGAAAGAGACTGCCTGTGAAAGAAGGTAAAGAAGCAGATTTGGAAACACATTTGTCAGAAGAATAAGCATTACCTTTCTTAAAATGATTTCTTGAAATTGGAAGAATAAGGGAATTAATTGCCTAAGTATATACACCTTTAAAAGGCTGACTGAAAGGTAATATTGCTAGGAAGTGCCCATGTAACCACCACAGTCCTAGACCTGGTGCCAGGTGATGCCATAGCAACAGGGATTCAGTCCGAGAAGCAGAACTCCAGACTGCATACACGTGGACTTAGTAAGGACAAGGAAGCCTGGAAGCCTTAGGAAGGATAAGTGCTGCAGCGCATGGGGTCGCAAAGAGCTAGGCATGACTGAGTGACAGAGCTGGGCATGACTGAGTGACTGAACTGAGCTGATCTAGCGATAAGCAATTGTGAAAGCTGAGTGCTTAGCTGCTCTAAGCCTGTTATCCCCATTTCTGCTGCTGGAGCTGACACCTGTCGGACAGGGACTTGGGTGTGGTATGGAGGAAGCTGATGTAAAGTGGACAGGACTGAGAACGACCTGGATGGACAGGAGCCCGCGTCAGTTCTGTTGCTTCTGACTGTAAAGCACGGTGCTCTCCAGAACTGGGCCTTTCATCACGAAGCTGAACTCACCACTGGCCCAGGGGTGAGAGCAGCCGAAGGGAGCCCCAGGGAAAGTGGGTCATTAGCTGACCTGGCTGGGGGCTCAGGCCAAGGAGCGAGCCAGCAGATGAGTAGCCACCATGCAGGGGGGCCACCCAAGGGCCGCGGCTTCACAACACCCTCCTGACCTCACACAGGGGGCTCTCTGTCGTGACCGCATGCCTGCACAGAGTAGATTCCAGGAGATGAGGCTCCAGGGGCCATGTCAGCATGCGCAAAGCCAGCACCTACTGCCTACGTTTTGTATGGGAAATTTCCTAAGCAGTTCAAACATTTAAATCACCTTGTGATAAAGCACACATTTCTTCATCGTGCGTCTATTTTGTTTCCTCCAACCTCAAAACTATCTCATCTCTGCTCAGATCACTCAACTGGAATAACAATTAAAGTCCATGAAAGACTGAGGGCAGGAGGAGAAGGCAGCAACAGAGGATGAGTTGGTCGGATGGTATCACCGACCAACGGACATGAGTTTGAGCGAACTCTGAAACAGTGAGGGACAGGGAAGCCTGGCTCGCGGCAGGTCCTGAGGTGGCAAAGCGTCAGACACAACTTAGCAACTGAACAACAACCACAAAATTGTATTACCAGACGGTGTCAGCGCTCTAGGTGCAGCTGTACAACAGGGGCAAAGCTCACCGATGTACTCGCATTAAACGCCTTTGAGCTCTCACCCACTGACTTGGGGAAGCCCACTCTCCACCTCTCTAAGTCTCACTCGCAGGATCTAACAGCTTCGGCGTGCTGACGGTCATCAGAGAAAGGGGGCAGTGCATTCTCCACTGCTGCTGCTCCTGCTGAGTGTCACTGCTCCCAGCTGGGAGGACCAGCACTCACAAGACATAAGAGGTCACACAGGGGACCTTCTTCCAGGCTCATGGTGCCCGAGCAACAAGTGTACCTCACCTGTCATATGACCCGACATAGAGACTGGGGGCTGGTGTTGAGTCTGGGATGGTAGCACTAATTCCTCCTTCCATTACAGCTCTCTCCCTTTAGGGATTTGTGTGTCCCAGTCGTAACTCCAGGTCCTCCAGACATCACTTAAAAACATGGACACTCAATGGGAAGGAATCTGGATCATTACCCTTTCATTCCCAGCAGGCCTCTGAGCTCCATATGCAAACATGTCCACTTTTTCACCAAACCATAAGGTGGGAAAAAAAAGAAACTTTAGGTGGCTTAGTGGTAAAGAATCAGCCTGCCAAGCAGGAGACACAAGTTCAATCCCTGGGTTGGGAAGATCCCCTTGGAGAAGGAAATGGCAACCCCTCCAGTCCTCTTGACTTCCCTGGTGGCTCAGATGGTAAAAGCGTCTGCCTACAATGTGGGAGACCTGGGTTCGATGCCCAGGTCGGGAAGATCCCCTGGAGAAGGAAATGGCAACCCCTCCAGTACTCTTGCCTGGAGAATCCCATGGATGGAGAAACCTGGCAGGCTACAGTCCATAGGGTCACAAAGAGTGGAACACGACTTAGTAAGTAAACAACAAACAACAATGTCCCAGGATAAATGGACAACACTGTTTCTAGAAATGGAAAGAAGCGAGCAATTTTTGTGTGTCAGCTCTCTTATTTAAATACATACTTAGAAATTAAAGTTCTACCTCACTGGGCATCATGCTGCAAATGATGCTAGGAAAAGAAAAAAGGCATCGCTTGAAAAGGTTATTTCGTTAGTAATTCTGGCTGAGTGTTTTGTAGTTAAGGTTTACTGCAAGCAAGAAAGACTGCAGTGGGTTGAAAATTACTCATTGCATGCAGGAATTATAAAACACCTTTCTGTTAGCACATATATAACATGCCCTCACCTATCCTTATCAAATCTGGGCACTGCCAGAGATATCTAAATTTAGCATGACAAACACAGATGGAGAGAAACATCACTGCCCCTCCCCCACCCCAGGCTCTCAGGGTGTGAGCCATGATTCGTTATGGGGGAAATTAAGGGTCATAAACAAATCGGTAGCACAAAACAAGCTTGTGCTAAAGATTCAAAGGAAGGAAGAAAGGGGGGAGGGCGGGAATGGGGGAGGGAGGAAGAAAGTTATCAAACTACTACTCCACTGTCTGAAGGAAAGACATAAAGGAACTTTGTAGAATTAGAATTCAGATGATATGGAGAAGGCAGACACTGAATGAAGAAAATTGAAATACCGTGTTCCCTTGGAAAATTCTTACCTATTTGGGGAGCTATTTTTATCATGTAAAGGATTAAAATGGCATCAGGGATAGTAGAGAAGACAGAAAAATCTGGTTTGTTATTTCAGGGCTTTTATTTTAAAATGTGTCCACTCAGTGGACAGAAAAGGGGAGATTAGTTAGAGAAGTTACTACAGTTTCCCCTCACTGCTTATTTTTCCAGATGGTGTGGAGACTGCAAGGCAATCTTTTTTGCATTTAAAATTTTCCTCTTTTTGAGAAAATCATATTTTCTAAAGTTCTTATCCAATTCCATGCTTATTATTTTGTTTTGTTTTGGAAAAAAATATTTGTAGCAACTTAATATCTTCACAATTAGTGTAGAAAATGCTGCTACAGTTTATTACTTACTGTACTTTTCCTATTACTTATGATACTTGTTAGTAGTTTCACTCACTACCTTTGGGATAATTGAGGGATGTTTCCTTCACTCCCAAATATGATGCTGTGCTGTGTGCATATCACCACTGGCAATTCAAGAAGGAAAAAATGATTCAGGCAAACATTAAAAGTGGTTTTAATATAGTGGAAGCATAATTAAGGGATTATGACTGTACCTCACACATATCTGTGGAAATTTCTTTGGAATTGTAAATGAATTTAAGAGGAAGCTTATATTCTCTTGTTGATTTAAATAAAATTTATATAACTAATAAATCATAGCTCTTCAAATTATAATTCTTCAGTAATCTTTGGGTCTTGAGGCTGTGATAATCTACACTATAATGGTTCTGAAAGACAGTAATTTTTTTTAAGTTTGGAGAAATCAATAGAGTGATTAACCAGTGACAGTGGGAGAAAAATCAAATCAAAATTATGACCCAAGCTAATTTTTCACTGATGAGTTTAGGAACTGTAGCCAAAAATAGCAAATTGTTGGGAGGCAGGGAGACTTTCCTTCTCCACAGTCCAATCTACCAGCTTTCAGTTCAGTTCAGTTCAGTTACTCAGCCATGTCCGACTTTTCACGACCCCATGGACTGCAGCACGCCAGGCTTCCCTATCTTTCACCAACTCCCAGAGCTTGCTCAAACTTGTGTTCATTGAGTCCGTGATACCATCCAACCATCTCATCCTCTGTCGTCCCCTTCTCCTCCTGCCCTCAATCTTTTCCAGCATCAGGGTCTTTTCCAGTGAGTCAGTTCTTCATATCAGGTGGCCAAAGTATTGGAGTTTCAGCTTCAGCATCAGTTCTTCCAATGAACACCCAGGACTGATCTCCTTTAGGATGGACTGGTTGGATCTCCTTGCAGTCCAAGGGACTCTCAAGATCTTCTCCAACACCACAGTTCAAAAGCATCAGTTCTTCGGCACTCAGCTTTCTTTATAGTCCAACTCTCACATCCATACATGACCACTGAGAAAACCATAGCCTTGACTAGACGGACCTATGTTGGCCGTCGAGTCAAAGTAATGTCTCTACCAACTTAGGTATTAAAGAATTTATTTATTTTCTTTGTATTTTCCATTAGAAACTGGTCATAGTAGGGAGAATACTCTTGCCTGGAAAATCTCATAGGTGGAGGAGCCTGGTAGGCTGCAGTCCATGGGGTCTCGAAGAGTCGGACACAACAAAGCGGCTTCACTTTCACTTTCCACTTTCATGCATTGGAGAAGGAAATGGCAACCCACTCCAGTGTTCTTGCCTGGAGAATCCCAGGGACGGGGGAGCCTGGTGGGCTGCCGTCTATGGGGTCGCACAGAGTCGGACATGACTGAAGCGCTTAGCAGCAGCAGCAGCAGGAAGAATATTTGATTTTGAACATTTGCGCATCAACAAAATTCACATAGTCCATTCATTTAACACATTCAGTAAATATTAAGAATGTGTGTTGCACTGGACACTGTGTCAAAGGAAGCAAGGCAGACAGGGAGCTCACCCTCATGGTGTCGGCCCGGTCAGTGGTGAAGACAGACATGCAGGCGGGCAGGCGCGATATTCTGGAGAGATGGTGAGTGTAGACGGAGCAAGCATAGCGTGTCATGGCATCACTGCGGAGGAGCGCCCAACCAGGTCAGGGGTCCAAGAAAAGCTTCCACGAGGAAGAAACATCTATACTGAGACTTAAAGGGAGACGGAAGGTGCCTAGGATAACATATTCCAGACACAAGGACTAGCCAGAGACAAAAGAAAGCAAGATACACCAGAAAAAGCGAAAGGAATTTAGACCCAGAGCTTCTGCAGCGGGAGTGGAGAGTGTTGAGGAATTAAGCCAGTGAGGCCCATGGCGGTCAGAACACACATGCACAAAGCTGGTAAGTCTTGTAATGGAGTTTTCGGCTTTACTGAAGTGTTTAAGCAATAATAAGAAGAAAAGAAATTGACATTTATATAGCATTTACAGAGTATGTTTTTCACCCAGTTAATCCCATAATAACCCCATAAGTTTATCCTTATTTTACAAAAAAGAAAATGGATGCATAGAGAGCTTATGTGACTTTACCAAGGTCATACATGACGCAGCCAGAATCAAGCCCGGGCCACACACCCTGCAGTACCGCGGCAGGAGCAGGGAGCGGCATGTTCCGATCTTCATTGCTAGGTCTTTACCGCCTGTGACTTCCCTGGCTCAGCTGGTAAAGAACCCACCTGCCAATGTCAGAGACACAGGAGACATACATTCAATCCCTGAGTTGGGAAGATCCCTGGAGGAGGAAATGGTGACCTACTCCAATATTTTACCTAGAAAATCCTATGGACAGAGGAGCCTGGCGGGGCTACAGTCTATGGGGTCGCAAAGAGTCGGACACGACTGAGACACAGCACACTCCTATGCCAGTATGCAGTCTGGGTTGAAGGAGTGGACAGTGAAAAATAGGAGCCCCTCTAGAAAACCAGTGTGTTGATCCCTGAAAACAGATGCCAGAGGCTGAACAGCATTAGCAGCAGAAAGGATGGGTGAGAAACACAGGGACTGCGACCCAGTGAGTCCTGGTGGCTGATTGGCTGCATGAAGCAAAGAGTGATCTAAGGTGGGCTCCGGCACTGGCCGCCAGACGGCTGCTTCCCTTCCGTGAAAAGTGGAACACAGAATGTGAAACTGCTCCTTCCCTCCTTCCTTATTTGCTTTTCACCCCTTCTTTATCACATTTGGGCCTCCCTGATAGCTGAGTTGGTGAAGAATCCACCTGCAATGCGGGAGGCCCCCAGTCCAACTCCTGGTTGGGAAGATCCCCTGGAGAAGGGATAGACTACCCACTCCAGAATTCTGGGGCTTTCCTTGTGTCTCAGCTGGTGAAGAATCTGCCTGCAATGCAGGAGACCTCGGATAGGCCACCTGCGGCAGTTTTCCAGCCTGGAGAATTCCATGGACTACAGAGGAACCAGAGATCGAATTGCCAACATCCGCTGGATCATGGAAAAAGCAAGAGTTCCAGAAAACACATCTATTTCTGCTTTATTGACTATGCCAAAGCCTTTGACTGTGTGGATCACAATAAACTGTGGAAAATTCTGAAAGAGATGGGAATACCAGACCACCTGACCTGCCTCTTGAGAAATCTGTATACAGGCCAGGAAGCAACAGTTAGAACTGGACATGGACCAACAGACTGGTTTCAAATAGGAAAAAGAGTACATCAAGGCTGTATATTGTCACCCTGCTTATTTAACTTATATGCAGAGTTCAGTTCAGTTCAGTTCAGTTGCTCAGTCATGTCCAACACTTTGCGACCCCATGAATTGCAGCATGCCAGGCCTCCCTGTCCATCACCATCTCCTGGAGTTCACTCAGACTCACATCCATCGAGTCGGTGATGCCATGCAGCCATCTCATCCTCTGTCGTCCCCTTCTCCTCCTGCCCCCAATCCCTCCCAGCATCAGAGTCTTTTCCAATGAGTCAACTCTTTGCATGAGGTGGCCAAAGTACTAGAGCTTCAGCTTCAGCATCATTCCTTCCAAAGAAATCCCAGGGCTGATCTCCTTCAGAATGGACAGGTTGGATCTCCTTGCAGTCCAAGGCACCCTCGAGAGTCTTCTCCAACACCACAGTTCAAAAGCATCAATTCTTCGGCTCTCAGCCTTCTTCACAGTCCAACTCTCACATCCATACATGACCACAGGAAAAACCATAGCCTTGACTAGACGGACGTTAGTCAGCGAAGTAATGTCTCTGCTTTTGAATATGCTATCTAGGTTGGTCATAACTTTTCTTCCAAGGAGTAAGCGTCTTTTAACTTCATGGCTGCAGTCACTATCTGCAGTGATTTTGGAGCCCCCCAAAATAAAGTCTGAGACTGTTTCCACTGTTTCCCCATCTATTTCCCATGAAGTGATGGGACCGGATGCCATGATCTTCATTTTTTGAATGTTGAGCTTTAAGCCAACTTTTTCACTCTCCTCTTTCACTTTCATCAAGAGGCTTTTTAGTTCCTCTTTACTTTCTGCCATAAGGGTGGTGTCATCTGCATATCTGAGGTTATTGATATTTCTCCCAGAAATCTTGATTCCAGCTTGTGTTTCTTCCAGCCCAGTGTTTCTCATGATGTACTCTGCATAGAAGTTAAATAAGCAAGGTGACAATATACAGCCTTGACATACTCCTTTTCCTGTTTGGAACCAGTCTGTTGTTCCATGTCCAGTTCTAACTGGCTTCCTGACCTGCATACATATTTCTCAAGAGGCAGGTTAGGTGGTCTGGAATTCCCATCTCTTTCAGAATTTTCCATATATTATTGTGATCCACACAGTCAAAGGCTTTGGCATAGTCAATAAAGCAGACATTGATGTTTTTCTGGAACTCTCTTCCTTTTCCATGATCCAGTGGATGTTGGAAATTTGATCTCTGGTTCCTCTGCCTTTTCTAAAACCAGCTTGAATATCAGGGAGTTCACGGTTCACGTATTGCTGAAGCCTGGCTTGGAGAATTTTGAGCATTACTTTTCTAGCATGTGAGATGAGTGCAATTGTGTGGAAGTTTGAGCATTCTTTGGCATTGCCTTTCTTTGGAATTGGAAAGAAAACTGACCTTTTCCAGTCCTGTGGCCACTGCTGTTTTCCAAATTTGCTGGCATATTGAGTGCAGCACTTTTACAGCATCATCTTTCAGGATTTGAAACAGCTCAACTGGAATTCCATCACCTCCACTAGCTTTGTTGATAGTGATGCTTTCTAAGGCCCACTTGACTTCACATTCCAAGATGTCTGGCTCTAGATTAGTGATCACATCATCATGATTATCTGGGTCGTGAAGATCTTTTTTGTACAGTTCTTCCGTGTATTCTTGCCACCTCTTCTTAATATCTTCTGCTTCTGTTAGGTCCATACCATTTCTGTCCTTTAACGAGCCCATCTTTGCATTAAATGTTCCCTTGGTATCTCTAATTTTCTTGAAGAGATCTCGTCTTTACCATTCTGTTCTTTTCCTCTATTTCTTTGCATGGATAGCTGAAGAAGGCTTTCTTATCTCTCCTTGCTACTCTTTGGAACTCTGCATTCAGATGCTTATATCTTTCCTTTTCTCCTTTGCTTTTCGCCTCTCTTCTTTTCACAGCTATTTGTAAGGCCTCCTCAGACAGCCATTTTGCTTGTTCGCATTTCTTTTCCATGGGGATGGTCTTGATCCCTGTCTCCTGTACAATGTCACAAACCTCATTCCATAGTTCATCAGGCACTCTATCTATCAGATCTAGTCCCTTAAATCTATTTCTCACTTCCACTGTGTAATCATAAGGGATTTGATTTAGGTCATACCTGAATGGTCTAGCAAATTTCCCTGTTTTCTTCAATTTAAGTCTGAAGTTGTTAATAAGGAGTTCATGATCTGAGCCACAGTCAGCTCCCGGTCTTGTTTTTGTTGACTGTATAGAGCTTCTCCATCTTTGGCTGCAGAGAATATAATCAATCTGATTTCAGTGTTGACCATCTGGTGATGTCCATGTGTAGAGTCTTCTCTTGTGTTGCTGGAAGAGGGTGTTTGCTATGACCAGTGCATTTTCTTGGCAAAACTCTATTAGTCTTTGCCCTGCTTCATTCCATATTTCAAGGCCAAATTTGCCTGTTACTCCAGGTGTTTCTTGACTTCCTACTTTTGCATTCCAGTTCCCTATAATGAAAAGGACATCTTTTTTGGGTGTTAGTTCTAAAAGGTCTTGTAGGTCTTCATAAAACCATTCAACTTCAGTTTCTTCAGCGTTACTGGTTGGGGCATAGACTTGGATTAATGTGATATTGAATGGTTTGCCTTGGAGAGGAACAGAGATCATTCTGTCGTTTTTGAGATTGCATCCAAGTACTGCATTTCGGACTCTTTTGTTGACCATGATGGCTACTCCATTTCTTCTGAGGGATTCCTGCCCACAGTAGTAGATATGATGGTCATCTGAGTTAAATTCACCCATTCCAGTCCATTTTAGTTCACTGATTCCAAGAATGTTGACGTTCACCCTTCCCATCTCTTGTTTGACCACTTCCAATTTGCCTTGATTTGTGGACCTGACATTCCAGGTTCCTATGCAATATTGCTCTTTATAGCATCGGATCTTACTTCTATCACCAGTCACATCCACAACTGGGTATAGTTTTTGCTTTGGCTCCATCCCTTCATTCTTTCTGGAGTTATTTCTCCACTGATCTCCAGTAGCATATTGAGCATCTAATCATCTGGGGAGTTCCTCTTTTGGTATCCAATCATTTTGCCTTTTCATACTGTTCATGGGTTCTCAAGGCAAGAATACTGACATGGCTTGCCATTCCCTTCTCCAGTGGATATGCAGAGTACATCATGAGAAACGCTGGGCTGGAAGAAACACAAGCTGGAATCAAGATTGCCGGGAGAAATATCAATCACCTCAGATATGCAGATGACACCACCCTTATGGCAGAAAGTGAAGAGGAACTAAAATCCTCTTGATCAAAGTGAAAAAGGGGAGTGAAAAATTTGGCTTAAAGCTCAACATTCAGAAAATGAAGATCATGGCATTGGGTCCCATCACTTCATGGGAAATAGATGGGGAAACAGTGGAAACAGTCTCAGACTTTATTTTTTGTGCTCCAAAATCACTGCAGATGGTGACTGCAGCCATGAAATTAAAAGACGCTTACTCCTTGGAAGAAAAGTTATGACCAACCTACATAGCATATTGAAAAGCAGAGACAATACTTCGCCAACTAAGGTCCGTCTAGTCAAGGCTATGGTTTTTCCTGTGGTCATGTATGGATGTGAGAGTTGGACTGTGAAGAAGGCTGAGTGCCGAAGAATTAATGCTTTTGAACTGTGGTGTTGGAAAAGACTCTTGAGAGTCCCTTGGACTGCAAGGAGATCCAACCAGTCCATTCTGAAGGAGATCAGCCCTGGGATTTCTTTGGAAGGAATGATGCTAAAGCTGAAACTCCAGTACTTTGGCCACCTCATGGGAAGAGTTGACTCATTGGAAAAGACTCTGATGCTGGGAGGGATTGGGGGCAGGAGGAGAAGGGGACGACCGAGGATGAGATGGCTGGATGGTATCACTGAGTCGATGGATGTGAGTTTGGGTGAACTCTGGAGTTGGTGATGGACAGGGAGGCCTGGCGTGCTGCAGTTCATGGGGTCGCAAAGAGTTGGACACGACTGAGCAACTGAACTGAACTGAACTGATAGTCCATAGGGCCACAAGGAGTTGGACATGACTGAGTGGCTTTCCCTTTCACTTTATCATGTTTATGATGTTTATTTTACAGAGAGGTGACTGAGTCTGGCTTTGGATTCGCTGAATTCTAAGTGCCAGTAGAAGTCCTAAGTGAAGAACTAGCTGAACTCAAGAATTTGGAGCACAATGAAGACCTAGGCACTGGAAAGTGAGACTCAAAATCAAGCGAGCAGACAGGATGTCTGGCCCGTGGCTGTGAAGGAGACCACCCACAGAAAGCAGACAGAGACACAGGGCCAAGACTGGGCTCTTGATGTTGAAGCACCCAGTGTGAAATACTAGAGCGTGACGGTGAATTCCATTATTAGCAGCTTCTGTCTTATCAACAGGAGCTTTCAACTCATGGAATGGAAGCTGAGTGGACAGAGCTGAGGAGGGGGAAACCACAGAGGGTAAACAGGACCCGACAACTTTGGCTCCTGAGGGTACATGTTATTTTTCCCTTCCCTATTTAAGAATAACTTTCTGTGAGGAAGAATCAAAGGTTAACACGTTAATATTCAGTAATTCATAAGCTTATGAGAAAAGAACAAAGAAGTGAGTTTTGAGGAAATCCTTCAAATGACTAAATATTCACATGCAAGGGATATGGGGTCGAAACTGGATCAAGTTTAAATCCCAATTTCAGGGACTTCCCTGGTGGTGCAGCGGTTTACACTCCATGCTTCCACTCAGGGGGCGTGGGTTTGATCCCTGGTTGGGAAGCTACGATTTCAAACACTCTGAGGCATGGCCAAAAAAAAAAAAAAAAAGAAATGCCCAGTGTACCTCGTAGCATCGGAGTGATTTTGTGCAGATAATATCACCCTGCCTGCTCAGCCACATCCGACTCTGTGACCCCGTGGACTGTAGCCCGCCAGGCTCCTCTGCCCATGGTACTTCTCAGTGGAGAATACCGGAGCGGGTTGCCGTTTCCTACTCCAGGGATTTTCCCAACCTAGGGACAGAACTTGCGTCTCCTCTGTCTCCTTCTTTGGCAGGCGGAGTCTCTACCACTGAGCCACCCGGGAAAGCCTCCATCCCCTCCCTGAGCCACAGTTGTCTGTGGCAATGGCGGCACTCCCATTGCCAGTGCAAACATGGTGAGGCAGTGCACGTGAAGTGCTGACTAGCTGCTAACTGTTTGCTTTTCTTCTCTTTTCCCCTTTCCAGTGCTGCCAACATTTTATTAATTCTGCCTTTCCTGATATTCAATAGAGTTTTATCATCGTTTGCGAAAAAGAAAACAGGTTTTGCCCTCTCAGGAATGCCTTACAGGTTTACTGGGGGTCATAACTTGAACCTGGAAAATCAGTAACTTGCAATTGTTTGACTTTGTAAAGAAAAAGCATCATTTTTAAGGCTTCATGTGTTGAAGTCTGAGGGAAGAGTGGCTTCATCCTCTGTGACGGAGGCAGGCCTGCGGGGAAGCATCACTCACTGGCTCAGATTGTTCATCCAAACAATGAGCTCTCCAAGGTTAGACTTGGGTGCTGACATCTTCACAAGAAGGGAGGGGAACGCACTCAGGGACTTTTATGTAACGTCTCCCCATGATCTGATTTTGAGTGCTTAAATGTACCAGTCTATTTAAGGTACAAGAGAAGGAAACAAAGGAATCTGGCATTGTAAGAAAGTTTTTTGCCACAATGATATGACATTTGTTAACAGGCTCTTATTTAGAGAGTCGAAACACAGGCCCATCTGAATCGATAAACCTAACTCTGCTTTTCAAAGAGTCAAGAACACAACTCTCTTTCCATGCCCACGGACCTTGGCAAACAAAAATCTATATATACTTGATAATACTCCTAAGTCTGATTAGCTCATTTAGTTTGGAGTTAAGTTACTAACCACTTAGACAGGTAGACAAGCAGATACTGAGAACTGACTCAGAGTCATGAATTCAGCCTCTATAAAGCTTGAGGGCCTCTGTTTCCACATTCAAAATGAGAGATGGAGAAGGTAATATTCCAAGTTTACAGGGTTACTGGTCAATGAAACACCAAGGTTATCACATGGCACTTACTGTGATTGGTATAAAGCATTAATAAAAACATTTTGGCACATTTAAGGGTAAACTTGATGTTACCATGGAAATTAATTTAGGTAAAATAACTCGTGGGGCTTCCCTGGTGGATCAGACGGTAAAGAATCTGCCTGCCGTGCAGGAGTCGTGGGTTCAGTCCCTGGGTCGGGAAGCTCCCCTGGAGGAGGGCAGGCACCCCACTCCAGTGTTCTTGCCTGGAGAATCCCGTTGACAGAGGAGCCTGGCGGGGGGGTCACAAAGAGTCGGACACACAGAGCAGCTAACACACACACACAGAGTAACTCTTTCTATGTGTGTCATGTTTCTGGGTAAATATTTACGTAAAACATTTTAATAAGATGTGTCTGTTAGTATTTCTATTAAGTGCGCCATATTAGAAATGTTTTATTTCACTTTTCTTAGAGAATATAGGATAAACAGAATGAACTTCCCCAGCAGCTTGTTCTATACTTTCATGGTGAAAACAGATGAAAATAATAACTAACCCTGAGTGTAAAGCTTTCCCTTTTAACAGCATATGTGAACTCTAAAGCCAGCTGAAATCTAAGGTTAACTATAGAATGTGAATATTACTCTTACCTCCTTTATGGACAACACTGAATTTTAGCAGGGTCTATAAAAGTGTCTTATTTGGGATTAAATAACAATGTTTTATGACACTTTTGTATTTATTTTTTAGATGCAAATTTACACAGACTGAAATGAATACATGTTAAGTGCATAATTCTAACTGAGGGGTTCAGAACCCAGTTCCAACATATGAGTGTGGGGAAGTTTTCTATCTTCAAAAATTGTTTGGCATCAGCTGAGTGTCCTACAATTCAACTCGATTCTGACACTCTCTAGCAGGAGAGAGCATCAAATCCCCCAAGTTAGGAGCCCAGTTCCGTAGGATTGCCCCCTCCAGCCCAACTTCAGGCACCAACAGCAAGTCCAAGTGCTTCTGACCCACCAGCTACAGACAGGGAATTCCAACGACCCCACCATGGGTTTGATGAATTTGCTGGAAAGCCTCACAGAACTGAGAGAGACATTTTACTTACTAGATTACTGAGTTATTATAAAAGGACATAACTCAGGAACAGCCAACTGGAAGAGATAGACAGGCCAAGGTACGCAGATATTTGGGGACATATCCATGCTGTGGTACCTATCACTTTGTTCATTTCATTGCTAAGCAACAAGCCATTAAATGGATGTACCACATAAAAATGTTTTCTTATGAGTAAAGTGGTTATGAACATTCTTGAATACTCATTATGTGAACATTTTATTCTGGGATAAATACCTAAAAGTGGGGTTAGGGTCACAGAATTGGTGACTGATCTACTTTATAACAAAGTGCCAACCATTTTCGAACCAGTTACATAATTTAACGCTCCCTCCAGTAACATAAGAGGATTTCAGTTGCTGTGTACATTTGCCAGCTTCTGGTGATGGTCAGATGGCTTGTTTATTTACTTTAGCCATTTAAAAGATCACTGGTGTCTCATTGTGGGTTTTAATTTGTATTTCCCTGATGGTTAATAGTATTGAGCTTTTTTTCGTGCACATATTGGCTAAAACCCTGGCTGCAGTTATTATTGGTTTCTTTGCTTCTTTGTTATTGTTTTAGTGTTTCTTCATTTACTGTGAATATATTCTCCTATGGCATCCAAGGAGATGCATGTTAATTTTCTTAAAAATGTCTAGTGAGAAGTCAAATTTATCCAATTTTTGCTTGGATCGTGTTTCTGTGTCCTAAGAAATATTTGCCTAATCTAAGGTCTAAAGACATATTCTAACGTTTTATTTGTAAAGCTTCTTAGCTTTTGTTCCTATGTTTCAGTCTAAGTTTGTCTTCATTCAAATTTTACATTATGAGTGAGGTCGACATTGAAATTCATCTTTTGTCCCATATATATATATATGCAATTCTTCACTTGTTGAGCAGACTTTTTTCCCCCATTGAAACATTTTAGTATGTTTCTCCCCCAAGAAACAAAAATCAATTGACTATGTACAAGTATGTGTCTATTCTGAGCTCTCTACTCAGATCCATAGACTCACTTACCTATGTCTGTGCCAATGCCACGCTACCTTGATAAATGCAGAATAACGGCAAGTCTTAGAGAGGTGAAAAGATCTGTTATTTAAAATGAATATTGTTTCCAACATTTAAAAGTGTTGTTTCAAAATAGGTCAAAGCCTAGATCGTCTACATTTCTATATAAATTTTAGAATCTCTTTGCCAAATTAACAAAATCATCCACTGGGATTACAATTAGGTTTGCATTGATTTCATAGATGCATTTAGCAATTAGCAATATGGAGTCTTACCAAAAAAAATAGCTATATTTCTTAATTTAGTTCCCCTTAATTTTTTCTCAGCAACATTTTGTAGTTTTTAGTACAAGTTTCTTGTACATTTTTCATAAAATGTATCCCTAATTATTTTATAAATGTTGATGCTCTTGGAACTGGTAATTTAAAATATCTTCCAACTTTTGGGAAGTATAGAGAAATAAAATTTCTTTTCATATATTGACAATTGAATCTTGCAATCCTGTTAATTTTTCTTATTAGATTTAGCAGTCTTAGAAATATTTATATAAATAATTATTTCATCTGCAAAAGAAGATAATCTTACTTATTTCTAATTTTATAGCTTTTATTTTTCGATTTTATTTTTTTGTTTTTGCAAGTGTTTGCACATGTATTTATTTGTTTTGGCACTATTGCACTGGCTAGTGCCTCCACTGCTGCTGCTGCTGCTGCTAAGTCGCTTCAGTCGTGTCCGACTCTGTGCAGCACCAGAGACGGCAGCCCACCAGGCTTCCCCGTCCCTGGGATTCTCCAGGCAAGAACACTGGAGTGGGTTGCCATTTCCTTCTCCAATGCATGAAGGTGAAAAGTGAAAGTGAAGTCGCTACAAAGGTGATTAAAGGGGTTAAGAGCAGATATTTCCGCATTGTTCTGTTTTCAGAGGATATTGCTCAGTCTCTCAGGAGATGTTGTGGTGCTTGTATATACCATAGATTTCCATCATGAAATCTTACAGAGTTTTGCAGACTTTTATCACAGATTTCCACCGTGAAATTTTACAGATTGAGGAAGGCTCTGATCTTGTTAAACGTGTTTCTTTACCTACTGAGATGAGTCTATGATGCTCCCCTTTTCTGTCAGTGAGCTGAGCTGGATTCACAGGCTCACATGTTTTACTCAGCTTTTTGGTTCCATTCAATGTGGTGGGGTGCTGGTAAGTCTGACGTGTTACCCTTAATTCTGTAACGGTAGAACTGGAGATCCCTTTCCTACTCTTTTGTGTGAAATACAACGCTTATGATTGAACTGATGACCATGTAATGATAAAAATAATAACGACAATAGCAGAACCAACAAGTAATATATATGGGACCCTTACTAGGTGCTCAGACTCATCTCTAAGGCGATGCTGATAACAGACCCACAAAGTCTTGCACGGTTAAGTTTCCATGGAGATGTGGAATAAGCATCTTGCTCGAGAAAACATAACTTGGAATGGAATGGTCTGAATTTGAGTTATCTTATCCCCAAATCATACTTGTTTTAACACTGTATAACACTATTGTTTATTATCTTTGTCGCCAAAGCCCCTTATATCTCTCTGCTGCTCAGGTCTGGGGTCAGGGTTGTTCAGCAAACTTCAACCGCTACCTACTACATGTAAGACACTGCTGAGCTATGGACTTTCTTTCCGAAGATATCTTTGCAGCATTATTGTGTCCCCTTCATTCTGCGAACATTAATTTTGTTTGTCGACAGATTTTGTATCATAATGTCTGCCCAAATTCTGAGTTTGATGGCACAACCTTCATTTTTCAATCCGAAGCCTTGGCTTAGATAATATGAAATATGTATGGGTATTTTATGCAACTCAGCCATGGTCCTGTATAAGTAGAGGCATTTTATCAAAAATATATTGTCTCAGATAGATACAAAGTCTATACATGACAAGCTACAACCTCCATTTCACCCTAAGGCTTCTCATCCGTAGAACATAAAAAAAAAAAAAAATCATGATTTTTAATTCAAAGGGGCCTTGAAAAGACCGTCATCTAATTGAGAATACATATGAAAGGACATCCTTTCCTAGTGCCTCAGATGGTAAAGAATCCGCCTGCAATGCAGGAGACTCGGATTCCATCCCTGGGTCGGGAAGATCCCCTGGAGAAGGAAACGGCAACCCACTCCAGTATTCTTGCCTGGAAAATCCCATGCACAGAGGAACCTGGTGGGCTACAGTCCATGTGGTTGCAAAGACACAGAAATGACTGAAGTGACTAACACTTTCACTTTCTTTCATGAAAGGACATATCATCCATGAGGCACAGATGACTGGAAATCAGCTTGTAAGTGGTTCAGCCAAGCAATTCATCAAATACTCACTGACTACCTGAGGTTCTCCCTTTTAGTAATGTGACATATGTGTCGATTCCCTCCAACTATTACATCATGTACATCTCAGATCTGCAGGTGACACCGCCCTTATGGCAGAAAGGGAAGAGGAACTAAAGAGCCTCTTGAGGAAAGTGAAAGTGGAGAGTGAAAAAGTTGGCCTAAAGCTCAACATTCAGAAAATGAAGATCATGGCATCCGGTCCCATCACTTCATGGGAAATAGATGGGGAAACAGTGGAAACAGTCTCAGACTTTATTTTTGGGGGGCTCCAAAATCACTGCAGATGGTGACTGCAGCCATGAAATTAAAAGACGCTGACTCCTTGGAAGAAAAGTTATGACCAACCTACATAGCATATTCAAAAGCAGAGACATTGCTTTGCTGACTAAGGTCCGTCTAGTCAAGGCTATGGATTTTCCTGTGGTCATGTATGGATGTGAGAGTTGGACTGTGAAGAAGGCTGAGCACCGAAGAATTGATGCGTTTGAACTGTGGTGTTGGAGAAGACTCTTGAGAGCCCCTTGGACTGCAAGGAGATCCAACCAGTCCATTCTGAAGGACATCAACCCTGGGATTTCTTTGGAGGGAATGATGCTAAAGCTGAAACTCCAGTATTTTGGCCACCTCATGGAAGAGTTGACTCATTGGAAAAGACTCTGATGCTGGGAGGGATTGGGGGCAGGAGGAGAAGGGGTCGACCGAGGTTGAGATGGCTGGATGGCATCTCGGACTCGATGGACGTGAGTCTGAGTGAACTCCGGGAGATGGTGATGGACAGGGAGGCCTGGCGTGCTGCGATTCATGGGGTTGCAAAGTGTCAGACACGACTGAGCGACTGCACTGAACTGAACTGAACTACATGCAAAAAACTTGGTACAGCATTGAGAAAAGTAATTATGAAAAGTTAAATGCGGTCCCTACTTCCCCCCGGATAACTCATATCTTGCAACTGCCGTATGCAAAGCTGCGTGCCATGATACCGTCTGTCAGCTTTGACGACGGAGGCAGAGCTGCCAAAGAATCTCTAACATTTAAGGTGCTTATTAGGCTCCAGGCTTTGATAGAATGGCTTGTCTCAGTAAAGCCTCATTTTAATTAACTAATTTAAAACAATATTCTTTTTAAGTGGTTTTGGGATAACTAGGCAACTTTGTGATCAGGAAAAGGGAGGCAAGACAAGGGTTTATATTAATGCATAAACTCAAACCCTCAAATGGTGCACATAAGTAGTTACTCTGTCGTTTAAAAATTAGCAGAAAACCACTCAGTTCTTTGGAAGAATGATTACACTATGTCTCTCAGATTTGACACCACAGAAGAATACATGAAATGCTAACTGGGTCAAATAAAATATTTAAATTTTTACACAATAAAAGATTCAAGATTAGAAGATAATAGTATGAATGTCAAATAAGAAGTGTTATAAAAATCTCATCTTAAGTTAAAAATAGAAAAACGTCAAAAATCCAAAAGATGAAAGATGGAAACAGCTAAGTCACCCAAAAGAAAATGAAAAGTATAAAACAGTACACATTGATATTTAAGGAAATAAAATACTAACAACAATGGTAACAATAGTAAATACTTCCTGTGTCAGACACTGGGCAAAACACTTTATTGATGTTAAATTATTTAATGCTAACAATACACATAAGTGTATACATTCTCCTTCCCATTTTACTGATAACAAAACTGAGGAGTAAAGTCTCATTTCGGAGAAGGCAATGGCACCCCACTCCAGTACGCTTGCCTGGAAAATCCTATGGACAGAGGAGCCTGGAAGGCTGCAGTCCATGGAGTCACTGAGGGTCGGACACGACTGAGTGGCTTCACTTTCACTTTTTACTTTCATGCACTGGAGAAGGAAACGGCAACTCACTCCAGTGTTCTTGCTTGGAGAATCCCAGGGTCGGGGGAGTCTGGTGGGCTGCCGTCTATGGGATCGCACAGAGTCACGACTGAAGCGACTTAGCAGCAAAGTCTCATTTTAAAGACTGGAAAGTTGAAGCTTAAATACAAGCAACTTGCCCAGGGCACCCTCGCTTACAGGACAGAGCCGCTGCTAACGCTTGGCTGGGGAGGGGGTGGGATGCAGTCTGGATTCTGTTCTCTTAAACTCTGTGCTTTGCCATCTTCGTAAAGGCACGTTACAGCGGTGCAGGAGACAGGACTGTTTGAAAATGGTTAGTTTATAAGCATGAGCCTCCTCGGAGAAGAGTCCTCTCTCTGGAATCTGGACTTGTTTTCTTGCCCACAGGCTCTCTCCTTTCTCTTTCCTTCACCTGAAAACCATCCGATTGCCTTTCATCACCTTCAAATCCAACCTGTGGCCACTGACCTCCTGGGCCTTTCCCAGTCCGACTTCTCGGCTCTGAATGCATCACGGGCACCCTGGACTTAAGCCACCGGGAATCTCTGGCCTCCGCAGGCCCAGGCCCCTTTCTCCCTGACTACTGTTTCCCCCTCCGCACCCGCCTCTTGGTACGCTAGCCTCCTGACCTCAGCCCGGCTGGTTCTCAGCCACCATGTCTCAGCTCAGGAGGCACCTCCTCAGAGGGTTAGGGCATCAACACACCTTTGGGGGACACAGTTCAACCCATCCCTCTCATCCACCAATAGCCCTATTTACAGATGAGGAAACTGAGGGTCAGAGAGACCTGCTGAAAACCAGGCACCCGGCAAGGGGAACAGCTTACATTTGAGTCCAGTCCATCTGAATGGAGAGTCTGCTCTCCCACGAGGCTCATGCTTTTTGGACATCACATGAAATTGGGTGATTCCGGGCTTCCCAGGTGGCCCTAGTGGTGAAGAACCTGCCTGGCCAGTGCAGGAGATGGAAGAAACCTGGGTTCGATCCCTGGGTTGGGAAGATCCCCTGGAAGAGGGCATGGCAGCCCACCCCAGTGTCCTTGCCTGAGAATCCCGTGGACAGAGGAGCATCGTGGGCTACAGTCTGTGGGGTCGCAGAGTGGGACACAGCTGAGGAGACTTAGCACCCAGCACCCATAGGTGGCACTAGTGACAAAGAATGCCCCCGCCAGGGCAGGAGACTCAAGAGGCCCCTCTCCCTTGGATTGGGTAGATCCCCTGAGGAAGGAAATGGCAACCCACTCCAGCATCCTTGCCTGGGAAATCCCATGGACAGAGGAGCCTGGTGGGCTTCATACAGGTCATGGGGCCTCAGAACGTTGGACATGACTGAGCACAGGATAAGCAAACGTGTAAGTTGAGCAGGAGGCGGAGGGAAGACCCAGGCAGCTTACCGACATCAGAGAGCGGACTGCAGAGCCTGGGCAGCTCGCGGCTGGGCCACCGGCAGCCTGTAGGGGCGCCTGGGGAGACGCCAGTCGCTCCTGGTTCCGGTGGCCGAGGGCCACTCAGGGCCGTGGAGACACAGTGCAGGGGGTACTCACTGTGGCCCCACGTCTTGAACGCCGCCTGTGGTCTGCATACGATCGTCTTTGCTAAGTATGGGTGCTTCTGCCACCTGAGGTCAGGGCCCAAGGGGGTGAAAACTCTGCCTGGAACACTTCTGTTTAACAAAGTCCTATCTCTCCCAAGACGCCAGTTCCATGTCTCTTTGTAGGTGGTCCTTACACCTCCCTGTTCCGTAAGGTCCGCGTCGGCAATGCCTTCCACTGAACTCGCCTTGCCCCTCAGCAGCTTCAGCCCTGCTGTTCAGTTGCTAAGTTGTGCCCAACTCTTGCAACATCTGCCTTTTCTCCCCACTTGGAATGTCCCTCCCGTTCTCCTTTTATCTGAGTCTCATTTACCCTGGATAACTCAAGTCCCCTCTTCTCCAAGAGACTAATTCCTTGATACCGCTCCTCCATGAAGTTCTAAAGTATGGTTCATAGCACACAATTTAACATCTCATTAAATGTTGTTTTATCTTGTTTTGACAATGTCCTATGTATAGGTCTTATTTCTCCATTTAGATTTTAAACTTACAAGCACTGAGATTCTAAACTTCTCTCAGATCTCCTTGGTATCTAGGACAGTATCGGTCACACAAATGATGATTTTTAGAAACACAGGCATTCTCCAGAGCAGGTTCCTCAGAGAAAAGTTAATTCCTTGCAGGTCAGAAATCTAGTGTGTTTAAAGCGCCTTGTTATCCAGACGTGAAAATTATGAAAGGACTTTTTCTGCTATGCTCGCCCCACTCTGCTCTTCATTACGTATTCTGCAAACTAGCAACCAAACTCTGCATAATGAAAACATTGCACATGATAAGCTATAATTAAACATAAATAAAAATAGCATGCAATCCTGCCACCTAGTATAACAATTTTTGCATATAGTTCAAGATGGACATTCTTTTCATACAACAGAATAGGAATAAATGAGACATACTTTTTATAATTGGCTTTTTCACTTAATATTTCATGAGCATTGAACCATATTAATGAACATATTAAACATCAAACACTTTTAAATAGCTGAATTATATTCTATTTTATGAATGGAGCATCATTTGTGTTGGACATTTCAACTGATCATTAGTTTCACAAATATTTACCCAACTCTTGCTATATGGCAGTCACTGTTCTAAGTTCCAGGGGTATGGTCTGGACAAAACAAGCTCTCTGCCCACAAGATGCTCATGTTCTAAATAAATATCATATAAGAAACTAATCGCCAGTCCAGGTTCAATGCAGGATACAAGATGCTTGGGGCTGGTACACTGGGATGACCCAGAGGGATGGTACAGGGAGAGAGGTGGGAGGGGGGTTCTGGACGGGGAACACGTGTACACCCGTGGCAGACTCTTGTGGATGCACGGCAAAACCAATACAGTATTGTAAAGTAGGTAGCCTCCAATTAAAGTAAATACATTTAAATTTAAAAAATAAAAATAAAAATCAATAGTAAAGACCCATGGGGAAAAAAATAAAAGTATAAAGCATTTCTCCATTTCGTTATTTCTTTTACAGAAAGAATGAATGGGAAAAAAACAGAGAGTAAAATTTAATTCTATTAAAATAAGGTAATAAAAGATAGCATCTCTAAAGATAAATAAATAAATAAAGGCACAAAGTGGAAGTGTTTCCAGTCCATTTTTCTTATGAAGACTGCTTCACTGATTTTCGAATGGAGTGATCTGCTTTCCTGGGCAATCTGTCCTCAGTGGACACTAGGCAGTGTCTGGCGAGACTGTCAGTTGTCAGCTTGCTGGAGGTGGGATGGTGGGCCCCACAGGAACCTAGTGGATGCCAAGGATGCTGCTGGACATCCTCCAGTACACAGGAGAGCATGCTTCCCCCCAAGACAAACCGATTAACTGGCCCAAAGGTCAACAGTGCCAAGGCTGAAAAGCATGGCTCAACTTTGAGATAATAAATCCCTAGTCAAACAAATACACTTATAATTTAGTCTCACTGCATAAGAAGTATGTTTAGCTGCTTTGCTAAGAGCTCCATTTTGATAACCACCTTTGTCAACCTTTGGTATCCAGAGGCTGCAGATTAGAGACCGCTCCTTGGACTTCCCTGGTGGATCAGTGGTTGAGAGTCCACCCCTCAACGCAGGGGACACGGGTTCGATCCCTGATCCAAGAAGATGAGCCCCTGTGCCATAACCACTCAGGTCTTCATGCCCTTGAGTCCATGATTTGCAACAAGGGAAGCCACCCCAATGTGTAGCCCATGCAGCAGCGAAAAACCCAGAACAGCCAAAACATAAATTAATAAAAATGCTAAAGAAAAGAAAAAAAGGACCTGCCCTTTAATTGAAAACAAGAATATTAAATTATAGAATTGCAGGCACCAGAGAATAAATGAGGGAAGGTGAGTGGGGAGAGGGATTTGCGAGAACTCCAGTTCTCTTAGTATCCACTATTGAATTTATTATATTTAGCAGCCTGGGTTGTGATCCTGACAGTGGGATGTGCTTTGAGGATTAAGGTGGGTTAAGTAAAGTTTCATTACAGGAAAAATAACTCAACTCTTGCGGCCATTGCTATGACTTTTTGAAACTCCTTCAGAAAAAGAACAAGTATTGAACTGAAAGGAAAAATCAATGCTTTAAATTCTGTTCTTTTTTATGAAGAAACAGAAGTTGTTTCATATATATTTTGAAAAGATATTTAGTGTTACCTGGAAAGGAGATGAATAATTTACAGAGGACATGGTGAAAATTACACAGATGGCCATCTAACTGTATCTGATAAACATAGATTTGGTGCCAGAGTGAATCATTTATTAATATATAGCTTGGTAGACATATGCACCCAAACTTCACCCTGAAAATTTCTTTTTGGGGAGAAGGGGTTGGGAAAAGGTAGAAAGAAAATATTAGCACAATCAAGACAAAATTCTAACACAACCTCTCAAATGTACACCTTGGAGGAATTAATAACTGTTGTATACCTTGCCGTCACAAGTGGTAGTTCCTTAAACTGGCTTCAATTTAAAACATTCTCTTGTACACAATTTTGATGTATGCGAATTGTTAAAAGGTGACTGTTGTAAACATAGGAAGTGATCATCAAAATGTAATAATGGGCTATACTTGGGGATAGGAGGATTCGCTTTAGTATAATATTTGTGTTAAATAAAACAAATTTACAAATGGTGAATCATCCCAGTTAAATATGGACTTAAATACAGAGGATGCATGAAATTACATATATATAGCCAATTTGAATATTCATAGGGTGAAACAGTCAAGTAACATTCTCTTTTTCCCACTTTCTGCAGTAAAATGTTTATGATGGAGTTGCATGCATATTCAACATACAGTAATAAGGTCCTGTTAATTCCTTAAACCTGAAATTTCAATGTGTGCAATGGGAATGTCTAATATTCAACTATTCTAAATCAATTTTTCTGTTTCATAGAAAAATCAGAATAGACAGTACTTATATAACTAATAAGACAGTGCACATCTGGCCTTTGCTGGAGCAGGGGACACGGAGGAGCAGGTGGCAGTGAGGACACTGCGGTCTTATACGGTGTGAGCTTCCCAATGTGGCTTTAACCAAGAGAGCAGATCCAGCTGAGCTTAGAACAATATTTTTGAAGAGATCAGGCCCTGAGCCTTTGGAGTTGGACCACTGACTCCAAAACCCTAGACTACCAGAGAACTAACCCTGCTGCTGCTGCTGCTGCTGCTGAGTCGCCTCAGTCGTGTCCGACCCTGTGCGACCCCACAGATGGCAGCCCACCAGGCTCCCCCGAACCTGGGATTCTCCAGGCAAGAACACTGGAGTGGGTTGCCATGTCCTTCTCCAATGCATGAAAGTGAAAAGTGAAAGTGAAGTTGCTCAGTCGTGTCCAACTCTTAGCGACCCCATGGACTGCAGCCCACCAGGCTCCTCCGCCATGGGACTACCAGGGAACTAACCCTGGAGGGTATCAAATAGTGAGAACTCACACAAAGGAAACCACTTGAATACAAGACCCAGCATCACCCAACCACCAATAGCACCCTGTGCAGGACACCTCATCTAAACAGCAAGCAAACCAAAAATACAAACCCAGTCATCAGCAGACAGGATCACCACCTCACTCAGCCTTGGCCGTCAGAGGAAAAACAAACAAACAAAACCTCAGCACAAAGCTCACGCCATAAGAAGCTTAGAGAAACACTAGACCAACCTTGGAAGGCAGAAACCAAAAGGAAGAAAGGACTCAGCCTTGAAGCCTGTGAAGAGGAGACCTCAAACACAGTTAGTTAAAAAAATAATAATAATGAAAAGGCAGAAAAATACTATACAAATGAAGGAACAAGTTAGAAGCACAGAAGTCCAAATAAATGAAGATGAAATAGGCAAACTACCTGAAAAAGGATTCAGAATAATAAGAGTAAAGATGATCCAAATGGAGAAAATGCAAGAATCAAGCAACAAAAACCTAGAAGAATTAAAGAATAAGCAGTCAAAGACAAGCAGCACAATTACTGAAACTAAAAATACTCTAGAAGGAATCAATAGCAGAATATCTGAAGCAGAACGGATCAGTGAGCTGGAAAGTAAAAGGATGGGAATAACTTCTGAAGAGCAGAATAAAGTAAAAAGAATGAAGAGGACGGAGGGTAGTCTCAGAGACCTCTGGGACAGTATCAAACGCACCACCACTCAAATAACAGGGATCCCAGAAGAAGAAGAGAAAACGAAAGCATGTGAGAAAATTTTTGAAGAGATAATAGCCAAAAATTTCCCCAACATGGAAAAGGAAATAGTCAGTCAACTCCCAAAGGCACAAAGAGTCCCATACAGGATAAACCCAAGGAGAAACACACCAAGGCACATACTAATCAGACTAACAAAGACTAAACATGAAGAAAGAATATTAAATATTTTAATATTTAATTTTAATATTAATGTTAAAAGCAGCAAGGGGGAAGCAACAAGCAACATACAAGGGAAACCCCATACACTCAACTGATCTCTCAGCAGGAGCTCTGCAGGCTAGAAGGGAAAGGCAGGGTATATTTAAAGTGCTGAAAGGGAAACATCTACAGCCAAGAGCACTGTACCCAGGAAGGATTTCATTCAAAACTGCTGGAGAGATAAAAAACTTTCCAGACAAGCAAAAGTTAAGAGAATTCAGTACCAACAAACCAACTTTATAACAAATGTTAAATAGACTTATATAGTCAAGAAATACAAGAGAAGGAAAAAGGTCTACAAAATCAACACCAAACAATTAAGAAAATGCCAACAGGAACATATATATCAATAATTACTTTAAATGTAAATGGATTAAATGCTCCTACCAAAAGACACAGACTGGCTGAATGGATACAAAAACAAGACCCATATATATGCTTTCTACAAGAAACCCACTTTAGACCTCAAGACACATATAGACTGAAAGTGAGAGGATGGAAAATATATTCCATGCAAATGGGAAGCAAAAGAAAGCTGGAGTAGCAATCCTCGTATCAGACAAAAGAGACCTCAAAATAAAGAAGATTACAAGAGATGAGGAAGGACACTCCATAATGATGAAGGGATCAGCCCAAGAGGAAGTCATAACAATTGTAAATATCTATGCACCCAACACGGGAGCACCTTGATAGGTAAGACAAACACTAACAGACATAAAAGGAGACGCTGACAGTAACACAGTAACAGGAGGCGACTGTGGCACCCCACTCGCACCGTGGACAGATCGTCAAGACAGAAAATGAATAAGGAGACACAGGTCTTACATGATACGTTAGATGAGATCGATCTCCTTGATATCTTCAGGACCTTCCCTCCAAATGCAGAAGAACACACCTCCTTCTCAAGTGCACATGGAACATTCTCCAGGACTGACCACATCTTGGGTCGCAAATCAATCCTCAGTAAATTTAAGAAAACTGAAACTGTGTCAGGCGTCTTCTCCAACCACAACACTATGAAACTAGATATCAATCACGATTTAAACCCGTAAGCAACACAAACACGTGGAGATTAAACAATACGCTCCTAAATAACCAGCAGGTCACTGAAGAAATCAGAAGGGAAATTAAAAATATTTCTAGAAACAAATGACAATGAAAACACGACAACTCAAAGCCTATGGGGTGCGGCAAAAGCAGTTCTAAGGGGACGTCTACAGCGACACAGCCCTACCTCAGGAAACAAGGAGACGCCAAATAGACGGCCTAACTTCACACCTAGAGCAACTGGCCAAAGAAGAAGAACACAAACACAGACCCAAAATTAGCAGAAGGAAAGAAATAACAAAGATCCAAGCGGAAATAAATCAAAAAGAAATGAAAGAAACGATAGTAAAGATTAACAGAAATAAAAGCTGGTTCTTTGAGAAAAACAAAATTGACAAGCCTTTAGCCAGACTCATCAAGAAAAAAAGAGAAGAATCAAATCAACAAAATTGGAAATGAAGCAGGAGAGGTCACAACAGACAGGCAGAAATACAAAGGGTTTAAGAGACTCTTATGAGCAACTATATGGCAATAAAATGGATAACCTCGAAGAAATGGACAGATTCTTAGAAAAGTTCAGTCTTTCAAAACTGAACCGGGAAGAAATAGAAATTATGAGCAACCCAATTACAAGCACTGAAATTGAATCTGTGATCAAAAATCTCCCCAAAAACAAAAGCTCAGGACTGGATGGCTTCACAGAAGAAGTCTATCAAACATTTAGAGAAGAGCTAATGCCTATCCTTCTAAAACTCTTTCAGAAAATTGCAGAGGAACAAACACTTCCAAACTCATTCTACGAGGCCACCATCACCCTGATACCAAAACCAGATAAAGACAACACAGAAAGAGAAAACTGTAGGCCAGTATCACTGATGAACACAGATGCAAGAGTTCTCAACAAAATTTTAGCAAACAAAATTCAGCAACACATCAAAAAGCTCATACACCATGGTCAAGGTGGGTTTATTCCAGGAATGCAGGATTCTTCAGTATATGCAAATCAGTCAATGCGATACTCCATATTAACAAACTGAAAGATAAAAACCATATCTCAATAGATGCAGAAAAAGCCTTTGACAAAAGTCAGCACCCATTTATGATTAAAACTCTTCCACAAAATGGGCATGGAAGGAACCCATCTCAATGTAGTAAAGGCCATATATGATTAGCCTATAGCAGACGTTATTCTCGATGGTGAAAAACTGAAAGCACTCCCCCTAAGATGGAACAAGACAAGGGTGTCCACCCTCACCACTACCGTTCAACATAGTTCTGGAAGCCCTAGCTACAGCAATCAGAGAAGAAGAAGAAATAAAAGGAATCCAGATCGGAGAAGAAGTAAATCTCTCACTGTTTGCAGATGACATGATACTGTACGTAGAAAACCCTAGAGAGAGTATCAGAAAATTACTAGAGCTAATCAGTGAATTTAGCAAAGTTGCAGGATACAAAATCAATACACAGAAATCACCTGATTTCTATATATTAACAATGAAAAATCAGAAAGAGAAATTAAGGAATCAATCACATTCACCAATGCCACAAAAAGAATTAAATGTCTAGGGATAAACTTACCTAAGGAGACAAAGAACTGTGCACAGAAAATTATAAGACACTGATGAGAGAAATCAAAGATGACATAAACAGATGGCGAGGTATTCCATGTTCCAGGTAGGAGGAACCAACATTGTGAAAATGACTACACCACCAAATGCAGTCTACAGATTCAAAGTGATCCCTATCAAATTACCAATGACATTTTTCACAGAACTAGAACAAAAAAATTCACGATTCATTTGAAAGCACAAAAGGCCCAGAATAGCCAAAGCAGTCTTGAGAAAGAAGAATGGAGCTGGAGGAATCAACCTTCCTGACTTCAGATTATACTGCATAGCTACAGCCATCATAGCAGTATGGTACTGGCCCCCAAAAAGAAATACCGACTAATGAAACAAGACAGAAAGCCCAGAAATAAACCCATGCACCTATGGGTATCTTATTTTTGACAACAGAGGCAAGAATATATAATGGGGCAAAGACAGTCTTTTCAATAAATGGTGCTGGGAAAACCAGACAGCAACATGTAAAAGAATTAAATTAGAACACTTCCTAACACCATACACAAAGATAAACTCAAAATTGATTAAAGACCTAAATATAAGGCCAGAAACTATAAAACTCTTAGAGGAAAACATAGGCAGAACACTCGATGACATAAATCAACGCAAGATCCTCCATGACCCACCTCCTGCTGCTGCTGCTAAGTCGCTTCAGTAGTGTCTGACTCTGTGTGACGCATAGACGGCAGCCCACCAGGCTCCCCCATCCCTGGGATCCTCCAGGCAAGAACACTGGAGTGGGTTGCCATGTCCTTCTCCAATGCACCAAAGTGAAAAGTGAAAGTGAAGTCACTCAGTCGTGTCCCACTCTTAGCGACCTCATGGACTGCAGCCCACCAGGCTGCTCCGTCCACGGGATTTTCCAGGCAAGAGCATTGGAGTGGGTGCCATTGCCTTCTCCGGACCCACCTCCTAGAGTAGTGGAAATAAAACAAAAGTAAACAAGTGAGACCTGATTGAACCTAAAAGTTTTTGCACAGCAAAGGAAACTATAAGCAAGGTGAAAAGACAAACCTTGGAATGAGAGAAAATAATATCAAATGAAGCAACTGACAGATGATTAACTTCCAAAATATACAAGCAGCTCACACAATTCAACACCAGGAAAACAAACAACCCAATCAAAAAGTGGAAAGAACGAAAGTCGCTCAGTCATGTCCAACTCTGCAACCCCATGGACTGTAGCCTACCAGGCTCTTCCGTCCATGGGATTTTCCAGGCAAGAACACTGGAGTGGGTTGTTATTTCCTTCTCCAGGGGATCTTCCCAACCCAGGGACTGAACCTGGGTCTCCCACATTGTAGGCAGACACTTTACCATCTGAGCCACCAGGGAAGTCCAATCAAAAAGTGGGAAAAAGACCCAAAGAGACATTTCTCCAAAGAATATATACAGATGACTAACAAACACATAAAAAGATGCTCAGCATCACTCATTATTAGGGAAATGCAAATCCAAACCACAATGAGTTATCACCTCAAACTGGTCAGAAAGGCCATCATCAAAAAGTCTACAAACAATAAATGCTTGAGAAGGGGTAGAGGAAAGGGAGCGCTCTTGCACTGTTGGCGGGAATGTAAATTGATATAGCTGCTATGGAAGACGGTATGGAGATTCCTCAAGAAACTAGGAATAAAACCACCATATGGCCCAGCAATCCCACTCCTAGGCATATACCCTGAGGAAACCAGGGTTGAAAAAGACACATGTACCCCATTGTTCACTGAAGCACTATTTAAAATAGCTAGAACATGGAAGCAACCTAGATGCCCTTGGACAGATGAATGGATAAAGAAGTTGTGGTATATATGCACAATGGAAGATTACTCAGCCATAAAAAGGAATACGTTTGAGTCAGTTCTGACGAGGTGGATGAACCTAGAACCTATTATACAGAGTGAAGAGAGTGAGAAAGAGAAAGATAAATATCATATTCTAATGCACATATACGGAATCTAGAAAAATGGTTCTGAAGAATTTATTGGCAGGGCGGCAGTGGAAAAACAGACATAGAGAACAGACTTATGGGCATGGGGAGAGGGGAGGAGAGGGTGAGATACATGGAGAGAGTAACATGGAAACTTACCAAAAAAAAAAAAGCACACACTTATCCTCCAAAATATTCTTGACTATTTGAGTATGATTTGTTGTTTGTTATTTTGGGGTATGATCCTGGCAAGTTGTCTATACTCTCTAAGACTCATTTTTTCTCAAATATGCAAGAAAATAGGAAAGATAATACCAACTATGAAGTTTATTGTACGTTTATATAAACCGGAAAAAATAAAATGGCTTAGCATATTGTCTGGTATATTGAGAAGAAGTATAGAGATATTAATGATTCTTTAAGTTATATGTTATATGAATTAAAGCTACATGAAAAAAAAGTGAAAGTGTTAGTCACTCAGTCGTGTCCAACTCTTTGCAATCCCATGAGTTGTAGCCCACCAGGCTCCTCTGTCCATGAAATTGTCCAGGCAAGAATACTGGAGTGGGTTGCTGTTTCCTTCTCCAGCGGGTCCAGCAGATCTTCTTGACCCAGGGATAGAACCCGGGTTTCCCACGTTGCAGGCAGATTCTTTACCAGCTGAGCCACCAGGGAAGCCCTTAAAACTACATAAGTTAACATTAATAAACCTTGGAACCTATGTTGAGTCATAAGAAGGGAAAGAGCAGGGAGAATTTATGATTGGAGAGGACAACCCAGGATTGTTTATTCATATGAGTGATTAAGGGGGGTAGTAGGACCCATAAGTACTTGTTCTTTATAATTTGTTGCATGTCTTCATTAAAAATAAAATTGAACACAAAACTGAGCCCACTCCATATTTACTGATCATCATCAGAAAGCACGGCTCACACTGGCCACGTCTGATGGTTTTGTTTCCTCACAGCACAGCACTTATGATATTACCCATACTGCAGTAAGCAAAGTTTTAGCTCAGCAGAACAGTGGACGAAGCTTGAAACATCCTCTATGTATTGGGTTGGCCAAAAAGTTCATTTGGGTTTTCCCACAGCATCTTATGGCAAACTGGGATGAATTTTTTGGCCAACCCAACATTATTCCGTATGCATTTACTCGTTGATTTTTATACCCAACAAGATGGTTTTCTTGCCATGGTAAGGTATTCTGCCCGCACTAATCTCTGTAGCCAGGTGCTTATCTGTTTACCTTTTATAGTTCTTCACCATAGCTCATGTCAAACAGGGGAAATAGGATTCATTTTTAATACAGCTGGAGAGAATATGGCAATGAGGTTCGTTGTCTGTTCACAACAACTGATGCGATGCTTCTGCCATCCCACGCCTATATTGTGGTTTAGTCCCTAAGTCACCTTTGACTCTTTGGGGACCCCATGGACTGTAGCTCGCCAGGTTCTTCTATCCATGGGATTTCCCAGGTAACAATACTGGAGTGGGTTGCCATTTCCTTCTCTAGAGGATCTCTAGGGGATCTTCCTGACCCAAGGATCAAACCAGCATCTTCTACATTGGGAGGCAGATTCTTTATCAATGAGTCACCAGGGAAGCCCTCCAAGTCCATGCTGCTGCTGCTGCTGCTAAGTCACTTCAGTCGTGTCCGACTCTGTGCAACCCCAGAGACGGCAGCCCACCAGGCTCCCCTGTCCCTGAGATTCTCCAGGCAAGAACACTGGGGTGGGTTGCCATGTCCCTCTCCAATGCATGAAAGTGAAAAGTGAAAGTGAAGTCACTCAGTCATGTCTGACTCTTAGCGACCCCAAGGACTGCAGCCTACCAGGCTCCTCCATCCATAGGATTCTCCAGGCAAGAGTACTGGAGTGGGGTGCCATCGCCTTCTCCGCCAAGTCTATGAGTTACCTGTAATTCAAATATGCTTGGCATCTTTTAATGGACCTTGTTCATGAGTTTCAGAAAGGTCTGTTTTAGGTTTGCCACTGGTTTAAAAAGCAAGATTTATGTATAGTCTAAGTAAAATGCTCATAATATAAGAAACACTTGACTTTAAGTTAGTATATTTAATCTCTATTTTTTCCTACTCAGATCCTCAAATAAATATTTGACTGATTGACAGAGAGTAGGTGTTACCTTCTAATTTGAAAATGAGTTTTAACTTTCACATTGTTGAAAAAAAGTATTGCCATTCACTCAATAATTAGACTTAATTGATGTGAGAATTTAAATGCTACCTTGACACCATATATTTCAAACTGTGTATATTTCACAATTTTAAATGAACTCCTGAGACCACAGCTACAAGATATATTTTATCAGCTTGTGGTATACTCCTGTAGCAAGCAAATTTAAAAGCCCAATTACAGATATTCAAAAATAAAATTAGAAACCCAAGGCAAAATTCTATAGTTTCTATTCTGATTTCTAGACTACACATGATATCTATTTTTTTCATGTCAGGCATTGACTGTTTATATTGCTTTATGGTCTGTATTTTAATCAGCATCATCATTAAATAGTTAGCAGTCAGTGCAACACCAAAAGCACAGGCAGTGAAGGCAAGTACTAGACAAACGGGACCACGTACCTGAGAAAGCTTCTGCACAGCAGAGAGAACATCAACAGAGCAGGAAAGCAATGCACAGGATGAGAGGGACTATTTGCAAAACATATTTGATAAGGGATTCATATCCAAGTTACGTAAGGAACTCCAACAACTCAATAGCAAAATTCAAATAATCATTAAAAGTGGACAGAGGACTTGTATACACATTCCTTCAGAGAAGAAATACAAATGGCTAATAGGTATAAGATAAGTCACTCAGATTCACTAATCATTAGAGAAATAAAAATCAAGACCACAATTAGATATCACTTCACACCTATTAGAATGTCTGTTTTTAAAGCAAAATAGAACAAAAAAATGTCACCCCACTCCAGCACGATTGCCTGGAAAATCCCATGGATGGAGGAGCCTGGTGGGCTGCAGTCCATGGGGTCGCTAAGAGTCAGACACGACTGAGTGACTTTACTTTCACTTTTCACTTTCATGCATTGGAGAAGGCTGTGGCAACCCACTCCAGTGTTCTTGCCTGGAGACTCCCAGGGACCGGGGAGCCTGGTAGGCTGCCCACTACGGGGTTGCACAGAGTCGGACACAACTGAAGTGACTTAGCAGCAGCAGCAGCAGCAGAACAAAACACATGTTGGTGAGGATATGGAAAATTGGGACTCACACACTCGGTGGGTATGTAAAATGGTGCAGTTTCCTTGAAAAACAGTATGGAGATTCCTCAGAAAATTAAAAAGAGAATTACCAGATAATTCAGCAATTATGCTTCTGGCTATATAACCAAAAGAACTGAAATAAGGTTCTATAAGAAATATACACATGCCCCTCTTCACTGAAGCATTATTCACAAGCTATTCACAATAGCCAAGACATAGAAAGAACCTAAACATTCAGTGATGATGAATGGACAAAGGAAAGCTGATATACAGACATATACATACACACACACAGACTATACACACACACACACAGACACACACACACAGACTATACACACACACACAGACACACACACACAGACTATACACACACACACAGACATAGACACACAGAGACATAAACACACACACACACAGACATAAATACACACACACAGACACAAATACACACACACACACACACACAGACATAAATACACACAGACACAATAGCCAAGAAACAGAAACAACCTAAACGTTCAGTGATGATGAATGGACAAAGGAAAGCTGATATACAGATGTATACATATACACACACACAGACTACACACACACACACACACACACACACAGACATACACACACACACAGACTATACACACACACACAGACATAGACACACACAGACATAAATACACACAGACACAATAGCTAAGACACAGAAAGAACCTAAACGTTCAGTGATGATGAATGGACAAAGGAAAGCTGATATATAGACGTATACATATACACACACACAGACTATACACACACACACACAGATACACACACACAGACATAGACACAAACAGACATAGACACACACAGACATAGACACACACAGACATAGACACACACAGACGTAAATACACACAGACACAGACATAGATACACACAGACATAAACACACACACACAGACATAAATACACACAGACATAAATACACACAGACACAGACATAGATACACACACAGACTATGCGCACACACAGACACACACACAGACACACAGACATAGACACACACAGACATAAATACACACAGACGTAAATACACACAGACACAGACATAGATACACACAGACATAAACACACACACACAGACATAAATACACACACACAGACATAAATGCACACACACAGACACACACAGACATAAATACACACAGACACAATAGCTAAGACACAGAAAGAACCTAAACATTCAGTGATGATGAATGGACAAAGGAAAGCTGATATACAGACGTATACATATACACACACACAGACTATACACACACACACACACACACAGACATAGACACACACACAGACTATACACACACACACAGACATAGACACACACAGACATAAATACACACAGACACAATAGCTAAGACACAGAAAGAACCTAAACGTTCAGTGATGATGAATGGACAGAGGACAGCTGATATACAGACGTATACATATACATACAAACACAGACATAAATACACACAGACACACATACAGACATAGATACACACACAGACATAAACACACACAGACATAGATACACACACACAGATACATCACTCAGCCTTAGAAAAAGAAGGAAATTGTGCCATATATGACAACCTGGATGAACCCAGAGGACGTTATGCAAAGTGAGGTTGGCTGGACACAGAGGGACAAATATTGTAAGATTCTGCTCATATGAAATCTCAAAATAGCCGACCTGATAGAAACAGAGAGTGGAATGGTGGCTCCCAGGACTTAGGGGATGGGAAGTAAAGGAGCTGCTTCCCGAAGGGCGTCAGCCTGCAGTTAGAGGAGTTAGAGGCGCGCCGTGCAGCGCTGTGTCTACAGCAGACAGCACTGTGCTGGGCGCTTGAGGATGCGCTCAGAGGGCTAGCTCAAGTGAAGTGCTCTCACCACAATAAAACATGAAAGTAATCTATAAATCACACCTACCATTTGTTAAAAATCTCTCATTTCAAACATTCTATCAGACCCGGTACATCCATCAAAAATGCCTCACAATGATGCTGTATGAAATAAATTATTGTTTCTATTTTAAAACAAGAATGTGAATTCCGAGAGAGCATGATAAATGCTGCTCTGTCTGACTGATACGGTTTTGCCCATCCTGCCCTGTCTCATGCCCTCTGCCCCAAAGATGGAGATGCTCCTCCCTGAGTTGGAATCATTAAAGCATCTAGAGGGAGGGATTTTGTAGTAAACACATGCTCAAACTTGGGCCAATTCAATAAATTCTTGTGTATTTTTCTGATTGAAACTAGTGAAGAAGACTTCCGTTATAGAACTAAATATAAATGAACCTCATATGGACAGCAGTTATATTTGCATTTCAGACAAAGATAAACTCAATATTTCTTCCTGGTGATGGTAAGGGATGCTGTCCTGTGCTGACCTCTATCTGGCCCTGGATGCCAGTAGCACCGACTTTCTTGCAGCTGTGACAACAAAAATATCTTCAGACATTGTCAAATATCTCCTGGGGGTGGTAATTAAGAGGGACAAATTCACCATCTATTGAGAATCACTAAATTCTAATCAAGACGGTCATTTGCTGTTGTATTTGCCAATTATTCAAGCTATGAAAACTAATCTGAGTTTGGTTTTTATAAATTATATCCAAAGGAAATCTTGAGATAGGTAACTGTCAGAGCACTGTGCTAAGGGTGGCGGATGTATGCCACAAGGAAAACAAGATTTTACATCGATGTATGTAGAGTCAGTTAGTTAGTGTTAGTTACTCAGCAACGTCTGACTCTTTGTAACTCCATGGACTGTACCCAGCAGGCTCCTCTGTCCGTGGAATTTTCCAGGCAAGAATATTGGAGTGGGCGGCTAATTCCATTCTCCAGAGGATCTTCTCAACTCAGGAATTGAATCCTGGTCTCCTGCACTGCAGGCAGATTCTTTACCATCTGAGCCACAGGGAAGACCCAGTGTATGTATGGGAGAGGGCAAAAGAGAGACCAGAACGCAACGGGTCTTAAGAGTGACTTTTTTTCCAGACTGTTGACCTACGAAACAGATTCACCCAGGTGTGTATCCAAAATATATATTCTGAGTTCAGCTGTGATTTGGAAATGTTTGGTCAAACAAGTAAAGCTGTTTGATTATTTATTTTTTAGAATAGGATGTTTAGAGAATTTAGGAAGATAGTGTGATTTAATAATCACAAATTTCTCAAAATTTTGGACCAAATATTTTAGCAGCTTCAGTCAACGTCTTTCATGACGTAACATTCTACAGATTTCAAAGTGATGAATGCAATGGTCTGGCAGTACAGAAGGCAGGCCAGGCAGGGTGGAGAGAACAAGGCGAAGGATAAAGAGCAGAGAGTCCTCTGAGTGCGGAGATGCAGACGCAAGCCTGACCACGCGGACGCTGAGAGACCCCTCTGTTTACCTGCATTTAGAGAGAACTGGAGAGATATGATGTACCCTCTGTAACGGAGATTGTCAGCATTTTCCCCCAAAGGCAACCAAAGCGTTGATAAAAAGAATAACCTGATCCTGGATGTCTTTGGGAAATCTTTCTGCCCCATGGAAAGTGAAGTAGAGCAGGGTGAGACCGTAGGCAAGGTAACCCCCTAGGTTTTGAATAATGAGTAGCATTAACAACAGATGAGATAGAGTGATTTGAGAAATGTTAATACAGAAGATTGTGCATTGTTAATCTGCCATTTTTTGTTGCCATTTTTAGCCATTTGGAAGGTTATTTTAATTTCAAAGACTATATAGATTTTTTTCATACCAGTGAGCCAAATTCTATGGGAAGGTAACAATGTTCATTCAAAAAAATAAGATCAGGGCATCCGGTCCCATCCTTTCATGGCAATAGATGTGGAAACAATGGAAACTGTGACAGACTTTATTTGCTTGGGCTCCAAAATCACCACAGAAGGTGACTGCAGCCATGAAATGAAAAGACGTTTGCTCCGTGGACCAAAAGTTATGACCAACCTAGACAGCATATTAAAAACTTTGCTGATAAAGGTCTGTCTAGTCAAGGCTGAGGCTTTTCCAGTAGTCATATAGGGATGTGAGAGTTGGACTATAAAGAAAGCTGAGTGCCAAAGAATTGATGCTTTTAAACTGTGGTGTTTTAGAAGACTCTTGAGAGTCCCTCTGACAGCAAGGAGATCCAACCAGTCCCTCCTAAAGGAAATCAGTCCTGATTATTCATTGGAAGGACTGATGCTGAAGTTGAAACTCCAAATACTTTGGCCACCTGATGCGAAGAACTCACTCACGGGAAAAGACCCTGATGCTGGGAAAGACTGGAGGCAGGAGGAGAAGGGGACGACAGAGGGTGAGATTGTTGGATGGTATCACTGACTCAATGGCCATGAATTTGAGCAAGGTTCAGGAGCTGGTAATGGACAGGGAAGCCTGGAGTGCTGCAGTCCATGGGGTGGCAAAGAGTTGGACACGACTGAGCAACTGAACTGAACTGAGCAATGTGGGTGGCTTAGACTCTGGGATCATGAGAAGTATCTTTAAGAAATGTTTCTATGTTGTTACAGAGCAGAAGCTTTGTGTTCCCTGCATCACACAGCTAATTCCCTTGGGCTATCTATTTTATGTATGGCAATGTATATGCTTTTTACATATGGTAAAAATCAACAGAAAATTGGATTTAAGATCTACTGAGCATGGCCCCTCCCATCAGAACAAGAAGCAGTTTCCCCCACAGCCAGCCACTCCCATCAGGAAGCTTCCATAAGCCTCTTAACCTTCTCCATCAGAGGGCAGAGGGACTGAAAACCACAATCACAGAAAACTAACCAGTCTAGTCACATGGACCACAGCCTTGTCTAACTCAATGAGCCATGCCGTGTAGGGCTATCCAACACGGACAGATCATGGTGGAGAGTTCTGACAGAATGTGGCCCACTGGAGAAGGGAATGGCAGACCACCTCAGTATTCTTGCCTTGAGAACCCCATGAACAGAATGAAAAGGCAAGAAAATATGACACTGAAAGATGAACTCCCCAGGTCTGTAGGTGCCCAGGATGCTACTGGAGATCAGTGGAGAAATAGCCCCAGAAAGAATGAAGGGATGGAGCCAAAGCAAAAACAACACCCAGCTGTGGATGGGACTGGTGATGGAAGTAAAGTCTGATGCTGTAAACAGCAATACTGCATAGGAACCTGGAATGTTAAGCCAAATGGATCAAGGTAAATTGGAAGTGGTCAAACAGGAGACGGCAAAAGTGAACATTGACATTTTAGGAATCAGTGAACTAAAATGGACTGGAATGGGCGTTTAACTCAGATGACCATTATATCTACTACTGTGGGCAAGAATCCCTTTGAAGAAATGGAGTAGCCATCATAGTCAACAAAAGGGTCCGAAATGCAGTACCTGGATGCAATCTCAAGAACAACAGAATGATCTCTGTTCGTTTCCAAAGCAAACCATTCAATATCATGGTAATCCAAGTCTATGTCCCATTGAAGAAGCTGAAGTGGAGTGCCTTTATGAAGATCTATGAGGTCTTCTAGAACTAAAACCAAAAAAGATGTCCTTTCCATTATGGCGACTGGAATGCAAAAGTAGGAAGTCAAGAAACACCTGGAGTAACAGGCAACTTGGGCCTTGGAATGCGGAATGAAGCAGGGCAAAGGCTAATAGAGTTTTGCCAAGAGAATGCACTGGTCATAGCAAAACACCCTCTTCCAGCAACACAAGAGATGACCCTATGTGTGGACATCACCAGATGGTCAACACCAAAATCAGACTGATTGTATCATTTGAAGCCAAAAATGGAGAATCTCTATACAGTCAGCAAAAACAAGACTGGGAGCTGACTGCGGGCTCAGATCATGAAATCATTATTGTAAAATTCAGACTTAAATTGAAGAAAGTAGGGAAAATCACTAGACCATTGAACTCTGACTTAAATCAAATCCCTTACGATTATACAGTGGAAGTGACAAATAGATTCAAGGGACTAGATCTGATAGACAGAGTGCCTGAAGCACTGTGGACAGAGTTCGTGACATTGTACAGGAGGCAGGGATCAAGACCATCACCAAGAAAAATAAGTGCAAAAAGGCAAACTGGTTTTCTGAGGAGGCCTTACAAATAGCTGTGGAAAGAAGAGAAGTGAAGGGCAAAGGAGAAAAGGAAAGATATGTACATCTAAATGCAGAGTTCCAAAGAATAGCAAGGAGAGATAAGAAAGCCTTCCTCAGCGATCAATGCAAAGAAATAGAGGAAAACAATAGAATGGCAAAGACTAGAGATCTCTTCAAGGAAATTAGAGATACCAAGGGAACATTTCATGCAAAGATGGGCTCAATAAAGGACAGAAATGGCATGGTTCTAACAGAAGAAGAAGATATTAAGAAGAGGTGCCAATAATACACAGAAGAAGAATCCAAAAGAGATTTTAATGACCCAGATAAACATGACTGTGTGATCACTCCCCTAGAGCCAGACATCCTGGAATACTAAGTCAAGGGGACCTTAGGAAGCATCATTATGAACAAAGCTAGTGGAGGTGATGGAATTCCAGCTGAGCTGTTTCAAATCCTAAAATATGATGCTGTGAAAGTGCTGCAAACAAAATGCCAGTGAATTTGGAAAACTCAGCAGTGGCCACAAGACTGGAAAAGGTCAGCTTTCATTCCAATCCCTAAGAAAGGCAATGCCAAGAAAGGAATGTTCAAACTTTCACACAATTGCACTCATCTCACACGCCAGCAAAGTAATGCTCAATCTCCAAGCTAGGCTTCAACAGTACGTGAACAGAGAACTTCCAGATGCTCAAGCTGGATTTAGAAAAGGCAGAGGAACCAGAGATCAAATTGTCAACATCCACTGGATATTATAAAAAGCAAGAGAATTTCAGAAAAACATCTACTTCTGCTTTATTGACTATGCCAAAGCCTTTGACTGTGTGGATCACAACAAACTTGTGGAAAATTCTTAAAGAGATGGAAATAAAAGACCACCTTATCAGCCTCCTGAGAAATCTGTATGCAGGTCAAGAAGCAACAGTGAAAAACCGGACATGGAACAACAGACTGGTTCCAAATTGGGGAAGGAGTATATCAAGGTTGTATATTGTCACTGTGCTTACTTTTATATGCAGAGTTCATCATGTGAAACGCTGGGCTGGGTGAAGCGCAAGCTGGAATCAAGATTGCAGGGAGAAACATCAATAACCTCAGATATGCAGATGACACCACCCTTATGGCAGAAAGCGAAGAGGAACTAAAGAGTGTCTTGACGAAATTGGAAGAGGAGAGTGAAAACGCTGGCTTAAAATCCAACATTTAAGAAATGAAGACCATGGCATCCAGTGCCATCACTTCATGGCAAATAGACTGGGAAACAATGGAAACAGTGACAGACTTGATTTCCTTGGGCTAAAACTCACTGCAGATGGTTGACAGTGCAGCCATGAAATTAAAAGAAACTTGCTCTTTGGAAGAAAAACTATGACCAATCTAGACAGCATATTCAAAAGCAGAGACATCACTTTGTCAACAAAAGTCCATCTAGTCAAAGCTATGGTTTTTCCAGTGGTCATGTATGGATGTGAGAGTTGGACTATAAAGAAAGCTGAGCACCAAAGAATTGATGCTTTTGAACTGTGGTGCTGGAGAAGACTCTTGAGAGTCCCTTGGACTGCAAGGAGATCCAACCAGTCCATCCTAAAGGAAATCAGTCCTGAAGATTCACTGGAAGGACTGATGCTGAAGCTGAAGCTACAGTTCTTGGCCACCTGATGTGAAGAACTGACTCATTTGAAAAGACCCCGATGGTGGGAAAGACTGAAGGCAGGAGGAGAAGGGGATGGCAGAGGATGACATGGTTGGATGGCTCACCGACTCAATGGACATGAGTTTGGGTGGACTCCAGGAGTTGGTGATGGGCAGGGAGGCCTGGTGTGCTACAGAGTCACAGAGTCGACCACGCCTGAGCGGCTGAACTGAGCTGACCTGAATGTGTGTTTCAGCGCTACTCTCTCAAGCCATCCCACTCCCCTCTTCCCTCACTGTGGCTGAAAGTTTGTTTTCTATGTCTGCATCATCTTGTTTGCTCCCCTGCAAATACGATTATCAATGCCATCTTTCTAGACTCCATGTATATGGGTTAATACAACTTAGAGGGTTGGGAATGGGAGGGAGTTAAGAGGGATGGGACATGGGTATGATTGTGGCTGATTCATATTGATGTAAAGTAATTATCCTCCAATTAAAAATAACATAATTAGAAAATATGTAGCAAAAAAAAAAAAAACAGAAACAGTTTGAACAGAAAGTGGAGTCTGGTTGCTCACTTCTCAAAAGCCATTAAAGAGGCAAGATTGATGGGGAGAAAAAAGAAATGTTTCTAGAAGCCAGTTCCACTAGCCCCATGATATAGTCCATTTCATTAACAAGACAGACAGATACTAACATAGCCCACCCTGGGGCTCTGAGACAGAGGCTCTGTGCCTCGCTGAGCGCTGTGCGCAGGTTTTAGCGGACTTGTAAGCGGAGAGCCTCCCGCTCTCTCACCCACTCTGGGTGTGAGCCGTCAGGGGTGTGGCGGGCACCCCTGGACCTGGACCGTCTGGCTCTTGCCGGGCTTGCTGCCTGCAGGCTGAGAGATAAGCACTTGGCCAAGCAGACAGGGCCTCCCTCACTCCTGGCAGCATCTGAACCCTCGATGTCGTTATCATCAATCAGCAGGCAGCTGTTCTGGGGACTCCCAGTCGGCAAGGCAAACATTTGAGCTGTGACTGCCCTCCCAAGTGTGCTGGACCCAGGGCCCATCGGACAAGAGAACTGCACACGCAGTCTCTGCCCGCTGCTCCGGACCACTCAGACAGCTGCCCCAAGCCTGGCGCTGGGCTGGTCACTTGGCAGCCCTGGCAGAGTGCAGAGGGAGATATGCAGATTAGAGTCTGTCTGTTCAACACCAAGGGCTTTCTGTGAGAGAACCACCGGGAGGCCGGGGAGGGAGAAGCGAAGCGGGGGGTGAGTCTGACAAAACATCTCTTCGTGAAACAGGCCAGAGGATGTAGACACAGCAGTGTACAAGATGAGCCTAAAGCAAAATGCAAAGGAAAAAAGAAAGAAAGAAGGGAAAAACAGACAGACAGAAAACGTTTGGACCCTGATGGGATGACAGTGAGGCTGACCAGCTGTGCTCACGGAATGAGAGAAAAGAGCACCGATTCTATAAGCAATGAATAAATACTTATTAAGGACAGGCCATGTGCCCAGGCATATTGAAGATGAAAAGCAAGGACTCAAGAGTTCGGGGAATTTGCAATCTTCTTAGGCAGACGAGACAAATCCACGGGAGCAAGGTAGGCATGAACAGTGCTTTCCGTCAAAAACTGCAATTCACTGCATGGAACTCACAGGAAGGGTGGGAATCAGATTATCCTAAGTAGGTGACTTTCCTCTAAGCCTCTCTGCAGATGCAGATGGTACGACACCCCTCGTTCAAAAGAGAGGAGTGACAGTGCCCCCAATGCACCGGAATGCTCCAGGATTTAGTGTCTGCACCAGAAACTTCCAGGAGCTTTTAAAGTTTTCACTGGGCAGATTCAGACAACTGTGGTGGTTAAAATGCAGAGTCCTGAACACCACACTAGAGACTTTTTTTAAATAGATCTGGGATGGGGCTTAGGGAATCTGCATTTTAAGCCAACATTCCAGGTGTTTCTAAGGCAGCTGTCCCAAGCCTTTACTTGAGAAACACTGCTTTAAAGGTGAAAGTGAACTGAGGGAATTTAGAGTAACATTTTCTGATATTATTAACCTGTACCTGTTATGGGACCTTCTGTGATCTCCCTGGAATTACAGTTTTTAAAAGCTATATGTTTACGGGCATTATTTTTTGAGTGAGAAAGGTAACATTTCATCATATTCTTCAAAGGTACTGTCCACAACTTTACCCCCAGAACCAATAATCTCTAAAGATGTTTGCCTTCGGGTGTTTATTTATTTAGAAAATCACTTATTCAATCCCTCCATCCCCAGTTTAGATCTCGAGGTCTCGTCCTGCTTAACTTCTGTAATTTGGTCAAGTCCTCCCCAAGAGTGAGCGCAACAAATCACGCCAACATCTGAGCTCTCCAGAGCCTGGCGTTTCCCTGCACTACGGGGCTCATCACATCCCACCAGGAGTGTCTGTCTAAGCATCTGCTCTGTTTCCCCAGGGGGAATGCAAGGCGGCTGACATCAGGGACCATGTTACTGAACCGCTCCAGATACTTCGCATAACCACCACCTAACACGTGTCAGAAAGAGCTCAGTCCATAATCTCTAATAACTGGCTGAATGGACGCGTGTGTGTCTGCTGAATGTTGAGGAACAGGGAATGTGCTCCTGTTTCTTCTTCCTGTGTGAAGCTGTAATTGAAGAACCATTTGGTGTTGAACACAATTCAAGATAAAGAGATTTCAGTAACCCAGCTAAGGTCCTTACCTTTTGGAATTTTCCACCAGAATCCTGGCACCTCCAGATCCAGTGAAGTGTGGTCCAGGCTTTCAAAGTGTCAGGAGAGACAGTGCCCTCCCATCAGATGTGATACGGCCGAAGTTACAGCTGTGACCAACCTAGAGAGGCGTTTTCTGCAAGGGCAAACTGACCCCAGCCCACGCTGGGAGAAGCAGTTAAGTCAGCGCTCCCAGCCTCAGTTGCTGTCAGACCGAGAGCTCTCTGGTTTAAGAAATGCCTCCTCGTCGTCACTCCTCCCGCCTTCCTCGGGCCCTGAAGCCATGTTCCCTGCCACACATCCTGTTTAGATTCCCCTCAAAACGTGTTAATTTTCAGCTCTGGAAGAAATTTACTTTCCTTCACACAGAGAGCTGTTTGTGGCCAGAGGCTTTTAGCCGATGAGCAAGAACTCAGAACAACTCGTCATCCTCCTCTGCCTGTAATCCGGAATTTACAATCACTCGACCCCGACACCTGAAGACTTCAGCTTGGCAGGAGCAGCAGCTTCAAACCATGTTTGCAGCCAGCTACTAATGAGGCTGTTGGCGAGGCTGACGAGAACAGACTTCGTTGGCACCGCTTCTACTGTGTGCCTCAGATTGGATTCACATTGCTGGAAAGGAAAAAAAAAGATGGGGCCCCTTGTGAGAAGGCAGCTGTTCTTCTCCCTGTTGGGAGGAAAATGGCTGTAATATCTACAGAAGGTCTGTGGGGGTGGAACTGTGGAGAAAGCATTACTCTGGGTGGAACAAACTGGGCTTCTCAGGTGCTAGTTGTAAAGAGCCCACCTGCCAATGCAGGAGGCGCAAGAGATGAGCGTTCCATCCCTGGGTCTGGAAAATCCCTGCAGGAGGGCATGGCAATTCACTGCAGTGTTCTTGCAGTGAGCTGGACACAGGAGCCGGGCGGGCTGTGGTCCATAGGGTTGCACAGAGGTAGACAGGCCTGAAGCGACTTAGCACGTGCAGAAGAAACCCGGGAGAAGCCAGTGGCGGCTGAGAGAGCTGGAGATGGCCCTCAGTCCAGGCAAGGCTTGAGTCTTCAACAGGAAGAGTGAACAGCAATACATTGCTGCTAAGTCGCTTCAGTCGTGTCCGACTCTGTGCGACCCCATAGACGGCAGCCCACCAGGCTCCCCCGTCCCTGGGATTCTCCAGGCAAGAACACTGGAGTGGGTTGCCATTTCCTTCTCCAATGCATCAAAGTGAAAAGTGAAAGTGAAGTCGCTCAGTCGCGTCCGACTCTTTGTGACCCCATGGACTGTGGCCCACCAGGCTCCTCCGTCCATGGGACTTCCCAAGCAAGAGTGCTGGAGTGGGCGCCGTTGCCTTCTCCAAGCGATGCACTAAATAAATGTGGATGCGCTCCTGGGGCAGGAGCCGCTGACCTCCTGCGTGGGTTAAACTGTTTGGGTGGTCGGCCGACAGGCTTTCAATTGCTACTGTGTCTGGTTTCACTGCTTGTTCTTGTTTCTTTAGCCAACAACTGGCGGGGGGAGAAACTTCCTCAGGGTTAGGGCTCTGGGCATGCCCATCTATCCCAAGTTATTGTTCTTCAATTAATTACTTACTTCTTTTACAAAGCCCTCCACAAGTTTATTGAGCACCTACTCTGTTGCGGGCCTTCTAGACCCTGAGGACTATAGATAGGAATGAGGTGAGCAGGACCTCACCTCCAAGGAGAGCTGCAGCCAGCAAGGGCAGATGAGAAGCGTGTGAATGACCCCTGTGCTTCCCAGGGAGAAGGCCAGTCAGGGTGGGCGGCAGTGACCAGCGCAGAGAGGGGATCTCAGGCGGCACAGTCAGTGAAGGTTTCTCTCGGCAAAGCTGAGCTCAATGGTAAAAAGGCAGCCATGTAGTGGCCTACGGGATAATATTTACAACCCAAGAAAATCACAGCAAATTCAAAGTTTATAGGATTGTCACGAGCTTGAAAACTCTAAGAGCAAGGTTCCCAGTATGGTCAGAGCAGAACAACCTGGAGAGGAAGTGATCTGGGCAAGGCTGAGTGTGAGGAGGGAGCTGGGTTGCACGGGCATTACAGGTCATGACGAGGGGCCTGGGGTGTGCAGTGTGTGTAACGAGAAACCACGCCAGGGTTTCAGGAGGGAAAGCTGCATGATCAAATCTGGACCCTTCCTCGTGCTCAGGGGTGACTTCTTTCTGTGCGGTCGGTAAGCCTCTCGCTGCCCCTCTCCCCCTGGAAGCACATACACTTATGTGATTGCTGCAGTGTCTCTTCTCTGGGAGCCACGAGACTTTTGCAGAGGGTCCCCAAAGCACTGATCACTCACAGTGTCATCTCAGGTGAGTGGACACCAGGACCTGATCATAGACCTACGTGCAAACCTCTACGCCCTCTTGCCGTTCTTTCCTTAAATATTTGCTTTATATTCTCCATGTTGGACACTATGTGGGAAATCATAAACCCTGAGATGAATATACCCTCTGCTTTCAATGAGGTCACAGGCTAATGAGCAGAAAGAAACACAGAAATAGGCATCTATAGTGGCTGATCAAGTAGTTATTGGAAGGAAATCAGACTTTCATCAGACCTGGTGATGTCATTTTTCAGGGTCTGGGTCTGAGCTCTGTCTCACTAACCACACAAACAGAACTGAGGAGCCAGGCATCTTTGCGCCATTTTCCACTTTATTAAGAAAACAAAACTGTGTTCAGAAAAGCCTCTTAGTTCCTCTTGTTTTTCCACCCCTGGCAGGAAGCAAGTCTCACCGCAGAATTCTTCAAACCCGTGAATTCGCCGGCTACCTTCGTTTTCAGCAGCCCCTCCCTCTGCTGGCTCTGAGCCGCCGGTGGTCTCCAGGAGTGCTCGCGGCTCCCTGCCTGGTCACTTGCTGCTGGAGCAATTGCCCTACAGCGCACACTGACTCCTCCCTGGAACGGCGCACTGCCCCTTCTCTGACCAGGCAGGAAACCTGCCGCTGTCTTGCTTCTGTCCTGCCAGCTGCCCACAGGCGGGTGGCGCAGGTGCTTCCCCAGTGCGGCCCAGTGTCAGGGCAGCAGGGTCCAGTCCTGACGGCTGTGCCTGCACGGCGCTGAGACTCTGACATGTATGGGGCATCTGGGCGCCTCCTCCGATTCTGTAGCTGTTACCTGATGACTCTCTGTGTCTAAAGATGCAAGAGGTGAGTTTCAGCCGCTGGGAAAAACTGTCCCCTCGCGGCCTGTGCCCCCATCCCCCGCCGGGCCACAGGCAGGCTCTTTCTTTCCTCCTCCTCCTCAAAGAAGAGGTGCAGACTTCCAACCATGCAGCTCTTTGTCATTAGCATTGCAACCTTTAGTCATGAGAGGCTGGCATTGCAGAGTGCCCTTCTTAACAGCCTGCATGCATCATTTCCCTTTGATAGTAACTCAGTTACTCTCCCAAGTTATCTTTTTATTGAAAAAGAAAAAAAAAAATCCCAAGCAGTGGGGTAGGTAGTGGGGTGATGGAAGATGCATAAATAGGTTCCTTAAAGTTTTGAAATTACATTAGTTACAATGAAATCCATTCTTCCTTCTGCGTTGCCACCCCAAGTCGATTTTATATTTTAATCAGATTCTATTCATCTCTTTATGAATCACATTTCAAGAACTGTTAATGTGAAATATAAGTATAGAAATAAATATCCCTAACTCGGGCCAGCTGTACCTATTTTCTTACCACTTCCATATAAGTGGGGATTATCTCCTTTTTACTTAATAGTCTCAATTTCAGAAATGATCTTTTGTGATAATGCTAATGACTCTTTTCACTTATCCTTTCAGCCTTCGGGGATCCAGCAGAGATTTCATTGGGAACATTTTAACCTTCATTCTGATCTTCACTATTAATGTTTTCCATTGTTTTCTCAAGATTCATAGTCAAAATGACCCTGTCCTTCTATAAGTTGACCTTTTTCTATCTTGATCTTCTTACTTTTTTCATCTCTTCAACATTCTTTTCTAGTCAAATGGGACTACATACCTATTCCCAGTATGCCTCTGCCCTCTGGTTTCTGTACAATTTATTATCATTTCCCCTCAGTAAAATATTCTCTGTTCCCCCCATACCTAATCTGGGTATTCACAGAGTATACCCTTTTGCTTAAGTCATAGAGTATACCCTTTCGCTTATATCCACAATCATGGGAACACCATCCGTCCGTGAACTCCCGCATACCTTTGCTTGTCGCGCTCACATGTTTCACTCAGTATGGCATTCACTTAGATTTTTCATTTGAACATAATGATATTAGACTAAATGCACCTCAAGGGGAGGAAGATAGTATTGGTCACTGTTGCATCTGAAACACAAGGATGATTGATGATACTAGCCTAATGTATTAGTGCCTAGCGCATCAGACTTACTCAACACGTGTTTGCTGAATATGACATGGGTTGAATGGATGGTTTAATAAAGAAAGGTTTCAAAATTAAATGTCGCTCAGAAGTGTGTTAGTCAACAAGAAAAAGAGTGTGGCATTGTGGGGGGCGCAGCTGAGCCTCGTTGCCCTCAACCCTGTGTCTGAAGTTCCACCATCTGCTCGTGGACATAGCGCCCCACGAGGGTTTTGATGAAACTATTCTAGCCCAGGTTGAACATCATAAATAACCCCTTAGCTTCAAGACCAGGCTAAGTCATATTATCAAATCTTTATAAGGGTTTCCATTAGGACGAAAAAATAGACAGATTTTTTTGTGTTTTTTTGTATTCTAAGGCTATGTTTGTGGAGAAGTTGTAAACTCACAGGACAACGCAGAGGCAGGTGCAGAGTCTCCAAACGCTATCGGTGTCACCAGGCGGAGCAGCTGAGACCTGCCCGTAAGGATGGAAGTGCAGAGACCCAAGGACTAGGGGCAGAACTGGAACACGTGAGTGGGAAGCCGAAAGCGCCCAGAAGCAATGGCGGTGTCTGGGCGCGGGCGTGGCGAGTCCCCCCGCCGCTGACAGGCAGCAGAGGCCCACAGCGGCGTCTGAGCGCCTAGGTCTTCTGGAAAAAGGGTTTTGGGGTCATCAGGATGAAGGTGGTGTCTTCATCCCACTTTCGTTTCCAGAGCCATTGTTTTGCTCCTATTTCTAGAAAACGGTTGCTCCTGAAATTGCTCCTTCAATGCAAAGGCTATTCCGGTTGTTGAAAGGTTCACTTCTGAATAAATAAACAATTCTCCCTTCCACACGTGTTTGTATCTCTAGGTAAACAGATATCTCCTGTGGAAAATGCATCCAAAAGGTTATTTGGCTTTTAAGATTTCCAAATTTTATTTATTGGAAACAAACCCCAAAGCTTCCTAAATTAACATATTCTCTTCATTTTAAAGGGAAGGTCCTAGTATTCTCTCATCAGTCTTGAGGGTATTCAAAAGTGAGAGTAGATATTTATGTAGAAACTCCAAAACTAATAAAAGGAAGTTAAATTATTTACTTTATGAAATGAATAAACATTGTCAAGCTGGTCCTAAATCTATCCACAGGAAATAAGATGAGTCTCTGTATTTGCATTTTTAAACCATAAAAATTGTTACATCCGACATATTTTTTAAAGCAAAAGGAGACATCGCCTCTAGTTCTCTCTCCCTGCTCGCTAGGACACGCCAAGAGAAACACACACTGAACGGCTGCCGCCCTCTGTGGCGCTTGCTCACACGAGCCCACTTCTGCACACACCACACTCCTGTCCCGTCGACTCTCCACCCCCAACCAACAGTTCAGCCAGCTCGCAATGATATTTCAATGCATGTGACTTCAGAAATGTTTTAAGGGATATGTGAATCACAGCCCTCATCTTAAGATTCGAAAGAAGGATTCTAGTGCGAATTACACGTACATCAAGGAGGGAAATAAGGAGAATCCCTGCAACTGCCAATTTGCGAACGCTTGTCTCAGGGGCAAGCACGAGGAGGCAGGGTGACAGCGGCAGGCTCCAAACGCAGCTCCGCGTTCGTGTCGGCGAGCTCACGGCGAAGCTTGTCTTTCTCAGTTTCTAGAGAAGTAAGGGTGGGAGGAATAAGGCTTCATTTTCAACTTTCGAATAGGAAACACCAGTGTCTCCCGGCACTGGCTGAAGTCTAAGATACAGAGCACCCTAATGCTACTTGGCAAAGATTAACTGGAAAATCCTTTCGGGAGAGCCATATTGCATACGCATCATTTATCTTAAAATATGTGTGCCTATTAAGTCAATAAATATTCTCCCACCAAGGTATACCGAGGAAGTAAACAGCATGAATATATACATATCTTATGTACATAACGATAATAACAAGTGTGAAAAATCAGAGGGTAGCGTACGCATTGTTGTTGTTTAGTTGCTAAGATGAGTCTGACTGTTTTGCAAGGCCGTGGGCTGTAAGCTGCCAGGCTCTTCTGCTCATGGGATGTCCCAGGCAAGGGTACTGGAGTGAGTTGCTGTTTCCTTCTCTAGGGGATCTTTCTGACCCAGGGGTGGAAACTGCGTCTCCTGCATTGGCAGGCAGAGTCTTTACCTCTGAGCCACCAGGGATGTTGTTATTTTAAATGGTAGACTCTTCATAGCATAATATGTTACAGAGATATTAATGGATATAGCCTACCCATTAACATCATATATAACAGAAAGAATTTTTAATGACTTAGGAGATGCTTATATATACTCTTCAGTTTAATTTAAAAAAATAATATATTATGATCCAAACTTGAAAATTAAAACCATATCTCTGGGTGCAGAGAATTCTATGATATAAACCATGTTGAACAGTTAGAGGTCATATATTTTTTATTATCTTAATTATTCCTTCCCTCAGTCATACATTTAATTATTCAACAAATGTCCATCGAGCTGCAGCTTTGTCCCACAGAGTGCACTAAACACGGGCAACCATCACTAATGAACAAGGAACTCACACTTAAGACTCGCACAGAGCTTAAAATTGTAGAGCAACCGCAGCCCATGTTTATTGTCTCAGATGTTCCGCTAAGATTTCCTTGGGGCACATCCGGGCTGTAGAGAACTTTTGAGAAGTTACATGGCCGGGAATTCGTGCATCTTTTTGTGTCGGTGATTTACCGTCACATTCACACCAATTGAAAACTAACTCAAGCATCTGAAAAGGTTTTAAATTCATCTATTCATTCCTTCAGCACATTTATAGTGCCTGGTACACACTAGACTCTATTCTGGGTCAGTGAAAGATACACAATCCTACATATTTTGTGGGCTTTGCATTTAGAACAGTGGATTCTGAACACTTGTCCTTACATATTTTCTCTGCAAAATGGGAAATGTAAGAACCAAGTCCTATGTTTTCAAAGGGCCACACAGATGTCTGATACTTGCTGCTGAAATACCTTTGCTACCATTTGCAATCACCCTCCAAAGCATAAAAGATGTTAGACAGGAACCTAACATGCGCAGGGTCTGTAAGCTGGACACTACAAAATGCTAATGAAAGAGATCAGTGAAGCCTGAAATAGATGGAGACCTTCTGTGTCCACAGAATGGAAGAGTCAACATAGTAATGATGTCAGCTCTCCACAAACTGACCCACAGCTTTAACACAATTATGGTCAAAAATCCCAGGAGGATTCCTTGCAGATATGGTAATAGATAAATTGATTCTAAAATTTATATAGAAAGGCAAAGGAATTAGAATATCAAGATTAATACTGTAAAAGAACAAAGTTGGAGGGATCACACTAAGTTATTTTTAAGACTTGCTGTATATGGCCATGCAATCAAGACAACTTGGTGTTTGCGAGAGAACAGATCAGTGACACAGAATCAAGAATTTGGAAGTGACCCCACATAAAGTATGATTCTTGACCCAGGTGCAAAAGTGACTCAACACAGGAAGCATAGTCTCTTTCTACTATCCTAGTAGAGTTTTGGATAAAATATTTAAATGACATAAAGATAATTCTGACATTTTTAAAGAAAGCATCTTTCAGTTGACAGAATTTTTTTTCTCAATTTTTTTCTCACTTTCATTTTTGTTTCACTGTCTCCTTAATTGTCATTCTTCTTAAAAATGCTAGTTTTACAATTATCATTGCAAGGAGGACACATTTCTAAAATCTAATCAGAAATGCTCACATCTTCTCTTACCCCCATAGTGATTACAAAGCACTTGAACCTAGAACAGTCCTCGAATCATGCACAGGGTGTAATTAGCTAATCGAGAGCATTAAGAACACTTTAAAGTAATTGAAGCTGTAGACACACTGCTGTCACTGCACCACGTTTCTAATATATTTTCATGGGGAGTGATATCAATATAAAAAGAGCCAATTACCCACAGACAGAGCTGGAGGGGGAGTCGTGCTGCCTTTCTGATTAGGGCCAACGCATCTCAAAGAGACACAAGAAGCAGATGGATAAACTATCAGAAGGAGAGATGGGGCCCTTACGCTTCCAGGCTGGGCTTCTAAGAGTGCAGGACGGATGGGAAGGCTTTCTGATGTTGAGGATAGCCAGCCAGGAGATGGCCCTCATACTTCGGACTCTTTCCCACCAACCGGACATCACTGCACGTGTGTGTGCTAAGTCACTTCAGTCGTGTCTGACGCTGCGACCCTGTAGACCATAGCCCACCGGGCTCTTCTGTCCACAGGATTCTCCAGGCAACAATACTGGAGTGGGCTGCCGTTCCTCCTCCAGGGGATCTTCCCAATGCAGGGAAGGAACCCGCACCCCTTATGTCTCCTGCACTGGCAGGTGGGTTCTTCACACCAGCGCCACCTGGGAAGCTCCAACCACACATCACTCACCTGTTCCACTGTGGCGTCTCTGTTCAAGACAGATTCACAAATTCAGAAATACTGACATCATTTTTATACACACTTGTCATCCTGAGATTGTTTATATGATTCAGGCAGCTGTTATGGTAATGGTACAATTTCAGGAAATCAAATGCACCAAAGCTCTTAACATCCACAACATAAAAATTTGGTGTGAATACTACAAAAGAAAGTTTAACTAGAGAGATTCGTCAAAGAAGTGTCTCTAAAAATGTAGCCTGTGATTCCCTGAATTACAATTTCTTACTTTACTTTTCACAAAGTAAGAATTCTGGACCTTGCCTTAGAGCTATGGAAAGAGAATGTAAGAGATTGAGGGACAGCAATTTCATATTTAATTCCCCAGTACCCTAACAACAATAAGCATTACCAATATAAAGAGCTAAACTCTTGTGGTTTCAAAGGTATGATTCAATTTATCAAAATTTATTATGTTCTCATGTTCATACCTCTACTTTGTTCATAGTAATGCTTCCTAAGGCCCACTCGACTTCACATTTCAGGATGTCTGGCTCGAGGTAAGTGATTACACAATCATGGTTATCTGGGTCATTAAGATCTTTTCTGTATAGTTCTTCTGTGTATCCTTGGCACCTCTTCTTAATATCTTTTGCTTCTGTATTTAGAAAAGGCAGAGGAACCAGAGATCAAATTGCCAACATTCACTGGATCATTGAAAAAGCAAGAGAATTCCAGAAAAACATCTACTTCTGCTCTTTTGACTACGCCAAAGCCTTTGACTGTGTGGATCACAACAAACTGTGGAGTATTCTTAGAGATGGGAACACCAAACCACCTGACCTGCCTCCTGAGAAATCTGTATGCAGGTCAAGACACAACAGTTAGAAGTGGACATGGAACAACAGAATGGTTCCAAACTGGGGAAGGAGTACATCAAGGCTGTATCCTGTCACTCTCCTCATTTAACTTACATATAGAATACATCATGTGAAATGCCAGGCTGGACGAAGCACAAGCTGGAATCAAGATTTCAGGGAGAAATATCAATAACCTCAGATGTGTGGATGATACCACCCTTATGGCAGAAAGCAAAGGGGAACTAAAGAGCCTCTCTGTGAAAGTGAAAGAGGAGAGTAAAAAAGCTGGTTTAAAACTCAACATTTAAAATACTAAGATGATGGCATTCAGTCCCATCTCTTCACGGCAAACAGATGGGAAGACAAGGGAAACAGTGAGAGACTTCATTTTCTTGGGCTCCAAAATCACTGCAGGTGGTGACTGCAGCCATGAAATTAAAAGATGCTTGCTCCTTGGAAGAAAAGCTATGACCAACCTAGACAGCATATTAAAAAGCAGAGACATTACTTTGCCAACAAAGGTCCGTCTAGTTATAGCCATGTTTTTTCCGGTGGTCATGTGTGGATGTGAGAAGTAGACTATAAAGAAACCTGAGCGCTGAAGATTTGAACCGTGGTGCTGGAGAAGACTCTTGAGGGTCCCTTGGACTGCAAAGAGATCCAACCAGTCCATCCTGAAGGAAATCAGTCCTGAACATTCACTGGAAGGACTGATGCTAAAGCTGAAACTCCAATACTTTGGCTACCCGATGCAGAGAGCTGACATTAGAAGAGACCCTGATGCTGGGAAAGATTGAAGGCAGGAGAAGGGACGACAGAGGATGAGATGGTTGGATGGCATCACCGTTTGAGCAGCTCTGGGAATTGGTGATGGACAAGGAAGCCTGGCATGCTGCAGTCTACGGGGTCACAAAGAGTCGGACACAACTGAGTGACTGAACTGTACATGTTCAAACATCTCATCTTCAAACAACCAGCAAATATAAACACAGGCATCTACTACTGTTTGCAGATCTAATAATCATTAGGAGAATATGGAGGACTCATTACCTTCTCTGTATTCATCCTCTAGGTTTTAGATCTCATGCAGTCATGGTATTAAATATCATTATTAAATAACAACTCAATATATACATGTACACCAAACTTTTCCCTTTGAACATTAGACTCCTTCATCCAACTTGCCTACTCAAATTTCCACCTGTGTATCTAAGAGGTATTTAAAATTTTAACAGATCTCAAACTGAATTTATGATTTTCTCCTCCATACCCCTCTTTCTATGGTCTTCCTCATCTCATAAACAGTTGAGTCTATTCATCCCAGACTTTAGGTCACAATCTTAGAGTCATTGCTGACTCATGTTCAAGCACACACCCTAGATGCTGGCTGGTGTCCCTGTGTTTCTATTAGCAACACATTCTTCTACTGGAAAGTGTTCCCTATTTGGGCCCCCAGCCCAGCATCAAGTAGAGCCCGGCCGCCAGAGTCTGGCCGCATCTCGCATCTCCATCCCCACCGCTGTGGTTCAGGTCACCGTGGTCTTTCATAGCCCTCTTCTCCCACGTCCGTCCTCTACAATCTTCTGCAACACGGGCTGCTGCAACAATTGCCACAAACTAGGTGGCTTAAAGCAGAGGAGACGTGTTCCCTCACACTTACGGAGCCTGCAAGCCCAAATGCAGGTGCTGGCAGGGCTGCAGCCCCGCTACAGCTTCCAGGGAGGACCCTTCCTCGCTGCTTCAGCTTCTAGTGGCTGCCAGCAAGCGCTGGGGTCCCTAGGCTTGCAGCTGCATCATCTCACTGCCGCCTTATTCTTCACAGGGTCTTCATCTCTGCATTCAGATTCCCTTTTCTTACAGGGATACCAATTATATTAGATCAAGGCCTACTTTAATCTTGAATGACCTTATCTTGGTTATATCTGCACAGACCTTATTTCCAGACACTCGGGATTTGGTCTTGAATATATCTTATTGGGTGACACAGTTCAACACACAGCTGTGACTCATTTAAAACAGGAAAAGAAACACATCACTTTTCTGCCTCAAATCCTACAGTGTCTTTCATCTCCGTAAGAATAAATCTCCAGCTCTGATGTTGACCTACACGATCTGGCCCCTGACCACCTGTTTGATCGCATCCTTCTCACTCTTGGCTCACTTTTTCTACCCCAGCCATACTGACTTCCTTATTCTTCCTCAAGGATGTCAAGAATATGGCCAGTCAGATCCTCTGATCCTTTTGTTTCTTCTGCCTGGAACTCTCTTCTCCGACATGCCTACCAGACACACAAATCCACTCTGCTGATGAATGTTTTCTTTCCATTTCAGCAAAAACTGAGTTTCCTCATGGCTAAATCCCCAGAATACAGAGCAGCCCTAGCAAATGCCGGTCATTTAAAAAACAAGAAACAAACAAACAACAACAGCAGCAAAACCTGAAGGGATCGAGGAAAGAGAATCCAGATTTATCAACCACTGACTGCACTGTAGATGACTATACAGCGCCTGAGAAAAATGCACTGTCTCATCTAATCCCAAAGCAACGTTGAAAGTTGAGTAACATTATCTCTTTTTATGGAGAGTAAGTTGAGATTCAGAAATTCTATAAAACTTTACGAAGAGTACATAGCCCACAAGGGACAGTCCAGTTCCGTCCTGGGTTTAATGGACCCTCCAAAGCTGTTCCAAATATTCAACAGAATGCACCGAAGCAGTGGAGCCCGTGACCAAGAGTTTGTACGAAAAGTAAGTGGGAGAAACGTCACACAGAGAAATGTAAAACCTGGGTTCTGATCCAATATCTAGTACTGCTGCTGCTAAGTCGCTTCAGTCGTGTCCGACTCTGTGCGACCCCATAGACGGCAGCCCACCAGGCTCCCCCCTCCCAGGGATTCTCCAGGCAAGAACACTGGAGTGGGCTGCCATGTCCTTCTCCAATGCATCAAAGTGAAAAGTGAAAGGGAAGTCGCTCAGTCGTGTCCGACCCTCAGCGACCCCATGCACTGCAGCCCACCAGGCTCCCCCGTCCCTGGGGTTCTCCAGGCAGGAGGATGGAGTGGGCGCCACTGCCTTCTCCGAATATCTAGTACAGGTGAAGGCAGTTCTTTTAACTCATTGGCTTCCATTCATTCACATGTCAGATGGACTAAGAATTTGTGTGCTTATTTGACGCAATTTATTAGGAGGAGTAAGGGCTTCCCAGATGGTAAAGAATCTGCCTGCCAATTTCAGGAGACCTAAGAGACATGGGTTCAATCCCTGAGTTGGGTAGATCCCCAGGAAGTAGGCATGGCAACCCACTCTAGTATTCTTGCCTGGAGAATCCCGTGGACAGAGGTGCCTGGTGGGCTGTAGCCCATGGGGTCACAAAAGAGTCAGACGCGACTGAAGTGACTTAGCAGGCACGCAAGCGCACCCAGGAGGAGTAAAAGAGGGTGCAGATATTAGAAACAGGGTACGCACATAACCTCCAAAAACCTCGCCCTAAATTATTCAGCTGCAAACAGAAGGAAAAACTAACTTTACAATGGAGAAATCTGATGGACACCATCTTAACACTGCCACTGTATAAGCCAATGTTAAAGCAGGGATAGATATCACATCGAAACTGGCACACTGCCATGGGCACCTGGACATGCTGCCGTAACAAAGACCAAGATGCACGGAAAGGATATAACTTGAGTCTGATCATGTACAAATTCAGAAAATCCCCCAGTTTAGGGACATTCTACAAAAGACTAGCTTCATGCCTTTCAAAACTGTCCGGGTCAGGGCTTTCCCGGAGACTCCGTGGTGAAGAATTCACTGTCAAGGCAGAAGACAGGGGCTCCATCCCTGGTCCAGGAAGAGCCCCGCGCCCTGGAGCAGCGACTCCCGCGTGCCACAGCTATTATGCCGGCGTTTGAGAGCCCGGGAGCCACAGCCACTGAGCCCGCGACTGCTGAAGCCCCCGCTCCGCAGAGCCCACGCTCCACAACCTGAGAAGCCGCCGCAAAGAGACGCCTGCACAGCCCCGGGGAGGCGCCCCGCCTCACCGCGGCCAGACGAAGCCCAGGCGCAGCCATCAGGCACAGCACCGCCAAGGGCAAACGCGTAAGCAAAAGTTCTTTAAAAATATCCGCATCGGAAGCAACAGAGGAAGGCAATGCAACTGTTCAGTGATAATGAACTCCAGAAGAAAGAGAAAACTCAAGCCAGTGCATGGTAAGAGTGGATGTAACCTGAACCAGCGAGAAAGCAATTTTTTAAAACTAACATCACTGGAGTAATTTCAAAAACATTAAGCAAGCTGTTGATTACATAATAGCATTGTTCCAATGCTAAATTTTCTAATTTGATTATCGTAATATAGCTATGTAAAAAAAAATCCTTGCTTTTAGGACATGCACTCCATAGAATCCAGGGAAAAGGACAGTAGGTTTTCAACTTGCCCCATAAAGAGAGATGGACAGAGCCAGTGGGGCAAGACATGGGCAGCTGGACTGATGTAGGAAAAAGACAGTGGGAAGCTGCTCGTCCTACTCTTGGGGTCTGATGCGAGTGTGAAATGATTTCAAAATAATGGCCATGTTTTACATGCTTAATTTGAACTTGTTTCAATATAAAAAGAAAATATTCTCCATTGACAAACTTCACCAATGTGGTTTGCACAATTCCAGGAAGATAGGCAAGACTCTGATAATCAAAAATCCAGGAAATATTTTCTCCTCACTATATTGATTTTAAAGAGCTTAACCCATTAAGATGCTTGGTAATTTCACAGAGAGTTCTCAGAAGAGACTATTTGAACACTTGTGATTGATACATAAGCTGAGATTTCTGACACTTTGCCTAATTAGATAAAGATACAGTAATTATTAATGGACTGTTAACTAATCGAGAAGCAAATGAAGACAATTCAGTTAAATAAGGTGTCAGCGAAAGGAAATGGTCCCGGGGAAAATACAGTGATAGGAGTTAAGCATCAGAAGGGCAAAAGTCACCCAGAACGTGCTGGGGGTGTGGAGAAGAGTGTGAAGATGGCCTGTCTGAACGAGTCTCCTAAGCAGGTATGTTATGCCTCCCAGATGCGTTTACTGACCAGTAACAGATATTTGTCACGGCATGTCCTGATGTAACGAATGCCCTGAGTCTGATTTCATGATCAGCTAATTCCCTACTGGCTTTAGTTTACTTTCTCATATGTATAAGGCGCTGTTCAGTGTAGTTCAAATCTGCTGGTCCAGTAAGAAGTTACATTCTTTATGGACAATGAACAAGCCAGAGTTCTAGTCTATGCCTCAGTCTCTATGAGGTGGGTTAGCACAAGTCATTATCCCAGAGACCAAGGGGAACCTACGGCAATAACAAATGAGGTTTTTAGACCTGCAGATCTAATGAGCAGACTCTGGGCCACGGTCACTTGTCCTTTCTTTTTTTAAAGGGCAAACTCACCAGGAGGACCTAATTAGACAGCAGGGCGATCGCCTCCTCTTTGGGTCTCACAGTGGGAAACGGGTGGGGGTGGGGGCGGGGCGGGTATTCTGGTTCTGTTTTCTCGTAACAACAATCAGTAGCTTCCTTTGGGAACCTACTCACTTCCCATCTTTATTTTGTGGCTTAGATGGGGATGATGTAACAGCTGATTTCAAACCTAGGCAATTCTATTATCTGCTTCTTCTAGTATCAGTTAGATGAGTGGACAGCTACCCCAGCACAGTCCAGGGACCATCCTCTCTCCAACCTTTGCTGTAATCACTGAGCTAAACACATTCTCTCTTCCTGGGGCTACCTAGAGCTCCTGGTAGGTATTTTGCCACAACTTAAGAGCAGCCTGTTTGAGAATGAATCCTGCAAATTCATGACAATATCATTTAGGCACCTGGATATAGCTATGCCAAGATCTTTCAACTACATGAGCCAATGAAATCCGTTCATTGGTTCATGACTATTCAAATTAGATTTCCCTCATTTTTGATCAAGAAATTCCTCTCTTGTGCATACCTTCAAACTCCAACTCTGAAACCGGGATATGCTTGGAAATAAAGTCACTTTATGAAAAATCACATTATTACCAGCTTCTTTCTTTAAACATTCCATTCTAATTACATTCCAGTTAGCAGTTGGTGTTCATTAAAATTATTTGGAGTCTGAGTACACTCGAGATCTTGTAGAACGTTATGAGAGAAGAGGGAAGGAGGCGCCTCGTGGCTGTTGTGATGCCGTGTGTTGACCACATTCTACTTCCATCTCCTTTTAAGAGAATGTTTTTGTCCCCATGTGGCAGGGTAGCGAGTGATCACCCTGGTCTTCTGTCCTTCCTGGGCATTTGAAGACTTCCTTCCCAGTCCCTGTGCAAAGTAAGATCATGTGACTATTTCTAGGCCAAAAAAATGTGGGCAGAGTGAGATGTCCTGCTTCTCAGGCTGAAGCATTTAAACCCAATGTATCAGTTCAGTTCAGTTCAGTTCAGTCGCCCAGTCGTGTCTGACTCTTTGCGACCGCATGAATTGCAGCACGCCAGGCCTCCCTGTCCATCACCAACTCTCGGAGTTCACTCAAACTCACGTCCATTAAGTCCGTGATGCCATCCAGCCATCTCATCCTCTGTCGTCCCCTTCTCCTCCTGCCCCCAATCCCTCCCAGAATCAGAGTCTTTTCCAATGAGTCAACTCTTTGCATGAGGTGGCCAAAGTACTGGAGTTTCAGCTTTAGCATCATTCCCTCCAAAGAAATTCCAGGGCTGATCTCCTTCAGAATGGACTGGTTGGATCTCCTTGCAGTCCAAGGGACTCTCAAGGGTCTTCTCCAACACCACAGTTCAAAAGCATCAATTCTTCAGCACTCAGCTTTCTTCACAGTCCAACTCTCACATCCATTCATGACCACTGGAAAAACCATAGCCTTGACTAGACGGACTTAGTCGGCAACGTAATGTATCTGCTTTTCAATATGCTATCTAGGTTGGTCATAACTTTCCTTCCAAGGAGTAAGCGTCTTTTAATTTCATGGCTGCAGTCATCATCTGCAGTGATTTTGGAGCCCCCCAAAATAAAGTCTGACATTGCTTCCCCATCTATTTCCCATGAAGTGATGGGACCAGATGCCACGATCTTCGTTTTCTGAATGTTGAGATTTAGGCCAAATTTTTCGCTCTCCTCTTTCACCTTCACCTTTGCATTTTTCCTTTCCCTTTGGGAGTAACCATGGAGACCATGAAGCAGACCCATGAGAGAAGAGCATCCTGAATCCTGGGACAAAACGTCCTAGGGTATTGCTCAAATGGTTTATAGGCTGTTCCCATTGCATTAGAATTTCTGCAAAAGCAAAATAAGCTTTCTTAAATTAAAAAAATATTGTGAATTTATTTGTCATCAAACATAGCTTATCTAGTTTAGTCAAATTGTTAGGCAGGACTTCATAGTGTCCGTTGCAGTTAAGTGAGTGGAATGTGGCAGAAATGATGCATATTGACTTCCAGGGCCTCAAATTTTAAAAGCAGTATGTATGATTCTTCCCTGGTGGTTCAGATGGTAAGGAATCTGCCCGCTATACAGGAGACGAGGGTTCTGTCCCTGGGTTGGGAAGATCCCCTGGAGGAGGAAATCACTACCCACTCCAGTATTCTTGCCTGGAGAATCCCAAGGACAGAGGAGCCTGGTGGCCTAGAGTTCATGGGGTTGCAAAGAGCTGGACACGACTGAGTGACTGACACACACACACACACGATCCGCACATGCTTTGCTCACTGGCTCAGTGGAGTGGATCCGGTAGATGACCCCACGCCCCTGGAAGATAACAGTACTCTCGGGGAAAGGTCTTGGGTCTCTGAATGAGTTTAAGAAATAGAGACCCTCCCCTCCAACACATCCCAACAATCTATACTAAACTGAATGCTGAACAATAATTAAACTAATTTGGTGTTATTGTTTAGCTTGCTAATGCACAATAAGTGGTAAAGGCTGGAGGTTGAATGTGAGTTTAAGACGAAAGTTTAAAAGGACTTGAAGCTGTGGGAGTTGTGGCTACAGATGAAATTTAGAGACTAGATGTCTCCTAAAGTGAAGTCAGAGCTCAATACTGATGACAATCGTGCCTCCTGGGATCCAAATGAGTGAAACCTGAATGACCTCATGCAGCTCTACAACTGTGGGCTCTGTGAATGCTTAGTTATGGATGAGGATCAACGGTCCCATCGAAATAAAAGAAGACTAGTGAATTCCAAGCAAGGATAACACATAGGTTTCATCTCCTGGGTGAGCTCAGTTCAGTTCAGTCACTCAGTCGTGTCTGACTCTTTGCAACCCCACGGACTGTAGCACTCCAGGTTCCCTGTCCATCACCAGCTCCCAAAGCATGCTCAAACTCACATCTACCAAGTCGGCGATGCCATCCAACCATCTCATCCTCTGTCGTCCCCTTCTCCTCCTGCCCTCAATCTTTCCCAGCATCAGGCTCTTTTCCAGTGAGTCACTCTTCACATCAGGTGGCCAAAGTAGTGGAGCTTCAGCTTCACATCAGTCCTTCCAATGAATATTCAGGACTGATTTCCTTTAGGATTTACTAGTTTGATCTCCTTGCAGTCCAAGAGACTCTCAAGAGTCTTCTCCAACACCACAGCTCAAAGGCGTCAATTTTTCGGACCTCAGCTTTCTTTGAGATCTTCCAACATACCCATAGGTGGGCCTTTGTCAGTAACGTCTCTGCTTTTTAATACGCTGTCTAGGTTTGTCATAGCTCCTTACTTCCGAAGAGCAAGTGTCTTTAATTCCACGGCTGAGTCTCCATCTGCAGTGATTTTGGAGCCCAAGAAAATGAAGTCTGTCACTGTTGCCATTGTTTCTTTATCTATTTGCCATGAAGTGATGGGACCGGATGCCATGATCTTCGTTTTCTGAATGTTGAGTTTTAAGCCCACTCTTTACTCTCCTTTTCTCTTTCGTCAAGAGGCTCTTTAGGTCTTCTTTGTTTTTCTGCCGTAATGGTGGTGTCATCTGCATATCTGAGGTTATTGATATTTCTCCCGGCAATCTTGATTCCAGCTTGTGCTTCATCCAGTCCAGCGTTTCTCATGATGTACTCTGCATAGAAGTTAAATAAGCAGGGTGACAATATACAGCCTTGACGTACTCCTTTTCCAATTTGGAACCAGTCTGTTGTTCCATGTCCAGTTCTAACTGTTGCTTCCTGACCTGCATACAGATTTCTCAGGAGGCAGGTAAGGTGGTCTGGTATTCCCATCTCTTGAAGAATTTTCCACAGTTTGTTGTGATCCACACAATCAAAGGCTTTAACATAGTCAGTGAAGCAGAAGTAGATGTTTTTTTCTGGAATTCTCTTGCTTTTTGGATGATCCAACAGATGTTGGCAAATTTATTTCTGGTTCCTCTGCCATTTCAAAATCTAGTTTCAACATCTAGAAGTTCTCAGTTCACGTAGCATTGAAGTCTAGTTTGGAGAATTTTGAGCATCACTTTGCTAGTGTGTGAGATGAGTGCGATTGTGCGGTGCTTTGAGCATTGTGGCCTTGCCTTTCTTTGGGATCAGAATGAAAGCTGACCATTTCCAGTGCTGTGGCCACTGCGAGTTTTCCGAACTTGCTGGCATACTGAGTGCAGCACTTTCACAACATCTTCTTTCAGGATTTGAAATAGCTCAGCTGGAATTCCATCACCTCCACTAGCTTTGTTCGTAGTGATGCTTCCTAAGGCCCACTTGACTTCACATTGCAGGATGTCTGGCTCCAGGTGAGTGATCACACCATCGTGGTTATCTGGGTCGTGAAGATCTTTTGTACAGTTCTTCTGTGTATTCTTGCCACCTCTTCTTAACATCTTCTGCTTCTGTCAGGTCCATACTGTTTCTGTCCCTTATTGTGCTCATCTTTGCATAAAATGTTCCCTTGATATCTCTAATATTCTTGAAGAGATCTGTAGTCTTTCCCATCCAATTGCTTTCCTCTATTTCTTTGCACTGATCACTTAGGAAGACTTTACTGTGTCTCCTTGCTAGTCTTTGGGACTCTGGTTCAGAGAGACATGTCTTTCCTTCCTCTTCCTTTCTCAGCTATGTGTGAGGTCTCCTCACACAGCCTTTTTGCCTCATTGCATTTCCTCTTCTGGGGGTGGTTTTGATCGCCGCCTCCTGTACAGTGTCATGAGCCTCTGTCCAGAGATCTTCAGGCACTTGGTCTATCAGATCTGATCCCCTGAATCTATTTGTCACTTGCAGTGTGTAATCAAGGGGCTTCCCTAGGAATTCAGCTGGTAAAGAATTCACCTGCCATGCAGGAGACCCCAGTTTGATTTCTATGTTGGAAGATGTCCTGGAGAAGGGATTGGCTACCCACTCCAATATTCTTCAGATTCCCTGGTGGCTCAGTTGGCAAAGAATCCACCTGCAATGTGGGAGACCTGGGTCCATTCCCTGGGTTGGGAAGATCCCCTGGAGAAGGGAACAGCTACCTACACCAGTATTCTGGCCTAGAGAATTCCATGGACTGTACAGTCCATGGGGCCGCAAAGAGTCAGACAGGAGTGAGCAGCTTTCACCTTTCAATGTATAATCGTAAGGGATTTGATTTAGGTCATACCTGAGTGGTCTAGTGGTTTTCCCTACTTTCTTCAATTTAAGTCTAAATTTGGCAATAAGGAGTTCATGATCTGAGCCACAGTCAGCTCCCAGTCTCGTTTTTGCTGACTGTATAGAGCTTCTCCATTGCTGGCTGCAAAGAATATAATCAATCTGATTTCAGTATTGACCACCTGGTGATGTCCATGTGTAGAGTCTTCTCTAATGTGGTCAGAAGAGGGTGTTTGCTATGACCAGTGCATTCTCTTGGCAAAACTCTGTTAGCCTTTGCCCAGCTTCATTCCGTACTCTAAGGCAAAACTTGCCTTTTACTCCAGGTACGTCTTTACTTCTACTTCTGCCTTCCAGTCCCCTCTGATGAAAAGGACAGCTTTTTTGGTTTTAGTTCTAGAAGGTCTCATAGATCTTCATAGAGGCATTCAACTTCAGCTTCTTTGGCGTTAGTGGTTGGGACATAGACTTGGATTACTGTGTTACTGAATGGTTTGCCTTGGAAACAAACAGACTTCATTCTGTCATTTTTGAGATTGTACTCACATCCTGCATTTCAGACTTTTGTTGACTATGAGGGCTATTCCATTTCTTCCAAGGGATTCTTGCCCACAGTAGTAGATATAATGGCCATCTGAGTTAAATTCACACATTCCAGTCCATCTTAGTTCACTGATTCCTAGAAAGTTGATGTTCACTCTTGTCATCTCCTGTTTGACCACTTCCAGTTTGCCTTGATTCATGGACCTAACATTCCAGGTTCCTATGCAATATTGCTCTTTACAGCATCAGACTGTACTTCCATCACCAGTCACATCCACAGCTGGGTGTTGTTTTTGCTTTGGCTCCATCTCTTCATTCTTTCTGGAGTTATTTCTCCACTGATCTCCAGTTGCATATTGGGCACCTACCAACCTGGGGAGTTCATCTTTCAGTGACCCATCTTTTTTCCTTTTCATACTGTTCATGGGGTTCTCAAGGGTTTGCCATTCCCTTCTCCAGTGGACCACATTTTGTCAGAACTCTCCACTATGACCCATCCGTCTTGGGTGGCCGTACACGGCATGGGTCATAGTTTCACTGAGTTAGACAAGGGTGTGGTCCATGTGATTGGTTTGGTTTGTTTTCTGTGATTGTGGTTTTCATTCTGTCTGCCCTTGATGAATAAGGATAAGGGGCTATCCGGGGTCAGTACTAACTGGTTTATTTGGTTGCCAGGAGCAGTAGTATGTTAAAAAAAAAAGGTCAGCTGCTATTTAGTCAATAAGTTGTGTCTGACTCTTTTGTGACCCCTTGGACTGCAGCCTGCCGGGCTCCTCTGTCCATGTGATTCTCCAGGCAAGAATACTGGGATGGGTTGCCATGTCCTCCTTCAGGAGATCTTCCCAACCCAGGGATTAAGCCCAAGTCTCCCACATTGCAGGCAGACTCTTTACCAGCTGAGCCACCAGGGAAGCCCAAGAATACTGGAGTGGGCAGCCCCTCCCTTCTCCAGGGGACCCTCCCGACCCGGGAATCAGACTGGGGTCTGCTGCACCACAGATGGGTTTTTTACTAGCTGAGCCACCCTGGAAGCCCCCAGGAATATATTATCAGGCCAAAGGCAGGGCTAAATGTCAGTGAGGAAGTGTGAGCTAAACTTTTACCAGTGTCTCCCGCGAAAAGTGGAGTAGATGATGGAGACAGCCTTGATCTAGAACTGGCCTTCTTGTTCTAAAGGCCCCCAGAGGCTTGCAAGCACTTCTGCACTTCAGGGTCCCCAGAGTTCCTATATATCAGAGAAAGGGTTGAAAACATCTTTAAAAATATGCACAAAGTCTTGAATGAGCCCACAGGTTCATTTGAGAGATAAGATATACACTGGGCCTCAGCTGGAATTGCTCAGATAAAAGCAGTGGTCAAGCCTGCCCCGAGAGCGGGGGGAGGCGTGTCTGAGTCCCCGTGGGGATGCGTGTATGAGAGCACCAATCCCCTGGGAGGGCGTCCTGCCTGCTTCATCTTCACACCTTCTGCATCCACACATCTCCATCAATAAATGTAGGAAAACTGGCTTTTGATGAATATTCCTTGAATAAATGAATGACCAAATTAAGAATAACAGTTATACTACTCATGACAATGACTAGTATAAATTTAAATGTGCCTTCACAGATCATACTTGAGAACAATAAAAGATAGATGGTAGGGTGCGTAACTGAAGCACTGGATGGAAAGCTGTAATGGGTCTTCTGTGACGCTGCGTGAGTCTGTGGCTTGCCCAGGTCAGGAAGGAAGGATCAGGGGCTGCCAGCGAGGTGCCGGGAGCAGCTCGAGAAGCAGAACGCCAGATGCTTCTCTTTGCCCAAGGCGCTGCAGACTGCAGCTGCAGGGCATTTAGCGCGGATAAAGACTGTTTTCTGAGCTCCTGAACCCCACCTGAGAGGCCTCCCTATTCATTCTTGATCAAAAAAATGTGGCTGTAACTCGAGTTTCTGGATCAGATGACATTTTCTCATCTCTGTCTTCTAACGGGGCTGAGAAAGCTGCTGCCTCTAACGCTGAAACCCGACACTCAGAAGGGCTTCTGCTGAGCTGCTCTCTGATGTGGCAGCAGAAGAGAGAGGGCAAGTGCGCTTGCTGTTGCTTTGATTATTTACCTGCCTGGCCTGGCTTTGTAACTGTGGTTTATCAGACTTGAGCAGCAGTAATCGACTTGGAAATTCAGATAGACAAACCTACTTTCGCTTTATTTTAATACAGACTCTTTAGCATCAAAAGGTAGATATTATGAAAGAAAGAGCACTTGGGGCTACCATTCGCAAACCCCAGGAACACCCTGCAGGAGCCTCACGGACCCTACGTGGATGTAGCTGCTTGGGCATGTGAAGAGCGTGACCCAGCTTTACAGCTGCACAGACAGATGCGTCTCTAGGCACACCAGAGGCGGTGTTTTTAAGCTGTATGTTTAGAAAATGCAGTCATTCAGCGGCTGATGTTTTTCTTGCCCTCTTTGAAATGAGACGTTAGGCTGTACTTCTAAAGAGGATTCCCAGAGGAAAGATTCAGAACAAATAAACTATTTATTGGGCTGTTTACACAACCCGGAGCCCATCTGAATAAGACATTGGCAGTGACCGTGAAGTCACAAAGGACGGCGTTTTCATGAGCAAGACTTCCAGCACTCCGGGGTCATGGTAGGTGCAGCGAGGGCTGCTGGAAATGGATGGCTAAAGGGCATCCTCAAGGATGGTTCGATGGCACTTTTTCTGAAAGCATGTTCTCATGTCTACTGTCCCCCTCATGACCTCAGAGCACTGTGGGAATCAGCGGGCAAATGTTATCCCCAGTAACTAGAAAATAAACTCAAGAAGTGGATTTGACTCAAGGACATATTTTGAGTACCACAGAGTCTACACTTGAGTATATTTATCTTGACTTAATACAGTGGTCTGCTCTCTGCCAAAAGACATCACACAGTATTGTAAGTAAGTGCAAACTTAAGAAGTGTCAGCTACACATACCAACAGAACAACAAATGAAAACTCAGCAAAACACAACAATCTACTTTTCTTTAGCTTAAGCTTCTTTCACACATTATGTTATTATTAATTGCCTGGAGAATCCCATGGACAGAGGAGCCTGGTGGACTAAAGTCCATGGGGTTGCAAAGAGTCGGATATGACTGAGGCAACTTAGCATGCACGCATGCATAAAGACTTCGGGTGTTATATTGCAAGGAGCCTTCTCCTTGCAGGGCTGACCTTCCCTCAGTACTGACTGACAAGTCAGCTGTTTCAAGGTAGGTTTACCCCAGCAAGGACCAGCTGCAAAATAGTATTACCATGTAGAGTGGGGAGCTGTTTAGAGTTGTAGTAGGTGATTTTGTTCCAGCAGCAGCCCGAACCAGGTTGATGGTAAGTTTAACATGAGAAAAAGAGACTATTCAGGAAAATTGTGATAATGTTTTTTGTTTTGTAAATATGCACCTGATACTTAAATACATTATTTTACAAATCACGGGCTTCCCTTGTGGCTCAGCTGGTAAAGAATTCCCTGCAATGCGGTAGATCTGGGTTCCATCCCCGGGTTGGGAAGGTTCCCTGGAGAAGGGAAAGGCTCCCCACTCCAGCATTCTGGCCTGGAGAATTCCATGGACTGTATAGTCCCTGGGGTGGCAAAGAGTCGGACACAACTGAGCGACACTATTTTGTCCTCTGGAAAGGCTTGTGGGTAAACAGTTGCTGACCAAAGATTGAGTTGAATGCCTTCTTTTGTTTTTCATTCCTTTGAATTATGTAAACATTATCTTATTTGTGAGGTTAAAAGTATACTTATGCAAATAAAAATCTCCCATGGCCACTAACTATCCCGATTCAGAGACTAGATGTCTTTGTTCATACGGATGAACAAACTGCACCCTGGATTCTTACTACCGGAATGGGTATCTTCTCACAACCTCAGCTTCTTCAGAGTGGATGGCTCCTTAGTGATCTGACAGGCTGGATTTCTCAACTTTTAGTCTCTTTGCTGTATAATGAAAAGTATAATGTACCCATTCAGGAACCTACCCAGCTGTGTGCTTATTATGAACTGGTTTTCACATAAAATGAGCAAAGCATGGCAGACGTAAGGCATTTTATCAGAACAATACGTGGCTGCTGCTTCTCCAACAAAGTTCAGTTATGTCTTCACATAACTGAAAAGTAGCAGAAAAGTTACCCAAGCTAGTAAGTGTCTTAGGGTTTCTACTTTTCTTACAATTAAAATTAATAAATTATATGTATTGACTAATATCAATATTATTCTCCAGAAGTATGGTGCATTAATTAACTTTCAATGGAAACCAGCAGAAAAAAAGTATTTGTGATCTCCTATAATTATTTTTAAACATATATCTAGATAACTTCCTTCTTGACTAGTGGGTATTACATAAACAAACTTCCCCTAATATTGACTGATAGTAACTCTTCTAAGGCAAATTTATTATAGCAACTCAGCTTTTAAAGAGTTGCTGAAGAGATTTCTGTGGGTAAATTCTTGAATAGTCACTTCATAAAAAAAAGATATATAAATGGAAAATAAATAAGTGAAAAAGTACTCAGTAGCAACAGTTATTGAAGAAATGCAAATAAAAACCACAAAGAAGTACCTTTACACCCCCCCCCCCCCCATTAGAATGGCTAAAACTGATGAGGCTGATAACATCAAGTAGTGGTAAGGATATGGAGCAATCAGAACTTTCCCATGTTTTATGTAATGCAAATGCGTATTTAAAATAATACCATCACTTTGGAAAAAATTCTGGCAGTTTCTTCTAAAACTATATATATATCTATTTAACGGACCAATTCAACTGGGTAGTTTCCCAAGAGAAATGAAAAAATATGCTCACAAAGAGGTATGTGCAGAAAGAAATTATAGCTTATTTACACAATGAAACACTGTCTGGCAATAAAAAGTAATAAACCACTGATAAACTTAATGAATCTTAAAATGTCACCCGTGAATCTTAAAACATGTTGAGTGAAAGACACCTTCCACAGAAGGGTACACACTATAGGATGCAACTCGTGTGAAATTCAACTTATACAAAATTACAGAGCAGGTGAGCCAGAGACAGAGGAGCCTGGCGGGCTACAGTCCAGGGGTCGCAAAGTCAGACATGACTGAATGCCGCCCTCCACACACACACATAGAGCAGCTGAAAATAACCTAAGGTCAGGAAAAACAGAAGGACCTAGTTCCAGAAGTGTGGTTTTGACAAATGTATACATCTGGTCTTCTCTGATGGCTCAGAGGTAAAGAGACACGGGCAATGCTGGGGACGGAGGAGATATAGGTTCAATCCCTGCCTTAGGAAGATCCGCTGGAGGAGAAAATGCAACCTACTCCAGAATTCTTGCCTGAAAAATCCCATGAACAGAGGAGCCTGGTGGGCTACAGTCCCTGAGGTCACAAAAGAGTCAGACATGACTGAGTGACTCAGCATGCAGGATACACACATCTGGTAACACAAATCCCTGTTAAGGCACACATATAGAATGCTACCATCACCCCAGAAATATAAGGCACACATAGAGAATGCTACCATCACCCCAGAAATATAAGGCACGCATAGAGAATGCTACCATCACCCCAGAAATAAATGGATGCCATCTCATGGAGCTAATGCTCGACAGAATACTGATCTTGAAACAATGCACTAAATAGCATTTACTGTGTGTGTGTGTTTGTCGCTCAGTCGTGTCCAGCTCCTTGCGCCCCTGTGGACTGCAGCCCACCAGCCTCCTCTGTCCATGGAATCCCCCAGGCAAGAATACCAGAGTGGGGAGCCATTTCCTTCTCCAGGGGATTTTCCTGACCCAGGGAATGAACCCAGGTCCTCAGCATTGCAGGCAAATTCTTTACCAGCTGAGCCACCAGGGAAGCCCTATTTTATACATATATAATATCAAATTTAAAAAGTGTATTTATGACATTATGGACAATTTACAGAACAGATTTGAGAACAAAAACACCTGCACCTATAATTCTAAGGTGGGGACGGGTGCTGCCAAGTGTGCTAGATTACCGAAATTAGTTCACTAATCCAGCACTTCTTATGTTTTGAATGTTTTGCAAAGGATATTACAAGAATCAATTAATCAGTTAATCCTGGTTAAGTAGTAAAAATGGTAAGAGTGGATTTAATGCTTTTCTGAGCTTGCTTTATTTTCTTGGCCCTGGGAGAATGTTAGCAAACAAATTTTCTTTTATTCCATAATTCCATAACCCTTCATAATATATACTTTACTAATGCAAGTATAATTGAAACATCATCTTTTAAACTAAAATCTCTGAAGCCAGTTATTGATTTCAATAATGATAGAGTCGAGGGTTTTCCACCAGGACGCATCTCTGGAGTGGTGTGCAAGTATATGGAGCTGTATCTGCCGTGGCAATAATTAGCAGGTGACACTGGTGTCTAATAATTCTAGATCCAGGGATGCTAAACATCCTACAATCCTCACACTTGTCCTGAATAACAAAGTACCATTCAACCCAAAATGCCAGTAACACCTTTATGTCATCTAACTTATCTTTAAATTTTGTTTTTTAGCCACAAGCCTTGACCTTGTATCCCTTTTCTTCTCCATTTACATGAATTTCCTAATCTCGTGGCTTAAATACTCTGTATGTTGGTGATTCCCAAATTTCATATTTCCAGTCTTGAAATCTTCCTTTAAACCTGACTCTCTGTCATTCAACTGCCTGATTTGATATTGCTCCTTGGGTGTCTCAGAAGCATTCCAAACGTAATACATCTGAAACCAGCCCCAAAGCCCTGGGCATGCCTGCTACGTTCAGTGAGCCCACGGCCCTAACACTGCTATCCCCATTGACCAAGCGGTCAAAGCAAACATTTACAGCACTTTGGAATCTTGCCTTTCCCTCATAAGGTGAAGGTGAAGGTGAAGTCGCTCAGTCGTGTCCGACTCTTTGCGACCCCGTGGACTGTAACCTACTAGGCTTCTCCATCCATGGGATTCTCCAGGCAAGAATACTGGAGTGGATTGCCATTTCCTTCTCCAGGGGATCTTCCCAACCCAGGGATCGAACCCGGGTCTCCCGCATTGGAGGCAGACGCTTTAACCAACCAATTAATCAGCAAGTTCTACTGATGCTTGACCTTTAAAAACATGTCCTGAACCCAACCACTTCTCACCTGCACCATTCCTATCCACTAGGCACAAGCCACCATCACCACACATTTGGATAACTGTGTAGCTGTGTACTCGGCATCCCTAATTTCTACAACCAGAGTGAGACTTTAAAATAAAATCTGCTCAGGTCACTTCCCTGTCCTAAATCTACAGTGATGAACCATCATCCACAGAGTGAAATCCAGCCTTGTTATCAGTCTGTGGGATCCTGGATGCGTGCTCTGTGGGTGCCGCTCAGACTCACCTTCCACGCTCCCCTGCCGTGTTCACCGCCTCCCCAGCCACACCGACCTTCCTGCTCCTCCAGGCATCTTCCGAAATCCGTTCCTGCCTCAGGGTGCGGGCCTCTGGGTCTGGACTGCCCTTTATATCCTGGCTCACCTCAGAGGCTTCCATTGCCCCATGCTCACCGCAGCATCCACTCTCCCCCACACAGACAGTCCCCTCCGGCTCCCTTCGCTTGCCGCATGGACCACTCTGTCACGGTATTTATTCATCTTGCTTTTCAATGACATGGACCATTTTTAGTCTTTATGGAGGTTATTACACTGTTGCTTCCATTTCATGTTTTGCTGTCTTGGCCACGAGGAATATGGGATCTTAGTCCCCAGCCAGGGACAGAACCTGCACCCTCTGTCCTGGAAGGAGAAGTCCTAACCGCTGGCCCGCCAGAGAAGCCCTACCATATTATTCGTTTTCATTTTCTTTATTCAGTTTTGTTTGAATTTTCTCTCTCCATTAGAATGGATATTTATGAAATCTGGAAATGAGGGGGAAAAAACAAAAAACCAAGAATAATAAGGCTTCCCTAGTGGCTCAGACGGTAAAGCGTCTGTCTACAATGCAGGAGACCCGGGTTCGATCCCTGGGTTGGGAAGATCCCCTGGAGAAGGAAATGGCAGTCCACTCCAGTATTCTTGCCTGGAGAATCCCGTGGACAGAGGAGCCTGGCGGGCCACAGTCCAGGGGGTCACAAAGAGTCGGACACGACTGAAGCGATTTAGCTTGCACTCATGCGAGCTTCCTGAAATTTATTATGTCAGTGGGTAAATAAATAAATGCGACTATATCCCCAGATGTGTCATGTCAGAGTTCCTTAAGGAGACTTAAAATATAGACTCTCAGATCTGAAGGCCAGGAGAGCCCACCTCAATATACCTATTGGATCTGATATTTCAGCAAGGTTTGAAACCACTGAAATAGGGTAATGCCCTCCTGACACTCCCACTGTATTCGGAGTATTCAGATAAGGGACCATACTGATGCTGATGTATCTAAGATGCTTCTGTCTTCCTTACAGCTGTGTGCTACTTCGTTCATTTTAAGAAAACCATCGCCTTTACTTCTTACTACACGATGCTAGCTTGTTGGCTCTGCTTTTTAGATTTTGTTAACACACTGCCTTTTGATAAATGACTACTCTTTACCTATCATAGAGAATTCATCTTGTGGATATTCAATTACCCTGGATGCATCGTCCTATCTGATGTGGCTGAATTGAATTCCTCCACCTTCATATACTCATTTCTTGCTTTGAGAAAGGCTCAGCAAGTTGATACTCAAAGAAGAGAAGCAAGTATCTTACTCTAACTGAAATCCTTTCCCCCAAGCCCAAAGGGCATTGCTATCTTTCCAGGAACCATAACACAATCTGTGTAAAAGGTGGTTTTCTTAATAAGCTGCATATCTGGCCTATTTTTAAGCCTCTTGGAAAGAATGTAGTGGAACAAAGGGGTTTGCTCAGCCCGCTCTAGGTCAGAGAGCACAAATCTCTGGGGATCTTTTATTAGTGAATTCAACAAATTTTCAAACAGTTAAAGCAGGTGTATCTGCTTTGAGAAACTCTAAGTATTCAGTATTTTATAAAAGCTTCAGGTGGTAATGTTTGCTTCATCTGATATACTCTCATTGCAGAGCAAATTGAGAAGGTTGGAGAGACATGAACAGCACAGCAATGATGATTGAGACCCCTAACTTGGCTTTTCGCTACTCACAGGACAGATCAAACCATCCTTCTACGAGACCATTGTCGAGGTGAAGTTGGTCACAACATAACCATCATGAGATCATTACCCCCAAAAACCTCCAGATAGGTGTGGTCAGGTTCAGCAAATAACAATGCAGGATGCATGCTTACATCTGAATTTCAGCTAAACATCAAATGAATTTTTTAGTATAACCACACCCTGTGAAATATTTGGAACATCAGTTCGGTTCAGTTCAGTCACTCAGGCGTGGTGGACTCTGACACCATGGACTGCGGCACACCAGGCCTCCCTGTCCTTCACTAACTCCTGGAGCTTGCTCAAACTCATGTGCATCGAGTTGGTGATGCCATCCAACCATCTCATCCTCTGTCGCCCCCTTTTCCTCCCTGCCTTCAATCTTTCCCAGCATCAGGGTCTTTTCCAACAAGTCAGTTCTTCACGTCAGGTGGCCAAAGGATTGGAGTTTCAGCTTCAACATCGGTCGTTCGAACGAATATTCAGGACTGATTTCCTTTAGGATTGACTGGTTTGATCTCCTTTCTGTCCAAGGGACTCTCAAGAGTCTTTTCCAACACCACAGTTCAAAAGCATCCATTCTTCAGCATTCAGCTTTCTTTATAGTCCAACCCTCACATCCATACCTGACCACTGGAAAAACCATAGCCTTGACTAGACGGATCTTTGTTGACAAAGTAATGTCTCTGCTTTTGAATATGCTATCTAGGTTGGTCATAACTTTCCTTCCAAGGAGTAAGCGTCTTTGAATTTCATGGCTGCAATCACCATCTGCAGTGATTTTGGAGCCCAAGAAAACAAAGTCAGCCACTGTCTCCACTGTTTCCCCATCTATTTCCCATGAAGCAATGGGACCAGATGTCATGATCTTCATTTTGTCAATGTTTAGTTTTAACCAGTTTTTTTACTCTCTTCTTTCACTTTCCTCAAGAAGCTCCTCAGTTCCTCCTCACTTTCTTTTTTTTTATTTTTCTCCTCACTTTCTACCATAAGGGTGGTATCATCTGCTTATCTGAGGTTATTGATGTTTCTCCCGGCAATCCTGATTCCAGCTTGAGCTTCATCCAGCCCAGCATTTCTCATGATGTACTCTGCATAGAAGTTAAATAAGCAGGGTGGCAATATACAGCCTTGACATACTCCTTTTCCTATTTGGAACCAGTCTGTTGTTCCATGTCCAGTTCTAACTGTTGCTTCTTGACTTGCATACAGATTTCTCAGGAGGCAGGTAAGGTGGTCTGGTATTTCAATCTCTTTATGAATTATCCACAGTCTGTTGAGATCCTCACAGTTAAATGCTTTGGCATAGTCAATAAAGCAGAGTGGATGTTTTTCTGGAACTCTCTTGCTTTTTCTATGATCCAACAGATGTTGGCGATTTGATCTGTGGTTCCTCTTTTTCTAAATCCAGCTTGAACATCTGGAAGTTCTCATATCACGTACTGTTGAAGCCTGGCTTAGTGAGTTTTGAGCATTACTTTGCTAGCGTGTGAGATAAGTGCACTTGTGTGGTAGTTTGAACAATGTTTGGTGTTACCCTTCTTTGGGATTGGAATGAAAACTGACCTTTTCCAGTTCTGTGGCCACTGCTGAGTTTTCCAAATTTGCTGGCATATTGAGTGCAGCACTTTCACAGCATCATCTTTTATGATTTGAAATAACTCAGCTGGAATTTCATCACCTCTACTAGCTTTGTTCGTAGTGATGCTTCCTAAGGCCCACTTGACTTCACATTCCAGGATGTCTGGCTCTAGGTGAGTGATCACAACAGCATGGTTACCTGGGTCATTAGTATCTTTTTTGTACAGCTCTTCTGTGTAGTCCTGCCACTTTTTCTTGATCCTGTCTGCTTCTGTTAGGCCCATACTGTTTCTGCCCTTTATCAAGCCCATCTTCGCACGAAATGTTCCCTTGCTATCTCTAATATTGTTGAAGAGATCTCTAGTCTTTCCCATCATATTGTTTTCCTGTTTCTTTGCATTGATGACTGAAGAAGGCTTTCTTATCTCTCCTTGATATTCTCTAGAACTCTGCATTCAAATCGGTATATCTTTCCTTTTCTCCTTTGCCTTTCACTTGTCTTTTTTTTCACAGCTATTTGTAAGGCCTTCTCAGACAACCATTTTACCTTTTTACATTCTTTTTCTTGGGGATGGTTTTGATCACCATCTCCTGTACAATGTTACAAACTGTCATCCAGTATTGTAGGAGCCTGTTTTAAGTTCCCAAATTGACCTCAGTAAAATACAATCAGGGTTAGGGCTATGAAGAAGCAATCAAGAGACCTATGGCTCAAAATTTAAGGAGACACTCACTCCCAGGGCCACTCAATTACAGAGTCACCATTTGCACAGCTCTGAGAGTAAGTTCTTCCTTAAATTTAGCATCCTAGTCAGCCTTGCTTCAATCTAGCCCAGGTCTGGACACAGGTTTGTGATCCTTTTTCCATTGTCTGCTTCATACTCAAAGACTGAGGTGAAGATGAGTGAAGAGTGGCCTTAGTGCAGTTCTTACTGGAAACCTCTGAACTGAACCCCACTGTCTACACATGGGTGCACATTACTCGGCTCCTCATTATTATAAGGATGAGAAGGGGGTGCGCACTTAATTTTCCAAAAACACTCTCTTGGAGAACCCATTACGTACAGCACATTCACCTCAGAACTGAGAGAAGATAGCAACAAATTAGTCACCGGAGATCTTGCCCCTCATGTAGCTTATATTCTAATGAAGAAGATGAGTGAACATTTAAAGTGACATTTAAAAGGCTGATATGGTTTAGAGTGATGGGCTTGACAATTGGGGTGGGAGACAGTATTTGACTGTGTCATAAAATTCTCAAAAAAGAGGGGCTTAGGCCCTCAAATAAAAGTAGGAGGAAAGGCGGTGAGAAGGGGGAAACTCAGAGATTTTAAGAAAGAACGTTTCCAGGTAGCAAGTCAGCAGGGGCACGGCGTGCACTGATATTAGACAGAGGGACCTGAGAAAGCTATCATTCACACATTTTTCGGTTTTACTCAAAATGAAAACTGTAGTGACTTAGCAGCAGCAGCAGGCTCTACAGAGTGAGTAAGAGGGAAAAGGTGAGTCAAAAAACAGTAGAGGAAGAAAGAGTGCCATTAGTTACTTCCGCTCCCATCACAAACGCTGGTCCAGCTCTGCCCCATGTCATCTTTAAGGTGGGGTCTGAAGTCGTTAGGTATGTCACCTCCAAGAGAAATTTCCTCATCGTAAAAGCTTCAATTCTGGCTTATCCTATCTAACTTTAGGACTCAATTTCCCATGGCCATGCAGCGTTCATTGACAAGAACCCCCCAAATCCCACAAAAGCACAAACAAAATGTCCATACTGAGACTCCATACAAAGAAAAGAAAAATGTCTATATGTACTCATTGTCGTCCCTATTCCACTGCAGACTGTCCTCTGTGACAGCTTTTGCAGACATCAGTTTGAGTTTTAGGAGAGAAGAAATATGATGGTAAGTACTAGAGGAAGAAAGGATTTAGTGTTAAGGTGGCTCAGAGGTTAAAGCATCTGCCTGGAATCCAGGAGACCCGAGTTCGATCCCTGGGTAGGGAAGAAGGATCCCTGGAGAAGGAAATGGCAACCCACTCCAGTACTCTTGCCTGGAGAATCCCGTGGAAGGAGAAGCCTGGTAGGCTACAGTCCATGGGGTAACAAAGAGTCAGACACGACTGAGCAACTTCACTTTCTTTCACTTTCACTAAAAGGTGAATCACGATCCCAGGCTAGATAACTTATGATTTCTTTCCCAGACAGATGTTGCAAAAGAGGCTTAGGAAAGACATTATTTTTATCATGATCTGTTCGGATGTCTGAGACTCAACGTGGAGTTTTGTGTCTTCCCCTCATGCCAACAACTTTCAACACCAGCAGGGTGTCTAAGAATTCAACTCAACTGTGACATTGTCTATCCAGAGATAGCATCTGACTGTACAGGTTAAAGGTTCAGTCCTACAGGATTGCAGCCTCCCTTGCTCACACTTCAGAGGCCAGTGGCAGACCTGTGCTTCTCATCAATCTACAGATTCGAGGTTCTCTAACTCAGAGTGCCAGTCACAAGCCCAGGTTGTTACCTAATTTCTGACCAACTGGCTGTAAAGCAGGTGATCCCCAAGACCACACCTTGGATTCTATTAATCTGTTAAAATGACTCAGAGAACTCAAAGAAGTGTTTTAAAAGAGTATAATTCAGAAACAACCAGAAGGAGAGCTATACAGAGTTTTAGGAGCCCTACATCAGAAATGGGCTGGAGAGCAAATATATATCTCATATTATACATGACAACATCACACGATCACATCCAATTCTACATTATCTGACTCCAAAGCAGAGACATTACTTTGCTGACAAAGGTCCATCTAGTCAAGGATCATGTATGGATGTGAGAGGTGGACTATAAAGAAAGCTGAGCACCAAAGAATGAATGCTTTTGAACTGTGGTGCTGGAGAAGACTGTTAAGAGTCCCTTGGACTGCAAGGAGATCCAACCAGTCCATCCTAAAGGAGATCAGTCCTGGGTGTTCATTGGAAGGACTGATGCTGAAGCTGAAACTCCAATACTTTGGCCACCTAATGTGAAGAGCTGACTCATTTGAAAAGACCCCGATGCTGGGAAAGATTGAAGGCAGGAGGAGAAGGGGATGACAGAGGATGAGATGGTTGGAAGGCATCACTGACTCAATGGACATGGGTTTGGGTGAGCTCTGGGAGTTGGTGATGGACAGGGAAGCCTGGTGTGCTGCGGTTCATGGGGTCAAAAGAGTCGGACACGACTGAGTGAACTGAACTGAGCTGAACGCACTACAGGCACACACTGAAAAGGTGCATTTTCACAGGAGAATTATTATAGGGAAATAAAGAAAACGAACAAAGAAAAATGACAGGAAAAACATCTGAACTCCTAAGGACAGATTTGAGAGATAATAGCGGAGAGAAAAGAAACGGAAGTTAAGAGCTCCGGCCAGTCACGAATGAAGATGTAGTTCTTTGAAAAGAGAATCCTAGCGATTGTCAGCCTAGCAGTCCACATGGAGCCAGTAAAGAACACATGAAACTGAGCACATTAGCATGAGAATAGTGGCAGTCTTTTGGTGAATACATACTTAGGTATATAGTGTGAGAAGCAACATTGGTATTTGGGGAAAAATGAGAAAAATAATGATATGGAGAGATATCGGAGTGTGAAAGAGTCTGTGTGTGACATAGGTTTGAAAGTGAAAGTGTTACTCGCTCAGTTGTGTCCAGCTCTTTGAGACCTCATGAATTGTAGCCTTTCAGGGTCTCCCGTCCATGGGATTCTCCAGGTGGGTGTACTGAAGTAGCTTGCCATTCCCTTCTCCAGGGGATCTTCCCGAACCAGAGATTGAACCCAAGACTCCTGCCAATGACACCTTGGTTTCATACTTCTGTCCTCCAGGACTATGAGAAAAAAGACGTATATTGTCTTAAGCCACCCAGTTTGTGGCATTTACTACAGTAGCCGCAGGAAGCTAATATCATATGCTCTGTTAAATTTCTCTGATCATCAAGACAAACCTGAAGAATTTTCATATTTATATGATAGTAATGTATTAAGAAGGAAGAAGGCCTGATATCTTGGTACATCTGTAAAACAAGAGCAAGCTCTCTTGAAGGCTCAGGGGGAGTTTTGTGAAGGAATCAGTTTCCACCAGCTCTTGCTGCTATCTGTTCTGGTCACGGAGGCCTCTCCTGAGGTTAAAGACACCAAAATGAGGAAAACCACATAACTGTGGAATAGACACAGATCTGGAGCAAAACAACATGTGAGCTGGTCAGGCTCCATTTTGGCAGAAGGACTGAAATGAGTTGGTGAGAATTTACTACACAGGCCAGTGATGCAATAGCAATGGAGTTGCAACTGAAGGAGAAAGTTGGGAAAGAGATTTCCCTGGGCCCGTCTGCGCAAGAGGCTCCTGAGAGCCTTCCATGGCTCATCTAGCTTCGAAGAGGTGACGTGTGTTTCACCATCACAATGACACCCCCGCTTCGCCTGCGGACTCGCACGGGCAGGCAAGTTTCCTTCTCAGGCAGCCAGTGTGGCTTAGCTGGGATTAGTAGATATTTTACAAGAATATTGCTTACACTGCTCTCTCTGGCCTTGCTGCAACCAAGGATATGAGCCCATCTCAAGGGTTAAGGACATGGAATAGTAAACACAGGAAAAGGCAGCATACTAGGCACTATTTTCACTGATATTAATCCTAGTGAGACACACACACACATGTGATTTGAGGGCCTGGGTGACTAAACATCAAGTAGGAAGTGCTGTTATTAATAAAGTGCTTTATAAATATCTGAAAGTCTTCGAAGGAGATTTTGATTATTCCCCCAATATCAACTTTATATATTTGGGGCCCACACATTAACATTTTAAGCACTCAATAAGATCCTACTTTAAGATTTTTATGGGATTTTTGTTTTCTTTGCACCAGAATAACCATTTTGTTTTATGATGTTTAGAAGTTACAGAATCCTGAAGCCATTGTGAGAATGTCATGTCAATATCAATATCAGATGGACGGTACTAGAAACTTAAACTAGTTAAAAAATAACTTTGATTCTTTTGTTAGCTGTTAGTAAGTGCTCGAGAAATTAAAGAAATTCCAAATTAAAAAATACTGGTTATAACTAAGTTAAAATATAAAAGGCATCATCATTCAAATCGCTGGTCAAATATCACATCACTTTCATTTCCTTATGCATGTGAAGAACCAGAATGTAACCTCCTGCTAGAAAACTGGACAGAATACAGAAAACTATTGTCTCAGGACACTGGACAAAGCACAGGACATTGGATCACACAAAAGCATGATCCACGAGAGAAAGGAAACAAAGGAAGCAAGCTCCGTGATTGTCCAGACTTTCTATCGGAAGGAAGCTTTCTGACCAGACATAAGGAATGGAGGAAAACCAAACGTAAATCAGCAAGAAATCTATTTTAAATATGGACACACTGATGGGATATAAGCAAAAAGATAAAAACAAGTTATAACATGTATATACTAATCTAAAGGAAAGAAATGGACAGGAATGGGCGTATTTAATTCAGAGGACCATTATAAAAGAAAAGAACGCCTTAGAAGAATTGGAGTAGCCCTCATAGTCAAAAAAAAAGAAAAAGAGTTCAAAATGCAGTACTTGGGAACAATCTCAAAAATAACAGAATGATCGCTGCTCGTTTCCAGTGCAAACCATTCAGTATCACAGTGATCCAAGTCTACACCCTGACCAGTAATGCCAAAGGAGCTGAAGGGCTCTATGAAGAGCTATAAGACCTAGGACTCACACTGAAAAGAGATGTCATTTTCACTGCAGGGAGCTGGAATGCAAAGCAGGAAGCCAAGAGAAACCTGGAGTAACGGGCAAGGTTGGTCTTGGAGTCAAAAATGAATCAGGACAAAGGCTAACAGAGTTTTGCCAAGAGAATGTGTTGGTCACAGCAAACACCCTCTTCATACAGCACGAGAGACGACTCTAAACATGGGCATCACCAGATGGTCGATATCAAAATCAGACTGATTATATTCTTTGCAACCAAAGATGGGGAAGCTGTATACAGTCAGCAAAAACAAGACCAGGAGTTGACTGTGCCTCAGATCAGGAACTTCTTATCACAAAATTGAGACTTAAAATGAAGAACGTAGGGAAAACCACTAGACCACTCAGGTTTGCCCTAAATTAAATTCCTTATGACTATACAGTGGAAGTGAGAAATAGATTCAAGAGATTAGATCTGATAGACAGAGTGACTGAAAAACTATGGACAGACGTTTGTAACATTATTCAGGAGGCAGAGATCAAAACCATCCCCAAAAAAGAAATGCAAAAAGGCAGAACAGTTGTCTGAGGAGGCCTTCTCTTTCCTCAGGTCTTAGCTGAGAAAAAAAGAGAAGCAAAAGGCAAAGGAGAAAAGGAATGCAGAGTTCCAAAGAATAGCAAGGAGAGATAAGAAAGCCTTCCTAAATGATCAATGCAAAGAAATAGAGGAAAACAGTACAATGGGCAAAACTAGAGACCTCTTCAAGAATATTAGAGATAACAAGGGAACATTTTGTGCTCAGATCGGCACAATAAAGGACAGAAACAGCATGGACCTGACAGAAGCAGAAGATATTAAGAAGAGGTGGCAAGAATACACAGAAGAACTACGCAGAAAAGATCTTAATGACCTGGATAATAACGATGGTGTGATCACCCACCTGGAGCCAGACATCCTGAGGGATGAAGTCAAGTGGGCCTTAGGAAGCATCACTACTAACGAAGCCAGTGGAGGTGATGTAATTACAGCTGAGCTATTTCAAGTCCTAAAAGATGATACTGTTAAAGTGCTGCACTTAATATGCCAGAAAATTTGGACAACTCAGCAGTGGCCACAGCAGTGGAAAAGGTCAGTTTTCATTCCAATCCCAAAGAAAGGCAATGCCAAAGAATGCTCAAACGACCACACAGTTGCACTCATCTCACACACTGCCAAAGTAATGCTCAAAATTCTCCCAGCTAGTCTTCTTCAACAGTACATGAACTGAGAACTTTTAGATCTACAAGCTAGATTTTAAAAAAAGCAGTGGAACCAGAAATTGAATTGTAACATCCATTGGATCATAGGAAAAGCTAGATAATTCCAGAAAAACGTCTACTTCTGCTTTACTGACTATGCTATGTTGTGACTGAAATCACAACAAACTGTGGAAAATTCCTAAAGAGACAGGAATTCCAGACCACCTCACCTGCCTCCTGAGAAACCCGTGTTTTGGTAAAGAAATAACAGAACTGGACGTGGAACAACGTGGAACCATCAACAGTCTTGTTCAAAACTGGGAACGGAGTGCTTCAAGGCTGTACATTGTCACCCTGCTCATTCACCTTACATAGAGGACATCATCGGAGAAGGCGATGACACCCACTCCAGTGCTCTTGCCTGGAAAATCCCATGGACGGAGGAGCCTGGTGGGCTGTAGTCCATGGGGTCGCTAAGAGTCGGACACGACTGAGTGGCTTCACTTTCACTTATCACTTTCATGCATTGGAGAAGGAAATGGCAACCCACTCCAGTGTTCTTGCCTGGAGAATCCCAGGGACAGGGGAGCCTGGTGGGCTGCCATCTATGGGGTCGCACAGAGTTGGACACGACTGAAGCGACTTGGCAGCAGCAGCAGCATGCATCATGTGAAATGCCACGCTGGATGAATCACAAGTGGGGATCAAGATTGCTGGGAGAAATATCAACAACCTCATATATGCAGATGGCACCACCCTTACAGCCGAAAGTGAAGAGGAACTGAAGGATGAACGGGGAGGAGAGTGAAAAGCTGGCTTAAAACTCAAAGTTCAAAAAACGAAGGTCATGGCCTCTGGTGCCATCACTTCATGGGAAATAGACGGGGAAACAATGAAACAGCGACAGACTTTATTTTCTTGGGCTCCAAAATCACTGTGGGTGGTGATGCAGCCGTGAAATCGAAACACACTTGGAAGAAAAGCTGTGAAAACCTAGACAGCATATCAAGAAACAGGGGCGTTACTGGGTTACTTTGCTGAGAAGGTCCATAAAGTCAGAGCCATAGTTTTCCAGTAGCCATGTATGGATGTGAGAGCTGGACAATAAAAAAGGCTGAGCACCGAAGAATTGATGCGTTTGGGCTGTGGTGTTGGAGAAGACGCTTGAGAGTTCCTTGCATAGCAAGGAGATCAAATCAGGGAATCCTGAAGGAAATCGACCCTAACTATTTATTGGAATGACTGATGCTGAAGCTCCAATACCTAGGCCATCTGATGCAAAGAGCTGACTCATTGGAAAGGAATCCTGATGCTGGGAAAGATTGAAAGTGGGAGGAGAAGGGACAGCAGAGGATGAGATGGTTGGATGGCATCACCGACTCAATGGCCACGATTTGAGCAAGCTCCGGGAGATGATGAACAGCGAAGCCTGGCATACTGCAGTCCACGGGGCCACAAAGAACTGGACATGACTGAGCAATTAAACAACAGTAAAAGGGAAGAAACAGCTATACCAACATCGAAGTAGATCTCAGACAAAGGATTCTTTGGTTCAGTTCAGTTCAGTGCAGTCGCTCAGTCGTGTCCAACTCTCTGTGACCCCATGACTCGCAGCACGCCAGGCCTCCCTGTCCATCACCATCTCCCGGAGTTCACTCAGACTCACGTCCATCGAGTCAATGATGCCATCCAGCCATCTCATCCTTGGTCGTCCCCTTCTCCTCCTGCCCCCAATCCCTCCCAGCATCAGAGTCTTTTCCAATGAGTCAACTCTTCCCATGAGGTGGCCAAAGTACTGGAGTTTCAGCTTCAGCATCATTCCTTCCAAAGAAATCCCAGGGCTGATCTCCTTCAGAATGGACTGGTTGGATCTCCTTGCAGTCCAAGGGACTCTCAAGAGTCTTCTCCAACACCACACTTCAAACGCATCAATTCTTCGGCGCTCAGCCTTCTTCACAGTCCAACTCTCACATCCATACAGGACTACAGGAAAATCCATAGCCTTGACTAGATGGACGTTAGTTGGCAAAGTAATGTCTCTGCTTTTGAATATACTATCTAGGTTGGTCATAACTTTTCTTCCAAGGAGTAAGCGTCTTTTAATTTCATGGCTGCAGTCACCATCTGCAGTGATTTTGGAGCTCCCAAAAATAAAGTCTGACACTGTTTCCACTGTTTCCCCATCTATTTCCCATGAAGTGATGCGACCAGATGCCATGATCTTCGTTTTCTGAATGTTGAGCTTTAAGCCAACTTTTTCGCTTTCCTCTTTCACTTTCATCAAGAGGCTTTTTAGTTCCTCTTCACTTTCTGCCATAAGGGTGGTGTCATCTGCATATCTGAGGTTATTGATATTTATCCTGGCAATCTTGATTCCAGCTTGTGTTTCTTCCAGTCCAGCGTTTCTCATGATGTACTCTGCATAGAAGTTAAATAAGCAGGGTGACAATATACAGCCTTGACGTACTCCTTTTCCTATTTGGAACCAGGCTGTTGTTCCATGTCCAGTTCTAACTGGCTTCCTGACCTGCATACAGATTTCTCAAGAGGCAGGTGAGGTGGTCTGGTATTCCCATCTCTTTCAGAATTTTCCACAGTTTATTGTGATCCACACAGTCAAAGGCTTGGGCATAGTCAATAAAGCAGAAATAGATGTTTTTCTGGAACTGTCTTGCTTTTTCCATGATCCAGCAGATGTTGGCAATTTGACCTCTGGTTCCTCTGCCTTTTCTAAAATCAGCTTGAACATCAGGGAGTTCATGGTTCACGTATTGCTGAAGCCTGGCTTGGAGGATTTTGAGCATCACCTTACCAGCAGGTTAACAGTTAGCGTTTCTGAGCGACAGAAGACTCCCCATGTGTCGTGCGATCACTTTCTATATCTTACATCTCAGTCTTCACAGACAGCATGTTGGGGAAATACTTATCTTTATTCCCATTTTCCAGGTAAGAATAGTAAAGCTCTAGCAGGTTAAGCAACCTGACCACAGGATTTAGCACAGAGACACACTGAGACCCACGTCTGCTCCTGTGCCTGACCTACCGCTGTAGACGCCAAGCTGCTTTTCCTTCACCTGCTCCTGCCTCCTTCCAGTGCTTTCTTTACCAGGTAGCTGGAGAAACCTTCTAGAATGAAGGGACTGGTTTCCTTCCCCATTTAGACGCCTTCCAGGCTTCCTCGCGCTCCCGTGATCTCTCCCCTGGCCTCTCACCCCGAGCTCATCTTGGTCCCCCCTTCCTTCACGCCCTAACAGCTGGTCACACGGCCTTCCCTCAGGCTCTCAGAGGAAGCCACTCTTGGCGTTCACGTCTTTACACATGCTGTTCTCTCTGTCTGGAACGCCCTTCCATCTCCTCCACACGTGTGAGCATCCCACCTGCATCCTTAGCTCCCCTCCCTGCCTCAAGTCGTGGCGAAAATGCCATTTTGTCCTGCAGTCTTTCTGCAGCCCCAGTCTCAGTGAGGCAGCCCAAATTATATTCTCAGGACAAACTGCATTTTTTTGTTATAATTATGTACGTATATATGTGTGCACTTGATTATTTGATTAATGTCTTTCTCTTGCCAACTAGACTGTCAGTTCATGGGAAGAAAGATTATTGATAGGTTGCTACCAACACCCAGGATAGTATCATCATTAATATTTGCTAAATAAATAAATAGAAGACAATGGAGAGAGAAGGATCAGAAAGGAAGGGTACCATATGAAACATCCGAAATGATGGACCATCAAAGCTCAAACAAGCATTTAAAAACTAATTCAATTAGAGGCTCATCATTCAAACTATATGAATACTTTTTTTTTTTTTTTTTACTAACAGTAACTCTAGGATACTTTAAATATACTCTGATTTACATAGATCTTTTGAGATACCAATCTGATATATACAATGATTTCAAGTATGTATTTAAGGTCACCAAAATATAGCAATTATTTTCAGTTTTGAATCTTAGCATTCTGAAAGCAGCAAAATCTCACCAACTAGTTCTTTTTATTTAAAGACTGTCTGGTTTGGGGATTGAAAAGGCAGTGGTAAGATCAGACTTTTTAAATGATTTATTTTATTTAATTTTGACGTGCCTTTGCTTTTCTAAGCCCTGCAGTTTCAGGATGTGACTGTTAGAGAATATTTTCAGCTCTCTGCACCCTGAACTAGCTTTGTTTGTTTTGATCTGTCAAGGTGATTTTTATATAATGTCATCGCCGGCATCAGTGCGACCAACAGTGGGGACCTGGGAATGGCGGCTATTCCTCACTGGCTGCAACCAGGAATCTTTATCCAAAGAGTCTGAAGGGCAGTTTCTCACATGAATTAGTACTTCTTCCACCCAAGGGAAACTGAAATACACAAATATGTTCCACATAAGAGTTCTGAGGAAGTTCTGAGGACTATCTAAGTGAAACAAGCAGCATTTTAGTGTTATTGTTGCCATTTAGTTGCTAAGTCATGTCTGACTCTGCAACCCCATTTTGCTCAAACTCATGTCCATCGAGTCGGTGATGCCATCCAACCATCTCATCCTCTGTCGCCCCTTCTCCTCCCGCCTTCAATCTTTCCCAGCATCAGGGTCTTTTCCAGTGAGTTGGCTCTTCCTATCAGGTGGCCAAACAGTATGAAAACTGCAAATAACTTCAGCTCCGTTGTTGACTTGCCTGATTTTTCTCACAAAAATAGCTGTTCTAAGGCTCAAAAGGGCAGGAACTGTGCAGGGAAGATAGGGCTCTCCCGGGGACTGAGCACCCTGGAGAAGCTGCTCGGTATTACTTCCTGTGGTCAACACGCCTTGCTTTATTTCCTGTGGATCCAAACTGCTGCAGGCGTTTGGAGCAACACCCCCTGATAAGGGCAGACACAGCATGCAGAAAAAGTCCAAGATGCACCCGCGCACTTCAGCAAAGGGACGGCAGGCGGCGGCATAGCTGAAAAGAGGCTGACTGTGCGACCCCACGCCTAAGGTCCCGATCGTGCTTACTCTGCTCTCTCATAAGGCCTGGCTTGTCAGCACTCCATTTTGTGAACTATTTGATAACTTTCCAATAAATGCCTTTGTGGCTCAGATGGTAAAGCGTCTGTCTACAACGCAGGCGACCCAGGTTCGATCCTTGGGTTGGGAAGATCCGCTGGAGAAGGAAATGGCAATCCACTCCAGTACCATTTCCTGGAAAATCCCATGGACAGAGGAGCCTTGTAGGCTACAGTCCATGGGGTCGCAAAGAGTCGGACACGACTGAGCAACTTCATTCATTCATTCAAGGTTAAATCAATCAGCAGGATTCTGTGACTTTTAAAACACAGGACCAAAACCAGTCCGATCTGGATCGAATCTGATTTTCTATCTTGTTATATATACAAACAAGGTTGTACAATTATAAATACATACAGATAATATATAAAGACATATATACATATAAACATATATACCTCCAGCATTCATTTCCCCTAATTTTTTCCTACCAACTGTGCTTTGCTTTTTTAAAAAAGATTTCCATCTATATTCCATACCCAGATGGCATCACTGATTCGTGGACTTAATGACGGCCACGCAATTATAAATTTTATAGTATTGCTATAAACACAACTAAGTTCATGCTCCAGATACAGACATTTTTGTGATTGATTAACCTCATCTCCCAGTGTGTAAAGCACGAGCTTTACATGCACCTCATGGTGATCTGTTTTCCATTATTGTTTAAGACAATATTGGAGATCAGATATTGCAAGTATTTGCCATATAGCATGAAATCGGTAATTATTAGCATCTGTTTTTTTTATTTTATTGTTTTATCTAATTATCCCATGACACGGACATATGTCATACGGAAGAGCTAGAGCAAAATTTTCTATAAATGTGCATTTAGTTGAATAATGGAAATTTTATCCTATCAGCAATGTCTTGGGTCCCCTCATTAGACCCATAGAGAGAAGGGGATGATTCGCCTTTATATTTTGTTGCTGTTGTTCAGCCGTGTCCAACTCTGTGCGACCCCGTGGGCTGCAGCGCGCCAGGCCTCATGTCCCTCACCATCTCCTGGAGTTTGCCCAAGTTCATATTCACTGCGTCCGTGAAGCCATCCAACCATCTCATCCTTTGTTGCCCTCTGCTCCTGCCCTCAGTCTTTCCCAGGGAAATCATCAGGGTCTTTTCCCAGCGAATCAGTTCTTCCCATCAGATGACAAAATTCTGAAGTTTCAGCTCCACCAGCAGTCTTTCCAGATTGACTGGTTTGATCTCCTTGCTCTCTGGTCACTTTCAGGAGTCTTCTCCAGCACCACAGTTCAAAGGCATCAGTTCTTTGCTGTTCTACCTTCTTAATGGTCCAGCTCTCACAACCATATGTGATTACTGGGAAGACCACAGCCTTGACTATACGGACCTTTGTCAGCAGAGTAATGCCTCTGCTTTTCAGCATATTGTCTAGGCTTGTTATCGCTTTCCTGCAAAGAAGCAATCATCTGATTTCATGACTGCAGTCACCATTCATAGTGACTTTGGCGCCCAAGAAAAAGAAACCTGTCATTACTTCCACCTTTCCTCCTCTATTTTTTTATGCTGTAATGGGGCTGGATGCTATGATCTTAGTTTTTTTTAATATTTAGTCCTAGCGGGCTCTTTCACTATCCTCCTTCACCCTCATCAAGAGGCTCTTTAGTTCCTCTTCACTTTCTGCCATTAGAGTGGTGTCATCCACATATCTGAGGCTGTTGATGTTTCTGCCACCTATAATTCCAGCTTATAAATCATCCAGCCCAGCATTTCTCATGATGTGCTCAGAGTACAGATTAAACAAACAGGGTGGCAGCAGACAGCCCTGCCGTGCTCCTTTCTCGATCTTGAACCAATCAGCTGTTCCATACAGGATTCTAACTGTTGCTTCTTGACCCACATACAAGTTTCTCAGGACACAGGTAAGATGGTCTGGTATTCCCATCTAAGAGCTTTTCACAGTTTGTCATGATCCACACAGTCAAAGGCTTTAGCATAGTCAATGAAACAGAGAGAGGTTTTTTGTTTGTTTGTTTGTTTGTTTTTTTCTGAAATTCCCTGCTTTCTCTATAATCCAGTGAATGTTAGCAATTTGATCTCTGGTTCCTCTTCCTTTTCTAAACCCAGGTTGGACACCTGGAAGTTCTCGGTTCACGTAATGCTGAATCCCTAGCATGCAAGATTTTAAGCGTGACCGTCACAGCAGGGGAGACGAGTGTGACTGTCTGATGGTTAGCTCATTCTTTAGTACTACGCTTCTTGGGAATCGGGATGACGATTGACATTTTCCAGTCTTGGGGCCCCTGCTGTGTCTTCCAGATTTGCTGACATAATAAATGCACAACCTTGATGGCATCGCCCTCTAGGGATCTGAATAGTTCTTCTGGAATTTGATCACATCCATAGCTTTATTAACAGCAGTGCTTCTTAAGGCCCACTTGACTGCACTCCAGAATGTCTGGCTCTGGGTGATGAACCTCACCGTTGTAGTAATCCAGTTCATGAAGATATTTTTTACACAGTTCTTCTGGGTACTCTTTCCATCTCTCATTGACCTCTTCAGCATCTACTGGTCTCTACCATTTTCATCCGTTTTGGGCCCATCTCTGGGCAGAATGCGCCATTCATGTTTCCAGTTAAGATCTCTAGTCTTTCCCCTTCTGTTGTGTTTGTCTATTACTATGCACTGATCCTTGAAGAAGGCCTTCTTGTCTCTCCTAGCTATTCTTTGGAACTCTGCATTCAGCTGGTGTTTACTCTTCCCATCTCCCGCTTGCCCACGTTCAGTTTTCTTTGATCCATGGACCTAACACACCAGGTTCCTGTATAATACTGTTCTTCGCAGCATTGATTTTACTTTCATCACGAGACACACCCACAGCTGAGTGTCATGTACTCTTCGGCCCAGCCGCTTCGTTCAGTCTGGGGCCACTGAGAACCCTCCTCCACTCTACCCCAGTAGCATACTGGACCCCTTCAGAGCTGGAGGACTCGTCTCTTTGTGTCACTTGTCTTTTTGGCCTTTTGTACAGTTCATGAGGTTCTCAAGGCAAGTACACTGGGGTGGTTTGCCATTCCCTCCTCTGGCGGGTCATGTTCTGTCGGAACTTTCTGCTAGAACCCGTCCATCGTGGTTGGCCCTGCACGGAATTGCTCATAGCTTCACTGAGTTACACGAGGCTCTTTGCCACAACGAGGCAGTGACCCATGAAGGGGCGCCTTTATGTTACTAACGCACGAAATACTGCACATTGTGAAGCATCTTCTCTGCTTTACTCAGTACACTGAAGCCTTTGACTGTGTTGATCACAAAAACACTGTGGAAAATTCTTAGAGATGGACTACCAGACCACCTTACCTGTCCTGAGAAGCCTGTATACAGGATAAGAAGTAACAGCTAGAACCAGACACAGAACAGCGGACTGGTTCAAAATTGGGAAAGGAGTACGTCAAGGCTGTTTATTGTCACCCTGCTTGTTTAACTTATATGCAGAATACATCGTGTGAAATGCCAGGCTGGATGACTCACAAGCTGGAATCAATATCGCTGACAGAAATATCAACAATCTCAGATATGCAGATGATACCACTTCAATGGCGGAAAGCTGGCTTAAAATTCAGCATTCAAAAAACTAGGTTCCTGGCATCCAGTCCTATCCCTTCATGATAAATACATGGGGGAAAAGTGGAAACAGTGACAGATATTATTTTCTTGGGCCCCAAACCACTGCGACTGTGGCCATAAAATTAAAAGACGCTTGCTCTTTGAAAGAAAAGCTGCAACAAACCTAGACAGAGTATTAAAAAGCAGAGACATGACTTTGTTGACAAAGATCCATATAGTCAAAGCTATGGTTTTTCCAGTAGTTATGTATTGATGTGAGAGCTGGACAATAAAAAAAGCTGAGCACCAAAGAATCAATGCTTCTGAACTGCGGTGTTGGAGAAGACTCTTGAGAGTCCCTAGGACATCAAGGAGATCCAACCAGTCCATCCTAAAGGAAATGAGTCCTGAATATTCATTGGAAGGACTGATGCTGAAGCTGATGCTCCAATACTCTGGCCACCTGATGTGAAGAGATGATTCATTGGAAAGGACCCTGATGCTGGAAAAGATTGAGGGCAGGAGGAGAGGGGAGTAACAGAAGCTGAGATGGTTGGATGGCATCACTGACTCAATGGACATGAGTTTGAACAAAGTGTGAGAGATAGTGAAGGACAGGGAGGCCTGGTGTGCTGCAGTCCATGTTGTGATAAAGAGTCAGACACAACTTAACAACCGAAAAAAGTTGGATCAAAAAGTGGACAGAGTGATCAATGCTTATAGAGGTCATAGCTCATACCTTTGAAAGCTTATCTATGCCAGGAACTGAGCTAGACTTTTAAAACTATATTATTTTATTTCATCTTAACAAGTCTAAACATTCACTTCATAGAGGAGGGAAGTCCAAAGTCAAGAACCCGCCAGTGAATGGTAAGTCCAGGTGACATCCTCACGATACCCCTCCTATTGGACCCAAAGCCCAGGCTTTGCCAGAACAATTGACTTAAAAGCTTCTCAAAGCTGATGATCAAATTTTAGCCTCTCTATGTCTTCACTAGCACCTTCTAGCCGTACTAAGCACACAAAACAGGTTTATTTACTTATTTATTGGCTCAACTTGCATTGATGAGTATATAAATGGAAGAAAGTGTGAGTTGACTGTACTGGAATTAGTTAGGCTTGACCTAAACCAGTGAAAGAAAACTTTTGACTTCAGCCTTAGAAATACTAATTTTTAAATAAACAAGCTATAAAAATAACCTAGTGTGCTGCTGTTATTCAACTGAAAGCCTAAGGAAAAAAAATGACTAATATTTCTCACTATGCTGAATACATTCATGCACGGTTTTACACCTAAATCCACTCTATTTTCTTCTAAATAATAAATGGCCAGTGACTTTTAAAAGCACCAATATGTCAGTATAATTATCTAAAATCTAACAAAAATGTGTATTCCTTTCTAGACTAGAAGGGCATATTTTAAATGCAAATGAAATATTTTTAGAACCTGTACATCATCTTAGCCTTTGAAAAAGTTCCCATATTTCTTACTCTTCACTGTTGAAAATCCTCAGTTCCTCTTTCCTTGTCACCATTGTGGGATAAAAGAATTCTGGCTGTGAACTGGTCTTTCTTAAAGAATCCATTAAAGTTTAAGCTTGTGCATTGCATCAAGCAAGTAACATGTTCATTTCCCCAGAGCGGACCACAACTCCTTTGTGTCACTTAATACAAGGGGAAAAAAAGAGTAAAAGAAGGGAAGAAACACAACGGTGTTTGCAATGAGAACCTGCACATAAAGGGTTCGGCTGTTAGATTTCACAGCAGCATGCAGGGAAATATAATAGGTATGCAATAATTTCACTAATTGGAAAATAGTGCTTCAAAATTCCAACAAATAATCCATAGTAAACAAAAACACAAAAATCAGAGAGAAAGATTCATGACCTTTTCTATGAATACATCAGCTACTTTTTGGAAATAAATTTTGGGGTTATCCTGGGACCAAGGTACACATTCTGCACTATCTTTCAATCACTTTCTGACATATGTTTGTTTGGGGAGGAAAAAAAAAAAAAAAACCCTTAGATTTCTTGATGAAAATATCCCAGAGGTTTGCTTTGGGAACATCTGTAAAGTGATTCCTGATTTGAATAATATATTCAAAGCACTTCGCACCCAGAAGCACGGTTAGTACCTCTGATGGGGGAGGGCTAGTTGGCTGTTCAGAATGACGAATTCAGCCTTCCAAACCCAGATACACGCTCTTGTCATTGTTCTGGAGCTGATCTGATTCGGGGATACCGAACCACACTAGTAAAGCTCAAAGAGAGTGATGGGCTTTGCCAGAATGACAACTAATGAATTCCAATGAGAATAAAATTATCAGGTAAACAGGACGCTAGCTTGACTGCATATTCTTTCCCTGTAGGCAAGCTCTGACTAAAGCAAAATGATCAGAGGGTTGTTTGGTTTTATAGCATCAGAATAAGGGTAGGTAATCATACCTGTTTGCATGTTTAATGGCTCACTTAATCTGATGACCCACATACCTCTGCAACAGAGACAGAGCTTCTCTTAGAAGGACCCTCCGATCTCTGCCCTGGGATGGACATCTGACATTTTACTCTGTGAATGTCTTTCTTTGGTTGATCTCATGTCCATTAATTTTCATTGATCCCTTCTTCATACATATTATTAGTTTTAGTCATGTTTTATTCTATCTAGATTCCATTTTATTTTTAATTATGAGGAGAATAGCTTGGATTAAAGGTGCATGCTTGCTCAGCTGCTAAGTCAGGTCTGACTCTAAGCCACCGCATGGACTGTAGCCCACCAGGCTCCCCTGTTCTTGGCATCCTCTAGGCACACACAGATACTGAAGTGGGTTTTGCTGCTTCTTCCTCCAGCGGCTCCTCCCCAATCAGGGATCGAACCATGTCTCCTGCTTGGCAGGTGGACTCTTTACCGCCAAGCTGCCTGGGAAGCCCCAAAGTGGGGGTAGGACATTAGTAACTTTGAATAACAACTGATATATTGCTTTTTTCCAGTACCTCAGTGACAGAAGCTTCCATACCTTCCATACTATTCTTTATATTATTAATACACCTCCATTTCGTTCAACATTCTTCCAGCAATTTTGGTAAGCATATGGAAGGCAATGTTGTCACAATTGTGGATGATACACTCAGTGAGTAGCAATATGAAATCTTATGCAGCAAGGACTACCGTGTGGAGAAGGAGCAGCTACTTATTCAGCAGTGTTTCCTGAATGCCTGCTATGTGCTGGGCACCATTCCAGGCCCTGGACACAGAGCAGTGAACAAAACCACGTCCCTGACCTCGCGGAGTCCACATTCTAATGGGGAAAACGATAGTTCACAAATAAACCAAAATGGATACAATGAAAAGGATAAGAGAAACATTGTAAAAGAAAAAACTAGAGCAAAGTGAGGGAACAGACAATGATGGGGAAAGGTTCTGATCACGGATGTGACCCACGGGAAGGATTAAGGCAGATTTTGCTGCCACAGAAGCAAGAACTCGTTAAGAATCTCATCAGGCGGCAAGCTCCGCTCAGTGGAGTATTCCAGAGTGGAGGACTTGTCAACACTAAGTTCTGTATCAAAGATTCTCTGATTTTAAACAGATAGAATCTGACAAGTAGTTCTCACATCAGCCTGTTCCAAAATTATATTTAATTACTGATCAAAATTTGTAAATATAAGCTTGCAACTCCAACTGAAGTTAAAATTTGACCACAGCCACTACATAGGATTTTTGATAAATGAAATATTGGGAACAGAAATTTACTGAATGATGTTTCTAACATACTTTCCCATTTGATAAAGAAACAATGAAAGCTGCTACCTTTTCTCTGATTTAGAAATACATAGTAGAGAAAATAACAGCCCCTTCTCTATCTTCTACAAAGACACGGTTTCTTCCCATGCCAGGGTGCCATCCCATTCCCCCACCCAGACTTACACGCCCTTTATCACCTGACACTGTGTGGGCACGGTGCTGCTGTTGCTCACTCGCTACGTTGTGTCCGACTCTTTGCGACCCCATGAGCTGCAGCTCACCAGGCTTCCCTGTCCTTCACCATCTCTCGGAGTTTGCTCAAACCCATGTGCATCGAGTCGGTGATGCCATCCAACCATCTCATTCTCTGTCACCCCCTCCTCCTGCTGCCCTCAATTTTTCCCAGCATGAGGGTCTTTTCCGAGGAGTCAGCTCTTCACATGAGGTGGCCAAAGTATTGGAGCTTCAGCTTCAGCATCAGTCCTTCCAATGAACACCCAGGACTGATCTCCTTTAGGATGGACTGGTTGGACCTCCTTGCAGTCCAAAGGACTCTCGTCTTCTCCAGCACCACAGTTTAAGAGCATCAGTTCTTTGGTGCTCAGCTTTCTTTATGGTCCAACTCACAGCCACACATGACTACTGGAAAAACCACAGCTTTATATGGACTTTGGTCTGCAAAGTAATGTCTCTGCTTTTTAATACGCCGTCTAGGTTTGTCATAGTTTTATATATTCTGGTAATTGAATTATCATCAGATAGGTATTCTGATATTATATTAGTTTTATATTTTGTGGCAGTTAAATTAATATGTAGGCTCAGTTCAGTTCAGTCACTCAGTTGTGTCTGACTCTTTGCGACCCCATGAACCATAGCACACCAGGCCTCCCTGGCCATCACCATCTCCCAGAGTCCACCCAAACCCATGTTCATTGAGTCAGTGATGCCATCCAACCATCTCATCCTCTGTCGTCCCCTTCTCTTCCTGCCCTCAATCTTTCCCAGCATCAGGGTCTTTTCCAATGAGTCAGCTCTTCGCATCAGGTGGCCAAAGTATTGGAGTTTCAACCTCAGCATCAGTCCTTCAGTGAACACCCAGGACTGATCTCCTTTAGGATGGACTGGTTGGATCTCCTTGCAGTCCAAGGGGCTCTCAAGAGTCTTCCCCAACACCTCAGTTCAAAAGCATCAATTCTTCGGCGCTCAGCCTTCTTTATAGTCCAACTCTCATAGCCGTACATGACCACAGGAAAAACCATAGCCTTGACAGACGGACCTTTGTTGGCAAAGTAATGTCTCTGCTTTTGAATATGCTATCTAGGTTGGTCATAACCTTCCTTCCAAGGAGTAACCGTCTTTTGATTTCATGGCTGCAGTCACCATCTGTAGTGATTTTGGAGCCCAGAAAAATAAAGTCAGCCATTGTTTCCACTGTTTCCCCATCTATTTCCCATGAAGTGATGGGACCAGATACCATGATCTTAGTTTTCTGAATGTTGAGATTTAGCTTTTTCACTCTCCTCTTTCACTTTCATCAGGAAGCTCTTTAGTTCCTCTTCACTTTCTGCCATAAGGGTGGTGTCATCTGCATATCTGAGGTTATTGATCTTTCTCCCGGCAATCTTGATTCCAGCTTGTGTTTCTTCCAGTCCAGCGTTTCTCATGATGTACTCTGCATAGAAGTTAAACAAGCAGGGTGACAATATACAGCCTTGACGTACTCCTTTTCCTATTTGGAACCAGTCTGTTGTTCCATGTCCAGTTCTAACTGTTGCTTCCTGACCTGGATACAGGTTTCTCAAGAGGCAGGTCAGGTGGTCTGGTATGCCCATCTCTTTCAGAATTTTCCACAGTTTATTGTGATCCACACAGTCAAGGGCTTTGGCATAGATGATGAAGCAGAAATAGATGTTTTTCTGGAACTCCTATTATAATATAATAACATTATATAATATAGATAGTGTTCTTTAATTATATTAAGCCTTCTCTGGTGGTTCCGTCCACATGAATCCTCCTGCCAATGCAGGAGACCCGGATTCGATCCCTGGAGTTGGGAAGATCCCCTGGAGAAGGAAATGGCAACCCACTCCAGTATCCTTGCCTGGACAAGCTCATGGCCAGAGGAGCCTGTGGGCTATAGTCCACGGGGTCGCAGAGAGTCAGACAAGATTTTGGATTAAACACGCACACACGCATACATTTAAATAAGGCCTGCCATGTGGTAAGTTACGGTAGGACGATTGCTTACATGGCTGCAGCTCTCCGTTCTCCCGTGTCTGTGCCCTTTGCGCTGTGACTTCCCATCAAAGGCAGAGGCTGGTTCTCACCCGGGTGCAGCCTTTTGCGTTGTTTTGGCTGGCAGATGTGGCAACAGTAAAGGCAGAAGGCTTTCAAGCCCGCAGCTCAGGAGGTTCGTGAATGCTTCTGTTTCCTCTTGGAACCATGTCTCCACCATGAAAATAAACCCATTTTATCTCAGCAAATACTTAGAGACCGCAGAGAAGAGAGACAGACGGACCCCAGAGAAGAGGGACAGACAGACCCCAGAGAAGAGAGACCGACAGACCCCAGAGAAGAGAGACAGACAGACCCCAGCCAGGGCTTTACTCCGCCTGCGGTTGGCTTGCCTTAAACTGACTGTGACACACCCATAAGAATGAGCCAGCCTGCTGACACCAGCCATGTCTCACTCAAGACTGTACGAATTCCTAACCGACGCACACACTTGTATCTTCCATCCCACTTTTGCTTTTCAGACACACAGAAATAGTTAACTGAAACACACATGTTCAACACATGGTATCTCTCATCATCATCAACCTGTCACAAATACGTATAGATACTGGGCTTTTAGACTGCTGCTACAGCTACAAGGAATAATGCTTCACTAAAAAGTCTCCAGACTGCCTGCTGCTCAATTCCTTCCAAATTCTCCCAGGTACCCCAACTGAGAAAATTAACTCTCCGATCAATCTCCACTTTTCCTTCATCTCATCTGTGTGGAACCCACACAGTCCTTGGGAGAGTAACTCAAAGGTCACACGGCCTTGACATTCATTCACAGAATGAAAGATTCTTTCACTCACAAGATCATTTGTCTAATGGTCAACAGCAACTTACAGTTATTAAACTTACACTGTTCTAGAATCAACAGCCAACATCAAGTTTACTAAATATTAAAAAGCAGAGATATTACTTTGCCAACAAAGGTCCATCTAGTCAAGGCTATGTTTTTTCCAGTGGTCACGTATGGATGTGAGAGTTGGACTGTGAAGAAAGCTGAGTGCCAAAGAATTGATGCTTTTGAACTGTGATGTTGGAAAAGACTCTTGAGAGTCCCTTGGACTGCAAGGAGATCCAACCAGTCCATCCTAAAAGAGTTCGGCCCTGGGTTCATTGAAGGACTGATGCTGAGGCTGAAACTCCAATACTTTGGCCACCTCATGCAAAGAGCTGACTCTTTGGAAAAGACCCTGATGCTGGGAAGGATTGGGGGCAGGAGGAGAAGGGGACAGCAGAGGATGAGATGGCTGGATGGCATCACCGACTCGATGCACATGAGTCTGAGTGAACTCCGGGAGTTGGTGATGGACAGGGAGGCCTGGCGTGCTGCGGTTCATGGGGTCGCAGGGAGTGAGACACGACTGAGCGACTGAACTGACTGAAATAGCATTATAATTAAAGTGAGAAAAGCCATTTTTAACGCTACTGTTTCAACCTTGTCAGTAATGAAACAAATACATATGAAATTAATTACATTTTCCCAGAAAATATTCAATTGATTATAACTCTACAAACAGCCATGCATAGTTATGACAAAGATATGGAAATGACAGGATTTCCGGCTGATGAGGAGAGCATTAGGTGGTACAACTCTTCAGAATGGGAATCTCGGTGTGTCTATTAAAAAAAAAAAAGAACTCTAAAAGTCATTATCTCGATTGTTCTGGCAATTCTAACTCTAGATATTTACCTAGAGGGAACAATTAGAAATGTGTGGAAAGGTGTGTGCATGCAAAGGGCATTTATAACAGCCCTAGTCATAACATCAAAGAATTGGAAACAGACTAATAGTAAGCAGTCGGTTAGCACACTCATGCGTGCACACACAGCAACCAGTTTCTGTGCTCCTGCCATCTTGAGCCAGAAGACTCTGCTCGGGGGCTTTCCTGTGAAATGCAGAACGTCCAGCAGCACCCCTGACCCCTGACCCCTACCCACCGGCAGGGACACCCTCCAGGGGTGACAACCATGAATGACTCCAGAGACCCCCAAGTGTCGCCCGACGGCAAAGTCACTCCCAGATGAGAATCAGTGATACATATACATCTTCCCATATACAGTGATTAAAATTTTATATTTCATTGTATATCTCTTCAGTTCAGTTCAGTTCATTTCAGTCACTCAGTCGTGTCTGACTCTTTGCGACCCCATGAATCGCAGCACACTAGGCCTCCGTGTCCATCACCAACTCCCGGAGTTCACTCAGACTCACGTCCATCGAGTCCGTGATGCCATCCAGCCATCTCATCCTCTATCGTCCCCTTCTCCTCCTGCCCCCAATCCCTCCCAGCATCAGAGCCTTGTTCAGTGAGTCAACTCTTCGCATGAGGTGCCCAAAGGACGGGAGTTTCAGCTTCAGCATCATTCCTTCCAAAGAAATCCCAGGGCTGATCTCCTTCAGAATGGACTGGTTGGATCTCCTTGCAGTCCAAGGGGCTCTCAAGAGTCTTCTCCAACATCACAGTTCAAAAGCATCAATTCTTCGGCGCTCAGCCTTCTTCACAGTCCAACTCTCACATCCATACATGACCACTGGAAAACCATAGCCTTGACTAGACAGACCTTAGTCGGCAAAGTAATGTTCGGTTGAAACCAGGATTTTATAATAAATCCCACATCCTTTCCCCCAGCCCCATTAAAAAGAACAAAGTTATCAGAGAGCGTTTCTGAAACAGAAAGTTGTTTGTTATATATTTTTAAGCAAAAATCAGGCAGAAGACTAGTGGATATCTCCTCCTGAATATGAAAAATACTATGAGGAGGATATACAATAAAGTGTTAAAATCTGTTATATCTGGACGGTTGGATTATAGTTACTTTTTTTTCTCTTTCGTTCATATATTTTCTTGTAATCTATGATTTAGCACAGGTTCTTTTAATAATCAGAAAAGTAAATTTAAAGTAAATATCTACAAAGGCTCTCTAGATCAGATCCTGAGTTGAAAACTGCAGGAACCAACTCTTGGTTACTAGAATGGAAGGTGTGTAGCGGCAGCAGTGTGGTTGGCTACGGTTACAGAGGTGATGAGAAGTCTGGGGAGCCAGGCGTGAAAGGCGCATCACAGGAGCATCAGCCGCATCCCAGGCCAAGACCGAGGCCGAGCGATGGGAGCAGCCTCATCGCTGCAGAGAGGCTGAGACACCATGGCCACTGGGCTCACTTTGGCCGCTAGCTCTTTTTTTTTTTTAGGTAATATTTTCACCTTTTATGCATCTATATTTGCTAGGTTGTATGTTTGGGAAACAAAACTAACCAGAACAATTCTTTAAGCCTATAATCAGGAGTGGCATCTATCTATCCATACAGAGAATAATATATGCACCTAATCAACACTACTCGCTCATGTCTATTTCTAATAAAGAGCTAATTCCAAATATTAGAATTTTTCTTAACATTAATTTAATTCAAATCCTGGGAGGTCACCCTGACATTCCAGGCAAGAGACCCATCCTTCACTGCGGATGAACAAAATGCACGGTGTTGTCTGGCACAGAGCGTGTTATCAGTGAGGACAGCCAAAGGAATTATCTTTTGTTTCTTTCTTTCAGAAAGAAAAGTAAAACCGTTCACTAAGTAATTTAATCTGACCCCAATAAACTAGTCTCCCCCTCTTCTGAAGATATTTTAAATCTCCTGAAGTCCTGTCCCCCTCCCCTCTCCAGTCAGTCACAGGACTCATTTCAGAAGCAAACATGCGCCATTAACTTAATCCACAGGAAAGGACGTCGGCAGTCTCTTTACCGGTGGATCAGGTTTGCATCAGCACTTCTCATGTTTTCCATCCTCATCTTTAGGGGTTTGTATCTGTGAAATGTGATAGGATTAGAAGTGCATGAAACAAACCAGTTGTTTAAGAGGGAATTAAAGAGCTTTATGCAACCCCCTGATTTCTGGCCACTAGAAAGAACACACTCTATTGAATGGAATGACAAGAAGCTCAAACCCATAGATAATACACAGACCTATCTGCTTTTAATTTTGTTCTGAATCACCCCATTCTCTTTATCCACTAACTGTTCATTGTTGGACCATCTAAAAGTGTCCCTAAAATAGAGAAAGCTTTCCTGGTTTAAGCTTCGACTATTCTGTACACTTTTCATCCCATCTAAAAATGACCACTAGGAAGCAGGAAGATTTCCTGGAGGAGGAAAAGGAAACCCACTCTAATATTTTTGCCTGGGAAATCCCACGGACAGAGGAGCCTGGCGGGCTACAGTCCGTGTGGTTGCAAAGAGTCAGACACAATTTGGCGACTTTGTTCCTGCTAAGTCGCTTTAGTTATGTCCAACTCTTCGTCATCCTATGGACCATAACTCGCCAGGCTCCTCTGTCCACGGGATTCTCCAGGCAAGAATACTAGAGTGGATTGCCACGCCCTCCTCCAGGGGGTCTTCCACCCAGGGATCCAACCTTCGTCTCTCAGGCCTCCTGCCCTGGCAGGCGGGTTCTCCACCACTAGCGCCACCTTGGAAGCAACTAAACTAAAACAAGCAAGGAAGTAGGAAGGAGAAGGAAACTCTAGGGAGTGAAGTGGGAAGCACAGGAGGGCGGGGCTTGGAGTCTTGTACTGGGGGGTGGGGGGCAGGGGGTGAGGACTGCAGGCTTGAAAGTCAAAAAGGCTTTCAGTATTCTTTCCTACAAATGGAACACCTTGAGCATAGCCAGTAGGACATAAGTGACTCCATACGTTTTACCTGTTATTATTTTTGCAACATCTGTTTCTACTTACACTAGAGATGGGTGGAGAAAGGACAGAGGGCCTGACGGGTCCAAGAGGCTTTCCTCACCCAGCTCTAAATGGGCATCAGCAACACCCACATTCCAGCCAGGGGAAGGAAATGCGCTGAAGTCACCACTAGCTCCCTGTCTGGTGACGTTAGAAATGGAAATGGTTCCCGTAATGGAAAATAAGTTCAAGTATGAAGCTGGTTAAGACTGATGAGACGAGCTCATAATTGCATGCCACAGATAATGCTAACTGCTGCTATTACATTAATAACACAGAAAATTCCAAAAGCAACTGGGATTCTGTAGCAGCTGCAAGGACCATTAGCTGTCTTCATTGATTTGTGCAGTTGGTTTGGAAGTGGTGATTGTTATACTGCACTGAGAAATCATTTTTGTACTGCCAGTTTTTAATATCAAATGATATTTCAGTATAAACACATTGGCCAGTTAAACATATGCGTGGAAATCCACATGAATTAATGCTAAGTATGGAAAGCATGGTGGGCATGGTAATCTATGGATGGGTAGCAGCCTGGGCTAAGGCTTCAGCGAGGGCCCCCACCTACATGCAGCTGCTCACCCAAGCTCTCCTTAGGGTAAGGAGAAGGCATCACAAAAATCAAGTCAAACTGAGCTCCTGGCAGAGTTCCAGCTCTTCTAAAGTACCCTCCCCAACCTGTTAGATGCCAACTACATACTCCCAGTGGCTGGAACCAGCTTTGATGTCATCCTCTTTCTTTTATGCTCTTATCCAACTGATTGGCAAATTCCATCAGTTTCACTTTCAAATGTGTATCCAGAATCTCATCACTTCTGTGAAGTGTAGCTGACACGGGGTTGTTCAGTAGTGAAGAACTTGCCTACGAAAGCAGCAGACATGGGTTCAATCTCTGGGTTAGGAAGATGCCCTGGAGAAGGAAATGGCAACCCACTCCAGTATTCTTGGCTGGGAAATCCCATGAACAGAGGAGCCTGGCGGCTACAGTCCATGGGATCTCAAAGACCCAGACGTGACTGAGCAACTCAGCATGCCCACAGGCTAATATAACAGGTATATTTTATACATAATACTTCAATTCATCCTCATACCAACCTGATGAAATATGTACTGTTATCACTTGTTTGTGAGCTTCCCAGGTGGTGCTAGTGGTAAATAACCTGCCCACCTGCCAAAGCAGGAGACAGAGAGACTCAGGTTCGATCCCTGGATCCAGAAGGTCCCCTGGAGGAGGGCATGGCAACCCACGTGCAGTGTTCTTGCCCGGAGAGTCCCACGGACAGAGGAGCCGGGAGGGCTACAGTCAGTGGGGTCGCAAAGGCAGACACGACTGAAGCAATTTAGCATGCTTGCGTCCCTATTTTACAGATGAGGGAACTGAGGGTCTTAGCGTTTCATGAAAGTGAGCTGCTTGAAGATGGCAGAGCCGGGGTTCCGGCTGCACTACGGTCTGTGCCCACCACGAGGGTCCAGTCTCAGCACGTGCTTGCCTGTTCAGTCATGCTCAACTCTGTGTGACCCCATGGACTGCAGCCCCCTCAGGCTCCTCTGTCCATGGGATTTCCCAGGCAAGAATACTGGAATGGGTTGCCATTTTCTCCTCCAGGGGATATTCTGGACCCAGGGATTGAACCTGAGCGTCCTGCATTGGGAGGTGGATTCTTTACCACTGAGCCATCAGGGAAGCCCCTATTCTCAGCACAGCAGCTGTCATCTAAGTCTTGTCAAGACAGTCCTATAACCTAAACTTTCCAAGGGCTTCCTACATCACTCAGAAAAAAAGAAAAAAAAAAAAAAAAAAAGCCAAGCCTGGAGGAAGGCCCACAGCATCCTAAATGATCTCATTTCCTTCACAGGTCCTCACCAGTCACCAACACTGGTTAGTTCAGAAAATTCCAGGTACGCTCTGCCTTAGGCCCACACACAGAAATCTACATAAAGAAGCCTGGGCACCGAAGAGCCGATGCTTTCAAACTGTGGCTCTAGAGAAGGCTCTCGAGAGTCCCTTGGACTGCAAGGAGATCAAAGCGGTCTGTCCTAAAAGAAGTCAGTCCTGAATATTCACTGGAAGGACTGAAGCTGAAGCTCCAATACTTTGGCCACCTGATGCAAAGAGCAGACTCATTGGAAAAGCCCCTGATGTTGAGAAAGACTGAGGGCAGGAGGAGAGGGGAAAGGCAGAAGGTGAGACGGCTGGATGGCGTCACTGACTCAGCGAGCATGAGTCTGAGCGAGCTCTGGGTAATAGTGAAGGACGGGGAAGCCTGGCGGGCTGCAGTCCACGGGGTTGCAAAGGGTCGGACACGACCGAGCGAGTGAACGACAGCAGCAGAAGTCCGAGCCGCCCTCTCCTTCTCACCCTCCAGCTCCTGACGCAAAGGTCCCCTTCTCACTGGACGAGGTCTGGTCACTGTTAAGCGTGCAGCTCTCCTCGCCCCAGAATTTCTGAGCTACTTTTCTGGATTTGTTTCTCTCCAGAGCGGTCACCATTTTTCTAACACACTATGTATTTTGCTTTTCGGTTTTATTAACTTTCTCCCCTTATCAAGCACCCAAGGCCTCTGCTTTTCGTCTTCATTGCTGAGTCCATACTGCCTAGAATAGGGTCTGGCACATAATACATGCTTAATAAACGTGTTGAATTAATGAATAAACGTGTATCTTATATGAGATAAAAATCATTATCTGGCTTGAAAAATTATGTCTGTAGTGTTTATAAGTGAAGTCTTGCAAAGAGCATATGCATACTTGTGATGGTTATAAAATGGACAAATGGCTTATATACATTCCACTTAGGACAGAGCCTCATCTTGGCCCTGCTAACCACACTGAACTCTAAGCATATACCCTTTTTTTTAGAAACCAGTTCTATTTATTCACTTATTTTTGGCTGTGCCAGGTCTTCATCACCGCGTGCAGCCGTCTCCCCAGTTGTAGCCCAGGGCTTCTCATTGCGGTGGCTTCTCACTGCAGGGCAGGGGCTCCGGGCTGCATGGGCCTCGGCAGTTTCGGCACAGTGCCTTAGTTGCCACGAGACGCGTGGACCTTCCGGGACCAGGGGTTGAACCTGTGTCTCCTCCACTGGCAGGCAGATTCTTAGCCGCTGGACCACCAGGGAAGTCCTGAGCATTTATACTCTAATTTTTACACTCCACCTTACCCCTTCTGTTCTCCAAGACTGTAGACTTTTGTTTCGTCCTCTTTCTTTCTTTAGTTTCTTTCATTCCAATGTTAATCTGGTTTTGCTGCTTAGAAAGACTGATGAGTTGGGTCTTGCCTGAAGCAATTTACTAGAAGCCCTTCACACTCCAGCCCTACTCTATAAACTGGATGCTCATCTCTCAACTGATCAGGAAATAGCTATACTTTGAATTTGCCTTCTCCTAGGAGGGCTCTGAAAATCTGATCTATTTATTCCTAAGTTTCTACTGCTATCACCTTTTTTCTCTACTGTTCCATATCTTTGGGCATTTCAGCTGCATCGTAATTACTTCGGCATCCTATTTCCTAAACAGGAAGCGGCTTCCACTCGCATGATTTTCTTTATAATATACTAAAACAGAATATTTGAATGTAGATTTTCATTTTCAAAGCTGTATGCACAAATTTGCTTTATTTTATAAGCTTGCAACATCATTGTGTGATTAAAAAATACCCCATACATTTGAATTTATGACTTGTTATATCTCTAAGAAATCTTATGTTCAGAAGACAGAAGAGATCAACAGAACAAAGCACAAAAAGATTTATCTTGTTTTTGTTTAAATATGTCTACATTCCACTTAAAGCTTAAGACTTTTAGTTTCAATGTTTACTCATTTATTTATGTCTCATTCATAAAACAACTCATAAAGATCAGCTTTCTATAGTACACTTAATGGTCTTTTGAAGTAAAATTAAACTAAGCTACAACACAATGCCCTAAAGTCTGCAAATGTTTTAATTTGCTAGAGTTATTGTAAGAGACTCTTCTCGCATATCAAACTGTATCTTAAGGGCAGACAGCTTTGTGTTAAACCCACTTCTATTTGCATTTTAACACCATGGTAAGTGAAGAAATTTGATTGCTACTCTTTTTTTTTTTTTTGTCTGCAGTATAAAATCCACAAATATAAATTGCTAAAAACTACTTTTAGAAGTTGCATCTAATTCTTTATATTAACTAATGCTATCCATCAAAATTTTTGTTTATATCACAATGGAAAATCCTAAATAACATAATGATTAAGGTGTTACCTGAGGAAACAAAATTTAAAAGTGATTCTATTTTTATCAAAAATATAACCCTGATGTCTTTTTTTAAAAAGCACTGTTCTCAATATATGCACTATTTGGAAATAATTTACCTAAGTACAACCCAACAAATGAAAAGAAACTGAGATCAAATTGAGATGCTTGAGACATACTAGCGCCAGCCAATTGATGTAACTGCCGTTTCCTATTAAACACTACTCAGGCCTAGTTAGAAATAAATGAAGCAAAGAAGAGTGTTAAATTTATGTTAGAGAACGTCATAAATAGGAGTATAGGCTCAGGTTTTAATTAGAACTTTAGTTGATCAACAAACAACCTTTAAGTTTTCTATTTTACTTGCTACTTCATATTTCAAATTTGTCATCATTTGATGTGATCGAAATATGGCAGTCTCCTTATTGCATGCACGATGGATTTAGGCAATGTGGATAGTGTTACGAATTTAATTAAAAACAGGAAAACAAAGTCAATGGTAAAATAAAGCTGGTGCTTCAGGAAAAGAAAAAAAAAAAAAACCTGATACTTCACTAGCAAAACTGACAGAGATGAAAAGTAAAAAGATATGAATTACCAATATCAAGAATGAAACAAACGGCAATCACTACAGAGTCTATAACCCCTGAAGAGACAGTAAGAGCATTCAATAGTACGACGAGGACATTTGATAATTCAGATGGAATGAATCAATCCATCAGAAGCACAAACTGCGATCTCCATACCCAATATGATATGGACAATTTAAACACAATAATTCCTAATGAAAATTTAGTTCATGATTTTAAAACTCCAGTGTGATTGGCTTTCGAGTTTGAACCAGCCGTACATGCTTGGAGTAAATCCCGCTTTGTCATGGTCTGTAACTTCGTTCATATTTTGCTTCGTTGTATTTGCTAATATTTTATTGAGAATTTGTTTAAGTTAATGAGAGACTGGTCTATCGCATTACTTATTGGTCTGTCTGTATTTGTTGTCTTCGGTATCAGAGCAATGCTAGCCTCGTAAAAAGAATTAGAACATGTTTCCTCCTCTTTTCTGAAACAGAGTGAGTAGAATTCATGTTAGGACTTTGAATGCTCAGTAGAGTTCCCTAATCAAATCATCATAGCCTGGAGATATCTTTGACTGGGTATTTGTACTATTTACATTCACTTGTTTTCTGGTAAATAATCCAGTATCTTTTTCCTATCAGTATTGGTGCCAGCGGATTTTCTCATGTTATTATTTTCTGGGTCTCAGTGACTTTCAAATGTACTGTAAAATGCTTGATTCTGTAAGAGTCTGGATCCTGCTTAGCCTCCTGTTTGTAGCAGGCAGTCCCCCTGCTGAGGTGCGTGCCAGGGGCACGTGGGTGTGTCTGCTCAGCTTCTTGCTGCTCCTTGTCAACCTCTGCAGCAAAGTGGGGCACTGACTCCCAGCAGGGGGGGAGGTGGAGGTTTAACTCCCCCTCAGCCTGGCTGACACCCTCCTGTGTGCTTAACTGCCTCCAGGTGCACCTGGAAGGGCAGCTTCCCACTAGGCTCGGCTGACATCAGGGCGCGAGAAGGGCCACGTGGAGGACCACGTGGTCCAGCACCTACCATCTCTCCCTGCCTCACTGATGCTGGGAAAGGTGGAGTCTTAGCTTCCCCTGGGATCCTCTGCAGGAAGGAGAAAGCAGATTATCAACCACCTCACCCACCTGCCCTCCCTCTTTCTGCCTGACTGCTGCCAAGGCTGGGTGCAGGCTCAGCTCCCCACTGGGGTCTTGCTGACCTGAGGCGGGGGTGAAGGCTAGTGGTCCCGAGTCCAGCCTCACGCGGCTTCATGAATTCCAGTTGCTAAGGGTGACCGTGGAGGTTCAGTTCACTGCCGTTTGCTTTCCCCAGGAAGAGCATCTCCCTGCTTAGTCCAGGAAGGTGATGAGGAATGGTAGGGATAAGGGAATCATTGTTTAATCCGAGATTGTTTGAGAAGGCCTTGCTGAGAAGGTGATGTATGAGCAGAGACCTCGTAGAATGGGGACGAAGCCCGATGGGAAGATAGGCGGTATGTATTCTCGGATGGGCACACAGTCCACCTCAAAGTCCCTCTTCAGGAGGTGCCTAGAGGCCCTGATGCAGCATATCTATAAGAAACAGTGTCAGAATTGCTGTGGACGGACAGGGCGTGACCCCTGTAGAAAGCTCTAGAAATGCTGACTTCTACCCTAAATGAGGTGGGAAAACTTGGGAGTTTGGAGCAGAGAAGTGATGTAGCCACCATATGTTTTAAGATATTCTAGCATAAACTGGTGGCTTAGTGGTAAAGAATCTGCCTGCCAATGCAGGAGACACAAGCTCGATCCCTGTGTCAGGAAGATCCCCTGGAGGAGGAAAATGGCAACCCACTTTAGTGCTCTTGCCTAGAAAATCCCATAGACAGAGGAGCCTGGCGGGCTGCAGTCCATAGGGTCCCAGAGAGTGGGGCATGAGTGGGCAACTGAGCAGGCACACAGCACGAGCTAGAAGCAGAACGCCGGCAAAATCAGGACAGCTAATAACCAGTACGAATGTTACTTATTCTAAATGAGAGGACAGTGGCCTGAATAAGGACAGCAGCAGCAGAGGTGGCAAATAAGGTCGTATTCTAGATGGACTCTGAAGGCAGAGCTGGCATGGAATCGTGGAGAAATGATGGAGAGCTCGAAGGTTTTCCGTCTGAAAGGCTGAGAGGACGGCATCCTGGTTGCTTTAATAAGCTGCACAGATCCCTCTGCCGGGCCGACTGATTTTGCCTCTTCAGCTGTGGCATGTGTTGCTAGCAGATAGCCCTCAACCTCAAGGCTTCTCTGGAAACTGACTTCACAAAAGTAAGGAAAACCCAAAAGTCTGGAGCTGAGCTGTCTAATATGATGGCTACTAGCTACATACAGCTATTAAAGTAAGATAAAACAAAAGCGTCCTTAATTACATCACCTACATTTCACATGTTTGATATCGACATGTGGCTGGTGGGTACTGCACTGGACACTGAAGGTTTTACAGATTTCCATCGCTGCAGGAAGTTCCATTAGACTGGTGCTGGAATAGAGCCACAGGTACCCATCACATTCCTGCCGGTTGAAAAGCATCGTTTGTTCTTTAATGGATCAGTTAGGACTCTAAGTTGCAGGTAACAGAATCCAGTTTTGGGTAACAGATAAAAATGGAGGGTTTTATTTAAAGATGTGGTGATAACTCTGTCCAAGGAAGACTCGAGGCCGAGTCTGGGGAGGCGCTGCCGCTCGGAAGCGCTCTCCTGCGTCGCAGTCGTCTCTGCCTTCTTTCCTTACTTCCTCCTCCCACTGCTCAGGCCATTAACCCCACAGCTCAGTAACTGACCTTTGGCAGTTTCCAGGAAAAGGACCTGGCTGGCCCTTATCAGGTCATGTGACCAGCCGAATGTGGATACGGGAGAAGTTGCCGTGTAGACGTACTGGCCTAAAACACATCCCAGGGAACTGATGCCTCTAGAAGGAAGGTCACTGTGAATTGAGAGATCCTTTAACAATGACTATAATTTGAGTTAGCGACTGTCCATCAGCATCATTCTAAGGCATTTTACTTTGTCTCTATTTGTTTTTAATTCCTGATTTGAGGTTCCAGAGTGATTTGGCTGTGATATGTGTTACCAGTCCATCCTAAAGGAGATCAGCCCTGGGTGTTCATTGGAAGGACTGATGTTGAAGCTGAAACTCCAGTACTTTGGCCACCTGATGCGAAGAGCTGATTCATTGGGAAAGACCCTGATGCTGGGAAAGATTGAGGGCAGGAGGAGAAGGGGATGACAGAAAATGAGATGGTTGGATGGCATCACCGACTCACTGGACATGAGTTTGGGTGGACTCCAGGAGTTGGTGATGGACAGGGAGGCCTGGCGTGCTGCAGTCCATGGGGTCGCGTGGAGTCGGACACGACGGACTGACTGAACCGAAGTGAACTGAACTGTTACCCAGTGTGGGTCAGGGACCCCAGAGAACTAATGTGGCTTCATAAAGGTGCTAGACGCAACGATGTGGGCTGAGGGTAGGGGAACTATAAGGGTTAGTAGGACGCCTAGGGGCTGGTTACCGAGGGGGTCACCGCGTCCGTCAGTCCACAGGCTTCACAGGGCACGAAAGGAGGCAGAGAGGGCCGTGGAGGGGTGCTGATCTGTGACAAAGAGAGCACGTCACCCTCAGGAACCCGGAGACCAGAACCACAGAACGCCTCCGCTTCACTCCTCTCTGTACTGCAGACTGGGCAGGCACTTCTCATCAGCTGCTTCAACTCTAAGTCAGGAGGCAAGGGAGTCTGTTGACAATTTCCAAACCAAGGAGCCTCTGAGGGATTAAGATTTTTTTTTAAAGGCTAGGGACTTTTTCAGGGGTTAACAATTCCAGTGGTTAAGAATTTGCCTTGTGGTGCAAGGGATGCAGGTTTGATCTCTCATCAGGGAACTAAGACCCCGCACAAGGCAGGGACACTCAGCCCCCACGCCACAGCTAGAGAGGCCGGGTGCTGAGACTAAGACCCGACTCAGTGAAACCAACAAATATGTATTTAAAAATAAAGAATGGATTAAAAAAGGAAACTTAAAGGACAGCCACAGGGGCAGGTGGGCATGAGGACACACCCTAAAGTCTCTCTGCAAGGTAGCCTGTGACCGCACTGGCCAGCTGGACAAAGCTGCTTTTCCTCCGTTGACCTGGGATTTCAATTTTTAAGCTTAAGCCTCTGTTAAGAAGACAATTTCATGTTTTTGTCCTATTTACTTAAAAAATAAAATAATAAAATGCACCATATTCTTGAACTTATCTGGAAGACAGCACATGTGCAATAGATTTAATCTGCTGAGTGTTATTTTCAGTGGATTGCAACCTCCCCACGTTATTTGTCTGCAGTGAGCCCAGTGAACAGTGAGAAAGAAACCTGGTCTGTCCCTCTTGATAGGGTGAGACAAAGGCGAGGTTGCCAGGCAAGGTTGCCCAAGGACGGCTGTAGCCTACACCTGGAAAAGGTGACAGATTAATCCCAATCACCCAGGTGAGCTAGAGATGCTCTTTTTTGTTGGTTTTGGATTTCTTCTCCGTTGGAGCCTCAGGCTACTGTGTATTTCAGATGGCATGTTTGTTCAGAGGTTTGCCTGCACTCCGTCAAAGAGGATGTAGCAAGCTCGCTCTTGGGTTCTTCGGCTCTAATTGGTAACACAGGAGTCATACTGAATTTCAACTTTTCAGTTACATTCTTCAGAGGTGCCTGGGACTCTTGGCAAATGACTGGTCCGAGATGGGTCATCATTAGGCAAAGAGGGGCTGATCCCATGGTTGGTGTGCTGTTCAAGGTGCTTGGTGAGAAATTTGTGTTTCAGCAAGAACGTGGAAGTTTTAAAAGGGAACAAGAAGAAGATAAATTTGCTTTCTGTTAAAAATGTTCCCTTTACTTTATGAATGAAACAAATTCTCTCCTCTTCACTTTGAAGAGTTCCTTTTCCAAACAAGAAGGAAAGGAATCCATAATTGACAATTTTACCAGATGTTTATTCTGCCTGACAACAAACTAAGAGCATCATTTCTTCAACTCACTGATGAATTCTTCAGTCCACAAGTGGAAACCTACTGAGATTTATCTGTCAAGTCACTAAACATGAGAGTGCGTTTATGCGTGCTAAGTCACTTCTGTCATATCCAACTCTTTGCCACCCTAGGGACTGTAGCCTGCCAGGCTCCTCTGTCCATGGGGATTCTCCAGCGAAGAATACTGGAGTGGGCTGCCATGCCCTCCTCCAGGGGATCTTCCCAGCTCAGGGACTGAACCCACATCTCTTAAGACTCCCGCACTGGCAGGGAGTTCTTTACCACGAGCGCCACCTGTGCTGAGTGCTGTGCTTAGGCCCTTGGTCGTGTCTGACTCTGCGACCCCATGGACTGTCGCCCGCCAGGCTCCTCTGTCCATGAGGATTCTCCAGCGAAGAATACTGGAGTGGGCTGCCATGCCCTCCTCCAGGGAATCTTCCCGACCCAGGGATCGAACCCAGATCTCCAGCATTACAGGTGGATTCTTCACGGTCTGAGCCACCAGGGAAGCCCTGCGCCAACTGGGAAGCCCCGAATAGTAGAGGACTCAAGGCGATTTCTGTGTCTTCTTATTGCACTTTGTATACTTTTAGGTCAGTGTCGTCCCCACTCATAGCTTCAGTGACCATCTCTAGTTCAGAGTTTTACTTTAGGCTTCCTTTCTGCTACCTTTTCGTCCTCTCTTATTTTATTTTTTCAAAAGTACTTCAAATTAAATAGATTTAGAACCAAACTCATGATCGTCCCAGAAAACTTGGTCTTTATCCCATATTCCTTTCCTTACATTCTTCTTACAATCATATAAGTAAGAAACCAGGAATGAACTTTCACATTTTTCTGGGTAACTCTTCATCCAATCCATTACCAATTCCTATCAATGTTCTGACGAAACTTCTATTTAGCTTCAATAACACTCTAGTAAAGGCACTGTCAGAACTCATCCCAGTCTACCTGCAATAGCTCATGATTTTTGACTTTATTCTGTCCTCCTTACAATCTACTCTTCATTCTAAAACCAGGGGGCTCCTTGAAAACAAAAACTGATCCTAACAGGCAAACACATGCTCTCATCCTTAACACCACTTAAACAACAGATGGCTTTCCAGTGCTTCAGTGGGTTTCCACTGCTAATTACATTGGAGGAAACCCTGGTCACACAGGCAGCAGAGTCTTGCGTGTCCCGGCCGCTGCCTCCCTTTCCAGCTGTGCCTCTCCAGGCCGGCCCTGCCTCTCCCACCAGCCGCAGGACTGTGCTCTTCCCAGACACCAGCCGCAGGACTGTGCTCTTCCAGGCACAGGGATTTTGCACCTGCTGTTCTCCCTGGCCAGGAAATGCTTGTCCTCCTTCTTATGTTAAGGAAATCCTCTTAGACCACCTGACTTAATCTCACCTCTCTATGCTGGGGCTCATACTTTGCAGTCTCACCTCACTGGCTGTGAGGCCAAGACTGTGTCCAACGCATCTTTGGCGATTTTACCTCAGCAGGGACTCCCTGTGGTTCAGCTGCCTCACCTATAAACAGGAACAATAAGATGTCCTTCGCAGGGTTTCTTTAACTATTAAATGAGACACACCAACTTCTTAGGACAATGCCCAGATCACACCGAAACAGTTCTTGAATGATGGCTACTGTCACTGTGTCTTTTGTTTGTTTAATCTCCAGAGCCCTGCAGCTGATAAACAGTGGCTGCTCCACTTAGATTAAGAAGATTGGTGAGAACCTACTGCATGACCCAGGGAAAGAACCAGGAAGGCATGATCTCCTTGTAGGACATATATTAAGTTAACCTTAAAAATATGCATTGGGTACAGACAAGTACTGTTTGATTCCACCTAAACCAAGTACCTAGCATAGTCAAATTCATAGCCTCACAAAATACACTGGCAGACGCCAGGGACGAGGGGTTGGGGTAGCAGGGGATTGAGGTTTAGTTTAATGAGGACACAGTTTCAGTTTATGAAGGTGGAAGATTCCCGGGATGGACGATGGTGGGAGCCGCCCAGCTGTGTGGATGCAGGGCCACTGAACTGGACAGTTAAATGTGGCTGAGATACTCTGCCCCGGATTCTGCGACTTCGACCACAATAAAAAACAAGAAGATTGGAAGACTGAGTAGCTTTCTGTCTTAGATGCCAAGTGAGGCATCCTCAAATTAGCCTTTCACAGCTGAATTGCAAGCGTGTGTCTACACCTCACATCTAATTGCACACCCCTTCCAAGCTCTTGCCATTAGTTTGCTTTCTGAGTGCTATTAAGTACCACGGGCATTTTCCCTAGAGGCTGCCAGGGAGGGATTCACCTGAGGCATGAAACTTTAAATCAACATTTTGTTCCTTAATGGGAAATTCTTCACTGCTGTTTACATGTCCTCCACTGACAAACACAACATGCCATTTCAGGGCATCAGGACCAACCCCGCAGATAATAAGTCATCAGTGACATTCTCAGCCTCAGTAATTATGCCTTTTGTTTGGAGCTTCTTGACGTGTCAAACTCAAGCTGAGCCATTTGAAGAGTGGATGAGAGAGGATCCGTTTCAGGTCGGTAACTGTTCACTCTGCAGGGAAAACTGATGGTGCGGTGGGCCTCACAGCGCAGAATGGCTGATGGCGGGAAAACTAAAGCCAACGACAAAGGCACGGTGCTGACCTGTGTGGGAGACCCTGCTGACTCCCTGCTGGGACCCCCTTTCCGGAGGGGCTGCCCATCTCCAGGGCTCCAGGGCCGCTGGGTCCTCGCAGCTCCTGGCTGCTCCCTTTGGGAGGACTCCCGGGTCCCGACAGGACCCGCCTCCCCCAGAGGTGCCCGATGAAGAGCAGCCCCTGTTCCCCGGAGGACCCGCAGCTAACGCCCGGCCGTTCCCGCGGTGTAAAAACCCATCCTCTTCTCAAACTGGGACAACTCTGGTGTTCCTTCGGCCCCAGAACTCCCTGTGGGATGAGGCTGAGTTGAGTCAGCACCTGAGCCGCGTCTTCACCCAGCTTCCCCCGGCCCCCATCCTGCGCCCTGTGCGTCCTTACAGGCTTCCCTCCCGCGAGCACCCCCGTGGCTCATCAGAATCGGTCTCAGACACGGTCTGAAGAAAAGGCGATGAAAGTTTCACCGTGACCATTCCAGTCCACCAACACAGGCATATCTCAGTATAGAGGGTCCAAGCTCTGAGGTCGGCATTGGAGAGTTTCGGAAGGAGCCGTGGCAGATGCAAGTGAAAGAGCAGAAGGCAGAGCTTTAGTCTGGATGAAGCAACAATCTACCGACATTGTGTCTGCGTGATCTGGCCTCTGGTGATATGAACCAGAAAATCTCTTTGAACTCTGAGATCTAAAATCCATACTGCCTGGCAGAGGACTGCCTGAAGGAAAACCCAGCTAAAGCTATTTTCGGTTGTTCAGACCCTCTGTGCTTAGACTGGGGAAACGGGAAGTTCCCTTGAGGACAAAATGAGCGAGAAAGACTATAAAGGTGGCCGTTAGGGGCTGTCTCAGCAAAAGGGATTTTCCCAGACTGAATCAGCAGAAAACGATCATTCATAAAATCTGGCAGATATGCAGAGGGCCTTGCTAAAAGAGCACCAATAGCTTTCGGAATATCCAAAATACAGCAGGTGACAAAATCAATGAAGAGCTATTTTTCAGGTCTTTGTGTTGGTAGATGTTTAAAGATTCTGTCTCCATGATGATGCCTCTGAACAACTTTTAATAAAAACAAACGTCTTTCCCCAGCTGTGTTTTGAAGCACATTTTTCATGGGTTTGAGTATGTTGTGATCCATTTAGCGTAGCTTTAATTTTTTTGAAATGGTGATTGTCAGTTGCTGAATGTTTCTCTGCTCTGTTATGCCAGGTATTCTTGGTATCTTGAACCCAGAGAATTTTAAAACTAACACTGCAAAAGGTGATATTGCTTGCCCAAAGGCAGAAGTAGAAAAAAAGAAAAAAAAAAACCTTATCCTCAGAACACTGTCAACAGCTACCCTGAATTAGGAGGGGGAAAAGCTACCAAAAGTCGCTAACCACATGGGAAGCATTTTCTGTCTAAAGGGAACACCGGTAAAGTGTTTTTTTTTTTTTTTTTTTTTTTGCTTATGCGTTGTCAGAACCATAGATGTTTAGAAGGAATAGATGAAAATAATATGAACTCAAAGAGGGAGAAAGGCTGCTTATAAAAATTAGCATGGCACTTCAGATTAAACAATGACGTTGAATCCCTGTCGAATAATTCAGTCCTCAGTCCTCCAGGCCCAGCACTTTCGGTGGCAGACTCACTTTTGTTACGCAGATTTCTCAGCTTAAAATCTCTCTCTCTCTGGGGCCTCTCCTGAGTCCCACCTACACAGCCACCTACAGAGCCATGCAGTCCTGCTCTGTGACACCACCCTGTTCTATCTCCTGGCACATTTCCACTCCAGAAACCCCCATCTGTTTATCTCCCTAACAATCAGCTTGGTTAATTTCCATCCCTTCCTTATAGTGTGTTCAACTTCCTGTCTAGAACAAGAGTGGGCTTGGTGAACAAGTGCTCACTGGTTGAATATATAAAGAAATATCCCCACTAGACTCATAGTTCCAGTAAAAGAAAAGACGGCGTCTTCTGCTCAACGCCTTGGTGGTGTTCTTGGTGCCTGGCATGAAGCAGGTGCTCGATAAACATTTGCTGAATAAATAAACTATCCTGGATGCGGATGACAGAGCGGAAAGCCAGGAAAGGCCCCTGCCCTCACGGAGGCTGTGAAGTCATTAACAAGACTTGGAGTGGCTCATTAACTGGACTTAATGGGAGAAAAAAAGAAAGCAGAACAATTGTTTACAATGAATGGGCCTCCTCTCTGGAATGAGACTTCAGTCTGTTCAGCTGCTACATTTTTGTAAATGGCTTAAAGACTGTGTGTACTTTGTAAATACTATTTAGGGATATTTGATGTCAATTTTTATTCTCCTATCCTAAGAATCTGGGATAAGGAAATGTTCTCTGTTCGCGTATGATCAGATTAAGTCTAGTCTCTTCTGAAAATCTACTCTGCACATGTGCCAGACCCTTCTTCCACACGACCTGCACTGGAGCCGGTAGATTCCATTTTTCAGAAACATATTAATATCATTACATGCTGCTTTCCACAGACTCAATTACTTCACTTGCTCAAGAGTTCACTTGAGTGTCAATGCTTATCAGTTCATATCCAAAAGTTTTGCTTCTTCCAACACATGTTGTGAAATGCCACTGTAATTGCCAACCCAGAGAGGTGACCTTAATCCCTTTGCTTGGCTCTATAGACGCTGCTTTTCCAGAGCAGTTACTTGTCTCCAATGGTTGTTTTATTTTTGCTCAGAGAATGGAGAACAGTCGAACTCATTTTTACTAGTAAATTCAACTTTCTATATGTATTGTTGTTGAGAAGAGATTTTCTCATTATTCAGCTCCATGACAGTTCTCGTAGACCACCGTTGAGTTCCCCTAGACAGGGGAAATCCAACCTGTCTAGTCGGGGCACTTATTTAATCTACTGTATTTATTCACATATATTTTTCAATAAAAATATTGGGCATCTATATGTCAAGTCACATACAGATGAAGGCAGTAGGGTCCGTGTCCTCAGCTACTCAGTGGATGGCGTGAAGACAGGCACATAACTGAGAATAAACAAGGATGGCCCACCCTGACCCCTCAGGATAATGGGAAACTGACAGTTTCGGAACTCTGACGGATCCACAGCGCGCAGGCTTCTCAGCTCTGTTAACTGAAGAGAACGCGCCTCTTCTCATGCTGTTTGGCTCTGAATCGGCTCCATTTCTGCAGTGATGCCAGGGAAAGAGAAAGCATTACCGTCAATGTTTCAGTAAAGGCGCCAACATTGCTGTTTTTCATTACACAAAGCACTTGGAGGTACCTGGAGGGGGAATGCCCACCAAGAGAAGCCAATTCTATTCTCTGTTCTATTGATCCACAAGTGAAATAATTCCAAAGATACACTGGTTGAGGAGAGAAATTGAACTTCCTGGGTTAGCTTTATAATAGTATTTCTAAACAGAGCCATCTACATAAACACCATTCCCCACGATGGGTTGGCTCTCATTTCCATGAGGAAGTGCAGTCTCTCCGGGAGTGAGAACACGGTCTGGAAATCAACTCAAGGAACAGAGCAATGCTTACAGGTGGCGACCTGATTCTCAGACTCTCTGGTCTCCTTGAACAAAATCCACAGCTCATCCAGCACAGACTGCTATTATTAACATTACTCCTATTTCTGCTGAAATTTCATTTTTGTCACTTGATGTTTTGTGTAACTTGGCAAACAATTAGAAAATGTTTCTTTAATTTTCTAAAAATGCATACACCAACAAAGATATTAACAACATTCGAATTCCATGAATGTCTATACATATATATCATGGATATAAAGTTCAGTGTATTTTTACAGTTTTGAATAAAATTACATTTATAATGAACTAATAGAATATTGTAACCGTTCTGTAAAATGCCATCTATCAGGCACTATGAGGGCCACTAGGAGATTCAGCTATATCTGTCCATAATCCCTGAGGATACAGCTACGGGAGACTTTTCTTGCTCCTTAAACCCCACCCTCAAGCAGGGAGCTACCTGAGGCAAAACGGGGCGGGGAGAGTGGAGAGACAGACAGCTCCTTGCACTGCTCCCTGCCTCTGCCCCTGGGACCACACACCGGCACGACCGTTCTGGAAAATCTCGCGGCGTTGTTTGATGCAACTGAAGAGGCACATAGCTTACAGTCAGACTTGCAGACTGCAGACTTGTAGACCCAAGGCCCGGCCCAAGAGTGGTCACACCATAGAGCTTGTAATAGCAAGTCCTGATACAAGCAAGTGGCCTTCAGCTCGAGCCTGGATACTTTCCAAAACAGCAAATCCTCGGGACTTCCAGGGGGCCCAAGTGGCTTAGGCTCCACCTTGCAACGGAAGGGCCAGGGGCTCAGCCCCTGGCCGGGAACTAAGATCCCTCTTGCCACAGAGCTGCTGAGTGCTCGCGCGGCGACTCCCACGCCAGCAGACCACAGCTGCAGAGCCTGCACTGAACACAGGCCTCCACGGCACCTGGGGGCCTGGGCACCACAGCTAAGATCTGACGCGGCCAAATGAACAAATAGCTGACATTTTTCCTTACCATGAAATTAATGACCTAAAGGGCTAGGGCGCAGGTCAGCAAACTTTTTCTTCGAGAGCCAAAAAGTAAATGAGTTAGACTTCACCCGCTAAGGAGCAAAACTGAGGATAATATATAGGGACGTGTATAGATGCTACATCTATGTAACTATTTAAAGTATAACCATCTAAAAGTGTGAGGAGAAAAGCCATTTTTAACTCACGGGTCATTAAAAAAAATAAATGACATAAAATAAAATAATGAAAGAGAAGTTATTTGGCTTCTGGGCGGTGGGTTGCTGGTCTCCCGCCCAGACCGTCACACCAACATAAAGGAGTCTGAAACAGTCAGCGTGGAGCAGGGGGGGACGCAGCTGAAGCACCCGTGATGCATAAGGCCACTTAGAGGCATTCCCAAAGCCTGCAGAGCTGAGCCATAGGGTGACGCTCAGGACGGCACCCGTGCGGTAGAAGCGCAAAGGGAAACGGCCACGAGTCCCAGGTTTCACAGCAATCATGGCTTGCTGGTGGAGAGAATGACAAATGGGATCCATGGGGATCAGGGGGAAGGGGGGCAGGCATTAGCAAAAATGTCTTAAGCTAAAAGGTGAACATATGGTCTTTAGATTTTTTCTCACATATGTGATATAAATATACTTTGTATGTATTAAACACTAACAATACACGATTAAGATCAATGCCACTTTATGGATATCATTCAAAGTTTGAGTGACAGAGAAAATAAAACACAATTGGGTCAAAAATCAGAGGCATCGCATCCAACAATTGATGTGAAAGAGACTTACTAAGATCAGTCTGGGAAAAACATCTGCTTCACTGAATGTTGGAAATGTTGCGCTCAGATTTCCAAATGCGGAAAACCAACCACCGCTCTGCGCCCACAGCCGCGTGGCTGAGCCACCAACGCGACTGAGCTGCGGAGCGCTCCTGGCCTACTTCTGTGCCTCTTTGCTCCAGCGAGACCTTTGGAACTGCCTGAATACCAAGTCCTGGGAACATTTCTACAGCTGAAAAAACGACAGAGACAGAGAAGGGTGCCTTCCTCGGCCCCCAGAATGGCGTCTGTGGTGATTTCCATCAGGGCTCGCGGTAACGTAAAGAGGCCCTGCGCTTGCACCGGCCCTTCATCTCTGCTCTCTGACCTTTGTTCATAAATAGTGAAGCCAGCAATCAGAAGAGGCTCTGCGGTTCGGGGGAAGGGGGGCAACAGCCTGGGACACTGCGCTTGATCAATGTCACCACCAGTGTCGGGAGACGGTCATTACTGCCCGGCAGATTTATTGCCTGGGTCAAAGCAAATTACTTTCTCTTCCTCTGGCCCTGGCTCCCGAGGTTTTTAATCTTTCTCCCTTGCTTTGTCGGTTTTCGCGCTTGGCTTCAGGCTATGGGAACACCAAGATATTTTTTTTGGATGGGGGGGCAATTAACATGATAATTGACACCTTAGAAATGGTGACTTTTGAGGAATTAATACAATCATTGAATTAAATGATTGTTGTTCAATTGCTAAGTCAGGTCCAATCCCTTAGAACGCTTCCCTGTTCTTCTCCTTTAGCTGCCCCCTTCTCCTTCTGTCTTCAATCTTTCCCAGCATCCGGGTCTTTTTCCAATGAGTGTGCTCTTCGCATCGGTGGCCAAAGTATTGGACGCCAGGCTCCTCTCTTCCTCGCTATCACCCACAGCTTGCTCAAACTCACGTCCATTGAGTTGGTGGTGCCATCCAATCATCTCATCCTCTGTCGTCCCCTTCTCCTCCCACCTCCAATCTTTCCCAGCATCAGGGTCTTTTCCAGTGAGTCAGTTCTTCACATCAGGTGGCCAAAGTATTGGCGCTTCAGCTTCACCATCAGTCCTTCCAGTCAATATTCAGGACTGATTTCCTTTAGGATTGACTGGTTTGATCCCCTACTGTCTGAAGGACTCTCAAGAGTCTTCTCCAACAGCACAATTTGACAATTCGTATCACCCAAAACACCCTCATCCATGCAATCACCCCTGCATAATTTTCAGCAACTTCCTCAGTGGGTGTTTACCGACAATGATCATGTCTGCTTCTGTCGTTCATGCTAATTACACACATTTTTCCACTGTGTTTCTGTTAATTGATTTGTTTTACATTCATCTGCTTCAGCTCGATTTGTGTTCAGTAGAAAGCATTCAACATACAGAGATTCTTCCTGGTAGTGATCCCCCCCAGGAGCCTTTCCATAAATGCCTCTTTCACAAGACGTGCTCTAGGATTCTTCTGACTCAACCATAGTTTTCCATAAATGAATGACATTGGTGGAGGGAATGGCTTGAAAGGAGAAGGGCTGGGAGGGGAGGACCCACTTCATCGAGAGGGCCTGGCTGCTGGCTCCACTCCAGCTTGGGAGTCAGGCGCGCCACACCGTCCTCTGCAAGAGAAGGCAGAGGTTGTTGTCTTTAAGTGAAACTTCCCAGTTTTAAAGACATCAGGAGGGTTCAACAAAGCATATATGAGTTAGTAGCTAAAAGCAGCTGTTTTTCAACTTCTGACCTGTTCCTTATGTTTCCACACTTTTCCTGAGCCACGCTGTAGTTCTTAAGCTCATTTCCTGACTCCTTCTACCACTGAAGTCCACATCAGGCCCTGCTCAAAGGCGACCTTCTGTTCTTTCCCCTGCAAGATGCCTGAAGCGCAGCCTGCTCCGCTTCTGGCCCGTGTCCTGTCAACACTTCCTTACCAGTTGTGTGCTTATCCGCCCGTGGCCTTCCTCCCCCAGCCAGCTCAGCCTGGGGTCCGGCGTTATTTGTCTCCTTGGCACCGTGAGGCTGGCTCTGCGCTGCGCACATCAGAACCCGCTCGGGTCCGCACGGCACTGGGGGGCCCCCCTGTGAGCTGGTGCTGGTGCCGATGCAGCAGAGAGCGGGTCAAAGTCCGCGAACTCATGAAGCTCCCACTCAAGCAATGGACAGAGAAAGGTCAAGAAAGTAGCAAATTAAAAGAGACGGTGAGTCTCTTAACCTCATTTGTACTAACCAGAAACTGTCTTCAAAGTGTTCCTTTTTTTTATATACATGTGGGTGATGTTCAGAAAGAGGATGTCTATAATCATATTCTCACAGGGATCTGTGACCTCAGATAAGTAAACACCTCACAGCAATATTGTTCTAAACAAACAGTGAGATGCCTGTTCCCTGTCTCCACTTCAATCTTCTTTCACATCAAGCAGTCCTAATAACCAGCTACTTCTTAGTAGTGAGAGCTTGAACTTATATAGCTTATTTGCAGTTTTCAAAGCACATTTCCTTTCGTGCCTTACTCTTGCCTCTGTAAAAATGCTATGAAGGGCTTATTTACCATCACAGGGCTTTGCAGACGGGAAATTGAGGTTCAGAGGTGTTCAGTGCCTTAAGCAGTATCACGTGGCTTGTATGGCGCTAAACCAGTTCCTAATTCCTGACCCAGCACCTCACCACACATTGCATGACTTCAAATTGCCTCTGTGACTAACCCAAATCACTTCCCACCCCCATGGGTCTCTTCATATGGGAATAATTGCTGATGAAAAACAGAATCTCTATACATTTCTCAACTCACCATGATCCTTAACTCATAACTAACTAGGTGGAGGAGAAAACACCCTTGAACAACTCAGGTTTGAAGTGTGTGGGTCCACCTATACATGGGTACTTTTCTCAACAGTGAACGCGACAGTACTGCACAATCTGAGGTTGACTGAATCCACGGATGCCGAACCAGGGATACAGAGGAACCAGAGATGAAGAGAGCCAATTAGAAATTACACGTGGATTTCTTACTGTTCAGAGAGTCACTGCTCCTAACCCCTATGTTGTTCAAGAGTCAAATATATATGTGTGTGTGTGTTCAGTTCAGTTGCTCAGTCGTGTCCAACTCTTTGCAACTTCATGGGTTGCAGCAAGCCAGGCTTCCCTGTCCATCACCAACTCCTGGAGCTTACTCAAACTCACGTCCATCGAGTTGGTAATGCCATTCAACCATCTCATCCTCTGTTGACATCCTCTCCTCCTGCCTTCAATCTGTATATGTGTGTGTGTGTGTGTGTTCATATATTTTTTCCCCAGTTCTCTTTTAGCTAAGCTTCCTTGCGTCAATCTGCTCTATTCCCTCCTAAAGGGGGCTTTCTGAAAAGATGGTCATAATAATATCAAGCACACGTTTATATCTCATTATGCAAGAGCTACAGAGATTTAACTCCCAAATTCCAGTTTCTAACATTCTGGATAAAGACAGATTAGCCTGGCCTGCATTACTTCTCTGAAACTATGAAGTCCTACGGGTGCCTAGACCTAGGTCACTGATCCACCTCTGTGGGCTTCACCAGGACAGCATGGAGTGAGGAAGCAGTCTGCATAAAGAGAGGATGTGTGCATGTCTGACTCTTCAAGACCCGCCAGGCTCCTCTGCCCATGGGATTCTCCAGGCAGGAATACTGGGGTGGGTTGCCGTGCCCTCCTTCAGGGGATCTTCCAGCTCAGGGATGGAACCTATGTCTCTTATGTCTCCTGAACTGGCAGGCAGGTTCTTGACCACTGGTGCCACCTGGGAAGCCCGAAGAAAGGAGAGAACTGGCAGAAACGAGAGATGGGGAGAATAAGGTGCTTTTCTATATCAGCCGGTTAAGAAAACCTGATTCATGGTTAAGCCTGAGAAAACAGACAGGAACAGGAAGTTAGCGCTTACCCGAACTAAGCTGCCCTTATTTCTGCCCCCTTTTAAATCCATGGTGCGTGTGTGCTTGGTTGCTCAGCCGTGTCTGACTCTGGCGACCCCGTGGACTGTAGCCCACCAGGCTCCTCTGTCCATGGGAATTCTCCAGGCCAGAATACTGGAGTGGGGTGCCATGCCCTCCTCCAGGGGATCTTCCCAATCCAGAGATTGACCCCAGGTCTCCTGCATTTCAGGCAAATTCTTTTCTATCTGAGTCACCAGGGAAGCCCAAATTTGTGGTGAAAGTGAAGTCGCTCAGTCGTGTCCGACTCTTTGCGACCCGATGGACTGTAGCTACCAGGCTCCTCTGTCCATGGGATTTTCCAGGCAATAGTACTGGAGTGGATTGCCATTTCTTTCTCCAGGGAATCTTCCCAACCCAGGGATTGAACCCAGGTCTCCCGCACTGTAGACAGACGCTTTACCATCTGAGCCACCAGTTGGGGTGTATGAACTGAAGACTTATGTGTAATAATGACATTGTTTTAAAGATGAGCGAGATACAGCCAACAGCGGGGAAGAGTTGGTGGCTCTGTCTTCAGTGCTTACAGAAAGACGCCCAGAGAGAAGCACAGGCGCGTCCAATGCCCCTTAAGAAAGGAGTTCTCAGGGATTTATGAACGCATTCATTCATTCGTTAGACGCACAGGACAATGTGTTAACGACGGGTACAGGGCTTAACTTACTACTCTTAGTGCCTGAGTCATTCACACACTTGAGAACTTTAACCAGTACGAACAACATATTTATACTTAGAGTGGCAGGAAATAATCAAGTGAACTTTATAAATCCACACTTTGGAGAGAGCGCAGAGATGCCAAAATCTGTGGGCGACGGCTTCTGCCATGAAGCATTTTCACGCTATTTCAGGCAGGTATGAAGTCGAGTTTGGCCTGCCTTCTACAGCAGCCTCTTACTGACTTATGCCTGGATCAGGGTTCACAGTGTCCCAGTTTGTTTTCTGGTTTTCCATGGGGAAAAAAATAAATAAAATTACATTATGGAGTGACCCATTTTTATCTGCCTCTGTTTATCCCCATGTAGAATTATTCCTCCTAGAAAAGGTGTGAGGAAGATGGAATAATTCCCTAAATAATAAAACCCTGCAGTCTTTTTCTCTGACAATACCCCTAGTGAAGAGGCGCAAAGAAGTTACTGCCAGGCGGAGCCAAGAGATAAGGTCAGATGCTGGCATTTATTCATGAAACTAGTAGCAAGATGGTTTGGATGCATTATTTCTAAGGTCCCTTGGAAATGCATGACAATGCCTTTAACAGGAATTCTGCATAAGAATGTGAGCACAGCAGGGCACAGGAAACCAGGGCTGGTCTCGGGAGGCTCTGGGGGGAGTCTGCAAGGCTCATGGCCTAAGTGCTCATCACCTTCGCACTGTGAGGAGCTCTGTGTCGGCTCTTCAGGAAACTCAGGTGCAGGAGAGAAGCCTCTCCTGTTCAAAGGACACTCTCACCTCTCCTGCGGTCACAGACTTCTACCCGGCATTGGAGAGCAAGGGATAATCCATGGAGCTTTACAATCCAAAGAAAGAGTAGCTTTCCAAACAGAAATATTCTGTGAAAGGCTTGGACACTTAAACACGATTTGTTCTCATAGCATCGCTGACTCAGTGGACATGAGTTTGACTAAACTCCAGGAGACGGTGAAGGACAGGAAGCCTGGCGTGCTGCAGGCCATGGCTGCAAAGAGTCAGGCACTGTTCAGACTTAGTGACTGAACAGTAACAACAAAAGAGAGTAACTGTCACATATTTCATTTTTTCTGGTATATGCTTGTGTAAAACTTTCTCACTGTTGCAGGGAGGAAGCCAATTCTGACTCCACGTGGGGAACTTTCTTTGGCTTGCTTTTCGTTGACTCAGTGGCTGGGCTGGAGGACCCTGCCCCTCCGCGCGACCGTGAACTAAGTGCCTCTGTTCAGCTCGCGGAGGGACAGCTTGTCCCTGCCGCCTGGGACCAAAGAGAGGGACACTCCCCTTCGGAAGGCGGGCCGCCCCGGAGATGCTCTGCAAGAGGCCCCTGCCCTCTACCACCCACCGCCTCTGCCTCTCCAGCCCGCCTTCTGACTCTGGTTCCTTACTGCTTCTTTCTCTCTAGTCTGCGAAAGAACCTGGCGTCCAGGTACCATTCAGATGGCTCTTTTGAGGCGCTAGCCCACCATCTTCTCAGGCAGCTGCTTTCCGAGCAAAGTCCTTGCCTCGACACCTCGTGCCTCGCATTCACTGGCCTGTCGTGCAGCAAGCAGGATGAGCTGGGACTTGATAACAAGACGGACAGTTTTTAAAATGTGAACTTTGGGAATTTAACCATAATGGAACCCTGCATGGGTCTTTTAGGCCTTATTCTTATTTGGGGAACATACTGAGTAATGTATTGCACTGGTCAAAAAATTCATTTGAGCTTTTCTGTAACATCTTATGGAAAGACCCAAACGAACTTTTTTGGACAACCCAAATAAATCACAGTTCTGAGAAACTCAGCTCCAAATAGCCCACAAATGTTGAGTCGTTAAAAAAAAAAATCATGAAACCAAGGGAAAAGGAAAAAATAGACTAAATGTTGATTACTTGGAGAAAGAAAAGATAACAACCCCTGACTTACAGGTAACTGGAAAGCAATTTTCAAAAACCAGTCCCATTTTCATAAAGGATAACACAGTGCCAAAATAATTTCAAATAAAGTATATTTAGGAATAACAGGAAGCACTGTTATCAGGCTAAGAACTTCAAAAATATCACCTGTCAAGAGTAGGGAATCATCCTGTACTTCCTGACATGATTATGCCATTTACATGCTGGACTTTCAATTCAAAAATGAGAGGGAAAAAGGTAATTTTATGAACTGATGAATACTAACAGTCAAAAGCTCCCAACAAGGCTCTGCTGGAATCTCAGGCATTTTTAAGAAAAGCAAAACTATGATGAAAATCTAAATGGCACTGGCACTTAGAGATAAGCAATGTAATTGTTAAGTTGCAAGGTGAAGAAATGGTTTTGTTGGTTTCTTAGAAAGGAGACACAAAGGTTGGGAGCAATATTACCCAAGAGTAGGACCTGTTGCAAAACAAAACCCAACAAAGCCCTCTTAATCTTTCTTTTAGTCAGTACACTTGGCTTTCTTTGCCTCTCAGGTACATAAATTTATAAAGCACCCTCCTTACACACTAGGCATCGCCATGGGGACGATGCATGGAGACCGTGTTCATCAGAGTCACCGAGACTCTCTCTCGTCAGCTTGGTATTCTGATGCTTGCCGGCAGGCACTCAGGTGTGTGTGTGTGTGTGTGAGTGAGTCTAGTCTTTTCAGAAAGAGAGTGACAGCCTCTGATTGTATTCCTGTTGACACTTCATCCAGGCTCTACACGTCCACATGTAGCCTTCACCACCAGACTTGTTTTATAGAATTAGGGAGCTTGTCAAGGTAGATTAAAATGACAGTGTCTGCACTGGGCATGATCAAGCAGATCAACAGAGGGCAAATCCGGGATCTACAGAGCTTAGGTAGATGGTACACATTAGCCCTGTGAGTCTGGTGGGGACCATGAAGACAGGCAGCTCTATGCTCTGCAGACAGAAGGCAGTGCCTACTCTGTGGAGCAGTCTGCTGCCTTGCTGCAATTTGTCTCCCAGAATCCTGAGAACTGATGCTTTAGAGTAAGTAAAAACAATCAGAATATGTATATATGTGGGCTTCCCCAGTAGCTCCTCGGTAAAGAATTCTCCTGCAAGTCAGGAGACATGGGTTCCATCCCTGGGTCAGAAAGATCCCCCAGAGTAGGAAACGACAACCCACTCCAGTGTTCTTGCCTGGAGAATCCCATGGACAGAGGAGCCCGGTGGGCCTCAGTCTTTGGGGTTGCAGAGAGTGTGATGTGACTGAAGTGACTTAGCACGCACACATACATATATGTTGTTGCTGCTGCTTTTAATCACTAATAAATGTCTGACTCTTTGTGACCCTGTGGACTGTAGCCTGCTAGGCTCCTCTGTCCATGAGATTTCCCTGGCTAGAACGATGGAGTGGGTTGCCATTTCCTTCTCCACAGGATCTTCCTAACCCAGGGTTCGAACCCAAGTCTCCTGAAGCTCCTGACTTGCAGGTGGATTCTTTACTGTTGAGCCACCGAGGAAGCCCATTTGTTTATTTCTGAGGGATCTCCTCTCCTGTTTGCAAGTGAATGGAAATGATACGTTATTGCTGTTGACAGGAGATACGGGTTCAGTCCCTGGGAAGTGGGAGCTCTGGCCCAGAAGAGAGGTGAGGGGAACACGGCCACAGGAGTCCTGGTTTTGGGGCGCCCAGGCCCTCGGGCCCAGGCACACTGCCTTCACAGTGCTGGTTGGAGATGATGTCAGCGTCTCCGTATTTGTGTAAAACACGTGGAATGCAGCTCGCTGCCTGGGAAGGACTCTCTCAGGAAGCAGACACCAGGCAGTCCTCGCCTTCACTCTCTGCTTACTGAGAGGCTGCATGTCAGCAGAGAGACGACACATGAGCCCAGATCCATGCAGACACTGTGAGATGCCCGGATACTCCGGATCCGGAAGGCACAGGGGAGGCGCTGCAGCCTCTCATCTTAGAGACAAGAAGATTAAAGTCCAAAAGACCAAGGGTCACACTGCAAGCCAATACCTGAACTTGCACTGGAATCCAGATCCTCAAGATCCCCAACCTGTCTGACCCGTATCTAACGGGAAGAAAAGGGCAGTGACAGTAGGAAGAGCCACCTCACACTCACGGAGACGTGCCCGCGTGCTCTGCGCGGGCACTGCTCAACACGCGCATCCCGTGTCTCTGCTCGCCTTCACAAGCTTCTGCTGCCACCCCAGTAAGGAAAACTGAGCTTCAGTGGGTTAACTGACCTGCCGGGCCTCCAAACTGTTCCTCAGGACTCCTGAGATGAGCGTCTTCACTAACTAACAGGACGTTTTCTGGCCTGGGTCCACTCTTTAGATACAAAGAACGTAAAAGATTGATGGTGGCTCAAATACCCTTTTGTTGCTATTGTTTAGCCGCTAAGTCGTGTCTGACTCTTTTGCGACCCCGTAGCCCGCCAGGCTACCCTGTCCATGGGATTTTCCAGGCAAGACCACTGGAGTGGGGTGCCAGTTCCTGCTCCAGGGGATCTTCCTGGCCCAGCAATTGAACTCATGTGTCCTGAAATGGCAGGCAAATTCTTTACCACTGAGCCACCAGGGAAACTCTCAAAAACCCTTAAACCTACCCAACTGAAAATGAGTTGATATATTTTAAAAATGCTATTTCTTAGAATTTTACAGCAACGGTTGACAAATCTAGTTAAGTACTTAAATACTTTAAAAACATTATTCAACTTCTCATTTTTCTTCCTAGATGAAATCAAGTAATTTTTTTTATTTCCCAGCCCTGAAATCAAGTAATTTTAAAGGTCATATTTAAATTTAAAAAGTGAAATTAAAAGCTTTTCTTTTCAATATTGACGCAGTCTAATTTTCAACAAAATGGCATGACCCCTTCTCTTAAGCATATGGGTGTCACACCATGTCCAACACGTCAATGAGGCGAGAGCAGATGGCATATCACAGAGGGTATGCTTGTCCACACTCTCCTTATGCCGCAGGAGATCTTTCGTTCCTCCAATCACCCCCAAAACCATGTCACTGGACACTTCTGTTCCTACCGAGGATCTTCTCCTTTTACATTCTCCTCTCCCCCGAGCTTCCAACTTTGCAAATTCCTATCCCCCCTATCCACTGAAGAGTCAAACCCCCATCACCGTAATAAACAGAGCTGTCATTTACAGGTGACAAAACACCCAAGCCAAATCAATGCGAAATGGAACACATGGGCCCGCGTGAGCAGTCGCTCCAGGACAGAGCGGATCCAGCTGAACTGAGTGCAAGGTTCTGCAGCGGCTGGACAAGACGCCTCTCCCCAGGGCCTGGCTCTGTGCCCCTGTGCTGGGTCCACATTCAGCCGCCATGCGGTAGGCAGCAGGGTCAGTCCCTGTAGCCTTCAGGTACGGTGGGAAAGAAGGGGTGCCTTTTCTGAAAGACCAGTATGAACCCTGAAGTTCCAGGTCAGCCATGCTTCAAGCGGGGGTCAGAGCTCCAGCCCTGCAGAGGCGACAGAAGGAGGACAGAAACGAACAGTTTGGGGAACCCCAAATAAGAATTGGGGATACTGTCGGAAGAACGAGAGACGGTTCTATGGGAGCAAACAGCGACAAATACCCCATGCTTTTTTGTATAAATTTCTCCCATATTAGAGGAAAAAAGCTCATTTTCTTCCCCCAAGAAAAAGGAATTATCATTATAGTACATGGATTCTTGTTTTACTTTTACCCTAACCTTCAACTCAATCTTCAGCTAGCTCTTAAAAAATAATTTCTTTCCTCCTGTTATATTGAGAAACCTTCTAAAGTAATATAGATGGGTTTATTTCTATGATCCTTTAATGTCCGAGTACCTGGACAAACTGAATGAAATCAGGCCAAGTGTTGCCTAATGGAGCATATGTTTTAATGGGTTGGTAAAAATGATTTGCAATTTAAGCACAGCTCCTTTATGGAGATAGAAGAGGCTGGAATAGGCCACTGCTGTTATTTAAGGGTGCCCATAAATTAATATTCAATCTTGTTTGAGAATTAAGTCCTTGCTTTATGCTATGTTTAAAAATTCTGATATTTATCAGAAAAATGGATGACTGTGTTTATTACAGGTTGAATTTGGAAGGTTTAATAAGCTATAAATAGTGATTAGGTATTTAGAGCTTGCATATTGACAGGCTTTACTTATATTTTCCTTTATGACTAAGGTAAGAATGCTTGGTGTGCAATATATAAGAAATGCATTTAATTAAATGATCAAATGAATATAAAATGAATTGCACAGTTCTTAACTGTTAACAAGCTTTAGACCAAGTCTTGCTACTATTAATAAAATAATACGATGACGTTGGTGATGTTGATGATGACACTGTAGCTTGGAGACACAAGTCTTATTTAGAATCATTAAAGAATAATGATATATAATAATAATAACATTAGACATCAGACAAGAGCCCCAACGGGAAAATGACAAGAGCGTGGCTGCATGACATTTTTGTCTGGCATGTAATTTACAAACATAAGTGTATGAATGTGAGTGTGTACATACACAATACAACAAAATGTGTACACATGCACACACACACGCACACACGCACACACACGCACACATGGATGCACACACGTACACACACGCACACAGGGATGCACACACACGCACACACGCACACAGGGATGCACACACATACACACACAGGGATGCACACATGCACACACATGCACACATGCACACGCACGCACACATGCACACACACAGGGATGCACACACATGCACACACATACACACATGCACACACGCACACAGGCATGCACACATGCATGCACACGCACGCACACATGCGCACACACACAGGCATGCACACATACATGCACACACACGCACACACGTGCACACGCACACAGGCATGCACACACACACGCACACACACACACCTTCTGTTCAAATTACCAATGTGCGCATGCTCAGTTGCTAAATCGTGTCCTACTCTTTGTGACTCCATGGACTGCAGCCCCCCAGGCTCCTCCGTGCATGGGGTTTCCCAGGCCAGAATACTGGAGTCGGTTGCCATTTCTTCCTCCAGGGGGTCTCCCCGACCCAGGGATCGAACCCGGGTCTCCTGCATTGGTGGGCAGGATCTTTATTTTGGAGTCACCTGAGACCTAAGACCAAAACACAAAGTAATGATTTCCAATCCTGTCCTTTCCTGGCAAAACACAAGACTAAACAGTAACTATGAAACGGTTACATTTTCACAGCAGTTCTCTTAACAGAATGATTAACCACAGGCGATATAGCTGATGAAAGCGAGAGCCGCATTTCACCAGAACTCTAACCTTTTAGAACACAGGTGTAGGATTGGGTTCCAACAGAGCTCCTTGCTACCAAATAACCCTTTTTTTACTCTGTCATTACGTATTTTCCCAAGGGTGGCAGAATATTATTGCCAACCTTTATCTCATGATTTCCTATCATATTCCAGCAGATGGAAAGTACCTTTAAATAACCGCAAAGCATACACAATCAAAAGGATTTTAATATTATTTTTTCAAAGAAGAGCCCTTTTCCCTGCACACCCATGTCTTACAGGCTGAGGAACACAGTGCTTTGCACCTTCTGGCCTTAGTTTTGCCATCTGTGAAATGGAGTGAGTCTGACGCCTTGCACCGAGTGGTGGAGAGGCATGCGCAGTGCTCCTTGTGGGGGCGGGATGGACGCGCCATGAGACTGGAGTCTGCTCGGGTCTTCAGATCCCCGAGTTTGCCGTTTGTGAATCAACCCCTCCTGTTTAAGTCAACGGCCCTTCCCTTCTCAGTACTCTCAGACTCAAGGCGGTGATTTCTGCCTCCTCCTTCTTCCGGCAGGCTCCTGCTCCGCACTGTGAACGGGGCATCCAGAGGGTTATTTTCCTGCATCGCACTCCGTGTGCCGCGAGCATGGGTGTCAGCTGACTCAGCACATCCTCAGCTGGAGCGGTGTCTCTATGAATATAAAGCACGAACCTGAATCACTAGGGCGATGAATCGTGGGTGCCCACCTCCATCAATCTCCTCTACCAGCATATCGCACAGGAGGATTTTTCACTGGTAGCGACTTTCTGTTGGAATTTCAAAACATGCATGCAATTTCTCTTGGGCAAGAATCTTATTCAGGCAAGGACTGTTTTCCTTCCTTTTTTTCTCTATTTGCCGTTCTTTCTTTGTAAAGCCTGGAACAAAAGCTCCTGTATCTTGACTCCATTTTATTTTGTTGCCCAGGGATCAGAAGTATGATCATTTTTATAGAGATTCTATCCATAGAAGTTACTATTCGTTTTTCAACCCAGGTCAACGGGAAGAAAAAAGAGAGGGAAGGGAGGGATAAAAGAGGAAAGAAGGGTAGGGAGAAGACACAGAGAAAGCGCGGATGCCACAGGCAGAACTGAGGCTGTGGGTTTAGACAGGACTTGTTTTAAATGTCGGATCTACAACTTTACTTGTATGCAAATCCAGTGAATAAGTTCTAAAAGCCTCAGCTTCCTCATCTGCACAATGGATATATTATTATTAATCTACTCCAAGACGATGTTCAGGCAGTTCAGTTCAGTCGCTCAGTCGTGTCCGACTCTTTGTGACCCCATGAATTGCAGCACGCCAGGCCTCCCTGTCCATCACCATCTCCCGGAGTTCACTCAGACTCACGTCCATCGAGTCCGTGATGCCATCCAGCCATCTCATCCTCAGTCGTCCCCTTCTCCTCCTGCCCCCAATCCCTCCCAGCATCTGAGTCTTTTCCAGTGAGTCAACTCTTCACATGAGGTGGCCAAAGTACTGGACTTTCAGCTTTAGCATCAGTCCTTCCAAAGAAATCCCAGGGTGATCTCCTTCAGAATGGACTGGTTGGATCTCCGTGCAGTCCAAGGGACTCTCAAGAGTCTTCTCCAACACCACAGTTTAAAAGCATCAATTCTTTGGCACTCAGCCTTCTTCACAGTCCAACTCTCACATCCACACATGACCACAGGAAAACCATAGCCTTGACTAGATGGACCTTAGTCGGCAAAGTAATGTCTCTGCTTTTGAATATGCTATCTAGGTTGGTTATAACTTTTCTTCCAAGGAGGAAGTGTCTTTTCATTTCATGGCTGCAATCACCATCTGCAGTGATTTTGGAGCCCCCAAAATAAAGTCTGACACTGTTTCTCCATCTATTTCCCATGAAGTGATGAGACCGGATGCCAAGAGCTTCATTCTCTGAATGTTGAGCTTTAAGCCAACCTTTTCGCTCTCCTCTTTCACTTTCATCAAGAGGCTTTTTAGTTCCTCTTCACTTTCTGCCATAAGGGTGGTGTCATCTGCATATCTGAGGTTATTGATATTTCTCCTGGCAATCTTGATTCCACTTGTGTTTCTTCCAGTCCAGTGTTTCTCATGATGTACTCTGCATAGAAGTTAAATAAGCAGGGTGACAATATTAAAGAGATTAAATAATGTAATAGACATAGAACACCAAGCTACCTGCTTCAGAGAGTACATAGTCACTCTAATTCAGCTCTTTCTAACAACTGCCGTCATATTTATAGAACAGCCACTGGTTGATGGCCTGCTCATGGCTAATTCAAATAGTATTTGCATCTCTCCCAGACAGCTAAAGCTCAGAACAGAATATTTCATTATATTAAACCATGGATTCTAGAAATGGAGACTTAAAATAGACAGACAATTAAAAGTCTACTTGGAATCTATTTTATGATCAAAGGGATCTTTCTAGACCTTTCCCGCTGCTGTGCTGTGCTAAGTCACTTCAGCTGTGTCCGACTCTTCGCAGCCCCATGGACTGTCGCAGCCAGGCAGGGATGCGGGAGTCGCAGCCAGGCAGGGATGCGGGAGTGGGCTGCCACGTCCCCTGCCAGGGGATCTTCCCGACCCAGGGATTGAGCTTCTGCCTCTTGCTCTCTGCACTGGCCGCCTGGGGAGCCTTCCTGCGATGTGAAAAACGGCAAAAAGAGCTCAGTGCCTTCAGACCAACGCACTGCTCACAGAGAAAGGCGGAGGAATGTGGCTCATTCACTTGCCTCTCAGCACCCTTTCCGACAATGAATGAGTTCATATGAAAAGGACGGTGGAAGCACAGAGGAGACAGTGGAATGAGTTTGATTCCATCATAAAGCTGGTGTAACACTGGAAAAAATCAAATGCACACAGGTGGTCTGCAGTAAGCATGAAATCTACATGGACAAAAAGAAAGAAGACATTGGTGCCAACTGCTGAGGTAGACGAAAACAAAGATGTACTTATTAGTTACAGTCTTAAATACTTCAGAAAATTAAATTCATGTCTGTGGATATTGTCTTATTATGAAATGAGGATGAAATGACTGCAATGAATATATTTCAAGAGAACATTCTGAAATTTCATACTGCCACTGAAATGCTTAAAGATGAAAGTTCTGTGATTAAAGAGACAAGGACTCTATTTGAAATTTAGAAGTGTTATCAACATTTTATATCACAGTATTTTATAGAAATAATAACTTTTTGTGTTATTTCCTGGGCATTATTCCAAAATTATCATCAATGAATGACATTTGAAGGCATATATTATCTATTTCATATAAGCTGATAAAATGTTTTTTAAATCATCAAATACATAAAACAATTCCTGTAAAACTTGATATCTGACTTTTTCTAGCATATATGATCACTATTATATTTAATGTCTAAGTCATAATACTTGTGAGTCCTTGGAATTTAATGTATCTTTTTAAGGACTCAGTTTCCTCATCTCTAAAGTAGAGATAACAACAGTGATTACTTCCTGGGATATTGTGGGGCTTAAATAAAGTATGTAAAACACTAATCCTGACTCATGGCAGCAAGAATTTAACAGGTATTTAATACAGGTGGTGGCTGATATTGAACTTCCTTATTTGGACCAGGGGTATACTCACTGATGCTGGCTCTTTAGTGGAATAGCAAAAAAACTGAAACATAATAATCATGATTATTATGTGTATCCCTATGTCGCTAAAGCCACACTCTTCACCGTGGTCTTATTTTGGTTATATTTGCAATGGTATAAAAATTATAAATACAGAAAAGGCTAGTTAGGTCCATGAAATATTAAAAATACAAGTATTACATTCTTAGATTAAAAAATATTTTCCTAGGAATGTAAATTCACTCACCTTTGTTTAAAAAGACTCGTGCAAGGATGTACACTGGGCTATGGTTTACAGTCACAAAATCCCAGCAATAATTTAAATATCCTCCAGTAGAAGAATGACAAGTTACAGAACATTTATGAATCCTCTTTAAATACTAAGAAGAATGAGGTAAATAAATGAAAGAATATGAAGTGATATTCAACTTCCGTAGGCATGAAAGTGTGCTTAGATTATCACCTAGTGGTTTGCGCCCGTTTGGGTCAGGAAGAATGGCACACACAGATGCACCTTCACAGATGCGCTCTAGAGGATGCAGAAAGTGGCCACAAGGCTGCCGGCCTCTGAGAGCAGCACTGAGGAACTGAGAAACTAGAGTGAAAAGCGTGAAAAAGAGAAAAGAATCCTTTCTATATGCTTTTTGGTGCTATTTAAAATTTTTAATGTTCCCTTAATCACCTTACAAAAAAGATGTGATATTAAGCTGTAAAAGGGGCTTCCCAGGTATCACAGTGGTAAAGAATGCGCCTGCCAGTGCAGGAGGTGCAAGAGACAAGGGTTGGATCCCTGGGTCGGGAAGACCCCCTGGAGAAGGAAATGGCAACCCACTCCAGTGATCTTGCCTGGAGAACCCCACGGACAGAGGAGCCTGACGGGACACAGACCATGGGGTTGCAAAGAGTTGGCCATGACTAAGCACACACACATTAAACTGCAAAATAAGCAGTTAGGATTGCTTTTCCCAGGGGTCATTTATTTTCTGGTTTCCCAGATGGTGCTAGTGATAAAGAACCCGCCTGCCCATGCAGGAGACTTAAGAGACCTGGGTTCAAATCCCGGGACTGGGAAGATTCCCTGGAGAAGGAAATGGCAACCCACTCCAGTGTTCTTGCCTGGAGAACACCACGGACAGAGGAGCCTGGCTGGACACAGACCACGGGGTTGCAAAGAGTTGGCCATGGCTGAGCACGCACGTTAAACTGTAAAATAGCAGTTAGGATTGCTTTTCCCAGGGGTCATTTATTTTCTGGTTTCCCAGATGGTGCTAGTGATGAAGAGCCCGCCTGCCCATGCAGGAGACTTAAGAGGCCTGGGTTCAAATCCCAGGACTGGGAAGATTCCCTGGAGGACTGGGTACAGCAACCCAGTCCAGCATCCTTGCCTTGAGAATCCCAGGGACAGAGGGTGGGCTCAGTCCATGGGGTCACAAACAGTTGATCATGACTGAGTGACTTTTACTTTTTAAATTTATTTTCATTTAGATTTTGATTGATTCCAGGACAGTATTGAGATACTCTATCAATGCATGCATAGTACACTATAGAATCAACAGTCATTTGCTCCCCAACACAATAATGTCCGTGCTGTAGACACAGTCTTCTAATCATTTTAACCTGGCTGCCCAGACACTACAGGTCATGAGGAAGTACCAAGTCATATCTGCCCAACTGTTTTAGTTCCAAAGAGGAACCGAAGTATGAGGTGTTATATATGGGGATTCACTAGCTTTATTGACTTTCTGAGACAAATTTTAATGTTGAGTGGTGCGGTTTCTTTTGAAGGGAAAGATTGCAAACCTTTTCTTTAAATGTAAATAATGATCAATAGCTGGAAAGAACCACAGTGGTTAATAGAACAAAGAGCCCTCAATTACTCTAACACCAAATGAAAATGTAATCTATGAGCCATTCCTTTAAGGTATTTTAGACTCAGTTAGATAAAACAAACAAAATCTCAGAAATTCCTCTGATTCTCAATTAGAATCATGAAACTTTAATGCAAGTAATAGTGAGAATTCGACCCCCTTGAAGATATATACAATATAGTTTAACGCTTGATTATATATATATATATTACCTGGAGTGGGCAACTGGTTATTTTATGTTGCTCTTTATAAAGAAATAAATCTCCTTAACTCATTTCAAAGTGGCATAACCCAGAACTCACTTAATGGCATCAATAAACTGCAGAGTGCTGAATTTAAAGGATAGTCCACTCCAAGTCTTATTCTCCTTCCTGTCTGCATTGGAAGCTTGTTACCACTGATGCCATCCTGACCCTCCATTAGGTTGTATTAGCTAGTTCACCTGGTACGACAGTCCTCTTTTTCCCAACTGCTCCGTTTAGAGGGACGCTTATGTGGATGGCTGTCTCGCCTTCTTTCACGCTTATGTGGATGGCTGTCTCCTGGCCTCGCTCACCGTCGTGCTGTCTTAGTTGCTAAATCATGTCTGACTCTTGCAGCCCATGGACTCTACCTGCCAGATTCCTCCGTCCGTGGGATTTCCCAGGCAAGAATACTGGAGTGGGTTGCCTTTTCCTCCTCCAGGGGATCTTCCTGACCCAGGGATCAAACCCACACCTCCTGCACTGCAGGCAGACTCTTAACTGCTGAGCCAGCCTGGAGGCCCCTCACTCTCCATGCTTTCCAGGAAGAACCTCAGCTACACTCATGGTTATGACCGTGTGTTACCACCACTGGCTTCCGGAGGCTGTACCGTCTAACCAGACCACTCCCCCGAGCACTGGCATTTCCTGTCTAACTACCTGCAGGCCGGTTTTCTCTCAAAGTCCTACAGGCCTCCGAAATCCACTGCACACACAGTTCTGTTTCATCATTGTTTTCATTCCTCGTGCTTTATACCAGTGACATCCTCTATAACAGCAACTTGGGCTCCCCTGGTGGCTCAGCTGGTAAAGAATCCGCCTGCAGTGCGGGAGACCTGGGTGCGAACCCTGGTTGGGAAGACCCCCTGGAGAAGGGAAAGGCTCCCCACTCCAGTATTCTGGCCTGGAGAATCCCATGGACTGTATCATCCACGGGGTTGCCAAGAGTCGGACACAGGAGTGTCTTTCACTTTCTCAGCTAGCCAGGTGCTTAAAAGCCGTGGACCTCATCCTGCACTGCAGCCTTCTCAGGGTCAGCATCTCCTGTGCAGTGTGGTGAGCACAGATTCCCAGGCTCACCCCCTGAAATTCTGATTCAGGAAACCCGGGGTTGGGCTGAGACTCTGAATTAAATACTCATGTTGGCAATTCTTACACTGTACTCTTCTCTCTCCCCAGTAATAAAGTCCTATGCATTCTGACTGATGAACAGTTCCTGCACCCGTTTGCTCCCCTCCCTGTGAAATGACCTGAGACGAGGCTCCCCCCGCAGTGCTCTGGCGCGTCAGTCACAGCTAACTCATCTCCTGCCGCTGCTCCCCCAGCCACCCCCCGCCGCTCCCCTTCCTCACCCGCCACCTCCTCATGTTCTTTATCTGACTAACTTCCACTTGCCAGTTAGATATGAGCTCAGATATTAATCCTTCTAAAAAGTCCAGAACGATTTCCCTGTTCTGGAATAAATACATAAGAGAAGAGTTTCCATAGGAAAACAGATGAGATTTATCTTTTGCATTTTGCTGGCGTCTGTCATCGGGCTTCCCTGGTGCCCAGTGGTAAAGAATCCACCTGCCAATGCAGGAGACAAAGGTTCGATCCCTGGGGCAGGAAGATGCCTTGGGGGAGGGCATGGCAACCCACTCCTGTATTCTTGCCTGGAGAATCCCATGGACAGAGGAGGCTGGCGGGCTACAGTCCATGGGGTCTCAGTGAGTCGGACAGGACTGAGCGACTTGGCCGCACATACACATGGTGTTCTTCAGACGGGAAAGCCCATGAAGGGGGAGCCGCAGCGTCCATGACAGCCAGGCCAGAGGGGTGCACACGTGTTAACTGAACAGACAAGTCTATGGAGCAGGATGGTAAGTATGCAAAGCTCGGATGGAAGCAGTCAGTTAGACGGAAGGTGACTCTTGCCTACCAGCTAGAGCTCAAATTTTAAAGACAAATCAGTAAAAAAAAAATGGAGCAGTCTGAATTGGATACACAGAAGTGAGAAATTCCCTAGGGCTGATGTATACCGACTACTACTTTAAAAAGATAAAACATTAACCTCCAAATGGTATAAAACCAGTTTTAAACCTGTGTGCAAAGATCCTTTGATAACCTCCTGGAAGGACATCTCTCACAGACTCATAAATTTGTTTAAATTATGATAATAGCAATTAAAATAAAATTAATCAAACACGCCATGGACATTTTCCTTAAACATATTTAGATTCTTAAAACCGCCATTAAACAGATGAAACCGTAATGGAAGTGCATTTCGGCATAACTGTCATTAACTTGCTGGTCATCTGTATTCATTTAAACCCTCAGTGTGTAACTATTCACATGCAGCACAGTCATTCCACCTCAGACTGGAGAAGGCCTTGGTAAAACAGGATGAAGAAGCAGGTAAACTCAAGAAACGTAAGGGCTTCCCTGGGGGCTCAGTGATAAAGAATCCACCTGCCAATGCAGGAAACACGCGTTCCATCCCTGATCCAGGAAGATCCCACACCCTGAGGAGATGCTAAGCCCGTGCGTCACAACTGCTGAGCTTGCGCTCTAGAACCTGGGGGTCGCAACTAATGCGTGCATCTGCGGCAGCTACTGAAGGCCGAGCGCCCTAGAGCCTGTGCTCAGCAACAAGAGGGGCCACCACAGGAGGGGCCACCACGGGAGACGCCACCACAGGAGAGGGGCACCACAGGACATGCCACCACAGGAGAGAGGTCACCACAGGACGGGGCACCACAGGACGGGGCACCACAACTCAGTCATCACATCTGAAGGGGAGCCCCCATCACCGCTCACCACAACTAAAGAAAAGCCCAAGTAGCAACAAAGACCTAGCATGGCCAAAAATTAATTGATTTTTTAAAGAAAGAAATGTAATGCTATGAATGTGGGGATCAGTTTCCTGGTGGCGCAGACGGTAAAGTGTCTGCCTACAATGCAGGAGACCCAGGTTCAATCCCTGGGTCAGGAAGATTCCGTGGAGAAAGAAATAGCAACCCACTCCAGTATTCTTGCCTGGAAAATCCCATGGACGGAGGAGCCTGGTTGGCTACTGTCCATGGGGTCGTAAAGAGTCCGTCACAACTAAGCGACTTCACTTCACTTCAGTTCAGTCACTCAGTTGTGTCCGACTCTTTGTGACCCCATGAATGGCAGCACGCCAGGCCAGCCTCCCTGTCCGTCACCAACTCCCGGAGTTCACTCAGACTCATGTCCATCAAGTCAGTGATGCCATCCAGCCATCTCATCCTCGGTCATCCCCTTCTCCTCCTGCCCCCAATTCCTCCCAGCATCAGAGTCTTTTCCAATGAGTCAACTCTTCGCATGAGGTGGCCAAAGTACTGGAGTTTCAGCTTTAGCATCATTCCTTCCAAAGAACACCCAGGACTGATCTCCTTCAGAATGGACTAGTTGGATCTCCTTGCAGTCCAAGGGACTCTCAAGAATCTTCTCCAACACCACAGTTCAAAAGCATCAATTCTTCGGTGCTCAGCCTTCTTCACAGTCCAACTCTCACATCCATACATGACTACTGGAAAAACCACAGCCTTGACTAAACGGACCTTTGTTGGCAAAGTAAATAATGTCTCTGCTTTTGAATATGCTATCTAGGTTGCTCATAACTTTCCTTCCAAGGAGTAAGTGTCTTTTAATTTCATAGCTGCAGTCACCATCTGCAGTGATTTTGGAGCCCAGAAAAGATAAAGTCAGCCACTGTTTCCACTGTTTCCCCATCTATTTCCCATGAAGTGATGGGACCAGATGCCATGATCTTCGTTTTCTGAACGTTGAGCTTTAGGCCAACTTTTTCACTCTCCTCTTTCACTTTCATCAAGAGGCTTTTTAGTTCCTCTTCACTTTCTGCCATAAGGGTGGTGTCATCTGCATATCTGAGGTTGTTGATATTTCTCCCGGCAATCTTGATTCCAGCTTGTGCTTCTTCCAGTCCAGCGTTTCTCATGATGTATTCTCCATATAAGTTAAATAAACAGGGTGACAGTATACAGCCTTGACGCACTCCTTTTCCTATTTGGAACCAGTCTGTTGTTCCATATCTAGTTCTAACTGTTGCTTCCTGACCTGCATACAGGTTTCTCAAGAGGCAGGTCAGGTGGTCTTGTATTTCCACCTCTTTCAGAATTTTCCACAGTTTATTGTGGAATGTGGGGATAATAACAACTAATTAGGAAAGACTCCTCCAGCTTAAAATGGTAGCTTTGAAGTGCCTAGTGCTTCATTTTGTTACCTTCCCCAGGTGTCAACCACTTGGTTAAACATATGAAATGAGGCAACATTGTAAGAATTACTGATATGCACGTACCCTGGACACTGTCTCTGTTTTGAAAAAGAGGGTGAAAGGGCCTAAACAGAACCATGAAATAAGACACATACAGACCACTTTTTCCACGTTTTCATCTCTGCATCAGTCAGAATCACTTTCACCAGATGCTAGCAGCCACTCCGTTACAGGAAATCTCCAAGAAAAGGCTTAAAAGCAGTTTGATTTCTTCCCTTTTCTCCCCATCCCATCACATAAATACATGCCTGCAGCCCTATGTCTAAATATTTACAGTTATAAATACAGCCAAGGAATGGATGCTTTTGAACTGTGGTGTTGGAGAAAACTCTAGAGAGTCCCTTGGGCAGCAAAGAGATCCAGCCAGTCAATCCTAAAGGAAATCAGTACTGAGTGCTCACTAGAATATTTACATACAAACCTCCAATACTTTGGCCTCTTGATGTGAGGAGCCGACTCACTGGAAAAGACCCTGATGCTGAGAAAGATTGAAGGTAGGACGAGAAGAGGATGACAGAGGATGAGATGGTTGGATGGCATCACTGATGCAATGGACATGAGTTTGAGCAACCTCTGGGTGATAGTGAATGACAGGAAAGCCTGGCATGCTGTAATCCATGGGATCGCAAAGAGTCGGACATGACCGAGCGACTGAACAACCAAACACTGTATTAAATACTGTATTGAATATCATATAATCGATCTTCATATTTGGGCAAGTATATTGCCATATTTACAATTTTTTGAATTATATAAGTTTAAAGCACTAATTGACTGAGAATTTGCCAAAGTGTCAAAATGTCTGTGTGCTCTATTCGGACAAGAAACAAAATCCATAATTCATAAAATGCTTTATACTTATAACATGGAATATATTTTCAGTAAATATATTTCAGTAAAATCACAAATGAATATGTTATAATCAGTTCAGTTCAGTTCAGTTCAGTCACTCAGTCGTGTCCGCATCTTTGCAACTCCATGAACCGCAGCACGCCAGGCCTCCTTGTCCATCACCTCCCGGAGTCCACCCAAACCCATGTCCATTGAGTCAGTGATGCCATCCAACCATCTCATCCTCTGTCATCCCCTTCTCCTCCTGCCCTCAATTTTTCCCAGCATCAGGGTCTTTTCAAATGAGTCAGCTCTTCATATCAGGTGGCCAAAGTGTTGGCGATTTAGCTTCAACATCAGTCCTTCCAATGACCTCCCAGGACTGATCTCCTTTAGGATGGACTGGTTGGATCTCTTTGCAGTCCAAGGGACTCTCAAGAGTCTTCTCCAGCACTGCAGTTATAATCAAGATTTCCACAAAATACGTGCTCTACGGACGTCAATGGACTAAAGGGTTTTAAAAAATTAAGTGCAACTCTGAAGTAGACTATGTAAATCACACAAATTGTTTTTTTTTAAGTTTTTTTGTTTTAAATGGTTAAAATGATCTCAAAATTCAAAGATGCAATACAAACTGAAACAAATTAATATCAACATTTTCAGCAAATTGTTTACATCAAAGTGAACAAGTGTGACAACTGTGTGCTGCTCCCATTTCTGCTAGCACTGATATTTCCCTACGTGTGAAAGGAAGCTATTCAGGAAACCAGTGAGCAGAATTCATGAAAAGAGATGCTCATTAGGACAAATTGGGGTGAAATTCCTGAATTTCAAGATTAAAAACAATAAGAACATTGGAACAAATAGCAAATTGTTAAGAGTGCCTATTTTAGGGTATTGGAATGAAAAGTAATATAATACTGTTTGTACTTTTCCATCTTTTCCAAATTTTTCACCAAGTGCACACACTGCATTGTAATCAGTTTAAAAAAATACATGCTATTTTTTGTAAACTTACACCAGCTCATAACTATTAGCCACTTGCACCCAAGTTTTCCCTTAACCGTTATGCTATTATATTAGAACTATTTGTTAACAACATTTCACTGTGAAAAGAACACATGAATAGGCGTTTAATTGCATAAGGGATTTGTACTGAAACTATTTTAATAAATCAAGCTTGGAACATCTGCAAACATTTGTACCTAAACTACATATTTGAAGGAACAGCAACCTAAAAGCCCAAAAGCTCTGAATCTAAATGAAGATGAAATATTTCAACACAAACCTGCTGCCAAAGTCTTAGCACAAAATCACTATTGTTTTATACACAATTCTGATTTGTTTAATGAAGTTTCATTTCTCTCAATGCAAAATAGCAAAGTTTTCTAAATAGAAAAACAAAGGAATTAAGTTACTGATACATGAATGAATCTCGCAAACATTATGCAAAGTAGAAGAAGCCAAACTCTAAACACAACGTATCGCATGGTTCCATCCACAAGGATTGTCAAGAAAAAGTAGGTTCACAGAGACAGAAACACAGCAGTGGTTTCCAGATCTGACGGGGATAGGAGGGTGGTGGGATAGGAGGGTGGTGGGATAGGAGGGTGGGATAGGAGGGTGGTGGGGATAGGAGGGTGGTGGGATAGGGTGTAACTATGTAAGCATGGAGTTTCTTTGAGGGTGATGAAAATATTCTGGAATCGGAAAGTGGTGATAATTGCACAACTTTGTTAATATGCTAAGGACCACAGAATTGTCCATTTTAAAATAATAAGTTTTATGACATGTGAATTTCATTGCAATTTTTTAAAGAAGGAAAAGAAATGAATGCCTTGTCAGGAAATTCCACATAACATGTTCCATTGGAAACCATATGCAATATTGCTGCAATATATATTATGTTAAAAATAAAAGGTCTCATTGTCAAGAAAGCTTGAGAAATATTAAATTAAGTAGATGTAATTTCCGAAAGGCTTCACAAAGTCGTTAGTTTGCTAATGTGCTTCATGTGTCTTCATGTTTCCTGAATATGTTCTCTATCTTCCGCATGTGGAAACTCTCAGAGGAATGTGCTCTGTGAACACACTTTGAGAACTACAGCCTGGAAGGACAGTCTGGGAATTCCCAGCTTAAATTTTCCTCTGATCAAAATGCAACTTGTTATTTATTCAGGCACCATATATTGCTAAGAAAGCTGTTATTCACACATAGCTTCATTACTGTAAATTTTTCCCTTAAACCTAACAGTCACAGTTTTAGAGGCTTCAATACTTCATAGGAAGTATGACAAACTCTAATGGTGTAAAATAACCCAATAAAGTTAAGAGACTAGAAATTTAAGCAAGACTACTCATTAGGAAGTGAGTAAGTTGGACCCTACGGACAGCATCTTGGCAATGTCCAACAAAATCACAAATGCACATGCCATTTGATGTAGCAATAACATCTAGGAACATATCCTTATACATGAGCAAAAAATTCACATAATTGGATAGGTTGATACAAAGCAGATACAGCAATAGAAAGCTATAGGTATAGAAAAAGAGACATGAACATTGTTTCAGCTAGCTTCAGACCTGAGTTTTACTTCATGGTATTTATTCCCTTGTGCAGTCTCCTCCCTCCTTCTCCTTGAAGTTGGTACCTGGTAAGGACTCAGTGGAGCTTCCCTGGTAAGTCAGCTGGTAAAGAATCCACCTGCAATGCAGGAGACCCTGGTTCAGTTCCTGGGTTGGGAAGATCCCCTAGAGAAGGGATATGCTACCCACTCCAATATTCTTGGGCTTTCCCTGGTGGTTCAGATGGTAAAGAATTCTCCTGCAATGTGGGAGACCTGGGTTCAATCCCTGGGTTTGAAGATCCCCTGGAGAAGGGAAAGGCTACCCACTCCAGTATTCTTGCCTGGAGAATCCCACAGACAGAGAGCCTGGCGGCTACAGTCTGTGCAGCCTCAGAGCTGGACTCAACTGAGCAGCTAAGCACAGCACAGCACAAGCGCTCAATGGGCTTCCGAGGTGGCGCTCGTGGTGGAGAGTCCGTCCGCCAGTGCGGGAACTGGAGGTTCAGTCCCTGGGTTGGAAAGATCCCCAGGAGGAGGACACGGCAACCCACTCCCATACGCTTGCCTAGAGAATCCCATGGACAGGGGAGCCTGGCGGGCTACAGTCCATAGGGGGTCGCAAAGAGTCAGACAGGACTGAAGTGACTTAGCACACACGTTATCTCCTCCCACGTTGAATGGGGTTCATCAACAATACACTGTAGGAATGATGAAGTCTGTCTTCTGAGCTCACAGAAGGCACTGTGGACTTCACTTTACTGTCTCTCTGGGCTCACTCACTTTGCGGAAGCCAGCACCTGTGTCATGAAGACCCCGAAGCAGCCCTAAGCAGAGACCAGTGCAGCCAGGGGCTGAGAGCCCCGCCTGCAACAGTAAGGACTGGTGGTTGCTGGCCCTGTGGGGGCGGGTTCTCCAGCCTGGGCGAGCCTTCCGCGGACACCGGCCCCTGGACAGCGGTCCAGAGACTCTCAGCCGGAACCATGCAAACTGATTCATGGAAATTGCTGGTTCCTGGACACTTCTGGTTCATGGAAGCTGTTTTAAGTAGCTAAATTTGGAGACATAGGTACATAGAAATATATAATTAATATAGGTATCTACTATTTTATTACTGAAGCATTTTTATAGTAAAAGATTTTTAAGATCTAAATGTAAGCAGTGAGCATACAAAACATCGCATATATGCACATGTTTGTGTGCATGTATGCATTAGATGAAATGACGTGACGCTAAGAAATATCATGAGCACTTCCCTGGTGGTCCACGGGCTTAGTGCCCACCTGCCCACACAGGGGCATGGGTCTGATCCTTGGTCCGGAAGATCCTACATGCTGCGGGGCAACCAAGCCCACACACCACGATGACTGAAGCCTCAAGCGCTGGAACCTGTGCTCAGCAAGAAGAGAAGCCACTCCAGTGAGAAGCCCTCTCACTGCAACTAGAGAAAGCCCCTGCACAGCCACAGACCCGCTCCAGTCCAAAGCAAAGAATGAGCATCTTTATATATCAGCCACAGACCCGCTCCAGTCAAAAGCAAAAAATAAACATCTTTATATACGGATGTAAAACATTCTAATAAGAAAAGAAATATGCAGAGAAACTTGTGAAAAAAAGAGAAGGTGAATGCACGGCCACACGTGCAGGTGCGTGTGCGTGTGTGTCTATCTCTAGAGGGATATATGCTGATCTACTGATGTTTACTGGTTCATTTCCAAGAAGGCCAGGGCAGGCAGCTTGGAAAAGGAGACTTTCCACTGTACTCTACATTTTACTGCATTTCAGCCGTGTGAAGGCATTAACTTCTCATTTTCAAGTATTCTTTTCTGCTACTGGTATGGCTCCATGAGAAGCCCAGGTAATTTTCCTCCACAGAAAACAGGCATGAAACTGCACAAAGCGATTTTAAAAACAGCTGAACGGTGATCAAATACAAGCACCAAATTAGAAGTGTCTACTCACGGCCAGCCGAATTTTACCAAAAAGGATGGATCTGCTGACCTCTTGCTTGAAGGCGTGTCCAGTCCTCCCAGCTTTACTAGCCAGAAATGGTGGGTTTAGCTTGGGGCAGGTAACAGAGCAGTTGGAAATTTAAATGTGAGATAATGAGGATGGGAAAGCTATGACAAACCGAGACAGCATGTTAAAAAGCAGACATTACTTTGCTACAAAAGTCCTTCTGGTCAAAGCTATGGTTTTTCCAGTAGTCATGTGTGGATGTGAGAGCTGGACCAAAAGGAAAGCTGAGCACCAAAGAACTGACACTTTTGAATTGTGGTGCTGGAGAAGACTCTTAAGAGTCCTTTGGACCACAAAGAGATCAAACCCGTCAATCCTAAAGGAAATCAAGTCTGAATATTCATTGGAAGGACTGAAGCTGAAGCTCCAATACTTTGGCCACCTGATGCAAAGAGCTGACTCACTGGAAATGACTGTGATGCTGGGGGAAAATGAGGGCAGGCAGAAAAGGGGAGGACAGAGGATGAGACGGTTGGATGGCATCACTGACTTAATGGACATGGGTTTTAGAAAGTTCCAGGAGTTGGTGAAGAACAGGGAGGCCTGGTGAGCTCATGGGGTCGCACAGAGTTGGATTGACGGAGCAACTGAAAAAACAAACCAATAAATGTCTTCTTTTATTAAAATGATTTAATATAGCTTCCTATCATTGACAACTAAAGTTTTTATTGATACAAAGAGTTATTGGAGCAAGAATCCAGATAGAGAGAGAGAGATGAGCAAAAACTGAATCCGTCGATTGGGTCGAGGAAGCCAGTGGCCAGACGGGGTTGAAGATCGTGGTCATTTTCCAATGGCACAAGCGCTTGGAACTGTATTACAGGGCAGATGTGGAGCCTGAGGGCCAGATGGAACCAGCGGGGACTCAGCCTTTACTCCTGCAAGCATCCGGTGACAAGGCACTCCACGGTCGTGAGCAGAGCACGCTGATTCCTCTCGCCTTAAGGATAAATCTCGAGGGCAATGTCTCCTGTGGCCACAGTGGAGCGGGGCTGGGGCCACAGCCTTCTCAGCAAGCAAAGCCCCTTTCCTCTAGAGCAACTTCAGAGGAAACCCCACAGATTTAAACAGAGTATTCTTACAGGAAGGCACTTTCTGGAGAGTCTGAAAGTAGTATGTGTTTATACTAAGAGAAGTTAATTTGTGAACCGTCATAATTTCCCTTGATCTGCTCGATCTACTAGTACCTGGTCAGAATGATTTAAATCTGAAATTACTCTCTGACTGACAATATCTATGCCAGACGCCAGGAAAAAACAATTTAAGGGAACCAACTGTTCAGTCTCCCTGCATAAGAAGAAAAGAATGCCCATTCATAATTGAAATGGCAACTGACCATGTTGGGTATCACTTTTTTTTTCTTTTAAATGCCAAAATGAACAACTAATTAGTGTTAGGTCAGTTTTGCTTTTTCTTACTGCCTCCTGTTCATGTCATGTGACAAATTCATACTGGGCTGAAATTCAATTAGTTTCTAAACCAGGACTCATAAGTTAAATGCTACCTGTTACTACTCAATTGGAAATATGCTTTACTGTTTAGGGGACTTGGGCTTCTTTTAGTTGAGTCCTTTTATTTAAAAAGCATATTCATGTTACTATGCTTCAAAGAGTAAACTATGGGTTTTTTTTTTTCCCCAAGAGATTCATATCCTATTCAAGTTCCTATTAAAATAATTTCCACTCACAGTAAACGCAGAGACTTTTTCTATCCCATAAGGATTTCTCAAGTCTCTGAAACTAATCAAATTATGAAATTAAAAACAATGATTCATTTGCATTTGTTAATTCATTCAACGAATGTTTATTAAACAAGCAACGTGTACCAGGCCCTATGTTACCTGCTGAGAAGAGGACTTAGAAAAAGGAAACAAACACTGCCCCTACTGGGATAACCGGGAAAGGTCCACAGGAACTTCCTCAAGAAGGACCATCACTACACTCTAGAGAATAACGAAAGTAAACCCGCTTTGTGGAGGAAGAAAGGTCTAATGAAATAGTTGTGCCTTTCATACCAGTAATGAGAGGCATTTTCCCCTTTCAATATCAATTTCACATTATTTTGCATATGCAATAAGTACACTACCAAATTTGAAACTTTTGCATGGAGTCTCACTTGCTGACGTTGGAATCTAGTTTGCTGAGTTAGTTCTTCCAATGAACACAGAATATGTACCTACTGCTTGCTAAGGGAGCTACAAAAGAAATGAAAAGCACAGATTCTATTGCTGTGAACGGACCCTTCTCATTTAAAAGACAAAAAACCGTTCAGTAAGCATGTTCATTAAATAGAACGGTCTTTTCAAATTATCAGCTAAACATCTGATCACTTTTTTTTCTTGTGGAGGCATTCAAGAGTTCATCCTAAGAACTCATCTGAGAGAATACTAGATATTCCTGAAAAATTCATATCAATAGAAAGATGACACGTCAATAATTTCTGGAAATAATAGAAGGATGCTGAAAGTCGGCATCCTGCCCAGGTCTGTGAGATGAAGAGCGCTTCCTGCGAAGGGGGAAGGCCAGTTTCCTGGGATTGTTCTGCAAGACGTTAAGGATATTTGCAGGAAATTCTATTGGAAGAATCAGTGGGTTTCCTGCCATATTGCTGCTGACAAATAATATTGTCCCCTTCTGTGCAGCTCCATTTCTGAGACAATACCAAAGCTACAGCATGAAGGACAAAGGAAGAGGGGATTTCTATAAAATAATCTTTTTCTTATGTCAACCAGAGTACAGCCTGGCAGCAGACAGGTGCCACAATGCAACACCAGCCAACTCACCTGAACAATATTACAGAGAGAATAGGAGGCTTCAAAATGCAAAATTCCTCCTTTCACTGTTTTCATTCCTGAGTCTGCCAGTGGCAGCTGCTGCGGCTCAGTTCTGGGAAGTGAAAACGTTGGTGGTGGGTGAGCGTGATTTTCTGTTCACCCAGCATTCACCTGTCCCCACTCCCGGCACTAGGAACTTCTTCTCAGAGCCCACGCCCGACACTCTTTCCATCCCTGTGATTCACGAGACTAACACTTCCCTCACACAGCTCAGGGCCGAGCAGGCAACCTAGTCTTGAGGGCAGAGAACCCACTTCCCAGGTCCCTGGGGCCCGGGCAGAGCCTAAGCCCGCCCCAGGGAGCTTCCGACGACGTACAGCTTCACCGGGGACGTCAGACAGCAGGCTCTGTCCTCACACTGGGGTTTCCGAGAACGTGCGCCTTGGCACTGAGCTGTCATCTCATCCCGCATGGGGTGTGTTTGCCTTAGAACAAAGCTAATACAGTGCAGAGCAGAGTTTTAAGGTGGAGAGAGAAGGCGTGATTTGAAGCCAGATATAATCCACATCTGAAATTCTCATTTACCTTGTGTGTGTTAGTCGCTCAGTCGTGTCCGACTGTTTGTGACCCCGTGGACTGTAGCCCTCCAGGCTCTTCTGTCCATGGGATTCTCCAGGCAAGAATAGTGGAGTGGGCTGCCACTTCCTTCTCCATTCATTTACCTTAACTAATAATAATGTTAATTAATTTTTATTTATTTATATCTTCAGCTAAACTGAAACAGCCTTCTATCTTCTAGCCAAATGCAACTGAGTCCTGAAAAATAGTATCTATCTAGCTATATCCATATCTACATCTAAATATATTTAGAGATATGTAGATACTATAGTCAAGTGGAAGAACCTTGAATATGATTAAAGGTGCACTGTTTATGGAGTCTGGTTACCTAATGCTCAAATTCCAAGGATTTATATACTATAGAACCCTAAGCTAATTTGCACTGTATTAGCAATGAATATAATCACTCTGAATTTTCCATCCTTCATATAGAAAGCATTGACCCCCAAATCTTATACCCTGCAAATTCTATGAGTATTTAATTAGGACATAGAGGTTGAGTTGCATACTTTAATCCAGAGGTCCCCAACCTCCATGTCGAATGCCTGATGGTCTGAGGTGGAGCTGACATCCTGACATAACACTAAGAGAAACGAGGTGCGCAGTAAATGTAATGAATCATCCCTAACCCACACCCTCCACCCTCTTCCATGAAACCAGTCCCTGGGGCCAAAAGGGCTGGGGACCACTGCCTTAATCCCTGTGACTGGCTCCCCCTGGAGAGCCCTCTAGAGGACTGCACTCCTACAGAACACGGTGTCAAGAGTGTTGCGGGCTTCCCGGGCGAGTAAAGAATCCGCCTGCCGATGCAAGAGACACAGAAGACATGGGTTCCATCCCTGGGTTGGGATGATCCCCTGGAGGAGGAAATGGCAACCTAGTCCAGTATTCTTGACCGGGATATCCCATGGACGACGGAGCCTGGTGGGCTACGGTCCTCCGGGTCACAAAGAGGCAGACCGGATGCAGCAAGCACGCATGTCAGGAGCATTGGCACCGGAAACTGAACGATGGGGCAGCCGGAAACGCGGACAGAAGGTCACCCGGATCAAACCAACGTTATCCTCACGCGACTGCCAGAGCGTCAGACCTGGGAGCAACCCCAAACATCCCTGCATTCAAAGGTTTCACTATAGCAAAGAGGGCACAGGCCAGGAAGGGGAGGAGAAGTTGCAGTCACATGGCCACTTACCAGCAGAGACAAACCCGGATTCCAAGTTCCCTGTCTCCTTCTGTCCATCATGTCCCTTTATTTGCCACAACTGGGAAGACAACAGTTCTGTACTTAAAACCAGATCTGAACGGCTCTGTTTAGAATGCTGCCTGCTGGCTTGCTTATTTCTAGAGTCAAAAAAAAATGCTGGACTAACCTTTTGCAGGTGAGATTGAGTGGCAGTTGCTATGCAACCCAACAGGGAGGATTTATAGTCTGTAGGAGCTGAGTGGGAAGCAACGGAATCTGACTGCAAGCTGAGGCCTGAGAGAAGAATAGAAGCAGGGTGGAGACTGACCAAGTGTGCCTTGTGTTTGCATTTATCATGGAATATGATTGCTAAAGAAATTTAGAGTTTGAAACAGTTTCAGAGTTTGGGTGAAATTTCATTTTATTATAACAATTTCTTATTTTACCTGTTCAGCTAAAAGATTTAGATACTCTTTTGTTTTTTGAATTGACTATGTTGGCACAGCCCATCACAGATAAAAACTGTACTATCTTTATGAGAACCCCATTTTTTCACTTTGGATTCAATACAATATTTCGATTGAAAATAGAGTCTACATATTTCCAAAGCAGTGACTTGCATATTCTCTCCTGAAAACAAACAAATCAAAATTACATAGTTAATAAAGAAAATATGAGTCAAATCCATTTTTGTGATCTGAAGAGACTGAATTTTACAATTTTAAATAATTATCTTTTACACACAGCAAATTTATGCATTATTGGAAAAGAACTTACTTTAAAATGTTTAATCCAGGGCTTCTCTGGTGGGTCAATGGTACAGAATCTGCCAGTGCAGGAGATTCGGGTTTACTCCCGGGTCCAGGACGATCCCACAGGCCGGGGGGCAACAAAGCTCATGCGTCACAACCGCTGAGCCTGTTAGAGAGGCCTGCGCCCTGGAGTCCAGGAGCCACAGCCACCGAGCCCGCGCCCTGCGGCGGGAGAAGTCACCACAGAGAGAAGCCGGGCACTGCAGGCAGAGGAGCCCCTTCTTGCCACAGCTGGAGGAAGCCCGAGAAGTAGGGAAGCCCCAGCACAGCCAGCAGATAAAGAAATAAAACCACAAAATGTTTAATCCAGATATGTGAATAGTCAGCCACCCATTAAATGAGAAATATGTAACTGACATCATTTCCCACATCCCTTTTTCATATTTCCCCTAACCTTTCCTGATTTCTCTGCCTTAAAAAGTACCAGGCGTTCTTTACGGTTTTGTTAGCTTTCGAAAGCTCCAGTGTCCTTCCCCTACAGTGTTTCGCATCTCAAGCTGAAGAGTCTCATTAATTGAACTTTGTTTTTCTCCAGCATTACATCAAAACCTCTGTAGAAAGTCTAACTCCCACAAGGATGTGCTCTCATCTTAAGATCCCACTGAAAAACAAGCAACCAACCAAGAGGCAAAAATCAAGCTCTTGAAAGATGCCAGGTAGTTCTTCTCGGTCTCCTGGTGTTTCATTTGCAGTGTGAGGTCACTTCTAAGTACAGTTGACAGTAAATTAGTTTTAAAACTTAAAGTTTGACTTAGATGTGTGGGACTTGACCCCATTTCTAAAAACAGACAAAATATTCTAAAATCCCCATGCTACAAAATGTCTGAAATGCTGAATAAAAGGTGTGTTAACAAAGTCTTTAAACACATAGCTGTGATGTGAACCGGGGCACACACCCAGAGACAGGGAGCTCCGTAAGAGTGTCTGCCAGTCTCCTGAGTCACACGAAGCTCTTAGCTAGCTGAGAGTCCCTAAGGGAGATGGGAGACTGCTTCATCCCTTGGAAGGCAAGGAGTTGCAGCAGAGATTCCTGTGTTATCTAGAATCTCCAGTACCTTCAGTGATTCATTACTTAAAATAAAAATAACCCATCCCATTTCACAAAAGGAGTAGTCAAAGACACTTGTCTGAATCAATTTTGGCTCTGTGTGAGAGTTGAACCATAAAAAAGGCTGAACACCAAGGAATTGATACTTTTGAGCTGTGGTGTTTGAGAAGACTCCTGAGAGTTCCTTAGACTGCAAAGAGATCAAAACAGTCAATTCTAAAGGAAATCAGCCCTGCATACTCATTGGAAGGGCTGGTGCTGAAGCTCCAATACTTTGGCCACTTGATGCAAAGAGCCGACTCATTGGAACAGACCCTGATGCTGGGAGACTGACTGCAAAAGGGGATTGAAGGGGGAGACAGAGGATGGGATGGTTAGATAGCACTGCTGACTCAAGGGACACGAATTTGAGCAAATTTCAGGAGGCAGTGGAAGACAGAGGAGCCTAGTGTGCTGCAGCCCGTGGGGTTACAAAGAGTCAGACAGGATTTAGTGACTGAACAGCTACCCAAAACAGAAGACCTGTTCTTGAAATGTGCAGTGTACAATTGGCCCTTACACGGATTTAGGGTTTGAATTCACTTATTCTGTGTGATAGAAACATCTCACCCCCAGGAATTTTTTGCGAGCAGTCTCGGTGCAGTAGAACCCCCAGACGCTGCAGTAACAGACGCAAACCCTCACTTGGCAGCATGTCCTCACACCAAGCCTCATAGAAGCCGAGAGACAAGGTTTCAGCAAATAAGGGACCATACTGGACACCACAGACCGAACATCAGAGAATACGGGGAAACCAGGCACAGTGAGAGAGAACCGCCAGAGTACCAAACAAGAGTGTCAACTAGATGCTGAAACTGGCAAACACAGGATAGAAACTAAACGCATCCATACGCTTAAAGAAGCAGGAGACCAAGGAGAAACATCAACCAGAAACGGGGAAACTGACTACATTAAAAAGGAAGCAAAGGATACATCTCTACGAGAAAGTTCATTCCAATTGAACATTTTAAAATGTACAGGTTATTCATAAGTATGTCAGATGAAGATAGAATTAGGGACTGAAAGATAAATATAAATGTGCTACTTATGCCCAGAAACTGATAGAAAAACATGGCAAAAAAGTTAAAAGCGAGCAGGACAGATAATTTTACATGGTTAACTGGAGTCCCATGAAAGAAAATACAGAGAATTAGAGAAGGAATTTATGAAAAGAAAAACTGCTCAGAATTTTCCAGATGTTATGACAGATATAAATCATTAAGCCATTGTCGTAGAAACTGCAAAACACCAAACATTAGGAGAATAAGAATAGCCATAATGAATAAAAGATTACCTAAAAACCAGGCTAACTAGATTGACAGCTGACTTTCCTATGGCTATAGTGGAAGTCAGATGACACAAAAATAGTATCTTCAAATGATGACAAAAAATCATTACCGATTTAGAATTTATACTCAGTGGAATAACAGGAAATTTTCTAGGAAAAAGTGTGCTATTTGATGCATAAAAAAGGGGAAGGAAACAAATATCAACCAAAACAAAAGACACTAAAATCACGTATTATTAAACCTACACGTCCATCTTCCACGGCTTCCCTGGAGGCTCAGATGGTAAAGAATCTGCCTGCAATGCAGGAGAACCGGGTTTGATCCCTGGGTCAGAAAAATACCCTGGAGAAGGGAATAGCTGCCCACTCCAGAACTCGTTTCTAGAGAATTCCATGAACAGAAGAGCTTAGTGGGCTACAGTCCATGTGCTCACAAAGAGTTGGACACAACTGAGTGACTAACACTTTTACTCACACACACAACACTTCACAGCTACAAAATATATACACATACATATACATGCATATATATCATACAAAAGAGTACACATATACAAAAATTATAAAAAATAAAATTAGCACTGATTTGCTCATCAAAATGCTTCTGTTCAGTTCAGTTCAGTTCAGTTGCTCAGTCGTGTCCGACTCTTTGCGACCCCATGAGTAACAGCACGCCAGGCCTCTCTGTCCATCACCAACTCCCAGAGTTCACTCAAACTCATGTCCATCCAGTCGGTGATGCCACCCAGCCATCTCATCCTCTGTCGTCCCCTTCTCCTCCTGCCCCCAATCCCTCCCAGCATCAGGGTCTTTTCCAATGAGTCAACTTTTCAAATGAGGTGGCCAAAGTATTGGAGTTTCAGCTTTAGCATCAGACCTTCCAGTGAACACCCAGGACTAATCTCCTTTAGAATGGACTGGATGGATCTCCTTGTAGTCCAGGGAACTCTCAAGAGTCTTCTCCAACACCACAGTTCAAAAGCAACAATTCTTCGGCACTCAGCTTTCTTCACAGTCCAACTCTCACATTCATGCATGACCACTGGAAAAACCATAGCCTGGACTAGACGGACCTTTATTGGCAAAGTAATGTCTCTGCTTTTCAATATGCTATCTAGGTTGGTCATAACTTTCCTTCCAAGGAGTAAGTGTCTTTTAATTTCATGGCTGCAATCATCATCTGCAGTGATTTTGGAGCACCCCCAAAATAAAGTCTGACACTGTTTCCACTGTTTAACCATCTATTTCCCATGAAGTGATGGGACCGGATGCCACGATCTTCGTTTTCTGAATGTTGAGCTTTAGGCCAACTTTTTCACTCTCCTCTTTCACTTTCATCAAGAGGCTTTTTAGTTCCTCTTCATTTTCTGCCATAAGGGTGGTGTCATCTGCATATCTGAGGTTATTGATATTTCTCCCGGCAATCTTGATTCCAGCTTGTGCTTCCTCCAGCCCAGTGTTTCTCATGATGTACTCTGCATAGAAGTTAAATAAGCAGGGTGACAATATACAGCCTTGACGTACTCCTTTTCCTATCAAAAGGCTTAAGAAATATAAAAAACGACAGTGTGTTTGAAACCCTCAGTGTGTTCTTTCATAAATGTTACTGCTAGGAGGAAATGCCTGTTTTGATTCTTTTTTTTTCTTTTTTTAAAATTTTTATTTTTACTTTATTTTACTTTACAATACTGTATTGGTTTTGCTATACGTTGACATGAATCCACCACGGGTGTACATGCGTTCCCAAACATGAACCCCCCTCCCACCTCCCTCCCCATAACATCTCTCTGGGTCATCCCTGTGCACCAGCCCCAAGCATGCTGTATCCTTTGATTCTTATATAGCATTTCAATTTAAAATCATTTCTTTTCTTTTAAAAAACAGCTTTAATACATTCACAAATAACTTTACCAATATTGTATATGAATTTGCCATGGGTATCTTCTGTATAAATGGAATTATATTCCAAGATTATTGCGTTCTGTGACTTTCTCCCCTCTCACCAGCCCTTTGGGTAAAAGGAAGCTTTTGACTCTCATCTCACTTTCATTCTTCTGGCGTCCCATTGTCTAAATGTTGAAAGTGTATCTACCGTTGTCCATTCTCCTGCTGACGGACACTCGGGCTGCTCCCAAATCTTCATCTGTTATAAAAGTTCCACTCTAGGGCTTCCCCAGGGGTTCAGTGGTGGACTCTGCCTGCCGGTTCAGGAGACGTGAGTGTGAGCCCTGGTTGGGAAAGATTCCAGAAGCTTTGGAGCAACTAGGCCGCCTAGCCACGACCTTTGAGCCTGTGCTCTGGAGCCTGGGAACTGCGACTAATAAACAAAGGAGCCACAGCGACTGAGGCTCATGCGCTCGAGAGCCCAGGCTCCACAAGCAGAGAGACCACCACATGGGGCGCCTATGCCCACGCCTACAGAGGGGCCCTGCACCCACAGCTAGGGAGGGGCCCCTGCAACCACAGCTAAGAGAGGGGCCCCTGCACCCACAGCTAGGGAGGGGCCCTGCACCCAAAACTAGGGAGGAGCCCCTGTACCTAAAACTAGGGAGGAGCTCCTGCACCCCACAACTAGAGTGGGGCCCCTGCACCCACAGCTAGAGAGGGGCCCTGCACCCAAAACTAGGGAGAAGCCCCTGAACCCCACAGCTAGAGAGGGGCCATGCACCCACAGCTACAGAGGGGCCCCTGAACCCCCAAACTAGGGAGGGGCCCCTGTACCTAAAACTAGGGAGGAACCCCTACACCCCACAACTAGAGAGGGGCCCCGCACAATCAGAGGAGCCCCTGTAGCAGCCAAGACCCCCCACAGCCAGACATAAGCAAACAAGAAAATAATTGGGGAAGCTCCACTCTAAGCGCACCTTCATTAGTCTCCGTGTGAATACACCCCGGAGATTCTCTCAGCTGTAGGGGCTGAGATCCTCACACACACATCCATAACTTCACTAAGCCACGCCCCTTTGTTGCTCAAAGTAGCAGCAGCAATCTGCTCTCCCAAAGCAAGAAACCGCCTCAGTTTCATCTGACTATTCAATTTTTCCCACTGTAATATGCGTCACATGCTGTCTCACTGCAGTTTTGACTTCTGTGTGCGCCTGCCAGTGGCTTGGAGAATACATTCTGGTGTTCACCCACCGTGCCTATTTTCCTTTTTAATGCCTTTGATGGGGTGGGATGCTTTCTTTTTGTTAATGATTTGTAGATGCTGTTTATATTTTGGAATGCTGATTCTTATTGTTCACATATCTTGAAAATATCTTCTCCCATTATATGGCTTGTCTTTTTAGCTTTATAATCTTTTTTTTTTTTTTTTGGTGAAACAGTCGTTAGTATAATCCAACATTAAAAGTTTCTTTATGATTTCTCATTTTCATCATATTTATAATTTAAAATTACCTATTTTAACGATTTAAGATATTCTTCTAAGATTTCGTTTAAAAATCAAAGCATTATCCTTCACATTTAAACAATAAATCCATCTGGAATTGACTTTTGTATCTAGTATGAGGCTGAAATTCAATTTTATATGTTTCTATGCAGAACTGACTCTGCCTGATTTACTAAACAGCCCATTATTTCTTCAGGGATCCACGATGGTGGCTGTGTGACACACAAAGTTCACAGATGTGTGGTAACATTTTGTGGCTTTCTTTTCTGTCCTATCAGTTTATTTTACTATGCCAAGTATAGATACACTTACAGGATAAGCTATTTGAGTGAAGGAACAGATAATCCTGATTTTTTTTCTCCATTATCCCAGAAAAAGAAAAACTATAGGGAGTATCGTCCTTATTTTATATTTCAAAAATTACTACAACTTTGAGAGGAAACTCTGAAAGAAAACCACACGCATACAAAGGCACACACACCCCAAAGTCATGCCCATCTCCTTTCTAACTGTGGAAGAAACACCTCTAGGCCAAATTAGCCTCCAGAATCGGCACAGCAGACTGGGAGGGAAGAGGCAAGAAGAGGCGGTGGGGGGGGGGGGGGGGCGGGGGGAGGAAGAAGGAAGGAGAAAGAATGACCTGGATAAACCGACCAAGAAAAACGAGGTAAACGGATTTAGAAAACAGATCGTAAAGCATGCTGAAATTCTTATTACGTAAATGCCTTGAAGACATCTGCACCAAAACACAAGAAGAAAACAAGTCTCAGCGCATCCTTTTATACTGTTATGTTTTTTCTACTGAGTCTATAATAGATAGATATCTTCATAATAAAAATATTACTCTAAATTGTAAATCAGAAACTAAGAGAATAACGAAATGCTCCAAGTAGTAAAAATGCCAAGTATGTGATATGACATTTATATGATAGATGGCATTTTTATGTTTCCTATCTAATAATAAAAGTTTCCAAACCAATTTCAGCCAATGTCAAAGAGAAAAAACAGGGAAAACTTTGATTAATAGCAATCATTAATAATATCGGTTAATACATTTAAATGCTACATTAGCCTGTTAATCATATTTTTATTTTATTTGCACATTTGTTTAAGCTATATTTAATAAATAAGTGCATTTAGTAAAATAACATTTTACATGGAGTATATATAACTAAAAATACAGCTGGTTCAGCATAATGTGAAACAATGATCACTTATGTACAAATCATGGGCTATTTGGGAAAACAGAAGCCTCAAAAATCATGTTTAAGGTAAAACCTCCCTCTGAACTCACATAGGACCATAAGATTACATCCATGGCGCTCCACTAAGATTTTCACAGCATAACTTACTCATGCCTGCTGTTGGCCATTTCAACACTGCTGCTGCCGCTGCTGCTGAGTCGCTTCAGTTGTGCGACTCAGAGTCGTTGACTCTGTGCGACCCCATGGATGGCAGCCCACCAGGCTCCCCCGTCCCTGGGATTTTCCAGGCAAGAGTACTGGAGTGGGGTGCCATTGCCTTCTCCGATTTTCAATACTACTCTTCCTCAAAGAGGAAGAAAAATGTGAAGAAAGCTCTTGAAGGTCAGGTCATATTAAACAAAGTGTCCTTTGCTGCTGATGGATAACCTTTAAAGTTATAACACGGCAATAAAAGAATGGTAACAGTGACAGCAGAAATACAGAGGAGAATGTGACAAGATCCAAAATTACTTGGCTATATTCAGATAGAAACCTGAATATAAATGGGTGATATTAAAATTCACAAAAGAACAAATGAATACGGTGACAAAGGGCAGACAGTTCAGAGTCACAGGCTCGCTGGTAAATGACAGAAGAAGCAAAGTGTAACTTGTCTGTAAATAATCTGCAAAAACATTTGCTCAGGGGCTAGCTTGTAACAGAATGTCTCATCCAGAACGTAACACATTCTCCCCGTAGGTAATGGAGTTTTATGAAGAACAACATTTTCTCAGATTCCCAGAACACATAAAAGCACCTATTATTGAAATAATAAATGAGATTCAACTACGCTCATAGAATCCAACACGATAGGAAACAGGTACGTTTCCAAGTGACGTAAGTCAGCAGAATAATTTAAATCTAGCAGATCCTCTTTGGTAAAATGCACCATTTCTCTGAAAGTGGCAGAACCATCGTTGAGAGCCACTGAGTTACTGGAAAGTTCTCTTTCTTTTGATCTGGAGGCCACATCCTCAGCAGAGATTGCAAAGCCCCCACCCGTGGTTGGTGCTAATATGAGTGAGTGTGAGTGTGTGCTCAGTCGTGTCTGACTCTGTGCGAGCCCATGGACTGTAGCCCGCCAGGCTCTTCTTTCCATGGGATTCTCCAGGCACGAATACTGGAGTGGGCTGCCATCTCCTCTTCCAGGGGATCTTCCCTGACCCAGGGATCAAACTCATGTCTCCTGCATTGGCAGACAGATTCTTTCCTGCTGAGCCACCAGGGAAGCCTGGCTAATATAAGACAAAACACAAATTCAAGGGCAGCCATTGTATGGATGCGTGCTCTGATCTTATTGGAAAAGTGAACTAAATCACTCAAGCTAATTCCTTTTTGACTAGGGGTAGTAAGTAGACTTCACCCTCTGAGCTGGCACGTGTAGGATGGGACTGAGAGGTGTACCTTCTCAGGGCAGTAGCAAAGCGTGTCCAATAGATTAGCAATGCCCGCCATGGGCACAGAAGTGTAAATGGGGTTTGCTATACTTGCTATCTTTTAATCATTTGGATCATGGATTCCTTGGACCCTGGATTTCCTTTTGAACTTTTATTAATAGAGTTGGCCCTTGAAACATTCAAGGATTAGGGACCCTGACTCCCACACAATCGAAAAACTGCATATAACTTTTATCTCGCCCCAAACTTCACTGCTAATGGCCTCCAGCTGGCCGGTAGCCTTAGTGATAACAAAGCTGATGCACGTTTTGTATGTCACGTGTATTATATATTAGGCTTCTCCAATGACTCGGTGGTAACAGACTCTCCCTGCAATGCTGGAGATGCAGGAGATACAGGTTCAATCCCTGGGTCAGGAAGATCCCCTGGAGGAGGAAATGACAACCCACTGCAGTGTTCTTGCCTGGGAAAAACCATGGACAGAGGAGCCTGCAGGTTACAGTCTTGGGGTCACAAAGAGTTGGACATGAATGAGTGCGCACACGTGTGCACACACACACGTGCGTGCAAGCACATGCATGTTATTTACTGAATTCTGACAACAGCGTAAGCTAGAGAAAAGGAAATATTATTAAGAAAATCACAAGGAAGAAAAATACAGGTAAAAGTACTGTACTGTGAGTGTACGTCATCTGTTTACAAGATGAGTAGTCCGTCATTACCTACACCAAAATTTATGTATGATTGAAAACGCTGTAGACGCCACATGTATTACTAACACTAGACATCAAAAATGAAAAGACAGTGTGAAAAGAAACTCACATTTGTTTACGGGGATAATGATAACTGATAGGGAAAAAGCCATAGCGTGACGGTTTCATGATCGCCCAGTGTAACTGAGACAGTGGCCTCAGGTAGCCTGGCCTATGGAGGCTTCCTGATGTCTCAAGTGGTAAAGAATCCGCCTGCCAATGCACGAGACACAGGAGACACGGGTTCAATCCCTAGGTCAGGAAGATTCCCCTGGAGCAGGGCATGGCACCCCACTCCAGTATCCCTGCCTGGGGAATCCCACAGACAGAGGAGCCTGGTGGGCGACAGTCTATGGGCTACAGTTTCACAGACAGTCAAACTCTACTGGGTGACGGAGCATGCACAGACACACAGCCTCGCCTAAGCACTAATGAATGACTGTCACAGAATTCTACAGTATCACCGCCCAAATCATAACGGTGCTGGGAACATCGTTGTGTTAAAAACAACCGGTGATGACAGGTTGTACACAATTTCTCAATTATAAGGGAAATGTAAATGGAAAAGTTACAATTTCTGTGGTTCATCTGTGAAGGTTTTCAAATTGTCAAAAATCTCCCCCCCACACACCATTTTCCAGCGTATTCTTGAAAACAGTCTGTATAAGTGGGCTCGCCCGGTTCTAATCTGCATTACTCAAAGGGCAACAGCCCCGGGTTTCTGGCCTGCTCTTCAAGCTTTCACCGAAGGGCTAATGACCGAGGTGCCAGTTAGGTCTCAGCATTCTGACTATCCGTGGCTTAGTCACTTTTGTTGTTGAAAAGATGGATGTGTGTGCTCGTGTGCCGTCATGCCCGACTCTTTGCAACCCCATGGACTGCAGCCCACCAGGCTCCTCTGTCCTTGGGATTCTCCAGGCAAGAGTACTGGAGTGGGTTGCCATTTCCTACTAAATGGGATCTTCCTGACACAAGGCTTGAACCCATGTCTCCTCCATTGGCAGGCGGATGCTTTACCATTAAGCCAGCCTGGGAAAGGCCCAAAAAGATGTATCACTTCTCAAAAGGAAGAAAAGTAGCGAAAGAGGTCTCAAAAATGAATACTAGCTGTCAATCACTGCCAGTGTTTTCTGGATAATTCCGGTTACCTTTCATGCCAGCCGGTTTCTGGACTTATGCTGTGCTAAAGTCAGGCATTTTGAACAGCTGCTGGCATTTTCACATCCAGCTGTCCCACACTACTCCCTGAGTCTCTGGGAATTTTTCCTGTATGAATCACTGAGCAGATTTGTGACTTAAATTCTAGATAAATACTCTCAATTTACCAACAACAATTGTGCCAACCCAGGCAAATAATGGCCTCCAAAATCTAAAAGGATAGGATGTCACAACATCTGTTTCCAGTCTCAGTCCCAAAGGTACTTTATCTCAGCAAGCTCGGCATCACTAGAACAATAATTCAAGAAGGAAGCTGCCCAGAATCCCACAGCAGAGTGCTCACATTCATGCCCACGGCTCTCTCACCAGAACAGACTCACTTCCTGGGTTAGACAGATGTTGGCATGAACACTGTAAGATTTTAAAGTTGCCTTAATAGAGACACTAAGTCACTGGATTTTGAAAATTTTTATCCCAAAATGTTTCCATACTTCCTCTAACAGCCATATATAATGAGTGGTTAAATTACACTATTGTTGCACACTAAAAAGATAATAGTACCAGACTGAGTCTTAAACTGTCTCGTAAATGCTGTAATTATTATACAAGTGACAACATGAATTAGCTTCCTCTGGCATGAAACTGGTCAGGCAAAAGTATGCTCAGGTATCATGCTCAATAGAAACGGTTTAAAATCACATTTCAATACAGTCTTCACGTGTATCTGCAGACTAATCCAGTAATAACTACAAATAAATTGTGGTTGGTAAGAAATCACTCTTGAGTAACACTGAATTTTATTTTATTTTGTTTTGTTTTAGGGGAGATGTAGTTTCCACAAGTTGATCAGATTAAATGGTGACTCCCTAAGTCCCCACTCCTTGATGTATAATCCTTCTGACTAAGTTGCCTGTTTATTGTACTTTGTATTCTTATTTAAAGTGAGTTGGAAGGCTAGGATTTGAGCACTGCTTTGAGCAATGACCAGTGGATAACGACATCACAGCTTTCAGCTCTTCTCGTCTTTTTCCTAGTGGGCAACATTCTCAAACCTGTCATTACTCTTCGCTGAGCTGGCGTGTGGACGCTCCTTCTTGCCCATCTAGCTGCTTGACAGTAAGAACTCACATCCTCAGGACCTGGCATCCTTCATTCAAACTATACTGTCCCTCCGCCGACTTTGTGCCAAGGAATATTCTGGGTCTCTGGAGGTGGAGTAGAGAGCAAATTCACACTCATGGGACTTACATTCTAGCCCCTAGGAGACACTTGATTACCTAAGTCGTATTGATCTACGTTCAGTGGCTCAACAATGATACATGTGTTCATAGTGATTTTAACTATTATATTTATTAGCACTTCTATAATGTGAGCTGTATATTTACAGAGACTATTCATTATTCCTATTGGTATCTGTTAGACTTTTCACAGCATCTGAGTTCACAATATGGACTCGATGTTTCCTGAATAAATTAATGAGAGATGCTATTTATGGTGCCTAACTTACAGAATTTACCATAAAAAGAAAAATCAGGGACAAAACTTATCTCACCACTAACCAAGTTGTTAATGCTTTGTTATTTGGTAAACATCAGTTAAGGGAAACACCGAGGATCTTTACTCTCTAGTTTAGGACACAATACTAAGGGATTCCCTCCTCCAGACACCTGTCGTCTTGTGGCGGACACAGAATATGAAACAGAGGGTTTAAAACTATGTTCCTTTTAGCAGAAGTATTTCAAGGACTGTGCAAAAGTTTTATTTGACTTTCATTAAGATACTATTAAATTATTTTAAAGCTACAATAAATTGTTCTGCCCCATCAAGTATTATACACCAAGCAATAACACACTGCAGTCCCCAAATGTGCTAAGCTCATACTGTCAGATTAATTCACTGTTATGTAGCACTGGGAATAAAGGTCCTTTTGCTTTATCTGTGACCATCATCATGGCTGCATTTTAGGAGAAACTGATATTATGCAATTACATCAAAAACTCTGACCTTATGGAAAATTGGAAATAATTCTACTGTCTCTAAAGTATTAAAATATTTTATTCAGAATCACACAAAATCAAAGTTCATCTTGCGGAAATTTTGAATCAGGCTTAGTTGTCAAGACAAATCACTGGTATAAAAGGTATTCTCCACATAGTAGGCATGATCGGGACTGTGGCAGGACTATACTCTCCTTTCATTTAATAGCCAAGCTTATGCCAGAGCACATAACGTGTGTGAGTAAATTCACAGATGAGGCAAAGCAGCAAAAGAAAGCAGACAGAACATGCTGCCACGTTCACTTAGAAAGCTGTGGATTAGAAGTTTGCTGGTGATGGAGCAACACGTGTTAAGCCGACTGATCTTCAAAACTAATTCCAAGCTCTGAATGATTTCTTAAAAAATAAACTTATGATAGAATGTGTAAGAGGCTACTAACTCTTCCCTTTTGCATGCCTTGCAATGTGATGTTATAATTCTTCCCATCAAGAAACACAGTCTATTTCTCAAGCCCTTGAACCTGGATAGGCCATACGATTTCCTTTGGTCAGTGAAGTATTCACAACATGGCACCGATAGATGCTTAGAAAGCTCTTGTTCTTTGAGGCTTGCCTTTTATTATTTTGAATGCCTGAGCCTATCATAGGAAGAGACCCAGGTTCAGCCTGTAGATGAGATACAAACTGCATGTCTGTCCCTTCCGTTGGTTTGCCATCAGCCAGATAAGTGAGTGAAGACATCCTAAGCCACTGAGACCTAGTCAGGCCACCAGCTGATCACAGGTGCAGTACGGAGACTAGCAGAAAAAAACCAAGTCAACTCAGATAAAAACTGTCCAATCCGTACTCAGAACCGAGAGCCAAATGAACAGTGTGCTAGAAGCCACAAAGTTCTGGGGCTTCCCAGATGGTGCTAGTGGTAAAGAATCTGCCTGCCAGTGCAGGAGAGAGAAGAGACGCAGGTTCGATCCCTAGATTGGGAAGATCCCCTGGAGGAGGGCATGGCAACCCATTCCAGTATTCTTGCCTGGAGAATCCCATGGACAGAGGAGCCTGGCGGGCGACAGTCCATGGAGTCACACAGAGTCAGACACGACTGAGTGAGCACACAGGCAGTAAGGCCAGTTTTTATGATGGGAGAATAGGCACATGAATTTATCTTGATGAACAGAGGCAATTCCTCACAAAGAAATTCAGATTCGGTTGTCAAAACATCTTGCAACGTCCTCTACAACCATGTTTCACAACCAGGAGCAATTTTGCCCGCAGGGGCCACTTGGCAATACCTAGAGACGCATTTATTGTGATCCACAGAGTCAAAGGCTTTGGCATAGTCAATAAAGCAGAAATAGATGATTTCTGGAACTCTCTTGCTTTTTTGATGATACAGAAGATGTTGGGAATTTGATCTCTGGTTCCTCTGCCTTTTCTAAAACCAGCTTGAACATCTGGAAGTTCATGGTTCACGTATTGCTGAAGCCTGGCTTGGAGAATTTTGAGCATTACTTTACTAGCATGTGAGATGAGAGCAATTGTGCAGTAGTTTAAGCATTCTTTGGCATTGCCTTTCTTTGGGATTGGAATGAAAACGGACCTTTTCCAGTCCTGTGGCCACTGCTGAGTTTTCCACATTTGCTGGCATATTGAGTGCAGCACTTTCACAGCATCATCTTTCAGGATTTGAAATAGCTCAACTGGAATTCCATCACCTCCACTAGCTTTGTTCACAGTGATGCTTCCTAAGGCCCACTTGACTACACATTCCAGGATGTCTGGCTCTAGGTGAGTGATCACACCATTGTGATTATCTTGGTCTTGAAGATCTTTTTTGTAGAGTTCTTCTGTGTATTCTTGCCACCTCTTCTTAATATCTTCTGCTTCTGTTAGGTCCATACCATTTCTGTCCCTTACCGAGCCCATCCTTGTGTGAAATGTTCCCTTGGTATCTCTAATTTTCTTGAAAAGATCTCTAGTCTTTCGCATTCTGTTCTTTCCTCTATTTCTTTGCTTTGATCGCTGAAGAAGGCTTTCTTATCTCTTCTTGCTACTCTTTGGAACTCTGCATTCAGATGCTTGTATCTTTTCTTTTCTCCTTTGCTTTTCACTTCTCTTCTTTTCACAGCTATTTGTAAGGCCTCCCCAGACAGCCATTTTGCCTTTCTTCATTTCTTTTCCACGGGGATGGTCTTGATTCCTGTCTCTTGTACAATGTCACAAACCTCATTCCATAGTTCATCAGGCACTCTATCTATCAGATCTAGGCCCTTAAATCTATTTCTCACTTCCACTGTATAATCATAAGGTATTTGATTGAGGTCATACCTGAATGGTCTAGCAGTTTTCCCTACTTTCTTCAATTTGAGTCTGAATTTGGTAATAAGGAGTTCATGATCTGAGCCATAGTCAGCTCCCGGTCTTGTTTTTGCTGAGTGTATAGAGCTTCTCCATCTTTGGCTGCAAAGAACATAACCAATCTGATTTCGGTGTTGACCATCTGGTGATGTCCATGTGTAGAGTCTTCTCTTGTGTTGTTGGAAAAGGGTGTTTGCTATGACCAGTGCGTTCTCTTGGCAAAACTCTATTAGTCGTTGCCCTGCTTCATTCCGTATTCAAAGGCCAAATTTGCCTGTTACTCCAGGTGTTTCCTGACTTCCTACTTTTGCATTCCAGTCCCCTATAATGAAAAGAACATCTCTTTTGGGTGTTAGTTCCAAAAGGCCTTGTAGGTCTTCATAGAACCATTCAACTTCAGCTTCTTCAGCGTTACTGGTTGGGGCATAGACTTGGATTACTGTGATATTGAATGGTTTGCCTTGGAAACAAACAGAGATCATTCTGTCATTTTTGAGATTGCATCCAAGTACTGCATTTCAGACTCTTTTGTTGACCATGATGGCTACTACATTTCTTCTGAGGGATTCCTGCCCACAGTAGTAGATGTAATGGTCATCTGAGTTAAATTCACCCATTCCAGTCCATTTTAGTTCACTGACTCCTAGAATGTTGACGTTCACCCTTGCCATCTCCTGTTTGACTACTTCCAATTTGCCTTGACTCATGGACCTGACATTCTAGGTTCCTATGCAATATTGCTCTTTACAGCATCGGATCTTGCTTCTATCACCAGTCACATCCACAATTGAGTATTGTTTTTGCTTTGGCTCCATCCCTTCATTCTTTCTGGAGTTATCTCTCCACTGATCTCCAGTAGCATATTGGGCACCTACCGACCTGGGGAGTTCCTCTTTCAGTATCCTATCAATTTGCCTTTTAACAGTGTTCATGGGGTTCTCAAGGCAAGAATACTGGAGTGGTTTGCCATTCCCTTCTCCAGTGGGCCACATTCTGTCAGACCTCTCCACCATGCCCACCCATTGTGGGTGGCCCCACAGGGCATGGCTTAGTTTCATTGAGTTAGACATGGCTGCGGTCCTGTGCCAAAGCCTTTGACTGTGTGGATCACAATAAACTGTACAAATTCTGAAAGAAATGGGAATACCAGACCACCTGATCTGCCTCTTGAGAAACCTATTACAGGTCAGGAAGCAACAGTTAGAACTGGACATGGAAGAACAGACTGGTTCCAAATAGGAAAAGGAGTATGTCAAGGCTGTATAATTTCCACCCTGCTTATTTAACTTATATGCAGAATATATCATGAGAAACACTGGGCTGGAAGAAGCAAAAGCTGGAATCAAGATTGCCAGGATAAATATCAATAACCTCAGATATGCAGATGACACCACCCTTATGGCAGAAAGTGAAGAGGAACTAAAAAGCCTCCTGATGAAAGTGAAAGAAGAGAGTGAAAAAGTTGGCTTAAAGCTCAACATTCAGAAAACGAAGATCATGGCATCCGGTCCCATCACTTCATGGGAAATAGATGGGGAAACAGTGGAAACAGTGTCAGACTTTATTTTTTGGGGGCTCCAAAATCACTGCAGATGGTGACTGCAGCCATGAGATTAAAAGACGCTTACTCCTTGGAAGAAAAGTTATGACCAACCTAGATAGTATATTCAAAAGCAGAGACATTACTTTGCCGACTAAGGTCCGTCTAGTCAAGGCTATGGTTTTTCCTGTGGTCATGTATGGATGTGAGAGTTGGACTGTGAAGAAAGCTGAGTGCCAAAGAATTGATGCTTTTGAACTGTGGTGTTGGAGAAGACTCTTGAGACTCCCTTGGACTGCAAGGAGATCCAACCAGTCCATTCTGAAGGAGATCAGCCCTGGCATTTCTTTGGAAGGAATGATGCTAAAGCTGAAACTCCAGTACTCTGGCCACCTCATGGGAAGAGTTGACTCATTGGAAAAGACTCTGATGCTGGGAGGGATTAGGGGCAGGAGGAGAAGGGGACGACAGAGGATGAGATGGCTGGATGGCATCACCGACTCAATACGTGAGTCCGAGTGAACTCCAGGAGTTGGTGATGGACAGGGAGGCCTGGGGTGCTGCGATTCATGGGGTCACAGAGAGTCGGACATGACTGAGTGACTGAACTGAACTGAACTGTGAGACGCGTTTCATGATGGGGCTGGGCGCTGTGGGTGTCTAGTGGGCAGAGACCAGAGATGCTGCCAGTCACTTTTCAGGGCACAGGACACACTTCCCCCACTCTGTAGGCCTAAGAATTAACCCTCCCAAAACAAAATTATTGTGAGAATGGAAGACTCTCTGGACAGATGCAGATGCATACTAGAATACTCATAAAGTACAAAGTTCTGTCGATTAGAAGATGTTCAATGGATTCAGGCAGTACTACTATGGTGAACACAGTCATTTTCTTGAATACCAGGAAACTCAATACTCCCAACACAGAGCACAGAAGCTGGTCATTTGGCATTTCTCTGCTTTAAATGATTCTTCATTTTTATCTCTGTTTACATTTGCCTTTGGACTCTTCTCCAGTGAGGGAGGAATTATTTTACCAAGTCATGCACAAGCTCATATTTTGAGATGAAGTTTGCTTTAGGATAAGACTTCCAAATCCCATGATATATCTGGCTAGAGCTTTGGTTAACAGTATCCATGACAAAGTGTTTGATTGATAAATATTGGAGTAAGGTAATTTTGAATTTCTTGTGATTTCTCCCAGTGCTTTTTCTAGGAGGAGCAAAAAGATGGAAAGAGAAAAGAGATGTCAAAGACTTCTGAATGGCTATTTCTATGTGCAAATAAAAGTCACAATATTCTAATTCTAATCTGGATAATTATATTTTTGCCTAAATTATAGATGTAATTCAGGCAAAGCTGCAGATAGGTTTGGGAAGGCAACTGTCCTATCGCACACTTCTTTCACTTGTGTAGAAACAGCCTTTGTTCTCAATCCGTCTTGAGTATGACATTTTAAAACTGCATGGATGGTAGAGAGGTTGGAGGGGTGTTCACATTTACCAAAGCTTTGCGTTCTTTGTTCTTTGAGCTCATTTCATGCACAAGTTGGTCTACAGGGTTATTTTTAAAACTCCAACAGTCTATGAAGCCAGTTCTGTGACCCAGGGAACTTTTTGTGCTTCTAATCTGACATGAAGATAAAACAGCCCTCCTACCATAGCTGGCCTCTTCCATGTCATGGGTAAAGCTGGGCTGAACATCTGAGAAAGAAAGGCAGGGAGAGAAAATGACTGTAAGAAATATGCCCAGAACTCAGACACAAGAGAGAGAGTTCATTCCTTGTGAATATACATTCACGCTATGTAACATGTCATTCATACTACACGCACAATACGTCACGTGTGTGTGATAGGCAGGCCGTTCCATCTCCACTGCACCATGTTCACCACCCGAATCAAACCTGGGTCTCAGCTGGTCCACTCCGTTTCTCCTTCAGTCACAAAGTGAGGTTAGACGCTTGAACCAGACCTTATCCGACACGTCTTTAAGACCCATCGGTGATTTCCTGATGCGCTTGATGTGATATGCAAGGTCTTCCCCAGCTGAGGAGGTTAGCGGTTCCTACTTGGCAGAACCCCGTCCACCTCTCCAGCCTCAGCAAACCTCTTTCTTTCTCTCCTAACCAACCCTTCCTCCTCCGCCCCCCTCCTCCTTCTCCACCTCTTACTCTTCCCTTTGGGGACACTTTTCCGGACCTCGAATTTGCTAAACTTCTCCTTGCCTGAAGTCCTCTTTGACATTTCCTTTGTCTGGCAGGACGCCCTCCTCCACGGACATCCCCTGACCTTCACCTGGCTAGCTCCTGTTCATCCTTCACGTTTCATCTGCTCTCAGTTTGAAGGTGGAGTGCTCCCACTGTCTGCAGCGTTCTGGCCACCAGAGCTCGCTCAGTTTGCTCAGACATTAAGAGTGGCTGATGAGCACATCAACAAGAATAGTAAATAAGAAGTGGAGGATGAAAACCATACCGGTCAAGGTCAGTCAAGCTTCAGTCAGCACAGACCAAGCCATCACTCTGATGGGCGTGTTAGGCAGGGTTGTTCAGAGAGATGGGGCCAGTCTGAGACAGACGGAAAATCGACAGGTAGACGGGCGTGCGCGCAGTCACTCAGTCGTGTCCACCTCTTTGAGACCCGTGGACTGGAGCCCGCTAGGCTCCTCTGTCTGTGGAATTTTCCAGGCAGAATCCTGGAGGGGTTGCCACGCCCTCCTCCAGGGGTCCTCCTGACCCAGGCACGGAACTCAGGCCTCAGTCTCTGGCACCGGCAGGGGTGTTCCTGTCCACTAGTGCCGCCTCCGAAGCCTAGATAGACATGAAGATGGACAGATACGTATCATGAAGGGCTGGCACACGTGATAACGGAAGCTGAGAAGCCTCTGCCATTGCCAAGCTGGGGGTCCAGGAAAGTAGGTGCTCTAACTCAAGCCCAAGTCTGAAGGCCTGGGGGCCCAGGGAGCCAGCAGTCTCAGTCTGAAGAGTGTTAATGTCCAAGGGCAGAAGCCAGAGGCCCCGCCTCAGGCAGAGAGCAAATTCATCCTTCCTCCACCCGTCCATTCTCTCCAGGACCTCAGGAGATTAGGGTGATGGCCACCTGCCTCGGTGGGACCAGCACCCAGATGCAAACACTAATCTCCTGCAGAGACACCATCACAGACACGCTGGAGACAGCGCCTTACCCGCTCTCTGGCGTCTTTAGTCCAGCTACACCCCAGCACTGAATCAGCCTTCCCAGTGAGAAACGGAGTTCTGAGCCCTTCTAGTTTTCATCTGGGAAGAAGTTATGGGTCAGTGGTAAAATCTGATCCTAGCCCTCTTAACTCATTGAGGACACTGACAGAACTTTCCTGTGCAATCTTTAATAGGTTAATGTAAAGGAGAGCCTTCACGGCACCCTAGCAATGAGGAGCAATAGGAGGATTTGTAGAGAGCATTGTCCTTTTTTTTTTTTTTTTTTTTTTTTAATTTTTCTTTCATTGTTTTATTCAAGCAGGATTCATTCAAGGAAAGGCAACTTAGTTTTTGTGTGTGAACTTTATTTTTTTACGACATTGGTTAATATAAAAGTTATGAATTAAATGTTTTATCTCCTGTATCCAGGAGTAAATCCATGAAATTCTCAGAAAGTAATCCAAAACAAGTCTTATTCTTAAAAATAGTCAGAGTGAAAAGAGATTGAATAGCCAGTTTATGTGTGGTCTTAAGGAACATCCAATGGACTTTCAGATTTTCTAATAATGATAGTACTGCATTTCTATGGGATTAGTCAAAATTTAAAACATTGTGTACAAAATCATTCTTGAAGCTCTAAATGCCTTTTAAATTACTAAACTGAAAATTTTAAGTAGTTGCCTCACAGTACCAAACTTAAAAATCAAAACTAGTTCAAATTCAGTTCTATCATGACTTCTCATTTAAAGGTAACTAGTTGGTAAATTAACAGATGGCATAAAAAAAATAAAAAAAAAAAAGATGTGAGTCTTAATTTTTATGTCCTTTTTTTTTTTTTTCGTATTTCTGAAACTCTTTTCAGAGAAAGGCCACAAGATCTTTAATAACAAATTAAAATCAGGTTGATTTCCCACAAAAATAAATAAATAAATAAATAAAGAGAGAGAAATAAATGTTTTGGCTCCTTAACAGGGATTTCCCTGAGGTCCCCCTATAGCACTTTCTCAGAGGAGTGACTCTTTATATTCAGAACTCCCACACTGGGGGACCCTCTTCTTAGCAGCATCTTAAAGATGCTCCACCTAAGGAGGCCCTGCGTGCTGGAGACCACGCACTTTGCCACCAGGCATCTTAGTGTCTCCGAGCCTGAGGACCCTTGTCTGCACAGACTGTGGCACCTCAAGGGCCCTGCCTGTGAAATATTTGTTTTGTTTGGTGCTTTTTTTTTTCTTTTCAACTCTATAAAAGCACCTTTTTAAAGTTTGGCTAGTTTTGTGAACAGGAAATCAGGAGAAGAAAATTAGAGTTCCTGTCTTGGAACAACAAGACAGATGGGAAGCTTTGATGTAAATCCTAAAACCTGAAGTGGGCTTTTTAGAGACTAGTATCTGCAGACACCTGCGCCCTTCTCTCCTGTCTGCAATCCAGGGCTTCCATTCTAGAACAGTCTGGAAGTTCTAAGTCAGGAAAGTGCGTAAGAAGGAAGGAAATCCTCCCGCGCTGGCCCTCATCCTGGCCTCTCGGTGGCTGAGCCCAGTGAGTCCCCCGGGAGTGACAGCTCACAGGAGTCTGTTCCCACTCAGGCTCGCAGGTGGCAAGGCTGGAAGGCAGGAGACAGTTCCGCTCCTTTGACCCCTAGGTCACGAAGGGGAGACACTGGAAGTGACTGGTGGTTCCTGGGCACAGGTGCCAGCTGGGGTATTGGCAGAGCTTAATTAACACAGCTTCAGGGGCTTCTCTAGCAGCCCAGGGATAAAGAATCACCTGGCAATGCAGGGGACGTGGGCTGATCCCTGGTCAGGGAACTGAGATCCCACACGCTGTGGAGCGACCAAGCCCGTTGCTTCAGAGCCCGTGAGTCACAAGCAGAGAGGCCATACGTGCACTAAAAAGATCCAGCCTGATGCAAAGAAGGCCTGCGTGCCACCGCCAAGACCCAGTGGAGCCAGACAGACAAACCTTAGAAATGATCCACGCGAGAAAAACACTTTAAAAATGCAGCTTTAACCTTTAACCTGCTCTGTGATCTGTACCTGTCCTCTTGTCTTGGGCCCTGCAGGTGTGAGGGGAGCCCACTTGGCTTTCTGATTCCCTCTCTTCATATGAAATGGGTATCTCAGTGGAGATGGGGAAAAAGTGGGAACAGTGGCAGACTTTATTTTCTTGGGCTCCAAAATCACTGCTGATAGTGGCTGCAGCCATGAAATTAAAAGACACTTGTTCCTTGGAAGAAAAGCTATGACAAACCTAGAAGCGTATTACAAAGCAGACCTATCACTTTACTGACAATGGTCCATATAGTCAAAACTATGACTATGTCCAGATGTTAGAGCTGGACCATAAGGAACGCTGAGCTCTGAAGAACTGATGCTTTTGATGCTTTTGAACTGTGGTGCTAAAGAAGACTCTTGAGAGTTCTTTGGACAGTTAGCCAATCAAACCAGTCCATCTCAAAGGAGATCAGCCCTGAACATCCATTCAAAGGACTGATGCTGAAGCTGAAGCGCCACTGCTGAAGGGATGAAGGAAGGGCTGCTGGCACTGCAGGTTCACACCTTCTTGGGCTGAGTCTCCTGCGGCCGGTGCTTAGGGCATACGCTCAAGGAGCTTATGCACCAACTCTGCAGGCACCTGCATGAGCCTAAGCGTGACCACTTTCTTAGGTTCTGTGACCTAAGCACTTTGCTTGCCTCAGTCTTGTTCCCAGATGTACATGTTATCAACTGCACACCAAGAAAAGGGAAAAGGGCCTTAACTCCCGTGTAAATCATTCCAAACACGTCTATCCCTAGAAGGGCTTTGGCTGACTTTTCTTGGGTCATGTGCCCACTGCTGGTTCCTTCCCTGACAGTAAGAATGCAGCGCTATTACAGGACTAATCTGTATTACACGTCCACCACCATGGCCTGGAGGGAAAGGAATGCAGGCGAAGCTTCCGGAACAAAGAGCAAGGAGGGTTTACAGCACAAAAGAAAAAAAAAAAAATCTGCTGAGTGCCATAAGCTTCTGTCTCGGCTCCATGTGTGGGTGTTAGCCACTCAGTCGTGTCTGACTGTTTGCAACCCCGTGGACTGTAGCCACGAGACTCCTCTGTCCGTGGGATTCTCTAGGCCAGAATACTGGAGTGGGTTGCCATGCCCTCCTCCAGCGGATGTTTCTGTCCCAGGGATGGAACTCCGGTCTCCCACACTGCAGGCATGTTCTTTACCATCTGAGCCACCAGGGAAGCCTACTGTGGGTCAATATATTCCGATATATCATACACTCCCTCTATCATGAACTATTATGTCAGAGATGAGTATAAAAAATACTGAACCAGTTCTAGACATAAAGCATGTTACATAAGTGCTAATTTTGATTTTGAGACCTAATTTGGGGTGGTCAACAATATGATTTATTATTTCTTTTGCCCCTGGGTTGAACTTGATGGACAAAAAAGAAAAACAAAACCTACCAGGGCAGGAAGATGCCTGTCGTTCCTGATCAAGACTCAGCAGAGCAGCATTGCAGAGCATATTGCCAGCTTACAATGGCCATAACGAGCTCAGTCTTCTGCTAATAAGTGGGAGGCAGAGATTAGTTATCTGGCTTTGCTTTTGAGCCAAAACGTAACTCCACAGCACATTAATTTGACACAGAGCACAGCTTTTCATTAGAAATCACTGTAAGGTCCACGCTGTGGAACAGCAGCAGTGTATTAACCTGGATTGCCATGCCTCTGGTGTGTCATGGGCCACATAATTGAGCACGGCACCAGCATTTCTGATGAAGAGGTGGAATCGACGTGAGGGCCACTTGCGTGTGAATTAGCTGCGTGTCCAAACCAGCGTGAGTTAAAGGCTACTAAATCTAGAAAGGCATGGCAAACGCATTGTTGTGTACGAAGAACAACACACTTCCTTCCCTATATTCTCCATGTAAACAGGGTTTCTGTTACTTTAGCAAAGGCCTGCAGGATTCCTCTTCTAAAACCTTGAGGCTTGAGTTTTCAGAACAGGGTGTCTTCCTGGCAGACATTCAATAACTTGAAAAAGGCTTATTTTAACAAGCTCCATTTCATTCCACTGGACACAGAGAAGGCTGATTTTCAAAAGCCTTTCAAACTAGATTATACTCATGCCCTGGACATCCCTACATGTAGAGTTTTTGCCTTCCTTCTTATTTGCCTACCTATGCCCAAATTAGACAGAGTAGGGCTTAACTATTTTGGTAATACCTGGATTTTTAAAGCTGAAAATTCACCTTCGGGCTTGTGTGCTAAACTTGCTTTTTCTTTCAAACTCCACCTGGTGGATATGAGTAAGAAAGAAGAAAGTGCAGAGGACACAGACCAAGATGGCAGGTCAGATGCCCCAGGGACCAGGGGTGAGGTGACAGATGACCCACACGTGGCCTCCACGTTGAGAGCATAACAGAAAGCTGTGAAGACTGCAGTGACCAACAGGCCGCAGCTCGCGCCAACGGGGCGGCCTCCAGGATCCGCCCTTACTCTCAGAGAGCACTGTGCCGCCTTTCTGAAGAGAAGTCAGAAACGTGGATTCTCACTGAAAACTACTGAGTCCAGTTTTGGCAACGAAAGCTTCCAAGTATGCAGGCTTAAAGAACGCTCTGAGCTCTAAAACTCAAGACAGCAGTAAATTTCAGTGTCTGCATCTAGCCATGGAGATGTTGGGAGAGCTGGGTGTTGTGATGGCCATAACTGAGGTTCCCCCAAACGTCCACATTCTCATCCCTGAAACCTGGGAGAATGACCGAAGGGACTCCGCGTGCATGACTATGTTAAGGATCTTGAGATGCGAAGATTAACATTTATTCTCTAAGTGGGTCCAGTGTAATCACAAGAGTTCTTATAAGAAGGAGACAAAGTCAGAGAGAGACACGGAGACAGAGAGACACACACAGAGACGAGACAGAAGCGTGAAGCTGCTACCGTGCTGAGTTTAACCGGGAGGAGAGGCCGCGAGCTGAAGAACGGAGTGGCCTCCAGAAGCTGGCAAAGGCCCGGAAACAGACTCGCTCCTGGACTCCTCCAGAAACGCAGCTCCACCAACACCTTGCTTTTAGCCTAGTGAGGTAATAAATGTGTACTGCCTCAAGATACGAGGGCGTCCCTGGCGGCTCCGACGGCAAAGCGTCTGCCTGCAGAGCGGGGGACCCGGCTTCGATTCCTGGGTCGGCAGGGGCCCCGGAGAAGGAAACGGCACCCCACTCCAGCCTGGAGGGCCCCGTGGGCGGAGGAGCCTGGTGGGCTACGGTCCACGGGGTCGCAAAGGGTCGGACACGACTGAGCGACTTCACTTTCACTCTCTTTCCAAGATACTAAGTTTGTAGAGGTTTGTTTCAGCAGCGGTGGGAAACGAATGCAGGCGTGAACTCTGACCAGACACGCAACAGCCGCTCCTCAGAGACACTAGGGCTTCAGCCCCTCCAGCTGTAAATTCCTGATGAGCCGCCTGCTAGCTGGTCCATTTAACCCTACCGTGAGGATTAGAAAGGAAACAAGTGAAACACGCTTAGTGGAGAGCTCAGTGCTAGTCACGCGATCAGGAGGGCAATGGGCTGGTGCCGTTTTCTGACACCACTTTCAACACCCAAAGTGCGTCTTCCCCCCACCCCGCCCCCAACACCAATCAGTTATCTAACACTAACTGCATGTCAACAGTTACAAGTTCTGACATGAACCATCCAGACAGAAGCCGCAGATTAAAGAGCCCAGGCTCCTAAGATTGCCTCTACCTCAAACAGCAGCTGCAAATGGGGCTCCCAGGGCGCCCACCATTCTGCTGGGTCAGCTACACACTTATAGGTTCTCATGACATAACCCTGCAGGTTCAATAATGACTCACGGAACTCAAGTAAACACTTAGATTTACCTGCTTATTATAAACACGATGTCTCAGGAGCAGACACGGGACAAGGGACACAGGAAGGGGTGAAAGGTTTTCACACCCTCTCCGCATGTCCCCTCACCATCCCCGTTGCCTCAGTGTGTTCACCAACCCAGAAACCCTCTGAGCCCACTATTTAGGGGTTTTAATCCGGAGGTTCCATTATGTAGGCACGACTGATGAAGTCGTTGGCCATTGACATTTTACTCCATCTCTAGCTCCTCCCCTCCTTAGAGGCTCGGGTGGGTGGGGCTGAAAGCTGCAATTCTCTCATCTTGCCTCAGTCTTGGTCTTTCTGGTGATCAGCCCCCTTCCTGAGCTTTCTAGTTTCCCCTGCCAGGAGCATATGCAAGGTGTTCTTACTATCAAGGGGACTCCAAGAGTTTAAGGAGCTCTGTGCCAGGAACTGGGGGAAAAGATCAAGGGCTCATCCTTCTGATCACACCACTGTTATCGCCAACTTGCCCCAGACACTTCTCATGCCCTTGTCTGGCCTGTCTTATCGCTCTGAGGTCATGATTCCACGGGCTGCATCCCCCAGGCTCTCCCGCTGACTGCTTTCCTGTTGGGTTTGCCAAGGAAGGCACTGGAAGGAGATCAGAGAGTGGGAGGGAAGGAGGCCAGGGTGTGTCCTTCCCCATTTCTCCCTGTTTAGTGAGTCAGTCGCTCAGTCCTGTCTGACTCTTTGCAACTCCACGGACTGTAGCCCACCAGGCCCCCCTGTCCATGGGACTCTCCAGGCAAGAATACTGGCGTGGCTCGCCAGGCTCTCCTCCAGGGGTTCTTCCTGACCCAGGAATCGAACCCGGGTCTCCCACATCACAGGCAGATTCTTCACCCTCTGAGCCATCAGGGAGCCCCAGTAGTTTATCTATTAAAGTCTCTTTGACTTTGAGTTTCTAACTGGTAGGATGAGCTCCATAATTTGCAGATCCCTGTACAGAATAAAAATGCAGGGTCTCTGATCCCTAAAGCCAGCAAACACGTGCGGCTAAAGGCACCAAAACAGAAAGACCTTCACCTTCTTTTATGACCGCTTTCTTGACCTGTCATAGTATTCTTTGCTTGTATTACTACTTAATGTCATTCTAAGTAAAAATAAAGCGATCAAGCAAACTTTAAAATCATTAGCATAAATTCTAGCATTCCTCCTTATATTATACAATGCCGATTTCAGATGTGAATAAAGAAGCATTAGCTCATGTATGGAAATACCAGAATTACACACCTGATGTTTTGTAGTTCATACATGCGTATGGGTTTTGTTCTTGCCAGGACAGGGAAAACACTGCATGAAACTAAATCTTTTCTCTTCATTTCACACAGACTCTACTAACACCCTGTCTCCTCAGCCCTCTGATGAGTCAGGAAGTGAGCATGGATCTCATTTATTCAGTTTACCAAAGTACATGCTAATCTCTCCCAGAAACACCCTCACAGATCACAGACACACTCAGAATGATGTTTTCCAGCTATGACCTAAGCTCATCCCTTAGGTCAACTGATTTGACACGTAAAATTGACCATCACATTCCCACAAAGAGCAAATCATCTGGCCTGGACAAATCTGTGGAATGAACACGTGCGTATTACCAAGTTGGCACTGCTAATTGCTGTAAGCATTCTCTGCATCACCTGCTTTGGGAAGAGCCAGGACTGATAGTATTCCTTACCTTTAACTTGATTTCTAAAAGGAATTAAAGACTCAGGGCATACAAACTGCAAACTCTAACCTAAAGCAAGTAAAGTAGTCTCTGCTGTGGTTCAGTCCCTCAGTCGTGTCCTTCTCTGCGACCCCACGGGCCACCGCACACCACGCTCCTCTCTCTTCCACTATCTCTCAGAATTTGCTCAATTTCATGTCCATTGGATCAGTGATACCATCCAAAAATCTTATCCTCTGCCATTCCCTTCTCCTTTTGCCTTCAATCTTTCCCAGCATCAGAGTCTTTTCCAATGAGTCACCTCTTGAGAGATTCAAATAAAGTTAAAACTGAGGGTGATACTTTGGAAGTAATATGATTCTAGTCAACAGATTTACAAAGATCTTTTTGCCTTTCTGCTACTTGTGAATGGCCTGAAGAATGATCACTTGTCACCAGGGTGAGATGATCTAGTCAGTTACACTATTCCCTATGGTTTTCCAAAGGAAAGAAATGCTCAAGAAAGCCACACACCCACTGGATCTCCTTGTTCAATGTAGAAGATGAAGAGTTAGTATGGCTGTGTTTGCTGGTTGAAAAGAATTCTGAATTATTTACTATAGCACAGGCGTGCTAATGGGAATAAATTGATATGCTAATTAAATATGCAATTGCAAATTGGACGATCACCAGTAAAAACTCAGGCATCAGCAAGCAGCAGATAATAACAGCTGATTAAAACCCACAAACATTTTTAACCTTTGGCTTTGATAGAAAAAAAAAAAAATTATTTCCCCTGTCCTGCACGCTCCTCTTGTGTCTATAAGCAGCTTCAGAGAACAACAGGTGTATGGGTGAGGTCATAACTACAACAGGTGTATGGTGAGGTCATAACTACAACAGGTGTATGGGTGAGGTCATAACTACAACAGGTGTATGGTGAGGTCATAACTACAACAGGTGTATGGTGAGGTCATAACTGCAACAGGTGTATGGGTGAGGTCATAACTACAACAGGTGTATGGTGAGGTCATAACTACAACAGGTGTATGGGTGAGGTCATAACTACAACAGGTGTATGGGTGAGGTCATAACTACAACAGGTGTATGGGTGAGGTCATAACTACAACAGGTGTATGGGTGAGGTCATAACTACAACAGGTGTATGGGTGAGGTCATAACTACAACAGGTGTATGGGTGAGGTCATAACTAGTATTTACATCATGTTTTATCATTAACAATCTAAGAAATGAGGTAAAATCTTTATTTTCAAACTGTTACTTTCTCCTAGTTTTAACAGATTTACTTTTTATTACAATAAGAACATATGCTTGTACAAATACTTCAAAATAGATACCAGCAAAAAGAAAATAAGAATCTACCAATAATAGATAACAATATTAATATTCAAAGATAATTACTTTAGAAATAGTGTGTATTCTTTCAGCCTTCATGCTGCATGTATTTCAAAAAAGCATCATATTTCCTAACATGTTGTATAACATGTTTTGCTGAACCAACTAGTATAGTATAAACACATTCCATCACATATTATTTCAATAGTTTTTTTTATGGCCACCTAGTATTACACGCCGGAGAAGGCAATGGCACCCCACTCCAGTACTCTTGCCTGGAAAATCCCATGGATGGAGGACCCTGGTAGGCTGCAGTCCATGGGGTCACTAAGAGTTGGACACAACTGAGCAAATTCACTTTCACTGTTCACTTTCCTCCATTGGAGAAGGAAATGGCAACCCACTCCAGTGTTCTTGCCTGGAGAATCCCAGGGGCAGGGGAGCCTGGTTGGCTGCCATCTATGGGGTCGCACAGAGTTGGACACGACTGAAGCGACTCAGCAGTATTACATGCAACAGATATGCACTGTTTTTAAGTCAATTTTTATAACTAGATATTTCACATGTTTTCATAATTTTCTGTTATAAATAATTCTGCAGATAAAATTTAGGAGGAGTACATTTCATAACCTTGAGATAAGCAAAGATTTTTGAAACCAGGAAAATATCTTGAACAGCCTCCTTTCCTGCTTTAACCTCTTCAGCGCAATTTCTCTTTGACAGTTCTCTCAATGGAAGCTGGTGTTTCACTATTCAGGTTACGTGGGAAGGAAAGCCATATCGGCGCCTGGGTCAGGGAAGGGTAGGGGTGGGAAGACCAACAAAGAAACGCAGATGATTTCTTTAGAGTGGACGGGGTGCTGACCTCCAAGGACTGCGAAGTAAGAAGGGGTCCTCATTGTCTCAGACTTTTAAGGAGGATGTCAGGACAGAGGCGAAAGATTCAGGAGTGTGAGCCTAACAAAGACTGACAGGCTAGACAATGCAGGGCAAAGAGCTAACGGAACCTGGGAGAGGCGGCGCGTCTCTCTTCTCTGAGCCTTGCTCCGCACTGCTGACTTCCTGGGGTGACTGCAGTGTTGAACAAGCTTGGGAAGCTGACCCCGCCGTGGGGCAGGCGAGCATCTGATCCACTGTGCCACCAGCACCGGGCAGAAGCGGAGGCAGTGGGGCGAGCCAGCCTGTTCCGAGGCGAGCGCTCGTCAGCTGGGCCGCCTCCGCAGCCAGTTTGCCACTAAGGAAACGGCGGTAGCTTCCCTGGTGGCTCAGCTGGTAAAGAGTCTGCGGAAGACCCAGGATCCACCGTGGGTGGGGAAGATCCCCTAGAGAAGGAAACGGCACCCCACTCCAGTGTTCTTGCCTGGAGAATTCCACGGACAGAGGAGCCTGGTGGGCTACAGTCCATGGGGCCACGGAGAGCTGGACACGACCGAGTGACTAAGAAACAGTAGTAACCCCCCAGAGAAGAGCCGCGTTGATGCCTGTTATCCTGTGCTGCACACACACCTCAGCAAGCTACCCCCCCTCAGTGTTCTATACTATTTAAAGCAGCCAAACACGCCCCAAGCACATGCGAAACTGTTCTGACTGGCCCGCACGTCTCCTCCTCGAGGATAACGCTTTTTTCTCAATACTCTATTATGTTTAATTGTTCCTTTCAGGATTCTGAAATTCTTTCCATGGGTTCCTCACTATTCATCTCAAAGTAAAATCTGATGTGCTATGTTCAAGTTTATTTATTTATTTTTAAGAGCCTTGACTCCATAATTTGAAAGATCAGGTTCTCTGCCAAAAGCTGCTCTGCTTACGAAGCCCAGCAGACTGGAACACAGAGCAGGCTGCACAGGGGTTTAAAGGTACGCGGACCACACACCAGCTCTGGGAAAGAAGGCAGGTATTTTCACTTGTGGGGACTGCAGAGCTATGTGGATTCCAACACCAGACTCAAACGTTCCCTAAGGGGCCAGATCTGTGCAGTTTCTGGCTTCCTGCCCACAGGCACTCCTGACCTCATAACCTTCAACAAGGGGAAGGGCACGCAGAGACAAGACAGGATGGAAACAGAGAGAGTGGGGAGGAAAACCATTTTGTGCAGCCTGAGGAGTCTATGGGGATGAGAGAGAGGCCGTCACAGACAGACTGGAGGTTTACACAGACCAGATGCCGTCGACTAAGGGGCATATGCTCCCCTCTGCCACCAGGGACGTTTGGCCATGCTTGGGGCATACGCTCCTCTCTGCCACCAGGGACTTCTGGCCATGCTTGGGGATATTTTGGTTGTCACTGCTGCACTTGAGGAAGGGCGGCATCTGAGGAGCAGAGGCCAGTGCAGGCGCTCAGTCGTGTCCAACTGTTTTCGACCCCATGGACTGCAGCATGCCAGGCTTCCCTGTCCATCACAACACCTGGAGCCTGCTCACACTCATCCAGTCAGTGATGCCATCCAACCATCTCACCCTCTGTCGTCCCCTTCTCCTCCTGCCTTCAATCTTTCCCAGCATCAGGGTCTTTTCCAATGAGTCAGTTCTTTGCATCAGGGGGTGAAAGCATTGGAGTCTCAGCTTCAGCATCAGCCCTTCCAACGAATATTCAGGACTGTGATTCCTCTAGGATTGACTGGTTGGATCTCCTTGCAGTCCAAGGGACTCTCAAGAGTCTTCTTTAAGACCACAGTTCAAAAGCATCAGCTTTCAATTCTTTGGTGCTCAGCTTTCTTTATAGTCCAACTCTCATATCCATACATCAGTTCAGTTCAGTTCAGTCACTCAGTCGTGTCCGACTCTTTGCAACCCCATGAACTGCAGCAAACCAGGCCTCCCTGTCCATCACCAACTCCCGGAGTTCACTCAGACTCACGTTCATCGAGTCAGTGATGCCATCCAGCCATCTCATCCTCAGTCCTCCCCTTCTCCTCCTGCCCTCAATCCCTCCCAGCATCAGAGTCTTTTCCAATGAGGCAACTCTTCACATGAGGGGGCCAAAGTACTGGAGTTTCAGCTTTAGCATCATTCCTTCCAAAGAAATCCCAGGGTTGATCTCCTTCAGAATGGACTGGTTGGATCTCCTTGCAGTCCAAGGGACTCTCAAGAGTCTTCTCCAACACCACAGTTCAAAAGCATCAATTCTTTGGCGCTCAGCCTAATTCACAGTCCAACTCTCGCATCCATACATGACCACAGGAAAAACCACAGCCTTGACTAGACGGACCTTAGTTGGCAAAGTAATGTCTCTGCTTTTCAATATGCTGTCTAGGTTTGTCATAGTTTTTCTTCCAAAGAACAAGAAATTTAATTTCATGGCTGCAGCCACCATCTGCAGTGATTTTGGAGCCCAAGAAATAAAGTCTGTCACTGTTTCCATCAGACTCTGGGAGGAAACAAATAAAACCCTGTGCACACCAGGACCCACAGGAGAAAGGAGCAGTGACCCCACAAGAGACTGAGCCAGACTTGCTGTGAGAGCCCAGGAGTCCTGGACAGAGGTGTGGGTCAACAGTGTGGATCAGGGGCAAGGAATACACAGTCCTGGGAGCCACTGGCACGCTGCATGCATCCTTTTGGATGAGTTTAGTTATCTGAACAAAGCTCACCCATCCCAGTCCATTTTAGTTCACTGATTCCTAAAATGTCATTGTTCACTCTTGCCATCTCCTGTTTGACCATGTCCAACTTACCTTGATTCATGGACCTAGCATTCCAGATTCCTATATAATACTGTTTTTTATAGCATCGGACTTCACTTTCATCACCAGTCATATCCACAAATGGGCGTTTTTTTCACTTTGGCTTCATTTCTTCATTCTTTCTGAAGCTATTTCTCCACTGATCTCCAGGAGCATAGTGGGCATCTACCGACCTGGGCAGTTCCTCTTTCAGTGTCCTATCGTTTTGCCTTTTCATACTGTAGAGGCATGGAACAATGGACTGGTTCCAAATTGGGAAAGAAGTACAATAATGCTGTATGTCATCACCCTGCTTATTTAACTTATATGCAGAGTACATCATGGGAAATGCCAGGCTGGATAAAACACAAACTGGAATCAAAATTGCCAGGAAAAATATCAACAACCTCGGATATGTAGACGACACCACCCTGATGGCAGAAAGCCAATAGGAACTAAAGAGCCTCTTGATGAAAGTGAAAGAGGAGAGTGAAAAAGTTGGCTTAAAACTCAACATTCAGAAAACGAAGATCATGGCATCTGGTCCCATCATTTCATGGCAAATAGATGGGGAAACAATGGAAACAGTGAGAGACTTTATTTCTTGGGCTCCAAAATCACTGCAGATGGTGACTGCAGCCAAGAAATTCAAAGATGCTTACTCCTTGGAAGAAAAGCTATGACCAACCTAGGCAGCATATTAAAAAGCAGAGACATTACTTTGCCAACAAAGGTCCATCTAGTCAAAGCTATGGTTTTTTCAGTAGTCATGTATGGATGTGAGAGTTGGACCATAAAGAAAGCTGAGCACCAAGAATTGATGCTTTTGAACTGTGATTTTGGAGAAAACTCTTGAAAGTCCCTTTGACTGTGAGGAGATCAAACCAGTCAATCCTAAAGGAAATCAGTCCTGAATATTCATTGGAAGGATTGACGCGTGAAGCTGATGCTCCAATACTTGGACCCCCTGATGCGAAGAACTGACTCATTGGAAAAGCCTCTAATGCTGGGAAAGATTAAGTGCAGGAGGAGAAGGGGGTGACAGAGGATGAGATGGTTGGATGGCTCCACTGACTTGATGGACATGAGTCTGAGCAAGCTCCGGGAATTGGTGATGGACAGGGAGGCCTGGCGTGCTGCAGTCCATGGGGTGGCAGAGTCAGACACGACTGAGTGACTGATCTGAACTGAACTATAGAGGCCAGGGACACTGCTAAATACTCCACAATATGCAGGACATTACCCTCCCCTCTAAGAGCATCCGACCTAAAGTATCAGTATTACGGAGGTTTATAAATGTTAATACAGAGTAAGCTGGCATCCTATCTCCCTCAAATCGAAGAAGCGGCAGGAATATTTTCACTCCTATATTGACTGGAACATGTCGTGGAGACAAGAACCAACAATATCATCATCATCATTGCTGGCGTCCTTATCATTGTAGTCAACAGTTACGAAGAACTTACTGTGTGTGACACATTTTATGTTCAATGGTTTATTACTTGCTCATGCAATAAGCAGTCTGTACTATTTAATATCTTTGACATGCAGAGAGATAACTGAAAACACTTTTCTTCCAGGTGTCAGACTGCAATATGGTTTAAGCTGGCACTTAATTTCCAGTGACCTCTGGAAAATTGAAGAAGTTGCACAGATATTCCTCAGAGTCAGGAATCCCGCCCCCTCCTCCACAATCCATCTGTTTGTCCAAAGCTAGTGCTTTCCACCATTTTGCTGTGAAAGGAAAGCAGGAGAAGCAGGGAGCATAGATGTATTTTTTAATATACAGACATATGAGTTTGGCAAGGCCGCCGCATGTGCAATCTCAGTAAGAAATCTTATATGCCAGCAACTCCCCAAAATAACATTTAAAAACAGCAAACAAAATTATGAGCATCCAAGAAAAATTCTAGTGAGTCTATGATTTTTAGGTAAAATTATAAATTGTTATTGACAAACTTGGTAGAAAGCCTAAACAAATGGAGAGAGAGACCTTCTCCACTGATAGGAAGACTCATTAGCATAAAATGTTACATGTCTCCAAATTATTCAAAATGTAATGCAATTTCATGACAAGTTCCAACACCGTTTTTGTTGCAATTTGGTAAACTATTTATAGGATTTACATATGATAAATTATCAAAGTAGACAAGACAGTGCAGAAGAGCAAGAGAGTGAAGCGTTTTTTTCCTGAGCATGTACCCAGCTATGGGGATTGAGAGAGTACAGTGCTGGCCCGGGGAGAGGCAGGCCAGTGGGGCAGAAAAGGACTGGCCTGGGAGAGACCAGTGGGGCAGAAAAGGACTGGCCTGGGAGAGACCAGTGGAGCAAAAAGGACTGGCCTGGGAGAGGTCGGTGGGGCAGAAAAGGACTGGCCTGGGAGAGGTCAGTGGGGCAGAAAAGGACTGGCCTGGGAGAGACCAGTGGAGCAAAAAGGACTGGCCTGGGAGAGGTCAGTGGGGCAGAAAAGGACTGGCCTGGGAGAGACCAGTGGGGCAGAAAAGGACTGGCCTGGGAGAGGTCAGTGGGGCAGAAAATGACTGGCCTGGGAGAGACCAGTGGGGCAGAAAAGGACTGGCCTGGGAGAGGTCAGTGGAGCAAAAAGGACTGGCCTGGGAGAGGTCAGTGGGGCAGAAAAGGACTGGCCTGGGAGAGGTCAGTGGAGCAAAAAGGACTGGCCTGGGAGAGACCAGTGGGGCAGAAAAGGACTGGCCTGGGAGAGACCAGTGGGACAGGAAAGGACTGGCCTGGGAGAGACCAGTGGGACAGGAAAGGACTGGCCTGGGAGAGACCAGTGGAGCAGGAAAGGAAGCCAGACAACATGTCCCCAGGAGGTACAATGCTAGAGTGCCCACCTGCAAGGCAGGAGACACAGGGGATGGGAGTTCAGTCCCTGGGTCGGGAAGGTCCCCGGGAGAAGGAAAGGGAAAGATCAGGAGAAATGAACATTTCATCCATAGGAGAATAGATAAGTTAGGACGGGTGATACAATGGAATACTGCAAAGAAGCTAAAAATAAATGTGCCGGAGCTACATGTGTCAACTGGACATCTTTCCTCATGTCAACGGAAAATAAAAACAAGTTGCCAAAGGATATGTACAAATTATGCCACAGGTATATTTTAAAACACGCAGACCTGGGCCTTTCCTGGTGGTCCAGCGAGCTCCCAACGCAGGGCGCCCGGGTTCGATCCCTGGTCAGAGAGCTAGACCCCTTTACTGCAAATCAGAGTCTGTGCGCCACAGAGAAGCTCCTGCACGCTGCAACTAAGACTCAACTCAGCCAAATGCACAGACAAAATGCTTTTCAAAAAATGCAGACCTATGTTATTTATTACTGAGGAAGTCTACTCATCAGAAGCAGAAGTGAAATAGCAAATAAGAATCTAAGACAGTGGTTAACTCTTGATGTGGTGGGAGAGGGAGACAAGTGAATAGTAAAGACAGAGGCTTCAAATGATGGGCAATAAGCTACTTTTAAGGCAAGTAGATGTACAGGGACTCTTATTTACATCTTAGTAAAGCATGTAAAATAGAAACGATCACAACTTTTAAAGTGTCAACAACCGCCCCTTCCTCTTGTCCAGTGAGCATGCAGGGTCATTGATGTGGGTTGTGTGGTGATACCGCAAAGAGACTGCAACCAGAAGAAAATTCCGAATTCACTTCCCTTTGCTTTTAGGAAAACTGACTGCTTCAGGCAGTAGACGTTTCTTGACTTCATAGAACCTTCCGTGGATGAAGTTGGCTTAGCAGGTGGATTCCTTGTGCCCTCTCCCTCCTACCTTGGATCTTGTCCTTAGATCAAACCCTGGGATATGAGATTCAAACACACCAGCTGTCCTGTGCTTCTTATAACATAACATCTAGTATATTTCCAAGGACCATGTCCTGCCCAAAACTATTGGACAAAATATCTTCTCATAATTAAAAATGAATGAAAATAACTAAATAAAGGCTTGAAATTAAAAATCATGATTTCCAGCAAAGCACTGCACTTTCTGATCTGTTTGGGTATCACTGTCAACAGTGGCAGATATGATGGCCACGTGGCCCAGGAATCAACTGAAGGCTTATGTGAAATAATAACAGTGAAGGACTGCAAAACAATAGCAACTTGTCTTTATTCTAAGTTTGTTCATTAGGAATTTTTCATTAGTTTTGATATTTAAAAATAATTGCATTGTCTGCTATTTAGGTTGATTACTGAGTATTTCAGTCAGTCAGTTCAGTTCAGTCACTCAGTCGTGTCCAACTCTTTGCAACACCACGGACTGCAGAACACCAGGCTTCCCTGTCCATCACCAACTCCCAGAGCCTGCTCAAACTCACGTCAATAGGTCAGTGATGCCATCCAACCATCTCATCTTCTGTCATCCCCTTCTCCTCCTGCCCTCAGTCTTTCCCAGCATCAGGGTCTTTTCCAATCAGTCAGTTCCAATGAGTCAAGATTCCTGGCACTCTTGATTCCAGCTTGTGCCTCATCCAGCCCAGGATTTTGGATGATGTACACTGCATATAAGTTAAATAAGCAGGGTGACAATATGCAGCCTTGACGCACTCCTTTCCCGATTTGGAACCAGTCCATTGTTCCACGTCCAGTTCTGCTGTTACTTGCTGACCTGCATACAGATTTCTCAGGACACAGGTCAGGCGGTCTGGTATTCCCATCTCTTGAAGAATTTTCCACAGTTTTCTGTGACCCACACAGTTAAAGGCTTTAGCATAGTCAATGAAGCAGAAGTAGATGTTTTTCTGGAATTCTCTTACTTTTTCTGTAGTCTAACAGACGTTGGCAATTTGATCTCTGGTTCCTCTGCCTTTTCTAAATCCAGCTTGAATATCTGGAAGTTCTCCATTCATGTACTGCTAAAGCCTGGCTTGTAGAATTTTGAGCATTACTTTACTAGCGTGTGAGATGAGTGCAATTGTGCAGTAGTCTGAGCATTCTTTGGCATTGCCTTTCTTTGGGATTGGAATGTAAAGTGACCTTTTCCAGTCATGTGGCCACTGATGAGTTTTCCAAATTTGCTGGCATATTGAGTGCAGCATTTTCAAAGCATCATCTTTCAGGATTTGAAATAGTTCAGCTGGAAGTCCATCACCTCCACTCGCTTTGTTCATAGTGATGCTTCCTAAGGCCCACTTGACTTCACATTCCAGGATGTCTGGCTCTAGGTGACTGATCACACCATTGTGATTATCTGGGTCGTGAAGTTCTTTTTTGTAGAGTTCTTCTGTGTAGTCTTTCCACCTCTTCTTCATATCCTCTGCTTCTGTTAAGTCCATACCATTTCTGTCCTTTATTGTGCCCATCTTTGCATAAAATGTTCTCTTTGTATCTCCAATTTTCTTGAAGAGATCTCTAGTCTTTCCCATTCTGTTCTTTTCCTCTATTTCTTTGCATTGAGCACTGAGGAGGGCTTCCTTATCTCCCCTTGCTATTCTTTGGAACTCTGCACTCAGATGCTTATATCTTTCCTTTTCTCCTTTGCCTTTTGCTTCTCTTCTTTTCTCAGGGATTTGTAAGGCCTCCTCAGAGAACCATTTTGCCTTTCTGAATTTCTTTTTCTTGGGGACAGTTTCGATCACAGCCTCCTGTACAATGTTACAAACCTTTGTCCATAGTTCTTCAGGCACTCTGTCTATCAGATCTAATCCTCAGATCTAATCCCTTGAATCTATTTGTCACCTCCACTGCATAATCATAAGCGATTTGATTCAGGTCATACCTCAATGGTATTAGTGCTTTTCCCTACTGTTTTCAATTTGAGTCTGAATTTGTCAATAAGGAGTTCATGATCTGAGCCACAGTCAGCTCCTGGTCTTGTTTTTGCTGACTGTGTAGAGCTTCTCCATCTTCAGCTGCAAAGAATATAACCAATCTGATTTCGGTGTTGACCACCTGGTGATGTCCATGTGTAGAGTCTTCTCTCGTGTTGTTGGAAGAGTGTGTTGGCTATGACCAGTGCATTCTCTTGGCGAAGCTCTGCCAGCCGTTGCCCTGCTTCACTCTGGGCTCCAAGGCCAAGCTTGCCTGCTCCTCCAGGTGTCTCTTGACTTCCTGTCCTTTGCATTCCAGTCCCCTCTGATGAAAATGACATCTCTTTTTGGTTTCAGTTCTAGGTCTTACAGCTCTTCATAGAACCGTTCAACTTCAGCTCCTTCAGCATTAGTGGTTGAGACATATACACGGATTACTGTGATACTGAATGATTTCCCTTGGAAGCAAACAGAGATCATTCTGTCACTCTTGAGACTGTACCCAAGTACTGCATTTCAGATTCTTTTGCTGACCATGAGGGCTACTCCATTTCTTCTAAGGGATTCTTGCCCACAGTAGTAGATATAATGGTCCTCTGAATTAAATACACCCATTCCTGTCCATTTCTTTCCTTTAGATTAGTATATACATAACTTGTTTTTATCCTTTTGCTTATATCCCATTGGTGTGTTCATATTTAAAATAGATTTCTTGCCAATTTATGTTTGGTTTTCCTCCATTCCATATTTCTGGTCAGAAAATTTCCTTCTGATAGAAAGTCTGGACAATCACAGAGCATACTTCCTTTGTGTACCAATGTCAAGGGAAATGACCTTTGGGAGGTGATATTCAAAACCTGAAGAACAGGTAGGAGTTAATCACTGGGATGAGTGCTGGGCAGGAAGCTTCATGAAAAAAATCAATTAATAAATGGCAACACCAAGACGACAGAATGTTAGAATAGTTTAAGCAGTCATCATAAAAATAAAATCAATTAATAAAGACCAATCGCCTGGAAAATCCCATGGACGGAGGAGCCTGGTGGGCTGCCATCCATGGGGTCGCACAGAGTCGGACACAACTGAAGCGACTTAGCAGCAGCAGCAGCAGCGCCAAGACGACAGAGTGTTAGGCTAGTTGAAGCAGGCATCACACAAGCGCATCAGGGAGCAGGTACCAGCATTTTGATGTCGTTCTTGCTCAGTCGCTAAGTAGTGTCCTGCTGTGTCCTGCGGACTGCAGCCCGCCAGGCTCCTTTGCCCACGGGGTTTTCCCAGGCAGGAACACTGGAGTGGGGTGCTGTTTCCTCCTCCAGGGGAGCTTCTGGACCCAGGGGTCGAACCTGCATCACCTGAACTGAAGGCGATTCTTTCCCACTGAGCTGCAGCGAAGCCTACTAACACACTAGAAGCATTTTTTTTTTAAGCTGAGAGTCTCAGTGAAGAAACAGATAGTGTGAGCAGAGAAACAGAACATATGACGAGGGAGAATATTTTTGAGCTGAAAAGTTCCATAACCAAAAACTTGAAAAATGCAGTAAATGAACTCAGTGTCAGGATAGAGCGGGAATCAGAAAGAAGCACTGAACTCGAAGGAAGAACAATAGCAATTATCCCATCGGAGCAAAAGGAAAGAGTGGACAGTGGGAAAGAACCAGGCTTGGGGATCTGCAGACCCAAATAAAATCTGCAACATTTATGCCCTTGGAGTTTCATAAAGAGAGGGGAAAAGGGTGGAAGTCAAGAAATACCTGAAGAAACAATGGATAAAATGTCTCCAAATTTAGCAAATGACAAAAACATACAGTTGCAAACAGCTGAGTTAACTCCAACTAGGATAAACCCAAAGGAATCTACACCAGGGCACATCACAGTCAAATTTCTGAAAACTGAAGGCAAAGAAGAACTTCTTACAAGCAGTGAGAGAAATCACACGAGGTGGAAACAGTTCGAAGAACTGCATTTCTCACAAGGAATTGTGGAGGCCAAAAAGGAATGACACAGTATTTTTCAAGTATTGAAAGAAAATAACCGACAGTATAGAATCCTTTATCCAACACAATTGTCTTTGAGCAATGAAGGAGAAACTGACATTCTTAGAGGGAGGATAGCCAAGAAAATTTTCCACCAGCAGAGCTATCCTAGAAGAATTGCTAAAGGAAGTTATCTAATCGGAAAGGAAATAAATAAGTTCTATTGAAATATAAGAGAGGAAGGAAAAAAAATACTGTAAGCAAGAATATGGATAAATGGAATACACTTTACTTCTCCTCTAGAGTTTTCTAAATTATGTCAATGGTGGAATCAAAAATCATATCTACATGTCTAATGTGGTTCCAACATATGTAGATAAAATAGTCAAGAGGATTACAGTATAAACAAGGGAGGGTAAGGGGACTTGATAGGAGATAAGCTTGTATACTTCACTTGGACTGGGAAAATGGCAAGACCAGAATCGCAGGCGGGCTTTCCCTTTCAAGGTGTGTGTGCGCTCCGTCGCGTCCGGCTCTCTGCAACCCCAGGACTGTACCCCTCCAGCCTCCTCTGTCCATGGGATTTTCCAGGCAAGAACACTGGATCAGGCTGCCATTTCCTCCTCCAGGGGATCTTCCTGGCTCAAGTATCGAACCCGCATCTCCTGGGTCTCCTCCTGTGTTGGCAGGCAGATTCTTTTACCACTGAGCCCCCTGAGAAGCCCCCTCGGGTGGAAGTATTCCCTTCTCACCTTCCATTACTTCTGACTGCTGCTACCATAATGTTCACGTCATTGAATAAAGAGCTCTCCCTTCTCCACCTTCTTTATCTCACATAATTAATAAATCACCACTGGCTAGAGTAGAATTCTCTCCACTGGTATGCTGTGTCCTTTCCTATGTAAGCCCGTCAGGTCGTCCGCCTCTCCCGTCTCCAGGGAAAGAAGCAGCTACGATCTCTGCCATTAACCTTTCAGTATGAATAGAGCTTGGGACTGTGTACTGCTCTCCTTCGCTAGTAAGACACCTCCTCCCCGGGGAGCCTCAGAGCCCTAATCCTGGGATTTCAGGTCTGATGGCCAAGGGGGTACCCGCCTCGTTCCTCCATCTCCCACTGAGAGAACAGTTGGCTCCAAATGGAAATCACTAAAATGTTTTCTCTCTCCTGCATCCCCTCGGTTAACAGAACAGAAACCATCCCTCATGTCAGAATACCAACTGCTCCAAGGAACTCCACTGCTTGAACTGTGAGTGTTGTTTTAGGTCAATTACATTAGTAAGGTTAATAAGTTCCAGGCTGGAAGTTCTGCATTGCCAAATCTGTACTCATCGTAATTCATAGAAAGTTCAAAGCTCACACAGGAGGGTACACGCTGCGTGTCAGCTCCTCTGCAGAAGGTTACAACATGGTAATAGTAATGATGGTGACTGTGACAAGCACAGTAACAACTCCTTATGTTTATATCGCTTGTTCTATTTTCTCAAATGCCTCACATGCATTATCTCATCTATGCTTGCACCCCCTGTCACCTATAACACTGTGCTTCATTTCAGGAGAGACACAGTCAACAAGCTGTAAAAAATTACAGACTTCAAACTCACCTCTTACTTAGTGCCTGAGCCCACTTGAGATAATGAAATTGACTTTAGCCCACAGGAAAGAGATGTCAGGTAGGATGAAGCCTTAAAGGACATGTTTGCTGAATACACGGCTCACCAGAATGGGACACTCACTAGACCATATGCTCAAAGTCCTTGGCGCAGCCCATGGCTTGCTCAATGCCAGCCGTCCTTCTTAGTTTTGGACGCTGTCACGTTGTTTACTGCCTGCCTCTCTAGGTGCACCTCCCGTTCTTCCCATCTGTTCTTACTTACAGTCAACTCGAGCCAGAGAGCTAGTCTTCTGAGCCATTTCTCCTTCCTTTTAAGTCAGCTTCCCTGGCCTGGAATGCCAAACTATATCTACACCCATCTGTACCTATAGATGTTTCACGTTCGATTCTCGTGGGCCCATGGATTGTAGCCCACCAGGCTCCTCTGTCCTAGGGATTTTCTAGGCATGCAAGAATGCTGGAGTGAGTTGCCATTTCTTTCTCCAGGGGATGTTCCCGACGCAGGGGTCAAACCCAGGTCTCCTGCACTGCAGGCAGATTCTTTACCAACTGAGTTACCAGAGAATTCCCGTGCCTACACACACACACACACACACACACACACATACACACACAAATCGCCTTCCAGATATATAGATATATATACATTTGTATCATCTTCTAGTCATCTCAGAATTCTTCCCCCACAAATCCAAGATACACATGATTGCTGCCTTGCTTAGTCACTCTTTTTTTTAATTCATTCCCTAAACAGAAAGACTGTGCCCTGTGGGAATGCCACAAGTACACTTGAAGGTCAGCTATTTTGAGAAGATTCAAGAGTTACTTCCAGGGCAGCCTCAGACCTTCAATATCATTTTTCTGTAAATGTTAGCAGATGCTGTTGACTTCATAGTCTATGGGCCAAAGGTCATCTTAGTTTTCAAATGCAAGCTCATATACACACACACACATACACACGCAGAAATACCCTTAAATCACGTGCCTTTTACATCAAACTTTCCTAACGTTTTGTGTCTGGTCTTCAGGCCTTCAGATGACCTCACTGATCTGTGTATTCTTCCCTTTGACCAAAGTCTCTTCAGGTTTGCCTACAAATCAAAAAGAGGGCAGCAAGAAGCGAATTTGCCATGAGTCAACAGGGAGGAAACAGGCTAGCCTTTGAGGACCACATAGTCCCCATCACAGCTGCTCAGCTCTGCCTCCCAGCATGGCGCAGCCACGGACAACATGTGAGTCAATGAGTGTGGCTGCATTCCAATACGACTCCACTGATGGCCAACGGAATCTGAATTGCATACAGTTTTCATGTGTAGGAAGTAACAGTTGTTTTCAACTGTTTATAAATTGTAAAAATCATTCAAACATAGACAGCAGGACGATTTGGGTCACCAGTCACATTCTGCCCATCCCTGCTAAAACCACGCATCTGGGTCTTTTTACATTGCTGTTTTCAGTCTCAAGGTCATGTCGACTCCTTGTGACCCATAGATTGCAGAACGCCAGGCTCCTCTGTCCTCGTCTGTCTCCTGGAGTCGGTGATGCCATCCAGCCATCTCATTGTCTGTCCCCTCCCTCTCCTCCTGCCCTCAATCTTTCCCAGCATCAGGGTCTTTTCCAATGAGTCGGCTCTTCTCGTCAGGTGGCCAAAATGTTGGCGTTTCAGCATCAGTCCTTCCAGTGAATATTCAGAGTTGATTTCCTCTAGGAATGACTGCCTTGATCTCCTTGACATCCAAGGGACTCCAGAGTCTTTTCCAACACCACAGTTCAAGAGCATCAGTTCTTTAGTGCTTAGTCTTACGGTCCAGCTCTCTCATGGAGAGAGAGACTACTGTACGCAAAAGCACTAATTACTTAGAAAGGTGGAGTGTTTGGGACTGTATCTGCGCCCTCCCCAAACTCTTCCCTCCCAATATGATGATACGCACAGTCAGAGCCTTCGGGAGGTGATCGGATCATCAAATTGTGATCATTCTTGTTTTATTTACATGCGCGTGCGCTCAGTCACTTCAGTCATGTCCAGTTCTTTGCAACCCCAGGGACTGTAGCCCACCAGGCTCCTCTGTCCATGGGATTCTCCAGGCAAGAATACTGGAGTGTGTTGCCATGCTCTTCTCCGGGGGGTCTTCCCGACCCAGGGATCGAGCCCACATTTCTTGTGGCTCCTGCATCCAGGCAGATTCTTTCCTGGTGAACCACTGAGGAAGCCTGTATGATATATAGTCCCACTGAATTAACATCACGACTACCTTATCTTAAAAGCAAATCCCAGACATCACCTAATTTTAGCCATAAATATTTCAGTACATATCTCTTTAGTAAGATAAGGACTCATAAAGATAGCCATGATACCAAACCAATCATACACAAAATCAACAGTAATCCCCAAATACCATAAAATAACCAGTCATTGCTTTTTTCTGATAGTCAAATGCACATATTTAAAATTATATTTTTCTAATCAAAATTGAAACAAGGCCCACATGTTACATTTTGATATGTCTTTTAATTCTCTTGAAATCATGTATTTCTCATCCATCTTCCACCTTGAAATTAGTTTCTTGATAAAACTAGGATGTCTATACAGTAGCATCCCCACACTCAAGGTTTCACTATTTGCCTCTCCATCATGTCACTGAATATATGTCTCTGTTTAGAGGCTTCATTTGCTTTGGCAAAAAAAAAAAAAATCTGTAGGCACTATTGCATACTTCTACTGGGATGTACTTCATTAATAGTATTATCTCTCTTTAATATATCAGTGACTGTGGATGAGGATTGCCTATATTTGTTTTGTTAAGGACATATAAAATGTTAATTAGCTTCCCCAAGTGGTGTTAGTGTTAAGGAACACACCTGCCAATGCAGGAGACATGAGACTCGGGTTCGATCCCTGGGTCGGGAAGATCCCCTGAAGAAGGGCGTGGCTACCCACTCCAGTACTCTTGCCTGGAAAATGCAATGGACAGAGGAGCTTGGCAGGCTATGAATCATTCATGTCTGACTCTTTGTGACCCCATGACTAAACATTCCATTAAATTCTCCAAGCCAGAATACTGGAGTGCGTAGCAGTTCCCTTCTCCAGGGGATATTTCCCAATTCAGGGATCAAACCAAGGTCTCCCGCATTGTGGGTGGGTGTATTCTTTACCAGCTGAGCCACAAGGAAAGCCCTTGTTAAGGACATATAAAATGTTAATTGGAGAAGGCAATGGCACCCCACTCCAGTATTCTTGCCTGGAAAATCCCATGGACGGAGGAGCCTGGTGGGCTGCAGTCCATGGGGTCACGAAGAGTCAGACATGACTGAGCGACTTCACTTTCACTTTTCACTTTCCTGCATTGGAGAAGGAAATGGCAACCCACTCCAGTATTCTTGCCTGGAGAATCCCAGGGACGAGGGAGCCTGGTGGGCTGCCGTCTATGGGGTTGCACAGAGTCGGACACGACTGAAGTGACTTAGCAGCAGCAAAATGTTAATTAGGCTTCCCAAGTGGTGCTACTGGTAAAGAACACGCCTGGCAACGCTGGAGACTTACAGACTCGGGGTTCAGTGTCCAGGTCAGGAAGAGCCCCTGGAGGAGGGCATGGCCACCCACTCCAGCATTCTTGCCTGGAAAAATCAATGGACTGAGGAGCTTGGCAGGCTATTACTCAAAGGGTTACAAAGAGTTGGAAATGACTGAAGTGATTTAGCACTCAAAATGTTAATATTATAATTCTATAGTTGCTTCTTCCTTCACTAGATGGATATGCCTACAGAGAGAGGCATTTATCAATGCTTGGGTTAGTCTAAGATGATATTTGAACAGGAAAGATAGGTTAAATGTTTGATTTTTCTCTTTATTTACCTAACTTTAGAATAATAAATTGGCTCCCTAATATTCTCTAAAACAAACAAATGAGTTTTAAAATATCATTATGAATTCATGGGCTTTTAATACATGTACTGTATTGAATTTATTGCATTTATTATTCATTTTGGTACTGAAGCTATTATACCTGTGGCCTCATAAGTTGGTTTGCAAATACTTTCTAAGAATTTTTTTTTTGGTTATTTGATTTAAACAAAGAATTAAAGCAACTTTGTTGAGATATAATTCAAATATCATATATTTCACAAAGAGTCCAATTAAATGCATTTTATAGTTACATACTTGTGCAACTATCATCACTGTCTAATTTGGGAACATTGTTGTTGCTCAAAAAAGAAACTCCACACCAATCAGCACTCTCTTCATTCTCCCTTCCCCACAGTCTTCAGTTCAGTTCAGTCCCTCAGTCGTGTCCGACTCTTTGTGACCTCATGAATCGCAGCACACCAGGCCTCCCTGTCCATCACCAACTACCGGAGTTCACCCAAACTCATATCCATCCAGTCGGCGATGCCATCCAGCCATCTCATCTTCTGTCATCCCCTTCTCCTCCTGCCTCCAATTCCTCGAAGAATCAGGGTCTTTTACAATGAGTCAGCTCTTTGCAACAGGTGGCCAAAGTATTGGAGTTTCAGCTTCAGCATCAGTCCTTCTAACGAACACCCAGGACTGATCTTTTAGGAAAGACTGGTTGGATCTCCTTGCAGTACAAGGGACTCTCAAGAGTCTTCTCCAACACCACAGTTCAAAAGCATCAATTCTTCGGCACTCAGCTTTCTTTATAGTCCAACTCTTACAGCCATACATGACCACTGGAAAAACCATAGCCTTGACCAGATGGACCTTTGTTGATAAAGTAATGTCTCTGCTTTTTAATATGCTGTCTAGGTTGGTCATAACCTTCCTTCCAAGGAGTAACTGTCTTTTGATTTCATGGCTGCAGTCACCATCTGCAGTGATACTGGAGCCCCCAAAAATAGAGTTTGACACTGTTTCCACTGTCTCCCCATCTATTTCCCATGACGTGATGGGACCAGATGCCATGATCTTCGTTTTCTGAACATTGAGCTTTAAGTCAACTTTTTCACTCTCCTCTTTCACTTTCATCAAGAGGCTTTTTTAGTTCCTCTTCACTTTCTGCCATAATGGTGGTATCATCTGCATATCTGAGGTTATTGATATTTTTCCCAGCAATCTTGATTCCAGCTTGTGCTTCCTCCAGCCCAGTGTTTCTCATATGTACTCTGCATATAAGCTAAATAAGCAGGCTGACAATATACAGCCTTGACAGACTCCTTTTCCTATTTGGAACCAGTCTGTTCTTCCATGTCCAGTTCTAACTGTTGCTTCCTGACCTGCATACAGATTTCTCAAGAGGCAGGTTAGGTGGTCTGGTATTCCCATCTCTTTCAGAATTTTCCACAGTTGATTGTGATCCACACAGTCAAAGGCTTTGGCATAGTCAGTAAAGCAGAAATAGATGTTTTTCTGGAACTCTCTTGCTTTTTCCATGATCCCGCAGATGTTGGCAATTTGATCTCTGGTTCCTCTGCCTTTTCTAAAACCAGCTTGAACATCTGGAAGTTCATGGTTCACATATTGCTGAAGCCTGGCTTGGAGAATTTTAAGCGTTACTTTACTAGCGTATGAGATGAGTACAATTGTGCAGTAGTTTAAGCATTCTTTAGCATTGCATTTCTTTGGGATTGGAATGAAAACGGACCTTTTCCAGTCCTGTGGCCACTGCTGAGTTTTCCACATTTGCTGGCATATTGAGTGCAGCACTTTCACAGCATCATCTTTCAGGGTTTGAAATAGCTTAACTGATATTCCATCACCTCCACTAGCTTTGTTCATAGTGATGCTTCCTAAGGCCCACTTGACTTCACATTCCAGGATGTCTGGCTCTGGATGAGTGATCACACCATCGTGATTATCTGGGTCATGAAAATCTTTTTTGTACAGTTCTTCTGTGTATTCTTGCCACCTCTTCTTAATATCTTCTGCTTCTGTTAGGTCCATACCATTTCTGTCCTTTATTGAGCCCACCTTTGCATGAAATATTCCCTTGGCATCTCTAATTTTCTTGAAGAGATCTCTAGTCTTTCCCATTCTGTTGTTTTCCTCTATTTCTTTGTATTGATCGCTGAGGAAGGCTTTCTTATCTCTCCTTCCTATTCTTTGGAACTCTGCATTCAGATGCTTGTATCTTTTCTTTTCTCCTCTGCTTTTCGCTTCTCTTCTTTTCACAGCTATTTGTAAGGCCTCCCCAGACAGCCATTTTGCTTTTTTGTATTTCTTTTCCATGGGGATGGTCTTGATCCCTGTCTCCTGTACAATGTCATGAACCCCCATCCATAGTTCATCAGGCACTCTATCTATCAGATCTAGTCCCTTAAATCTATTTCTCACTTCCACTATATAATCATAAGGGATTTGATTTAGGATATACCTGAATTGTCTAATGGTTTTCCCTACTTTCCTCAATTTAAGTCTGAATTTGGCAATAAGGAGTTCATGATTGAGCCACAGTCAGCTCCTAGTCTTGTTTTTGCTGCCTGTATAGAGCTTCTCCGTCTTTGGCTGCACAGAATGTAATCCATCTGATTTCGGTGTCGACCATCTGGTGAGGTCCATGTGTAGAGTCTTCTCCTGTGTTGTTGGAAGAGGGTGTTGGCTATGACCAGTGCGTTCTCTTGGCAAAACTCTCTTAGCGGTTGCCCTGCTTCATTCTGCACTCCAAGGCCAGATTTGCCTGTTACTCCAGGCTAAATTTGACTTCCTACTTTTGCATTCCAGTCCCCTATAATGGAAAGGACATCTTTTTTGGGTGTTGGTTCTAAAAGGTTTTGTAGTCTTCATAGAACCGTTCAGTTCCAGCTTATTCAGCATTACTGGTTGGGGCATAGGCTTGGATTACTGTGATATTGAATGGTTTGCCTTGGAAAGGAACAGAGATCTTTTTTTTTTTTTTTTTTTTTTTTGAGATTGCATCCAAGAACTCTGAAGAAAGCTGAGAGCCAAAGAATTGATGCTTTTGAACTGTGGTGTTGGAGAAGACTCTTGAGAGTCCCTTGGACTGCAAGGAGATCCAACCAGTCCATTCTGAAGGAGATCAGCCCTGGGATTTCTTTGGAAGGAATGATGCTAAAGCTGAAGCTCCAGTACCTTGGCCACCTCATGCAAAGGGTTGACACATTGGAAAAGACTCTGATGCTGGGAGGGATTGGGGGCAGGAGGAGAAGGGGACGACCGAGGATGAGATGGCTGGATGGCATCACAGAATCGATGGATGTGAGTCTGAGTGAACTCCGGGAGTTGGTGATGGACAGGGAGGCCTGGCGTGCTGCAATTCATGGGGTCGCAAAAGTAGGACATGATTGAGCGACTGAACTGAACTGAGTTGAACTGCATTTTGGACTCTTTTGTTGACCATGTTGGCTACCCCATTTCTTCTAAGGGATTCCTGCCCACAGTAGTGGATATAATGGTCATGTGAGTTAAATTCACCCATTCCAGTCCATTTTAGTTCGCTGAAATGCCGACGTTTACTCTTGTCATCTCCTGTTTGACCACTTCCAGTTTGCCTGGATTCATGGACCTGACATTCCAGGTTCCTATGCAATATTGCCCTTTACAGCATCAGACCTTGCTTCTACCACCATTCACATCCACAGCTGGGTATTGTTTTTGCTTTGGCTCCATCCCTTCATTCTTTCTGGAGTTATTTCTGCACTGATCTCCAGAAGCATATTGGGCATCTACCCACCTGGGAAGTTCCTCTTTCAGTGTCCCATCATTTTGCCTTTCCATACTGTTTCCCACAGTCTCACACATATATTAATCTACTTTCTAGCTCTAAAAGATTGCTTATTCTACAAATCACATATACATGTCATATAATTTTATATGATTTAATATATAATTCTTTGATATACATATCAAATCATATAAATTTTTATATGATTTGACATTTTAAAAAGATTGATTATAATCTTTGCAGCCGAAGATGGAGAAGCTCTATACAGTCAGCAAAAACCAGACCGGGAGGTGACTGTGGCTCAGATCATGAACTCCTTATGCTGAATTCAGACTGAAATTGAAGGAAGTGGAGAAAACCCTTAGACCATTCAGGTATGACCTAAATCAAATCCCTTATGACTACACAGTGGAAGTGAGAAATAGATTTAAGTGACTAGATCTGATAGAGTGCGTAATGAACCATGGATGGAGGTTTATGACATGGTACAGGAGACAGGGATCAAGACCATCCCCATGGAAAAGAGAAATGCAAAAAAGCAAAATGGCTGTCTGAAGAGGCCTTACAAATAGCTGTGAAAAGAAGGGAAGCGAAAAGCAAAGGAGGAAAGGAAAGATACACCCATTTGATGCAGAGATCCAAAGAATAGCAAGTAGAGACAAGAAAGCCTTCCTCAGCGATCAATGCAAAGAAATAGAGGAAAACAACAGAATGGGAAAGACTAGAGATCTCTTTAAGAAAATTAGAGATACCAAGGGAATATTTCATGCAAAGGTGGGCTCGATAAAGGACAGAAATGGTATGGACCTAACAGAAGCAGAAGATATTAAGAAGAGGTGGCAAGAATACACAGAAGAACTGTACAAAAAGGATCTTCATGACCCAGATAATCACGATGGTGTGATCACTCACCTAGAGCCAGGCATCCTGGAATGTGAAGTCAAGTGGGCCTTAGGAAGCATCATTACGAACAAAGCTAGTGGAGGTGATAGAATACCAGTTAAGCTATTTCAAACCTTGAAAGATGATGCTTTGAAAGTGCTGCACTCAATATGCCAGCAAATGTGGAAAACTCAGCAGTGGCCACAGGACTGGAAAAGGTCCGTTTTCATTCCAATCCCAAAGAAATGCAATGCTAAAGAATGCTTAAACTACTGCACAATTGTACTCATCTCATACGCTAGTAAAGTAACGCTTAAAATTCTCCAAGCCAGGCTTCAGCAATATGTGAACCATGAACTTCCAGATGTTCAAGCTGGTTTTAGAAAAGGCAGAGGAACCAGAGATCAAATTGCCAACATCTGCGGGATCATGGAAAAAGCAAGAGAGTTCCAGAAAAACATCTATTTCTGCTTTACTGACTATGCCAAAGCCTTTGACTGTGTGGATCACAATCAACTGTGGAAAATTCTGAAAGAGATGGGAATACCAGACCACCTAACCTGCTTCTTGAGAAATCTGTATGCAGGTCAGGAAGCAACAGTTAGAACTGGACATGGAAGAACAGACTGGTTCCAAATAGGAAAAGGAGTCTGTCAAGGCTGTATATTGTTACCCTGCTTATGTAACTTATATGCGGAGTACATCAGGAGAAATGCTGGGCTGGAAGAAGCACAAGCTGGAATCAAGATTGCTGGGAGAAATATCAATAACCTCAGATATGCAGATGATGCCACCCGTATGGCAGAAAGTGAAGAACTAAAGAGCTTCTTGATGAAAGTGAAAGGAGAGAGTGAAAAAGTTGGCTTAAAGCTCAACATTCAGAAAACCAAGATCATGGCATCTGGTCCCATCACGTCATGGGAAATAGATGGGGAGACAGTGGAAACAGTGTCAGAGTATATGTTTCTGGGCTCCAAAATCACTGTAGATAGTGATCACAGCCATGAAATTCAAAAGACGCTTACTCCTTGGAAGAAAAGTTATGACCAATCTAGATAATATATTCAAAAGCAGAGACATCACTTTGCCAACAAAGGTCCATCTGGTCAAGGCTATGGTTTTTCCAGTGGTCGTGTATGGATGTGAGAGTGGGGCTGTGAAGAAAGCTGAGCGCCGAAGAACTGATGCTTTCGAACTGTGGTGTTGGAGAAGACTCTTCAGAGTCCCTTGGACAGCAAGGAGATCCAGCCAGTCCGTCCTAAAGGAGATCAGTCCTGAATATTCACTAGAAGGACTGATGCTGAAGCTACAGTACTTTGGCCCCCTATGCAATGAGCTGATTCATTTGAAAATACCCTGAAGCTGGGAAAGATTGAGGGCAGGAGGAGAAGAGGACGACCGACGATGAGATGGTTGGATGGCATCACTGTCGATGGACATGGATTTGGGTGGACTCCGAGAGTTGGTGATGGACAGGGAGGCCTGGCGTGCTGCGGTTCACGGGGTCCCAAAGTGTCGGACACGACTGAGCGACTGAACTGAACTGAACTGAACCAACTACACAGGAGGCTTCCAGTTTCTCAACATCCTCACCAATACTTACAATTATCTCCCTTTTCAATTATAACCTTCCTACTGAGCATGAAGTGGTACTTGTGATTTGCTGGTTTTAAGGAGCTTATTTCTTTGTTTATATATTTCAGTTAACAAATATTTACTGGTTAAATTTCAGATGTCAAAGTGCTGCCACAGGTCTACACATCCTTTGCAAAGCTAGAAATGTGAGACCCTTCCATTATTCCTGCTGCATAGTCAAAGCTCTTGGTATTTTGAGGTTTTAATAAAAGAGAAATAGAATCATCTTTGTTTTAATCCATATTTTGATTACTTTGCAATCTTGGAAATTTTTTATACTTCAATATATACATAGCTATTTAACAAGGCATTAACTTTAGCAATTCTTATAATTTAAAAGACACTTATATCAGGTAGTAAAGATACAATATTAAAAAGTTCAATTAGGTCCGAGTTTTTATAGACCATGAATTAATGGCCTCAGGGGCTCCACAAAGCTAATTAATTTGCTTAAGGTAGTTAAACAAGAATATGGTCAAGTCAGAACTACCTTTAAAATGATTAAAGATGCCAGCGTGACAGGTGAATATGATTACACAACCAACATGCCCAGAATGCAATGTGAGGGTGTGGTCTTGGTTTTGCCTTGCACTCACAGCTGTGGGAACAGGAAGTAGGCAATTAAACAAGAGTATCCAGTTGAAGGTCAACACTAGAGACACAGCCAGCGTTTCCACTCTTGAATCTTCACGTAAAAGGCAGAGTGTTCTGGTCAGCTTCTGCACCAATCAGTGTGAGTCAGACCTTGAGCTGCGCCGTTTGCACACAGCGCTTCATGTGATTGTCACCACAGCCGCACCATGGAGGCGTGCTGCCATCTCACAGATTTAAAGACTGTTGAGTCCTAAAGGAGTCCTGTGATCTTCCAAAGATCACCCAGCTAAAAAGTGGAAGAGCCGCAGTTAAAGTCTAGACCTCGCTTTCCTTGGGGGCCTCCCTGCTGGCAGAGTGGTGAAGGGTACGCCTGCCAACCAGGAGACGCAGGCTCGACCCCTGGGCCGTGAAGATCCTCTAGAGGAGGAGACGGCAGTGCACACCAGTGTTCAGCCCGAGAAATCCATGGACGAGGGAGCCTTTATGGGCTGCATTCAGTCCCTGGGGTCACAAGGAGTCAGACACAGCTGAGCCCGAGCACCAGCCTCCCTCAAGCCTGATCCTCTCTCTCTGGGACCACACACTGAACCCAGATGGAGCCCAGGGACCCTCTCTCCCAGGGCATGTGACATAGGCCTTTCTCATTCCTAAACTATCTCACTTATATGAGAAAGAGCAGAGGCTTGAGAGCATGGAGTATGAAAAAGAAAGCCTGCTTGCTGTCCAGAACCGGTCTTCCATCATGTTTTTCCACTGTGAATTAGCACCACATCAAAAACTCTACACAAGAGAGTTTCAATAAACCTTTGCCGTTAGAGATGCGCTATAGTACGTCCATTTTAGAGATGAGTAAACGGAAGCTCAAAGGAAAGTGAAACCCACAGTTCCTGCAGCAACTACCTTAAGTAGTATCACCATTACTTGGAGGATATCTAGCTTTGTCTGACTCTACAGACATAAATTCAATCTTCACCAAAAATAGGAATCTAAACAAGTATGATGACACATAGTTTTTGTGGGTTTGGAGGGTTAAGGAGGATTAATAACTCCCTAGCTGTCAGAATCTTAGAAAGCTTAAATGATATAGTGTAAGCAATTAACATTATCAGCCAACCAGGTTCCCTGATCCTTCAATGAATGTTCTCCATGAGTACATATCATTGCAATTATTTATTTATACATCAACAGATATTCATTGAATACCTATAGTTAAGCAAACTACATTTCATAGCATTGGAGAATTAAACTCTGTGTGGATAAGCGAAAACTTGTATTCTGATTCCCTTCTCCCTACCTGGGCAGAGAAGGTTGGACTAAAAAGCATTCTTAGATTTATCAAATAAAAGAATGAACAATACCCTGAAAGCAACAACTTTGGTAGAAATACAGTATAATGAATGCTGACAAGGAACCAGGAGAATTTGGGAAAATTATTCATTTTTCTGCCTCAAATTCCTCAACTCTAAAATGGAAATTAAAAAATAATTGTGTTGTTAGTGTGGATTATCTGAATTAACATATCTAAGGTATTGTTCTGAGGAACAGTGAGTGGTACAAAAGTAACTTACTCTATCACGACCTAGTATAGCCATGCCTGGGCTCTGTATCTGAATCTGCCGTTTGCATAATATGTGATCTTAAGTAAAACATTTCTTTTTTGGAGCTGCAGTATTTCAAGCTTAAAAAATTTTGATTAAATGAATGCCTGCATGCTAAGTCGCTTCAGTTATGTCTGACTATATGCAACCCTATGGACTGTAGCCCACCAGGCTCCTCTGTCCATGGGATTCTCCAGACAAGAATACTGGAGTGGGCTGCCAGGCCCTCCCCCACGGGATCCTCCTGATCCAAGGATCAGCCTGCATCTCTATGTCTCCTGCATTTGCAGGCGGGTTTTTTACTATTAGTACCACCTGAAAGTAAAACTGAAAGTCACTCAGCCATGTCCAACTCTTTGCGACCCCTTGGACTGTATGTAGCCTGCCAGGCTCCTCTGTCCATGGAATTCGCCAGGCAAGAATACTGGACTGGACAGCTGTTCCCTCCTCCAGGGGACCTTCCCAGCCCAGGGAATGAACCCAGTTCTCCCTCATTGCAGGCAAATTCTTTACCATCTGAGCCATCATGTTTGGGAAGTCCTAAACTGAAATAGTACTAAGCAATTATTCTTTGCCAGAGAGCCTTCTAAGCTCTGGAAATAAAGATGTGAATAAGATATTTAAGATCCCGGCCCTCATAAGCTTGTACTTTAAAGAGGAAAACAAAAAGCAATAAGCGCATAAACAACAAATACTTTCTTAATATGAAATGTGCACAAACCCAGAATGATGCAATAGAGAGCAGTCGGTGGGGGCAGAGTAGGCGGCTTCAGCTTTCTACAGGAAAGATCGCTCTTCAAGGCCAAGGAATTTGTATTAAGCAAATGACACACTGATGCCAGTCATGCAAAATCTGGGCCACGGCCTTTCCATCCAAAGAGAACAGGAGACACAAAGCACAACCCAGCAGGTATTTGGGAAAGAGAGCCAACTTCGGAAGCAGGTTTAAATTTTCCTCATTTTTCTTCCACTTTTTATTTTTAACATGTGGACAGTTGTAACCTCCTTGCGGTATTTTTAAAGACAGAATGAGAAAACATAAGGAAAAAAACCCAGTGTGATGTTCTGGATATGTAAACACTCAGTGTATCTTTGTTCCCTTCCCCTAAGTTGAGCCAATGGTAGGGACTCATCATTCAGCTCTGAAACAGTATCTAGCACCCATACATCTTGCAGAGAACAGGCGGTGATGTGCTTTTGATTTTGTGAGCACCACTTATTAACATGCTAGGAGGGACGCTAAATGACTGAAATCTCCTAGCGATTTGTCTTTCCAACCCCATTCTGATTTAAAGGTTTAATTCCCAACCCTGTCATCATCCAGATTTTAAAGCTTCATGCTTAAACTGGCAGAAAGTCAAGACATGCTTCTAAAAAATGAATCGGTACCAGAGATAATAAAATTAGATGTCAGTGCATTAAACCTTTTTCTCCCCATGGCTGGCCATCACAAAATATCATAAAATCTGTCATAATAAAGGGCAATACCCTTTAAATAGGGTGATGGGGCATAGGAGGATGTGGATGATTTACATTCTATCAGCCAAGGAGAAGGTAAGTTGCTCCTTTGACGACACCCAACTTTTAATGTTTATAAACAGGTGACAGGGATACAGATGGGGCCTACCTGGACTGGGGGGTAAAGGAGTTAATTAACTGCTGAAAAGAACTGAATAATTAAATGGTTATCCCAAACTGTTCTATGATCTAGGAAGAACAAATGCTCCATCTGCAGAGTTCAAAAAATTCGTCCTCTATTATTTCCATTAATCTCCATACATTTCAACACCTCTTGAAAAGTTGCACTGAGTATTCCAAATTACAGCACCAGTTTCGAAGTGCCCCCAAATAGGTGATACAATTCTGTTAGTGCTCTGATTATGATTAGGCCGATAACAGTAACAGCGGCTATTTACTGAGTGGTAACCACGTATCAGGAATCTCATGAAAGACTTCACATTTGTGGCACAGGAAGTAGTGACCACCCAGTATCTCACTTGTTCTGCATTTTCCAGCTTCCTTATAAGCAATCAAAGTCATGTCTCCACTGTGCTTAGTGGCTGCGGCTGGGGCACGGATCCCACTCACTCAGGCAGTGAACGTCCGCAGCTCTACAGCTGTGCTCTCCTCCACGTTCTTGCCAGAGCGTAACTTCAAGCCAGTTACTCAACTTTTCTGTCTCACATTTTTCCAGCTAGAAAATAAAGGCAATATTAGAATATGTCTAACCAGTTTTGTTGGGAGGATTAAAAGAAGTGATGTGTGTTATTAAACTAATGCTTCGGATTGTGTCTAGCATATAAGGTATATTGATCAATATCACTGCTAACCCTGTCTATCAAAAAACTAAAAAACATTCAATTTACAAAGGAGAACATGCTTGTATACTGGGAGCCCAAACTTCCTCCAGTTTACAAATCAGAAAACTGAGGCCCAGGAACTGTGACCCTTGTCCAAGGTCACAGAACAGAAAGAGATCTAGACCTTTCTGCACAGTCCAGGGGGTTTTCACCCACTTGGCTGGCAGGGGTCAACACAGGGGAAGAGCACAGAGGAAAGCCCTTTGTCACTTTCAGTCCCATCGGCATGTTCCTGGTTTCTTCCTCCTCCAAAACTGCTGATGCAAGCCTTGCTCACCAGCTGAGTGATGCTGTTCTTATGAGAGACAGCAGGAGGGTGGAAATCTACACTGAGTCGAATACAGAGATTGTGAGTACTTGCTGCTGATCTGATGGTAACACGCCCCCTCTGTCTGCAGTGTGGTTTTTCTGACATCTGGCGACTTTGTCGGGTGTGCTGACATGGTGATAGTGAGGAAGAGGCAGTGGTAACTGAACATCCTAAACAGACAATTCCGTCACCCTAATGAGAAGAGAAAGGAAGAGAAGAGAAGGCAAGGGACAGGAAGAGAGGAAGGAGGGAGGAAGGAGGGGAAACAGGAAGAGAGAGAAATCAGGGGAGGAAGGGCGGGAAGAGAGAGAGGAGAAAGGTCTCTGCTGCCCTCCTAGTCTGACGCTGGAGACACATCTCTAACTGCGGCTGCTGAATTGATGCTGTGGGCATTTGAACACTTAAAAAATACCTTAAACCTTTGCTAGACCTGTAGTTATAGAAGAAACATACATTAGGCAGAAACTTCAGTTGCAAATACTGTGATGCTTGGAAATGGCCTGCTTTTATTTTTTTCCTTTTCTGGGATTAGCTACTCACAGATTGCAGAGGATTTACTTAGTAAAATGGTGTTTTACCTTCTTTTTTTTTTTTTCCAAAATTAGTCTAACACCTGCTTTCTCACTTTGATATTCTGTTTCCCCATGTCTGAGAGTCTTCCCTAAAACTTTCATTACACACTTGCTGTTTAGATTCCTGTAAATGAAGAGACAGCTATTTGACATCTGGAATGTTGGAGACTTTGAGCTTTGTTTCACTCCAGCTGTTTTCCCAAATGCCATACATCACTAGTGAAGTTGACATTCGGGAGGAAAATAAACTTGATTCCAAAATTATGATAACTGAGAAGTCTGGTGTATACTAGGGTCTATTCTGGGAAGATATTTGAAAAATGATGAAAAATGTTCAAAACAAATTCACAGAAGACTTGAGCCTTATAAAATAGAAATAATTGACAGCTAATCTGTAGTTTAACTTAGTCTTTAACTTTTCTCCCAAGTGCCCTGCTCTGGGACAAATACAAAAAGTTCCTTTATCCAAATTTGATGATTGATACATTCAGCAAGTATTCATGGATCCTCTACTATTTAGGCACTCAAACAGTTTTGGCGGAGATGAAAGAAAGACAGAGCCGATCTGATGAAGCGGAGATTTCCTCCTAGAGGAGGAAAGAGACAAAACAAGAAAGGAATCATCAAGGTGAAGGAGGTGAACATGATGTGGGGAACACGCGAGAATGACAGGGGTTGTTGGGGCAGAAGGAAAACTCCACGTGAGGAGCCTTTACGTGGAAAGAGTGAAAAAGGACAAACCCAGTGAAGGGTTCAGAAGTAAGCATTTTAGTCTCAAGGAACAGTCTAGGCTAAGACCCCTGAAGAGGGAGACGGGGTGGAATGAGCAGGAATCAGTGATGCGGCCGGTCACCATACTTATTACCCTATACGTATTCTACCACTAAACTTGCATTTATTATGTTATACTATTATACTTCGTACACTACTCTATTTAGTGCATCTATTATACTGTTTATTATGCTATAGTCATCACACTTTTACTATCCTTAGTATATTCCACTTATTATAGGGTACTCTGCAGAGAGCTCCCCATCTCTACTCATTTATCAGGGAGTTGCACATGACTCAGTTCAAGTCAGAATTCAGTTCCTGGTTCTTTATAGAACTGAGGTTTATTTTCTGGAGATTATAGGTCAATAATATGTTTATTCCTTGAGCAAATATCTCTGAGTTTGTGCTCTGCACCAGATCCTGGAACAGGTTTTCTCATAGTTGTGTGCATGGATATTTATGAGATGTTTTAAAATAAGAGTTAACGAACATCTCCTATGCTTAAGCCATGTGCTAATCACTTTGTATGCATGGTTTCAATTAATCCTGTGAGGTAGATATCATAATTATTCTCCTATAACCTAGAGCAGGAATTGGCAACCCTCTCCAGTATTCTTCCCTGGAGAAGTCCATGGACAGAGGGGCCTGGCAAGCTACATACAGTCCATGGGATCACAGAGAGCTGGACACGACTCAGCACACACTCAACCTGTGTGCAAACGTAGAGAGAGATTAAATAATTTGGATAATATCTCACATCTACACTAAAACACTGCGTTTAAATACGGTACACATTTTGTCCTCTTAACCCGGATTTAGCTTGAAGTTCTGCCTCTTTTCATAGAACTTTCATTCCCTCTCTTATCGTTGATCCCTTGCCAATATCCTTTGGTAATGATAGCATTCTGCCTAATTTCTTAATTAAAAATACAAAATAAAAAATGCTACAAGGTCATTTGAGTTATCGCACACAATGCTTGGAGACCATTCTATCCAGTAATACATAAAACACATCCCTAGAAATGTGTAACGGGTGAAATGATGCCTGATTTGTCAGAAACCACCTCCACTGTGTCAGGGGTGATCACGATACCGAGGATGCCATGAGCAGGCCCAAGGACATGGCGTCCTTCTTCCCTAGACTCCGCAGGATGCAGTGTTTCCCTGAGAAGGAGAAGGCTAACTGCTCACTTTGTGGTAAATGCTGCAAAGGAAGCTTCACAACGGTAACCACGGCTACCTTCAAATATAGAGCGTTTTCCTACGGGGGAAAAAAAAAAGCCATGTAGAGAGAACAGCAGCTGGACAGAGTGACAGACGGGATGAAAGGCACGTGTGCAGGGAGCAAAGCCCACGTGGCCTGCAGACCCACTGTGTCCTTCTCAACGACGGCCCTGAGTAAGGACCACACAGGGAGACGAGACCGCACCCAGGGTGGCTGGAGGGTCACCTTCCAGGCCCACTGGCGTCCCCACCATCAACTGCAGCCGACTCAGCTGCCAAAGGCGTGGAGGAGGAGGTGGTGCACAGCAGATGTCACGCACTTTTTGATAATACTGTTATTATTAATAAATTTTTTAATACCTTACGATGTGTCAGGGACTTCACACACATACATTTATTTATTTAATGCTTAAAACTGTACCATGAGTTAGGGTTGACTATCTTTTTTCATCTCATGAGTTAGTAATTAAAACTGAAACTACCTAATTTCAGCCTAAAAAGACACTTGTGAAAATATTACATATTGACTCGCAGAACTGAAGGTAAAGCTGGGTGACCAGGTCTTTGGGAGGTTAGTTCATCAGTCAAGAATTCATCAACAGTCTCTTCTGCATCTTTCTTGCCACTGAAATGACTCAGTTCAACCCACTTTTCTGTCTGTTTCTGCGCTCCATTCTCGGATTCCCAGAGTAGGGGTCTTAGTGGCTTAGCCAGCATTCCCTGCCCTCCTTGGCGCAGGTAGACTTGTTAACAGCCTTCCCGAGACCTACTGTCATACTAAGGAGTGAAAGTTGCTCAGTTGTGTCTGCCTCGTTGCGACCCCATGGACTATACAGTTCTTGGAATTCTCCAGGCAAGAACACTGGAGGGGGTAGCCTTTCCCTTCTCCAGGGGATCTTCCCAACCCAGGGATTGAACCCAGGGCTCCCACACAGCAGGCAGATTCTTTACCAGCTGAGCCACAAGGGAGGCCCATAGTAAGGAGTAGTTACCCTAATGCAAAGACACAATCACCCAAACAATAGAGAGGAGACAAAGGAACGGAAATACAAGAAAACATGCTAACTAAAAAGAAGATCTGTTTGCATTAAAGAAGCTGGAACATAAGCATCGTTTCATCTTGTTACCGTCCCATAGGCGGTAGGCAGCTGGCACGGGAATTAAACTCACCTCTATCTGATTTTTAAAATAACTGTGCTTAACCTGTGAATACACAGGATTGCCTATATCCGCTGCACCCACGTGATTATTTTATGGCAGCCTGGATTTTCTAAAGGTGGCTCTGCGCTCTGCATATACGTGTGCGTGCATGTGCGTGTGTGTGCGCTCCATTCCGCATGTTCTTCCCACAGCGCGACGAACTCTCTTCCAAGCGAGAGTCAGAGGATACGTTCCTTTCCCTCGAATTTCTCAGGGGCTGTTCCTGCTCTGACCAACAGACTATGACAGAAGCGATGCTCTGACCCCTGTGGACACAGCCTCTTTGTGACCCTCTCTGTTTCTCCGTCTCTGTCTTTCCTCTTTCTCTCTCCTTCCATTTCCCCCTCTCCTTCCTTCGCCTCTCTCTGCCTGTTTCTGGCGTTCCCTTCCTTTGTCTCTTTGTCTCCTTTCTTTTTCTCTCACCTTCTCCCCCCTTCCCTCTTCTTGGAGTGCCTGCCCTCACAAACCTGTTGTCATGACAGTGAGGAATTCGGGACACATGGGGAGTCCCCTGTGCGCTTTCAGCTGAGTTTACCAAGTACCACTGAACATGCGAGAGAGTGAGCCCTCTGCTGACACGGAGTGTAGCGGGGACAAGCCATGCCCACTGAGCCTGGCCCAAAGCGAGGATCCTCCAGCGAAGCAAACGCTGTCATTATTTGAAGCCTCGGAGTTTTGAGGTCGTATGATTCAGCTGCAGGAACTGGAACACACGTGGCAGGTAGGAGTGGGGCGCTGCTGCAACAAATGAGCGCCTGCAGAAACGGCCTCGAGACAGGGCAGTGAGGGCAGCCTGGGGTGTCGTGAAGACGCTGTCAGCAGACACCGGCCATGTCTCAGTGGGCTGTCCATAAGAGCTAGGAATGAGACATGCAAATAAGAAGCAAATAACACTGGAAGACAGAGAAAAGGGGATCCCTGCTAGTCACAGAAAAAATAATTGCCTTGCCTGTGTTAATGCAGAAAATGGAAAATGCACATAATAAGCTGGACAGCCCAGCTAAAGGGCCCGCCCAGCAGATGACTGCAGGTGCCCACTGCTTCTACCCACGGCCGACAGCAGAACGCGAAAGGGCAGAGATAAGCTCCAGAGAAGGATGCTATAAAGAAACCAGAAATGTTTGAGTTCAAAAACAGCAAATTATTTCTCAGTTCCAGTGTGCTTAGATGGAAAACAATGCTAAAACTGAAAGAAAAAAAAAAAGAGAAATGACTGACTTCTGGGGAAAGGTAAATCGAAGACACTGGCAAAAACAGGTCTAAAGATGAAGCTAAGAATGCAATTATCAAACCCTTTATTAAGACCTCTGAAGGATTTAAGAAGGCACCTAAAATAAACAGAGACCTTAAAAGCATGCCTTTCAGATTCTCTCCATTAAACAAAGGACTTTTAACAATCAGAGTGGTGTGTTCCCACAGCAGTCTCACAGGAAGCTCAGGTTTCAATAGAATAGGGTTTATCTTGATGAGATTTGTAAGGGTGGCTTTTTTACTAATGGAGTGTACCTAACAGGATTCACAGGACGTTCAGAGACTTGTAATGAAAATGGCATGTCCAAGACCACTACTGGGTACGACTAAACGTGACAGAGACAGGACAAAACACAATGATAATTAGGAGCAACCAAACTCCTCACTGAAGAAGGCGATGGCGCCCCACTCCAGTACTCTTGCCTGGAAAATCCCATGGATGGAGGAGCCTGGTGGGCCGCAGTCCACGGGGTCGCTAAGAGTCAGGCATGACTGAGCGACTTCACTTTCACTTTTCACTTTCATGCATTGGAGAAGGCAATGGCACCCCACTCCAGTACTCTTGCCTGGAAAATCCCATGGATGGAGGAGCCTGGTGGGCAGCAGTCCACGGGGTCGCTAAGAGTCAGACACGACTGAGCTACTTCACTTTCACTTTTCACTTTCATGCATTGGAGAAGGCAATGGCACCCCACTCCAGTACTCTTGCCTGGAAAATCCCATGGATGGAGGAGCCTGGTGGGCAGCAGTCCATGGGGTCGCTAAGAGTCAGGCACGACTGAGCGACTTCACTTTCACTTTTCACTTTCATGCATTGGAGAAGGCAATGGCACCCCACTTCAGTACTCTTGCCTGGAAAATCCCATGGATGGAGGTGCCTGGTGGGCCGCAGTCCATGGGGTCGCTAAGAGTCAGGCACGACTGAGCGACTTCACTTTCACTTTTCACTTTCATGCATTGGAGAAGGAAATGGCAACCCACTCCAGTGTTCTTGCCTGGAGAATCCCAGGGACAGCGGAGACTGGTGGGCTGCTGTCTATGGGGTTGCACAGAGTCGGACACGACTGAAGCAACTTAGCAGCAGGAGCACACTCTTAATTATCCTTTTCTATAAGCTCAAAGCAGTCGAAGTAAACTATTAATTCACAGTTCAGTTCAGTTCAGTCGCTCAGTTGTGTCTGACTCAGTCGTGTCCCACTATGTGCGACCCCATGAACCACAGCATGCCAGGCCTCCCTGTCCATCACCAACTCCTGGAGTTCACCCAAACCCATGACCATTGAGTCGGTGATGCCATCCAACCATCTCATTCTCTGTCGTCCCCTTCTCCTCCTGCCCTCAATCTTTCCCAGCATCAGGGTCTTTTCCAATGAGTCAGCTCTTTGCATCAGGTGGCCAAAGTATTGGAGTTTCAGCTTCATCATTCCTTCCAATGAACACCCAGGACTGATCTCCTTTAGGATGGACTGGTTGGATCTCCTTGCAGTCCAAGGGACTCTCAAGAGTCTTCTCCAGCACCACAGTTCAAAAGCATCAATTCTTCAGCACTCCGCTTTCTTCACAGTCCAACTCTCACATCCATACATGACCACTGGAAAAACCATCACCTTGACTAGACAAGTGCTAGATATTTCTTATGTAAAGAAAAGGACACTCATCCTGAGAAATCAAGTGTCTTCAAGGAGAATCCAAGAGCCATGTCAAGTTGTTTCCAGGCAGTGGATTATATGTCCCTCACAGACCACCAATGCATCCTACCTAGATTTCAAACACACTACGGACACTTCCTGTCTTCCTTCGCTCTGAGGACCTGCAGCTGCTCTTCTTTGCAGATCACAACAGTTTACACTTGGCTTATGGGGGCAGATGCTGAGCTCTCTCTTTAGTGAACCCAGTGATTTTTAGGGACTGATTGGTGTGCTCAGTACTTTTTCCTATTATATCAAGCTTGTGTGCTTAGTGGCTCAGTCATGTCTGACTCTTCGCAACCCTTTAGACTGTAGCCCACCAGACTCCTCTGCCCACGGGGTTCTCCCGGCAAGAGCACTGGAGTGGGCGCTGTTTCCTCCTCAGGGGGTCTTCCCGATCCAGGCATCCAACACACGTCGCCTGTGTCTCCTGGGATGGCAGGCAGATTCTTTACCACGGAGCCATCAGGGAAGTTCCCGATCTCTATCCAAAATGTGCCAAAGCTTCGGCTACTCAGACAGCAGACTGGAAGAGAAATTAACATGCAGAAGCGTTACCTGGAGCTCTCAGAGGATCCAAACACGGAGGAGGGAAGGAAGAGCGCAGGACGGGTGGAGGAAGAGGAGCAGCTGCAGGACGGCGTCAACAGAAGCCACAAAGCTCCAAGGAGCTCAAGAACTAGACGAGCCTTCAGAATCACTCCATGTCGCCCAAAACGACTGAGCTGTGTCAGCGGTCACTGGGCGAGCGCATCTCAGAAAGCAGACATGACTGCAAGCAGAGGCAGCTCCTGGCCAGGACGGCTGCAGAAATCTGCACTTCTCCTCCCATCCTGAAGGGGGAGCTAAGCAGAGCTCATAACATCCACCACTACTGAAGCACGAGGCTGGAGCTGTAGCGGCCATCTTGACAGGATGAACAAAGGAAAGAGGATGAAAACTGGGTGTGTGTGTGTGTGTGTGTGTGTGTGTGTGTGTGCACGTGTGCGTGTGCGCGTGCATGCTCAGTCATGTCTGACTCTTTGGGACCCCATGCACTGTAGCCCAACAGGCTCCTCCATCCATGGAATTTTCCAGGCAAAGATACTGGAGTAGGTTGCCATTTCCTTCATGAAAATCACATGTGAAGCAGAAAGAAGGATCTTAGGACACTGATGATGCTGTGGGGTTAATTCAGCAATCCAGGGTGGACCTTCTCTAGACTTATTATTATGTCCTAAAAACAACTTCCTGTTTGCTTAAACCACTATACACATAACCTTGATATATTGTTATCATTTGTCAAAAATGCAGGTATAATTATCTGAATAAAAACTGTGAATGTATTTTCCATTATTCTAACTTATTTTCTAAGACCCACCCTATGTTTCCCCTTGTAGGCAACAGTTGTTTATTATTACTATTCCTTTAAGAAGTCTCAAAGTCCTCAAAGATATGAGTCCTCGGTCCTCAGAGATTTCTCATTGTGACTGCCGGGTAGCACTCATGATATGCTTTGTTCATTTAAAAGAAAAATAGTTCTAGTTTCTTTTTGTATTCTTTTCTGTGCTCAGGTCTGGGTTGTGTGATCATTTCATGTCTGTCACCAGGCCTTCCCCCAGTCCCTCCATGATAAACCATTTAAGAATGAGTTTTACATCAGACGACATCTATATCCTCCTCAGTTTGAATGCATGGAAATATAGGCCAGATAAAAGTGACTGATCAATACTTGCTGACGTGAATGAGAGCTCTAACAACAGAATTTAAAATATATGTTAGATCTCCAACAATATGATAAACTAATAAAGCACTCTGTCTCTTAGGAGAAGCAGAATAAAAGTGCTAAAAATTAAGATTGCTTAACACCCTAGCAATTCATTTCATGGCAAGACTGCTGTATTTGAACACACCATGCTCCTCTCCCAAAGCATTAACATTCAACTTGAATATTGAGCTTTGTTTTAAATGCCCTTTGGAGCATAAGGGAATCAAAAGCAATGACCTGATATGCTCTGTAAAGGAAAAGTGCACAGTTCTCATCAATAGTAAATAATGCACAGACAGCAAGGAGTGGGGGGACTCACACACCTCCTACATATTTATTAAGAGCGGCCACTCTGAGAGGGTCCAAAGACCTTGAGAAAGTGTCCTGAGGGTGCTTTTTCTCATCTGCTCCTTTTCAACAACTCACCACATTACAATGAGCACCAGAGTCTTAAGTGAGAAGGCATAAGAAGGTGAAGAGAAGGGCACATATGTCAATTCAGGGGCAGTCTGATGCCAAATAGCATATAACTGTTGATTACATCCTTATCAGCTGCAGCAAAACAATATTCCTCAAAAACCCACTTTCCAATTTTATTAGCCCAGTTCTATAGAAAAATAGGCTGAATCAACACTTCCAGGCTAAATGATCTATTGGGAGGTATGATCTCAGAGGAACAAGGGAGGTTGGAAGGAAGAAATGCAGGGAGGAAGAGAAAGCAAATACAAATTAGCAAGTGGGTTTTCCAGAGCAAAACCGATCAGATGCAGAAAGTAAGCAAAATGGATCAGATGAGGAAATAAAGGAGTACTGTAGCTTCCCAGAACGTCTAGTCATGATTTAAAAAAATTAAGTCTGCCACTCTTCAAGAGGTATATATAGAATACTTAGGAATTAGTGCCTAATTTAAGCTTATGGAAGGCTTTCTTGAGAAATTTGAGTTATGCCATAGGGCTTCTGTCATAGCCCAGCTGGTAAAGAATCCACCTGCAACGCAGGAGACCCTGGTTCAGTTCCTGGGTTGGGAAGATCCGGTGGAGAAGGGAAAGGCTACCCACCCCAGTATCCCTGGGCTTCCCTGGTGGCTCAGCTGGTAAAGAATCCGCCTGCAACACAGGAGACCCCGGTTCGATTCCTGGGTCTGGAAGATCCGCTGGAGAAGGGAATGGCTGCCCACTCCAGTATTCACGGGCTTCCCTGGGGGCTCCTCTAGTAAAGAATCCGCCCACAATGTGGGAGACCTGGGTGCGATCCCTGGGTTGGGAAGATCTCCCGGAGAAGGGGAAGGCTACCCACTTCAGTATTCTGGCCTGGAGAATCACAAAGAGTCGGACACGACTGAGTGACTTTCAAATCCACTTTCACTTCACTTTCAACAGGAGAAGAAAGTAGTGATAAATTCAGGAGGGGAGCAATAAACCAGGAAGAATGTCATTTTTCTCTGAATCCTGGTACTTAATATGAAAACCCTGAACTCCTACTGAAAGATAACAATTAGATATATATGATATATAGACAGAGACAGAAATCACTATTTAATTCAGATGACCATTACATCTACTACTGTGGGCAATAATCCCTTAGAAGAAGTGGAGTAGCCATCATGGTCAGCAAAAGAGTCTGATGTGCAGTGCTTGGGTGCAGTTTGAAGAATGACGGAATGGCCTCTGTCCGTCTCCACGGCAACCCATTCAATATGACATCATCCAAGTCTATGCCCCAACCAGTAATGCTAAAGAAGCTGAAGTTGAACGGTTTCTATGAAGACCTACAAGACCTTCTAGAACTAACACCAAAAAAGATGTCTTTTTTATCCTAGGGAACTGGAGTGCAAAAGTAGGAAGTCAAGAAACACCTTGAGTAACAGTCAAATTTGGCCTTGGAGTACAGAATGAAGCAGGGCAATGGCGAAGACAGTTTTGCCAAGAGAACACACTGGTCATAGCAAACACCCTCTTTCAACTACCCAAGAGAAGACTCTACACATGGATATCACCAGATAGTCCAAACCAAGATCAGATTGACTATATTCTTTGCAGCCAAAGATGGAGACACTCTATAAAGTCAGCAAAAACAAGACTGGGAGCTGACTGTGGCTCAGATCATGAACTCCTTATTGAAAATTGAGACTTATATTGAAGGAAGTAGGGAAAACCACTAGACTATTCAGGTATTACACAAATAAAATCCCTTAAGATTATACCGTGGAAGTGACAAGTAGATTCAAGGGACTAGATCTGATAGACAGAGTGTCTGAAGAACTATGGACATATATTCATAACATTGTACAGGAGGTGATCAAAACCATCCCCAAGAAAAAGAAATGCAAAAAGGCAAAATGGTTTTCTGAGGAGGCCTTACAAATAGCTGGGAAAAGAAGAGAGGCGAAAAGCAAAGGAGAAAAGGAAAGATATAAGCATCTGAATGCAGAGTTCCAAAGAATAGCAAGGAGAGATAAGAGAGCCTTCCTCAGTGATCAGTGCAAAGAAATAGAAAGAAACAATCGAATAGGAAAGACTAGAGGTCTCTTCAAGAAAATTAGAGACACAAAGGAAACATTTCATGCAAAGATGGGCTCGATAAAGGACAGAAATGGTATGGACCTAACAGAAGCAGAAGATGTTAAGAAGAGATGGGAAGAATACACAGAAGAACTCTACAAAAATGATCTTCACAACCAAGATAATCACGATGGTGTGATCACTCACCTAGAGCCAGATATCCTGAAATGCGAAGTCAAGTGGGCCTTAGAAAGCATCACTACGAACAAAGCTAGTGGAGGTGATGGAACTCCAGCTGAGCTGTTTCAAATCCTAAAAGATGATGCCGTTTAAGTGCTGCACTCAATATGCCAGCAAATTTGGAAAACTCAGCAGTGGCCACAGGACTGGAAAAGGTCCGTTTTCATTCCAATCCCAAAGAAAGGCAATGCCAAAGAATGTTCAAACTACCACACAATTGTACTCATCTCACACACTAGCAAAGTAATGCTCAAAATTCTCCAAGCTAGGCTTCAACAGTATGTGAATCAAGAACTTCCTGATGTTCAAGCTTGATTAAGAAAAGCGGAGAAACCAGAGATCAAATTGCCAACATCCACTGGATCATAGAAAAAGCAAGAGAGTTTCAGAAAAATATCTACTTTTCCTCTACTGACTACACCAAAGTCTTTGACTGTGTGGATCACAACAAACTGTAGAAAATTCCTTAAAAGATGGGAATACCAGACCATCTGACCTGCCTCCTGAGAAATCTGTCTGCAGGTCAAGAAGCAACAGTTAGAACCAGACATGGAACAATGGACTGGCTCCAAACTGGGCAAGGAATACGTCAAGGCTATATATTGTCACCATGTTTATTTAATTTACATGCAGAGTACATCATGAGAAATACTGGGCTGGATGAAGCACAAGCTGGAATCAATATTTCCAGGAGAAATATCAATAACTTCTGATATGGAGATGACACCACCCTTATGACAGAAAGCAAAGAGGAACTAAAGGGCCTCTTGATGAAAGTGAAAGAGGAGACTGAAAAAGCTGGCTTAAAACTCAACATTCAGAAATAAAGATCATGGCATCCAGTCCCATCACTTCGTGCAAACAGATGGGGAAGCAATGGAAGCAGTGAGAGACTCTTTTTCTGGGCTCCAAAATCACTGCAGATGGTGACTGCAGCCATGAAATTAAAAGATGTTTGCTCCTTTGATGAAAAGCTATGAACCTAGATAGTATATTAAAAAGCAGAGACATAACTTTGCTGACAAAGGTCCATCTAAGTCAAAGCCATGATTTTTCCAGTAATCATGTATGGATATGAGAGTTGGACACTAAACAAAGCTGAGTGCTGAAGGATTGATGAATTTGAACTGTGGTGTTGGAGAAGACTCTTGAAAGTCCCTTGGACTGTGAGGAGATCCAACCAGTCCACCCTAAAGGAAATCAGGCCTGAATACTCATTGGAAAGACTGATGTTGAAGCTGAAGCTCCAACACTTTGGCCACCTGATGTGAAGAACTGACTCATTAGAAAGACCTTGATGCTGGGAAAGATTGAAGGCAGGAGGAGAAGGGGATGACAGAGGATGAGACGGTTGGATGACATCACCAACTCAATGGACATGAGTTTGAACAACTCTGGGAGCTGGTGATGCACAGGGAAGCCTGGCATGCTGCAGTCCATGGGGTCACAAAGAGTCAGACATGACTGAGTAACTGAACTGAACTGCAGCAAACCAGTATTATATATGATGAAGATATTGGTTTCCTGCAGTTAAAAAGTATAATTTAATGCTTTACACTATTTGGCATAATATCTTTAAAGATATGGTACTGAATAAAATAACTATCAACCTAGATATTCCACAAGCAAGACACTCCTTAAAGAGACAGAGGCAACTTTTGCTTCTATAAGGCCGGACCCTGGGGCCATGATGGGCCGCCCCTCCTCTCCCTCCCGCCGTGGGGGAAGTCCCTAAGGGAAGGAGCCTCCCAGATCCGGGGGACCAATGACAGCACACTTCGCCAGCTAAAGCCTCCCCACCCCAGCCACGTAGAAGGACCTATCAGCCCGCGATGCCTCAGCCTGGAGACCTATCCGAACCCCCTTCCATTAACCTGACCATCCCTCGCAAGGAACACATATAAGCCACCTCCAACACGGGCCAGGCACGGACTTCCTCCACCTGCCTCGTTTGGGTCGGGAACCCCGCCCCGGAGCGTTTCCCCATTAAAGCCTGTTAGACACCCTCCTGGGTGTCCCGGTCGTCTTTTACCTAACAGCTTCCATCAGTTGTATACTCACTAATTCAAACCAGCTTTCCTTCTTGAGATGATAAGACATACAACAAGGGACTTGTATTCAGAACACAAACTCTACAATATTATAAAGTAATCAGTATTTAAAATTTAGTCATTAAAATAAATAAATTAATTTTTTAAGAATTAAATGAACTTAAAAATGTAAATATTAAAAAAAATAAGAGTAGTACAACAGTCTGTGGGGGGAACAAAAGGTAAAGGCGCCAACAATCCAGTTAGAAAATGGGCACAAGACTGGATCAGATGCTTCATCATGGAGAATACGTGGATGGCAAATAAGCACAGGAAAGCTTCTTTTCAACATCAGTAGCCATTAGGCAACCATAAATTAAAGCCGCATTAAGATATCTTCATATACCTATAAGAACAGCTAAAATAAAAATAAAAATTTACAGCAAGATTAAGTCCTAATGAGTATGTGGCAAATTTTGACTATTTTCAAATCCATATTTATGGAGCGATATTTCAAGCTCAATATTTCATTCCCTTTTCATTTCCACCCTACTATTAAGCCAATCCAATTAATTTTTCATATCAGATACTGTATTTTTCAGTTTAAGAATTTCCACATGGTTGTTTTTATAGCATTGTTTTCTGCTAATATTCCCTATTTTTTCATTTGTCACAAATATATTTTACTTTCTTCTGTTAAACATAGCTATATAGCTTTAATTTCCCTTTCCAAAAAGCCCTTCTGGGTCAGTTTAAGGTTGATCCCAGTAGAATACTTTTTATCTCCCTGTTCCTCTGTATGTCAAGCAGCTCTGAACTGCATGAAGCACACTGTCAGATTCTGGACTTTGCTATTTTTCTGGATGATGATTTTGTCTTAACAGATAATTAAACTAGTAGAAGTCAAATTGCAAATTCTGTCTCCTGAGGAAGCAGCTCAAGTTTCACTTTAATTCACTTACCTTTATGCATTCTTCTTGTGCATGTATGTTTCAAGAGTTAGCCAGGGATTTGGGGAAAATTTATACAGAGTTTGAGGTCTGTTCTCTCCTCTGGATTTTTTTTCTGAGATTTCCTTCTTCCAGTGGCCCTAGACTGCTCCTTCTTCAGCTAACTGTGAAACTGAGCAAGTTGTCTACATATCCATAATAGGATATACCCTATAGAAAGTCTGTTACTAAAAAAATCATACCTTAAAATTCCTTTCAGCAGTTTTATAGTGAAGAAAATAATAATATTTTTCCCATTCAATGACATGGATGTAGTTATAAGAGTGTGTGTCTTTCAGCAATTCACTGACTGCATATCATTATTCTCTCATATACTATGTGCTTATGTGATAATAATAACACAATAAAAACATTTTGATGATCAAGTTTGAGCAAGTTATACCCACTTTTTTCTTTTTACTTTTAGGCTGAAAGGACTAGTGCCGTTATTTCAGTAGAAATAAGCTTTGGCATACAGTGCATTCCAAATGGAAACTGTGTCTGACTTTATTTTTCTGGGCTCCAAAATCGCTGCAGATGGTGATTGCAGCCATGGAATTAAAAGACACTTGCTCCTTGGAAAGAAAGTTATGACCAACCTAGACAGCATATTAAAAGGCAGAGACATTTCTTTGCCAACAAAGGTCTGTCTAGTCAAAGCTTTGGTTTTTCCAGTAGTCATGTATGGTTGTGAGAGTTGGACTATAAAGAAAGCTGAGTGCCAAAGAATTGATGCTTTTGAACTGCGGTGCTGGAGAAGACTCTTGAGAGTCCCTTGGACTGAAAGGAGATCCAACCAGTCCATTCTAAAGGAAATCAATCCTGAATATTCATTGGAAGGACTGATGTTGAAGCTGAAACTCCAATATTTTGGCCACCTGATGCGAAGAACTCACTCACTTGAAAAGACCCTGATGCTGGGAAAGATTGAGGGAGGAGAAAGGGGCAACAGAGGATGAGATGGTTGGATGGTGTCACCAACTCAACGGACATGAGTTTGAGTAAGCTCCAGGAGTTGGTGATGGACAAGGAGGCCTGGCGTGCTGCAGTCCATGGGGTCTCAGAGTTGGACACGACTGAGCGACTGAACTGAATTGAAGTTTGTGATAACAAAGATTATATGGATTAAAAATTACATAATTTAATATCTGAAAATATACTCTAGTTATATAGCTGACTATAATTATTTGCTTTTATGTTTTATTATATTTTGCATTCTGGTGAAGGAAAATAATTAGATGTCTCTCTTTCACCATCTATTAACCTACTTGTTTGTTACTTGGTCAATATTCAGATACTTACTGAGCTAGTGCCTTTCTTGGCACTGGAGATACAAGGTAAATAATGCCAAGAGGGGTCATGATTTCAGAAAGCTTACGTGGATGTGGAACACCAGAATTTTTTTTTAAGCCAACATTTTGTATGTTGATAATGTCGAAAAAAGAAGGTATTTTCAACAGAGAGGACACAGAGTGAAGGAAAGAAAAAATCTGAATTTAACAGCAGGGTCGCCATCCACATATAAGACACCGCGTGGCATTTTCCCTGTTCTTTCGGAGCTGTGGCCAAAATTGAGGATATTTGGAGCAACGTCCCCCTGAATCTAAGTTCAAGAAGCTTTCAGAGGCCGGAGTCAGGCACCTCACAGTTGGCTCTGTGACTCGTGCAGAAAACCTGGCGCTGCCACTAACCTCAGCCCTCCAGTCCCAAGCCAGCACGAGAAGGCTGGGGGATGCTAGGGGTTTATACCTCTTTGAGGATACAGTCCTTTTAAGTACAGGGTTTCTGAGGAAGAAGAAAAAACCACTGACTCTTCCAAAGGAGAGGCAGTTCAAAATAATCACTTTCAGAGATTAAGAATGTTGCAAGAATGAAGTATTGAAATTTATCTCCTGCTTGCAGATACGTTTGTATCCTGCTTGCAGATATGTTTACCCGTAGAATGATCTGCATCCTCAGCATTTTACATGTAGAAATCTCCCAAGGGACGAGTAAACACTGACCGAGGGAAAGTATATTGACTTCAGCCTCCTTTTTGGTACCCTACCAACAGGGCCAGCACCCAGACAAGAGATCCCTGGCATAGAAGCTGTCCTGTGAGGGAATCAAGAAATGATGGAAGAAGTCAAACTCAGGCCCAGAAAGCTCATGTCACAGAACAAAGGATGAAACACTTTGCAGGGCTTTCTGAAGACCTAACCTTCCAGAGGGGGTCCCCACATGGCGCAGTGGTACAAAATCCACCTGGCTGTACAGGAGACGCAGGTTGAATCCCAGGGTCAGGAAGACGCCCTGGAGGAGGCAATGGCAATGCACTCAAGTATTCTGGCTTTGGAAATCCCATGGGCAGGGGCTCCGGGTGGATTCGAGCCCACGGGCCGCAAAGAGGCTGACACGGCTGAGCGTACACACACTAGCACACCAGCACCGTGAGAGAGCCAGCGCTTGGAGAAGGTGCGTTAGTCTCCAGCGGTTGCCACGTGAAGTGCGTGGCTTAAACAACAGAAACTTACCGTCTCACGGGTCTGGTGGCCAGAAGCCCAGTATCAAGGCGTCCACAGGGCCAGTACCTCCCGCAGGCTGTGAGAAAGAATCTGTTTCATTGCCCTCTTCTAAACTCTGGAACGTTTTTTCATCCCTTAGCTTGCAGAGGCGTCTCTGTATGTCTGCCTTCCGGTGCACAGATCCTCCCTGGGTCTTCACGTCTTTCCCCCTCTGCACTTGTCTCTGTGCTCAAGTTTGTTTGAGGTCACCTATCATTCTGGGTTAGGGACTACTGCAATGATTTTATTTTGACTTGATACCTCTCTAAAGACCCTATGCCTAATTTCCAGCATCAGCCACTGAGGTGATGTCTTGTATTTCTTGCCATCTTGTGCCAAGAGACACAGAACGCCGTGATGTCAAGAAGTGCCTCTAATGGCACTTTTCATGACAAGGGCCCAATTCCCTTTTGGTAATTAGTAAGCAATTTGTGGTGTAATCATTTGAGATCATGTAAACGTTCTGTGTCTCAGTCTGTACCTCTGTGACTTTTCACTAATGAAAAAGTAAAGTAAAAACCCTGTTTCTAAGTACATCCACATTCTGAGTTAATAACATTGAGGGCTTCAGTATACATGACAATTCACCCTATGACGGATTAAGCAGAAAGAACTGCTTTCTGTGTGGACCACACAGTAGACTGCAAGGGCAAGAAGCTGCAAGAATCCACCCAGCAAAGAGATGGAGGAAGCTTCTGTCATCTCTTCCTTCCTTCCTCCTTATTGCAACACAGCAGAACAGCAGCTAAAAGCAGGGCTTCCCAGGTGGCCCTAGTGGTAAAAAACCCATCTGCCGATGCAGGAGACTCAAGAGACACAGGTTCGATCCCTGGGTCGGGAAGATCCCCTGGAGGAGGAAGTGGCAACCCACTCCATATTCCTGCCTAGAGAATCCTGTGGGCACAGAAGCCGGCAGGCTACAGCGCATAGGGTCACAAGGAGCCGGAGACTCTCTGAAGTGACTGAGCATCCCAGGGACGGGGTAGCCTGGTGGGCTGCCGTCTACGGGGTCACACAGAGTTGGACACGAATGAAGTGACTTAGCAACAGCAGCACGCAGAGAACATGAGAAAAGAGTGGATTATGCTCTCATCCCCTCTTCAGGATGAATCCGGCCCGTTCTTGAAGGAGGAGAAGGAAAGTATCAAAAAACACTGAAGTTCTCCATCTTCAGGATGGTTCCCCTAAAGTAACATTTGTATTTTGATAGTAAAACAGTATAGATTTTAGATTTGGTGTCTGCTTTGAAAACAAAGAATTAAGTTTCTTGATGCAATTATTTATTTTAACACTAATTTGAAATTTTGATTTTTAACTTTACCTATAATTAGCCTAATATCCTAAAATAGTTCCCAAACAAGTATTTATTCAGGCCAATATGGCTGAGATTTTTATTCAAATGCAGAATCGAATAATTAACTTCCCAAGTCAATTCCCCCTTTGTTTTTAGCCTGACTACACAGAGACAAAAGGAAATGTAATTCTTTGCTCCTTGAATCAAATGTACTTTGCATGGGTCCTGACAAAGCCTTCATTAAGAGCTGCAGTTTTAAAGACGCTGCAGGCCTCTCAAGTGTTAGCTGAATTTACAGAACCTATCCATTTATACTGAAACTTAAGGTGCATTTTAGAGGGAATACTGAGCTACTCGGATACAATTGGTAGTAATTTCCTTGAGAGTCATCTGTAATTAAAGTTCTCGTAGGTAATTCTCAGTGCTGCTCCACTGAGATGTCCAAGACACAAAGATGATACATTGAAAAGCCTGGTCCACGAAGGTCCTTTTCGGCATCATAAACCCCAGGGTCAGAGGTTCAGCTATCCACAGTCAGTCATGTGTGTTCTCAGTCATGTCCGGCTCTTTGAGATTCGCCCCATATCCCTCCCCCGTCAATGAACTGTGGCCCACAAGGCTCCCCTGTCCCTGAGATTTCCCAGGCGAGAACACTGGAGTGGGCTGCCATTCCCTTCTTCGGGGGCCTCCCCACCCAGGGACCGAACCTGGGTCTCTTGCACTAGCAGGTGAGTTCTCTGCCACTGTACCATTACTCAACATGACCTAATAAGAAAGAAGCTTGAGATAAGTTCAGAAACTGCCATGCAGCGTCCTTAAACAGTGATGTTCTACGTTTCACTGATTCCATGAAATTTTGATCCGATTTTTTAAATAATGCATAGGTTCAACAATACGAGTATAAATATATTCGCTTTTGGACACTGTCTGCACAAAAACATAAATGAAGTCAAAAGTATTTAACTAGAAATATATTTTAAATAGCAATGTATCCTAATGAGACATTTTCTTTGTGATGCATTCAAGGGTAGCTGTTTTGATTCAATGAACTGATAGAGGCTTCTATTGTTTGGGTGCTGCCCATAATCAACACTATAGTCAGAAACTTCTTCAAACTGTTTCAACTGCAATATTCTGAAGACAATTTAGCCCTCTCACTCATCATTCATGTAAATGGAAAAATAAATGTATTCTCATGTATATCACATACTTAAATCAATAATCTTTTGGAGAATATATTTGGACTTTATGCAAAATAGCAAGAAAATACAACAATTTCCTAGGAATAACTACTATAATTTCATACCATATTGCTTTGAAGAAATCATAAAACTGTACTGAAGGTCATAAAAGAAAATTTGAATAAATGGAAAAACTATATCATTGTCCTGAATGTAAAGATTAAATGTTGTAAAAAATGAAGACTCTTTTGAAAGCAATGTGTGGGTTTAATGTGATTCAATTAAAAATGAGTGGAATATTCTTATAAAAAATAAGTGGAATATTCTTTTAACGTGTTGAGGAAACTCACAAGATTGTTAGAGCAATATTCAAGGAAGTTGTGAAAAAGAATGATATTACGGTCAGGCAAACTTTTCTGTGTTACCAACATGTGTCACAAAGTATAGTAACGAACAGTGTGTCTGTAAAGGAGATGTGAACAGTTCATCCATGCTTAAGCTCAGAAACAGACACAAGAATTTGAGAAACAATAAATTAGTCTCACAGATTAGTTGGAAGTAAATGCTTATTTCATATATTGCAGAGATGTTAAATAAATTTTGGAAAAAAGACTCAGAGTTTAATGTCAGTTCTTAACCAAATAAAGACAAAAATGGACATTTGAAACATATATAAATATTAAAATAAGTGTAATCTTGAGACTTTAGAAACTCTAAGACAACATTAGTCTGATCTTCATTAAAAACAATATAATCACAAAGAAAAAATCAGGATAATTCATTGCACCAAAAATGAAATCTCTAATTAAAAAAAAAAAATCATGTACCATTTGAAAGGCAAGGAGTCGCTTTGTGACTTCTGCCTTGGCAAGCCGCCTATCACTCAGATTTTCTCAATTTCCTCTTACAAAAACATTTGCGACCATAGAAAATGATGATACCAAAAATTGTGACTGACAGTCAACCTATCACCAGAATTCTGGAGAGATTTTTACCAGTTTATTTAACTGACAGAGCTGAGAGACGAAACAAGTCTCAGCTGACCCTGAAACACCCTTGCTCTCTGAAAAAGGAGACTGGCCAGCCCGGACGGTGCGCCCCCCTGTGCCTCCTGCCCACCCAGAAACCAGAGCAGCAGCAGGGAGGATGCTGGGTGGGCCGTCCACCCCCGGCCCCTGCGCCCCACCCACCCCACTCCGACGACACACCTTCCAGAGAACCGCCTGCGATCAGAGAGGCAGCCGTCTGCCGCCTCGGCACTCTAGGAGATGCTGGAGGAGCGCCCCTGCAGGCATGCTACCTTTCTGTGTAAGGAGGTTGCATCAGGGAAAAGTCCCACTTAAAGGAAGTGAATGAACAATTGGGACACAGAGTTTATAGTGTACAATACAAGAATAGTTTGGTGGGGAGCTTATTTTGTGAAATATGATTAACAATTATTAAGATATAGCACGGTGTTGATGTTGTTCAGTCACTAAATTGTGCCCGACTCTTTGTGATGCCAAGAACTGCAGCCCAGGCTTCCCTGTCCTTCACTGACCCCCAGAGTTTGCTCAAACTCATGTCCGTTGACTGGGTGATGTCATTCCAACCATCTCATACACAATTATTATGAGATATAGCATACATAGTAACTATAATGGGCTTGCTGGGTGGCACAGTGTTAAAGAATCTGCCTGCCGATGCAGGCATGCAAGAGATGCAGGTTTGATCCCTGAACTGGGAAGACTGCCTGGAGAAGGAAATGACAACCCACTCCAGCATCCGTGTCTGGAAAATTCCATGGACAGAGAAGCCCGACAGGCTACAGTCCAGTGGGTCACAGAGAGCCAGACATGACTGAGCAACTGTATACAGAATTATTACAGTAGAAAAAAATAGAATGTTCTTGTTCATAGTTTAATTTTCAGAAAAAATTATATGATAATTACAACCTAAAGTTTATATTTGACATTTACAGTAATGCCATATGGTAGTCAAATAGTTAAAAAATGTCTAAAGGCTTATTCTCAATTTCTAGCCTTTTCTCATCTTAAGCTGGTGAGAACATTCACAGACTAGTGTGGGCTTCTGTGAATCTCTGAGAAGCCCTGTACTACTCTCCGAGTATTAAGCAACAGTTTGAGGGCTTTTAATTTTCCTCTGCGTCATCTGTGGTGTCTGGAATCTTGAATTCTTGTATTGGAGGCAGCCATTTGGACCACTTCAAAATCTTAAGGAGTTGATGGAATTTGGTGAAAACACTCTAGCACAACAGGTCTAGACGTGCCTCTGGCAGATGTTGACAACTATTCCCAAAGGGGACACAGCAGCATGACTGTTGAGAAAAAGACACTCCACACTACTTTCTGAATGCTGTTTCTCAGAGAGCCTACTATTTGGAATTTCTGTTAAGGAGGGAGGGCACGGATCTGAAGCAGGAGCACGGTAACTCACTCTAGATGCTTCTCTGCCCATTTGTTGCTCAGCTACTGTAGCAGAAACTATAATACCCACAAGTCTTTGAAGTGTTTTACAATTTTATGTGGCAGACAGTGAATTGAGTCAAGGGTAATCCAATCACTATGTTTACAAGTCTGGCAAAAGTCTTTATTGCCCATAGGTGAGTAAAGAAAGGGAAAATGTAAAATCTGATAAATAAATAATGTCCTGATCACTCTGCAAAGAAAACTCTTAATATCAGTATTATAAAGAAAACAAATAATATCCAAGAAATTTATAAATATTTAGGAATAAGTTCTCCACTGATGAAAGAAGTTTAGGCCATGGTTAGACCAATGTCAACAAAAAACAACAATAAAACGTTTCTTAAAGTTGAAAACAAGCCAAATTTTCTATCTTTCAATTTATTATTGAGTTAAATGCAGTGCTTGCAATAATACATACAAGTGTTTTAATTGTTGATGTTGAACATTGAAAAAAATCCCAAATAGTGGGAATTTATCCAACATACACTGAGTGTTATTCATGATTGTAGCTTTGGACAATGATACATAATGTTGAACTCTGTCCTAAGACAATAATCAAAGGTAGATAAAAAGATTCACATTATAATATTGTCCATATTTAACTTATCTATAATATCAATAAGTGGGAAACACTATAAATTTTCAAAACATTAAAAAAATTAGTATAAAATTTGCATCCTCATGTGATGAAATATTCCATTCAGTTCAGTCACTCAGTCATGTCTGACCCTTTGTGACCCCATGAATCACAGCATGCCAGGCCTCCCAGTCCGTTACCAACTCCCAGAGTTTACTTAAACTCATGTCCATCGAGTTGGCGATGACATCAGCCATCTCATCCTCTGTCGTCCCCTTCTCCTCCTGCCCCCAATCCCTCCCAGCATCAGGGTCTTTTTCCAATGAGTCAACTCTTCCTGTGACGTGGCCAAAGTATTGGAGTTTCAGCTTCAACATCAGTCCTTCCAATGAACACCCAGGATTGATCTCCTTTAGGATGGACTGGTTGGATCTCCTTTCAGTCCAAGGGACTCTCAAGAGTATTCTCCAACACCACAGTTCAAAAGCATCAATTCCTCAGCACTCAGCTTTCTTCACAGTCCAACTCTCACATCCATACATGACCACTAGAAAAACCATAGCCTTGACTAGATGGACCTTTGTTGGCAAAGTGATGTCTCTGCTTTTTAATATGTTATCTAGGTTGGTCATAACTTTCCTTCCAAGGAGTAAGCATCTTTTAATTTCATGGGTGCAGTCACCATCTGCAGTGATTCTGGAGCCCCCCAAAATAAAGTCTGACACTGTTTCCACTGTTTCTCCATCTATTTCCGATGAAGTGATGGGACCGGATGCCATGATCTTCGTTTTCTGAATGTTGAGCTTTAAGCCAACTTTTTCACTCTCCTCTTTCACTTTCAAGAGGCTTTTTAATTCCTCTTCACTTTCTGCCATAAGGGTGGTGTCATCTGCATATCTGAGGTTACTGATATTTCTCCCAGCAATCTTGATTCCAGCTTGTGCTTCCTCCAGCCCAGTGTTTCTCATGATGTACTCTGCATATAAGCTAAATAAGCAGGGTGACAATATACAGCCTTGATGTACTCCTTTTCCTATTTGGAACCAGTTTGTTGTTCCATGTCCAGTTCTAACTGTTGGTTCCTGACGTGCATACAGGTTTCTCAAGAGGCAGGTGAGGTGGTCTGGTATTCCCATCTCTTTCAGAATTTGCCACAGTTTATTGTGATCCACACAGTCAAAGGATTTGGCATAGTCAATAAAGCAGAAATAGATGTTTTTTTTTCTGGAACTCTCTTGCTTTTTCGATGATCCAGCAGATGTTGGCAATTTGATCTCTGGTTCCTCTGCCTTTTTGAAAACCAGCTTGAACATCTGGAAGTTCATGGTTTAGGTATTGCTGAAGCCTGGCTTGGAGAATTTTAAGCATCATCTTACTAGCGTGTGAGATGAGTGCAATTGTGCAGTAGTTTGAGCATTCTTTGGCATTGCCTTTCTTTGGGATTGGAATGAAAATTGACCTTTTCCAGTCCTTGTGGCCACTGCTGAGTTTTCCAAATTTGCTGGCATATTGAGTGCAGCACTTTCACAGCATCATCTATCAGGATTTGAAATAGCTCGACTGGAATTCCATCATCCCCACTAGCTTTGTTTGTAGTGATGGTTTCTAAGGTCCACTTGACTTCACATTCCAGGATGTCTGGCTCTAGATGAGTGATCACACCATTGTAATTATCTAGGTCATGAAGATCTTTCTTGTACAGTTCTTCTGTGCATTCTTGCAACCCCTTCTTTATATCTTCTGCTTCTGTTAGGTCCATACCATTTCTGTCCTTTATCGAGCCCATCCTTGCATGAAATGTTCCCTTGGTATCTCTAATTTTCTTGAAGAGATCTCTGGTCTTTCCCATTCTATTGTTTTCCTCTATTTCTTTACATTGATCGCTGAGGAAGCCTTTCTTATCTCTCCTTGCTACTCTTTGGAACTCTGCATTCAGATGCTTATATCTTTCCTTTTCTCCTTTGCTTTTCGCTTCTCTTCTTTTCACAACTATTTGTAAGGCCTCCTCAGACAGCCATTTTGCTTTTTTGCATTTCTTTTCCATGGGGATGGTCTTGATCCCTGTCTCCTGTACAATGTCACGAACCTCCATCCATAGCTTATCGGGCATTCTATCTATCAGATCTAGTCCCTTAAATCTATTTCTCACTTCCACTGTATAATCATAAGGGATTTGATTTAGGTCATACCTGAATGGTCTAGTGGTTTTCCCTACTTTATTCAATTTCAGTCTGAATTTGGCAATAAGGAGTTCATGATCTGAGCCACAGTCAGCTCCTGGTCTTGTTTTTGCTGACTGTGTAGAGCTTCTCCATCTTTGGCTGCAAAGAATATAATCAATCTGATTTCGGTGTTGACCATCTGGTGATGTCCATGTGTAGAGTCTTCTCTTGTGTTGTTGGAAGAGGGTGTTTGCTATGACCAGTGCATTCTCTTGGCAAAACTCTATTAGTCTTTGCCCTGCTTCATTCCACATTCCAAGGCCAAATTTGCCTGTTACTCCAGGTGTTTCTTGACTTCCTACTTTTGCATTCCAGTCCCCTATAATGAAAAGGACATCTTTTTTGGGTGTTACTTCTAAAAAGTCTTGTAGGTCTTCATAGAACCATTCAACTTCAGCTTCAGCACTACTGGCTGGGGCATAGACTTGGATTACCGTGATGCTGAATGGTTTGCCTTGGAGACGAACAGAGATCATTCTGTCTTTTTTGAGATTGCATCCAAGTACTGCATTTCAGACTCTTTTGTTGACCATAATGGCTACTCCATTTCTTCTGAGGGATTCCTGCCCACAGTAGTGGATATAATGGCCATCTGAGTTAAATTCACCCATTCCAGTCCATTTTAGTTCACTGATTCCTAGAATGTTGACGTTCACTCTTGCCATCTCCTGTTTGACCACTTCCAATTTGCCTTGATTCATGAACCTAACATTCCAGGTTCCTATGCAATACTGCTCTTTACAGCATCGGACCTTGCTTCTATCACCAGTCACATCCACACCTGGGTATTATTTTTGCTTTGGCTCCATCCCTTCATTCTTTCTGGAGTTATTTCTCCACTGACCTCCAATAGCATATTGGGCACTTACCAACCTAGGGAGTTCCTCTTTCAGTATCCTATCATTTTCCCTTTTCATACTGTTCAAGGGGTTCTCAAGGCAAGAATACTAAAGTGGTTTGCCATTCCCTTCTCCAATAGACCACATTCTGTCAGACCTCTCCACCATGACCCGTCCATCTTGGGTGGCACCTCATGCCATGGCTTAGTTTAGAGTTAGACAAGACTGTGGTCCATGTAATCAGATTGGCTAGTTTTCTGTGATTATGATTTCAGTGTGTCTGCCCTCTGATGCCCTCTCACAATACCTACCATCTTACTTGGGTTTCTCTTACCTTGGACGAGGGGTATATCTTCACAGCTGCTCCAGCAAAACGCAGCTGCTGCTCCTTCCCTTGGACAAGTCTCCCCTCCTGACCTTGTCATGGATTAGCTCCTCTCGGCCCTCCTGTGCCCGTGAAGCCACCCCTCCTTGGATGTGCGGTAGCTCCTCTCGCCCGCCACCCCTGACCTGGGACATGGGATAGCTCCTCTCGGCCACACTTCCTGCGCAGTCCACGTGAAATATTATGCAGTCATTAATTGTTAAATTGCTTTATGAATTGTTATAATGCATGTAATATAATGAATTCATGTAAAAATCAGGATAATAAAATGTAGTTTGACCTCATTTTCAAAATAAATTTGTCTGTAAAGAAAATGTTTGTATAATTGTAATTGCTGATTGCAATGATAAAAAGTGAAAAAAGAAACCTGCTAAATTTCCAATGAAAGCATTGTAATGTAACAGGCTCATAGTACTTAACATTAAGTATAAATTTAAAATTATGTTAAAAGAAAATTTACTGAGTGAACAAATTATTCATAATATACTATGTGAAAAAGGAAGGATAATAAATTGTATGTAGAGAATATTTCATATGATACAAAATAAATATACAAATACATTTATACATTTTATTGCAGAAATAGTTGCACAGAATAAATACTAAGGAAATATGACATGGCCAACCATGATTTTGCTCAGTAGTTAGATTACTATCATGTTCCATTTGCTATTTTGCATTATATTGTTTTGTGGTTTTAAATTTTTGACAATGAGCATGTATTAGTATAATTATCAAGAGAATAGATTGCTTATAAGTATATCCTTACAGGATGTGTGTGTTCTCCAGAAGACTTATTTGTATGTACACACATATATTTTATTTAGACTCATCCATCCTTCCTTCCCTCGTTCCTTTTGCTTTTTTCATCAGTTCAGAAAATGCAGACACACACACACAACGGTCGCTGTCCTAGCATATCCATGTGACTTTCCTTCTTGGTCACAACACGGGAATGTATTTCTTCTATTACTGTCTCTAAGTAAAATCTCTTCAGTTTTTAGGTTTTGTTCTTTTTTCATGTTCTTTGAATAGAAACTGATTTGTATTCCAAGAATTCTTTTTAAAAATTCAATTAGTTCTAAAACAGAAACAGTTGTGGAAATACTGGCGGGTGATTAATAACCACATGAACATAGGCAAGCTCTGAGCTCTAATTTATTCCATAAGACAACTTGAACTTGGTAGCTGATTTTAAGTACATTAGATGCACTTTGAGTCAAAATTTCTTTCTGTATTTGCAATTTTAACCAGAAACTTTGTTAGGAGGCCTTGCTTTTTCACTGATTCAAAACTTTCCCTTTGCCTCCTGTAAAAAAGTTAATAAACAGAAACCTCAGTTAAACAGAGCTGGAGACCAGAAGGCCATGGCCAGCGATGACAGCGGAGCCCAGCGGGAAGATAAAGGCTTCTCTGCTTCTCTCCTGGCACAGGCGCAGCCAGTGAGAAGCTTGGACTCTGCTCCCTGCACCCTCCCAGCTTCCCATGCTCTCTATAAAGGCCCTCTCCTCCCCTTGCCTAGAGGGACCTTGCACCTGCCTCTTCATGGCTGCAGACCCTAAAATCGCATTCTCTGCTGGTTCCAAATAAATGCATGTTTGCTGAAGAAATAACTATTTATTTCAAGTCAACAAGTACTTAACAGCTGACGTGAGTTACTAAAACCACTAGAACAATTGGCAAGGAGTATCTACTAAAAGCCTGGAGGGCTGCAGTCCACAGGGTCGCAAAACGTGGGACAAAACTTAGTGACTGACCAACAACACTCTATTAAGTGAGTGCAAATGAGTGGACATCAGCCAAACTACAGAGACTCTCTAGGACTGCACGGCCAATACAACAGATTTAATACAAGGTCTATGTGTAGGACACGTTTCTTTTCATGGGTAACTGCTTAGAGTTCAATTCTGTATCAGGCTGTAGAAAATGACCATAATGCATTAAGATTAGATCTCAATTACAGGAGAAAAACTACTAAAAATTCCAACATATGGAGGTTGAACAACACACTTCTGAATAACCAACAAATCACAGAAGAAATCAAAAAAGAAATCAAAATATGCATAGAAACTAATGAAAATGAAAACACAACAACCCAAAACCTGTGGGACACTATAAAAGCAGTGCTAAGAGGAAAGTTCATAGCAATACAGGCATACCTCAAGAAACAAGAAAAAAGTCAAATAAATAACCTAACTCTACAACTAAAGCAACTAGAAAAGGAAGAATTGGAGAACCCCAGAGTTAGTAGAAGGAAAGAAATCTTAAAAATTAGGGCAGAAATAAATGCTAAAGAAACAAAAGAGACCATAGCAAAAATCAACAAGGCCAAAAGCTGGTTCTTTGAAAGGATAAATAAAATTGACAAACCACTAGCCAGACTCATCAAGAAGCAAAGAGAGAAAAATCAAATCAATAAAATTAGAAATGAAAATGGAGAGATCACAACAGACAACACAGAAATACAAAGGATCATAAGAGACTACTATCAGCAATTATATGCCAATAAAATGGACAACGTGGAAGAAATGGACAAATTCTTAGAAAAGTACAATTTTCCAAAACTGAACCAGGAAGAAATAGAAAATCTTAACAGACCCATCACAAGCACGGAAATTGAAACTGTAATCAGAAATCTTCCAGCAAACAAAAGCCCTGGTCCAGACGGCTTCACAGCTGAATTCTACCAAAAATTTAGAGAAGAGCTAACACCTACCCTACTCAAACTCTTCCAGAAAATTGCAGAGGAAGGTAAACTTCCAAACTCATTCTATGAGGCCACCATCACCCTAATACCAAAACCTGACAAAGATGTCACAAAAAAAGAAAACTACAGGCCAATATCACTGATGAACATAGATGCAAAAATCCTTAACAAAATTCTAGCAATCAGAATCCAACAACACATTAAAAAGATCATACACCATGACCAAGTGGGCTTTATCCCAGGGATGCAAGGATTCTTCAATATCCGCAAATCAATCAATGTAATTCACCACATTAACAAATTGAAAAATAAAAACCACATGATTATCTCAATAGATGCAGGGAAGGCCTTTGACAAAATTCAACATCCATTTATGATAAAAACTCTCCAGAAAGCAGGAATAGAAGGAACATACCTCAACATAATAAAAGCTATATATGACAAACCCACAGCAAACATTATCCTCAATGGAGAAAAATTGAAAGCATTTCCCCTAAAGTCAGGAACAAGACAAGGGTGCCCACTTTCACCACTACTATTCAACACAGTTCCAGAAGTTTTGGCCACAGCAATCAGAGCAGAAAAAGAAATAAAAGGAATCCAAATTGGAAAAGAAGAAGTAAAACTCTCACTGTTTGCAGATGACATGATCCTCTACATGGAAAACCCTAAAGACTCCACCAGAAAATTACTAGAGCTCATCAATGAATATAGTAAAGTTGCAGGATATAAAATCAACACACAGAAATCCCTTGCATTCCTATACACTAATAATGAGAAAGTAGAAAAAGAAATTAAGGAAACAATTCCATTCACCATTGCAATGAAAAGAATAAAATACTTAGGAATATATCTACCCAAAGAAACTAAAGACCTATATATAGAAAACTATAAAACACTGATGAAAGAAATCAAAGAGGACACTAATAGATGGAGAAATATACCGTGTTCATGGATCGGAAGAATCAATATAGTGAAAATGAGTATACTACCCAAAGCAATTTACAAATTCAATGCAATCCCTATCAAGCTACCAGCCATATTTTTCACAGAACTAGAACAAATAATTTCAAGATTTGTATGGAAATACAAAAAACCTCGAATTGCCAAAGCAATCTTGAGAAAGAAGAATGGAACTGGAGGAATCAACTTGCCTGACTTCAGGCTCTACTACAAAGCCACAGTCATCAAAACAGTATGGTACTGGCACAAAGACAGACATATAGATCAATGGAACAAAATAGAAAGCCCAGAGATAAATCCACACACATATGGACACCTTATCTTTGACAAAGGAGGCAAGAATATACAATGGAGTAAAGACAATCTCTTTAACAAGCGGTGCTGGGAAAACTGGTCAACCACTTGTAAAAGAATGAAACTAGATCACTTTCTAACACCGCACACAAAAATAAACTCAAAATGGATTAAAGATCTAAATGTAAGACCAGAAACTATAAAACTCCTAGAGGAGAACGTAGGCAAAACACTCTCCGACATAAATCACAGCAGGATCCTCTATGAGCCACCTCCCAGAATTCTGGAAATAAAAGCAAAAATAAACAAATGGGATCTAATTAAAATTAAAAGCTTCTGCACAACAAAGGAAACTATAAGCAAGGTGAAAAGACAGCCTTCTGAATGGGAGAAAATAATAGCAAATGAAGCAACTGACAAACAACTAATCTCAAAAATATACAGGCAACTCCTGAAGCTCAATTCCAGAAAAATAAACGACCCAATCAAAAAATGGGCCAAAGAATTAAATAGACATTTCTCCAAAGAAGACATACGGATGGCTAACAAACACATGAAAAGATGCTCAACATCACTCATTATCAGAGAAATGCAAATCAAAACCACAATGAGGTACCACTTCACACCAGTCAGAATGGCTGCGATCCAAAAATCTGCAAGCAATAAATGCTGGAGAGGGTGTGAAGAAAAGGGAACCCTCCTACACTGTTGGTGGGAATGCAAACTAGTACAGCCATTATGGAGAACAGTGTGGAGATTCCTTAAAAAATTGCAAATAGAACTACCTTATGACCCAGCAATTCCACTGCTGGGCATACATACCGAGGAAACCAGAATTGAAAGAGACACATGTACCCCAATGTTCATCGCAGCACTGTTTATAATAGCCAGGACATGGAAACAACCTAGATGTCCATCAGCAGATGAATGGATAAGAAAGCTGTGGTACATGTACATAATGGAGTATTACTCAGCTGTTAAAAAGAATTCATTTGAATCAGTTCTGATGAGATGGATGAAACTGGAGCCGATTATACAGAGTGAAGTAAGCCAGAAAGAAAAACACCAATACAGTATACTAACACATATATATGGAATTTAGAAAGATAACAATGACGACCCTGTATGCAAGACAGGAAAAAAGACAAAGCTGTGTATAATGGACTTTTGGACTCAGAGGGAGAGGGAGAGGGTGGGATGATTTGGGAGAATGGCATTCTATCATGTATACTATCATGTAAGAATTGAATCGCCAGTCTATGTCTGACGCAGGATACAGCATGCTTGGGGTTGGTGCATGGGGATGACCCACAGAGATGTTATGGGGAGGGAGGTGGGAGGGGGGTTCATGTTTGGGAACACATGTAAGAATTAAAGATTTTAAAATTAAATAAATAAAAAAATTTAAAAAAATAGAAAATGAATATAGGCAGCATTACTTGTGAAATCTGTTAAAATAAGGCATAATGGTTGTGTTCTACAAATACTGACATCCTTAGTTCTAACACAGCAGGTGATGTGGTTAAAAAAAGATTTCTGCAAATCCTGTCACTGTTTATGCTTCTGTGCTGTGTGCTGCGCTTAGTCACTCCGTCGTGTCCGACTCTCTGGGGCCCCGCGGACTGCAGCCCACAAGGCTCCTCTGTCCATGGGATTCTCCAGGCAAGAATACTGGAGTGGGGTGCCATCCCTCCTCCAGGGATCTTCCTAACCCAGGGACTGAACGCAGGTCTCCCACACTGTAGGCTCTTTACCATCTGAGCCACCAGGCAAGCCCTCTTTATGCTTCAAGTTACTTTAAATGACATGAAGACATTTATGATGCTGAATATTCCAAAATTCCTAAATTATATAATTACTCTGAGGTTTATTTTTTTCCTTAAAATGAAAAGTTTAGGAATAAAAAGAATGAGACAAATGACAAATGACATCCTTGGATTCTGTGTATTAAAGTTACATTTCACATTTTTCCTGTGGCATATAAAACATTAGATTCATTATTGAAGTAAAGGAAAAATTCATTCATTCCGCATTCATTCAGCATTCATTCAGTTAGCCCCAGGTTTCTCAGCCTCCACACCATCAATATTTTATTTTGGTGACTTTTCCTGCACATTATAGCAACATCACTGGCCTCTACCTACTTGATGCCAATTCTGACAACCAAAAGGCCTTCAGATGTTGCCAAATGTCTCATGAAAGGTAAAAATCTCTACCAGTTGAGAGCCCATGAATTAATCCATCAGTCTTTCCCTAAACATTCTGAGATCTCACTTTGTGTCCAGCACTGTGCTGAGAGGGGAAGACAGAGCTAAATGCAGTGCTGGCATGGCCTCAAGGAGCTCGAGCCACAGACATGAGCAGACGGCCGAAGAAGGGGTGGCCAGCTGGCACACACTGAGCTCCTGTCCCCTGAAGAGTTAGGGATGGTTCCCGGGGAAGAAGGGAAATAACTGATTCTGAAGAGTGAGCTGTATTTACCCAGGTTGGAAAACTGCAAACAGTCATTTTAGGAGTGACTGTGTGGGAACAGAAACAAAGGGAAACACCCAGCAGAGCTAAACACCGACGTAGCCATTCACCACAGCTGCTGTTTGGTCACTAAGTGGTGCTCAACTCTTCTGTGACCCCATGGACTGCAGCCCACAAGGCACCAGATTTCCCAGGCAAGAATACTGGACTGGGCTGCCATTTCCTTCTCCAGGGGCTCCTCCAGACCCAGGGATGGAGCCCACATCTCCTACATCAGCAGGTGGATCCTTCACCACTGAGCCACCAGGAAAACCCAGCCATTAAGCATAGTCCAGGACGTTTAGCTCCTTCTTCAGAGCTGTGGAGCTTCTTGAGACCTTTGAGAGCCAGCAAATTTGGAAAACTCAGCACTGACCACATGACTGGAAAAGATCAGTTTTCATTCCTATCCCAAAGAAGGGCAAGGCCAAAGAATGTTCAAACTACCACACAACTGCACTCATCTCACACTAACAAAGTAATGCTCAAAATTCTCCAAGCCAGGCTTCAACAGTACGTGAACCGTGACCTTCCAGATGTTCAAGCTGGATTTAGAAAAGGCACAGGAACCACAGATCAAATTGCCAACATCCGTAGGATCATAGAAAAAGCAAGAGAATTCCAGAAAAACATCTACTTCTCCTTTATTGACTACACCAAAACCTTTGACAGTGTGGATCACAACAAGCACAATTCTATAAGAGATGGGAATACAAGACCACCTGACCTGCCTCCTGAGAAATCTTTATGCAGGTCAGGAAGCAATAGTTCGAACCAAACATGGAACAACAGATTGGTTCCAACTTGGGGAAGGAGTATATCAAGGCTGTATATTGTCACCCTGCTTATTTAACTTATATGCAGATTACATAATGTGAAATGCCAGGCTGGATGAAGTGCAGGCTGGAATCAAGATTGCTGGGAGAAATATCAATAATCTCAGGCAGATGACACCACTCTTAAGGCAGAAAGTGAAGAGGAACTAAAGAGCCCCTTGATGAAAGTGAAAGAGAGAAGTGAAAAAGCTGGCTTAAAACTCAACATTCAGAAAACTAAGATCATGCCATCTGGTCCCATCAGTTCAGTTCAGTTCAGTTCAGTCGCTCAGTCGTATCTGACTCTTTGCAACCCCATGAATCGCAGCACGCCAGGCCTCCCTGTTCATCACCATTTCCCAGCGTTCACTCAGACTCACGTCCATCGAGTCTGTGATGCCATCCAGCCATCTCATCCTCGGTCGTCCCCTTCTCCTCCTGCCTCCAATCCCTCCCAGCATCAGAGTCTTTTCCAATGAGTCAACTCTTCACATGAGGTGGCCAAAGTACTGGAGCTTCAGCTTTAGCATCAGTCCTTCCAAAGAAATCCCAGGGCTGATCGCCTTTAGAATGGACTGGTTGGATCTCCTTGCAGTCCAAGGGACTCTCAGGAGTCTTCTCCAACACCACAGTTCAAAAGCATCAATTCTTCAGCGCTCAGCCTTCTTCACAGTCCAACTCTCACATCCATACATGACCACAGGAAAAACCATAGCCTTGACTAGATGGACCTTAGTCGGTAAAGTAATGTCTCTGCTTTTGAATATGCTATCTAGGTTGGTCATAACTTTTCTTCCAAGGAGTAAGCGTCTTTTAATTTCATGGCTGCAGTCACCATCTGTAGTGATTCTGGAGCCCCCAAAAATAAAGTCTGACACTGTTTCCCCATCTATTGCCCATGAGGTGATGGGACCGGATGCCATGATCTTCATTTTCTGAATGTTGAGCTTTAAGCCAACTTTTTCACTCTCCTCTTTCACTTTCATCAAGAGGCTTTTAGTTCCTCTTCACTTTCTGCCATAAGGGTGGTGTCATCTGCATATCTTAGGTTACTGATATTTCTTCCGGCAATCTTGATTCCAGCTTGTGTTTATTCCAGTCCAGTGTTTCTCCCAGTCCAGTGTTTCTCATGATGTACTCTGCATAGAAGTTAAATAAGCAGGGTGACAATACACAGCCTTGACGTACTCCTTTTTCTGTTTGGAACCAGTCTATTGTTCCATGTCCAGTTCTAACTGTTGCTTCCTGGCCTGCATACAGGTTTCTCAAGAGGCGGTCAGGCGGTCTGGTATTCCCTTCTCTTTCAGAATTCTCCGCACTTTATTGTGATCCACACAGTCAAAGGCTTTGGCATAGTCAATAAAGCAGAAATAGATGTGTTTTTGGAACTCTCTTGCTTTTTCCATGATCCAGCAGATGTTGGCAATTTGATCTCTGGTTCCTCTGCCTTTTCTAAAATCAGCTTGAACATCAGGGAGTTCATGGTTCACGTATTGCTGAAGCCTGGCTTGGAGAATTTTGAGCATTACTTTACTAGCATGTGAGATGAGTGCAATTGTGCGGTAGTTTGAGCATTCTTTGGCATTGCCTTTCTTTGGAATTGGAATGAAAACGGACCTTTTCCAGTCCTGTGGCCACTGTTGAGTTTTCCAAATTTGCTGGCATATTGAGTGCAGCACTCTCACAGCATCATCTTTCACTTGATGGCAAATAGATGGAGAAACAGTGGAAACAGTGTCAGACTTTATTTTTCTGGGCTCCAAAATCACTGCAGATGGTGACTACAGCCATGAAATTAAAAGATGCTTGCTCCTTGGAAGAAAAGTTATGACCAACCTAGATAGCATATTCAAAAGCAGAGACATTACTTTGCCGACAAAGGTTTGTCTAGTCAGAGCTATGGTTTTTCCAGTAGTCATGTATGGATGTGAGAGTTGGACCATAAAGAAAGCTAAGCTCCAAAGAATTGATGCTTTTAAAAAAACAATACCTGAGTGTTTGCATTTTTCAAAATATTTCAAGATAATTGTGATATACATCTGGATTTTTAGAAGTGATTACAGGTTTTGCTATTAGATCCTGTTTTGGTGATATAAAGTCCTATTATTTTCTGTTGGCCAATCATAATACAATGATATTAAGTGAGTAATAGTTACATAATCACAACAGTAAAAGATGTTTAGCATTTTCACAATCAATAGCCAGACAAAAAATAAAAGACAATTATAATTACAAGCCATAATGGGAACATGATTAACTTCACAGTGTAAAATAATGACATAATTTGAGGAGGGGGTCGAGCAGAATGATGTGGTAAGTGGAATCGATGCTTCTGAACTGTGGTTTTGGAGAAGACTCTTGAGAGTCCCTTGGACTACAAGGAGATCAAACCACTCAATCCTAAAGGAAATCAATCCTGAATATTCATTGGAAAGACTGATGCTGAAGCTAAAGTTCCAATACTTTGGCCACCTGATGGGAAGAACTGACTCATTAGAAAAGATCCTGATGCTGGGAAAGAATGAAGGCAGGAGGAGAAGGGGATGACAGAGGATGAGATGGTTGGATGGCATCACCAACTCAATGGACATGAGTTTGAGTAAGCTCTAGGAGGTCATGATGGACAGGGAGGCCTGGTGTGCTGCAGTCCACGGGGTTTCAAAAGTCAGACACAAGTGAGCGACTAAACTGAACTGAACTGAAAGCTACAGATAATATTCGGAGCCATATCCTGTCGGCTATCATATTGATACCAAAACCCCCACCAGATGGAAGACAGTAATTTAAGTGACAATCAGACTGTAGTCATGATATAAGCTTCCACAATTCTGAGAACTGGCCCCAAAGAAATTGGAATAATCTGATACTGGAACTAAAGACTAACTGTACTTAAAATAATCATGATGATGCTGGTCAGACTACCGATAACCCATTTCAAGATGACTGCCAGAGCTGACTGTTCTGCTTCTGAATGCAGTCCCCTCCCCCAGCCTATAGAAGCTCCCGCCCACGGGTTGTCAGTGTGGGGAGTCAGCCTGTGGATGGGCATCCACCCACCCTGCACCAGCTGCCAGCATCCAAAACAAAGCAAACTTTTGTTCCCACCAACCTGGCCTCTTTATTGGCTTTTTGAGAGCTGAGCAGTAAGATCTCACTTTCAGTTACACATGAATATGCAAACAGTCTACCAGAATGTAAGTGACAGTCTTAAATAGGAAGTTCACAAAAGAGGAAAAAGATAAATGGACAAAACATAAAGAGGTGTTAAACTTTATAACACATCAGGGAAATGCAAATTAAAATAATAATAAGAATCAACTATATTTGTCAACATAGCTATATTCTTCAAAAGATTTTAAAAAGTCAAGTAACAGCAACAGTATGAATCAATTGAAACTCTTCCATATTGCCGATGAGAAACCTAAATTAGCATGAAGTTTAATGAAACTGACGGGTAGCGTCTGCTCAGGGGAGCATGCACGAACCTGTGGTTGCATTCAGTGACCTTCACATCCTCACCTTCATGCCCTTGTGTAACTGTGTAAAACAATGCCTTCGCTGTGAGCTGCTTAACTGTGACTTTCTTCTGAGTAACGGAACAGAATGAGGCGACAGAATGCCACTTCCAGTATTAGGCTGCAGAACGAGTCTGGAATTGCTACTTCCAAAATGTCCAGAATGATGTGTAGACGTATCTTTCCCTGGAAACTCAAGATGCTATTTATAAAACAAACAGAAGAAGATTCTGAAAGGTGCAGAAAAGACAGTGGAGCAGCTGAGAACACTGGGACCCAAGGGACAACACGGCCGTGAGTTCTCTGGGTTTCCTTTCTGCCTCTTATTTCCCAGACGTGGAGCTGAAGAGCCAGCAACCTAGAGATCCCACAGGCACAGAAGCCAGATCTGTCCATCCAAAGTCTAGAATGAGGGCAGCCTAGAGAGATGGGATCGTGCACTGGGGAAGGAAGTGGCAGCCCACCCCAGTGTTCCTGCCTGGAGAGTCCCAGGGACGGGGAGCCTGGTGGGCTGCAGTCCATGGAGTCGCAAAGAGTTGGACATGACTGAAGCGACTCAGCAGCAGCAGCAGCAGAGAGACAGGACACTTTCAGCTGCAGAAGCGCTTCTGTATCCAAACCACACAGGAGAGAGAAGGGCCTCGTCGCTACTGAGCAGCAAATGCTGCCTCTGGAGTGGCTCTCCTACCTTTGGCGCGCTGGGATAAGTCGCCCTGACCTCCCCACTGGGATGGGGTCAGAGAAGGCAAGACTTTCATTCCCACCAGGCGGCAAGGTCCCAGCCCTCAGTGTCAGTGGAGACCAGGTGGAGAGTGTGGACTTCCAACTCCACTGGGAACAGCCTGGGATTTCTACCCCATATGGCAGTAAGGTCACCACTCCCTTCCCCTGGGAGAACAGGGTTAGGAGTTCCAGATAAAACAGACAGTTTAAGATTCAGAGTCTTAAAAACTTTCCATTAAAAATCCCTCATCATACCATCATAACAGAGCCAGGAAGAGCCCAAGCTGAATGAAAAATAGAAGGTAATCAATAGATGCCAATACCAAAATGATAGTGATGTTTTAATTAAATTTTCTGAAAAAAAATTTTAAAGTAGCCATCATAAAAATGCTTCAAAGGCAATTACAAACATGAGTGAAATAAATAAAAAATAGAAAGTTCCAGGAAAGAAATAGAAAATATAAAGAAAACCCAATGGAAAAATACAATAACCACTTTAAAAAACTCAATAGACAGAACAATAGAAACGACCCAGCCTGAACAAAGGAGAGAACATATACTGAAAAAAAAAAAGAGTGCCAGGGACTGCTCTATACACCAGGGACTGCTGAGTCTATACAAAAGATATTAAATTTGTGTGATAAGAGAGAAGAAGAGAAAAAGGGTAGGGCTGAAAAAGGACTCAAAGAAATAAGCATCTTTTGCCCAAGTTTTGCAAAAGACATTAACCTAGAGATTCAAGAAACTGAACAAAACCCAGACAGGAAAAATGAAAAGAACTTCATTTGAAAACACATCATAGCTAAACTTTGAAAAACTTCAAAGGAAAAAAAATCTTGAAAGCAATAAAAGAGAAAAAAATATATTTCCCTATAGGGGGAAAACAATCACAGTGGATATATAAAAAGAGCTTGCAAAACAAAATAGTAAAAAAAAAAAAAAAAAAAAAAAAGAAAGAAACCACTCAAAGGTCCAAAAAGAATTTAAGGAAAAGATACCAAAAAAGAAGCTCACTGTGGATGCTATACAGATAACAAACACTTGAAAAGACGTTCAATACATTGCCTGTCAGAGAGACGCAGAACGAAACCATGATGAGGTGCCACGACATTTCTATAAGAATGACTGAAACAAAGATATGCATGAGCTGCTCAGTGTGTCCAATTCTTTTCAACCTCACGGACTGTGCCCACCAGGGTCCCTTGTCCCTGGGATTCTCCAGGCAAGAACACTGGAGTGGGTTGCCACTTCCTTCTCCAGGGGATCTTCCCAACCCACAGATCAAACCCGGGTCTCCTGCATTGCTGGCAGGTTCTTTACTCTCTCAGCCACTGGGAAGCTCAACAAAAATAGTAACCAAGAAATAATGAAAAAGACTGGATCACTCATCTACTGTTGGTGGACAGAAAATGGCACAGCCGCTCTGGAAAGCGGCATTGTGGCTGCTTAAGACACCGAACACACAGCTGCCACATGGACGAGCAAGGGCGCCTCTGGCACTCACCCCAGAGAAGTAAAAACCATGTTCACACAGAGCCCGACTATGAACGTCTACAGCAGCTTTACTCACAACAGCCAGAAACCAGACACGAACTGTGCCTGTGGGCCAAGGCGCTTCAGTCGCGTCCGACTCTCTGCGACCCCGTGGACCATAGTCTGTCAGGCTCCTCTGTCCATGGGGTTCTCCAGGCAAGAATCCTGGACTGCGTTGCCATGCCCTCCACCAGGGGACCTTCCTGACCCAGGATTGAACCCATATTTCTTATGTCTCCCGCCTTGGCAGCTACTAGGACTTGGTATAATTTACATAAATTTAACCTACACTGGGTTCCAGTATCTGATGCTGCTTCCATTTTTTTGGCCATGTAACTCCCATCTCTCCTTCCATCATCACATCTCCTCCCTCTCTCTCCCTTTTTTTCTTAATTTGAACGTTCCTGCTTCTCTGTTACAAAGCTCCTGGGGGTTCCATTTGTCTTACATGCAAAATCCAGGATAATCTCATCTCAGGATTCTTAATTATCTCTGTGAAGTCCTTTTTGCCAAGGAACGTAAAATTCAGCAGTAGTTTAGAACACAGATGCCACTGAGGGGTCACTATCCAGTCTACCCAAAGCACGTCTGCAATTCTTCATGACAAGTTTATCTGAGCAACAGCAGTGTCTTCCTCCATCACTGGAACTTGGTCACAACCACCCTGGCCCAACCTGGTTGGGGGAAGCTTCACTTAGGTATTAATTCCTTTCTATCCATGAGGTCTTTAGGACACTTATACCACAGTTATAATGGCAAAGATAATTTTTAATAGACTCAAAGTCTTATAAAACATGTTCCTTAGGCAAAAAGCTTATGTACTGTGTACATGCGTGTGAAGTTGCTTCAGTTGTATCCAACTCTTTGACCCCATGAATTACAATCCTCTAGGCTCCTCTGTCCATGGGAATCTCCAGGTGAGAATACAGGGGCGGGTTGCCATGCCCTCCTTAGGCGGATCTTTCTGACCCAGGGATTGAACCTCCCTCTCCGAAATCTCCCACATTGGCAGGCACATTCTTCCGACTCGTGCCACGTGGGAAGCCCTTACACGTGTGTGGTATGAATAATTCAAAGAGACTGCGTGGGGTCTGTCTCTCCAAGGCAACCACTCATGTATGACTCTATAGAAAGGAGTTGGCATGTTTTCTCACCAAAGGCAAGGTAAGTAGATAGACTGATACACAGGCAGACAAAAGTTAACAATGTCTAAAAGGCCATTACATCATCAGTCAGTGATAATCAATGGAAAAATAGGGTAGCTATTCCGACTGCGACTGTATTTGTAATGGAAGAATTAACAATGCTTCAGTTCAGTTCAGGTGCTCAGTCGTGTCCGACTATTTGCGACCCCATGAATCGCAGCACAGAAGTCCTCCCTGTCCATCACCATCTCCCAGAGTTCACTCAGACTCACGTCCATCAAGTCCGTGATGCCATCCAGCCATCTCATCCTCTGTCGTCCCCTTCTCCTCCTGCCCTCAATCCCTCCTAGCATCAGAGTCTTTTCCAATGAGTCAACTCTTCACATGAGATGGCCAAAGTACTGGAGCTTCAGCTTTAGCATCATTCCCTCCAAAGAAATCCCAGGGTTGATCTCCTTCAGAATGGACTGGTTGGATCTCCTTGCAGTCCAAGGGACTTTCGAGACTCTTCTCCAACACCACAGTTCAAAAGCATCAATTCTTCGGCGCTCAGCCTTCTTCACAGTCCAACTCTCACATCCATACATGACCACAGGAAAAACCATAGCCTTGACTAGACGGACCTTAGTCGGTAAAGTAATGTCTCTGCATTTGAATATGCTATCGAGGTTGGTCATAACTTTCCTTCCAAGGAGTAAGCATCTTTTAATTTCATGGCTGCAGTCACCATCTGCAGTGATCTTGGAGCCCCCCAAAATAAAGTCTGACACTGTTTCCACTGTTTCCCCATCTATTTCCCATGGAGTGATGGGACAGGATGCCATGATCTTCGTTTTCTGAATGTCAAGCTTTAGGCCAACTTTTTCACTCTCCTCTTTCACTTTCATCAAGAGGCTTTTGAGTTCCTCTTCACTTTCTGCCATAAGGGTGGTGTTATCTGCAGATCTGAGGTTATTGATATTTCTCCTGGCAATCTTGATTCCAGCTTGTGTTTCTTCCAGTGCAGCGTTTCTCATGATGTACTCTGCATAGAAGTTAAATAAGCAGGCTGACAATATACAGCCTTGACATACTCCTTTTCCTATTTGGAACCAGTCTGTTGTTCCATGTCCAGTTCTAACTGTTGCTTCCTGGCCTGCATACAGATTTCTCAAGAGGCAGGTCAGGTAGTCTGGTATTCCTATCTCTTTCAGAGTTCTCCACAGTTTATTGTGATCCACACAGTCAAAGGCTTTGGCATAGTCAATAAAGCAGAAATAGATGTTTTTCTGGAACTCTCTTGCTTTTTCCATGATTCAGTGGATGTTGGCAATTTGATCTCTGGTTCCTCTGCCTTTTTGAAAACCAGCTTGAACATCAGGGAGTTCACGGTTCACGTATTGCTGAAGCCTGGCTTTGAGAATTTTAAGCGTTACTTTACTAGCGTGTGAGATGAGTGCAATTGTGTGGTAGTTTGAGCATTCTTTAGCATTGCCTTTCTTTGGGATTGGAATGAAAATGGACCTTTTCCAGTCCTGTGGCCACTGTTGAGTTTTCCAAATTTGCTGGCATATTGAGTGCAGCACTTTCACAGCATCATCTTCCAGGATTTGAAATAGCTCAACTGGAATTCCATCACCTCCACTAGCTTTGTTCGTAGTGATGCTTTCTAAGGCCCACTTGACTTCACATTCCAGGATGTCTAGCTCTAGATGAGTGATCACACCATCGTGGTTATCCAGGTCGCGAAGATCCTTTTTGTATAGTTCTTCCGTGTATTCTTGCCACCTCTTCTTAATATCTTCTGCTTCTGTTAGGTCCATACCATTTCTGTCCTTTATCAAGCCCATCTCTGCATGAAATGTTCCCTTACTATCTCTAATTTTCTTAAAGAGATCTCTAGTCTTTCCCATTCTATTGTTTTCCTCTATGTCTTTGCATTGATCACTGAAGAAGGCTTTCTTATCTCTCCTTGCTATTCTTTGGAACTCTGCATTCAGATGCTTATATCTTTCCTTTTCTCCTTTGCTTTTCGCTTCTCTTCTTTTCACAGCTATTTGTAAGGCTTCCCCAGACAGCCATTTTGCTTTTTTGCATTTCTTTTCCATGGGGATGGTCTTGATCCCTGTCTCCTGTACAATGTCACGAACCTCATTCCATAGTTCATCAGGCACTCTATCTATCAGATCTAGGCCCTTAAATCTATTTCTCACTTCCACTGTATAATCATAAGGGATTTGATTTAGGTCATACCTGAATGGTCTAGCGGTTTTCCCTGCTTTCTTCAATTTGAGTCTGAATGTGGTAACAAGGAGTTCATGATCTGAGCCACAGTCAGCTCCTGGTCTTGTTTTTGTTGACTGTATAGAGCTTCTCCATCTTTGGCTGCAGAGAATATAACCAATCTGATTTCGGTGTTGACCATCTGGTGATGTCCATGTGTAGTCTTCTCTTGTGTTGTTGGAAGAGGGTGTTTGCTATGACCAGTGCATTCTCTTGGCAAAACTCTATTAGTCTTTGCCCTGCTTCATTCCGTATTCCAAGGCCAAATTTGCCTGGTACTCCAGGTGTTTCTTGACTTCCTACTTTTGCATTTCAGTCCCCTATAATGAAAAGGACATCTTTTTTGGGTGTTAGTTCCAAAAGGTCTTCTAGGTCTTCATAGAACCGTTCAACTTCAGCTTCTTCAGCATTACTGGTTGGGGCATAGACTTGGATAACTGTGATATTGAATGGTTTGCCTTGGAGACGAACAGAGATCATTCTGTCTTTTTTGAGATTGCATCCAAGTACTGCATTTCGGACTCTTCTGTTGACCATAATGGCTACTCCATTTCTTCTGAGGGATACCTGGCCGCAGTAGTAGATGTAATGGCCATCTGAGTTAAATTCACCCATTCCAGTCCATTTTAGTTCACTGACTCCTAGAATGTCGACATTCACTCTTGCCATCTCCTGTTTGACTACTTCCAATTTGCCTTGATTCGTGGACCTGACATTCCAGGTTTCTATGCAATATTGCTCTTTACAGCATCGGACCTTGCTTCTATCACCAGTCACATCCACAACTGGGCATTGTTTTTGCTTTGGCTCCATCCCTTCATTCTTTCTGGAGTTATTTCTCCACTGACCTCCAGTAGCATATTAGGCACCTACTGACCTGGGGAGTTCCTCTTTCAGTATCCTATCATTTTGCCTTTTCATACTGTTCGTGGGGTTCTCAAGGCAAAAATACTGAATAATGCTTAGTTTCATAAATTCAATATATTAATGAGAGCATTAAAAAACTTCTCCTTTTATAATTGTAACCAGGTCCTGGCAAAGGAAACATCCCTAGTTTTTATTTTTGAAGTATATGTATTACTTGGTATACTCTCTCTTTACACACACACACACACACACACACATATATATACACATACATACATATATATGGGCTTCCCTAGTGGCTCAGATGATAAAGAATCTGCCTACAAAGCAGGAGACCTGGGTTCGATCCCTGAGTCAGGAAGATCCCCTGGAGAAGGGAATGGCTGTCCACTCTAGTATTCTTGCCTGGAAAATCACGACAGAGAAGCTTGGTGGGCTACAGTCTATGAACTGCAGAGTTGGACATGACTCAGTGACTAACACACACATAGACACACACATACACAAACACATGTGCACCATATACGTGCTTCCCAGGTGGTGCTAGTGGTAAAGATCCCAGCTGCCAATCCAGGAGACAAAGATGTGGGTTTGATCCCTGGGTTGGGAAGATCTTCTAGAGGAGGGCATGGTAGCCCACTCCAGTATTCTTGCCTTGAAAATCCCCTAGACAGAGGGGCTTGGCGGGCTACAGTCCATGGGGTCAAAAAGAGTCAGACAAGAGTTAGAAATTAAACCCCACCACCACCACCACCACGAGTGAAGTTACACTGAATGTTCTTAAACTTAGGAAGAGATGGCCATGTGAGATAAATTTCACAAAGACACCTAGAGACGATCATGATCCCCAGAACTGGCCAGACTTTTCAGGCACAAGAGTCAGCAGGCTGCAGTGGATTGGAGAATTATGCAGACAGTAAACTCGGGTGGTATAGCTGCTCTTTGGGCAACTTGTTTAACTTCATGAAGCCTCAGTTTCCCCATTGGAAACATGCAGCTCAAAACAGGATCTATCACAGAAGGCGACTGTGAGAAATAGTGAGAGACTGTCTGTGGAAATACATCAGCACGATGCCTGGCATACAGAAATCATTTAGTATCAGCTGCCTATTAATTATTTTATATTCTCATTGCTACTGTTCTTATTTTGTAGGCATATCAATCTAGGTATCTGATTCCAATAGCACATGTGAGGCTTCTTTTCTTCAATTTCATTGAATTTTTAAATGCATATTTTTTGAACAGCTTCTTATTCCTGAGCCCAGGCGTGGCTCTAAAAGCACAGTGGTGAATGAGACTGGTGACGTCTCTGCCCTTTCAGAGCTTTGTGTCATCTTTGGTCTGTTTACCATGGGACACCAGGCCTCCCCTGGTGGCTCAGTGGTGAAGAATCTGCCTGCAGCGCAGAAGACGTGGGTTTGATCTCTGGTTCTGGGAGGGTCCCCTGGAGAAGGAAACGGCAGCCCACTCCAGTATTCTTTCCTGGGGATCTCCATGGACAGGGGAGCCTGGCGGGCTGAAGTCCCTCGGGTCGCAAAGAGTTGAACATGACAGCGACTGCAAAGCAACCATGCCATGTGCTCGGACGCTGGGGTTCGTCTCCCTTCCCCGAAGAGGCAAAACGAGCACTGAGAACAAGCTGGAAAGAGGGGGCGCGTTTCGTCTCACGCGCCGACTGCGCTCAGTGCCTTCCTCGTGGAGCCCAGTGTGGAGAAGGACGGACGTGCAGGGCAGACCCGCCCAGAGAGGACGGCATGCGCGACGCCCGCCTCCGCTGCGAGGGGAGAGCGTCTGTGCCTCCGAGGCGGATTTGCTCTGTACGCAGTGACTGAACACAGGACTTCAAAGACCAGTGAGAGAACTGGTGATTGTCTAATTCCAGATTAGCTTTTAGTGGGATTTGTCATTCCACAAAGTTTACTTTTAAGAAAACAAAATTAGTAGCAGGAACCCCAGCTGTTGACATTTTCCCTGTTTCTTGGCACTCCTCTCAGCTGGTCGAGGCACAGCTCAGCAATTAGCATGGTTCTGCAGGGGGCTCCTGGGCCACTTACGCCAACATTCTGAAATATTCTGGGGAAGATGCCGCAGGTGCAGTGGGCTGGCAGACACCCAGCAGCAAGTCTGCCTGGGCCCAGAGTTTTAAGAAGTTCCGTGCACTGCCCCTTATGTTATTAAGCTGTCTCAATTAGAGGCGAAAGTCCGATCTTCTTTGGCAGGCACGGGGTTTCACCTATAAAGCACCATCACTCTTGCAGTGAGGAAGAGACCATCACATTCTAGGATTCTGTTGTGGATGTAACAATGGCCGTCCCAAGTGCAGGGAGCCCAGCAATTCTGAGTGTGACAGGCACGCCGACAGGATGGAGGACCCGTCTGCCACCCAGACGGCCCACGCAGACTTCCCGTTTCTCTGAGTGAGTTGAGTGCTTCCAGACTCTGCCATGCCGCTGAACATGTGACTCGCTCTGCTCACGTGTTCCTGTCAGCTTTCATGCCACCTGATTCTCCTCTCTAGGTTTTGATCATCTCAGACTCACGTGGGTGTTAGGCCAGATGATTGGTGAAGATAAGATAAAAATCATGTATGATTAAAATCACTTTTAGGACTCTCTCAATATTAGATGATATTAAGGGTTTATTTTAAATGTTACATGTGATGGGGAATCGAAGCTAAACAGGGAAGACAAAGTCCCCTTTTCTGTTAGAGATGCATCCTGGAGCACTCCTGTACAAAACAATATGTTGTCTGGGATTTGATTTAAAGCAATAGAGCAGAAATTTAAAGTGCAGTGGGTATAAAATGCATTGAAAAATATTGATAATGATCAAAGCTGGGGTAATGTATATGAAAAGGTTTATTATACTATTCTATCATTGTATATGCATTTTATAAATTTCATAGATTTAGAATGTTAATATTCTAAGTGGTACATTAAGGACTCTCTTTATATAACATATGTTACACATATGCACATTATAGCATGTATACACACACATGTAATTCTATCCAGTATTTTCATGCTCACTAACATTTTATGAGGGTACACAGACACCGGTGTGTGCTCAGTCGTGTCCCATCTTTCCGACCCCGTGGACTGTAGCCCACCAGGCTCCTCTGTCCATGGAATTTTCCAGGCAAGAATACTAGAGTGGGTTGCCATTTCTTACTGTAGGGGATCTTCCTGACTCTGGGATCGAACCCGTGTTCCCTGTGTCTCCTGCACTGGTGAGCAGACTCTTCACCACTAAGCCACCTGGAGCAAGCAACACCGAAGCATTATACCCATGTCTCGATGTTCAAACCATTCAGATGTTAGAAACTCTCAAGTCCACAGGACTGAATCAAGTAGAGTGAATGATTCTAAACAGTTCCTGTCTGCCATGACATTTGACTTCAGGTATGACTAGCCTGGAGAAGGCAATGGCACCCCACTCCAGTACTCTTGCCTGGAAAATCCCATGGACAGAGGAGCCTGGAAGGCTGCAGTCCATGTGGTCGCTGAGGGTCGGACACGACTGAGTGACTTCACTTGCACTTTTCATTTTCATGCATTGGAGAAGGAAATGGCAATCCACTCCAGTGTTCTTGCCTGGAGAATCCCAGGGATGGGGGAGCTGGTAGGCTGACTTCTATGGGGTCACACAGAGTCGGACACAACTGAAGTGACTTAGCAGCAGCAGCAGCAGCATGACTAACCTAGACAGCATATTGAAAAGCAGAGACATTACTTTGCCAACAAAGGTTCCTCTAGTCAAGGTTGTGGTTTTTCCAGTGGTCATGTATGGATTTGAGAGTTGGACTGTGAAGAAAGCTGAGTGCCAAACAATTGGTGTTGGAGAAGACTCTTGAGAGTCCCTTGGACTGCAAGGAAATCCAACCAGTCCATTCTGCAGGAGACCAGTCCTGGGTGTTCTTTGGAAGGACTGATGCTAAAGCTGAAACTCCAATTCTTTGGCCACTTGATGCGAAGAGTTGACTCATTGGAAAAGACTCTGATGCTGGGAGGGATTTGGAGCAGGAGGAGAAGGGGACGACAGAGGATGAGATGGCTGGATGGCATCACCGACTCGAGGGACATGAGTTTGAGTGAACGGAGTTGGTGATGGACAGGGAGGCCTGGCGTGCTGGGATTCATGGGGTTGCAAAGAGTGGGACATGACTGAGTGACTGAACTGAACTGAACTTAATGATTAACTTTAATGTGTAAACTTGACAGAGTTACGGGGTACCCAGATGTCTGGTCAAACATTATTCTGGATGTGCCTATGAGGCAATTTCTGGATAAGAGGAATATCTGTGAGTCAGTAGACCAAGTAAAGTTTATTACCCAATCAACCAACATCTGACTGCAACCACAGGAGGGTTTCCAAACCTACATGAACTTGGTCAACTTCCAGATTTGTGAGCAAAATAAATGACTATTATTGTTTTAAAACCCACTGTTTGGTGGTGGTTTGCCTTGTAGAAACAGACATCCAGAACGTAAGAGAAGACAAAGAACATGTTCAAGGTCACATTCACAGCTCAGAGGCCAAGTTGAAGGGAAGACACAGTTTCACAATATACACAACTGATCATTTTTGGTTTGGGATTAAAATTAAGCATAATGTGGCTGCTCTTTGGCTTCCCCTATTGTTTCTAAGTCTTTTAAGAATATCTTTGCTTCAGTTCAGTTCAGTCGCTCAGTTGTGGCCGACTCTTTGTGACCCCATGAATCGCAGCACGCCAGGCCTCCTTGTCCATCACCATCTCCTGGAGTTCACTCAAACTCACGTCCATGGAGTCCGTGATGCCATCCAGCCATCTAATCCTCGGTCGTCCCCTTCTCCTCCTGCCCCCAATCCCTCCCAGCAGCAGAGTCTTTTCCAATGAGTCAACTCTTCGCATGAAGTGGGCAAAGTACTGGAGTTTCAGATTCAGCATCATTTCTTCCAAAGAACACCCAGGACTGATCTCCTTTAGAATGGACTGGTTGGATCTCCTTGCAGTCCAAGGGACTCTCAAGAGTATTCTCCAACACCACAGTTCAAAAGCATCAATTCTTCAGCACTCAGCTTTCTTCACAGTCCAGCTCTCACATCCATACATGACCACAGGAAAAACCATACCCTTGACTAGACGGACCTTTGTTGGCAAAGTAATGTCTCTGGCTATCTAGGTTGGTCATAACTTTTCTTCCAAGGAGTAAGTGTCTTTTAATTTCATGGCTGTAGTCACCATCTGCAGTGATTTTGGAGCCCAGAAAAATAAAGTCAGCCACTGTTTCCACTGTTTCCCCATCTCTTTCCCACGAAGTGATGGGACGGGATGCCATGATCTTCGTTTTCTGAATGTTGAGCTTTAAGCCAACTTTTTTACTCTCCACTTTCACTTTCATCAAGAGGCTTTTTAGTTCCTCTTCACTTTCTGCCATAAGGGTGGGGTCATCTGCATATCTGAGGTTATTGATATTTCTCCCAGTAATCTTGACTTCAGCTTGTGCTTCTTCCAGTCCAGCGTTTCTCATGATGTACTCTGCATAGAAGTTAAATAAGCAGGGTGACAATACACAGCCTTGATGCACTCCTTTTCCTATTTGGAACCAGTCTGGTGTTCCATGTTCAGTTCTAACTGCTGCTTCCTGACCTGCATACAGATTTCTCAAGAGGCAGGTCAGGTGGTCTGGTATTCCCATCTCTCTCAGAATTTTCCACAGTTTATTGTGACCCACACAGTCAAAGGCTTTGGCATAGTCAATACAGCAGAAATAAAAATGTTTGTCTGGAAGTCCTTTGCTTTTCCGATGATCCAGCAGATATTGGCAATTTGATCTCTGGTTTCTGACTTTTCTAAAACCAGCTTGAACATCTGGAAGTTCACGGTTCATGTATTGCTGAAGCCTGGCTTTGAGAATTTCGAGCATTACTTTACCAGCATGTGAGATGAGTGCAACTGTGCGGTAGTTTGAGCATTCTTTGGCATTGCCTTTCTTTGGGATTGAAATGAAAACGGACCTTTTCCAGTCCTGTGGCCACTGCTGAGTTTTCCACACTTGCTGGCATATTGAGTGCAGCACTTTCACAGCATCATCTTTCAGGATTTGAAATAGCTCAACTGGAATTCCATCACCTCCAGTAGCTTTGTTCATAGTGATGCTTCCTAAAGCCCACTTGACTTCACATTCCAGGATGTCTGGCTCTAGGCGAGTGATCACATCATCGTGATTATCTTGGTCGTGAAGATCTTTTTTGTACTGTTCTTCTGTGTGTATCTTTGCTTAAGAGTCTGTAAATTGAGTTTCTTAGTCATAATTAAAATGGTTAAACTCATTAAAGACCTTTGGTGTTTCTCAATGTTTTGTCTTTCCTTTTATTGTTCATGAGAGAGAGAGACCCCTGCTCGACGATCAGACATCCTTTATCCAGGTAGCTCTAATGCATTCAGGAATTTTTTTTAATTTAGAAATGAAGAAATCTAATTCAAAATGGAAAGAGTACTGTGTCAAAGCCACTGAACATACAAAGAGGTCCATGATCCAGGTCCTCAATAACATCATCAGAAAGGAGTCTTGGGGACTTCCTTGGTGGTACACTGGTTAAGAATCCACCTGCCCACTCAGGGGATGTGGGTTTGATCCCTGGTCTGGGAACAAAGGGATGGACAGGGAGGCCTGGTGTGCTGCAGTCCATGGAATCACAAAGAGTCGGACATGACCGAGCGACTGAACTGAATTGAACTGAACTGGGAACAAAGATCCCACATGCCTTGGGGCAACTTTGCCTGTGTGCCGTACTACCAAGCCTGTCTCTACAGCCTGCATGCCACAGGTACTGAAGCCTGCGGGCTCTAGAGCCCACGCTCTGCAGCAAGAGCAGCCCCGCAGGAAGAGGCCCGCGCACCGCAAGTGGAGAGCAGCCCACTCGCTGCAGCCAGCAGTCCCTGCCCTGGGACGAGCCTGGCGCAGCTGAAGGTTTATAGAGAAGTGAGTTTCCACACTTTCCTCTCCGCTGACTGCCCTGTGAGCTTCACTACTGAGTTATTCCGTTTTGTCAGCAAATAGTCCTGGCAGTTCCAGGACTGTACCCTACCGTCTCAGCCACCCCACCCGATGGGAAAGAACTTAGATTTTCTAATATCTAAGTCAGTTCCAGAAACTGCTGGGTCAACGCACACAGCCAATCCAATCACTAATGGCCAGACCTGGGTTCTGTGCCAATTGCTGGGCCTTTGGAATTTGTTGGCAGGGCCAAGAATGTTCCGGTAAGCCTTACCTGAAACATATGTGCTGAGAATTGGAAAGAATATTTCCTAAGAGGGAAACTAAGGTGCTATTATCACATTGGAATGGAGATAGGAACAGTATTTGTCAACAGGCCTCTGTCTTTGCAAATCCTCCCTAATTTTCCTGGGCTCCTTTTTCTTCATCAGTGAAATGAAGGACAGGCTGCTTGATTGCCAAGCCCCATCCACCTCGAACGCTTAGCGATGCGCAGTGAGGCGGGCGGCACATCACTGTGATTGCAGAAGGGAAACCACTTCTGATACAATCGTCATGATGAGCTCTGCTACGAGAGGCTGTCAAAACAGGGGCAGGGATGGTCAGGTCCATAGAAGGAAAATCTGAAGCTCTTTTCCTCCCCTCTCCCTATTTCCCTCACTCCTCCAACAGGTATACAAAATGAACCATTTGCCAGAACTCTTATTCATACAAAGTGTTCAAGGACCTGTGGGATTCCAGTCATCGACCGATTTTGACAGTCAAGACCAGAAGGATTCTCCTGTTTTCCTTATTTAACCTTCCATTTACTAATGAGTTTTTTAAAATTAGAATATAATACAACAATGCTGTGTTAGTTTCTATGTACAATGAAGTAAATCAGCTATACGTATACATATATTGGGCTTCCCTGGTGGCTCAGACAGCAAAGAATCTGCCTGCAATGCAGGAGATCTGGGCTCAGTCTCTGAGTCAGGAAGATCCCCTGGAGAAGAGAATGGCAACCCACTCCAGTATTCTTGCCTGCAGAATCCCACGGACAGAGGAGCCTGGTGAACCAAGGTCTGTGGGCTCTTGCAGAGTCGGACACAACTGAGCCACTGACACACACATGTACATAAATCTCTCCCTCTTAGACCTCCCTCCAACCCACCACACTCATCTCTCCTATCTAGGCCATCGCAGAGCCCTGGCCTGGCTTCCTGTATAGACGTTCTTTAAAACTATACACAGGGCTTCCCTGGTGGCTCATTGGTAAAGAGCCAGCCTGCAGGGGACATGGGTTTGACCCCTGGCCAGGGAAGATCCCACATGCTGTGGAGTAACTAAGCCCAAGCACCACACTGCTGGAGCCCAAGTGCCCGAGAGCCTGCACTGGACATCAAGAGGACTCGCCGCCCAGACAGAGCCCACGCTGGAGGTCAAGAGGACTCACCACACAGACACAGCCTACGCTGGACGTCAAGAGGACTCGCTGCACAGACAGAGCCCACGCTGGACGTCAAGAGGACTCACCACACAGACACAGCCTGTGCTGGACGTCAAGAGGACTCGCCGCCCAGAAAAGCTGCATGCCACAGCTAGAGAGCAGCCCCTACTCTCTGCAACTAGAGAAAAGCCCATGAAGGAAGGAAGACCCAGCATGGCCCAAAGTAAATACATAAAATTGTATTTAAGCAATCAGAGCTGTGTCATTATGAGAGATAATAATAAGCATAATAATGAAGTCTGTTTGGATGGACAGCCCCAAGCATATCGGAGGCTGGGTAAATCTCTCATGATTCAAATCATCCAAATCCTGCATGGCTGAATGAAGTAGGCGCTGTCTGGGAAAGACGGTCAGGCTGAGGCAGGTGCCCCCAACACTGGGTCACTGAGTGCCCCTGCCACCGCAGCCGGGGCACTCAGGAAGCATCAGGATGCTGTCCACGTGGACAAGCGCAGCCAGGTGATCAGAAGACAGCGCCTCTAGGAAGGCAATTATCCTCCCGGGGCTCCCGCCACCACGGCTCCTGTCTCATTCACACCTCCGCTCACCCGAGGCGCCGGTACCGAGCTGCAGAACAAGGTCACACCCCACGCGTTCCAGGTGCTGAGCAAACCATTTGCACTTGTCACCGGCGCTTTTACCTGTGACTCGCTGAATCACGGGATCGGACGTTAGCGCTCACATTTCCCAGAGGCACGCACACAGCTTCTTTCTGTGGCCCTGACGTTGGTGTCTCCTTGGCCTTTCCACCCTGCCCCTGCACTGCAGCTCTCCACCAGGAAGTGTGCGACTGGCCAAGCTCTGGCAGAATGCTCGGGCTTCCCAGGTGGCGCAGCAGGCGAAAAATCTCCCTAACAGTGCAGGAGACGCAAGAGACTCGGATCTGACCCCTGGGTCAGGAAGATCCCCTGGAGAAGGAAATGGCACCCCACTCCAATATTCTTGCCTGGAGAATCCAATGGAGTCTGGCGGGCTACAGTCCAGGGGATCGCAAACAGTCAGAAGTGACTTACTGGCTGAACAACAACAAATAGGAATGCTTGTGTTCCTTTTTATTTTTCTCTTGCCTCAGATTAGCTCCTTGTGGTAGCAATGAAAACAACCACAACAATAGTGAAATAATGAATTCCGGGCACTCAATATCTGCTAGGCACTGCTCTGGGAGCTTTCCATGCTTGGTCTAATTTAACTCTCACATCTATTTTCCCCATTTTACCGATAACGAAAGTAAAAATCAGATGCTTAGGAAACGAGTCCAGGATCGCACCAAGGACTCCACCGTAAGTCTCTCTGATGCCAGAATGGAGATTTTTCTCAGCACGCTGGATCTGCTCACGTGGCGTTGGTAGAGCGCAGAGGAGGAAGATATTCTGGCTGGTCGGGACAAACTGAAGTCAGTAGGCTCAGCATCGGTAGCTCTAAGTTCAGCAGCCATATGGCGGGTGAGGCTCCTGTGTCCTTGGGAAGCTGGGCTGGACAGTTCTGACACTGTGAGCCCAGAGAGACAGCTGCCACGGAGATCCGGAGGGGTTGTGTTCGTCTCCTGCCAGGAATGGAGCTCATTATCACTGGAGCAGTCCTTGAGCTTGCCAGGGTTTCCGCTGCCGCTCCCTCTGGGAGCCTCAGGAAGCAGAAGGGAGAGGAAGAGACAGGTCGTGTCCCAGAGTGCAGTCAGTTCCAGGAGGCAGGAAGTCGTACCCAGGGATGCTCTCAGAATCTCTGGGGTGCTAATTAGTCCCCAGAGTTTTCCCAGGGCCTAGCTTCTTACTCAAGCTTCACCCTACTACTCTCAGGCCATTTCAGGAGTTTCAAGAAACAATCCAATCCTGGTGAATACGAGGACCGACTCAGAGCTTTTCCTAAAAGTTATTGTGCCTTTAACTTAAGGAGACACTTATTTGGTGTGCATTTTATTATTTATAGGCAACATACAAAACAGTTTCCCCCTTTCTTCTCTGCCTTTAAAAAGGCTGGTGACGGTGGTCTGGTCTCCAAGTCGAGTCTGGCTCTTTGTGATCCCATGGACGGCCGCCCACCCATCTCCTCTGGCCGCAGGATTTCCCAGGAGAGAACAGTGGGGCGGGCTGGCATTTTTCCTCCACGTGGTCTTCCTGACCCAGGGATGGAACCCGCATCTCCTGCATTGCAGGCAGTTTCTTTACCATTGAGCCACCAGGGAAGCGCAAATTCTGCCCCTCTCTAAATCATGGCTCCAAATCAAGGGCTGCTACAAAATCCTTCCTGTTACTCCAGGATATAGGTCCACCTCAGTTCTCAAATTTCTCCGGCCCGTACTGGCTGCACCACCATTGAGCACTGCTGACTCCCGCCCTGATCTATATCCTCTGGCTACATCCCCTCTGAGTCATCACCTCCTAATTGCATTTGTGAGGCTTGGCAGTATCACGGAGCCTTTCTCCTGAGAGTTCAAGGTGGAACGAGTGCAGGCTCTGAGCTGGGGAAGCAGGGATACATGCGGTGTCCACCTGAAGTTGACTGAGTGCTCTTCAGCACTAAAACACATCACCAAGGTGGCTATTTCTTTAATTCTCCCCAACCAAATTCATCTATTCAGACTGTGCTTGTGTATGCTATGAATTCTCTCAATTTAAAATGATGTCTCCCGATTTATATGAAAAACAAGCTGGTGAAGGCCAAATAAAACATCCACAACAATTCTGACTAAGGGCTTCTGTTTTGTCTAGAAGGCCAGATTATAAAATATAAGCTTTAAAGTTCATCAGTCAATTGGCAAATATTTACTGAGCACTTTGAATGTTCCAGGAACGGTACTCCTTGCCTTAGCCACCCGGGCAAAATATTCAACATTTTTTTGGCTAGAATTTTCTCGTCTAGAAAGTAGAGATATTCATATAAACAAAGTCATGGAGTAAAAGTGAAGATTAAGCAAGGAAGATGCATATGGGTCTGGGTACCATAGACGGCATATGGGAAAAGCTAAGCAAGTGGCCACAGACAGACAAATGCAGGCATATTTGTCATTATTGCTGTGGCCACAGTAGAAATAAAGATGGTTAGTCTCCATTGAATACTCACTAATCCTTACGATAACTCTGAGGAAGGCGATGTGGGTAACTGAGGTGGCAACAAGGGAGGTACGGATAGAGAAGCCGTGTCTCTGGAGGCGGTGACAGCAGCGGTGAGAGGAGCCAGCCGGGACCTATTTGGTGACATTAGGGATGGTATTAGCAGTTGGAAGTGCAGATGGCTCATTTCTTGCATTTTTCCTACCTCTCTCTCACCGCTGCGAGGAGACCATATGGTATTTCTGGGCATGCAGCATGTGAACACATACCTGCTCGATCGGTGGTTCGCCACTAGAAGCCCATCGGCGCCTAGCTCTCTTCTTTGCTGTTTGTTCACGTCCGGGAAGGATATATGGTGTGTGGCCCCCTTCATGTGTGCTCTGAGCTGCCATCCAGCTACACCTTGAACTCCTCCCCAGGAAGCGGTGCTCTCGGCCTGCAAGAGCAGAGAGGTGCAGTCCCTCTTCACTTTACAGCAGGGGATGCTGTCTTGTTGGGAAAATAAGACCGCCAAGAGCCGAGCTGTTTTCTTTGGAAAAAATGCTGAGCAGAGCAAACTGTGTCTTCTGATGCCAGCAGCTGTCAGAGCGAGGCACCAGTGAAATCCTTCACGGGTTCTGTCCACGCAGCAAGATGGTTCGCTTGGCGGTCTCATCCCAGCTACGAGATCCCTCATTCCCACCCTGCTGAGGGCACCACCAGATGACGGGGGCAGTGCGCCACCCCTGTGACCTCACTGCCCAGAAAGTCACCAGCCATGTCCTACCCTTCTTGACGCCTCATGGAGGGGCTATTGACCTTGTCTTGATGGTCACAGGATTTGAGGCAAATCAATTTTTTTTCTGGCCTTGCCACACAGCACATGGAATCTTAGTTGGGACTGAGCCCAGGCCACCCCCCTGCAACGGAAGCACAGAGTCTTAACCACGAGACTGCCAGGGAAGTCCCAAGCCAAGCTTCTTCAAGCACAGGTATCCTTGGGGAGTCACCTCTTAGGTAAGAGTTGAATGGACGCACCACCTTACTGGAAGCAGAAACCATGTGAAGAGCAGACTTCCAAACACTTCCCAACCCTGGTGAAGAATGGGTCACGTTTCAGTTTGCGAAGACGTTGGTGTCATCAGCAAATTCAACTTGACAAGTTACCCGTGGAGGCCACTCTTGGTAAGGAAACGGCTGAAGAGACGTCTTGGAAAACCCGATTGGGAATGTCAACAATTTCCTCTCGTTCGGACCTTGCTCCATTTCTCCTCCAACTGAATGGTTTCTAAACCAAAATATACATTTTGTCCTTTCACAACTGTCTCCATTCTTTAATCATAACTCTTTTATACCCCCGACTGCCAAACAAGTATTCTGAGAACCATTATCATCCTTCAGCTCACGCTCCACATCCAGTCAATCAAGGAGTCTGTTGAATCCACTGAGCACAATGACTTACAAAAAAAAGAATCCTATAAAGCAGACACACCCAACACACACACTCACATATGCACATGCCGGCACTTATTTGATCACCATACCAATTCTCCCAAGTAGATGCTGTCATTGTCCCCACAGATGAAGAAGATGAAAACTCGGAGGCACTGAGAACATTTAAGTGATTTTCCCAAAGACATAAGGTTTAGATTAAATTTTAGAGCTGGAATTTGAAACAAGAGTTACACAAAAATTTCTGAAATCTGCCTTTCTCACCTTACATGATTTAAGCCTGGATCTTTCCAAATACAAATCTGCAGATCTATTTCATTAAAAGAACTGCCTGCCAATCAGGCTTATACTCTTGCTATTCAGAAAAACAATCCGTTTCCTCCATCTCTCTTGCCATGACTTGTTTGGAAAAGGAACACCATCATTCCAGCAAGTGGCTGACAAACTTCTACCCAGTCTCAGCACACCATAGAACTATGGTATGGGTTCTAAAGAAAGGCATCTTTGCACCATATCCCATCACCCTACTCATATCTGTCAATTAAAAGCTTCCTGTGAAACTGCAACTTGAGACACTAACAAGCCAGCCTGCAGTTAAGGTCAAAGCCAAACAGGGAGGAAAAAAAAGGAAACCCTTCCTGTGTTATCTGGCGGATCCACTAATGGCTTATACTATTAACAGTCTTTCCAGATAATTCCCAGTTAACAAAATCACCTGGTATAATGAACCAATAAGCTCTCAGAACTTTGAAAAAGTGCAGAAAAGTCTTTAAGAGACCATTATCAACCTTGAAACAAGGTCATTTATGGTCAAACTTCCACAAACAATCTGGAGGAACACTACTTGCCTGGATAGCCAGTATCAACAATGAACTGCTTAAATGCTTGCAATATTTGCAGAAGTAAAGGGAGCTTCATTTTGGTGCTAATATTATCAATATCTGAGCATTTTTCATTGAAACTTTTTCATTTTCCTTTCAAGGCACAACTGAGTTTCTTTTTAATTGAAATTCTGCTTTTTTCTTTTTCAAAGAGCCATATTTGATTGATGTATTAATGTGATTTTCAGCTTGTAAGTTACTGAATATTTTTAATCCACTATTTGGAAAAAATAGAAACCTATATCTATGTGAATTTTCTCACACTTAAACACTGTAGTGCAAGAACTCTCATACATGATACATGACCCATAGTTAGGTTAGATAGTTTGCGAACACTTCAAAATCCCAGCAGGAAATGAGAGCAATGGTGAGTGCCTGACGTGATTTATCCCCCTGCTACTCCAGTGTCATGACCCACTGAATAAGTCTTAGCCATTCACTCAATCGTCAGACACTTTATTCACTTAACAGATTGAATTAGATCCCTGTTTTCTACTAAGTCCTGTTTTGGTTGATTGCGGATAAGGTAATAAAAAGATGATCTTTGCCTTCATGGAACTTATTGACTTTGTACTAAGAGAAACAGAAACAAACAACAACACAAAAGGAAAAGTCGACCAATATACAGACGGGGATACAAGCAAGCTGTCCCACAGGGGAAAGAGTAAGTGTTGAAGAAAGAGTGATAACGGAGGGCTGGGGGGCAGAGGCAGGCCAGGGAAGGGCTTCAGGTGAGGCAGCATTGGGACAGAAGCCTGAACAATGCAGAGGGGTGTCCATGGCCTGCCCCGGGGGCTCAGCGGTAAAGAATCTGCCTGCAATGCAGGAGACCTTGGTTCACTCCCTGGGTGGGGAAGATCCCCTAGAGAACGAAATGGCAGCCCACTCCAGTGTTCTCACTGGGAAATCCTGTGGACAGAGGAGCCTGGGGGCAACAGTCCATGCGTCGCAAGTGGGACAGCTGAGCAATTAAAATCACCGCTAAACACGCAGAGTGATGCTGATGTGCGTGATAAATAGCATGGAAAGTGAGGGGACTTGAGGAAAGAGATGCGATGGGAAGGGATGTGAGGAAGCAGCCATAATCCCTGCTTTCGATCCTGCCTTCCTCAGTGTGGACAGTAAAATCATTCAGCCGCTAGAATCCTAATTTTGCTATCTGTCGCCCAGCACATTAGTTTAAATTTACTGAGCAACTATCATGTACCGGATATCTTCATATGCTCCCCTGTCACCAAGCTGTTCTTATCCACGTTTCATAGATGAAAAATCTTAGGCTCAAAGAGTTTAGCCGACTTGACCGAGATTATAGGCTTGGTAATTGGTCAGACCAGGACTCAAATTCATGGCTCATTGATATCAAAGTCAGTGGCACACGTGTAGAGAGAAAATGTATAGTGTTGTAATGGATTATGGGACAGGAACAAAATCTACAAGGCCAGCCTTCAGTTCTCTGCTGCTGCTGCTGCTAAGTCGCTTCAGTCATGTCCGACTCTGTGTGACCCCATAGACGGCAGCCCACCAGGCTCCCATGTCCCTGGGGTTCTCCAGGCAAGAGTACTGGAGTGGGGTGCCATTTCCTTCTCCAGTGCATGAAAGTGAAAAGTGAAAGTGAAGTCACTCAGTTGTGTCCGACTCTTAGCGACCCCATGGACTGTAGCCCACCAGGCTCCTCCACCCATGGGATTTTCCAGATGAGAGCACTGGAGTGGGTGCCATTGCCTTCTCCACCAGTTCTCTACTAAGCCTTCATAACTCAGTTCAGTTTCAGTTCAGTTGCTCAGTCGTGTCTGACTCTTTGCGACCCCATGAATCACAGCACGCCAGGCCTCCCTGTCCATCACCATCTCCCGGAGTTCACCCAAACCCATGTCCATCGAGTCAGTGATGCCATCCAGCCATCTCATCCTCTGTCGTCCCCTTCTCCTCCTGCCCCCAATCCCTCCCAGCATCAGAGTCTTTTCCAATGAGTCCACTCTTCGCATGAGGTGGCCAAAGTACTGGAGCTTCAGCTTTAGCATCATTCCCTCCAAAGAAATCCCAGGACTGATCTCCTTTAGGATGGACTGGTTGGATCTCCTTGCAGTCCAAGGGACTCTCAAGAGTCTTCTCCAACACCACAGTTCAAAAGCATCAATTCTTCGGCGCTCAACCTTCTTCACAGTCCAACTCTCACATCCATACATGACCACAGGAAAAACCATAGCCTTGACTAGACGGACCTTAGATGGCAAAGTAATGTCTCTGCTTTTGAATATGATATCTAGGTTGGTCATAACTTTTCTTCCAAGGAGTAAGCGTCTTTTATAACTCTAGTTCAAGAGAAAAGAGATGGTGGTCTTGCCCTGTAAGTTTAACCTAACCTGGTTTCTTTAAACAGACCCTAATAGATCTGGTTAGACATGGGAGTACTAAGCAAAATGACTTACTGAAAAAAAAAAATCCTATAAAATGGACACTCCCTATTTTCCATTATATATATATACACATATATAACCATTTTATATCCATGTTTATATATCTATATATATTACTGAATATTATATCATATATTAATAATATATTATGAACAGTAGTATATATAAGTTATATAGTAATTTATAAAGATATTTATACAATGGATATACAAATTTATGTATCACTGACTCAGTGGACAGGAATCTGAGCAAACTTAGAGAGACAGTGAAGGATAAGGAAGCTTCAGTTCAGTTCAGTCGCTCAGTCATGTCTGACTCTTCGCGACCCCACGGACTGCAGCACGCCAGGCCTTCCCGTCCATCACCAACTCCTGGAGTTCACTCAAACTCATGTCCACTGAGTCAGTGATGTCATCCGACCATCTCATCCTCTGTCATACCCTTGCCCTCCCATCTTCAATTTTTCCCAGCATCAGGGTATTTTAAAATGAATCAGTTCTTGGCATCAGGTGGCCAAAGTACTGGAGTTTCAGCTACAGTATCAGTCCTTCCAATGAATATTCAGGACTGATTTCCTTTAGAATGTGCTGGTTGAATCTCCTTGAAGTTCAAGGGACTCTCAAGAGTCTTCTCCAATACCACAGCTCAAAAGCATCAATTCTTTGGTGCTCAGCTTTCTTTATAGTCCAACTCTCATATCTATAAATGACTACTGGAAAAACAATAGCTTTGACTAGATGGACCTTTGTTGGCAAAGTAATGTCTCTGCTTTTTAATATTATGTCTACGTTGGCCATAACTTTTCTTCCAAGGAGCAATTGTCTTTTAATTTCATGGCTGTAGTCACCATCTGCAATGATTTTGGAGCCCCCAAAATAAAGTCTGTTTATTTTTTTCACTTGCTAAACACTGTTTCCATTGTTTTCCCAACTATTTGCCATAAAGTGATGGGACTGGATGCCATGATCTTTGTTTTCTGAATGTTGAGCTTTAAGCCAACCTTTTCACTGTCCTCTTTCACTTTCATCAAGAGGCTTTTTAGTTCCTCTTCACTTTCTGCCATAAGGGTGTGTGTCATCTGCATATCTGAGGTTATTCATATTTCTCCCAGCAATCTTGATTCCAGCTTGCGCTTCATCCAGCCCAGCATTTTTCATGATGTACTCTGCATAAAAGTAAATAAGCAGGGTGACAATATACAGCCTTGACATACTACTTTTCCTCTTTGGAACCAGTCTGTTGTTCCATGTCCAGTTCTAAGTGTTGCTTCCTGGCCTGCATACAGATTTCTCAAGAGGCAGGTCAGGTGGTCTGGTATTCCTATCTCTTTCAGAATTTTCCATAATTCACTGTGATCCACACAGTCAAAGGCTTTGGTGTAGTCGATAAAGCAGAAATAGATGTTTTTCTGGAACTCTCTTGCTTTTTTGATGTTCCAACAGATATTGGCAATCTGATCTCTGGTTCCTCAACACAGAGTACAGCAAAATGCCACCAGGACTGCAGCAGAATACTGCTTCTCATGGTGAAACTTCAGGCACCAACAGAGGAGGAGAGTTGAATTAACATCTAGCCATTCCTAAAATGGAGAAGGCAATGGCACCCCACTCCAGTACTCCTGCCTGGAAAATCCAATGGATGGAGGAGCCTGGTGGGCTGCAGTCCATGGGGTCACTAAGAATCGGACACGACTGAGCGACTTCCCTTTCACTTTTCACTTTCATGCACTGGAGAAGGAAATGGCAACCCACTCCAGTGTTCTTGCCTGGAGAATCTCGGGGACGGGGGAGCCTGATGGGCTTCCGTCTATGGGGTCACACAGAGTTGGACACGACTGAAGCGACTTAGCAGCAGCAGCAGCAGGATTCCTAAAAATCTCATATTAATACCAACGTGCCTGTTGTGATGACCACCAAGACTTTGCCCCAAGGGCCCTTTAAGAAAGTGAGGGATAAACAATATAGTGTCATCAGAAGAGGAGCCAGATTTGGACAGTCCAGAAAGATTCCACTGTCCACAGGGCCTTGCATCTCAAACTGAAGACACACTGAGACAGTAACCAGAGGCGAGCCAGGAGACTTTCAAAGCTGTAAGAGCAACATGACATTTTTTGCTGGAGCTTTCATTTTACTCAAATTTGCATAACGATTTAGAAGAGAGAACATCTCTTTTTTTTATTATAAAAGGAATTCTAGACATCTTTTTATATTAAAGTAAGCAAAGATGCAAAACAATTCCTCCGTGGATTTTTAAACAAATCACATGCATCTAAATACATTTAGAGCTATGCCCTACCATCTCCGAGTTAATCTCTATAATTTAACAACTAACATTTGCTAAATATACACCAGGCCTAATGTTATGTTAGGTATGACAATGACGATCAGTCTCAGACACTCCCTGGGGGACTGGTTAAGATCCAGATTTCTGGGCCCACCCCCTAGAGTTTCTGATGTACGAAATCTGTACTGGGACTTGGGAACTCGTTTCTCATAAGTTCCCAGGTAATGCTGCTGCCAGTGGTTCAGGGGCCACACTTTGAGAACCATTACTAGGAGGAAAATTTTAAGAAGCACTGGATTCCTAGGTAATTAACATATTTGTGTCACTTTATAGATACAAAAACTAAATCACAGGGCTTCCCTCCTGGTGCAGTGGTTAAGAATGTGTCTGCTAAGGCAGGGGACACAGGTTCGCCCCCTGGTCCAGGACACATCCACATGCCGGTGCGGTATAACTGCTGAGCCTGTGCTCTGCAACAAGGGGAGCCACCACAGCCAGAAGCCTGCACGACTACAACGAAGAGGAGCTGCCAGCTCGCCGCAACCAGAGATCGCCTGAGCAACGCAGCAAAGCCTGCACGCACTGCAACGGAGAGGAGCCGCCAGCTCACCGCAACCAGAGATCACCTGAGCAACGCAGCAAAGCCTGCACGCACTGCAACGGAGAGGAGCCGCCAGCTCGCCGCAACCAGAGAACGCCTGAGCAACGCAGCAAAGCCTGCACGCACTGCAACGGAGAGGAGCCGCCCGCTCGCCGCAACCAGAGATCGCCTGAGCAACGCAGCAAAGTTCCAGTGCAGTCTAAAAATAAGCAATTAGATAAATAAAATCAACAAAACCAAATCGCAGAGAGGAAAAATAATTTACCTACAATGCACAGCTCGTTAATGACCAAGAGTTATTATTTTGCTCCTATGCATCTTGCTTTGCTTTAAGATTCTCAGAACACCAGACAGAGGAGATTATCTAAAGTAATGGAAATTACAGACCACAAATGTTCTTCTCTCCTTGTGGCAGCACTCTAGCTGCTGAACGTTTATTCTTATATAAAACTTTTTAAAGCAGCCTTAAGTTCAATAAAACCAAAGCTGTGTTACACTGAAGGACAAGCATTTCTTGACCCTTTATTCGGGCACCTCTCTGTAATAACTGCCAAGACTAGAAGCAGAACCCAAAGACACACTTGTCAGAAACAAGCAACTTACGCCTCAAATGAGCAATGAAACAGCAGTTAATGAAGACAGATGTAAACCCTAAGTTTCTGTGTTGAACGAGCAGAACGTGAGACTGACTTTCAGAAGACGTGGAAATTTTACAGACAAGCCTCACGTCTCAGTTCTTATCACCCAAAATTGTTTCAGTGACATTTAATAGTGGCCCTCCATCTGCAAATCATTAACACTATTATTAAAGAAAAACAGTTTCAAAAAGTGGACGGCTGGTAGAAAGTTAAACTAGGCAGTTACACCTAATCATCAGTGTGGAAAAGGAGAACTCACTTATTCAAACATTCTTTAAAAAACTAAATATCAATTCCAGTAAAAGAAGAATAAAAAGGACTGAAATAGAGTAAAAAATTTTACGTAGGGAAAATGATGACAAAGGCATATTTGACTTAGTTTTCTGTTGTATAAAAAAAAAATCACCACACATTTTGTGGCTTGAAACAATATCCAGTTATTATCTCATATCGCTACAGGTCAGAAGTCCCGGTGGCCTTGATGGGTCTCACAGGCCAAAATCAACGTACTGGCAAAATTGTGCTCTTTTCTGCAGACTGTAGGGAAGACTCTGCCTCCAAGCCCATCCAGGCTGTTGGCCATTCAGCTCTTTCTGTTTACAGGACTGGGAGCCCTGTTTTCTGCTGTTTATTGGTAGGGACCATTCTCAGAGCTCGGAGGCCACTCTCCAGCCCTGATTCCCTGGCCTCCTCCATCTCCATAGAGAATAACCATGTTGAATCCTCTCATATCCTGAATCTTTCTCTTCTGCTACCAGTTGGAGAAAATACTCCACATTTACAAGGTTCATGTGATATAACTGAGCATTGATAATCTTCCTATCTCAAATTAAACTGATTAATTGCATTCACAAAATCCCTTTCATCTGTAAGATAATCATGAGAATAACATCAGAGAGCAAAGGTCATTGGCCCACCTACAGGATTATGCCGACCACAGGTTCCAGTACCTACAAGCCGAACTGTGAGCACACGTAAACTTGAAGCCACATACATTGGTGTGTTTAGATTTCCATTATAAAGAACAAAAAATATAAAACTGGGGGAAAACGTATATTCTCAGTGTGAACCATGGGGACATCAGTTAAACAGGTGAAAAAATTTGAAGACTTACAGCCATGCCTGGATTGAGAAAAAACCCAACATGACTTTGAAAAGCAAATCATGAGAATGAAGAGGCTTGTAATGTCCCCTCACTCACGGGGTCAACAGGGGTCACGGGTGGTGGTACAATCACATCGTCATGACCACTATCACGGTCGTCTCCAGATCTCTGGAGTTGTTGGCTAAAGCAGGTGTTATCAGCTCAACTGAGTAGGAAGCGTGTGACAGTGTTGACTCTCAGAGTGTGCTGATGGGGAAATCCAGTGAGACACAGGTGAGGGAGCTCAGCTATAACTGTGTCCCTCTGAGGTCACTAACCCCAAGCAAACAGCTGTTCCATCAACAAATATTTACACAGTTCCAGGCACTGAGAATGCAATCAAGAATGAGACATATGAGGCCCCTCATTTCATGGAGATTCCATTTCATGGTGGGCACAAGCACGGCCGAGGGGGGCATTTGTGTTGAGAAGTGAACACTAGAAGGGGGAGGGCAGAAAATCTGGGACAGAGAGAGGGCGTTTTGAGAGAGGGCATTTCTAGAGTACGGAGGTGAGAACAAGCCTGGCAAGAGGGCTGCTCTGTCCCAAGTTAAGGAAGCAGAAGATATCAATAGGTGATACGACATCCAAGGTCATTTAGGGCCACACAGCAGAGAGCCTCACGAGCAACGAGGAGTTTGGATTTTATGCCAGATATACTGGGAAGCCAACAGGCGATTTAAGCTGGTGAGTAAAATAATCTCATTTATGTTAAGAGATCTCTTTACATACTATGTGAATAGGGGCAGGGGGGCAAGAAGGAGTCTACTGCAAAGGTCTGATGAGAACTGTACTAGTCTATAGAGTTAGTACAAATTATTGAATGATATATTTAAAAGTCATTAGGCAAATGAAAAGTTACTAGTAATTCAAAAGAAAGTTCAAAGCAAAGTTGCTTGACTAAAAGGCACTTTGTAGACGGGGGCTTCTCCGATGGCTCAGCAGGTAGAGAGCCCACCGCAGCGTGGGAGGCGCGGGCTCGGCCCCTGGGTCGGGAAGACCCCCTGGAGGAGGAAAGTGCAGCCCACGCGGCTCTTCTTACCGGAAAACTCCTGTGGGCAGGGGAGCCTGGCAGGCCACGGCCCAAAGCACTGAGAAGTGTCAGACATGACCGAGAGACTGAGCATGGACTCTCACAAACCAGAGAAACTTTGCACGGTGAGGATCTCATGTTTGAAGCCCGTTTCAGGAGCCCACTGTCCTGATGTAACTGAAGACGACCTGTCGTTTTGTTCTTTAGTCACCCAGTCATGTCTGACTCTTTGTGACCCCAGACTGTAGCCCGCCAGGTCCTCTGTCCAGGGATTTCCCAGGCAAGAATACTGGAGTGGGCTGCCATTTCCTTTTCCAAAGGACAACTTACACAATGGAAACAGGAGTCAGAAAACATTCCATTAAAAAGATGAAATTAATGGCAAAAGTCCTTCTCTAGGTGAACAGATAAACACACTGGGATATATCCACATAGTACACTCCTATTCAGTAATAAGACTCTTTGTGACCCTGTGCATGTAGCCCACCAGGCTTCTCCATCCATGGGAATTCTCCACGCAAGATCAGAAACAAGAGATTAAATGCTTAAAATAACTCAATTCTGTAACAGTAGAAGTTAGCTCAAAGAGATATCCTAAAATATATGGAAAAGAAAAGATACTGAAATTAGGATAAAGATGATAGTAAAGGTTTAGAAGAAAGACTTTCAAAAAACATAATATGAATCAAGATGGAAAAAAATGGAGCACACAAGTAGAAAAGCAATAGTTAACGAAGTTTTAGAAGAAAATTATATAAACTGTAATAGAGGTCACAGATATGGGTTTTGGGAGCTGCACTTACTTTAGAGGTATAGAAATTTTACACAATACATCTTTTCAGTTTTCTTCAAAATCCTGAAGATTTGGAAAACCTGAGTAGATTTGTAATTTCTAGTATGTGCTTATAAGATAGAAGCTAGAGGAGAGGGGAGAAGCAAGGGACAGGAAGGGCTAAAAGCAAAAGGAACCAAAGATAAGGAAGCTGTCAGGAGCACTGCCCTCATTTAGGGGAAACAAACGACCTAGAGTGTTTACCATGCAGTCTTATTCTGATAATTGCAGCAAAATCTCTTACTTCCCTGAGGATCTTGGGATTCCCTGTGCATCTGTGTGTGTGTGCATCTGTGTGTGCATCTGTGTGTGCATCTGTGTGTGTGCATCTCTATGTGTGCATCTGTGTGTGTGCATCTGTGTGTGTGTGCATCTGTGTGTGGATCTGTGTGTGTGCATCTGTGTGCATCTGTGTGTGTGCATCTGTGTATGTGTGCATCTGTGTGTGCATCTGTGTGTGTGCATCTGTGTGCATCTGTGTGTGTGCATCTGTGTGTGTGCATCTGTGTGTGTGCATCTGTGTGTGGATCTGTGTGTGCATCTGTGTGTGTGCATCTGTGTGTGTGCATCTGTGTGTGCATGTGTGTGTGCATCTGTGTATGTGTGCATCTGTGTATGTGTGCATCTGTGTGTGCATCCGTGTGTGTGTGCATCTGTGTGTGTGCATCTGTGTGTGCATCTGTGTGTGTGTGCATCTGTATGTGTGCATCTCTGTGTGTGCATCTGTGTGTGCATCTGTGTGTGTGCATGTGTGCATCTGTGTGTGTGCATCTGTGTATGTGTGCATCTGTGTGTGTCTGTGTGTGCATCTGTGTGTGTGCATCTGTGTGTGTGCATCTGTGTGTGCATCTGTGTGCATGTGCATCTGTGTGTGTGCATCTCTGTGTGTGCCTCTGTGTGTGTGTGCGTGTGCATCTGTGTGTGTGCATCTGTGTGTGTGCATCTGTGTGTGTGTGTGTGCATCTGTGCAATTTGGTGGCAGATGCAATGGATAATGCTAAACTTAGTTTAAAGATAAGCACTAGATGGCTCCTATGTTTAGATTACATACAAAACTGAGTAAAGCACTTTTTAAAGTAGTTAAGTCACAAGTCTGATATAATAATAATAATAATAAAAAGGCAATGTAGTTGTCTAGTTGCTAAGTCCCATCTGAGTCTTTGGCAACCCCATGGACTGTAGCCCGCCAGGCTCCTCTGTCCAGGGATTTCCCAGGCGAGAATACTGGAGTGGGTTGTCACTTCCTGCTCCAGGGGATCTTCCCAGTCCAGGGATCAAACCCGCATCTCCTGCACTGGCCGGCAGGTTCTTTCCCACTGAGCCGCAGGGAAGCCCTTAAATAGAAGGATATATCTTTCATAGTTAGCTATTTATCACAGACAGGAATACAGAGGATGTTTGCTTTCTGTTTTAAATTTGATTCAGGACACAGTTAATCATTCATAGTTAGAAATGCCGATAGAAGCAGCTGACCTCAGAACGTTTCCTCCACGCCAGGACTATCAGAGAATTCCATCGAATTATTTCAAGCAGCAGAGTCTCTAGAAAGAAAACCAGCCTCCAGAAAGGCCGGTGAGAGCCATGATGCCAGCCCCCATGTTCAGAGCAGCAGACGCCGCCTTCAGTCTGGTGCCGTGATCTGCGTGGTGGTCGCTTGGTTACTAAGCTGTGTCCACTCTGCAGTCCCAGGGCGTACAGCCTGCCAGCCTCTTCCACCCATGGGATTTCCCAGGCAGGAACACTGGATCGCCATTTCCTTCCCAGGGAATTTTCCTGACCCAGGAATTGAACCTGAGTCTCCTGCACTGCAGGCAGATTATTTCCTCATGGAAAATTAGGGTCTGCTAAACCATTCCTCCACGGGGAGCCACATGCTACGGGAACCCGCTTCCCGTGATTCTGAATGAATGCTCTGCATTAACAGATGGTGAAGGAATTCCATGCCCTCTGCCAGTGCCTTTTGGCCTTCCTTTGTGACTGTCAAACACTTCCCACCACAGTATCTTCTACCATTTTAGAGGATCTGGAGTCTCTCCCACCACCCTCTCCATCACTCTCCAAGGTCCTGGCACACGTGGCTGTCTCTCTGCTCTTTCTTCTTCAAACAGAGGTTCTTTGAGCCCTTCAAACACTGGTTCTTTCCTTCCTCAAAAAGGATTTCCTCCACCTGAATCGCTCTTAGCTTTGCTGACTTCCTTTCTTCTCTCAGCTCTCAGCTCAGATGTCACTCTCTGAAACATCCTTTCTTCAGGTGCCCAGAAATGTACACCTCACCCAGATAACCTTTATCTTCCACCCATTTTCTTTTTACTCCATCAAAAATGAGGGCAAAAGCCACAAGTCTCTAGTTCTATATTCTTGATACAAGCCTTGTAAAGTGTCAGGCACTTACTAGGACTCCAAAAAAAAAAGAGAGAGAGACAGCACTGCTTTCACATGTGGACTAAAACAAACAGGGCCATAGAGACAGCCTGTGCCTCACTTAGAGTGGGCTTTCAGCAAGTCGAGCTTCAAAATTACACCTGAGGAAGGCGGGGCTTGTCAAGCATATATTATCATCTGATAAAAAAGATGTCCTGTAAACTTCTGCCAACAAAGGACAGGAACTGTTAACATTAATACATTTCCGTCTGGCATCTAGGCAAGATGGTTGCGTGGAGTTATCTTTCTGTCTGTCTATCTACCGGTCCACGCCCTATCCAGCTATCTGTGTTCACTAGGCAGAGCCCACACACACGCATGTGAATATCTGCATTAACAGTAGCCTACTTTTCATACAGTTTTATAGACTTGTTAAGCCTAAGAATATGCTTTTTTTTAGTGAAGCATATTTTAGTGAAGACGTGTCATGTGTTGTTCCAGATTCTGAAAAGTAATAGACAGGACAACTTCCTAGCCTCAAAGTGATTACATTCTGATAAGGAAAGAAAGGTTATAAAGCACAAAGAAGATGCAGTGAAACAGGAAAATGGGACAGAGGGTGACTGGGGCAGAGTTTCTGGCTTAGGGGATAAGGGACGGTATTTCAGAAGAGGTCACATTTGAATTGAAAGTTGAATAATAATAAGGAGCCAGTCATTGAAAGAATGGAGGGAAAATAATGCCAGCTAGCAAGGGCACAGGATGGTATCAGCCTTTCAACAACATGTCAATCAAAATTCATCTATAAACAATCTATCAGTTCAGTTCAGTTCAGTCGCTCAGTCGTCTCCGACTCTCTACAACCCCATGAACCACAGCACACCAGGCCTCCCTGTCCACCACCGACTCCCGGAGTCCACCCAAACCCATGTCCATTGAGTAGGTGATTCCATTCAACCATCTCATCCTCTGTCGTCCCCTTCCTGCCCTCAATCTTTCCCAGCATCTGGGTCTTTTCAAATGAGTCAGCTCTTCGCATCAGGTGGCCAAAATATTGGAGTTTCAGCTTCAACATCAGTTCTTCCAATGAACACCCAGGATTTATCTCCTTTCGGATGGACTGGTTGGATCTCCTTGCAGTCCAAGGGACTCTAAGAGTCTACATACTATTCAATTATATGGATGTCATAATCAGTTCAGTTCAGTCGCTCAGTTGTGTCCGACTCTTTGGGACCCCATGAATCGCAGCACGCCAGGCCTCCCTGTCCATCACCAGCTCCCGGAGTTCACTCAGACTCACGTCCATCGAGTCCGTCATGCCATCCAGCCATCTCATCCTCGGTCGTCCCCTTCTCCTCCTGCCCCCAATCCCTCCCAGCAGCAGAGTCTTTTCCAATGAGTCAACTCTTCGCATGAGGTGGCCAAAGTACTGGAGTTTCAGCTTTAGCATCATTCCTTCCAAAGAAATCCCAGGGCTGATCTCCTTCAGAATGGACTGGTCGGATCTCCTTGCAGTCCAAGGGACTCTCAAGAGTCTTCTCCAACACCACAGTTCAAAAGCATCAATTCTTCGGCGCTCAGCCTTCTTCACAGTCCAGCTCTCACATCCATACATGACCACTGGAAAAACCATGGCCTTGACTAGACAGACATTTGTTGGCAAAGTAATGTCTCTATATTTAGGTTGCTCTAATTTTTTATAATTACTGATGTAAAAGGTGTTCATGCTTTATGTGCTAAAGAACATTTAAATCCTTATTCAAGCATTAAAATGACATAAAAGCTTTATTGATACAGAAAAATGCTTGTAATGGAATGTTAAATGAAAAAAATTACCAAGTAGCATGTAAATCTGACTGCATATTTGTGGAAAGATATATAAAAATACATTCATTTATAATAAAAAGATAACTTACGTATGGGATAAACAACAAAATAATAAACACTTCAGTACTGCTTATCTGTGGCCAGTGGCAATGCAATGCATTTTATCTTCTTTTATATTCTGAATTTTCTAGAATGAAAATGTATAACTTGTAACAGCATATGACCGTTTTTAAGATAAAAAGCAGATTATAAATACTACCTGAGTTGTTACTCTATTTTCAAAGATAGTATGTGTACTTGTTTATTCCTTTCTAGGCACTAAATGTGTATTTGTGTACATATTGAAATTGTTATCTCTAAAATGTGAAACTGTAAATAATTTCCTTTTTCTTATTTTATAATACCATTTCTATTTTTCACATTGAATAATGTATAATGTTATGATAGAAAACATTTGTCTAATTATTTTCTCAGTAGAAAAAGAAAATATCATATTTGCAGAACTGTTTTAAAATTTAGAATATATAAGGATTCTATTAAAATTGTCTCTATCTCTAATAATGATCAAAGCTAATATTAAAATATGGTAGCTCAGAAGGTAAGAAATCTGCCTGCAATGGAGGAGATGCAGGTTCGGTATATGGGGTTCTGAAGATACTCTAGAGAAAGGAATGGCTACTCACTCCACTATTCTTGTCTGGAAAATTCCATGGACAGAGGAGCCTGGTAGGGTTCGGCTACAGTCGATGAGTTTGCCAAGAGTCAGACACCACTGAACCACTAACACTTTGTTTCCTTTCTTATTCTAATAGTGATTAAAAACTAATATTCAGTTCAGTCGCTCGGCCGTGTCCAACCCTTTGCAACCCCTTGGACTCCTGGCAGCACACCGGGCTTCCCTGTCCATCACCAACTGCCAGAGCTTACTCAAACTCATGTCCATTGAATCGGTGACACCATCCAACCATCTCATCCTCTGTCACCCCCTTCTCCTCGCACCTTCAATCTTTCCCAGCATCAGGATCTGTTCAAATGAGTCAGTTCTTCGCATTAGGTGGCCAAAGTATTGGAGATTCAGCTTAAGCATCAGTCCTTCCAATGAATATTCAGGACTGATTTCCTTTAGGATGGACTGGGTGGATCTCCTTGCAGTCCAAGGGACTCTCAAAAGTCTTCTCCAACACCACAGTTCAAAAGCATCAATTCTTCGGTGCTCAGCTTTCTTTATAGTCCACCTCTCACATCCATACATGACCACTGGAAAAACCATAGCCTTGACTAGACGGACCTTTGTTGGCAAAGTAATGTCTCTGCTTTTGAATATGCTTTCTAGGTTGGTCATAACTTTTCTTCCAAGGAGAAAGCTTCTTTTAATTTCAATGCTGCAGTCACAATCTGGAGTGATTTCAGAGGCCCCCAAAATAAAGTCTGTCACTGTTTCCATTGGTTTTCCATCTATTTGCCATGAAGTGATGGAACCAGATGCCATGATCTTAGTTTTCTGAATGTTGAGTTTTAAGCCAACTTTTTCACTCTCCTCTTTCACTTTCATCAAGAGGCTTTTTAGTTCTTCTTTACTTTCTGCCATAAGGTGGTGTCATCTGCATATATGAGGTTATTGATATTTTTCCCGGAAATCTTGATCCCAGTTTGTGTTTCATCCAGTCCAGCATTTCTCATGATGTCCACCATGAACAGTATGAAAAGGCAAAATGATATGATGCTGAAAGAAGAACTCCCCAGGTCAGTAGGTGCCCAACATGCTGCTGGAGATCAGTGGAGAAATAGCTCCAGAAAGAATGAAGGGATGGAGCCAAAGCAAACACAAGACTCTGATGCTGGGAGGGATTGGGGGCAGGAGGAAGAGGGGACGACCAAGGATGAGATGGCTGGATGGCATCACTGCCTCTATGGATGTGAGTCTGAGTGAACTCCGGGAGTTGGTGATGGACAGGGAGGCCTGGCATGCTGCGATTCATGGGGTCACAAAGAGTCGGACAGGACTGAGTGACTGAACTGAACTGAACACCACATATAAGTTAAATAAGCTGGGCAACAATATATAGCCTTGACATACTCCTTTCCCAATTTGGAACCAGTCTGTTGCTCCAGGTCCAGTTCTAGCTATTGCTTCTTGACCTGCATACAGATTTCTTAGGAGTCAGAAAAGGTGGTCTTGTATTCCTGTTTCTTGAAGAATTTTCAACAGTTCGTTTTGATAACACAATCAAAGTCTTTGGTGTAGTCAATAAACAGAAGTAGGTGTTTTTCTGGAACTCTCTTGCTTTTCCAATGATCCAATGGATGTTGGCAATTTGATCTCTGCTTCCTCTGCCTTTTCTAAATCCAGCTTCAATATCTGGAAGTTCACAGTTCATGTCCTGTTGAAGCCTGGCTTGGAGAATTTTGAGCATTATTTTACTAGAGTGTGAGATGAGTGCAATTGTGCGGTAGTCTGAGCATTCTTTGGCATTGTCTTTCTTTGGGATTGGAATGAAAACTGACATTTTCCAGTCCTGTGACCACTGCTGAGTTTTTCTAATTTGCTGGCATACTGAGTGCAGCACTTTCACAGCATTATCTTTCAGGATTTGAAATAGCTCAACTGGAATGCTATCACCTCCACTAGCTTTGTTCGTAGTGATGCTTTCTAAGGCCCACTTGACTTTGCATTCCAGGATGTCTGGTTCTAGGTGAGTGATCACACCATTGTGATTATCTGAGTCATGAAGATATTTTTTGTACACTTCTTCTGTGTATTCTTGCCACCTCTTCTTAATATTGTCTGCTTCTGTTAGGTCCATACCATTTCTATCCTTTACTGTGCCCATCTTTGCATGAAATGTTCCCTTGGTATCTCTAATTTTCTTGAAGAGATCTCTGGTCTTTCCCATTCTATTTCTTTCCTCTATTTCTTTGCATTGAGCACTGAGGAGGGCTTTCTTATCTCTCCTTGCTATTCTCTGGAACTCTGCATTCAATATCTTTCCTTTTCTCCTTTGCCTTTCACATCTCTTCTTTTCACAGCTATCTGTAAGGCCTCTTCAGACAACCATTTTGCCTTTTTGTGTTTCTTTTTCTTGGGGATGGTCTTGATCACTGCCTCCTGTACAATGTCAGAAACCTCCACCCATAGTTTTTCAGGCACTCTGTCTATCAGATCTAGGCCCTTGAATCTATTGATCATTCCAACTGTATAATCCTAAGGGATTTCATTTAGGTCCCTGAATGGTCTAGTTGTGTTCCTTACTTTCTTCAGTTTAAGCCTGGATTTGGCAATACGGAGTTCATGACCTGAGCCGCAGACAACTCCCAGTCTTGCTTTTGCTGACTGTATAGAGCTTCTCCATCTTTTACTGCAAAGAATGTAACCAATCTGATTTCTACACTGACCATCTTGTAACGTCCATGTGTAGCGTCTTCTCCTGTGTTGTTGGAAGAGGGTGTTTGCTAGGACCAGCGCCTTCTCCTTGTGCACACCAGGACCCAGAGACCCCACAGCGACTGAGACAGAGCTGTGAGCATCTCTTGTGGAGGAGCAGGTCAGCAGTGGTCTGCCACATGGTCAGGGGCTCTGGGCACAGCAGACCTGGGTGTGGCATAGCCCTCTTGGAGGAGGTCACCATTAACCCCACCACAGAGCCACCAGAACTTACACAGGACAGGGAAACAGCCTCTTGGATGGCACAAACGAAACCCTGTGTGCACCAGGACCCAGGAGAAAGGAGCAGTGATCCCACAGGAGACTGACCCAGACTTGCCTGTGAGTGTGCAGGAGTCTGTGGTGGAGGCGTGGGTCGGAGGTGGCCTGCTGCAGAGTTGGGGGCACTGAGTGTAGCGGTGCATGCATGGGACCTTTTGAAGGGAGTCACCCTTATCTTCACTGTCTCCACCATAGTTTGACCTCAGGTCAAATAACAGGGAGGGAACACAGTCACATCAACAGAAAATTGGATTAAGGATTTACTGAGCATGGCCCCACCCATCAGAACAAGACCCATTTCCCCCTCAGTCAGTCTCTCCCATCAGGAAGCTTCCATAAGCCTCTTATCCTTCTCCATCAGAGGGCAGACAGACTGAAAACCAATCACAGAAAACTAAGCAATCTGATCACATGGACCACAGCCTTTTCTAACTCAGTGAAACTGAGCCATGCTATGTAGGGCCACCCAAGAAGGATGGGTCAGGGTGGAGAGTTCTGACAAAAAGTGGTCCACTGGAGAAGGGAATGGCAAACCACTTCAGTATTCTTGCCTTGAGAACCCCATGAACAGTATGAAAAGGCAAAAAGATAGGACACTGAAAGATGAACTCCCCAGGTCGGTAGGTGTCCAATATGCTACTGGAGATCAGTGGAGAAATAACTCCAGAAAGAATGAAGAGACAGAGCCAAAGCAAAAAACAAACAAACAAACAAAAACACCCAGTTGTGGATGGGACTGGTGATGGAAGTAAAGCCTGATGCTATAAAGAGCAATATTGCATAGGAACCTGGAATGTCAGGTCCATGAATCAAGGCAAATTGGAAGTGGTCAAACAAGAGATGGCAAGAGTGAACATTGGCATTTTAGGAATCAGCGAACTAAAATGGACTGGAATGGATGAATTTAACTCAGATGACCATTATATCTACTACTGTGGGCAGGAATCCCTTAGAAGAAATGGAGTAGCCATCATGGTCAACAAAAGAGTCCAAAATGCAGTACTTGGATGCAGTCTCAAAAACGACAGAATGATCTCTGTTCATTTCCAAGGCAAACCATTCAGTATCACAGATATCCAAGTCTATGCCCCGACCAGTAACACTGAAGAAGCTGAACGGTTCTATGAAGACCTACAAGACCTTCTAGAACTAGCATCCAAAAAAGATGTCCCTTTCATTACAGGGGACTGGAATGCAAAAGTAGGAAGTCAAGAAATACCTGGAGTAACAGGCAAATTTGACCATAACTAATATTAAAATATACATAAACATGCACAGCTATTTACACATGAAATTTCAACTAGTTTCAAAAATATTTACAATGTGTTATACAAAGACGCTTAGATGATGGAAACAGCATAAATATCAAATTTGTAAATATACCAGGAGTATATTTTCTGTTAAGGGTCAGATGGTGAACAGTTTACGATTGTGGATGATATGGTATCTCTTTCAATTGCTCAGCTCTGTTATAACACAAAAGTACCCAAAGACTCTTACGCTATGGTGTGTCTTTAGTTATGGACACTGAAATTTAAATATAATATAATTTTACATCATTAATATTATTTTTAATTCATTCTTTGTAAGTGAAAAAAAAACACAAAACTATTCTTAGCTTATGAACTGTACAAAACCAGACAGTAAGCTGGATTTGGGCCCCAGGTCGTAGAGTAGAAGTTCATCTATTTGCTTTTTCCAACTTCTTTTAAACATACCGTGACTCATACATAAAGATTCAGACCTTGTCAGCTTCAGATGGTGACACCATGTTACTTTTCTGATCTGAAAATAGACCGCAGATTCTGTTAGAAACTTCCCCACTTAAATTTTCCACAGGCATTGAACTGAAATGTCCTTTTTACTATCAAACCAGATTTCGATTTCGCCTTAAAGAAATATTGCTCTGGCAGAGAACAGACTCCCTAAATTTTCCAAGAAGTACCTAAGGGGCAGTTTTTAAACTACCATTAATGTCAATGAGAACTGCCTAGCACAGTCTGTGTTCTCAGGTGAAAAACTGTTGGCAGCAGGTTGACTGAAACAACTCAAGGCATTAAAAGAGACAAACTGCATGGAAGACATCCACCAGATCGGAAGATCATCGTGAAAAAAGCCGCTAATGCCTCAAACTTTCCTCTTCAGAAACTACTTTTGATGAGATAATTCAAATGAATGGTATGTGAGGATAACATAGCAATGCACAAAAAGTTCATCTGACATTTTAGACTGCTTTTAAGTGTTCAGTTTCATATAGATCTGTAGACTTAATATAGTGCCAGCAATGACCAATAATTGAAGTTCAGCAGCTGCCATATAAATAGTCATGACCCCGATTTACAAAAATGCACATTCAAATTTACAAGGTAAAATATGGCAGAGAGATAGCCACAGATCTCAGGGAAAATACTTTTACAGCCAGTGAACAGTTACAATTCAGGACATTTAATTAAGTTCCAAGACTCTAACAGATAGTTATTCATTGCAATGAAGATGCTTTATACACCATGAACATTTGAATAGTCAGTACTAATTCTTTTCCAAGGAAGTTTTGTCCAAAAGAAATTAGTAATTGATGAGATTACAGTAGGTTGCCCCTTCCCATTTAAAAAAAAGCATGGGCCTCTCTTTTGAAATAAAAAATTTCAATATACATTCCCATTCTTGTTTTCAGAATTTTTTCTGAAGTTATTTGGTAGGTGAAATACTGAGTTCTAGAGTGATTTAAAAATTGAATTATTTTTCTAAATCTATTCAGTAAGCATTCGGTAGCAGAGAATAGTGTTTTCTGTTTCAGTCATCCACAACTGATCTGAATGAGAATGCCCCAGAACCATGGACATTTTGCCAAGATACAAAGTTGTGTGTGCTGAGGATGCGCCCGGCGGGAAGGGCCATCCACTTTGTCTCCCAGGGTCAGTTCTGAGTCAGTGTCACATTTGAGTCTTTCTTTTTTTTCTTTCTGCATTATATTCATATCAACTTTTAAAGCAGTCATTATATTAATCTTAAATTTTCTTTGATCATTTGAAAAAGGATCTTTGAGTGAGATACACAATCATAATTTTAAAAAATTTAAATGATTACCTTGTAGATAGCCAACAAAATATATATTTTTAATTTTGCCTGTTTTATGTGTGGATGAAAACAAGGATTTTAGCAAACTAGTCACAAATTTTTTAAACAATGATTGCCTGTATAATGATGACATATCATGAAAAAACATGATGGTTGATGAACAGAAAACTTCAGAGCAAAGTTAAGAAACTCGACGATCGCTTCAGTATTGCAGACCTGAGGTGTGAGAGAGGACTATGGATGGTATTACTGGTAAATGTAAGTGATCTGAAGCTTAACAGAGAATGTGACGGCGGGGGGGATGTTTGGATTCAGTCTCATATATAGCACAGCTTAATGATGACGGTGATGATGTTAATAGTAGTAATGATGATGGTGATTCTGTGAACACATCAAAAATGCTGCACACTGTCGGGGTAGTCAGAGCTACACTGACCAGAACATAGTCCTTTTAGAGGGGAGGGCAGGGAAGCAAGGCTTTAAAGCTATCCATCCCCAACTCCAAAGTTATAGTTATTTTTGGTCAATAAAAGTCAGATGTCCATACATTATATTTTAAGGTTATACACACACACACACACACGTATATACAGGAAGAGCCTGGTGGGCTACAGTCCACGGGGTCACAGAGAGTTGGACATGACTTAGTGACTAATCAATACACACATCTATTGGTATGCGTAAAACATATGCCAAACCATGACAGCAGCTGGAAGATGCAAGTCTAGTCTAATATTAAAAAATTAATCAACGTAATTTCATTGTTAACATATGCAACAACCTTGATGAATCTTGAGGGAATTATGCTGAATATTTTTTTGAAGTCTTAAAATGTTACCTACCACACAGTTTTATTTCCGTAACATTTTGAAATAACCCAACTACAGAAATGGAGAGCACTAGTCGCTGGCTGCCAGAGGCTATGGATGCGGGTGTGAAATGGGTCTATGAGACGTCAGAGCAGCACGCCCCGGTAGTGATGGAGACATTTTGATTTTCGATTATATTTGTAATGCCAACGTCCTGATCATGCTGCTGTTTTACAGGTTTTTGCAAGATCTTACTTTCGAGGGGAAACTGAGTAGAAAGCACATGGTATCTCAGTATCACTTCTTACAACTGCCTGGTAATATCTGCTTATCTTAAAAATCAGTTTAACTGATAATAAATGAATAAGCGAGAGTCTACCGCTTAGCGGCTCACAGAGCATTTTCACATCATTATTTTCTAGATTCTTTCCCTGGTCTGCAAGTTAGTTTCACAATAATCATCTCATTTAGTAAGTTGAGAAACAGAGACTCACAGACCTCTTGGGTCTGCTGGGGGGAGAGGGCAGAGGGTTGGGCTGGGAGTGTGGGGTTGGCAGATGCAAACTGTTCGATATAGAATGGATAAACAGTAAGGTCCTACTGTATAGCACACGGAACTATATTCAATCTCCTTTGATAAACCATAATGGAAAAGTGCATGAAAAATAATACATATTATGAATATTATAACATGTTATACTGTTATAAAAGAGTATAAATATATAAAATATATAAAATGCATAAAATAACATACATGCGCACAGAACATAATATATAATATGCAATATATCTGTATAACTGAATCACTTTGCTGTATCCCAGAAACTAACACAGCATTGTAAGTCAACTCTGCTGCTGCTGCTGCTAAGTCATTTCAGTCGTGTCCAACTCTGTGCAACTCCATAGACGGCAGCCCACCAGGCTCCCGTCCCTGGGATTCTCCAGGCAAGATCACTGGAGTGGGTTGCCATGTCCTCCTCCAATGCATGAAAGTGAAAAGTGAAAGTGAAGTCACTCAGTCATGTCTGACTCTTAGTGACCCCATGGACTGCAGCCTACCAGGCTCCTCTGTCCATGGGATTCTCCAGGCAGGAGTACTTCCATCTAAATAGCTAACTAACTAAATAAACAAATTTGGAAACTGTAATTCAGTAGACACATTCATAATCAACAAAGACTAAATCGACACCCTAACTTAAGATTCCCACCTTCACCCAGCAAACACTCTCCATTCCGCTTCCCCAGTGCTGCTGACAGGATGCAGCTTGCACACATGAAAACAAAGCTCACAAACCCCCACAGCACGCCAGCCGGCGCATTTCAGTCATATGGTGACGGGTTCTCACGTGGTCAAGAGAAAGAGGAATGCTCAAACAAAATCTGATAAAATGAATTAGATACAAATTGAGGAATTAACAAAACTGAGAGAAATAAATGTAACTTTGTTTCTAATTTACTGAATTTTTGCTTCTTTTTTCTCACTTATATTAATAAATAGCTCAAGTCAACTATGTATTTTCATTAGAAAAAGTTAAATTTACATTGGGGATGACCCAGAGGGATGGTATGGTGAGGGAGGTGGGAGGGGGGGTTCAGGATGGGGAACACATGTACACCCATGGTGGATTCATGTTGATGTATGGCAAAACCAATACAATATTGTAAAGTAATTAACCTCTAATTAAAATAAATTTATATTAAAAAAAACTCAAAAAAATAAATAGATTTTTCTTTAATGGTTTAAGGAGTAAGGTTATTGGTTTACTTAAGATAATACAAATTGGGTTCAAGAAGAAGGGCACATATGTAAACTTATGGCTAATGCATGTTGACGTATGACAGAAATCAATCCAGCATTGTGAAGCCATCATCAATCAGTTAAAAATAAATATAATTTTTAAAAGGCAATATAATTGAAAAAATACTATCATTACATTTGTTGAAATGTTTTCATAATAGCAAAACACTGAAAATGATAAACAATTCTAACAAATAAACATTGACTCAGCTATCAACCCATTACTACAAAACCATTATTGGCAAGTGGAATGTATAAAACGCTCATGGAAAGTGTCATTTCTGATACAGTTTATAAATGAGTACGCACAGCATAATCAAGTGGTATGCAAATTTGAGGAAATAATTGTATACATTTTCATAAACACACCAAGAGAAGAACGCTAGGCAGATCTGCATTAAACATCGCAGCAGCTGACTGAAGAGCACATGGCCGTGCTGTGATTGCTTCCGTCGCGTCCGACTCTCTGCCACTCCGCGGGCTGCAGCCCACTAGGTCCCCCGTCCACGGGATCCTCCAGGAAGGAACACTGGAGTGTGTCGCCGTGCCCTCCTCCAGGGGAGCTCCCGACCCAGGAGCAACGAGCCTCCTGCACTGACAGGCGGGTTCTTACCCCTAGTGCCACCTGGGAAGCCCAGAGAAGGTATCATGCGTTGCTTTGTACTTCTCTAATCTTCCATTTTATTTTCCAAATCAACAAACATAGACTACTATCATACGGCAGGGAAAAGCTACTTTAAAATATTAATAAGGCACGGAATACACGAAAACCAGCGCAACCAAAAACAATGTGAGCTCTGTTTCCTATTAATCAACTACACACTGATATTTCATGATGAATTATAATCATATCTTTAGGCGTGAGGGAAAACAGAAATAAATTCCTCTTGAACTTGACACAACCTGGTTGAACAGATGAAACTGAAAGGGCTTAAGATGACAGCCAGTGAGAGTGGGGCACGCCACCAGGGTTCCACCACATTGCTCTGCTGAAGCTTTCTCGTCAAAGGAGTGGGCCTCCCTGGTTCAGAGGAAGATATCCGTTTTTGACAGGCAAGTCCATTTCAACAGTATCATTAGCACAACAATGCTTCTGATGAGCACTTTTCAGCTGATGACTGTTCTGAGTTTTTACATCCATACTGCTTTCATTTTCTCCCAAAACGGCTAACCAGGAAAGTGGTAAGTGTACCAATGAACCCTACTACGGATAAGCAGGATATATTTTGACACGATGGAAGGATCTTGGAATTGTAGACCAGCAATTTGTTTCCTGTGGAAGTCTCCAAAATGAACTGTATGTGCCCCTAATTGTATTAAACCCACTTTCTCTTTGGATTGTAGGGCATCAGAGTTTCTTCCAATCCTTTCAGTTCATCCTCCCCTGTTCCATTAGCAAATATGAGGATGGTTCTCTCCCAAACTCAGAATTTCAGAAAAAATGATGTACTCAATTGATGTCTCCAAAGTGATACTACCATGGTAGGGAAAATGCCACCACAGGACTGGGGTATAAATCAAAGACTGCTTCATAACTGCAGAAACAGAGACAGAGTTTGCTCCGCACTTCACTTCAGGGGACGCCCAAGGAAGAGAAGGGCGCCGGACCCCGGGCCGCCCCGCCTGCTGTGCTGAGAGTGGGCGCCGTCTTCCCAGGGCTGGGTTGTCGCTGTCCTCGCTGCTAGCATCTTACCCACTGGGACATGATTCTCCATCCTTGCTACCCAACCCACGGAGACGGCGGAGTCGGAAGCCAAGTGGGAGGAGTCGGCACCAGGCAGACATATGGGGGAAGTACCTGTGGCCAGAGGAGACGCCCGCTGCTGACACCAGGCCACACTGATGAGACAGCTTTCAGCTTGACCTGCCACTTGACTGTCAATGGCAGCTTTTTTAAAAGAAAGAAAAGAACTTCTCTTAAAATCGTCATCTTAAACAAACACCTAGAAGCTTCCTGACAGAAGTCGATTCCACACTGATATCATGCCCTTCCAGGTTTCAAGCTTCCTGCTGGTCCTCCAAGGTCAACTCCTGTCTCCCTCAATCTCCATTCCCTGGATGAAGGGAATTCTGTCTTCTACATGTGTTTTAAATAAAGTTTTATTATAATGCAAGCCATGCCCATTTGTTTACACACTGCCCCTAGTCACTTTCCAGCTACAACAGCATAGCTGAGTAGCAGAGACCATCTGGCCTACAACGCCAGGAATGTTTACAAAGTTGGCCAATTTCTTCCCTAAGCACTAACCAAATTTTTGTTTCTTGAAACTCTAGGTTCAGTCCTTCTGAGGATCTTTTCCCCTGAAATACTCTCCCTCCTGGCTTTTGGGCTAGTTTCTTTTCATGTTTCAGGCTAAGCTTTCATATCTATATTTTTCCTTATACTAGATCTTACCTGTTATTTGCCAAAAAAAAAGCACTCATCATAACTAATTATTTTACTAACTGTCCTTCTTCCCCTCTAGAATATGGTATCTGTAATTTTATTTCCACTGCTTGGTACTATAATTGGAATATAAACTGTCTATCAAATACATGTTGAATCAAGGCTAAGCACAGAACAAATTCTCAATAAAGAGCTGGAAGAAGATGGCTTGGATTATAGTATTAATAGTCTCCAATGAATATGTATTGAAGGAAATGAGAACAGAAAGACAGAGAAGGGGGAAAGATGCACTCCAAAGTAAGACATAACAGCTATGACTCTATCTGCAAATGTAGTCATTATCTCCAGATAATATGCTAAAAATATGAAGTCCTGGGTTTCTTTCTCAGCCCCATAATTCACTGTGAAATTCTGAATAAGCCTCTGAAGTCCTGTTTTAGAATTCATATCTCTGAAAAGGCAAACTTGATATAGAAAATCAAAGTCCCTATGATTCTTACTATTTGATGGCAATAAAAACTGAGGATGATTTTTGCAAGCTAATTTTTAAGCACAGTGCTATAGCGTTCTTGTTTTGGGCTTACCTGTTTGTGTTGAAGTTGAACTTCGATTTTTCCTGTGAGGTACTATGCTATTCCTGTGGGCGAACATTACCCCCTGGCTCCGGTTGTGGATACATGAAGTGCATCTGGTTATTCAGACAGCTCTATCTCGCACACGTTAGCTGGGTCTTTCATGGGTCTAATGCCCGAGACAAGCTAACAAAACTTAATTCTAAGACTTCAGAGAAAACAGTCAGAAAGAAAAACCCCCTTTCACTAGGACTGTGAGCTACAAGGGAATTCATGTCTATAGTTGCTAGGGAGCCCTCAGTAGAGTGAGAGAGATGGCTTACAGAGGGCCAACAGATAAAGAGGCAAACCCAAGAGACAGGAAGGACGACATACTCTCGAAATCCTTCGATCCCTTAGAATCAGCCAGGCCTAAAGCTTGGGCAGCATTAGATGTTCAGGTCATGTGAATTCGTACTGATAAATTCTTTCTTTGCTCAAGTCATTACGAATTCAATTTCTTTGACTTTCAACCAAAAGTCTCAGACAATACAAAAATATTATCTCTGCTTTTCTGTACAAATTTCTTTTTTAAAGAATTTTTTTTCTGCTTGATCTTTAAGTCTCAATTCCCTGTTTGTCTATTTCTCTTCTCACTTTTCCTTGACATTTCTCAGTCTCTGATAGCTAATCATTGCCAAAAGCTTCAATCAATACCAAACATAAAACTAGACTTGGAAATGAATATTTCCTTGCTCTCAGGATCTGGACATCTGTCAACAGTAATTACCTTGTGTAAATCATTAAAAATGATTGAGTTTCTAGGAAAAAAACTCATCATCACTGTGCCACCGATCTCATACAAAAAAAATGAGCTGGCACTGGGCTCATTAGGGTTAAACTGAGACAAAAAAGTAGCCCAGAATGCTTGCCTTTCGAACTTTAAAGAGGCCCAGGGGGAAGAAATCAAGTCATACAGTGACTATCGAACATTCTAGGCTGCAAACCACGGGCTTGCTGGGCTCTGAATGTTTTGAATTGGAGACTTATCAGCATTTAACTAGCAGAAGTAGAGACTCACATCTAATTAAGGCTAGATGGCTTGGTCATGATGTAGAAAAGCAGAAACACCATGAGATCTTTTCTCTGTGTGGTTTAAATTTTTACACTTTTTTTTTTCATATTTCCACCCCAATTCTCTGGGTTAAAGAACAATAATCCCATCATAAATATATGGAAACTGAAACACGTAAAATTCAATCGCTTCTGAAAGATCCCACTGTCACTTATGAGCAGAGACTGCAGCATGGTCCTTGATCTGTCTTGTTTGCCTAGCATCAGGAAAATCACTTCAAGCTTGAAAGTTAGACAAGGACTGCTGAAAGAGTGATAAAATCTATGGATCTTCCTCCCAGACAACACAAGCACTCTACATCCACCTAAAACCTGAATAAGATCAGGTGAAACGGACCCTAAAGCTGACTTGTTAACCTCCTCTGAGATCCTGGATGGAGACTCAGAACAACTGACCACAGAGACCAGAGCTACCAGCTCCTCTTCCCGCCGTATCTTCACCACACAATGGTGGTCACTGTTTATTAGCCTGAACACATTTTCTCACTGAAACAAAAAGCTACACATTAATATCAGCCAAACGCAACGTTTATCATCGTCTGTAAAAGATACAGCTCATATTTCATTATTGTTCTTTTTAAAATGAAAATTGCTATAGCTCAGGGAGCTCAGCTCGGTGCTCCCTGAAGACTTGGAGGACGGGACGGTGCGGGTGGGAGGGAGACACGAGGGGGAGGGGATATGTTATACATACAGCTGATTCGTGTTCTACAGGAAAAAACAAACACTGTTGAGCGATTATATTCCAGAAATAGTTAAAAAAAAAAACTTTGGACAATTCTTTTCCACTTAAAAAATAAAATGCAAACTGCAATTGTTCATTAGCCCAGTGATTAGTCATGAATTTCCTTTGTGCCTCTCAAACGTTTTAACTTTTCAGTACCTAGATGTTTAAGAAAGGAAGAAAGTGAGGAAAGAAGAGATGAGAGAGGTAGGGAGAGAGACAGAAGGGAGGGAGGAGGGAGGAAGGAGGGAAGAAGGAAGGAAGGAAGAAGGGAGGGAGGAGGGAGGGAAGAAGGAGGGAGGGAGGAGGGAGGGAGGGAAGGAGGGAGGAGGAAGGAGGGAGGAAGGAGGGAGGGAGGAAGGAGGGAGGGACTCTTTAGTTCCTACCAATCACATTACTGCTATCTACCTTCCTTAAGACATCAACTTTTTATTTTCACTTCTGATATGTTTTCATAAAATTATCCCTGGGGTTCCACTGAGGATATCTCACACACACAGAGAAATGTCCCATGAGCCAGGATCGTGCCCCTTCCCTCTAATCACTCTTGCATTCCCCTTCCTCTGCTCTCAGAGCCCGCAGATGGGCCACAGGCCCCCTAAACCACTGCCTGCAGACGCTGCCGCCTTCGCTCAACGGCGTCACCATGCAGAGACTCGAGTCCTGCACAGGTGTCCCCTGCTGGCCTCAGCATCGGCGCCTCCCGATGCCCCATCTGCTGACATGGGTCTATTTGTTCTGTCCCTTTCTTTTAGGCTTTCTCGCATAGGTGTAAAATATTCCTCACTCCTTGCTGTTTAATCGCCAAGTCATGTCCAACTCTTAGTGACCCCATGGACTGTAACCCGCCAGGCTCCTCTGTCCATGGGATTCTCCAGGCTAGAATACTGGAGTGGGTAGCCATTCCTTTCTCCAGGGGATCTTCTCAACCCAGGGATGGAATCCTGGTCTCCTACATTGCAGGCAGATTCTTTAAAATCTCAACTACCAAGAGAGTCCCAGTATAGCCTTCTGGAAATGAGAGGACATGTGGAACAAAGAACGGGTCTGCTGAAGATGCTACTCGGTGCTCTAGTCCGTGGGAGACCCCCATCAACCCGCAGCTGAGCTGAGAAAACAGAGTGGAGGCACGGTAGACGGCTCTGCGCCACTAAACCAGGAAATGAGGGCTGAAGCCTCGTGGGTTCCGGTCACGGAGCTGGGGACACTTTGTTACTCAGGAACAACTTAACTGATGTATCTTTCTTGAGGGGCTCCCCAGGTGGCGCTAGTGGTAAAGAACCCACCTCCCATTCAAGAGACACACTTCGATTGCTGGGTCAGGAAGCTCCCCTTTGTTGTTGTTGTTTAGTTGCCCAGTCGTGTCCGACTGTTTGCGACCCTACGGACTGCAGCACACCAGGCTTCCCTGTCATTCACCATCTCCCGGACTTTGCTCAAACTCACGTCCACTGAGTCACTGATGCCATCCAACCATCTCATCCTCTGTCATTCCCTTCTCATCCTGCCTTCTTCCGTCTATCCCAGCATCAGGCTCTTCACACCAGCTGGCCAAACTACTGGAGCTTCAGCATCAGTCCTTCCAATGAATATTCAGGGTTGATTTCCTTCAGTATTGACTGGTTTGATCTCCTTGATGTTCAGGGGATTCTCAGTCCTCTCCAGCATCACAGTTTGAAGGCATCAATTCTTTGGCACTCAACCTTTTTTTATTGTCTAGCTCACGTAAGTACATGACTAGCGGAGAAACCATAGCTTTGAGTAAACAGATCTTTGTCGGCAAAGTAATGTCTCTGCTTTTTAATACACTGTCTAGAATTGTCATTGCTTTTCTTCCAAGGACCAAGTGTCTTTTAATTTCATGGCTGCAGTCACCATCTGCAGTGATTTTGGAGCCAAAAAAAAAAAAAGTCTCTCATTGTTTCCAGTTTCAACATCTATTTGCCATGAAGTGATGGGACCAGATGCCTTGATGTTAGTTTTCTGAATGTTGAGCTTTAAGCCATCTTTTTCACTCTCCTCTTTCACCTTCAAGAAGCTCTTTAATTCCTCTTCACTTTCCGCCATAAGCGTGGTGTCATCTGCATACCTGAGGTTATTGATATTTCTTCCTGCAATCTTGACTCCAGCTTGTGCTTCATCCCGACTGGCGTTTCACATGCTGCGCTCCGCATGTGAATTAAATCAGCGAGGTGGCAACATCCCGCCTTGGCGACTCCGTTCCCAGTTCTGAGCCAGAGTTCCAGGTCCAGTGCCAACTGTCGCTTCACCTGCACACAGACTTCTCCAGAGGCAGGTCAGGTGGTCTGGTATTCCCATCTCTTGAAGAATTTTCCACAGTTTGTTGTGATCTACACAGTCAAAGGCTTTAGTGTAGTCAATGAAGCAGAAACAGACGTCTTTCTGGAACTCTCTTGCTTTTTCAATGATCCAGCAGATGTTGGCAATTTGATCTCTGGTTTCTCTGTCTTTGCTAAATACAGCCTGTATATCTGGAAGTTCTCAGTTCACATACTGCTGAAGCCTAGCTTGAAGGATTTTGAGTATTATTTCTAGCATGTGAAATGAGGGCAACTGTGTGGTATTTGGAACATTCTTTGGAATTGTCCTTCTTTAGGACTGGAATGAAAACTGACCTTTCCAGTCCTGTGGCCACTGCTGAGTGTTCCAGATTTGCTGGCATATTGACTGCAGCACTTTAACAGCATCATCTTTTAGGATTTTAAATAGCTCAGCTGGAATTCCATCACCTACACTAGCTCTGTTCGTAGTGATGCTTCCTAAGACTCACTTGACTTCTCACTACGGGGTCTCTAGCTCTAGGTGAGTGATCACACCATCATGATTATCTGGGTCGTGAAGATTCTTTTTGTATTCTTGCCACCTCTTCTTAATATCTTCTGCTTCTGTTAGGTCCATACCATTTCTGTCCTTTATTGAGCCCATCTTTGCATGAAATGTTCCCTTGGCATCTCTAATTTCCTTGAAGAGCTCTCTAGTCTTTCCCATTCTATTGTTTTCCTCTATTTATTTGCACTGTTCACTTAAAAAGCTTTCTTATCTCTCCATGCCTGCATTCAGACGGGTATATCTTTCCTCTTCTCCTTTGCCTTTGCCAGCTACTTTTCTCAGCTACTTGTAAAGCCTCCTCAGAGAACCATTTTGCCCTTTTGCATTTCTTTTTCTTGTGGATGGTTTTGGTCGCTGCTTCCTGTACAATGTTACAAACCTCTGTCCATAGTTCTTCAGGCATTGTGTCTACCAGATCTAATTTCTTGAATCTATTTGTCTCTTCCACTATATAATCGTAAGGAATTTGATTTAGGTCATACTTGAATGGCCTAGTGGTTTTCCCTAAGTTCTTCAATATAAGTCTGAATTTGGCAATAAGAAGTTCATGATCTGAGCCACAGTCAGCTCCCAGTCTGGTTTTCGCTGACTGTGTAGAGTTTCTCCATCCTTGGATACAGAGAATATAATCAATCTGATTTTGGTATTGACCCTCTGGTGAAGTCTATGTGTAGAGTCTTCTGTTGTGTTGTTGAAAGAGGGTGTTTTCTATAACCAGTGCGTTCTCTTGACAAAACTCTGTCACCCTTTGCCCTGCTTCCTTCTGCACTCCAAGGCCAAATTTGCCTGTTACTCCAGGTATCTCTTGACTTCCTGCTTTTGCATTCCAGTCCCCTATGATGAAAAGGACATCTTTTTTGGTGTTAGTTCTAGAAGGTCTTATAGGTCTTCGTAGAACCCTTCAACTTTGCTTCTTTCACATTCGTGGTTGGGCCACAGAAATGGCAACCCACTGTCCTGAAAATTCTACGGACAGAGGAGCTTGGCGGGTTACAGTCCTTGGGGCCACAGAGAGTCAGACACACTGAGCATGTATCTTTCTTTATTCAAATTATTTCTTCTTAAGAGGTTTAGATTGCTGAATCAAATACTATTGAGAAAGCATAATCCATTAATTTGGCAAGAAAGCCGAGAATTCTCTGAATGTCAATGAGTTGGTTCACGTTGTGACAATCTCATTATACTTGAATTCTAAACTGATGCTTTTTTCTTTTAACTGGGGAATATCCAAGTTTCTAGTAATTGACTTACCCAAATAATGCTTTATACTTATTTGTAAAATAGTATATGCTGAATGATTTTGCTAATTATTCACATTTTTCTTTTTCCACAGTTTTTTGAGGTTATCACATAGATGATTCTTTTCCTTACTTAAAAATATTTTCTTTTATATTGTGTAAGCCCCAACCATCTGTCCAAGGTTGTTACATCAATTAGTTTATTTTTCAAGTATTACTATTCTTAAAAGAATAAAACACCTGTGATACCTTTGGCAGAAATTGATTCAATAAAGAAAGAATTAACAAATGTAACCATCTTTGTCTTTCCAAGTGTTGGTACTTAACAGCTAACATTTACTAATCTCTTTCCATGCAGCAGACATTATGCTATGAATTTTAGGTGCTGGGTATTCTCATTTAATCTTCATGGCAACTGAATGAAGCAGGTATTAATATTCCCCACATGGGAGAGTTTAACAAACAAGGACAGGATTACAAAGTAAATGGCATATTTTGATTCAAGTTAATATCTAACAAAAGAGTTACAGGAGACGTCTCTCTGATATGTGCCTTCCAACGCTGATCTCTCCAGAATCAGACCGGACTTTTTAGCCACCAGTTGACATGAGTCATCCCTGGGGACAATTTTTGTTTATGGCAAGACCTCTGGACACCTTTCAGAAATGAATAGGGTAACAGGGTTTGTTGCCTGCAAAACACGTGGCTTTTTAGACCATGGAGATTATTAGTAGGAGTGGAAGTGTAAATTTGTTCTTTCTATAATACTGTTATTCTGCAAACAACCTCAAAAGCTCAGTGGTTTACAAAAGCAAGTGTATCTTCTCACTTACAGATCTGCAGGCCAGCAGGGGCCCTCTTATTTGCCTGGTCTGAGCTGGGCTCCAGGCTGTGGGTTGGCTTCAGGAATTCTCTGTGTCTTTTCAAGGTCCAGCATGGACTCAGGGCATGGTTTTACTCTTATTTTTGTTTTTTAATTTTTTTTAATTAATTTATTTTTTATTGAAGAATAAATGCTTTACAGAATTTTGCTGTTTTCCGTCAAACCTCAACATGAATCAGCCATAGGTACACACACATTCCCTCCCTCCTGAAACTCCCCACCATCTCCCTCCATTTTTAAAGCTTATTTAAAAATGTTTATTTTATTTTCAATATTTATTTTAATGTTGCTGCGTTTCAGTCGCTAAGTCATGTCTGACTCTTTGCGACCCCATGGACTACAGCACACCAGCCTCCTCTGTCCTCCGCTATCTCCCAGCATTTGCTCAGTTTCATCTCTATTGAGTCAGTGATGCTATCTAACCATCTCCTCCTCTGGCACCCTCTTCTCCTTTTGCCTTCCATCTCTCCCAACATCAGGGTTTCTTCCAATGAGTCCACTGTTCACATCAGGTGGCCAAAGTATTGGAGCTTCAGCAATAGTCCTTCCAATGAATATTCAGGGTTGATTTCCTTTAGGATTGACTGGTTTGATCAGTTAGTTCACAGCAAGATATAAAGGAAGGTAAGGCACAGAGATTCCACATCTACCCCCTTCCCCCCACATGCATACACCCCCTCATCACCCCCCTTCCCCCCACATGCATACACCCCCTCATCACCCCCCTTCCCCCCACATGCATACACCCCCTCATCACCCTCCTTCCCCCCACATGCACACACCCCCTCATCACCCACCTTCCCCACCAGACGGTACATCTGTTACGACGCCCCTACACTGACACATCAGCTTGCCTTTAGCCCAGGGAGGTCTGTGTTGGTCTTCAGACCTACAGACTGTGAGATAATAATGGATGTTGTTTCAAGCCACTAAATCTGTGCTAATTATTTTTCGGCAGCAACAGACAACAGACACACCACCCCACAGTGCTGCGGTGAGGATTCAATGATGTAGAGCTCTCATCTTCAACCCCTGTTAGCGGTATTATTTATGTGTATAACTTCTGGCAATTCCTACTGGTTTAAAACATCCAAACTGAAGTGCAATTTCTCAAACTCTCCTGGCATAAAAATATCATTAGTGCAAGTTTTTTGGGTTCTAGCTAATTAGATATGGTACCTAACAAGCAGTGCACTTTCTGTGTTTGTGTATACAAAGCCTTCTGCTGTCTGGCTACCACAGAAAACACGTTGTTACGAGTCCAACCACTGTAACTTCTCATTAAGTTTCCCTGGTTACTGGACATCAGTAAAAGCCTTTGTCTACCTTGAAATGCAAATGTTCCATTTCTCACCAACCAACCATGCAAGATGAAAAGATCATAAAACATGGTTACAGAATTTAGGAGAAAAGAGACTATTTTCAACACATTCCTTCTGCCCTCAAAGCTCTCTTCCTCTTCCCATATGATTCCTCTCTTTCTTTGCTTTCTTCTCCAAGAACAGCTTTCCTACTAGAAGCTGATTCAAAGAATGACATATGAAAGGTGAAAAGAAGGATTTGAAAAGACTACAGTCAGAGCAATATGATTATGAAAAAGAAAAACCATTGTATTGAGTCAGGAAAGGCAAATTTAAGAGCCAAGGATACCTGCCAACTAGGTTATTCTTGCCTTTCTACAAACAGGTGCCTTTCTTCTAAATGTCACAGGAAGCATCGCCTCCCTCTCAAACAGATGGGTAATTACATGGGAGAAAGGGTGCGGACAGCCACACAGAGGGAAGAAAACTGCTGGTGTGTTGCTTCTTCCCATCCAGCATTTTGCAACCTTGATCAAAAAAAAAAGAAAGAAAGAAATCCCACCGCTTTGCACTTTTACTGACAGAAGATGGCTTGCTCTTCCAGGGAGCGGGTGTCAGAACAGTTGTGCCAGGCATGGCACTTCACCCTGCAGTGTCTGAAGTGTTTCCCGAACGCTGAGGAGGCCAGACACCCCCGGGTGCTCTGTGAGGGCCGCAGACCACCCCCTCTCAGCAGACTGTGCTGGGGCTCCCACAGGGCGAGGGAGGGTGCTGTCTCACTGCTCCGGCCGCAGCAGCAGCGACGAAACCAAAGTGGGGAAGGTCTGCAACGGCTTTTATTTTCAATTGCTCTTGCCTGAGTTACCACAGTTTGAGTTCTGGACAAACAATTGCCATGGCAACCATTATCTCCAGTAATTTGCATTCTTTGCTCATTTTTTGTTCCACTTTTGCAAAGCATCAGTCTTCGTGTTCAATTTACTTTTACCAGTCAGTTCTACGTGCGCGTGCATCCATGCTTAGCGTCCCCTATTGCACTGAGACTACACTTTTTAATGGGCTGGCGTTTGACCATCCACAGTGAAGATGGTTTCTTTTGTTAACTGTGAATTAAAATGCACCCACTCACAGATCTGCTTTCATCAGTGAAGTATCCTTCAAAATGATTGAAAAAGATGGGCTGTCTTGAGGCACCATCTCCCAACTCTTTGTAGTTGAGGACTGGTGAACGGGGCTGGCCTGATCTGTACGACTTTTAAGGATAAAATTAAAAGTGGAAAGGATGGGTGCCTACCTGGATTCCAGTAGCCCTTCCTCTAATCAAAGCACCAGCCTCATGGATTCTCGTCTCTTCCAGCTCTATACCTGTCTCTCTATCACTTGCATACATAAAAGCACAACGTGCTGAGATTTATCCTTTAAAGGTCTTTAATATCAGCTTTCTTGTACTTTTATGAGAAATTATTACGCTTTCTTCTAATCCTTTACCTTACCAAAAAGTCACTCTGGTCTTTCTCTGGTGCTATGATTAGAGCACACAAGAACAGACGTGTGGTTCCCCTCCCGCTGGATAAATTACGCTTCCGCCCCATGTATTTCTTTTCCTGATAGCACAATGGATTCAGCTCTGTGTCACCAAAGGCTGTGGCAGAGATGCACGCTTTGGCAAGAGGAGGGTGTGTTGTTTACACTTTCCCAAAAACAACAAGCACCATTATGTGTGAGCGGCAATGCTACGCACTTTATCTAATTTAACCCTTGCAATCTTCATCTTAAATAGGAGGGAAAAAATGTTGGAAAGATTAAATAGGCACTAGTCCAGTTGTTTTCAAACTGTAGCCTCTTCCACAGTCACCTGGATGGCTTGTTAACACTCAGACTCAACAGGTCTCAGTGCGACCTGAGAATACGTATTTCTAGTGAGTTCCCAGGAGACACTGAGGCAGCTGGTCAAGGTGCCACATATTTAGCAACCCTATGCCACAGCATGCTGGATGAAAGTATTTGATTTCATTCAAGTGTAATAAGGGTTATAGATTCTATGATTCAAGTATGTTTGGGATTAGGGAGCCTACACTCTGGTATTCTTGGGCTTCCCTTATGTCTCAGCTGGTAAAGAATCTGCCTGCAATGTGGGAGACCTGGATTCAATCACTGGGTTGGGAAGATCCCCTGGAGAAGGGAAAGGCTACCCATTCCACCGTTCTGGTCTGGAGAATTCCATAGACTGTGCTGTCCATGAGGTCGCAAAGAGTTGGACAAGACTGAACAACTCATTTCATTTCACTTCAGAGCCTGCAGACCCTCCCAGGAGAAACCCGTCCAGTAGAAATAAAAGGCATGATCAATGACCAGGCTTCAGAATGAACAGTTTCCAAAGGAATAACCTCGAGAAGGGAGTGATGACAGCTCTCAGGTTTGTCTTCCGGTCCAGCCCCCAGTGGACCGAGAGCTGTATCCTACAGGAAGTAGGAAGCACCAAGGGAAATCTGCAAGACAGTTCATTGGCCCCCAAGAATCCCTTTTTTGGAGTCCTTCTAACCTAGAGTTGAGGAAAAAGGAAGAAAGGTTATTTGCTGTTCACTCAAAGCCTGATGCCAGTCTGCTGGGATTCCCTCTATCTCGTGACGACACCTTAGGAGCGTGCCTCTTCCAGGGTCACTGAGAAGTTACCGGAGAGCCTGCAGGGATGTGTTTTTAAGAGTCGGGCCTGCAGTGGCTTTGCTAATTTCTCCCCCATTAGCTAGAACCCAGTTACAAGATCCTAGGCTGGCTGCAAGGGAGCCTGAGAAAATACAAACTAAATGAGGACTAACAGTCTCAGAAAGCCTATGCTAGCTACCCCTCCTCGACAGGTCACCGTGGATTTAAACCCATAGAAAGTAAACATCACTCAGTCGAGCTGGATTCTTTATGACCCCATAGATAGTAAGTAGCCTGCCAGGCCCCTCTGTCCATGGAATTCTCCAGGCAAGAATACTGGAGTGGGTTGTCCTTCCCACCTCCAGGGAATCTTCCTAATTGAGGGAACTCAGGTCTCCTGCATTGCAGGTAGACTCCCTACCGTTTGAGCCAGCTGGGATGCCCACATATCTCACTGCCAAACGGGCACCATTTTCTCAGAAACCAGCCCTTCTCTCTACATTCCGTTTCTGAGTTAGGTTACCACCTGCTCTCCACTTGGAGCCCTTGACTTCCCCTTCCTCCTCCGCAAGCTCATCTACTCTTAAAATCTGAGTCGGCCTCCTCCTTCCCACCTTCGTCCCTGTGCCGCCGGGACACCACCACACTCATCTTTGAACTCGGCTCAGCGTTATGCGGCAGCCTGGATGGGATGAGAGTTTGCAGGAGAATGGATACATGTGTATGTCTGAGTCCCTTCAGAGTTCACACAAAACTGTCATAACATTGTTAACTGGCTATACTACAATACAAAATAAGAAGTTTAGAATAAGAAAAAGAGAGACCAAGGTGCTAACTTTGAGGATGTGATTCGATCTGCTGCTTGCCAGTTTGTTCACTAAGCGTTTTCTCCCCTAAACCCGAGCACTTCAAACCACCTGTGTGCCGAGTGGCTTCAGTCGTGTCCAGCTCTTTGTGACCCCACGGACTGTAGCCTGCCAGGCTCCTCTGTCCATGGGATTCTCTAGGCAAGAACACTGGGCTGGGCTGCCATGTCCTTCTCCAATCACCTGGGAAACTGAAACACTGAATTCCTGCTACCCTTCTCTGCAACACACACACGCTGACTAATAGAGTAAGACTCCCCAGGGTTAGGTTGGGGACTTTGTTCAGAACATTTTAAAATTTAGAATTATCTGAGATTCTGGTGTGTCCAATTCACAGACTGAAATTTGAGGAAGTACTATCTAAACTACCAGCACCCCTGGACCAGTTCCTACCGTGAGACGCACTCTCTCTGGCACTGATTGTGCTGAAAAAGAGGAGCTGTCCAGAAGAAAGAAGGGGAACAGGGGTGCCATTAACTCACTGTTCATTCTGGCATCCAAGATGGTTCCATTTCACTAAAAAGGTAAAAATATCAAAACCCTTGTAAACAATTAAAGGTATTTATCAAGAATCTCTTTCTTTATTTTGTTCTCACCAGAGTAGCAATTACTAGGCTAAAATGTGGAAGTGACAGACAGCTGGATAATCCCAAAGGTTTGCTCTTTTTAGAACAAAATCGATCAGTATGTAAATTAGCTAGAACTTTCTATTGTAGCTGTTTGTATATTCATCTTATCTCTTTCAATGAACTGCAAGCTTCTAGAATCCTAGGGCCATATATTTATTCAGCAAAATCCCACCATTTCACTGCAAAATCTTGCTTATAATAGATTAAATAAATGGATAATGAAGAAAACACTGTAATCACTGCCCCTTTCATATCGAATTCGATGCAAATTGTATCACAAATAGCAACAGAACCCCACAGGGGCCTACCTATCTCTCAGGCCTCTCTTCTTCCCTCCATTTCTCCTTAGTCAATGCGATGAATCGATTGACTTTATTGTACTTAGACATCCCGAATTCTTCCCCCAGCTCTTTGCGTGACTGGAGTCTTCACATAATTCAAGGCTCAGCTCAGCTGGCACCTGCTCAGAGAGTTATACACAAACCATGGTATCGAAAGCAAACCATGCGTACGATTGCTTCTTATTCCATCGCAATGTCAGGTTTTCTTCCTGTCACTATATGAAGTGACCGTCTTCGCTCACACGTGCATTTTCTTCTCTTTCCGCTAGAATTTCCTTCTCTTTCCTGCTAGTCCACGGTGGCAAGAACCTCACCTGCCATGAGGCATGGACACAGGCACGCAGGGCCGGCGTGTCTCACAGCTTCACAGTCTACGACCGCACGAGCCCACATACCACCAGAAAGCACAGGCTCTCTCTGGAGAGTTTAACCAACGATTTCTTTACTAAGTTGTGGGCAGTGAATGGGCTTTCCCAGGTGGTGCGAGAGGTAAAGAATCCACCTGCCAATGCAGGTTAGACATAAGAGACTTGGGTTCGATCCATGGGTCTAGAAGGTCCCCTGGAGGCGTGCACAGCAACCCTCTCCAGTATTCTTGCCTAGAGTCCATAGGGTCACACAGAGTCATACACAACTGAAGCAACCTAGCACACACGCATGGGCAGTGGGTAAGAAAACCGCACTCACTATTCCAGGGCAAGTTAAAACAGGTGTTATCCAAGGTCAGAACAAATGGATGGAGGGAGGAAATGGGTACAAAACCCAGACAGAGAATCATGGAACGAAGACTCCCTTGATAGGAACACAAGACAACAGGGCCACGCAGGGAACTGAGGAAAAGCAGTGCCTGGGCCTCCCACTTCTCCTTCCCTGGTAATATCTTCTTAGCTTCCCCATTAGCTGAACTAAAAAGAAGGGGTGTGTGTGTGTGTGTGTGTGTGTGTGTGTGTGTGCATGTGTGTGTCTCTGTGTGCGTGCATGTGTGCACGTGTGTGCGCGTGTCCACACGTGTGTGCGTGCATGTGTGTGCATGCATGTGCATGTGTGTGCGTGCGTGTGTGTGCGCGTGTGCACGCACGCACAGGCTCAGTCATGTCCAGCTCTTTGTGGCTTCTTGGATTGTAGCCTGCCAGGCTCCTCTGTCACGGAATTTTCCAGGCAAGAATGCTGGAACAGGTTGCCATTTCCTACTCCAGGAGATCTCCCTGACCCAGGGACTGACCCCAAGTCCCCTGGGCCTGCCGCATGGGCAGGCAGATTCTTCGCCACTGAGCCAGTGAAGACTGGTACTCCTTTCGGGAAGCCCCAAAAGAAGGCACAAGACAAGAAATATATATTTTATAACTTCTCATTTTGAGACCATTCTAGATTCACACACAGTTGTAAAAAAATAATACAAAGATACCATGTACACTTGACCCAGTTTTCCCAATGGCAAAATTTTGCAAAACTCTAGTATTGATACAACATCAGAAGCAGTATATCATATTGATATAGTCAAGATCCAGAACACTTTCACCACTACAAAGATGGTAATGTTGCTTTTTTATATTCACGTCTGTTTCCCTCCCACTCAAGCCATTCACCCTTGCATGCATGCTGTCACTCAGTCGTGTCCAGCTCTGTGTGACGCCATAGACTGCAGCCTGTCAGACTCCTCTGCCCACGGGGTTCTCCAAGCAAGAACCCTGGAGTGGGCTGCCGTTTCTTTCTCCAGGAGGTCTCCTGGACCCAGGGACTGAACCGTGCCTCCTGCATTGGCAGGGATCCTTTACTGCTGAGCCACCTGGGAAGCCTGCGTTAAGCCCTGGAAACTAGTCATTTGTTCTCTATTTATGTATGATTGCTATTTCAAGAATGATATAGAGATAGAATCACATTATACTGATACCTAACCATTTGGGATTGGCTTTTTCACTCAGCATAATTCTCTGGAGATTCATCCCGGCTACTGTGTGTGACTACAGTCGACTTCTTTTTATCACTGCATATCCCATGCTACGGGAGCTTCCAGTCTGTCTAACCGTTCATCCACTGAAGGAGCTTCCAGTCTGTCTAACCGTTCATCCACTGAAGGAGTTTCCAGTCTGTCTAACCGTTCATCCATTGAAGGACATCTGTGCTGCTTCCAGTTTTAGGCTACTATAAATACAACTGGTACGAACATTTGTGTATAAATTTTTGTGTGAACATACGTGATCATTTTTCTGGGATGAATACAGAGTGCAGTTGTTGGGCTGTATGACAGTTTGTACTTCGTATTTTTTAAGCAAATGCTGGCCTTTGTTTTTGTTATGTCCATACCAAGTACGGCCATTCATTTCACCAGCAATGAGTGAATAACATAGTATCTCCACATCCTCACCAGCATTTACTTAGAGCTTTGTTTTATTCTGCTGCTGCTAAGTCACTTCAGTCGTGTCCAACTCTGTGCGACCCCATAGACGGCAGCCCATCAGGCTCCCCCGTCCCTGGGATCCTCCGGGCAAGAACACTGGAGTGGGTTGCCATTTCCTTCTCCAATGCATGAAAGTGAAAAGTGAAAGTGAAGTCGCTCAGTCGTGTCCAACTCTTTGCGACTCTGTGGACTGCAGCCCACCAGGCTCCTCCGTCCATGGGATTTTCGAGGCAAGAGTACTGGAGTGGGGTGCCATTGCCTTCTCCAAGTTTTATTCTGATATATATATATGTGTGTGTGTGTGTATATATGTATATATATATATATATAGAGAGAGAGATATTTCACTAGGATAATAGTCTGTATTACTCTAATGGCTAGTAAAGTTTAACATGCTTTCATGTGTTTATTTGTCTATTCTCTTCAGAGAAAACTCTCCATGTCTCCTGTCCACTTTCTCATTGGTTTATTTTTTAATGCTGAAGTTTTAAGCATTCTTTATGTATTTCAGATACTAGTGTTTTGTCAATATGTAATTTATCAGAGTCAGTAAACACTTTCTTATACATTGCTTTTTATCCTTTTAACAGGAGATTTCACAAGATTTTTATTTACAAAGTTCAATTTATCATTTTTTTCCTTTTAGGAAGTGTACTTTTGGTGTCTACTAAAAAAAAATTGCCTAGTCTTATTCTCAAAGATTTTCTATTTTTTTCCTAAAATACGTTCATTGTAAGTCTGGTCTATGAAGCAAAAGGAAACCCATGGAACTTACTATCCTGTTGCTTTTCCTAGCTAATTTCATTAGTCAATGTGTTTTTTTATCCACTTTTCAGATTCTTCTCTCATTTCTTTTACATAAAATGTTCAGAGTTTTCAGAGTGGTTAGCCTGAGAAATAAGAAAAAGTATGTCTGCTCCATCTCCTTAGGAGCAGAAATCCAAGGAAGACTTATGTAACCAAATGTCATTTCTTTAAGGACAGAGCACAGTAGAGAATTAATATGGAAAGAAAATAAAGGCTTAAGACTAAGACAGAACATGTATCCATTTAGGCTCCTTGAAGTTTCACTTACTCGTTTTTCTAGAAAAACAAACACACATACATTAAATACAGGTTTCTAATTGAAACCATTTTAGTCATAGTCACACAAACTATAAGCACATAGGCTTTGTGCTCTGTATCCTAGCTTATGATGCTCTTTGTTTAAAAAGATGTTTTTGTGGTTTCTCCATCATTCGGAGATGCTTAAACAGTTTTTCAAAGAAAAGAAACAACTAATTATGGCTAAAAAATCTCAAATCCTATGAAAAACTATCAGAAAATAACCAATATCCTTGTATTAATAAAACTTCTCTATTTTACTTGTCCTTATATGCTTGTATATGGTACAATATCTAACTTAATTGCTTGCAGACATTTTGGACCCAAGACAGATAGAGACACGATTATTTGAAGCAGATGAATTGTTGGATTCTATCCAAAAATCTATTTCCCATTGATTTTTTCCCTGAAAGCTTTACTTCTTATTACAATGTCTATTTTAACTTTGTCCCATAAATATATGTTGTGCGCAAGTAATAATATCCAAAGTCACAGATGAGGGGAAACTGGAAGTCAGGTCCTGCCACACAAACTGGAAAGCACCCTGCAATATCCTTCCCAAAGGCGAGAAGAGACAGAGGTGCCCTTTGGATGATTTTTTTGACAATACTCTTGACCATGTAACAATAGAGGGATACTTCACAAACTGTAACTAATTCATTGCATTCCATTTCACACACTGTGTGTATATATATATATACATATATACAGTGTGTGTGTATATATATATCTTTACAGAAAGTATGCATTTTCTATTATCAATAGATGTGAGAAAGCATCAATTTTTTAATGATGTGAGAAAACATCTTTTTTTCAAACAATGGTTTGTATTCTTGATGACAATTCAAACCCAATGACATTTTCTACTCATAAATTTCACCGGGCTAATGAAGAAGTAGTAGAAAAAGTCAGTGGTGATAAGTTCTTATTATCCTACCTAGTCCTTCTCAGAGATTGCACTGATCTTGGCTAGAAAAAATTCAATAATGAGGTAACATGTAAGCTTCTAACTCCCTCTACTCATTATAAAATGACCTTTTAAAGAAAACAATGGATATTTTGTATTAGCTAAAATATATTTCCAACGATTATTACTGACTTAATTCTATTCATAAAACAATGAGATAATTCATTTAAAAGTCATCTTTAAGCTGACAAATTCTAGGGAAGCTAGTGATTCTTTTTTTCTAATATAAAACATGATAAAGTTGAACTGCATCAATTACTTATTTTTCCTTTTTAAACACACTGAGGTGTAACCGACAGACAGTAAGACACACTTGTGTAATCTGGCCGGTTCTGACGCGTGTGCACAACTATAAGAACAGACGAGTGTCTCGTCATGTCTGAAAGCCGTGCCTCTTGGTAACCCTGCTCTCTACGCCCCTGACCACTCTACCTACCACTAACCCACCTCTGTCACTGCAGATTAGTCCATCCTTCGTAATACTTGATCTAAATAGAATCACTCTATGTGTATCTTTTGTCTGACTTATTTAGCTTGGAATTATTTGCAATGCATCCCTGTTGTAGCAATGCCAGTAGTCCATTCCTTTTTACTGATGAGTAATATTCCATTTTGCAGACATACCACAGCTTGTTTAGCTGTTTGCCTGTTGGTGGACATTTGGTTTGTCTCCAGTTTTTCACAATTAAATATAAAGCTGCTACAAGCGTTTATGTACAAGGATTTGCACCTTCACATGATTTAATTCCTCTTGGTTCGCGTGTGGGAGCAGACAGACGTTTTTCAAAGCTGGTGCACTGTTTTACATGCTTGTGAACAGCGTATGAGAGTTCCATTTCCTTGTGATGTTAGCTGATTTATTTATTCAGCAACTATTTAATGAATACCTGCCCTATCCCTGAAATTACAGCAGTTTGGAGACAGCAGTTTAAAAAGTTCTAGACAAAATGTCAGTAATTAAATAATATATGAAAAGTATATGACAAAGCTGTTTACTGTCAGTCTGATTATTTAACTTACATGCAGAGCACATCACCAGAAATGCTGGACTGGATGAGTTACAAGCTAGAATCAAGACTGCCAGGAGAAATATCAACAGCCTCACATGTGGGAACGACACCACTGTAATGGCAGAAAGCAAAGAGGAAGTCAAGAGCTTCTTGACAATGGTGAAGGAGAAGAGTGAAGACCCAGCTTAATACTAAATATTAAAAAAACTGAGACCATGGCAACTGGTCCCAGCACTTCGTGGCAAACAGAAGGGTTATGGTGGAAGCAGTGGCGGCTGTCCTCTTCTGGGGCCTAAAATCACCGGGAATGGACACTGCAGCCATGAAGCTAGAAGACAGGCGCTTCTCGGCAGGAGAGCTCCGGCAGACCCAGACAGCGTGTGAGCCAGCAGAGCCGCCCCCTTGCCAGCACAGGTCCACACAGTCAAGGCTACAGGCTTTCCCGCAGTCCTGTATGGATCTGAGAGCTGAGCAATAAAGAAGGCAGAGGCCAAAGAAGTGATGCTTTCAAACTGCGGTTCTGGAGAAGACTCTTGAGAGTCCCTTGGACTGCAAGGGGATTAAACCAGTCAATCTTAAAGAAAATCGACCCTGAATGCTCACTGGAAGGACTGATGCTGAAGCTCCAATACTTCGGCACCTGACGTGAAGAGCCAACTCACTGGAAAAGATTCTGATGCTGGGAAAGGTTGAAGGCAGAAGGAGAAGAGGTGACAGAGGATGACACAGCGGATAGCATCACCAAGGCAACGGACACGAACCTGGGCAAACTCTTGGAGATGCCGAGGGACAGGGAGGCCTGGTGTGCTACAGTCCACGGTGTTGTGAAGAGTCAGACATGGCCTGGTAACTGAACAAGAGCAACAAGTCAAGTCCAACAAGACAGAAAAGCATGATCCATCATGTCCAAACTGAGTTCCTCCCAGAAATGCAAGTTTGGTTTAGCAATGGAAATCCATCAACATAATTCACCTAGCTAATTTATTCATTCAGCAACTATTTCATGAACACCTGCCCTATCCCTGAAATTACAGTAGATTTTGGAGACAGAAGTTTAAAACATCATTCAAAAATGCAGGCTTTGCAGAGGTCAAAACACAGCATAGTCAAGCACACACTGCCAAGGGAAGCAGAGCACGTCAGGTGAGAATCCCTGTGACACGAGCGTGACAAGGCTGGGAGACGGAGGGTGTGGCCACGCCCCCAGACGGGGTGGTCACTGCTACCCAACGGCTGGGCCGCTTCTATCCGCGGCTTCAGTCTAGATGAATTCGGGTTGACGGTGCTAGGATCTGCCTCATTCTGAAGGGTTTAGCCCACTTTCTAAAGTCCTTAAACACTATCCCCTGCCTCCTAACAATCAGTTAACTAAGTAAAAGTCCTTAAACAAAATGGAAAAGTGCAGAGAATACTGGCTCTGTGGTCAGACACAATTGTTCACCAGTCACTTACGGAGTGACTAGAAGGGGTAAGTCATTTAATCAACCCAAGCATTAATTTTATCCATAAAATGAAGCTGTTCTTCATGGTTACTGTAAAGCCTAAGCACAAAATATTGAAGGAAGGATTACAAGATTAACTGATAGTAACTGACTAGCAAAGCTGTGGCTTAATTGACTGCCTTTTCCTCTTAGAATTAAACACACTGGATTTTTTTTTTTTTTTGAAGATTCACAACTTTTACTGGATAAAAATGTAGCTTATTGTTTCAAGATATTGACTTGTTTTCATAGTATCCATTAAATTCTGAAGAAAAAAGAATTTATTCTGAGCAAAGCTAAAAATTATTAGAAACTTGGGAAAGATATTATTTGCATATAAAACCAAGAACCATCCCATCAGCAGGATTCACTTCATACTTAGTTCACAACAACATCAATGGGTTTAACAGATGAACTTCAAGGGCAGAAACACACTTAAAATATTCTCAAGCAAGCTTTGATCCAAAAGGAAAAAAAAAGTGTACTGAAATGTTTTTTGGATAATTGATACAAATTAAACTAAGCTTTCAGTCAATATTGTAATTACCAGGATAATGAACAGTGAAAAAAAGAATATCAGTTGGTGCATATAAATTCAAGTTAAGTTTTATAGTGAGGCTCAGAACTACATCTATTCACCTGTCAGAGAAAATGTAGATAGAACATCTTACCTAATCAGTCCTTTATATCTTAACTTCAATGATCTGAAGTCCCGATTCTACTTTATGTAATTTCTATCATTCTTCCACTTTCAGTGAAAAGGACTGAGTTAACTGTTAAAAATGTACTCTTGTGTTATATGTTAATAGTTTTGAAATTTAAAAAATTGCACATGGTTTGTATTATTCTTTATAATGATGGTCAATTTAACTTTTAAAAATATACTGTAAATTTCCATTTGTTTTTATGATTTTTCCCTGTGATTTGTGAATCTTTAAAATTTCCTTTATTAATTATCATGTCTATTGTGTCATTGCCATCTTCAGTTTTCCTTTAAAATGTTTAAAATTTTTTCTGGTCAATATTTAATAGTATACATATATATGTGTGTGTGTGTATATATATAAAGGATTATATATGTGTGTGTACATATATATAAAGGATGAAATAGTATATATACAAACACACACACACACATATATATGCAAGAATACTGGTGTGGGTTGGCATTCCCTCCTCCAGGGGATCTTCCCGACCCAGGGATCAAATCCAAGTCTCCTACACTGCAGGTATACTCTCCACCATCTGAGCCCCCAGGGCAGCCCAATGTAATACAAATACCCACCACGGGTTTGGGTCTCTCTCACAAATCCATGAGAAGGAAAACTACTTGAGCGAACCATTTTTTATTCACTTCATCTATGTTATTTCTAGCACATAGAAAAATTCCTAGCCAGTAATTGTTTTCTAAGATGTAAAGATCCTTTTAAGGGAGGGACACGGCACACTAACACTGGGTGGATGAAATTAGGACTCGGCTACCTTCAGCTAAAGCAGATAAGCCTTCCAGGCGGGGCCGTGCAAGGAGTTCCCCTTGGGACTGGGAGCTACAGAGCTGGAGCTGCAGCGGACGGCTTCTTTCTAACAAGCGGGGTGAGGCCAGCCAGGCTCTGTGACTGCCCTGTGGAGGCAGAGGGCCTGTCCCCAATTGTTCAGCTGGGGAGATTAGAGCTGGGGCATAGTACCTAGGGAGGGTGGGAGCTCGGTAAGACAAGAGGGTGTTATGTCTCCTTAATCAGCTGCTCAAGGAAGAGAACTGAACAGCGTCTAGCCACAGCCTCCAAACTGGATCAAAATTTAATTTTTTAACATAATTTTAATTATATTACAGTAGTAAATGTTCAATATATATTTGCTGAATGAGTTGCTTAAAGTTGAAAATTATGGTGCACTTCTGAAATCGAAAAATTTGTCATGTTTTATATGTTTTAGGACATAAATAAAGCCTTGTACATATGATTGAAAGGAACATCAGCACAACTTCATGCACTATAATTATACATTCTTACTTTTCACATATAAATATTCTCCTATGTCCACTGTCTCAGATGGAGTTTAGAAAAATTTCCTTGAGTATCAAATGTCCCTTTGAAAAGTTGTTTTGAACTGAAATTGATTTGTTAATTGATTAAAGAGACTTATTAGTCATGATACTGAGACTTCTCAACTTCTAAAATGGTATGTGTATCAGTAGCTACAGCTGTGTAACAGGTCAATCCAAAATTAGTGACTTTAAACAAAAATAGTGCATTACATCCCATAACTATGTTTCAGATGAGCACAGCTGGGTGAGTATTCTTTCCATGCAGCATCTTCTGGGGTTTCTCACAGCCTGTGTTCAGCAGGAAGCTTCACATCACTGCTATGTCTGACACTTAATGATGGCTCTCAGCTAGAAACTCAGGTCATTCTCCAGAAGGTTCTTCAGTCCCCAGCACCTCTTCTCCGCATGTCCTCACCAAAACATAGCACAGACTTTGTTAGACAACAGCTGGCTTGCAAGAGGACAAGCCCTAATGCATAAAATATCGCATCAGTGCCAAACGTCCTGCTAGCTCACTGGCCAGATCATGTCACATGACCAAACTCCAAGTCAAGGTGATGGGCAGAAAGATGCCTCGAGAAGGAAGAGCAGTAAGGTCACGTTGCATCTGAGCATAGAGATTCAGGAGGGACTTTCGGGCATTAGACAGTCTGACATGGTGGTTCCTGTGACTAAAAATTACTCACATACCTTCCAAAACCAAACTATACCAATAACCCAGAACTTTCAACACTCTCACCTCTGTTACAGAATCAGTCCCAGGCTCAATCTTGAAGTCCAGGTTGTCGTCTAAATTAAGTACAAGCAGAAGTGAATTTCCAGAGGTGCAGATTCTCTTGATCCAGAGATCTGTTAACTAAAAAAAGACTGTGTGTCTCACACACTTAAAATACAATGATGCGACAAGACAACAGTATATATTCTCACTGAAAATGGGGCAAAATGGTGAACGAACAGTAGTTACTAATCCATAACAATTCTGAAATCCACTAGTCACATACCACTGATTTCCCATACTCCAGGATCAGCTTTCGCTCAGATTTCCTGTTTTGATTGGGAATACATTTCTTAAAGGGAAACAACAAGCACCAACCATCAAGGGAAAATTAAGAATGTACATTCATGAAAAGGCACATCATTTAAAAATCAGTCTATAGAGAGGGCAGAGTTATTGGCGATTTATAGAACTGGAAAAGGGTTCATATCCAGGTTACATGAAAAATACCTCCTACAAACCGATAAGAAGATAACCCAGTAGACACTTGGAAGAGAGAAAAAAACAGAGGAACTCCAAATGGCCAAAAAAAATAAAAGAAAGAAAGAAAAGTAACACACAGATATACAGTTAATAATCAGCAAGTGAACTTTTAAAATTAATTTAATTGGAGGATGAGTTCTTTACAACACTGTGGTGGTTTGGCCGTACACTGACATGAATGACCCACAGGTGCACAGACACAGTGAACCATCACCGTGAAAGCCCTGCGAAGGCCATGCAGAGCACACTGACAAGGGCAGCCGGTTTCGGCCAGGCCAGGTGAGAGTCTGTTACACACCACAGTGCCCACGGTTAGTAACGCTGCATCGTGTTCTTACAAATTCTGTAGGAGTGTTGATCTCACCTGAGTATTCTTATCACGAAAGAGTAAATAAAGAAACAGGGAGGAAGGAAACTTTGACAGGAAAAGGAGGCGGGCATGTCATCGACAGCTGGCTTCATGGCTGTGCGTGTGAAAGTCGCCCGACTCTCACGCGTGCGTCGTGTCCGGCTCTTTGTGACCCCCTGGTCTGTACAGCCCATGCAATTCCCCAGGCCAGAGTCCTGAGCGGGGAGCCTTCCCCTTCTCAAGGCGATCTCCCCAGCCCAGGGGTCGGGCCCAGGTCTCCCGCACTGCAGACAGAGTCTTCACCAGCTGAGCCTCCGGGAAGCCCCCGTGGATGCATACTTCCCTCCAAACGTGTCAAGGTGTAGACCTTAAATGTGTGGATATGCAGAGTGCCTCTGCATCGTCCACTGAAATGGAAACTACCCGTGACTCCCGCTGTTGCCGTGACTCCCGCTGTTGCTGTTTAGTTGCTAAGTCGTGTGTGCCTCTTTTGAGACCCCATGGACTGTAGCTTGCTGGTCTCCTCTGTCCACGGGACTCTCCAGGCAAGAATACTGGAGTGGGTTGCCATGCCCTTCTCCAGGGGGTCTTCTCAACTCAGGGATAAAACTGGGTCTCCTGCGACTCCCGCACTGCAGGCGGGTTCTTTACCCTTGAGCCGCAGGGCTTCGGGGTCGGGTAAGATCTTCAAGCCAGACCCTGCATCCTCCTCCTACTCGCCAGAAATACCAATGCTCCCACGGTCCTCCAGGCAACGCGAGCCCTCCTCACCCAGTGCCAGGCGGCCGCGGCACAGGTGCCTTCCAACAGCAGCTCTACGAAGAGCCCACGTCCAGGCGTCCGCTCACTCCTTTAACTTCATGTGTATTTACTGAAGAAACGGAAAGTGGGAAAAAACAAACTGTCTCCTTATACAACTAAAAGAATATAGAATAAGTAACCATTGGGATATTTTGCCATCAAGCTGGCAAAAAAAAAAAAGATAAATGCTCAGCGTTAGCAAAGCGTGTAACTGGCTATTCCGATACAAAAGAGCCGCTGCCAACAGTAAAGGCATTTTGGAAGGCAATGTGAAGTAGGTAACAGGCTTCCCAGAAGGCCTAGTGGTGAAGAAGCCACCTGTCGATGCAGGAGACATAGGAGGCTTGGGGTCGATCCCTGTATCAGGAAGATCTGCTGGAGGAGGGCACAGCACCCCAATCCAGTGTTCTTGTCTGGGAAATCCCATGGACAGAGGAGCCTGGTGGGCCACAGTCCATGGGGTCACAAAGAGTTGCACACAACTTAGCAACTTAGCAACACACACACAGTAACTGACAAAATCTGTATGCAAACTCTTTCCACAATAAAACTATTTCTGAAAATCACTTCTAAGGCACACAGTACAGGTGTGCAAAGAGGGATCACCACCATCAGCTTCATGGGAATAAAAAACATTTCTGAGCACACACTGCAGATGTTATTATGAGTGAGGCGGGCACTGCCCCACCCGCATGGCACAGGTGAGGAACGTGGGCACAGAGGTACAAAGTGGCTTGTCTTAGAGTTCACAGGCACTATCACAGCACCACTCCAAACACTGCAGCAGTGCCCTCCTGGTGGCACAGTGGGTAAGAGTCTGTCTACCAAGGCGGGGGACACGAGTTTGATTCCTGGTCCAGGAAGACTCCACATGCTGCAGAGAAGCTAGGTCCGTGTGCCACAACTACTGAGCCCAAGTACCCTAGGGCCCACGTGCTGCAGCCACTGACGCCTGTGGGCCGAGAGCCCATGCTCTGCAACAAGCGGAACAAGGTGGGAAAGGAGATTCAAAGGTGAGATAAAATGCTGAAATGCTGCAAAGAAGCTAACGGTTCATTCACAGAGATGTGGTTAAACAGTATCTCCTCCAGAACGCCACAAAGCTTTTACAACTGGTGAGCCTGACCTAGAGGAACTAACTGGAACAGATTTTCCACACAAGACAGGCCACAGAGACTTGTTTATAATACCGTCTCATGTCTGACCTGTGTGTATGTGGTATCTCCATCTCCTCCCTCAGCGTGCACACACAAGAGGTGCGGCAGGCACTTCAGAGACACTAACAGTGGTTATTTGGGGTGGAGGGGAGAATTCGGAAGAATGACCTTGGGATGGGAGATCACCTGTTTGACTATGTCCATATACAGCAATGTTGCAATCTTAATTGCATTCATTTACAGCTTTTACATTGAGGTAAAAATGAAGCAAAACAAATCTAAGTTGAATTGTGGAATCTTTCTCATGCATGTCATCCTCTCAGCCTAAACCCATTGCTTGCAGAGGTTCTGAATAGACTGTACTTTGAAGCTGCAATCTGTTCTTCCGCACGTCAACCTGGAATCCCCCGTGTTTGCCTCCTCGGTCTTTGAAGTAAACTCTGACATTCTGGGCAACCAAGGGGTGGATAAACAAGACAGAACACAGACCCTCTTTTCACCTCTTTCCTTCCATCTGTGAATCAGGAAAAGGGCAGGGGGCACCTCAGCTTGGGGATCACGTGACCCAGATGCCCCAGCAGCAGAGCTCCTCTCTGCCTCTGGGCCATCTGTCAGTCTGCTCCTACAACAGCTGCTGGGGCACAAGTCTCGTTTACTCTCAGAAATAATCATCCCTGTTTACAAATGACATATTTTACCACTCACCTGTGGAACCCTGATTATGCACTGATCCAACTCACAAACTATGAATCTGAAAGGGAACTTTCCATAAATGTAAAATAGTTACCCTTCCCCTAGTTCCCTCTCTGTGGCGAAGAGTATTTCTACCTTATATTTAACAACAAACATGGCAAGTCAAAGCAGCAGGTTATCATGGAAATAGTCTTGAGAAGTTTCTAAGACTGGTTCCCCAGAGCAGGACATTTTGAACAAAGTGAAACAAAAAACTTTAGAACAGAGGTTAAACAGGTTTCATCACCATGGTAGTCATACAGTTGTGAAGTGAATAGGAAAAAGCTGAAACTGTGTAGAGAAGTGAAGAAATAAACATAAAGAGTTCCAAGATCCTTCTTTATGCTGTGTCTACCATCAGTCAAGGAAAGGAGAGGGAACTGGAGTTAAAAGGCAGGCACTGTATTTTAAGGAATATTATTTTACATGTTTATAAGCTCGTAAATGCCACATTAACTGACATAAACAGGCATGCTTTGTGGGATCCTTATTTGAGCAGCTCTTCTTTTCTTTCATGAAGATACCCTAGAACTCCTAATGGATAGGGAGGGACAGCTGGAGAAGAGCATGCTCCTAAAATAAACACCAAGGGAGAAGGGACACAAAGTCCACAGAGGACTTCTCAGAAGTAACCATGAAATTAAAAGATGCTCACTCCTTGGAAGAAAAGCTATCACAAACCAGACAGCATATTAAAAAGTAGAGACATCGTTTTGTGGACAAAGGTCTGTATAGTTAAAACCATGGGTTTTCCAGTAGTCAAATACACATGTGAGAATTGGACCATGCAGAAGGCTGAGTACAGTCTTTAGTTTTTATTGATGCTTTTGAACTGTGGTGCTGGAGAAGATTCTTGAGAGGCCCTTGGACTTCAAGAAGATCAAACCAGTCAATCCTAAGGAATCAACCATGAATATTCACTGGGAGGGCTGATGCTGAGGTTGAAGCTCCTAATCTTTGACTATCGGATGCAAAGAGCCAACTCATTGGAGAAGACCCTGATGCAGGGAAAGAGAGGCGGGAGGAGAAGGATGAGATGGGTGGATGACATCATCGACTCAATGGAAATGAGTTTGAGCAAACTCTGGGAGATGGTGAAGGACAGGGAGGCCTGGCGTGCTGCAGTCCACGGGTTGTTCCAAAAGAGCTGAATAGGACTCGGTAGCTGAACGGCAACAGCAGCCCTTCATTTCACCGGAACTGGATCTGAAATTCTAAGATACAGCTTGAAGCTCTGGATGTCTGTATGGACCAGAGGAAATAAACTACAGTTGGAAATGATGATTCAGGAGAAAATTCAGACCTTCCTGCCTTACTTACCCTTCCATCTATGTAAATGGACATCACACACATGCACACACACACATGGATGTGTGTTATATGTCTGCTGTGTGGCTAGATATGCAGAGAGATAGATAGGATCTGAAATAGGGAAAAAGCAAAACAGAAAAATATATACAAAATTATGAAGCAAAGACAGGACATACTTTAATTCTTTAAAAAATATACACCTTCAGGCTCCCCTGGTGGTGACAACGCAGCAGACACAGGTTTGACCCCTGGTCTGGGAGGGTGCCACATGCCGCCAGGCAACTAAGCCTGGGAACCCCAGCTGCTGAGCCCACATCTGCTCGAGCCTGAATTCAACAGGAGAAGCCAGTGCGGTAAGCAGTCATCACACAAGAGCTAGAGCACAGTGGCCACCTGACCCAGCTAGAGGAAAGCCCACACAGCAGCAAAGACCCAGCGCAGGCAGAATGAAGAACCCTGTATAAAGAGCAGGCTTCCCTGGTGGCTCAGAGGGTAGGTTTCTCAGCTCTCATACGCTGAAGCCTGGCTGGGAGAATTCGGAGCACTGCTGTGCAAGGTATGAGATGCGTGCAGCTGTGCAGCGGTTTCAGAAGGAGATGGCGGCCCACTCCAGTGCCCTTGCCTGGAAAATCCCACAGATGGAGAAGCCTGGTAGGCAATTTCCCACAGTTTATTGTGATCCACACAGTCAAAGGCTTTGGCATAGTCAATAAAGCAGAAATAGATGTTTTTCTGGAACTCTCTTGCTTTTTCCATGATCCAGCGGATGGTGGCAATTTGATCTCTGGTTCCTCTGCCTTTTTGAAAACCAGCTTGAACATCAGGGAGTTCACGGTTCACGTATTGCTGAAGCCTGGCTTGGAGAATTTTGAGCGTTACTTCACAAGCATGTGAGATGAGTGCAACTGTGTGGCAGTTTGAGCATTCTTGGGCATTGCCTTTCTTTGGGATTGGAATGAAATCTGACCTTTTCCAGTTCCCTTGCTATCTCTAATTTTCTTGAAGAGATCTCTACTCTTTCCCATTCTATTGTTTTCCTTTATTTCTTTGCACTGATCACTGAGGAAGGCTTTCTTATCTCTCCTTGCTATTCTTTGGAACTCTGCATTAAGATTGGTATATCTTTCCTTTTCTCCTTTGCCTTTCACTTCTCTTCTTTTCTCAGCTATTTGTAAGGCCTCCTCAGACAGCCATTTTGCCTTCTTTATTTCTTTTTCTTGTGCCTGGGGATGGTTTTGATCACCGCCTCCTGTACAATGTTATGAACCCCTGTCCATAGTTCTTCAGGCACTGTCTATCAGATCTAATCCCTTAAATCTATTGGTTTCTTCCACTGTATGATCGTAAGGGATTTGATTTAGGTCATACCTGAATGGGCTCGTGGTGTTCCCTACTTCCTTCATTTAAGTCTGAATTAGGAAATAGGAGAACATGATCTGAGCCACAGTCGGTTCCTGGTCTTGTTTTTGCTGACTGTATAGAGCTTCTCATCTTCGGTTGCAAAGAATATAATCAATCTGCTTTCGGTGTTGACCATCTGGTGATGTCCACGTGTAGAGTTGTCTCTTGTGTTGTTGGCAGAGGGTGCTTGCTGTGACCAGTGCATTCTCTTGGGAAAAACCTGTTAGCCTTTTCCCTGCTTCATTTTGTACTCCAAGACCAAAACTGGCTGTTACTCCAGTATCTCTTGACTCCCTGCTTTTGCATTCCTGTCCCCTATAATGAAAAGGACATCTTTTTTTGGTGTCAGTTCTAGAAGGTCTTGTAGGTCTTCATAGAACTGTTCAGCTTCAGTTTCTTCAGCATTACTGGTTAAAGCATAGACTTGGATCACCATGATATTGAATGGTTTGCTGTGGAAACAAACAGAGATCATTCTGGCATTTTTGAGACTGAATCGAAGTACTGCATTTCAGACTCTTTTGTTGACTATGAGGGCTACTCCATTTCTTCTAAGGAATTCTTGGCCACAGTAGTAGATATGATGGTCATCTCCACTATAATGGTCTCCAAAGCTAGGCTTCAATTGTACATGAACTGAACACTTCCAGATGTTTAAGCTGGATTTAGAAAAGGCAGAGGAACCAGAGATCAAGCTGATCAAGCTGCCAACATCTGCTGGATCATAGGAAAAGCAAGAGACTCTCAGGAAAACATCTACTTCTGCTTCACCAACTACACGACAGTGTTTGACTGTGTGGCTCACAACAAACTGGAAAACGCGTTAAAAGGTGGGAAATCCAGGCCACCTGACCTGCCTCCTGAGAAAACTGTATGCAGGTCAAGAAGCAATAGTTAGAACCAGACGTGGAGCACAGACTGGTTCCAGATGGGGAAAGGAGCACATCAAGGCCGTGTATCATCACCCTGCTTATTTAACTAATACGCAGAGTACATCATGAGAAATGCTGGGCTGTAAGAAGCACAAGCTGGAATCAAGATTCCCAGGAGAAATATCAATAACCTCAGATATGCAAATGACACCACCCTCATGGCAGAAAGCAAAGAGGAACTAAAGCGCCTCTTGGTGAAAGTGAAAGAGGAAAGTGAAAAAGCTGACTTAAAATTCAAACATTCAAAAAACTAAGATCACGGCATCTGGTCCCATCACTTCATGGGAAATAGATGTGAGAGATTTTATTTTCAGGGGCTCCAAAATCACTGCAGATGGTGACTGCAGCCATGAAATTAAAAGATACTTGCTCCTTGGAAGAAAAGCTATGACCAACCTAGTCAGCATATTAAAAAGCAGAGACATTCCTTTGCCAACAAAGGTCTATACAGTCAAAGCTATGGTTTTTCCAATAGTCATGTATGGATTTGAGAGTTGGACTATAAAGAAAACTGAGTGCTGAGGAACTGATGCTTTTGAACTGTGGTGTTGGAGAAGACTCTTGAGAGTCCCTTGGACTGCAAGGAGATCCAACCAGTCCATTCTGAAGGAGATCAGTCCTTGGAAGGACTGATGCTGAAGCTGAAGCTCCAATACTTCAGCCACCTGATGGGAAGAGCTGACTCACTGGAAAAACTCTGATGCTGGAAAAGATTGGGAGGAGAAGTGGGGGGAGGAGGAGGGGGTGACAGAGGACGAGATGGTCAGGTGGCTTCGCCGACTTGATGGACATGAGTTTGAGTAAGCCCCGGGAGATGGTGACGGACAGGGAAGCCTGGCTTGCTGCAGTTCACAGGGCTGCAAAGAGTCGGACACATCTGAGCAACTGCATGATGACAACAGCAACAGATGGTAAAGAATCTGCCTGCAATGCAGGAGACCTGGGTTTGATCCCTGGGTTGGGAAGATCCCCTGGAGAAGTGAATGGCTACCCAGTCCAGTATTCTTGCCTGGAGAATCCCATGGACAGAGGAGCCTGGCAGGGTACAGTCCAGGGGGTTGCAAAGAGTCAGACATGACTGAGAGACTAACACTTTCACTTTAATATAAAAAGTATATGGTAAAAAATATATACTCTCTCAAAAGACAGAATTATGAGTGTTTCTCAGTTTTGCTGTGCTTTTTAAAATATTTTCTATATTTAATGATGTCCTAGAGTGATATCCATTATCAGAAATAATGCTCTAAATACTTTAAAAAATAATCTTTTCTTCAATTAGCTATTTTTCTAGCTGAAAGTCTAATTATACTTGTATTTATGCTTAACCTCATAAAAATCCTGCTGCTGCTGCTAAGTCACTTCAGTCATGTCCGACTCTGTGCGACCCCACAGACAGCAGCCCACCAGGCTCCCCTGTCTCTGGGATTCTCCAGGCAAGAACACTGGTGTGGGTTGCTACCAGGGTCCAGCCCCGGTGGATCCAGGGAATTTGAAGCGGGGACAGAGTCAGCGTCTGGGAAAGGACTATTTAATTAGAAATATAAAGAGATTAGGAAAAAATAGTGTAGTAGGAAAATTGGTGGAGAAAAGAGGCTGAATAACCTGGTTTACGCGGAAAGCTAATAAAACCTCGAGACAAGAGGTTTGCACCATCTACGTAGGCCACGTGTGCCCGCTTGAATAGCGGAGGGTGCCCCGCCTTGGGCTCCCTCTCGCGTGGTTCTTAGAAGCCAGGGCAAGTAAGTAGACTCGGTGAGCCTCCGTGCTCCAAGGGATCAGCCTGAAAAGGAGAGGGAGGGAGAGGGAGAAAGCCAGAGAGAGAGAGAGTCGACACAGGGGGAGCCAGATTTCCAAGAAACCAGTTCGAGAAGCTGGTCTGAGAAGCTGGCCCATCCTTTATTGTTCAGGAAAGCTTTTTATACTTTTGGTTGAACGTAGAGGTCAATGGATAACACAAAATTATGCAGTGTCAGTAGCCCTGACTCTTATTGAGACCAGGCTTTCTCTGCATGCGTAGCTGTATACACAAGTGTTAGGTGATTTACATCATCTTCTAGCCAGAAGGTCAATTAACATTTTACAGCCCTTTTCTGATAAGGGTAATAGTGTTGTTCTTCCCAAAGTCTGGTGACACTCTCAGAAAGCACTAAATAAAGTTACATTCTTACATAGCAAGGACACAACAATTTATAACAAAGAAAGAGGAGTACAGTGATTTATAACAAACAGAAAGTTCACTAACTCAGAAGTCTAGTGTTGCTAACATCAAAACTACTGTATTCCTTTTTCTATATCCCAATTACCTTGATTAATATCCTCCAGGTGCCTAAAAGATGAAGAATATGGAGGTCTGGCAGCAGTCATTGACTCAACAGTGAAACCCGTCACCAATATAATTCTTAGCTCTTTAAAAAAGGGACTCTATATCTTTAAGACGCTTTGAGCTTCGTGCCTCTCGCAGTTGGGGGGCTGTAAACAATCACAAGTGTAGTTAAACCTGTCAGGCAAGTTAGAGAGCCATCAGAGGGGTTTGAGCTGAAACACTCTTTTCATATGCAGGAGACTGTTAGCTGGAGCTCTAAGTTAATTCTTTTTCCAGAGAAAGGTGGTCGGGGATAGCCCCCCTGTAATGTCAGAAGAGTGGAAAGCACAGTACAATAAGGCAGGCAGACTCTGGTTTTGGGGGTAGACGTTCAAGAAAATTCAGCGAGGCTCCCTTAAGGCCCGACTCACCTTTGCCGGTCAGACCACTTAACCTCATGACCTTTGCCACGGGCGGGACTCCTCGTGCTGGCTCCCGGCAGGTTGCCATCTACTTCTCCAGCATATGAAAGTGAAAAGTGAAAGGGAAGTCGCTCAGTCACGTCTGACCCTCAGCGACCCCAAGGCCTGCAGCCTTCCAGGCTCCTCCATCCCTGGAATTCTCCAGGCAAGAGTACTGGAGTAGGGTGCCATTGCCTTCTCCCGTAAGAATCATATAATCCTGAAAAGCAAAAAAAAATCAATTTCTGAATTTTTTTTTCTTTCAAGTACTCAAAAGTGACTTTTGAAACTGTTGTGAATATCCTTCTAAAAGTTTGCAATACCAGTTTGAACATTGTATTTTCTGAATGAATCCCAAGAAATTATTAATAGTGGTTTTCTTTATGGAGAAGAATGGCAAGGAGAAAAATTAGAAAGAAAAATTTAAGTATTTGTTTTCTTTTAACTTGCCTTTCACGTTTCACTTATGTCTTTTTTGTATAAGCCTTTTATTGAATATCTAACAATTATAAATATTTAAGCATTTAAAAGTAAAGGTGGGTAAAGCTGACATAGCATATGCAGCAGCTTCCATGAATCTATACAAATATATGTTCACTTATCTACATAAATATATGAATAATGTATATGTGTGGCTATATGTATATATATAACATACAGGAAATTTCATATGTATAAGGGAATGTTCACATGCATATATATGAAATACGGAGTTGATAGCTATCTCATCGAATTAATTATTTTACCAGCCCATATGTAATTTTTAAAATTTTCCTATTAATAACTTGTTTTCATGTGATTCCCTTTCAAGAAAAAATGGAGTCTAGGTCCACTCCAGGTGAATGTATTTGGATGAATGTATTTGGATGAAGGTTAAAATATAACAAAAGTAATTATTATTTCTCCTACATTTTATTAACCTGGACATTTTTCTCGCTTGAGAACACACAGTGTGCTGAATTTATGGCACACAATCCTATTTCAGAGAAATAAAGCATCTTATATTATTTTTAATTCATTGAAGTATAATGGGTAATAAATTATTTAGTTTAATTAAAACCTCTTTATCAGATGGGCATTTATCCATGACATTGTTATGCACAACTGGTGTTCTGCAGAAGGCATCATTTTCCATTCCCTTCTCATTTCATTCACGGGTTCTTTTAATTGCATCTCAAATCACATCTATTTCCACAAAGTCACACTGCAGACTCATATTTGTGCCTGCTCCTTCACCTTGGGCACTAAAACCTCTCTTCTGTTTGCTTTTAAATTCATCCTTTTTGCTTTATGTTTGAAGGGAGAAACCAAGGAACTCTAAAATATGGTATTTAAAAGGTTGGAAACGACTGGCCTGGCTTGAATCCCAGCTCTGCGTTTGCAAAAATTACTTATTTTCTCTAAGACCCAGTTTCTTTTCTCATCTACAGTATGAGGGTAACAATGGTTTTTAAATACAGTGCAGAAACACATGCAAGAAATAATGTCTGAAAATGTCTTGAAATACATTTTTGTTTGGGGCACGGGAGGACAGAGGAGTGAGAGGAGGTGGACGCAGCCTTTTAACACTGAAATGTTAGGCTGCGAGTCTGGAGGTTCTGCTAGAGCGTCATCCATGTCCCAGCAGCAGAGTCTCCTTTCCTCTGAGCGTGAGGATCCCCTGATTCTATAGGCTCCACCTCCCCGTTCGGTGCCCTCCCCTTGAATGCTCATTAAAGCCACATTCTTAATATTATTTTAAATTGCCTTAATCTTAAAGCTTTGCCAGATTCTTATATTCTTCATTGAAATATAATAGTAGGGACTGGGAAATTAAAGGGATCAAGGTGTATGAGAATCTATAAGGTGCCAGAAAGAAGTGTTTTAATAAAATTCTATGAGGAGGCAGGGAAAAGAATTACAATTCATACAACAAGGCAAAAATATATTATTGAATTGCTCATAGAAATGTGTATTTTTCCCCAAAGATTTTCTCCTCTTCAGCTGCTTCAACTCTCTCATCTCCCTTCCTAACCTGACCTGGGGAAAAATATCTCTCTCTTAATCTTAGCTCTTTGGCTCCCTATTCAGTGAAACACAATCTGATAATTGGCTAAAAGCATGGCATCCGCCTTTCCTCAAGCATAACGACTTGGTGCTTTGACCGCAGTAAGAGTATCTGGCCCTGCTGTCTTTCTCACTGTTCCAGGTGCAGAACTGACATGTCTTTATTCTTTGTTCTTAGGGAAAATCGATCCCAGGTGTCTTTTCCTTTGTTCACAAAAGTTTGAATACTTACCAAAAAAAAAGATTTTCACTCACAAACACTATCATAATCAAATACCTATTTATATAGAAAGGGAAAACAGCTATTATTAATAACGATAGAAAATATGGTATTAGTAACAATGGTGAAGACGGTGGTGATGCTGGTGATAAATAAAGAAGAAAGACAGGAATACCATTGCTTGACATAGAAACCATATTTCTTTAACTTCACAAGCATGTGAGTAGGTACCATTGCCGTAACTCCTGAGGGAGAAACAAAGGCTTAGAGAGATGAAATCACTTGTACTAACTCACACAGCAATGTTTTATCTAAGATGTATCCCCGTCCAAAGCCCAGGCAGGCAATCAACAAAACTGCATGTTAAACTGACTCCTTAAAAAGCAAAAACCATTTAAAAATAAAATAGAAGTTGTTCACTGTAAACACTTTCCACTGGCTTCACTTCTAACTCTACTCAATGAATAAAGTCCGTGTGCCTAAAAGATGCCAGATACTAAGCTAGGTGTTGGGAACTGGAAAAGAAAAAGCAAAAATCTGGATCTTGTTTATACATTTCCTTCTCTCCAGCTTTCCTGTCTTGCTTAAGTAACATATTATTCCATCTTGTTTCCTATGTGGAATTAATTCTTTTATTTTGTTGTTCTTGCTCCTGGTTTGTTTGCAGAAGGAAAGGAGATGGGAATCAGATATCGAGAATCGTTTCTTCATCTTAGATTATCTGAACTTGGTCGGAGGTAAAGAATCCACTTGTAATGAAGGAGGTGCGGGTTAGACCCCTGAGTCAGGAAGTCCTCTGGAGGAGGAAACGGCACCCGCTCCAGTGTTCTTGTTTGGGAAATCCCATGGACAGAGGAACCTCGTGGGAAACCGTCCACAAGTTGCTCTCAAAGAGTTGGATGTGGCTGGAGAGACTGAGCATGGCACACAGTGCTCTCTTTATTCAAGTTTAAAGTTCAAGTGGATCAGATGGTTCTGATCAGGAGATAAGATTCTTGAATCACCCTGACTGTTGCAATGAAAGCATAAGATATTCTTGCCAGGGTTCGCCACAGATGGTGGAGGGGGCTTAAACCCAAATATGCAGGTATGCTAAGTCGCTTTAGTTGTATCCGACTCTTTACGACCCCATGGACTGCAGCCCACAAGGCTCCTCTGTCCAAGGGATTCGCCAAGCAGGAATACTGGAGTGGGCCGCCACGCCCTCCTCCGAGGGATCTTCCTGACCAGGGGTTAAAACTGCACCTCCTGCGGCTGCCTTCACTGCAGGCAGATTCTCCACAGCTGGGCCACCAGGGAAGCCCCAGATGCAAACACTTGCATGAAAATCCTCATGCACGTGAACAGCTCGGGACAAAATAAAGGGATGTCACAGACTTTTGCTTGCTACCACAGTATACCACATTATTTGTTTAATTCTATTTCTTGCAACAGCCTTGTAAAATAGATATGTTTATCTTCATTGTTTACATATGGAAAGAAAATGAGAGGTTAAGAAAGACTAAAGATCTCAGCACTATGAAGTGGTAGGTGAGGGCACGGTGTTCTAATCCCATGCCGCTACTTATGGTCTCTCTTCAAAATAATGTTACAGGACCTTGTCTCTGTTCCATAACTTTCTGCACTAATGGTGGAGATTACTACTTACATGCATAGTAAGGATTCTTGACGAAAGGAAGTTGCAAATTAGAGCTCCCCGTTTCCTGAAGGAGCACTCTCGGCACTCAGGGCTGCGGCTCATCTTTCTGCACACGGGCCACACCTGTTTCTTTTGCCACTGCGTAGCCTGTGCCCAGACCACTGCTTCCCACCAAGGAGAGACTCAGCCAGTATTTACTAAGAGCCCTGATGTACGAATGACGGTTGGCTAGCAAATGTTTGAATTACTAACCATATTCACTTTCATATAAATTAATTTCAATTTTTTCCTTGACTCTTATTCCATTTTCAGGTATTGATATCAAAAGCAGAGAGAGAAAAGTCAAACAAAACGAGGTGCTAGAGTCGTGACTGGAAAGATCACAGAGGTTCCTGGATTTTTCTTAAGAAAAAATGTAAATCCACTATGGAAAAATATATCCTCCCTTTAAGTCCGAAGTTTCCCACAGTTTAAGATCAAATATGCATGAGTTCACAATCAAAGACAGCAAACATGAAAAGAAACAAACCTCAAGAACGTCGTTAGAAGCAACAGACAGCAGATTCAGGCTCCAGTGATTTCACATAATGGGATTATGAAATGTACCATATCAATAGTTTTATAAAAAGCAAAAAATTAAAGTTATAGAATAACAGAAAGACAAGGGGCATTTAGTAAGAGAATCAAGCATAGCAGAAAGGAAGAAAATCATGTTTTTAAAAATTGGAAGAAAAAAAGATTAAAACTGTAAATAAAGGGACTCATTTGGAAAAGACTCTGATGCCGGGAGGGATTGGGGGCAGGAGGAGAAGGGGATGACCCAGGCTGAGATGGCTGGATGGCATCACTGACTCGATGGACGTGAGTCTGAGTGAACTCCGGGAGATGGTGATGGACAGGGAGGCCTGGCGTGCTGCGATTCATGGGGTCGCAAAGAGTTGGACACGACTGAGCGACTGAACTGAACTGAACACAGCAAATTAAGCATATGAGAAAAAGGGATTATTGAACAGGAATATCTGAAATAATTACTCAAAATGCAGGCCACAGGTGAACATTATGAAATAGAGGTTAAGAGATGTGGAGAGAAGAATGAGAATCTAACGTAAATTTAATTAGAGTTCCACACATGTATACCTGTGGCCAATTCACATCAATGTACAGCAAGAAGCATTACAATATTGTAAAGTAATTATCCTCCAACAAAAATAAACTAATTAAAAAAATTAGAGTCCCAGACAGACAGAAGATTGTTATGTAAAAATATTCTGAAAAAATATTGACTATATTCCAGAACCAATGAAAGACATGAGAGAAAAATAAGTGGAAAGAATCTCACACAGACACAGTGCAGTGAAGTCGAGAAAGCAAGATAGACGGAGAGTCTTTCCAGCAGTCAGAGAAGAAGGCACATCCAAATCAAGGAGAGAATTGTCCTGACAGCTCCTCTGCAGCAACAGGAACCTCAGGAGAAACAGAGAAACCAGCTCTGCACTGGATAGCTCATACCACTGAAATTACATTTCAAGAACAGAAGTTGAAATAAAACCATCTTTATGTAAACAAAAACAAGGGACTTTTACCATAAACAGGCTTCTAACGGAAATGTTCAAGAGCATACTTTAAAATACCAAACTATGTTCTAAACTATCTCCCAGAAGGAAGACCTGAGGTGCATGAAGAATTAATGGAACCACTAACAAAGATAGATACAGCTAAACAAACAGAGTGTGCTCTCAGCGACGGGACACAGAAGGCCTTGCAAGGCTAAACGGGCGGCAGACGCTCTGTGACTGCAAGGAAGAGCGAGAAGCAGAGCAGCAATGCACCTTACCGAGTCCTCACTGTCCTGTGTGGCTCAGCTGGTCAATACGAAGCAACAGTAACGTCTAATCTATTGGATTAAATGATGAAAATAACATACTGAACAAAGGCCATGTATTTGTGAAGTTGTAATCACAGTTTAAATATTATAAATTCCTTTAGTTATTTGCAAACGGCTGTAATATTAAATTTAGCACAGGAACAGAATCTATAACTTTCAGTAGGGAAGAAACAAAAAAACATTGGAATAATAAAGGAATAATGAAACGTTTTGGCAAAGGTAGAAGGGAAAAGTAGAAGTTTATAAAACTTGGGAGCAGAGTGAGGCACAAACAGCATTATGACAGAAACAAGTCCAAATGTACTAGTATCAGGATGTTCAGGAAACAGGTGTAAGTGCCAAAAATCCTTGACAATTATTAAAACTCAATTCTGCCAAAGGCTCATGGTATCTAAGGAGAAATTCTTAAGAAGTGCTTATTGATGGCACAAAATGAAAACTGTGGTTCAAGTTCCATACAACAGACAGTAACATCAACTGGACCGTCATATGGAATAATAAAGAACTATGGAATCCCATGAAGAGCATCATTTTCTCTGCTTGACTGAAACGTGAATCTCACAGCTCTGGGGCTAGCGTGCACACATCACAGATAAGACCACAATGGGGAAACGTACCCCGGCTCACGCCCGGGGGCTGGGGAGCCCGCCCTAAACCCACAGTCTGGCTCCCGCGGCTGTGCGCAGACCGCCTCTGCTCTCCTGCCTCCACTTTTATTTTATGCCGTTGCTGAGAGTTCAAAGCCAGCTGCCCCACACAGGGATCGGTGAGTGGGATGGAATCAGTAATTGCCTTTCTTGATTCAGTTCAGAAGCTCCACATCCACAGAGAGACTCAAAGAAACAAGTTCCTTAGGCACAGCAATAAACTGCAAGCCTGCCTGCACCCACCACAGTGCCCAGAGTTGTGTGATGAACAAGAAACGTGCAAGTCGCTTACAGACTACCTTAAGAGTCTCTACACTAACCCACATTTTTCTGCATTTAAGGTGATTCCCTAGTGTGGTTGACAGAAATCCACTTTGTCTCTCTCTTTCCTCCTGAGCTCCATTTTCAATAGCTCAGCCCCTGCTGGGTATAAGGGGACAGTAAATCTGGGTAATCAAAAGGTGACCCCATCCTGATCGCCAAGCCTGAGTGAAGACAGACGAGGCTAGGAATCACCATCCTTAAAATTCCGGACCACACCCTGGCTTCTAGGCGATCATTACAGGAGGTGGGTGGAACCAGGGCAGCTTAGCTGAGTCCATTCTCCGAGCAGACCCAGGTCTCATCCTGGTCTTGGGCGAGCCTGACAGGGCACCACAAGCAACAAGACTGTTTTTAGTGAAGCCTGCGTGCTTATCAGTGTGTTTTCTAAGACAGCCATGTTTTTGTAGGTAGCTTTAAGGTGGAATGGGGCACAAGGTTGAGAGATAAGAATGTGAAGAGGAAAACACTAAAACAAGAAACATAATTTACAATTCTTTCCCAAATCACTATTTCACACTCTTTGTCTCAGAGAATAGGGATGGAACACTGTTCCCATGACAGAGACGGAGTTTGGTTTTTTCATCCTACATAGACATAAAATTCAAAATAAATTACGGATTACCAAGAAGAGTGGATAGCTTTTCATTACACGCTCTCTCCCCGGCCAGCCTACAAGGATCTGTAGGGGTGTGTGATCTGAGCAACATTTTCTGCCCACGTTATTTCTTAAACAATACTTTCCATCCACATTATTTTTAAAACTATTTTAAAAAGTTTTGATTTCATAATAATTTTGATGTAAATATGAGTTGCCACATATTGATTAATTATATCTGCCAGGTATATGCTAAACCCTTTACACATTTTGTTTTATCTAATCCTTACTTTTTCCATGTAATAATTGAGAAAACAGCATCTTAAAGACATCAGTTTGCCCTTGTTCGAACAGCAGGGAGGTAGAAAAACCTGGATTCAAACTTGGACAAGATCACTGAAGCATCTGTGGTCTCAGCAATGGGACACAGAAGGCCCTGCAAGGCTAAAAGGGTGTCAGACACTCTGTGAGGAAGACAGAGTGTGCTCTCAGCGACGGGACACAGAAGGCCTTGCAAGGCTAAACGGGCGGCAGACGCTCTGTGACTGCAAGGAAGAGAGAGAAGCAGAGCAGCAATGTACCTTACTGAGTCCTCACTGGTACTGAGCTTCCTGTGTGGCTCAGCTGGTAAAGAATCTGCCTGCAATGTAGGAGACCTGGGTTCGATCTCTGGTTTGGGAAGGTCCCCTGGAGAAGGGAGCGGCTATGCACTCATGCATTGGAGAAGGCAATGGCAACCCACTCCAGTGTTCTTGCCTGGAGAATCCCAGGGACGGGGGAGCCTGGTGGGCTGCTGTCTGTAGGGTCGCAGAGAGTCGGACACGACTGAAGCGACTTAGCAGCAGCAGCATGCACTCCCGGATCCTGGCCTGGAGAATTCCGTGGACTGTACAGTCCGTGGGGCTGCAGAGAGTCGGACACGACTGAGTGACTTTCACTTTCACTACTAAGTACTAGGCACTGTGCAATGGGCGTCTGATGTGCTGTGGCTAATATTACGGCACAAAACTGCCATTACAAGATTAGGAGGGAGAATTTCTGTCTCCATGTTTAATACATGAAGAAACTAGGGCTGAGAAATCCTCGATCGAATCACATAGCTAATCGGCACAAGAGTAGAACTAAACCCTGGTCTGTCTGATTTCAGGGCTCATCTCTCACTAGTTTGTGAGGTTGTGTGTGTGTTAATCATTCAGTCGTGGCTGACTCTTTGCTACCCCATGGACTACAGCCCACCAGGCTTCTCTGTCCATGAGATGTTCCAGACAAGGAGACTGGAGTAGGTTGCCATTTCTTTCTCCAGGGGATCTTTCCGACCGGGGGACCGGCCCCGGGTCTCCTGGGTCTGTGAGCCTGGCGGCCTCTGAAACGGCACCCAGGGTTCTCCCACCTCCCGCTCTGCACACCCGCGGGGATGCTCCTATCTCCGATGGGGACTGGACCTGCTGATTCGCTTCTAACACGCAGCATGGAATAAGTTAGGGGACGCCACTGCCCAAACCAGCTTCTTCCTGAAAGATGGCGATATTCATCTCTCTCAGCCCTCACTCTGGCAAAGCCAAGTTCCCACGTTGTGAGTAGGCCTACGAAGAGGCCCACATGGCTGGAATGAATGGCTCCACCTAACAGACGAGAGAGAACTTGGGACCGGCCGAGAGCCCCAGCAGTCAGCTCGGTGATGAATTTTCAAAGACCTGCCAAGGACTTCCCTGGTGGAGCGGCGGATGATAGTCTGCCTGCAGCGCACGGGACACGGGCTCAGTCTCGGTCCAGGAAGACCCCACACGCCCCGGATCAACTAAGCCGGCACCACAGCTCCCGGTCCTGCCCTCTAGAGCCCTCGAGCCGTAAGCACTGAGCCTGCGCTCCACAGCCGGAGAAGGCCCGCACAGAGCCACCAGGTCCCAGCGCAGACTTAAATACGTAACAGGCGCTCTCCTAGTCTCGCCGTGTGACATCTGCAGCCCCTGCCCACGTCTCGATTCCTGTCCTATGAGATCCTGAGGGACAGACCAGCAGCAAGGCTGTGCCTAGATTCCTGACCCAGAGAAACTGTATGATAACGCACGGTTGTTGTTACGTTGCTGTATTTCAGCATGCAGTGATAGAAAGCTTATGCAAGGGATTGGGGGTGGACGGATGAAGGACAGACTTGGGAGAGTAATGTGTTCCAGACGGTGTTCATCGTTTCTAGTGGAATCGCTGTCTTAAATCCTTTCTGGAGCAAGACCAGCTTTAAATGACTGAAACACTCAACAGTCAAATAAATAAATACTGTATATTCATTTGGGTTCACTAGTTTTCTATTAGGATTCTTACTCCCTTGGAGGAGTTAAGGTTTCCAGTCAATCACTTTAATCAGTTCTATATGTTTAGCTGAACTTAGCCTCAGAGAACAGAGGTTCTGAATTTTGGAAAGATGTCAAAAACTGGAGAATTTAAAGTTAATAAATTAATATGAAGTACTACAGGACAGATTCTATGATGTGCAACTAACACTTATTATTTATTGAGCAAGTTTACTATAAATAATTCACAACCCATTCGATGCCAACCTAGAAGTAAACTATTCAAAAATTAAAATTATATTTGATTCAGAGCCCACTTATTTATTTTATTTTTTAATTTATGATCCTAGTCCTGTCCTGCTTTGCAGTTGTAGTGTCTCTATAAGCTGGATCTCAAACTAGTCAGACTTTTCACATAATCAAGACAAATTTGCTGTGAACTTCAGAGAGAAAGTAACAAATAATAAGCCAGCTAACCAAGAAGTTCTTTCAGGTGATGTCAAGAGGATAATTGGATCATTTTTTTAAAAAACAAGAAATTAATATGCTATTTGAAGTGTTATCTTAATAACAAGGAAGCAACCTTTGGAGCCAGTATAAAAATACTAACGCCATGAACCGTGCGGCCCAGTTACTTTCAAGACTCTTATCTGAAGCATACGGTCATGGGAATTCTAGGTAACCACATGTGAGAGTGTTTTATGCATTTTTGTAGAAATATAAAGGATCCCCAGACAATAAGATCGGCTGCCTTGACCTCTGTGCGATTAAATTGGGGATGGGGCAGAGGGGGCGTTTCTTTGGCACATCCATCATTCAGAGGAAATGTAAAAGGCCTTCTAGAGAAACCACGAGGAGTGGTGAACACGCCAGATTAAAAAAACCAGGCGAAGGCCTGCCGTAGAAGAACACGGACGTTCTAAGACACAGACTATTTGCAGCCCCAAACTGTCAGTACCACTTTCATTTATCTTTCCAGCCAACCTCCATTTTTCCTTTCAAATCAAAAGCTAAAGTAAGACACACATTTAGGAGAAAGTTGTCAAAATTCATTTTATGGAAATGTGCTACTCACGGGTATCCTTTGATCAGCGGCAGCATCTTTTGAAATTGAAATTGAACAGATTATACGGCGATCGGCCTCTTCTCGCCTTCAGAGTTCAGCTAGAAATAAATTGGAAACGCATGTGAAAATAACCACCTCCTTTTTGGTTTGAGCTTCCATAATATTGGTTTCACCTCACCTTTGAACAAGAACTGTCACAAAGCTCTTGGCAAACGTGGCTCCTAGATTCTTCTTTAGAAAGTATGGACAAGCTTCGCTCTAGCAAGCTATATTCATCCATTAACTGATCTTACAGAGTTTGCAATTAAACTAAAGTTTAGGTCTCAGGGACTTATGAACTGTAGGAAGGACTTATGCCACATTTCTAAAGAATTACATAGCTATCTTAGGGTTTAGCAAGTCCAAATCTACCAGTTTGCAATCTGGGGGGTTCAAATGACAGGAATATAAATCAAAGTAGATTAAGCAAAAAATTAAATGAAATAATTGAAAAAGTATAGGAAGGTGGGCCTCACATTCAGTGGGGTTCGATAATTCAAACACTCTGATCAGAAGTTTCTCTCAGGTGACTTCCTCGGGGGTCCAGTGGCTAAGACCACACACTCCCGGGGCAGGGAGCCTGGGTCAGCCCCCCGTCAGGGAACCAGATCCCACATGCTGCAGCTAAGGGTCCCTCGTGCCACAGTGAAGACCCATCAGAGCCAAATAAACAAATACATATTTTAAAACAAAGAAGAGAAAAGAAATTGCCACACTGTTTTCCAAAGTGGCTGTGCCACTAAAAAAGGAAAACAAAAGGTGCGTGTGTCAGATTTCCTCACTCTGGCCTCTCTCCGTCTTTCACTTCTCCTTTCTATTCTGCTGTATTTCTTTCAAGCCAGGGCCTCTGTCCTATGGCCACTGATGCTCCAGACTCATCCCTTCACAGCTGTGAGTCTGATAAAATGAGCATGCCTTTCTCTTAGCAGCTTCTGCAAGCACTGTGAAATTTAGACCCACTGGACCAGACTGAGCTACTTGTCCATCCCTGAATCAAAGGGTGTAGGTCTGGGTTAGAACATGCTGACCGGCCAGCCTGGGTCATGGACCCGCCCCTTGAGATTGAGGACTGAGCGCATAGGGTGGGACTGGGAACTGGTGGGCCTGCAAGAAGAAATGGAAGGAACCCTCTAGAATAGGAAATGAATATGAGCAGGGAAAGCAACAGACGCCCATGACGCTACCCACCGACCAGAACTGCCAGTAAGCAGGGTCCATGTCTGACAAAGTATTCCAAACTGCCCATTAGGCTTGAAAATTTTGTGATGCCTTTCCATTTATTAAAAATGAAGACAAACTCCAAATTAAGGAAAATAATTGGTGGCCATGGGTCGCAGATGGCAGTTTCTATTCTAAGCGCAGCCTGGCGTGATTCTTATTTCCAACACGCAAGATGCCAAAAACTGGACAAACTGCTTAATCTGATTCCTATCACCCGTCGGCCTGGCAGTGAAAAACAATCTGACCAAAACCTGCAGTGTGCTGGAGGAGCCGTTCTGTGCAAAAGAGAGTCAAACAAATTTCCTGAAACTGCAGGTTTGCAGTCAGAACACAGCCATGGTGTATCCAGTGGACACAAAATTTCTCTTCCAGAAATCTCTTTTATAATCTCCAGCACTTGGTTTCAAGATACCTGCACCTGATCACACAGGGACTTTCAGGTTTCCTCAAAACTCAAAGATAATTCACGTTCTGAAACAAAACCTCCTCCCTGGCATAACAAAACTGCTTTCAAACAGCCACCATAGACAACTAATTTGATTTATGTGGAGGCTTCTAAGCTGAATCACTGCTCCGGTCTCTAAAAGGCAGGCTAAAAAGGCCATTGACAAAGGATGTTTAACACCCATCTGTGGACACACTTCCAACTGCAAATTAACAGATAGCCCTGTCCATGTACATACAGAGAAATGAGGGATTCATACCAAAAAACAACGAATGGTCTTTTGAAATAATTGGGTGCAAAAACATTGACTTCATAAAAGTTAATATGCATCATCTTCTCAAATTTTAAATTCATCCTGCCACGTATCATTATGTATTGAGTATGATGCACTGAAATCCTAGCAATTAATAAGACAAACACGTGGAATAAATCAATGACCAAACAATAGCTTCAGACAGCGATAAGCGTTTTGAAGAAAAATGCACAGATTAGTGTGAAAGAGAGGTAGTGGTTGTGGGTGTGGGTACTGGCATCAGGGAGAAATCACCTAACGCAAGACCAGTGGGGAGGGACAGCTTTCCAAAGGGATGGGAAGGATAAGAAGAAGCAACCCAGGAAAAAAATCGGAACGTCATTTTAAGGAGAGGAAAGACCAAATACCAAGGCCTGGGGGCGTGTTAAGGAGAAAAATGCATTTTATTTCCTTTTGTTGTTTAGACGCTAAGTCATGTCCAACTCTCAGGGACCCCAGGTGGTGTCATCCTCCAGGCCCCTCTGTCCGTGGGATTCTCCAGTCAAGAACACTGCAGTGGGCTGTCAGGCCCTCCTCCAGGGGATTTCCCTGATCCAGGGATCGAACCCGCGTCTCTTATGTCTCACGCATTGGCAGGCAGGTTCTTTACCACTAGTGCCACCAGGGAAGCTATTTATATCTTTAATTGCCTTTATTTTGAAATGAGAAGAAGCATTTTTTAATAGATATATTTTTTTTTTTTCACCTAGAGCTTTAAAATGAGTTTTGTCTGTTTTTTCACACATTTGCCCATCACACTGGTGAGTCTGTAAAAGTGGTTCCATTCCTGCATCAGAATGTAAATTCCTGGAGCTCAGGGATTCTTCTGTCTTGCTTATTAACTGTTGATAGATCCCATCTTCCTAGACCTCAGAAGTGCTCAGCACCCAGTAGGCATTCATGTGTCTATTAGATTTTGCTATCAAATATTGCAAAATGATTAAAAAACCAAAACCTTGTTTTTTGATGCACATTTGAGACTATAAAAGACTTTGATGCTGGGAGGGATTGGGGGCAGGAGAAGAAGGGGACGACAGAGGATGAGATGGCTGAATGGCATCACTGACTCAATGGATGCGAGTCTGAGTGAACTCTGGGAGTTGGTGATGGACAGGGAGGCCTGGCATGCTGAAATTCATGGGGTCACAAAGAGTTGGACACGACTGAGCAACTGAACTGAACTGAACTGAATAAAGGGGCAGGAGGAGAAGGGGACAACAGAGGATGAGATGGTTGGATGGCATCACTGATGCAATGGACATGAGTTTGAGCAAGCCCCAAGAGAGAGTAAAGGACAGGGAAGCCTGGCATGCTGCAGTCCGCAGGGTCACAAAGAGTCGGACACGACTGGGCAACTGAACAACCACAAAGGGGGAAAAGAGAGAACGAAGCCGGTACGGTAACATTTGTATAATCACACACCGCAGGGCTTTAGGTCCCATTTCTGATGCGTGCCGTGCCGCTGGAGCAGACTGGAAATGAGAGAGGAAGGCTGTACCTGGACTTGGGGCAGCTTCCGTGAGATGCCTCGCCAACCCTCAGCATTCCCCATTTAAAAAAAAAAAAAAAAAGGCTTCTGTTTGTAAGCACTTTTCATCATTAGATATCTCACAATGTATTCATTCAGCAGATATTCTAGTGCCTTCTATGTGCTAAAGCAGAGCGACATAGTTCAGTTCAGTAGCTCAGGCGTGTCCAACTCTTTGCGACCCCATGGACTGCAGCACGCCAGGCTTCCCTGTCCATCACCAACTCCCGGAGCTCACCCAAACTCACGTCCATCAAAGCGGTGATGCTATCCAGATCGACATAAGAATTAGCTATAAGGACTTATCCTCAGACAACGCGGGTTTGGACCTTGTTGGCCACTCGCCAGCTGTGAGATCCTGGGTCACTTCTTCAGGCCTCGTTTTCCCTAAATAAGGGGAGAACTGGAGAGACTGCCTAGTCGGGTTGTTAGAAAAACACGGAAGATAAGACTTAACAGCTCGACACCTGGATCATGATAAATATTCCAAACATACTTGCTGTCATTAGCATTACTCTTATTAATATTGTCATTTGCCAGGTAAACTATAGTTACCTTCACACAAGTAAAATGTATTAAGATTTATCTCTGGAAGTTGATGAAACGGGGATTCTGAGTCTTTTCATGGTGATCACTAAGCCACGCATCTTAGAAAAGTTTTTGTACCCTTTCCTACAGTCAACATGGTTTATTAAAAAAAAGAAAGAAAAATTTTGCAGCAGGTCAATTCCTAAGTAGCTATTTTTGACAATTCCTTTCAATGATCTGGGCTTATCTTGTTAGGCTGTGTGCCCCAAAGGTTTACAATTTTAGAAAGCAAGACCTCTAAACTCTTCACATGGAAAGACACCAGAAGTGCAATGATCTGCCCTGGGCCAAGGCAGGTGGGGACAGTCATTGACAAGAGGCACACCATCTAATATCCAACTCAGAATGAGGTTCACTCCTCCTTCCCAGACGACAGTTCTGAATCCTCAAGGAACTGAAAATGGGGATAAACTGAGCATGCCACATTCGGGATTCTTGCGTCTAGCCCAGATGTCAGATCTGGTAATGAAGAGGAAAAGCCCATTTTTAGTTCTTCCTACCAGAGGCAGCAGAGAAGCAGGAACTGGGTCTTTGAGTGGCATCAGCTTACATTACGCTCTAGTCCCTGTGGGTTTCTCTGTTAATGGGTTTGCTATTACCCAGGCTTTGATCTATGCTGGGCTTCCCACTGTTTCTCAGAATAAGAAGCCTCCTTGGCTTTATTACAGTCCAGCCTATCCATAATGCATTTAATATTATTTCGCCATCCACATCTCTACCCGGATTATAGTTTCATATAGAAGTGAATTTCCTTCTCTAAAAATAAGGTGCTACATTTGGAATTACACTTATAAGATGACAGTAATCCAGTAATCACTTCTTGGAACAGAGATTTGCAGGACAACATAATATAATAATCATTACACACTTAGATATGGGGATGATGAGAGGAAATACAAATTTCATTATTCCTGATAGCTCACTTCCAATGAAAGCTGACATAAATTAAAAGTGAGTCTGAAAGGAAAGCAATTTGGGTCTTTTATCCCAGATCAAGTTTTTTCTCTAGGAGGAAAGAAAAAATCACCCGAAGTTTCAAAAATTGAGAATCTTATTCAATATATATCACATCAAAGTTCCTTTTCCCTCCCCATTTCACTTAAAAATAAAAAGTAACCTAGATGAATCATTTTCCTATATTAAGAAAAGATAAATGACTTCAAAGGAGGCAGCTATGTTCCCTTTCCCCCCTTCTACCTGTTTTATTATGTAAGCTAGTGTCCATCCTAATATGCTGTTTTAGAAAAATCTCTTTGAGGAAGGAAAAAATGATGGTCTTCTCTTTATTATTGTACTTGTTCCTATTATGCTTCCCTCTTCTTCATAACACACGGCCGCTTTCTTTGCCTGGACGAGGTGGGGCTGCTAAGTGCCATCAGCATCCGGTGTCTGCTGAGATGCACGTGTTTATCAGTTAGAGGAAGCACTGACTCACCTACCGAGATTAAGTTTCACTCCAAGAGATTATTTTCACTGCAATTGCTGAGAGAGACTGAGAGACACACATAGGGCAGGAGAGAGGGAGAGAGGGAGAGAGAGAGAGAGAGAGAGAGAGAGAGAGGGAGGGAGGTGTCAGAGCGTAAAATGTATTGGAGGGAGACACAATGCAATGTTTTATGTGACAGGAAAATTATATCCTGGGCTGCTGCCCTGAGGACGGTTCACTTAGAAATAGTGTTTCAAAGTCAGTCTGTAGGAAAAATATTTCCATCTTCATTTGAAAGATTAGCACCTTGTTCCTTTTCGTTATCAAACTGAAAATGAAGCCAGTCTCTGTGCTTTGCACGAGGCCTGGAGGAGCAGAAACGTGATTTTACGCGCTGCATCCTGCTGGCACTGGCTGTGTCTCCAGTGTCGAACCAGCTCCCTCCACTGGGCTAAAAACGGCCAAAACTGTTTGCATGGCAGTTTTTCTATTTGTGATGTCCCCAACATGCTTTGACCTGAGTAGACTCCGGCTTATGACACCTCAAGGCAAACTGTGTCACCAGGGTCTGCTGTGTGCGTGCGTGTGTGTGTGTATACAGCAAAATGCGCACACCAGTACAAGAGCAAGAACATCTCCACGAAGGGAGCTGTGCATTACACACTTCTTATCCTTCCCACGTCTGTGTCTTTTTGTGCTACTGATAAATATGAAGGTTAAACAAAATTTTGGAAAATAGATTTTAAAATGAAGATAGAAGGATCTATCAATGAAAAGACTAGAAAAACTAGGCACAGGGGAAAAAATGGTAGAGAAACACTTGGGAGCGTTCAGTCTCAGCTGCAGGTGATCGTGCTTGCTGCGTGAGGTTGTTGTCGAGTCTGAAAGTGCAGCACTTGGGTGCGTTGCTGATAGAAAACAGCTAGCAGAGAGCCTGTCACAAAGCAGGCTCCTTGGATTGACTTGTGCCCCTCACCTGCAAATGGCAGAAACCCAACTGAATAGGATTCAGATTACGGAAAAGTAAGTGGGGTGCTTTGGGGCACAGTTTGTATTTGGATACAAGATTCCAAATACTTCTCCATCTCTTGACTCTGCTTTTCCCTGTGAGGGTTTTATTTGGTGAAAGTGAAAGTTGCTCAGTTGTATCCGACTCTTCGCGACCCATGGACTATCCAGTCCATGGAATCCTCCTGACCAGAATACTGGAGTGGGAAGCTGTTCCCTTCTTAAGGGGATCTTCCAAACCCAGGTCTCCCACATTGCAGGCGAATTCTTTACCAGCTGAGCCCCCAGGGAAGCCCATGAATACTGGAGTGGGCAGCCTGTCCCTTCTCCAGGGGATCTTCCTGGCCCAGGAATCAAACCAGGATCTCCTGCACTGCAGGCAGATTCTTTACCAGCTGAGCCACCAGGGACAGATGTCTTAATTCAGTGCTAAGTCGCCCACCAGCAGCTATAGCCTTACACTCTGTGAGCGTGTGTGAGTGCTCAGTTGCTCAGCCGTGTCTGACTCTTTGCTACCCCATAGACAGTAACCCAGAAGGCTCCTCTGTCCCTGGGATTCTCCAGGCAAGAATCCTGGAGTGTGTGATCCTTCAGGGGATCATCTCAGCCCAGAAATCAAATCCAAGTCTCCTGCGTCCCCTGCCCTGGCAGGGGAGTTCTTTGCCACTGCACTGCTTCGGAAGCCCATTGTCTTCTGCGGGTTGTTGAGCAAAGCCTTTCTGGGGAGTGAAGACATGTGAGACAGCACCTCTCCCTATAATTCCATGAAAAGTCTGGAGACTGTTTCTCTTTTGATCAGAAGCATCACGTGTTAAATCAAGCCAATCATGATAGCTCTAGTCAAGTATCATCCCATGACCACTTCTTGAACTGAGACTGATTGCTCTCCCAAAACACAATGAGAAAAGGATTTAAGAAAAGAGAGAGAAGTTGCCTCAAAAGAAAACTGGACCACTTTGATCAAAAGAAAGGGGATGAATACTGTATAGGGCTCCACTGCACAGTAGCTGCTGAAGCGGGCCAAGCGGGATGTCAATGGTAAGTAGAACCTGACAGAGAAAGAACAGCGACTGCAAACACTGGGGGGCTGGTCAAGAAACGGCAGTATATATGCAAGAGGCGAAGAGCGCAGATTGAGGTGGTCTGTGTGGGGAAATAGTGAGAAATTAGGTTGATTCATTGCAGGGCGAGACAGAGAGCTAATTAGTGTTGCAACATAAAAATGAAGTTGTGGAGTCTGGAACTGGCACAATTAATTCCAAGGAGCATCTGTGTACTTTAGCCACGGCTTCAGGTAAAAGGGAGAAGCAGGATTGAAAACGGAGGTGGCATTTGAGAAGAGTCCCCAGCAGTGAGCAAACTGTCACGGTTAGGCTTGTGCGGGCAGATGATGGAGAAAGAAGTTTTAAAGGAATCGTAGGAGGGGCCATGACAAAGAATCAGGAGGGTGTGGTAACTGGCCTAAGAGAGACTTGGCCAGACTTAGTGCTGAGATATATTTAATGTAGGATCTGGCACCCCAAGCCTCCCCAGATGTCCATCACTCTACAACAGTCTCAAAATCTGGATAGTTTCCTTGAGACCTTTGTGTGTCACTAGTCCAAAAACACACAAAGGAGAAGCTTCCCTATAGCCTAGGCTGAGAAGGACATTTGCATTCCTCTTTATCAACCTCCATTCTCTCAATATGTGGGTCTTTCTGGGTATTTAAGGATTTGTTCGGAGACGGCAATGGCACCCCACTCCAACACTCTTGCCTGGAAAATCCCATGGACGGAGGAGCCTGGTGGGCTGCAGTCCATGGGGTCGCTAAGGGTCGGACACGACTGAACGACTTCACTTTCACTTTTTACTTTCACACATTGGAGAGGGAAATGGCAACCCACTCCAGTGTTCTTGCCTGGAGAATCCCAGGGACGAGGGAGCCTGGTGGGCTGCCGTCTATGGGGTCACATAGAGTCGGACACGACTGAGGCGACTCAGCAGCAGCAGCAGCAAGGGTTTGTTGTCATCATTTGAAAAGGCAGGATTGGATATGGAACATTTATTTCCAACACTTAGGGCACTCTTAGAAATTATGATGAAAATAATTCTACTGAAGCTTTTCAATGGCTCAAATTTTAATGTAATGGCTCACATTTTTAAAATGTCTACATGTTTTAGACAGCTAAGTAGCTATAGCAATGTACCTTCTCTCTCTTTGAGCTAAGGTAGGAAAGACAAACCTTAAAAGCATTATAATGGGATTAATTTCAGTGCTTCATCTAAACCCTCAACACGGGTTTCACAACTGCTGTTGTGTGAAACACTGCCTCTACAGGATGTCGGCACTCTGAGGCCCGTGAGCTCTAGGGCCAAAAGCATGTGAGTTCAAACATGAAGCGTCCTCTAGAACTCTGCAAGTAAGAACATCCATTTGAGGAACACGGTCTGCAGTATTCCCCAAATTTATTTGTGTCCAGAGCCCTTCAGTTCTGTGGAGCACCTGGGGTAGCAGTCCATGGAACACACTTTGGGAAACACTCTTCTAGAACATACTGTCACACTCATGTGTGGCAAAGAATATGAAAATTGCCTAGATTTCAAGCATTTAGAAACATCACTTTTCACTTTATCTGTTGTCTCTGGCTGTGCTGGGTCTCTGCCGTTGCATGGGCTCTGCTCCAGCTGTGGGGAGTGCGGGCAGCTCTCTCGTTGGTGGGCCCGGGCTGGTCACTCTGCAGGACCCCCTGCTGAGGTGCTTGGGCTCGGCAGCTGTGCGGCACGGGGGAGCCTCCTGGATCGGGGAATGAACCTGGGTCTCCTGCACTGGCAGGCAGACACTTTACCACTGAGCCACCAGGAAAGCCTAGGAAATACTATTTTATGATGAGTTTTTGGGCAAGAATATCTGAAGATTAGTCTAAGGTAACTTATGTTTTAAGGTGTAATGGATCTAAATTTTCTGTCTTTAACGAAGCCACCTCTAAGCTAGTTAAATGTATCACAGTTCTGAAAGAGATGGCCATACCAGACCACATGACCTGCCTCCTGAGAACCTATATGCAGGTCAGGAAGCAACAGTTAGAACTGGACATGGAACAACAGACTGGTTCCAAATGGGAAAAGGAGTACGTCAAGCCTGTATATTGTCACCCTGCTTATTTAACTTATATGCAGAGTACATCATGAGAAACACTGGGCTGGAAGAAGCACAAGCTGGAATCAAGATTGCTGGGAGAAATATCAATAACCTCAGATATGCAGATGACATCACCCTTATGGCATACAGTGAAGAGGAACTAAAAAGCCTCTAGATGAAAGTGAAAGAGGAGAGTGAAAAAGGTGGCTTAAAGCTCAACATTCAGAAAACGAAGATCATGGCATCCGGTCCCATCACTTCATGGCAAATAGATGGGGAAACAGTGGAAACAGCGGCTGACTTTATTTTGGGGGGCTCCAAAATCACTGCAGGTGGTGATGGCTGCAATGAAATTAAAAGAGGCTTCAAGACCATCCCCATGGAAAAGAAATGCAAAAAAGCAAAATGGCTGTCTGAAGAGGCCTTACAAATAGCTGTGAAAAGAAGAGAAGCAAAAAGCAAAGGAGAAAAGGAACGATATAAGCATCTGAATGCAGAGTTCCAAAGAATAACAAGTAGAGATAAGAAAGCCTTCCTCGGCAATCAATGCAAAGAAATAGAGGAAAACAACAGAATGGGAAAGACTAGAGATCTCTTCAAGAAAATTAGAGATACCAAGGGAACATTTCATGCAAAGATGGGCTCGATAAAGAACAGAAATGGTCTGGACCTAACAGAAGCAGAAGATATTAAGAAAAGGAGGCAAGAATACACAGAACTGTACAAAAAAGAGCTTCATGACCCAGATAATCACAATGGTGTGATCACTCATCTAGAGCCAGACATCCCAGAATGTGAAGTCAAGTGGGTCTTAGAAAGCATCACTACGAACAAAGCTAGTGGAGGTGATGGAATTCCAGTTGAGCTATTTCAAATCCTGAACGATGATGCTTTGAAAGTGCTGCATTCAAAATGCCAGCACATTTGGAAAACTCAGCAGTGGCCACAGGACTGGAAAAGGTCAATTTTCATTCCAATCCCAAAGAAAGGCAATGCCAAAGAATGCTCAATCCACTGCATAATTGGATACATCTCACATGCTAGTAAAGTAATGCTCAAAATTCTCCAAGCCAGGCTTCAGTAGTACATGAACTGTGAACTTCCAGATATTCAAGCTGTTTTAGAAAAGGCAGAGGAACCAGTGATCAAATTGCCAATATCCGCTGGATCATGGAAAAAGCAAGAGAGTTCCAGAAAAACATCTCTTTCTGCTTTATTGACTATGCCAAAGCCTTTGACTGCTTGGATCACAATCAACTGTGGAAAATTCTGAAAGAGATGGGAATACCAGACCACCTGACCTGCCCCTTGAGAAATCTATATGCAGATCAGGAAGCAACACTTAGAACTGGACATGGAACAACAGACTGGTTCCAAATAGGAAAAGGACTATATCAAGGCTGTATATTGTCACCCTGCTTATTTAACTTCTATGCAGAGTACATCATGAGAAACACTGGGCTGGAAGAAGCACAAGCTGGAATCAAGAGTGCCGGGAGAAATACCAATAACCTCAGATATGCAGATGACACCACCCTTATGGCAGAAAGTGAAGAGGAACTAAAGAGCCTCTTGATAAAAGTGAAAGAGGAGAGTGAAAAAGTTGGCTTAAAGCTCAACATTCAGAAAACGAAGATCATGGCATCCAGTCCCATCACTTCATGGCAAATAGATGGGGAAACAGTGGAAACAGTGTCAGACTTTGTTTTTGGGGGGGCTCCAAAATCACTGCAGATGGTGACTGCAGCCATGAAATTAAAAGACGCTTGCTCCTTGGAAGGAAAGTTATGACCAACCCAGACAGCACATTAAAAAGCAGAGACATTAGTTTGCCAACAAAGATCCATCTAGTCAAGGCTATGATTTTTCCAGTGGTTATGTATGGATGTGAGAGTTGGACTATAAAGAAAGCTGCATGCTGAAGAATTGATGCTTTTGAACTGTGGTGTTGGAGAAGACTCTTGAGAGTCCCTTGGACTGCAAACAGATCCAACCAGTCCAATCTTAAGGAGATCAGTCCTGGGTGGTCATTGGAAGGACTGATGCTGAAGTTGAAACTCCAATACTTTGGCCACCTGATGCGAAGAGCTGACTCATTGGAAAAGACCCTGATGCTGGGAGGGACTGGGGGCAGGAAGAGAAGGGGACAACACAGGATGAGATGACTGGATGGCATCATTGACTCGATGGACATGGGTTTGGGTGGACTCTGGGAGGTGGTGATGGACAAGGAAGCCTGGCACGCTGCAGTTCATGGGGTCTCAGGGAATCGGACACAACTGAGCAACTGAACTGAACTGAATTTTCTAGGCAAACTAGAGTTTCAGTGTTTGACTCTGGGTATTCATTTTTACATGACCATGATGAAAAGGTAGTCAAATGATGGCTGAGTCCGAAATATCAAAGATAGCTACTAGTGTGGGTTAGCATCCGAGGCTCCAAAGTGCTAAATATTCAGTAATTGTGGCTGAACATCAGAGAAGAGACATATGTCTTCAAATTTTTCTTAAAACAAAAATAATCTCAACAGGGAATCATTTTTATGGTGAAAAGAAAGCAGCGTGATGCTTTCCGTCCACTTCACTTCACACCATTCCCTCCTTACAACACACATGCATTTAGGGAGGGAACTGGACAAATGGTGCCGTGAGACCGAATGTGATGGACGGGCCACTTCAGATAATACAGCAGGTTCCTCCTGGCTCCTTCTCTCCCCAGACTCAGAAAGCTTTCTGTGACTTTTCTCTAACTGATCAATGGAGTTCCACCAAAGATCAGTTTGTAAGTCAACACACACGGATTGAAATGTGGCTCTCCGGTATGTAACCTCATTATCCCATTGGTTTTTAAATCTTATTCTCCAACTTATAAGTCAAAGACTCGGTGGACACCCTCAGATGCCATATTGTGAGAGATTTCATGATGGAATGCGTAAAACACTTCCCTCTGTTTATAGGAATATCATGATCTACTTTACTTGCAGTTCTATGTGAGTCAGCTTGAGAGCATCCATACAGCCTTTTGGGAGTTAAGCCATTCTTGCAAAACACAGGTGTCTTAAATGCTTTTTTGCTTCAGAGGCTGATGAACTAAGGCTTGGAAAAGCTGGGGAAAGATGGAACACAGCCAGTAGACAGAATCAGATGCAAAAGGAGAACTGGACATGAGTGAGAAGAGCCCTTTAGACTGCACAAAGATCAAACCAGTCAATCCTAAAGGAAATCAATATTAAATATTAATTGGAAAGACTGAAGCTGAAGCTTCAATACTTTGACCACCTGATGCGAAGATCTAACTCATTGGAAAAGACCCTGATGATGGGAAAGATTGAAGGCAAAAAGAGAAGGGTGTGGTAGAGGATGAGATGGTTACACAGAATCATTGACTCAGTGGACACAAATCCAGTAAATCTGGGGTGCTAGTGAAGGACAGGGGAGCCTGGTGTGCTGACGCCCATGGGGTCACACAGAATTGTACACGAATTAGCAACTGAACAGCAAAAACAAAAGAGCCAGGACGACCTAGGAGTCAGAGGTCACACCGACACAATCAAAGCACCTCTCTGGACTTGCTATGTGCTTTAGGTTTGGAACTCGTCGCTTGTACAGGCAAAGAAAGTGAAGTCACCCAGTCATGTCCGACTCTGCGACCCCCTGGACTGTAGCCCACCAGGCTCCTTGGTCCATGGGATTTTCCAGGCATGAATACTGGAGTGGGTTGCCATTTCCATCTCCAGGGGATCTTCCTGATCCAGGGATCGAACCCAGGTCTCCCACATTGCAGGCAGATGCTTTACCATCTGAACTACCAGGGAAGCCCTTAGCATGCTATAATAAATGTCTTTTTAGCTACTTAAACACTATAATAGTCAGTGAGAGTCTCTAAAATTTTTACTGTGTTTGTATTTATTTGCATTTTTAAAAATGAGTGTTAAGAGTACTATCAATTGGAAATAAAAAAGGGTCATGTTCTCCTCAAGCATGAGGAGTCCAGCGCCAGAGTCACTCCAGAATGAGCGCGACAACTTGCTGGTGCTCCTCCTGGTCGATACGCCACATTGGGGCAACCATTGCCAGCTGTCAGCCTGATGTCATTTCTATTCTTTCTTAGATTTACCTGAGGGAAAAAAAAAGACATATATATATATATAATTCTAAAACACCGATGAAAGATATCAAAGAGAACACAAATAAATGGAGAAATATGCCACGTTCATGGATTGGAAGAACCCAATGTAGTGAAAATGAGTATACTACCCAAAGCAATCTACAAATTCAACACAATCCCTATCAAGCTACCAATAGAATTTTTCACAGAACTAGAGCAAATAATTTCAGTTTATATAGAAACACAAAAAACCTTGAATATCAAAGCAATCTTAAAAAAGAAGAATAGAACTGGGGAAATCAACCTTCCTGAATTCAGACTATGCTACAAAGCCACAGTCATCAAGACAGCATGGTACTGGCACAAAGACAGAAATATAGATCAATGGAACAAAACAGAAAGCCCAGAGATTAATCCATGCGTCTATGGACACCTTATCTTTGACAAAGGAGGCAAAAATTTACAATGGAGAAAAAAACAATCTCTTCAACAAGTGGTGCTGGGAAAACTGGTCAATCACGTGTAAAAAAAATGAAATTAGAACACTAGTTCTAACACCATACACAAAAATAAATCCAAAATGGATTAAAGATCTAAATATAAGACCAAAAACTACAAAACTCTTAGAGGAAAACATAGGCAGAACACTCTCTGACATAAATCACCGCAAGATCTTCTATGACCCACCTCCCAGAGTAATGGAAATAAAAACAAACAAGTGGGATCTAATTAAACATAAAAGCTTTTGCACAACAAAGCAAACTATAAGCAAGGTGAAAAGACAGCCTTCAGAATGAGAGACAATAATAGCAAACAAAACAACTGAGAAAGAATTAATCTTCAAAATATACAAGCAGCTCATGCAGCTCAATACCAGAAAAATGAACAACCCAATCAAAAACTGGGCCAAAGAACTAATAGACATTTCTCCAAAAAAGACATACAGATGGCTATGAAACACATGAAAAGATGCTCAACATCACTCGTTATTAGGGAGATGCAAATCAAAACCACAGTGAGGTATCTCACACCGGTTAGAATGGCTGCTGTCAAAAAGTCTATAAGCAACAGGGAACCCTCTTACACTGTTGGTGGGAATGCAAACTGGTACAGCCAATAGGAAGAACAGTATGCAGATTCCTTAAGGAACTGGAAATAGAACGGCCATGTGACCCAGCAATCCCACTGGTGGGCATATACACCGAGGAAACCAGAATTGAGAGACATGTGTTCCCCAATGTTCACCGCAGCACTGTTTATAATAGCCAGGACATGGAAGCAACCTCGATGTCCATCAGCAGACGAATGGATAAGAAAGCTGTGGTACATACACACAACGGAATATTACTCGGCCATTAAAAAGAATCCATTTGAGTCAGTTCTAATGAAGTGGATGAAACTGGAGCCTATTATACAGATGAAGTAAGTGAAAAAGAAAAACACAGTATATTAATACAGTACACTAACACATATATATGGAATTTAGAAGGACAGTAACAATGACCCAATATGCAAGGCAGCAACAGAGAGAAGGCAAGGGTGGGATGATACAAGAGAGCAGCATTGAAGCATGTATGCTACCATATGTAAAACAGACGACCAGTGCAAGTTGGATACATGAAGCACAGCACTCAAAGCCGGTGCTCTGGGACAACCCAGAGGGATGGAGTGGGGAGGGCAGTGAGGGGTTCAGGACAGGGGACACATGTGTACCTGTGGCCGATTCATGTCGACGTACGGCAGGGCCTCCATGGTGTTCTGAAATGATTGTCCTCCAAATAAAATAAATAAATAAATTTTCTTAAAAAAGCATTTCAATTTGAAATTTAAAAAAAACTAACAGAACTCCAGTTTTGTTTAAGTGGACATTGCTTTCATTCTACAAAAAAACAAGACATCTTAAGCCTTTTTTGAGGTATCCACATACAACAATTCTGCCCCTGAAATGTAGACATAAGCTCCTATAAATGATACATATCTTCCCCAAAAAAGGCAGATCTCACTTTGTTTTGCCCTCTTCTCACTTCCTGATTCATGGAAGTCTCTCGAGGCCCTGAATTGAAGTTAGAAGTGTTAGCATGAACTGAGGGCTTCGCACACACGTAGATGATAATGATGTGTGCCCATCTCGTGCTCAGTGTCTGTAAGCACACGCTGCAGTGGGCGGCTCCATGGCTGGGACAGACAGAACACAAGGATACACACTGATTTGTTAGACAAATTTCTGTGCCAAGATGTAAAAACCTGTTTAAAAAAACAAATGAGCTAGAGAACAAGAACCTGCTGCACAGCACAGGGAAATGGATCTGGTATTTTGTAATATTCTGTAATGGAAAATAATTTGAAAACAATATGTATAACTGAATCACTTTCTGTGCACCTGAAACCAACACATTATAAGTCAACTATTCAGTCAAAAACAAATCAATGAAAACATGCGAAAAGGACATAAGAAACAGCTTGATGATAATTCTGAAAATTTTTGAGCATTGCAAGAAGTAAAGACAGCAGCTGATTTTACCATTCTGAATAAAAGTGAACCCACACACCTATGCAACACAAACAGACACATATGTGCACATATGCGCATCTGTGTATTTACACACACACACTCATGGAGGAAGAAGGAAGGGTTTTAATTGTCTTCTCTTTTTCAGTAAAACACTCCTCCTACTAATAAATGTTGAATTAATGAAAGAGTTATTTATTCACTATTTTACAAGGACTTTAAGAGCAATTGATTTAGAGGAAAAATCAGCAAAGGGAGTTAAATTCTTGCTGTGGACAACTAAAAGCATCTTCCTCTCGATTACTTAGTAATTATGAATGAATGAAGGGGGAGGTAATTTCATAGTGTATAAATCTGTCAGACACTCTCTCTAACTGAGCAAACGTAATCTAATCAAAGAGGCTAACTTTATGTACCTTCTGTTGAACACTCTTGAGAGTCCCTTGGACCACAAGATCAAACCAGCCAATCCTAAAGTAAATCAACCCAGAATATTCATTGGAAGGACTGTTGCTGAAGCTGAAACTTCAGTGCTCTGGCCAGCTGATGCAGAGCCGACTCACTGGAAAAGACCCTGATGCCGGGAAACTTAAGGGCAGGAGGAGAAGGAGGTGACAGAAGATGAAATGGTTGGATGGCATCACCAACTTAATGGACATGAATTCGAGCAAACTCTGGGAGACAGTGGAAGAAAGAGGAGCCTGGCATGCTGTAATCCATCGGGTTGCAAAGAGTCAGATACAACTTGGCAACTGAGCAACAGCAACACCTCCTATAGTAACACCTATTGTAACACCTATCGTAACACACCTATCGTAACACCACCTAACACATCGAAAAGAACACACTACATGCAGTGTCCCTGTTAAAAATGCACTGTCTGAATCCCATCATAAGAATCAGAAAAAGAGGAATTCTACAAAACAACTGATCTATGTTCCTTAACATTACCAATTTCAAGAGAAACAAAGAAAGGCTGAGAAGTTTTTATCAGTTAAAGGAAATTGCAAAATACTGCATTTAGAAAATCATAGAAAAATGCAGTACCCAGCACTGTGCTTTGGGACAGTATCATAAATACCTGAATATGGAGTGCATGTTAGATAATGGAGTGCAAACAATGGTGCAAACTCTCTGAACTTCTTAAAGGTCATTAGATTTCTGTAGGAAATGTCCTTTCGCTTAGTGAATACAAACTGATGACATATGTCTACAAGGATCATGGTGTCTGAAAATTCCTCACAAATGGTTCAAAAAACAAAAATGATATGCAGGGCTAACCATTGGTGAATATAGATGAAAGGCATACAATACTTGTTGGACTGATCTTTAAAGCTGACAGAATGCATTTTGTAAACTCAATGACCAGGTTATTCAGAAGCACATCGTGTGCAAGACAGCAAAACAGACACACACGGAGGCAAAGACCAGACTTTTGGACTCTGTGGGAGCAGGCAAGGGTGGGATGACTTGAGAGAAAGCACTGAAACACGGATACTGCCATGTGTGAGACAGACAACCAGTCCAAGTTCGATGCATGAACTAGGGCCCCCAAAGCCCCTGCCCTGGGGCAGTCCAGAGGGACAGAGAGGGCTCGGGGGGACCTGTGGCTGACTCGTGCCGAGGCCTGGCAAAAGCCACCACAACACTGTGAAATGATAAGCCTCCAATTAAAATAGATTAATTAATTACAAAAAAGAATTTTAAAAGAATGATCTATCCAAAGAAAACAAGAAAAAGGAGTTGAAATAATGACCAATTAGTGCATTAGGTGAAAAATTGCTGCTGATTTAATTGCTGCATATCCAAGCCTGCAACCCCATGGACTGTAGCCCACTAGGCTCCTCTGTCCATGGGATTGTCCAGGCAAGAATACTGGAGTGGGTTGCCATTTCCTTCTCCAGGGGATCTTCCTGATCCAGGAACTGAACCCGCATCTCCTGTATTGCAGGCGGATTCTTTACTGCTGAGCCACAGGGAAGCCCAGATAAATACATGACATACCAATTCAAGAAATGACTGCAAAACAAACATTAAAGAATTTCTCTTTCTGATCAAAAAAGAGGGATGGAGAAATCAAAGGAACTTAAATTAGAAGTAAAACTGAACACGTGAGGGCTTATATATGTTATTGAAAAATACACAGTTCTGTGCTATTAACAAATTTGAACATATTGGTTTTAATCACTAATAAGATAATACAAACTACCAAACTTCACACAGCTTTATTAAAACTCAATTTTGTAAATTTAAAAAAGAATGTTTTCTTTCAAGTGCTACTCATTGAGTTTTTACACACACACGATATGTACGTACATACACACACAGGAATTCTGAACCTTCATGAGTTCTGTTTATCATTCCTTGAAATATTGATCCCATCATACATGTTAATCCAGAATTTTTAAATTAGATTCTCTAGTCATACTTAAATATAATATTTAGATAAAACCCAACAAAGATAAAAGAAGTACAGATCCAACTCACTCAAATACAGATGGCAGATTATATTTAGTAGCATATTAGAATAAACCATTATCAAAAGGACTACTTCAAAGGAATCGTGATTAGTATTAAAAATAAGTTTTATGTCATAAATTGTATCTCAATAAAACTGATTATTTTTAAAGTATGACACAATCTAACATTTATGGATGTTGTTGTTTAGTTCCTAAGTTGGGTCTGACTCTTTTGCAACCCCATGGACTGTAGCCCTCCAGCCTCCCCTGTCCATGGGATTTTCCAGGCAAGAATACTGGAATGGGTTGCCATCTCCTTCTCCAAGGGATCTTCCAGACTCAGGAACTGAACCCTTGTCTTCTGAATTGACAGGTGAATTCTTTACCACTGAGCCACCAGGAATGGCCACAAGGTATATAATCATATCAAATATATATATATATATATATATATATATACACATATATGTATAATAAAGTTATATACACTGATTGGCATGGACATAGACTATATGAAATATAATAATATTTGGTGACAGATTTACGGTTGCCATTTTTTTCTATGTGCCTTTTCTTTCTTTGTATTATTAAAACTGCCTGCCAATAATATAAGACAACATCAGAATACCAGGACGAAAAGTGTATGTAGTACTGCTCAGATCCTCAATAAGAATTAAATGATCAAACATGTATTTTACAAGAGAAAAGGGCCAACAATTTTTACTAATTTTGTATCTGAAGCACATCAGTATATATAAGCTTCTTTAGCAATGCTTGCTAAGCCCTGGAAATATTACCTGATCATCATCAGTTGCAAAGCCACAAAATGAAGTAGCAATCTCAAAACTGTCTCCAAATCTTGACATTCATATTGCTTTTGATTTAGTCATTTTTAATCCTCCACACTCTCTTAATGATAGTTCATTTATTGCAAGCTGATTTAAATAAAAAGATATCATATCAGTGATGTTTTTCTCTCCAAAGTTCCCCAGTTATTTTTAGAATGGGTAAATAAAATGTTGAATTTTCAAATAGAATTTTCTGTCTTTGGCCAAAAAAAAAGGCATTTTCTTAATACATTTTGGATTACATTATTCATCTTGAAACAAGTCCTATAAAATTTGATGGTTGGATTTCATAATCTTATTTTGTAACAAAACAAACATCCTATCCATTTAAATTTATAGACATTTTATACAAGATATCAATTCTGACAACATTCCCTGGTGACTCAGCGGCAAAGAATCTGCCTGCAATTCAGGAGCCTCAGGATCTCTGGCTTGGGAAGATCCCCTGGAAGAAGAAACAGCAATCCACTCCAGTATTCTTGCTGGAAAATCCCGAGGACAGGGAAGCCCGGAGGGCTACAGTCCGTGGGGTCACAGAGTCAGACAGGACTGAGTGACTAATGAATTAATGTGAGGACATGATTCTGTTCTCTTTGAGAACTATACTTTATTTACTCAGTGTTATTAACACACTCTATCGAAATCTCTAGAGTATATGTAAAAATAGCATAACGTGTTTTTCCCTTCATTACGGTTAATAGAAAAAGAGGTAAATTTCATTATTATGCAACTACATTTTAAATTATTTCCAGAATATGAATATGAAAAACTTATCTGGAAATTTACTGAACTGGAATAATTAGTATTCTGATATCATTCCTAATGTGCTGCTGCTCAACTGTTTGAAAATAAATGAAGAGAAGAGAAACTGAGCTTTGAAGACTGAATGGTCTATTGACTGGCTAATTAACGTGCTGGGCCATTCCATTAGCATTCAGATGCTTTAAATAGATTGACACAGCCCCTTCGATTTCATAGCCTGCTGAAAGACGGGGACTAGATGGCCAGCCTGGCAGAGTGGCAGGGCAGGGTCTGAAGCTGAGGACTCTGGGGGCCCTGTGGCTCTCGGCCACTGACCGGCTCACACAGGTGTCAGTCACCTGCAGACAGTCACAGGACAGGCGGTGGCCGTTTCTTAAGGCAAATAACCACTGTCAGTGCTTCGTAGTGAAAAAGTAGAGTTCTGTTTGGTGCCTTCTTAAACGGATAGCCTGGAAAGAAATGACTGGACCCATCCTACATGCAATCAGACGTTACCCACAAGAGACACACACACGGAGTCCACTGGCAGCCGAGACATGGTCTTTCTGTGGCCCGCTGTTTGACGCTGGCTGAGTGCCCTTCCACCCTCACCTCTGCCCCGCACATGCTGGCAGCTGCGTCGGATGGGATTCCAGTTCATCTCCTATTCCTGTTTCTCTTCTCAGCTCCTCCCCCTCCTCCTCTTCTCCCAGCAAACCTCCCGCCACAAAGAAACGGTCTCCTCACCGTTCCTCGTCTCCTTCCCGACTCTGTGGTCACCGATGCATTTTCTAGCTCTCACCGTCTCTCGTTCAAAACAGGACTTAATAGGGGCTTCCCTGGTGGTCCAGGGATTTAGTCTCTGCACTCTTGCTATGGTGGCCCAGGTTTGATCTGTGGTCAGGGAGCTGAAGCCACATGCTGCAATTAAAACCCTGTGCAGCCAAACTCTTAAAAAAAGTTTTAAAAATAGAAATTTTTTTTAAAAAAAGGATTTTATAATCATTGAAGCATTATCTATTCTGTATAATCATTTTGGGAGACAGCACCTTTGTTCTTAAAATGGGGTCAATTTTCAATGTGGTATTTTGTGTTTGTGTGAAAAGAGGATATGGAAAAAATTTAATTACTCAGAATCATTCATGAACCAACGAAGAAAATGTCTAATTATGCAATCATTAATATTCCTCAAATAGGTCATCAAACAGGATCTCTTCCTAAAATCCAACCTATGATTTCCTACCTGCAGTGATACTTAGCCAAGTATGCTGTGTGACAAGCCCTAGGGTCACAAGGATAAAAACAAATAAGCAAAAGATCTCTGCCTTCCAAGAACCTCCAATACAGCTGGGAATGTACTCAGCAAATTAGTAAGTAGCACCAGAAGAATCACAAATTGTGCTGGGCACAGAGGAGGAAACAGACAGGGCCGTGTGCTGGAGGATAAAAGGTAGACTCTTTATACCGGAACTCTTCTCTGAAGAGACAACATTTTAGCCTGAGACTTAGGGTTAGATGAAGCTCATCAAACAAAAGTCAGAGGATAGTTTGTTTTTGTTTTTTTTTAAGCGGGAACAGTGGGCAAAGAGCACCTGATACGTCCAAGGCACTGGCAGAAAGCAGGTGAGATTCAGAGGGGTTAACAAGCAGCAAAGGACTTCAAGATGAGTTTGCAAAGGACTTCAAGACGAGTTTGCAAAGGAGCCCAGCCAGTTTCTGCAGGGTCTTGTCAGACACAAGGAGGTGTTCAGATTTCATTCTACACACACTGGTTTCATTCAGGCAAGTTATTCATGTATTTCATATCTGCATTTTTTCTAATATGTAACACAGATGCTGAAGGTACACAGTGTCGACGCAGATGTGGTATGCCACTGTAAAAACAGGCGCAGGCGACGAACACCACCTTGCCAGCATCCCAGAACACCCCTGCCCACCCCGTCACTCAAAACCACCTTCCCTTCCCTTCACTGACTTTCGTAGCAGGTGCAGGTGACGAACAACACCTTGCCAGCATCCCAGAACACCCCTGCCCACCCCGTCACTCAAAACCACCTTCCCTTCCCTTCACTGACTTTCGTAGCAGGTGCAGGTGACGAACAACACCTTGCCAGCATCCCAGAACACCCCTGCCCACCCCGTCACTCAAAACCACCTTCCCTTCCCTTCACTGACTTTCGTAGCAGGTGCAGGTGACGAACAACACCTTGCCAGCATCCCAGAACACCCCTGCCCACCCCGTCACTCAAAACCACCTTCCCTTCCCTTCCCTTCATAGGTAACTGCTATCTTGACTTTCATAGTAGTCATTTCTTACTTTTCTCTACACTTGTCCCACCCGAGTATGAACTGATAAACACAATAGCTCAGGTTTCCAGATTTGTGAACTTTACACATGTAAAACTGCCTTTGCATCAATCTGTGTCTGGCTTCTTTTGATAAGTATTGTTGATACAAGTTCAAGAACATGGATGAATTCCCATCCGTGCTGTTGCACGAAGCTGTAATTTATTCATTTTCTATGGTTCTGTAGTGCTCCATTGCATGTCTATCCTCCATTTAATGTTTGAATCCATTCCACTGTGGATGTACCTTGGGTTTATCTTTTTTTTTTGGGGGGGGGGTTATTGTGAACATTGCTGATGTGAATACCATCATCCTTGTCTCTACTGCATACATACACACTCATTCTTAATGCTTTTAGGAAGAGAACTAGGGCATATCTTCAACTTTCTTTTTTTTTAAGTCATTTTACCGATTAAAGCTTGTACCAAGTGTGCAATCTCAATGCTCCACAGCCTTGCCACCAACTGGTATAGCTATCCTTTTCAATTTTAGCCTTTACAAGTAAACGCTTTCACTTTTCAAAAGATTATTATAGATGTTGCCTAACAGAAAAAAGTAAAGCAGGCATACAAGACAGGCTCTGAAACTGGAACAAACAGGATTTGCTGATAGACTGAACGCAGAGAATTAAGAAAAGGGAAATGTCAAGTATGAATCCCATGTTTCTGGCTTTAAGAATTGGCTAATGATGGTGCTAGTTTCTGAGAGAGAAAACTGGAAAACTGGGAACCAAACAGATGGAGGAGGAAAGTATCATTTATGTGGACGTGTCATATGTGAGATGTTCATTAGATTTCTACTTGACGTCAAGGGGGTATTTCAGTGTATGGGTCTGGAGCTCAGAGCAGAGGTCATTAGGAATTAATGTAAAATTTTATACGATTTTTTGCTATTTAGGGGATAATATTATTTACAGAGAAAATATAGATAAGCAAAAACGACAGTGTAAAATTTAGCCTTAAGAGTTCCATCACTTTAGAGATGACAGAGAGCAGCAGCTGGGGAGGAAGGAGGCAAACCAAGCTGCAGTGCTTTAAAAGAAGTTCAGAGAAAGCTTAATCAGCTGCACCAAATGCTGTCAATGTGCTAAAAACACACAGTCCTGTGGGTTTGTCGACACAGAGGCTGTTGATTGGGAGACGGGTTTAGTGTCCTGGTAGGAAGATAAGCAGGATTATAATCCTGCTTGAAGAAAACTTCAAAAAGCGGCACACTCTAAAAATTGTTTTCCAGTTGTCTGAATAGAAAGGGGAGTAGGAAAATGGGTCAGAGGCTAAAGGAAGAAGCAGCGTGAAGGCAAGTTTTTACCAAGATGAAAAGTACTAGAATTTTTATATTCTTGTAATGGTCTACTGTGTGTTACTCAGTCGTGCCCAGCTCTTTGTGACCCCAGTGGACTGCAGCCCACCAGGCTCCTCTGTCCATGGGATTTTCCAGGCAAGGATACTGGAGTGGGTTACCATCTCCTTCTCCAGTAATGGTCTAGTAGTGACAGACAAATTGAAGATGCTGAAGAAAAAGGAGGGGAAAAAAAAAGGAGCAGCGTCCTAGTGAAGGGCAGAGGTGATACAGGTCCAGAGCAAAAATGGAAGGACTGCCTTTGAGAAAAGCAGGGGTGTATTCTCCTGGGGCTAATTAAGCATGATGAGAACTGATGCGCAATGCAGGGAGGCATGGGAGAGGACTGGCGAGGACGTTCCTGGAGGCTTCTATTCTCTGAAGAAAGTGTGAGTGTTTCAGGTGATAGAGAGGAGATAGTGATTATAAGGTCCATGAAAGAAGAAAGGAAAGAACTTACTCTTACCAGGAAAATACAATAGGACTGCAAGCTGTGATCCTATGTATTCTATAAGCATGATTCAAAATAAAGACCAGTCATAAAGGTTGATTTCTCCAGCAATGTCCAGGGATTGATGTGCTTGTAGGAACATGGGTAAGTTAGCTGCAAGTTACAGAAAAGCTGATGCATGGTGGGTTCAACAAACAGGGGCTTCTTTTTTTCTCTTACATAATAAAAAGTCTGGAGGTAACACAGTTGTTGCTATTGCCTCAGCAGCTGCTTAAACAATGTCGTCATGGACGCAGGCTGTTTCTTCCTTCACTTCTGTGCTTAGCACGTGGGCTTCCATCTTCAATGGATCAGCAATCGCAGCAATGAAAAGAAGAAAGGGTCTTCACCAGTCTCAGTAGTTTTATTTCAGGAAAACAAAGGACTTCCGAGAAACACCCACGAGACTTCTACTCACATTATCAGTGGCTAGGCCCGCAGCACGTGGTTGAGGGGGCCTGGCTGCAGGGGAGCCAGGAAGAGAGAGCGTGTAGTCATACGCTGTTGCCCTGAATGAAACCACGGCCTTGTTAGGGAGGGTGCGAGAGCATATGAGTGTTCCACGCATGCTCATGCCAGCCAATTGCCCTGAATGAAACCACGGCCTTGTTAGGGAGGGTGCGAGAGCGTATGAATGTTCCACGCATGCTCATGCCAGCCACACAAGAAGACAGTAGATGCTTGAGTTCAACCACACCGGAGAATACTAGGCTAATTTAACAGGGGAGGAAAGAGAAGAGAGATCAATGATGTCTGCAAGAGAGAGCTTATCTTTAGTGCTAAAAGAATAAAACTGGCCACCACAAAGGGAAAATAAAAATAAACCTTTGTGTTGAGAGTAATTTGCAAAGAAAAACTTAAAGACAATTTTTACCTAATGCCTCTACTTTTGACAAAAATATACTGACTTGCACATACATTTTAATTATTTCTATTATTTACTTTTTTAAAAAACAGTAAAGCTCCTAAAACATATCTTTATCTAAATAAACAATATAACAATCAAAATAACAATCAATTCAGCCAATTTCTGAGGAAGGCCAATTTTTAAATGCACTCATTCTGAAATATTACGATATTTGTTACCATCCTGTGATTTAATTAGTCAGAATGAAACATGGTATGTATCTGTTTTCAAATTACCACTTTCCTTTTGGTGATTTGGATTATTTTTATGATGAAGGTAGCAATTTTGTGTATCAGTAACGTTGTGTAACAGTAAAGTTGTTCAACAGTAAAGTTCTTTACAAGCTGAGACACCAGGGATTAAAAGATAATTTAAGAACAGAGAGTGACACTTGGCTGTGCTGCTCTGGACTGGCTCAACCAATCAGTCAGGTGACTGCTGCTGCTGCTGCTGAGTCGCGTCAGTCGTGTCCGACTCTGTGCGACCCCACAGACGGCAGCCCACCAGGCTCCCCCATCCCTGGGATTCTCCAGGCAAGAACACTGGAGTGGGTTGCCATTTCCTTCTCCAATGCATGAAAGTGAAAAGTGAAAGTGAAGCCACTCAGTCGTGTCCGACTCTTCGCGACCCCATGGACTGCAGCCCACCAGGTTCCTCCGTCCATGGGATTTTCCAGGCAAGAGTGCTGGAGTGGGTGCCATCGCCTTCTCCGATCAGTTGTTAAGAACCATCCAAACGACATATCTTCTTACCTGTGTCACTCCCAACAATGGCATCACCTAAGCAAACTCCGAGATGCTCTTGAATATCCTGTGACTCAACTGCTGGTCCACCTATTGTGATCATGACTATTTTCATGTACAATTTGCTGATAAAATGGTCTTCAGCAACAGAAACACACATGCAAATTGTTACCCATCAGAGTTTGATTGTACGGTAATGCAAACCCAGTCAGGCACACCCTAAAACAAGTGGTGTAGCAATTCTAAGTTTTACATAAATGACGGTAGCTTGTTATCTTTAGTGCTCACATTCCAAAGGGTAGCTATGGCTGTCCTGGAAGAATAAACCCATCTTGCCACAGCCTGGACCTACAGCTGGGGCAATAATAATAGTGATAAAGATGAACGCTAACATGCATCCAGAGTTCGCTCTGTGCCAAGGACTTTATTAGGGGCACTGTGTGCCTTGTCTCATCCAATCCTCACTACAGTTGTTTAAGGGTCATATGAGAATCCTCCCTAGTCTACAGAGGGAACCGCAGCTGGCACAGATTTAGTAACCTTCTGAAAACGACAAACCTACAATGAGAGGAAATTAAGACTGGAAGTCAGGCAGTCAGATTTTAGAGTCAAGGATTTTGATACTTTTGTCACTACTCCTCAATGTACAGGAGAAAGTCATACCTCAGAATCAGTTTCCTAACTGACATGTGTCAAAAAGATACTGAGTGAGGCGCACCCAATTTGAAGCCCCAATTCCCAAACTCCCAATTGTCCAGGCAGAAGAGCGTTAAAACCTTCCTGACTCATGTCTCTAGACTGATACAGTCAGCTGTGCGTGCACGCAGGCCTATGTGCTCAGTCATGTCTGACTCTTTGCCACCTCTTAGACTGGAGCCCACCAGGCTCCTCTGTCTACGGGACTCCCCAGGCAAGAATACTGCAGTGGGTCGCCCTTTCCTCCTGCAGAGGATCTCCCCGACCCCAGGGATGGACCCCTGTCTCCTATGTCTCCTGCATTGGCAGGCAGATTCTTTACCACTGAGCCACCTGGCAAGACTTAAAGTCAGCCTGTAATCATCAGATCCCTATTTCTCTGCAACCTGGGGGATTCTCTGCAACTCAAGGGAAATTTGTTGGAGGGATAGAGAAAACAGTGATGGTGAGAAAAATCTTCCCGAATCTGAAACTTACATAGATTTATAAATTTAACATATGCAGCACCTCATCTCAGAACTTAATTCCAAGAGGAAAATGCTAGAATTTCAAATTATTTGCAACTTCTCGATAATCATAATCTCCTCTTAATTTCTCCAGCTCCTCTGCATTGCATTTCTGTGGGTGCTGTGCATTTTCTCCCTCCAAGAGGAAAGGACACCAAAAACAATATCAGAGCTCCCACAGAGTCATGACGTGATAAGCGCTGCTACTAAGTCTCAGCACTTACTTCGTAAGATTGGATTGAATGGCCAACTCAAGGCAGGCATATATTTCAACAGCTCTTCAATCCTGTGGTCATTTATTTCCACACTGGATATGCCATTTACATTTAGACTAGGCACCCATTTTCATTTTCCTCAAGTGCTGTTAACACAACAGCCCATATAATATAGTAACTTTGATTTTTCCTGAAGATCCATCTTTACTTGTTAGGGAGAAACTTGCCAAAACCTACTGCATTCTAAAGTATTACTGAAGACCTCACAGTAAACCCCACAAGTTGAAACTGTTTTATTTCCTCTTATTTATCTTAATGTTGTGATACAAACATGACAGCGTGGAATACACGGAAGCACTGTGAATAGTGCCATTTTTAGAAAAATAGTGTCCACTCCCGACCTGGTTCACCAGTTCATATTCAGTGTAAAATAGCTGACTGTAAAAACAGTGTTAAAAATCATATCAATGATTAAAAAAAAAAAAAACCACTTTCCATTATGAAAAATACCCTCACTTAGCTAACTGCCAAACTTCAGTGAACTTGTCATTTAATAGAATATCTATTCCGTAGATTTGTAAATGGTAAACTGAATACCACACAACACACTAAAAAAGGTAATTTAAATTACAAGTTATGTGCATATAAACACAAACCTTTATTAAAATTTCTTAAACGTTTTGGGAAGGTGGTGAATTTGGTGTCCTAAAACACCCATACACACAAAAAGGACTGTCCGTTGTTCCATAATACCTGCTTCTGCAACATAAAGTAACTCCTCCGCAAACAGGAAATGCAGGATGATGTCAGCACCAAGCCTGAGCAGAGCCGCAAGCTGCCCTGTCGCCGCTGTCTGCGCTTGCCTGCCTTTGGGGTCTGTCTTGGAAATGATTTTTGCGCCAGCCCCTCCACTCTTAGTGCGTCTATCTGTGAGTCTGATTTTGCAGCTTCAGTCCACCGTACATCCTTTTCTAATGAGATTTCGTCACTTCTTTTCAAAGACACAAAGTCCTACACTTCCTGTAATAGCTCTTTATTAAGATGTGACATCTCTGTGCTTGTATTTGGTTTTTCTAGAATTAGTATTGGTTTTGCTGTTGTTCTGATTACATACCCACATGGCTTGAAGGCTTTGCCTAACCTTATTTTCACCGTAAGTTCCATTATATTTACTAAGTAGTTCTTTTAAGTTTTTTGGGAGAAACAGCACCTCTGAACAATATGAATTGCATATAGCTCATATATAGACTCTCTCGAGATATTTGTCTTCCCTTTAATTCAAGAATGTGAGTACCTTTCACAGTAATTGGCTTGTTTTATCCTAGCACGGTAAACTAGGTAATTTCCCTTTTTATACTGAATGCCTGTGAAATATCAGGGCCTTGTGTGCGCTCAGTCACTACGTCATGTCCAGCTCTTTGCAACCCCACAGACTTAGCCTGCCAGGCTCCTCTGTCTGTAGAATTTCCCAAGTAAGAATATTGGAGTGGGTTGCCATTTCCTCCTCCAGGGAATCTTACTGGAGGATCTAAACTGTGTCTGAACTGTGTCTCTGTGTCTCCTGTATTCACAGGTGGATTCTTTAGCACTGTACCACCTGAGAAAGCCAACTGGGGCCATATTTTCCTAGAAAATCCATGGGATTTGATAACATGCATTTTTGTATTAAACTCATTACTGGCTCCCTTTCTTTTGTACTGATGATGGTGGATGTCGCTTTTTAATCTTCTCCTTACATTTGTTTTATGACCCTGTTACTTAATATAGATATATCTTTCTAAACTGGCATTAATATTTTCTAAAGACAGGAGAGAGGTTTTATGCACATATACACACATATTTACACACATACTCACATATATACATACACCCATACAGACAGATTTACTCTGTATTTAAAATTACTTAGTTATTTAATTTGAATGGAAGTAGTTAGCAGAAGTCATCTGGAATTAAACAGAAAAGACCAATTGATTAGCTGTCTCTTTACAGCTCTTCCACTGTTGTCTTGGAATTGTGGAGAGAACGCCTCTGTCACCCTGCCAGAATGCCATTTGTCACACTGGAAGAGACCCAACAATCCCAACAAGGCATCCGGATTCATTAAGAAGTTAGTGCATTATTTCAAAGTCCCTAACTTACCCCCAGTGTGTATTAACAGACTGAGGGAATCTGAGTCAGCAAGTCATAAACTTTGTGTATGTATACAAACAAGAGTAAAGACTTGGAAGCACAGAGTGTTCTGGTTGTAAAAAGAAAGGCATTACCAAGATGTATGACACAAAGAACTTCAGGGACTTACAGTGTTTCAGTTACACAAAAGCCCAACAAAAGCCCAAATGCACACCAGACAAAGGTTGGGTCACTTTGACTAACAAGGGATGACACTGTCGTTTTCACATATTTCAACCCACTGGTTGGGCAAATATTTAGTGCACGCTATAATAACTATGTATCACTCAGAGTGCCTCCCCGGAACTCCCTTTTCCAGGAGGTGTACCAGCCCCCCACTGCTGCGAGTTTTGGCTCAGTTTCCTCCCTTCAAAGGCAGTTCAAGCAGTGTCATTTCTGGTATCTCTCCATCCTCAAATCTTTTTGCCCCAGAGTAGGTACAGGGACATCTGAGTGGTGAATTCAGGCAGAATGCTTTTTACTTTTTTTATGTTCAACTTATTTGCAAAGCTTTATTCTTAGAAAATCCTTACTCACATTAACCTAAGTTTGAATTTGTTTATAATGTTTCTAGGGATGTTAGTCTTTAGCTCCATTATTTGAACTTTGTGCCCACTAGTTAAAAATTAGGCATAAGCAATTTATATATTACAAAGCTACAGTAATTAAAACAGTACAGTATTGGTGTAAAAACAAGCACTCAGATCAACGGATCAGAATAGAAAAAGACAAATACCCTACAACCTCTCTTATTTGCAGAATCTAAAAGATATATTAATAAGCTCCTAGATACACAGAACAGACTGGTGACGGCCAGAGACAGGGTATGAGAGGTGGGAGAAATGGGTGAAGGGGACAGAAAGTAAAAAACAAATATATTAATTTATTGGTGCTTTCCATCAACTGATAAACACAGAAAGAATGATGGAATCAGCCAATCACCATTTGGCAACCATCACCAAACTGAGCCAAGGAAAATCAACAGATATAGAACTACTCGTCAAATTTTGATGAGGAATTTTGTATTTATATACTCTTAATGTACCTCCCCACAAAATACACATTAATTGCAAACAGAAAAGAGCATCTTTTGGTTGGAAAAATCGGGAAGTGATCAAAGTGAACACGAGGAGGACTGGGTGGGGCAAGTTGGAATCATGGATTACTTGACAGGGTTAGTGAGAAGGACACAGTCACAACGCCCGTGTCATCTTATGGTGACATTCTCGCCAATTATGTGTCAGTTGCTCAGGCGTGTCCAATTCTTTGAGACCCCATGGACTGCAGCCCGCAAGGTTCCTCTGTCCATGAAATTCTCCAGGCAAGAATACTTGAGTGGGTTGCCATGCCCTCCCCAGGGGATCTTCCTGACCCAAGGATCTAACTCACATCTTCTGCATTGCAGGCAGATTCTTTACCACCTGAACCACCAAACCAAGGAAGCCCAACTGTGCAGCAGCAAATTATAAGGAAATATCTGACAAACCAGACTTGAAAGACATTTAAAAAAATGACTCATTTGTAAGTTTCCAAACTGTCAAATCAATGTCACAAAAGTCAAGGAGAGACTTGGGAAATATTCCAGATTGAAGGAGACATAAAAATTCAATACAATACATGATTCTTGGACTGAATCCTTTTGCTATAAATGACATTATTGAAACAACTGAAGAAATCTGAAAAGGGTGCATAAATTAGATGATAGCAATACGTCAGTGTTAATGACTTGAATTTGATGGCTGTATTGCAATTATGTAGAATAGCGCAGGATACACACTACAGTGTTTGGTGGTGATGGGGCAACTTGCTCTCACTCGATATACAGGAAAAACGTTCTTTGCACTAGGCTTTCTGTGAGTGAGAATGGATTTCTAGATAGAAAAGAAAGTCTATTGATACTGCCCTACACTCTGTGAACAATGCAGCCAGTATATTAGTTAATAAAATCAAGACAAAACAATGTAGGATTATTCTGACATCGGTCACAAGTACTTTCCTAACTGACCAGTATTTTCTATTTCTGCCTCAAAAATCAACCTGTCACTTAGCAAATATTTATGGACCATGCCCTATGCACTGCTCACTGTTCCAAAGATGAACCAGATGGGCCTGGTTTCTGCTTGCACAGAGCCTGCCTTTTGGAGAGAGAGAGACTGATTGATTGATTTCCCAGTATTAGAGTCTACTGAGGTCATGCATAATCTTAAGTGAAAAATTAATGAAAAAAGGAGTTCTGCTTTCCCTTTCTCTCTATCCACTTCTATTATTGTGTCACCTACCTTCATATCCTGGTAATTATAAATACAAAAGCTAAAAATAAATGTTCCAACACATTCTTGATCTTTTTAAATGTGGATAAACTTTTGATCATTTTAGGTGGTTTGGAGGAAGTCCATTCTATACAGAAATTGCTATCCCAGAAAACTGATTCTGTGACCACTTTCCAGGATGCCTAGGAGGGGAAAAAATCAGATAAAGGAAAACATATTTAATTACTTTTTCTTCCAGGCAAGGAGAGAATACAAAGCAAAGGAGATAGACTTTATGTCCTCTTATTACTTCGGTGGAAATAAGGCATAATGGGAAATGCAACGTTACAGTAGTGGAGATTCCTTTGAGAAAACTGATGACAGATTCATAAGAATGATGAGTTACAGACGATGCCCAGGAATGTCAGGGTACATTCTGAGCTCTATGCACAGAATAACAGGCTTTAAGAACTGACTACACGTCGTGATATACGTGTGCCCAGCCTGTTCCAGTGGTTCATTTGGCTTTGTTTTTAAAGAATAAAATGACACACAAGTCTTTTCTTTGCATTGTTAGAAGGAAATTTCAAGACCACCATATCAAAAAAGGACACCAGGCTTCTTTTTTGTTAGGTTTTAACTAATATGACTTTCAGATCACAGAAATGATATAAATGCTCATGGTAGAAAATTTGGAAAATGCAGAAAATCATTATGGAGAAAGGAAATACTGATCCATACTTTCGCTCCATCACTGAACATCCATATATGGTGTGCTTGCATGCATCGCACATATGCCATATATGTGTGTGTCTAATACAAAATTCAATTTATACAATCATAAACACACTCTTACAAGCACTGATAGCAATTTTTTTAAATAAATTCATTGAATACCATAATTATTCCAACTAAGCCTTTATATATGGGACATTAAAATTGCTTCAGTTTCTTATTGTAAATAATGTAATAATACATTAATATATAATAATTGAGAATTTGTTTACTATGTTATCACAAATTCACTGAAATGGAATTGCTGAGTCATAGGTTAGATTTCTTTTTATATATACTGTATGTTTCTCCACTTTTATTTCCCATTTTTTAAGAAAGGAGTAAGTAGAATGCTAAAGCATTTTGGAATTGAGAGTAATAGTAAAATGTCTACTCATTATCTATTGCTCTTAAAATGACATAAAGCCATGGAAGAGCCTAAGTTCCAGAAGTAATAAGAAATCTTGAAGAAACGTGCAATGTGTACTTGGAAAAATAAAAAAAGAAAAATGAGAGATGAATTCTAACTTCTCTATGGTGATCTCTATATAGGGAAGGCATTTACAGGAGTTTTAGGAATGGGATGAGAAAAGATGGAAAGCACCAGCTAAGTGCTACAATATTTTAAAAACTAAAGATGAAAGGGAATGTTAAGACTTCCGAGGCATGAATTAATATATTTAGGTGGAAAAATTAATATTTTTGACAAGACCCATTTTCAAAATGAAAACAGCAAATATATTTAAGTTTTTAAGAAGTCCCTTTCTAGTTTTGTTTTTAAAGGTTCAGGTTTAACTTCTCAAATTTTCGTAACATTTTTTTCAGAGTAATTTTAAGTTTACAACAATGAGGGGGAGGTACAGAAATTTTGCATATACAGCCTGAGTTCACACAAGTAAAGCTACCCACTTTTTTTATTACCATCACTCACCAGAATGGTACATTTCTTACCAAGGGTGAGCCCACACAGACACTGCATAACCATCCAAAGTCCACAGTTCAGTTTCACTCTTGGTGTTGCACATTCTATAGAAATGGATAGAAGGTACAATGACAATACCCACTATTATAACATCATACAGGGACTTCCCTGGTAGTTCGATGGTTAAGGTTCCATGCCCTGAATGCGGGGGGCCTGGGTTCAATCCCTGGCCAGGGAAATAGGTCCCGCATGCCCCAACAAAGATCCCACCTGCTGGAACTAAGATCCAGCACAGCCAAACAAACAAGCAAACATTTTAGGAAACGAGCACCCATGGAGAGCATTTCACAGCCCTGACAGTCCCGCCTGCGCTCCTGCCCCTCTGGCCCCCACCCTAGCCCAGCACACCTGTCACGCCCTTCCCCGCTAACCCACGGCTTCATCGGACAGGCCTGCAGCCACCACCTTTGCTACCGAGAGCTCTGCCTGGCCACAGCTCGGGAGACCTCCGCGGGACACCTGAGCCAAGCCAGATGGATCAGAGCCGTTTCTCTGAGAATCTGGCCTGGGGGTCAAGGTTCCACGCTGGGCGAGAGCATGGTCTCCTGATTGGAAGAGACGCAGTGGCAGGAGACAGGAGGCTGCCGTGGCCCCTCTTCGCTCTGCACCGTGGACCGGCAGCAGCTGGAGTGCGGAGCCCCGTCCCGGAGGCGGGGACGCGGGAGAGAAGGGGCAGAGCCTGAGTCCCTGACCCAGATCTGGCGCCAGCTTTCTTACTCCACACGGGGCCGCCACTCCGAAGCTCGGAGCCCTGCCAAGGACTTCTCACTTTGGTTTAGATTATTTCAAAGTTCTTATCTGCTACAAACCTAATAAAAAGAAATAGTAACTCCATTCCACAGCTGAGAAAGTCCTTGGTTCTCCACTCACTGGAAGACAAAGGGGCGCTGACTTCAGTGGTTGTTCAACGTTTGTCCTTGAGGTCCACCTTCTCTAAATGTTTGCACAATAGTGGCCCAAAAGCCAGATCAATTCTCATGTCTTTTATTTTGACCACACTGTTTTGTACATGGCACTTTATTTGGAGAAATTCCAGTTATAAGCTGGCCCTGGACTCAGACAGACTCAGTCACATGCATCTCTTCCAAGAATAAACTCTTAAAGATTTGGAACACTTCAAGCTTGCCTCAGGCATAGCTTGTGTCCTCAAGCCCGTGGAACTATCTAATCTTGCATTTAAACAGTAGCTGTGAAATAAACACACATCACCAGAGACTATAATAAAGGGAAGAACAAAAGAAAACCACGCCATACTTCAACTCTGTCCTTTTAATGTGACCACTTGGAGTTTTGGTGCTTAAATTTTTAAAAAGTTGCTTAATAGAGAGAAGTCATCACGGTATTATCTGTCACAACAAAAGATAGGCAGGCACAGAGCTTTTTTAAATGCACTGATGTATTAAAACTTGTATGGATGTAATTAACAACCATCACTATGCTACTGTCTTAGTTTTCGTGGCTGTTTCACTTGTTATTATACATATACTTATTTACTTATCTTTTCCTCTGGCATGTTTATATACAGAAAACATAATAAAAGAAAACTTCTCCCATCTGTAGTTCTTCTCTGCCATTTTTTTTACTTGTTTCTTTTCACAAGAGTTACTGCAAATGTTTTTGTCATATAGAGCAGGGAGTGATAAAACATAATCCACCTCAAGTATCAAATTTAGTAGTAATGCCACCAGCTCTGGGGGGCGGGGAGCGGGCAGCGAGAGGGAGGGAGGAACACTAAAGGATTTTATAGGGTAAAAAAACGACATGCCAGTAGTAAACATCTTCCTTCACTCATTTGATGAATAATTTAAAAGCTGTGTATGAGGCAGTCTTCCAGGTACCTACTGCTACACAACAATGTGTTTTTGTTTTATCAGACAGCAGACACTCTGGCATGTGTGCACGCTGAGAACTGTCCAGAGAAGGGAGGAGGGCACGAATGCAGGACACAGTGGGAACACCTCCTGGACAGAGGTCGCTGAATCAGGAACAGGGTAGCACCTACTGTACCAACGGTGAGCTGTGTTCCTGGACCACCGATCAGGCAGGCACGCTGCTTTTTTTTTTTTTTAATTTATTTTTAAATTTTTAAATTTAAATTTATTTAATTGGAGGCTAACCACTTTACAATATTGTATTGGTTTTGCCATACATCAACATGAATCTGCCACGGATGTACATGTGTTCCCAATCCTGAAACCCCCTCCCATCTCCCTCTCCATACTATCCCTCTGGGTCATCCCAGTGCACCCGTCCCAAGCATCCTGTATCCTGCATTGAACCTAGACTGGCGATTTGTTTCTTATATGATATTATACATGTTTCAATGCCATTCTCCCAAATCATCCCACCCTCTCCCTCTCCCACAGAGTCCAAAAGACTGTTCTATACATCTGTGTCTCTTTTGCTGTCTCGCATACAGGGTTATCATTACCATCTTTCTAAATTCCATATATATGCGTTAGTATACCGTATTGGTGTTTTTCTTTCTGACTTACTTCACTCTGTATAATTGGCTCCAGTTTCATCCACCTCATTAGAACTGATTCAAATGTATTCTTTTTAATGGCTGAATAATACTCCATTGTGTATATGTACCACAGCTTTCTTATCCATTCATCTGCTGATGGGCATCTAGGTTGCTTTCATGTCCTGGCTATTATAAACAGTGCTGCGATGAAATTTGGGGTACACGCGTCTCTTTCAATTCTGGTTTCCTCAGTGTGTATGCCCAGCAGTGGGATTGCTGGGTCATAAGGCAGTTCTATTTCCAGGTTTTTAAGGAATCTCCACAGTGTTCTCCATAGTGGCTATACTAGTTTGCATTCCCACCAACAATGTAAGAGGGTTCCCTTTTCTCCACACCCTCTCCAGCATTTATTGCTTGTAGACTTTTGGACTGCAGCCATTCTGACTGGCGTGAAATGGTACCTCATTGTGGTTTTGATTTGCATTTCTCTGATAATGAGTGACGTTGAGCATCTTTTCATGTGTTTGTTAGCCATCTGTATGTCTTCTTTGGAGAAATATCTATTTAGTTCTTTGGCCCATTTTTTGATTGGGTCCTTTATTTTTCTGGAATTGAGCTTCAGGAGTTGCCTGTATATTTTTGAGATTAGTTGTTTGTCAGTTGCTTCATTTGTTATTATTTTCTTCCATTCCGAAGGCTGTCTTTTCACCTTGCTTATAGTTTCCTTTGTTGTGCAGAAGCTTTTAATTTTAATTAGGTCCCATTTGTTTATTTTTGCTTTGATTTATAATATTCTGGGAGGTGGGTCATAGAGGATCCTGCTGTGATTTATGTCGGGGAGTGTTTTACCTATGTTCTCCTCTAGGAGTTTTATAGTTTCTGGTCTTACGTTTAGATCTTTAATCCATTTTGAGTTTATATTTGTGTATGGTGTTAGAAAGTGTTCTAGTTTCATTCTTTTACAAGAGGTTGACCAGTTTTCCCAGCACCACTTGTTAAAGAGATTGTCTTTTCTCCATTGTATATTCTTGCCTCCTTTGTCAAAGATAAGGTGTCCATAGACGCATGGATTAATCTCTGGGCTATTTTGTTCCATTGACCTATATTTCTATCTTCGTGCCAGTACCATACTGTCTTGATGACTGTGGCTTTGTAGTAGAGCCTAAAGACAGGCAGGTTAATTCCTCCAGTTCCATTCTTCTTTTTCAAGATTGCTTTGGCTATTTGAGGTTTTTTGTATTTCCATACAAATTGTGAAATTATTTGCTCTAGCTCTGTGAAAAATACTGCTGGTAGCTTGATAGGGATTGAATTGAATCTGTAGATTGCTTTGGGTAGTATACTCATTTTCACTGTATTGATTCTTCTGACCCATGAACGTGGTATATTTCTCTATCTATTAGTGGCCTCTTTGATTTCTTTCACCAGTGTTTTATAGTTTTCTATGTATAGGTCTTTAGTTTCTTTAGGTAGATATATTCCTAAGTATTTTATTCTTTTCATTGCAATGGTGAATGGAATTGTTTCCTTAATTTCTTTTTCTACTGTCTCATTATCAGTGTATAGGAATGCAAGGGATATCTGTGTGTTGATTTTGTATCCTGCAACTTTACTATATTCATTGATTAGCTCTAGTAATTTTCTGGTGGAGTCTTTAGGGTTTTCCATGTAGAGGACCATGTCATCTGCAAACAGTGAGAGTTTTACTTCTTTTCCAATTTGGATTCCTTTTATTTCTTTTTCTGCTCTGATTGCTGTGGCCAAAACTTCTGGAACTATGTTGAATAGTAGTGGTGAAAGTGGGCACCCTTGTCTTGTTCCTGACTTTAGGGGAAATGCTTTCAATTTTTCTCCATTGAGGATAATGTTTGCTGTGGGTTTGTCATATATAGCTTTTATTATGTTGAGGTATGTTCCTTCTATTCCTGCTTTAGGGAGAGTTTTTATCAGAAATGGATGTTGAAGTTTGTCAAAGGCTTTCTCTGCATCTATTGAGATAATCATATTAATTTCACCTTTTTCTCAAGTGCACACAGAATCTTCTCTAGGATAGATCACATCCTGGGCCATAAATCTAGCCTTGGTAAATTCAAAAAAACTGAAATCATTCCCAGCATCTTTTCTGACCATAATGCAGTAAGATTAGATCTCAATTACAGGAGAAAAACTATTAAAAATTCCAACATATGGAGGCTGAACAATACGCTGCTGAATAACCAACAAATCACAGAAGAAATCAAAATATGCATAGAAACGAATGAAAATGAAAACACAGCAACCCAAAACCTGTGGGACACTGTAAAAGCAGTGCTAAGGGGAAAGTTCATAGCAATACAGGCATACCTCAAGACACAAGAAAAAAGTCAAATAAATAACCTAACTCTACACCTAAAGCAACAAGAAAAGGAAGAAATGGAGAACCCCAGGGTTAGTAAAAAGAAATAAATCTTAAAAATTAGGGCAGAAATAAATGCAAAAGAAACAAAAGAGACCAAAGCAAAAATCAACAAAGCCAAAAGCTGGTTCTTTGAAAGGATAAATAAAATTGACAAACCATTAGCCAGACTCATCAAGAAACAAAGGGAGAAAAATCAAATCAATAAAATTAGAAATGAAAATGGAGCAATCACAACAGACAACACGGAAATACAAAGGATCATAAGAGACTACTATCAGCAATTATATGCCAATAAAATGGACAACGTGGAAGAAATGGACAAATTCTTAGAAAAGTACAACTTTCTAAAACTGAACCAGGAAGAAATAGAAAGTTTTAACAGACCCATCACAAGCATGGAAATTGAAACTGTAATCAGAAATCTTCCAGCAAACAAAAGCCCAGTTCCAGACGGCTTCACAGCTGAATTCCACCAAAAATTTAGAGAAGTGCTAACGCCTATCCTACTCAAACTCTTCCAGAAAATTGCAGAGGAAGGTAAACTTCCAAACTCATTCTATGAGGCCACCATCACCCTAATACCAAAACCTGACAAAGATGCCACAAAAAAAGAAAACTACAGGCCAATATCACTGATGAACATAGATGCAAAAATCCTTAACAAAATTCTAGCAATCAGAATCCAACAACACATTAAAAAGATCATACACCATGACCAAGTGGGCTTTATCCCAGGGATGCAAGGATTCTTCAATATCCGCAAATCAATCAGTGTAAGGCACATTGCTTTTATCCATGCACTGGAGACCCTAGCTAGCATTCCGTGGTTTGAAACAGGGTCCCTCTGGTCCTTCTCAGGCTCTGGCCCTCAACAGATGCTTCTCCCAGGAACCTGCACCCCACTTCCATAGTGCATTAAATGTAACTTAAGATCTTGGATTTCTCTATTCAAAGGGGTTGCATCTCCTTCGGGGACTATAAAGATCCTCTTCCCAAGTCAGATTTCCTGAGGATGGCTTACACCTCTGGGGATGCTCTGTGGTACGGAGAGAAGAAAGAACCTTGAAGAAGGTGGCTCTGGACCTGCACTCAGACCCTCCGAGTGTACTTGTTCCCCAGGCCTTGTCAATGTCCGCAGCAGGATTGTCAGACAGATGGTACGCAGCACCCAGACGGAAAGCAGAGTGTAAGACTGTGGAGACTCTCACTTAGTAGATGACTGGCATTGATGTGTTAAAGCTCTGAGTGTTGGACTATTTTATGAATAAAATGAATAGCAACATCATCAGCCAAGGTTGGTATGGAGGGTACTGAGGTTTGAGAAGAAAGAAGGTCCTCAGAGAATGTGGAGTAAGTGAGTCTGCAACAGAGGGTCTGCTTGAATTAACAAGTATGTATTTTAGGTCAGATCCGTTAGTGGACTGCATTTGGGCATCAAACGGGCAAAATTTGAACTTAACACCTCATTAGGTTTTCTCTGATAAGTACAGTTGAAAGGTTGTTGTTGAATTATGACGCCGGGATTCTTGGCCCCTGGAGGAGAAGAATTCAATCCGGGGCCAGAGACGAGGCTTGATCGCTCAGAGCTTTTGTGTAACAAAGTTTTATTGAAGTATAAAGGAGATAGAGAAAGCTTCTGACGTAGGCATTAGAAGGGGGCAGAAAGAGTACCCCCCTGTTAGTCTTTAGCTGGATGTTATATAGTCACCAGCAGTCTGTTAATGAAAGAAAGGAATGTCTCAAAACTTAGAATGGCACCAGGCCCCTCACCCATAAGATGTATTTTGGGATAATCTTGGCTCCAAATGGTTCATCTTGGGCCATAAAAAGATTAACTTGAATCTTGAAGAAGGGCAGAGCACCATACAAATAGTGTCGTTTACACAGATTAGAGGAACGATATCTGAGTATAACACACTGGTTTATCAAGTAGGTTCTGAGCCCAAAAGGCGGACGGACTTGAAGACAGAGTTTGGGGTAAATGCATAGTACATTAGCATAGCTTAAGATAAACATTTCCATAAGAAAAAGGCAATGGTTAACTTCAAGTGAAACCAGGTGTCATTATGGCAACACAGAATTTTAAGAGAAACCTCCTTTTAAATTTGTATAGAGAAGGAAAAAAAAAATATCGCTAGTTTGTTTCTTCCTGCCGCTTAAGAGAGATAAAAATGTCTGACACTTGCAGGCTGTTTCCTCCATTTGGAGACCGCTGGCCTTCCTGCCTGTTACCCTCTCACAGTGAAGGCTGAGAAAGTTGAGGACATACTTGAAGGAAAATTTTAATGATTTCAACCAACATTTTTAAGTTCCAGATAGAAAAGGAAGTAAAATTCAAGGGGTTAAAGGACTAGTTACAGTGGTAGGTCCAGCAGTTAGTAGGCCCTGGTGGGGCTGAAGAATCGTCAGAAGCAGAGAAGACAGGGGGAGCGTTGTAGGAATACGAAGATGGGGATTAGAGAGTGGGATTCCTGGAACCCAAAATAAAGTGGAGCTCTGATTACTGGCAATGACGGTGTCTGCTTCCTGAATATGACCAGGAAGGATGGTTCATTTACACAAATATTGAAATTATCAAAAATCATGAAACAATGGCTAAGCTAATTGAGTGGAAAAGGGAACATGCATATGAGGAGTATAAGAAACCCTTATTTGAGTGAAAAAAAAGAAAAAAAGGCCAGATGTGCTATCCATCTGTCTAAACACAGTCTGCATACATCTGAATACACAGTCTATATACAAGCTGCCATGTACATGTACAGACTAACCGTGAAATGAGACATAAGAAGTCATAATGAAGTCTAGGGAATCAAATGTCAAGGACAGGAGTCTTACTCTTTAGAATATAACCTTTCGTGTAGTCGGAATATTATACAACATATAGACATTATTTCCTAGTTCAAAAATGAAAGAAAACAGCTAGTTAATAAAAAAAGATAAAAACAACATGGCTCTTAGCTGGCTTTGTTCAGTTGGGCTGGCTTTTCTTACCACTCTCAAGAGGTGCTCAGGTCTTTACATGGAACCAATTTATGAGAAAAAAACCTCTCGGAGTAATCATGACAATTAAGATGTATTTAAACATCTCTGGGTCGGGGGTGGGGGGGGAATGGATTTTTATTGCTGCTGGCAATGTGAACAACAAAAGCCCGATTCTCTAACCAACTTACTTGAGAAAGCCTGTGTCTTGGTCAAAGACCAAATGGTGGCAATTTAGCCTCCCAGTACCTTCTTGCTGATTTAATTATAATTAGCACAATGCTCCCCTGACAGAATGAAACAAGGTTATTAAGCTGCGTTGACGAAATGCAGGCCAAACACTCACCGAAAGGCTGCCGAAGGACTTGGACTTGGACTTTGTGCTGTTTCTTACACTAGAGATGCTCATATGGGCGTTCTAGAATGTTCACCATCTTACTAACTGGGGAGCCTCCTGCAGAAAGGGGAGATGGTGCAGCCAGCCCGTTGCGGCAGAGTCACGCTGAAGAGACAGTGGAAATCACACCAGGACCCCCTTGCAAACCTCCCCTCGTCTCTGGAGACTGTCCACTGCGTGAGCTGAACTTTTTTTAAATTGAAGCATAATTGGTTTACATCATCATATTCATTTCAGGTGTACAGCATAGAGACTCGACACTTTTACAGACTGGAACCCGTTAAAAGTCACCCTGATGTAATGTCTGTACTCTGGTGCGCTGTATGAAACACCCCTGTAGCCTATCTATTTTACGCGCAGTCTGTACCTCTCAATCCCCAACCCCACTCTGCTCCCTCCCCCACACCCTCTTTCCTCTGGTAACCAACAGCCTGTTCTCTAAACCTGTGAATGTGTGTCTAGTGTGCCATATTCATATGCTTCATTTTTTAGATTCCACATGTAAGTGATGACGTACAGTATCAGTCTTTTTCTATTTCACTAAGCATGATACCCTCCAGGTCATTCAGGTTATTCCAAATGGCAGAACATTGTGACTAGGAGAAAATACTTGCAAATGTTTTGACCAATAAGGGGTTAATATCCAAAATATATAAAGAGCTTATATAACTCAAGATAAAAAACAAACTACTTAATTGAAAAATGGGCAGAAGACCTGAATAGATATTTTTCCAAGGAAGATATACAGATGACCAAGAGCACATGAAAAGATGTTCAATATCGCTAATCATCAGAGAAAGGCAAATCAAAACCACACCGGCGATATCTCACCTCACAACTGCCAGGATAGCTATCATGAGGAAGCCTACAAATAACAAATATTGTGAGGATGTGACGAAAAGGGAACCCTTTACACTGCTGGCATGAATGTGAACTGGTGCAGCCACTAGGGAAAACAGTACTGTGGACCACTTTTAGAATTTACAGGGCAATTTTCGCCCCTAGGTGGTAGATCTACAAGTGAAAATGATAATGGCAATATTCCCCACCTCATCTCCAGCATGTCTCTGTCTTTGAATGGTAGAGAACGATACTCTCTATAGTTTGGAAAAGGGAATTTAGAGAAAGTGTGAGCAGAAGTTATTCAAATGGAGATGGTGCCCCAGTGATGCCGGGAACTTCTGTAAGTGAATTGGGCAAGTGTACAGGAGCTCATCTACTTCTGTCTGCTCCCTCTGCCACCGTCCTAATCCAAGGAATTAGGGGTGACTCTTGCAAGCTGGCAAGCCCAGCCTCGTCTCAAGGGGCAGCCCCTAAGGGTCTCTGCCATGCACTGCAGAGCAGCCACGCACACAGCTCCTGCTGCCAGATGGCCCGCCGCACTCTGCCTCTCGTGTCCTGGGCAAGCTTCCCGGCACAAGATAAGCCATCCTCCAACCCAGTCTTCATCCAGCAGCTATGTGACTTTTGAAAATATCAGTCAAATAAAGCCTCCACCACTCGGCCCACTTCCAGATCTCACTGGCTTCCCACTGCTCCTGAAGTCAGTTTCAGACTCTTTCGTACAACCTTCAAGTTCAGCAGAGCCTGGTCCTGTCTATCTCTTCAACTTCATCCTCAGGCACACTCTCACTGAGTAGACTTCAGACAAGCCAGCCATTCGGCCTGTGTCAAACATTTCTCCACCTCCATATTTTTACATGCTGTCACGTTAGCTTGGAATGCTCTTCCAAACAAAATCACTCATTCCTCAATTTCAACTTAAATTTCTTCCTCAAAGGGCTTTTCCCAAATCCTTATCCTGACACAGGTCCCACCATTATTCTCTCTCTCTCAAAGCACAATGTCTTGACTTAGCACTCATCAAAACTTGGGTACTAATTTATTTCACGCCCAGCCCTTTCACAAAAGCACAAGCTCCATTAAGGTACATAATATTTCTGCTTCATTCACTTCCCAGTCCAAAAATAGCATCTGACACATGGAATAAATAGTTGATGAATATGTGATTCACCAGAAATTATGGGCACTTACTATGCGCCAGGCACTGTGCTGGCAAAGAAACAAAAATGAATCAGATACATGCTGTGCCCATTCACCTATAAACAGCTAGGAAGTAAGGATCATATTGTGTGTTTGTTTTAGGCTATCTAGTTTTAAAAACTACTGAGAAATCTGGTGTTTCAATTATATGAACCAATACACAAAGCAGAGAAAATTTATCCAGGCCCACAGGCATGATTTATTTCAGAGCTGAACAAAGGATCATTATTTTTCTTCCATACATGCCTCCAGCCTGCGACAGCCACACTTACATGAGTGAGCTGATTCTCCTTTTCTCTCTCCCTATTCACAAAGCCAGAATTAATTAATTGACTGCAGCACTCTGTCCTGAGAATTAACTTCCGATTCCTTTTCAACACAATCCAGGCAGGCACCACCAACGGATCATAGCTGGCATGAAAGATGGACTACTCTTCCAACCTCCCTTTCTAGTCCTTGAAACCCATGGAAAATAGCTATGGTTGAGAAATGACAGTTGCTTCAAGTGAAGTGTCTTCCTCTTGTCTTTGAGATCCAGATGGCACATGGCCTTAGAATGGACTGTTTATGGTAGCTCACTGCAACCAAGTCACTCTAATCCCATCTCTGCCCCATTCTTACACATGCTCAAATAACTCTCTTTAAATGGATTATTTCTCCAACTATTTGTTGACTTTCTTGAGAATTTTTGTTGACACCTAGAGAATTTTTAGAGAAATGGACAAAATTTTTCCCAAAAAATTATTTTAAAAGTCACTGTTACTGCTGAGGTGCCAAGTCGTGTCTGACTCTTTGAGACCCCATGGACTGCAGCACGCCAGGCTTCCCTGTCCTTCACTATCATCCAGAGCTTGTTCAAACTCACGTCCATTGAGTCATTGACGCCATCCAACCATCTCATCTTCTGTTATCTCCTTCTTCTCCTACCTTCAATCTTTCCCAGCATCAGGGTCTTTTCTAATGAGTTGGCTTCTCGCATCAGGTAGCTAAAGTATTAGAGCTTCAGCTTCAGTCCTTCCAATGAATATTCAGGATTGATTTCCCTTAGGATTGACTGGTTTGATCTTATGGTCCAAGGGACTCTCAAGAGTCTTCTCTAGAGCCTCAGTTTAAAAGCATCAATTCTTTGGCACTCAGCTTTCTTTATGTTCAAACTCTCACATCTGTACATGACTACAAGAAAAACCATAGCTTTGACTATATAGACCTTTGTTGGCAAAGTGATGTCTCTGCATTTTAATACATTGTCTAGCTTTGTCATAGCTTTTCTTCCAAGTAACAAGCATTTTAATTTCATATTTTTATTGGACACAAGAAGGTCAGGTCTTAGAGCAAGAGCCCACCCCTTAATTTTCAATTCTAGGAAAGTGAAAGTGAAGTCACTCAGTCATGTCTGACTCTTGGTGACCTCATGGACTGTAGCCTACCAGGTTCCACCATCCATGGGATTTTCCAGGCAAAAATACTGGAGTGGGTCGCCATTTCCTTCTCCAGGAGATCTTCCTGACCCAGGGATTGAACCCAGGTCTCCCACATTATAGGCAGACTCTTTACCATCTGAGCCACCAGGGAAGTCAATTCTAGGAGAGTAACAACAATTTCAGCTTATTTACAATGCACATCAATTCATAAGTCATTATTTTGAATTATTTATTCATGAATCTAATTATTCCCTAACATAAATGTGTATGGGCTTGGCTTGATACACATCCTTCATTAAAGGATTTTAAGGTCACTATCTGAAAATCCATTAAGAAGTTAAGTCTGGACGCTGACCTCACACGTTTCTTTGTGTTAGTGCTTACATTGTAAACCAAGTACACTGAATCATAATGCAGTTGTACACATTTGAGTGTGTGTGTGTGTGTGTGTGTGTGTGTGTGTGTGTGTGCGCGTGTTCTTTGTTTACTAGTAAGGTCTAAGCTATAACTACTGGAGAATTGCAGTTCTTCATAATGTATTCAAATAAATAAAAATTTAAGTTAATATTTAATGGATTATTTAAAAACATTTTTCTCAGAGAAATCAACATCTTTTCTCATTAAGTAAGATATATAATATTAAAGTGTTGGCTATAAATAAGGATTTTTCAAAGACTAGGTCATGGCTTCTGAACTACAAGGAGATATTTATAATGTATCTACAGAAATGTAAATTATCTAATTATAACAATAATAGCATATTTATTATGCATAGTATAAGAATCTCACCTTCATTAAATCATTTTACAATTAAAACAATTATGCTATTATCTCAACTGCACTCAAGAATAAACTGAGACGTTAAGCAATTTGCCCAAAGCCAGCCACCCACCTGGCAGGGTTCATGGCTAGCTGCTCCTGTCCAAGATGACATAGTCAGGAGATTCTGCCTCCAGAGTTCATGCTTTTAATCCGTATACTGTACTGCTCTAGTATTTAGCAAAACTCATTTTAAGTACAACTCCTAAGTATTATTACCAAGTTTAGTCATTTATTATCCCTTATATCAAAAATACCAATAGAGTTCTTGCACACAAAATTTGTTTGAGCAGTTCCTTAATTCATGTTTCCCACTGGAATTCTAAATTCTAGGACTTGTGCTATCACAGGTTCTGAAAATGTACTGTCTGCTGGGCCCTCTGGGCATCTTTTCACCCACAGGGGCAGTCTCTCTGATGTCACAAGGCATTTGACACATAACCTGAGTGAAATTCCTGGGACCAAAGTCCCCCTTACTCTGCCTATTGTGGGTGGTAGGCATTCTATCATTTTTTCTGGACCAAGTCATGTGAGTTGAACAGAGAATTTCATGCAAAGGGAATGAATGTGAGTTAATTAGTTAACAATCAATATTGTTCTAGAAAAATCAATGTTGCCAACTAGGCAGTAAGCCATGTGGTTCAAAGGAGAGAAATTCTCATATTGCAATAGCTCTTAACCCATGATTTTTTAAAGCATTTCCTTCAGTGGGATAGGAATTCATTTGGGAGAGGTAAGAAGAGGGAAGGAGCAGAGACATTACTTTGCCAACTAAGGTCCATCTAGTCAAGGCTATGGTTTTTCCATATATTTTCCACACGTTTCCACATGTTTCCTATGGTCATGTATGAATGTGAGAATTGGACTGTGAAGAAAGCTGAGCGCCGGAGAATTGATGTGTTTGAACTGTGGTGTTGGAGAAGACTCTTGAGAGTCCCTTGGACTGCAAGGAGATCCCACCAGTCCATTCTGAAGGAGATCAGCCCTGGGATTTCTTTGGAAGGAATGAGGCTAAAGCTGAAGCTCCAGTACTTTGGCCACCTCATGCGAAGAGTTGACTCATTGGAAAAGACTCTGATGCTGGGAGGGATTGGGGGCAGGAGGAGAAGGGGATGACCGAGGATGAGATGGCTGGATGGCATCACAGACTCGATGGACGTGAGTCTGAGTGAACTCCGGGAGATGGTGATGGACAGGGAGGCCTGGTGTGCTGCGATTCATGGGGTTGCAAAGAGTCAGACACGACTGAGCAACTGAACTGAACTGAACTGAGAGCAACTCAGGCTAAAAATCTCAAGATCACTTTGCCATTATAAAGTCAGCTCTTCAGTTCACAAATTTTAGACTCATTTCTTGCCAAGAGTGAAAATGAAATCCATTGAAAAAGAATATGGGGGAAAATGTATGATAAGATAAAAACACAGAAATAATAGATGCTCAAGAAGATTAGAGCAGAATGAAAATTGGAAATTAAAATAAATATGAGCTAAAACCTGAAATATTTAAACCAACAGATGTAAAGGGTAAAAGAAACAGAAGAATGTCAATTAATCCTAGAGATAGAAGCCCTCAAATCTGCGATTAGGATTTAGAGATTAAGATGGAAGAAATTAATTATTTAGAAACTATTTCAAGAGGCTCTGAGCCAAGGAAATATAAAATGAAAGCACGGAACTGAAGAGGAGTAAAACTGAGATATTCTGAGAAAAAAATATTTAACAAGTAAAATAAACTGAGCCATGAATGAACAGGCAAACTCCTAGCGTAAACCCAGGACCACGGCACGTACACGCGGCAGTGTAAGCCCAGGACCACGGCTCTTACACGTGACAGAACTTCAGAATCATCTAAAAACCCATATTGCTGAGACCTACCACCAGAGAGTGAACAAGGAGAGTGAAAAAGCTGGCTTACAGCTGAACATTCCGAAAACGAAGATCATGGCATCCGGTCCCATCACTCCATGGGAAATAGCTGAGCAAACAGTGGAAACAGTGTCAGACTTTATTTTTCGGGGCTCCAAAATCACTGCAGATGGTGACTGCAGCCATGAAATTAAGAGACGCTTACCTTGTAAGAAAAGTTATGACCAACCTAGATAGCATATTCAAAAGCAGAGATATTACTTTGCCGACTAAGGTCCGTCTAGTCAAGGCTATGGTTTTTCCAGTGGTCATGTATGGATGTGAGAGTTGGACTGTGAAGAAGGCTGAGCACCAAAGAATTGATGCTTTTGAACTGTGGTGTTGGAGAAGACTCTTGAGAGTCCCTTGGACTGCAAGGAGATCCAACCAGTCCATTCTGAAGGAGATCAACCCTGGGATTTTTTTGGAAGGAATGATGCTGAGGCTGTAACTCCAGTACTTAGGCCACCTAATGCGAAGAGTTGACTCACTGGAGAAGACTCTGATGCTAGGAGGGATTGGGGGCAGGAGGAGAAGGGGACGACAGAGGATGAGATGGCTGGATGGCATCACTGACTTGATGGACGCAAGTCTGAGTGAACTCCGGGAGTTGGTGATGGACAGGGAGGCCCGGTGTGCTGCAATTCATGGGGTCGCAAAGAGTTGGACACAACTGAGCAACTGAACTGAACTGAACCACCAGAAATTCTAAGTCAGATTCACATGTGATGCTAAGCCAATGTTTCTGGTCCAGGGATTTAATACCTCCTCTCCCAGAGAATCTCTGAAGTTTACCTGCATAAGCACATTTTCAACAGCATTTCCCATAAAGCAAAAAGGCATAAACTCCATTGTCCATTGAAAATTTACTGGCAGAAACAGTATTATGTTCTATTAACCCAGTAAAACTTCATACACAATGAAAATGGATGAACTGCGGCCACACAGGACAATGGAGATGAAGCTTAGAAACAGTGTGAAGAGGAGGAAAGCACGTCACAGGTGACTGCACACCAAACACAACTCTCGAAAGCTCAGAAACAAACCAGGGTCGTCTCAGGATGCATGCATATGCGGTAGGTCCATGAAATAGTAGAAACACTTTTTAAATATAAGAGTGCGGTAAATTCAAAACCCGGAGCGAGGCAAGAGAAGAGAAGTGGGGAAGAACACAGGTGGACTTACCAGTACCCATCCTGTTATAGTGCTTAGTTTGAGGAGTGAATTTACAGGTATTATTTCATTATTATTCATTTCAATTAATAAATTATATATGCATTAGTTTATATAAAAATGTACATGGCATGGGTTAGCTGTCAGTTTAAAAGGTTTAATAGATATTTATGACAAATAGAGCCATCTGTGTTCCTGTTGGTGGATTTAGGACACTGGGGTGATTCACTGTCTGAAGCTAACTCAGTCCAAAGCAGGAACTCCTAAGAAAAGAATAGTTCCTCAGATCTCAGTGGTGCTTTATTGCGACTGTGCTGCTAAGTACGGTTATCATCTTGATTTTACACACTTTCATCAGCCTTTTTGGAGAAGGAAATGGCAACCCACTCCAGTAGTCTTGCCTGGAGAATCCCATGGACAAAGGAGCCTGGCAGGCTACAGTCCACGGGGTCACAAAGAGTCAGACACGACTGAGCAACTAACACACACACCCTGAAAGCTCAGTTGGTAAAGAATCCACCTGCAATGCACGAGACCCTGGTTTGATTCCTGGGTCGGAAAGATCCGCTGGAGAAGGGATATATACAGATATATGTATATGTGTACATGTGCCTATTTATGCATATATATACATGGGCTTCCACATACATGTGATATATATATACAGGCTTCCCTGGTGACTCAGTGGTAAAGAACCTGCCTGCTGATGCAGGAAATGTGGGTTCAGTCCCTGGGTTGGGAAGATCCCCTGGAGGAGGAAATGGTGACCAGCTCCAGTATCCTTGCCTGGGAAATCTCATGGACAAAAGAGCCTGGCGGGCTACAGTCCATGGGGTCATGAAGAGTTGGACATGACTGAGCAACTGAACAACAACATATATATACAGTATTTATATTTATGCACATATTTATATATATACTCTCCCCTGTATCAAATACCAAATTTTAGAATTGATCTACTGTGACAATTAATTTTATGTGTCAACTTAACTAGGTCACAGTATCCAGCTATTCAGTCAAACACTACCGTAAACATTTCTGTGAAGGTATTTTTAGATAAGATTACCATTTTAATCAGTAGACTTTGAGTAAAGGCGCTCACTATCCACAATGTGAGTGGGTCTCATCCAATCAGTTGAAGGTCTTAAGAAAAATATTGACTCGCAAGGAAGAGGAAATTCTGCTAGCAGACTGTCCTTTGACTCTATGCGCATCGACCCTTCCCCAGGCCTCCAGCCTACCAGCCAGCCCTGTCGACTTCAGACTTGGGCAGCCTTCACGGTCGTGCACATGGTGGATGCTGTTGTCATTTAGTTGTTAAGTCACATCCAACGCTTCTGCAACCCCATGGACTGTAGTCTGCCAGACTCCTCTGTCTATGGGATTTCCCAGCCAAGAACACTGGAGTGGGTTGCCACTTCCTTCTCCGGGGGGTCTTCTTCCCCCAGGGATCGAATCTGCATCTCCTGCATTGGCAGGTGGATTCTTTACCACTAAGCCACCAGGGAAGCCCCCCTTTTTTCTTGTTTTTCTGGAGAATCCCAACTAATACATTCACATTTCCCCCCAAATATTTGACTTGTAAGTCTGAAATTAGAAAAGGATGAAAGCCTGGTTGAAGAAGAGTCAGTAGGGAGGATTCCCAGTTTCCCTGCAGAAGGAGACTTCTGCTGAGCAACTGGAGGTCTGAGAGGCGGTCACATGGAGACCTCACACAACCCCTATGTCTATACCATTCAGGTGTATACAGTGAATGTGTCTGAGCTCACAGTTTTGAGTCACAGAAACAGCTCAAAGTAGCTTGAACAAAACTGAATGCTTTTGATTCTGATAACTAAAGCTTGCAAGAAAATATCTGACACCAGCAACAGCTCTCAACTCTGCTCTCCTAACAACCCAAGCATATACAACCCCTAAATGCCATTAGTGGAATACGTGTTTACCCTTGCTGACAGCTGCAACAACCATTCTCAAAACAGGTTTCACTGACCGAATGCAGGAGGCTCATGGCTGGCAAATGGAATACTATGAAAAAATAAATTTCTGTTCTAAAGCTAATTCCTGTACTCAACTCTACCTATCAAATCACACAGATCAAAGGTGAGAGAGAATTCTTCCTCAGTGGAAAATCAATTGGGATCTTGTTATTAGTTGGGGGTGGGGGGGTGGATGCTGAACAGGTAAAATAAAATTTAATCATAACACAATAGATATTCACTCCACAGGGAGAATGGTTTCTCCTTAAAGACAGAAGTGGCTTTGGCTAATTTTGTGGTAACTACAACATAGCAGTTTATTAAAAAGCAAAGACATCACTTTGCTGAAAAAGGTCTATATCAGTTCAGTTCAGTCGCTCAGTCGTGTCCGACTCTTTGCAACCCCATGAATCGCAGCACGCCAGGCCTCCCTGTCCATCACCAACTCCCGGAGTTCACTCAGACTCACATCCATCGAGTCCATGATGCCATCCAACCATCTCATCCTCGGTCGTCCCCTTCTCCTCCTGCCCCCAATCCCTCCCAGCATCAAAGTCTTTTCCAATGAGTCAACTCTTCTCATGAGGTGGCCAAAGTACTGGAGTTACAGCCTCAGCATCATTCCTTCCAAAGAAATCCCAGGGTTGATCTTCAGAATGGACTGGTTGGATCTCCTTGCAGTCCAAGGGACTCTCAAGAGTCTTCTCCAACACCACAGTTCAAAAGCATCAATTGTTCGGCGCTCAGCCTTCTTCACAGTCCAACTCTCACATCCATACATGACCACAGGAAAAACCATAGCCTTGACTAGGCGGACCTTAGTCGGCAAAGTAATATCTCTGCTTTTGAATATACTATCTAGGTTGGTCATAACTTTTCTTCCAAGGAGTAAGTGTCTTTTAATTTCATGGCTGCAGTCACCATCTGCAGTGATTTTGGAGCCCAAAAAAATAAAGTCTGACACTGTTTCCACTGTTTCCCCATCTATTTCCCATGAAGTGATGGGACCCAATGCCATGATCTTCGTTTTCTGAATGTTGAGCTTTAAGCCAACTTTTTCACTCTCCTCTTTCACTTTCATCAAGAGGCTTTTTAGCTTCTCTTCACTTTCTGCCATAAGGGTGGTGTCATCTGCATATCTGAGGTTACTGATATTTCTCCCGGCAATCCTGATTCCAGCTCGTGTTTCTTTCAGTCCAGTGTATAGTCAAGGCTATATAGGCATGTACAGTAGGCATGTACAGATGAGAGAGTTGGGCCATAAAGAAGGCAGAACACTGAAGAATTGATGCTTTCACACTGTGGTGCTGGAAAAGACTCTTGAGAGTACCTTAGACCGCAGGGAGATCAAACCAGTCCATTCTAAAGGAAATCAGTCCTGAATACTCATTGGAAGGACTGATGCTGAAGCTTCACTACTTTGACCACCTGATGTGAAGAACCAACTTAATGGAAAAGACCCAGATGCTGGGAAGGACTGAATACAGAAGGCAAAGAGGGCAACAGAGGATGAGATGGTTGGATGGCATCACTGATTCAACAGACATGAACTTGGGCAAACTTTGGGAGATGGTGAGGGAGAAGGAAGCCTGGCGTGCTACAGCCCATGGGGTCGCAGAGTCAGATATGACTTGGCGACTGAACAACCACGCAGCATGACTAGCTGGAGAGAAGTTTCTTATTGTCCAAAACCATCCAGCATCATAGAAGTTCAGCCAAAACCTGCCTTTGGATTTTACCGCACACCACCATCATCTAAGACGTTAAGGAAAGACTGAAAGATATAAAAATTGGTCAAAGTCAGTCCAGTAAGAAAGTGGTAAGACTTGGGCATTAGGGGGAAAGTCTGACATTTTCTTAGTTTGTAAAGAGCAGGAGTAAAAGTAAATACCGATTAAAGAGAGATGTTATAAAGATGGTGTGATCCTGAAGTATTTGTTGAACACATTTGAAATGACTGCTGCTGTTTTAAAACTCTGGGTAGTAAGCACTCTTCAGAAGCTTGAATTTGTAATTCTTAAAAAACTTATTCACTTAATGCATTTTCAGTTTCCATCTTGTTAAGCCTTATTCACAACAGAATTGTTTATTTTGTTAGCTAAGGTCATAATAAATCCAGCTTAATAGGACCGACAACGAAATCTCAGTAGCAGATAACTCACGTTCATACAGTATAATCTTACATTAAAAAGGAAAAAAGCTACCAGGATCAACTGTCTCTTTCATGCCAAAAGACACACTTTCATGTTTTCATATTACTGTCAACTTCACTTATTTTTCAAAACTACTTTTATTTCAGCTACTCAAGGGGGAGGAAATGGCATCGAAAGAACTTCTGTCATGTTTTCCCGGAAAATCTCCTGGGTTTTATTTGCCTCTTCCTAGGACATTAACATGAGAAGTATTACTTCTCTGTTCCAAGATGTGGAGTATGGACCCGGCGTGAAGCAGCAGATCTACCAATGGTGCCTTCTCATCAGCAATCAGAGTGGGGCTTTCAGAAATGGAAACTCGGGGCTCACCTGGTGGCTCAGTGGTAAAAGACTCACGTGCAACGCGGGAGATGTGGGTTTGATCCCTGGTCCGAAGATCCCCCGAAGAAGGGAAAGGCTACCCTCTCCAGCATCCTTGCCTGGAGAATCCCCATGCGCTCCTCTGTGCATGGAGTCACAAAGAGCCGGCCGTGGCTGAGTGACTTTCATTCCACTTTCACCCCAGACGGGACCCCTGCCAGCTGGGGCGCCCTTCGGGGTCTTCACACTTTCCGAATACCGCCTCACAAGCCGCCCCTCTGCTTCTCAGGAAGAACCTGCCAACCCGCAGGTGCCGCAGGTGCCGGGCCCACCCCATGTCCTTGCAAAAGCGGTCTCCCCTTGCTCTCGCCGAAACTGCTACCCCAGGCGACACAGTCGGCCCGAGGGTAGGTCAGGTCACCGTGGACTCGCCGCACCGGGCCCCGAGGTGGCCCCTCACTCCCTGCTGTAAGCGGCCTCTGCCGAGCCAGACCACCGGCCCCACGCGCACGTCCACGGCAACGCGGCTCCGCCGCCGGGGTCTCCCTCGCGTGTCCGCACCCGCAGGCCGCCGCCGCGGCCGCTCGGGGGCCACCGCTTCCTCCCTCCAAGGGGCGGCGGCACCCGTCCCGCTGGCTCCCGCCTCCCCGTCTGCGCGGCCTCGGGGCCCGTCCCGCCGACTGCGCCACTCGCGCTGCGTTCCCCCTGCTGGCGCGTCTGCTGTCCGTGCTGACCGCGCTGTCCCTGAACCCGCGGCGGGCACGGCGCTCGGGGCTGCAGGAGCCGCCAGAGCCGCGTGCTCGTCTCAGCTCCCGGCCGGAGCGGCAGCAGCCGCGCCACGTCCTCTCCTCCCGGACTGACCCCGGGACCCCGCCGGGGCGCAGCGGGGAGGCCGCCGCCTTTCAGGTGGAGCTCGCAGACGGCTACCGCACAAAGTAGCCCCTGGCCAAGCAGGGGCCTCGTGCGCACATGCCCAGCGCCATGTGATCCTAGCCGTTACGTTACTATTTACAAAACACGGCCGAGAAGGCCTGAACGCGCCACCTTGCCTAAACTGCTCTCTCCCCACACTGACTGTGCTCAAGCCCTACCTAATCATAGACGACTCCCCATCTGTATGGAAGTTAGCTTGTCAACATCTTCATGATGAAACATTTCAAACAGTCGATTTTAACAAAAAATAACGTATCAAGCACCCATTTATCCTCTGCCAGATTACCATCTTAGCAGTTTACAATATTTCCCTCCATTTATTTAATTTTATTTTTTAATAGTACACCACACACTGCAACAGGAGAGCGGCCCCCACTCCGCAACTACAGAAGAGCTCTTCCAGCAACAAAGACCCGGAACAGCCATAAATTTAAAAATAAAATTAAAAAAATAAAAACAATACACTTCAGCTACAACTCGAGTCCTTCATGCTATCTAACGTGGATATGTGAGTTAAGGGTGAACTTAGCTTAGGAGTAAAATGTCCTATTCGGGCGCCAAAGTTTTGGATTTGAATTCTAACTCTGAAACCCTCTGGGTGTGTAACCTTGGGAAAGTTACTTAACTCCTCTGAGTATCAGTTTGCTCATCTGTTATTAAAAGGGGAATGATAACAATTGCTTATTACCTAGGATTGTTGTAAGGATGGAACAAATCCATTGGTGTGCAACACTTTACGTATGTCTGGCACTCAGGGAGTATCCTGGCTAGTCTCCCCCTGGAACTCATGTAACTTGCATTTTCCACTAGTGTTAAGGCAGAAATAGAAGTGTTTGCAAATAGGCACCTTATTTCAAAAAGTAGACCTTCAAGTGTCTTAACTCCAAAAGTGAATTAAACTTGCAACTTACACAAAACATATCATGTAACAAGATATAGTGTATCAAGTAGAAATATATCGAAACACAAATGGCAGGAGAGTTCAAATGCATCCATAGCGAAACATCACATGTAAGCGGAAATGGCTATGATGCACTCTTACTCCATAAACCTGAGACTGAGGAAAAGATTCAAAAAATGCTTGATTTTATATAAAGTTTTAAATTTGACACTTGGTAACAGAAGAATAAAAGTTTTTTTAAGTGTTTTAATAACTTTCTGATAAATTAGAAAAATATGCTTGAGATTATCATCCATTCCACCAGCATGGTTTATTACATTCAGAGAGACAAATTCATTTAACATGCTGACAAATTCAATTTCCCTACAGCTTTATTACCCAAATTACTTATAACCTGGGAAAATGTCAAGTGTCAACTCTCTTAAAGGGTAGGCATAGCTCTGAAGCAAATCTGTGCAGTCTTAACAGGAAGGGCCAGTGGCTTTTTCTGGTGCTCTCTGATTGGTTCTCTAGAGAAACAGGGTTTGTTTTTTTTTTTTAGGGTTGTCATTTTCATGAAGTTCATGCTTTTGTTCATTTTCTATCATTTTGATTATTAATTTGCTTAAGTGATCAGGTTGTTGAAGCTGAAATTCACTGATAATTGCTCATTTAAGCAACTAAGCAGAGAAAAAAATCACACAATTTAATTGTAGTTTTGTATACAGTTTGGTATTATCCAGTTCTTATTTTAAAAAATTGACTGGAATACATGTTAGAAAATGCATACACACTATAAAATATTGAGACAAAACTTGAAGCTTAGCATTTGTTCAATAAATGATTCTTCAATATATAGTCATCATATGCTTATACTAAGCTACATCTTACATTCATAGTCATAGTTTCCTTAAGAAAAAGGAGTAATTATTCTGAGGTTAATGGCTGGCATACTAAAGCACAGGTGAATAAACTCCCCGACATTATAGACTCAGGTGCTCGGTGAACACACACTTCCAACCCTGAGTGTCTAAAGCCAATGTCTGTTTCCTTACTTTATCTGAGATACATTTGTATCAAGAAAGAACACTTTTGCAAATCATGTACACTGACACAGATGACATGTGATTGTATCAATAACATCACTAGGCTTACCGATAACAGGAGTCACTCAGTCATGTCCGACTCTGTGACCCCATGATCACAGCACACCAGGCCTCCCTGTCCATCACCATCTCCCGGAGTTCACTCAGACTCACGTCCATCGAGTCAGTGATACCACCCAGCTATCTCATCCTCTGTCGTCCCCTTTTCCTCCTGCCCCAAATCCCTCCCAGCATCAGTCTTTTCCGACGAGTCAACTCTTCTCATGAGGTGGCCAAAGTACTGGAGTTTCAGCTTTAGCATCATTCCTTCCAAAGAAATCCCAGGGCTGATCTCCTTCAGAATGGACTGGTTGGATCTCCTTGCAGTCCAAGGGATGCTCAAGAGTCTTCTCCAACACCACAGTTCAAAGGCATCAATTCTTCGGTGCTCAGCTTTCTTCACAGTCCAACTCTCACATCCATACATGACCACTGGAAAAACCATAGCCTTGACTAGATGGACCTTTATTGGCAAAGTAATGTCTCTGGTTTTGAATATGCTAGGTTGGTCATAACTTTCCTTCCAAGGAGTAAGCATCTCTTAATTTCATGGCTGCACTCACCATCTGCAGTGATTTTGGAGCCCCCCAAAATAAAGTCTGACACTGTTTTCACTGTTTCCCCATCTATTTGCCATGAAGTGATGGGATCAGATGCCATGATCTTCGTTTTCTGAATGTTGAGCTTTAAGCCAACTTCTTTACTCTCCTCTTTCACTTTCAACAAGAGGCTCTTTAGCTCCTCTTCACTTTCTGCCATAAGGGTGGTGTCATCTGCATATCTGAGGTTATTGATATTTCTCCCGGCAATCTTGATTCCAGCTTGTGCTTCTTCCAGCCCAGCGTTTCTCATGATGTACTCTGTGCATAAGTTAAATAAGCAGGGGGACAGTACACAGCCTTGACACACTGCTTTTCCTTTAGAAACCACTTAATATAGGGCTTCCCTGGTGGCTCCCACGGTAAAGAACCCGCCTGCAATGTGGGAGAGCTGGGTTTGATCCCTGTGTTGGGAAGATCCCCTGGAGGAGGGAATGACAACTCATTCCAGTATTCTTGTCTGGAGAATTCTATGGACAGAGGAGCCTGGCAGGCCAAAGTCCATGAGGTCGCAAAGAGTCAGGCATGACTGAGCGACTTTCACACTTCACGTAAGAGGGAAGGTGGTGAGGACTGCGACTTAGCGCTTACAGTGGGCTGGGCTATCTGTGCAGCTCCCGCCCCGCTACGAGCCGTGCAGGTATCTCTCTGGTGAATGCAAACAGGCACGCACACTGCTATGCATAATCCATCTGTTTCATCAGTTCTCTTCAAACAACAGAAATCACTAAGAGTAGCAACTCCTTTTCCTCAGCAATCTAAACTTGTGATTACATTTTAGTTTCCAAAACAAAAACGACAAAGAAAAATAAGTGCCCAGAAAAGAGATGGGAATATAATAAGTCTAACACTGATGAGAGAGAGAATGAAATTAAGAAGAAACGGACTTGTAAATGAATTGATCTTTAGGCACATCAAAAGTGGAAAGATTAAAAAATCCGTTAAAATGCCTTTCTTTCATTGTAATGTATGTCACTACAGAAAAAAATTTAAGAGAGAAAGTGACAGGATGTCAGCAATCGATCTTGTTTTTCTGTAACTCTCTGTGCACACCTACTGAATTTTTACTCAGTGGTCATCTGAAAAGCCAAGGTGACGCCACACTGTATTCCAAGTCAGCACTCGTTTCTTTATTCTCTATGAATTTATACGTAGGGGCTTCCCTCGTGGTTCAGTGACTGAGCCTCTGGGCTCCCAGTGCAGGGGGCCTGGGTTTGATCCCTGGTCAGGGAACTAGATCACACACGCTGCAACCAAGACCTGGCCCAACCAAAGCAACTTCTATATGGTTACATGCAGAGTTTTACAACATGCTTATACCATATCTGGTGCCTCTTAGTAAGGTATGGATATATATGCATGTGGGAGGAAGTAGGCTCCGCACTGTTCAAAATATTTATGAAGCTCCAATTTCCCAGAAAAGTACAGGTATTCATCGCTTTATGTTATGCATAAATGTGCAAAATATCAATAACATAACATTTTCCCCAAAATAAATGACCAGAGATTCTCAAAATATCAAAATCCCAGATTATTTATAGGTTCTTTTTCTAGAAGAAAATATACTACAAGGGCTCCTGAATGGAACAGGTTAAAAACAGCAAGCAAAATGCCAATCAGCTGTTGGCACCGCATTCATTACATTAACCAAAATACAGATGTCTACTCCCTACACTGGAAAAAACAAATAAATGGAAGCTTTTACCTTAAAAGTGCTCTTCAAAGTTTGGCCTTTAGTAATCCTTTCAATATGGGAATCCCCTAAAATTAGATTCAAATTACTCACGTATGTATTTAAATAATAAGGAGGGCAAAATATCCATCAACATCACCATCCACAAAAACATGTGGGTGAGAAATTAAGAAAATAAACTAAATGCCGGTCCTTCTCTTTAATACAATCTATTTGCAAATATAGTAATTTATGCATTTTACTTTAAAAACCCACACATAAGTCATGCCTAACTTACTCAGCAGCACTAATTTACGGGCAGCAGTGTGAGCTGTGCACCTCAGAACTCCTCTGACTCAGACCTTGTTTTTCTCCCTGAAATCACTGTGTGAATGTGGGAAAGTGACTTATCTCCACAATGCCCAACTCTGTAATATGAGACAACATCTTTACATTTATTAAATTGAGTTTATTCACATAAATAGTTGAGAAAAGTACCTGCCACATAGTAGACGCAGTAATTGTTGTCATTTTCTCTTGACAGAAACATTGAGTTATTGGTGATGCAAAAAACATTTACTAAAATGGCAACCCACTCTAGTATTCTTGCCTGGAAAATCCCATGGAAGGAGGAGCCTGGTACATTATAGTCCATGGGGTCGCAAAGAGTCGGACACGACTGAGCAACTTCACTTTCAAACACTATTTCCAAGACCTTTAGACTTGTACTGAATTATGTTATTGGCTCTCCTATTTCTCCAACTTGCAAACAGCAGATCGTGGACCTCTCAACCCCCACGACCACTTGAGCTAATTGCTGTATTTCCCATCGGTTTTGTTTCTCGGGAGAATCCTGACCAGTACAGTGGTAGAACACCATGCCAGCCTGTCTTACCATTTTCAAATGTCTTTTAGAGGAAAAAATAAAAATCTATGCCTTTGGCCCACTATGGTTTTACTTTCACTTTTGGCAGAGCAGGGAGCAGAATCGTCTGCTGTGAGCATGTAAACGAGCTCCCCAGGATACAGAACTGAACGTGTTCTTAATCACTAAGTCGTGTTCAGCTCTTTTTGCGACCCATGGGTTGTAGCCCACCAAGTTCCTTGTGCTTGGGATTCTCCAGGCAAGAATCCTGGAGTGCGTTGCCACGCCTTCTTCCAGGGGATCTTTTCAACCCAGGGATGGAACCCAGGTCTCCCGCATTGCGTGCAGACTCTTTACCATCTGGGCTACCAGGGAAGCCCTCACCTACAATGTGAGAGTTATGAATCAAAGTGTAGGAATTCATCTAGGACGTCATCTGTCTCTGTGAGGAGTAGGGGTACTTTCTCTCTTTAACCAGAGAAGCAAAATGTGAGTATTAATGTTTGCTTTGTTGCTTGTGGGGCTTCCCTGGAGACTCAGACAGTAGAGAATCGGCCTGCAATGCAGCACACCCGGGTTCTGTTTTGCTATTAGCACCAACTGTCTGCTTCTCTTCCGGAGCAACTTCCTTGAGAACCCCATGAGCAATGCGAAAGTTGGATATCTATGTGATGAGTGCGAATGTGTATATAACTTCTTGTTAGTTCTTCCCTGAGAATAAACAACCTATCTGCACATATGCATCAATGCATTGCAAATGAGCATGTATTTCTGTTCTCCATAGAAATTTCTGTTTAAAGAGATTCAAGCAAATCAAGACTTGACCTTGGCTCTGGCTTTGCAGACAGGAAACAGTAGCCAAGAGCCAGGGAACACAGGCAGCCTCTCGAAGCTGAGAATAAGCCCTGGCTGACAACAGCGAGAAAATGGAAATCTCAGCTCCATAACTATGGTAACTGAAGTCTGCCAGCACGTTGAACAAGATTGGAAGTAGATTCATCCCAGAGCTCCAGACAAGATAACACAGCTGTCTACACCTTGGCTTTGACCTTGTGAGACTATCAGAGCACCAGCCGAGCTGTGCTGGCCAAGACATCCAACTTGCAGGCTTGTGAGATTATTAATGTTATTTATTTATTATACATGTTATTTTAAGAGGCCGATCTTGTGGTTAACTGTTATGGCAGGAATGGGAAACTAAGCCAATGCCTCCCATGAAGGAGCCATGTGCTTTGGAGGCAGCCCTTTGAACACTCTGCAGATTGGTTTGATTGCTAAGTCTGCTAAGTCGCTTCAGTCGTGTCCGACTCTGTGCAACCGCATAGATGGCAGCCCACCAGGCTCCCCCGTCTCTAGGATTCTCCAGGCAAGAACACTGGAGTGGGCTGCGATTTCCTTCTCCAATGCAGGAAAGTGAAAAGTGAAAGTGAAGTCACTCAGTCATTTCCGACTCTTCGCAACCCCATGGACTGCAGCCCACCGGGCTCCTCCGTCCATGGGATTTTCCAGACAAGAGTACTGGAGCGGGGTGCCATTGCCGTCTCCGTTGGTTTGATTAGAACAGAAGGAATTCCGATTCGCCCTTCCCTATTCCAATAGTTCTAGAATCCAGGCACAAGCAAACCGTTACATGACCTTCCCAAAACCACAAGTTCAGGAAGGGGCATTTGCCCTAATATAAGCCACTGACACATTAAAAGAGCTTTACTGAATGGATTCTAAGAACAGAGTGTGACCACTTTGCAAAGCTATGAGAGAAGTCACTTTCTCTTTTGATGATGATGAAGGTATGTGGTTATGAGTTGCAGTAATGTTCCAGCCATCTTGCTCCCCTTGGAAAATCCAGGCTGAGGAAGAACATTAGAGGCAAGAGTGCAGCTGAGTAAACACCAGGAAAGCAGACCAGAGCATGGGAGTGACTCAAGTCTGAAGGCTGTTCTATACCTGCTAAAGGCACAATGTCTTAGAAATAAATTTTTAAAAAATTGTTGTTTACTTTATGACTATAACCCAGGTTCCAATGCTCTGCTAGAGCTTTTTTTGCTTTTGTTTTAGCCGTGTCCAACTCTTTGCAACCCCATGGACTGTAGCCTGCCAGGCTCCTCTGTCCATGAGATTCTCCAGGCAAGAATATTGGGGCAGGTTGCCATTTCCTTCTCAGGAAGACCCAGGGATCCAATCGGAGTCTCTTGCATCTCCTGCCCTGGCAGGTGGGTTCTTTTACCACCGAGCAAGGTCTTGTAGGGCGGTAATTACGAGGCAACACTACAGTAGCCCGCCGGCCGCCACTGCCATGCCCTGTCCCTACACTCTTGGGGGACACTGATTTTAAAGGGAAAATTGGCACATTTTCATGTAAATTTCAGAGTGACACTGGCAAAAAAAAACTGGTGATGTTAAGTGTCCGAATACTAGAGAGTATCTGCTTTTTTCTGAGTTGAGCCAATGCTTTAAGAAGTAAAAGTAATGATCCAGTTTAAGAACGTGGCTTTGGATCAAGCGTGAACTTGGCAGAGCTGCTACGGGGGAGCTGCCTCGTGTATGGCCGGGGGCGTGTCTGCAGCCTGCGGAAGTGCCTGGAGGAGCCCCTGAAGCTCGCCTGGTCCCACCATCAGGTGTCCTCGCGGTCCGCCTGCCCCTCGTTTCATGGGTCTCTGCATCTTCGCATCCTTTACCCTCCTTACCTCCTTAACCAGTCCAGTGAGTGCCTGCATTTGAAACACCGATTTGAAGAGGCAATTTCTTCCAGCTGTCATGTACCAAAGACAGCTTGGAAGTTGCGTTTGAATCAACAGATGAGTTCTCCCCAAAGCTGATATGAATTTCCTGTTTCGTGGCTGATTGGGAACCCAGAGAAACTGTCACCGCTCAGACTGGCCTCTCTTCTGTGAAGCCTCCTCTAATGTGCTTTGATTTAATGCCAACCTGGATACGGATATTGCGTCCCAAGTGTGTTCTCCTTAGCTTTACAACTTTCCACACTGAGTTGCAGATGACATTTCCTTTGACACAGTCTGACAGACCCTCATCACTACACACATCTATGCATCACTTGTGGGGGCCCTGGGAAACGGGGGAGCTGGTGTCAATCACAGGCCTCCTCTTGTGTCTCAGTTTCCTTTGTCTCTTTATTACCACTAACACAGCTTTCAAGGAGCCAGACCTCCCCCAGGCCCAGGCTCTCTGTCTCTGCATTCATACAGAAATGGCTTCCCTGCCTTGTGGGACTGCCTATGCTCTCAAGCCAAGAAAGCGCTAGCTAGGTAGAGAGAGAGTCCATCTGTTACTAGCGAGCATCTACAGGGAGGGTGCAGATGCATCCATGCTGCGAGTCAGCTGGTGATGACTCCTTGGCCTCTTCTAGTCCCAGCCACCTCTCTCTGCAGCTCCGTTCTAAGAGGGCATCACAGATCATCCTGCACGAGACATCTTACCTGAGGTCAGGAAGCCAGTTTCAGGCTTAAATCATCCCAGTGTGGAACCTGTGGTTGAAAGAGAACACCTCATTCTCAGAACCTCCCAGGGAAGGCGCGGGACGGCTGCTGTGGCCCTCCGACTGACCCGTGTTGAGTTATACACCGTCCTGAGCCAGTGAGTAAGCAAGTCACAGCCAGGCATGGGTGTCAGGAAAGCTACTCAGCACCAGCACATATGCTGACTGACTGAGTAAAAAAGCACAGAATGAATTTATGGTTGCCAAGGGGAAGGATGGGGGGAAGGCGAGCTGGTAAGTGTACGATCCGCACACGCAGACGCCTATATTTAACCTGGATAGCCAACAAGCACCTGCTCTGCTCAGTGCTGTGTGGCAGTCTGGCTGGGAGGGGTTTGGAAATAGATACATGTGTGTGTATGACTGGGGTCCCTTCGCTGTTCACCTGAAACTACCACAGCATTGTTAGCTGGCCATACCCCAACACAAAATAAAAAGTCTTAAAAAAAAAAAAAAAAGGGAACAAAATAAATAAATGATTGGCCAGTGAAGAGCTAGCCAAAACTCATAGTAACAGTTTGGGAAAAGGTAAAACAATGACCTTTGAATTGACTGCCAGGAGAAGGTCCATTACACACAAGAAGTGGTCCTTTACCCGGTAGGAGAGGAAGAGCGCATGAACTGACTCAGGCTCCAGAAGCGCCACTGCACAGGCGTCAGGCCACCCGGCTCTGACTTTAGCTCCAGTTTGCTTGGGCAATGACAGCCATTCTGGGACTCAGTTTCCCCATGTAGAATCCACACAGTGACAGTCCATCAGTGGGCGTCTGGGGGACCAGATGAGCTAATCCAACTAAAAGACTGCTAAACAAGTCCCTGGCAAACCGTAACCTCTCAGTAAGCAGTGCGAGTAATTACCATTATTTATGAGAAGTAAGAAAATGGATGGCAATCCAGGGTAAAGGACTGGCATCATCCTACAGTGGAAAATCAGAGTGTGTTCAGCTATACAGATTATTGGTTTAAGACTGTCCCCCTAAATAAAACTATTAGCCCCATTGGGTGGTTGGGGGGGTGGGGGTGGGGAACGAGATCACTCTAGCTACCTGCTTCTGTCCAGCCTGTCCAGTGCATTTGACTCTTTGTGACCTCATGAACTATAGCCCACCAGGCTCCTCTGTTCATGGAATTTTCCAGGCAAGAATTCTGGAGAGGGGAGCAATTCCATTCTCCAGGGGAATCTTCCTGACCCAGGGACTGAACCCAGGTCTCCTGCATTGCAGACAGATTCTTTACCATCTGAGTCACCAGGAGAGATAGTCCAGTGCCTGGCATATAATGGGTATTCAATACTTACTTCATGAATGAATGAGTATCTGTGTATAAGAGTGAGGGAGCCAGGCAGAACAGTTGTGCTCACTAGTCATCACACAAATCAGAGCAAAACTGGAAATAAAGCTGTAATCTCCCAGGAAGCCTCCAAAAATAGGCTCACTGTTTACTCAGCCATTACAAGCTGATTGGTCATATAAGTTTCAACAATTATACAGGAAAGGGGATATTTTCAATTTTTTAACAAAAGTCATTTATGTTTGTTAAACATGTAGTTTATATGTATTTTGGCATATAAATTAAGGAGTGCTAGGAGGAAAGAAAAATGGGCCAACTCTGTAACAGTCTGCAGAAGTCATTACTTGCAGAAAGTCCTGAAAGAAGATATTGATGAGAATATTACAATTGTAACTTTAAGTCCTAATGTTGCCTCATGAATTTATCAGAGAAATGAAAAAAATCATTTTTTAAAAGTCATCAATTTGACTCTTAGGGGAGGCATAGTAAAAGAAAGATTACCTGAGTAAAAAAACCAGAAGAGAAAAATTAAATTTCAAGAAGGAGTAAAAGAAACTCACTATAAGTAGAACATGCATGAATTCACTTCCTTAGGGACTTAAGAGGAGAATTATTCATTTTGAGGACAAATGATAAGAAAACTTAACTTTAGGATAACAATAAAAGAGCAAAAATATTCACTGTTGTGGAAGATGAAAGAAAAAGTCTCCTACACATGGAGAGAAAAGGAAAGCAGTAAGAAGGGAACCAGTATTTCATTCCAGAGAAGAACAGAGAAAGGGGATTTTCAAAAGAACCTTTGATTTCTGAAAATTTTCTCTATGATTATGCCTTGTTACATAACGTATATTGAGCAGAATGCCAAAAACTAGCATTTCTTAGAAAATCCCTGATATGATGACTAAGGAATATTTTCACTTCTTTAAGATTGATCAAAATGAGAAAGAAAAATGCATAATGATTACCTCACCCCTGTAAAAGTGCATTTTGATACGTTTGTATTTTAGAATCTGCAGGTCAACTGAGAACCCAGCCTGCTGTTTGCAATGTGCTGCATTAGTTATTAACATAACCCAACCATTGAAAACCTTATTTTCAGCACAAATTAGATAATAACCTTAAACTATGGAGACACTGGGTTAAAATTTAGAAGCCGGAGAAGAAAGGTGATAAGACTATAATCACATTCAAACCTCAACGAAATTTAGCATCTTCAGACTCGTAGGCCCTCCCCGGTGGTCCAGTGGTAAAGAGTCTGCCTGCTAATGCAAGAGACACAGGAGACTCAGGTTGGATCCCTGGGTTGGAAAGATCCCCTCGAGTTGGAAGCGACAACCCATTCCAGTATTCTTGCCTGGGAAATCCCATGGACAGAGAGGCCGGGCAGGGTACAATGCATGGGGTTGGTAACGTCAGATGTGACTGAGTACACACACAGTTTGAGGGCACAAAACCCAATTTGGCCAATAATCATCCACCCCAAGTCATGGTATCTGCCATGTTGTAATTAGCTACCATCAAATAGCTTGCTATTCAATTGCCACATTCCGCATCCCCAGCCCTCCCATCCTCTCCAAATCTGCCTGTAATGCATCAACTTTTTGATTATATTGAAAATTCTTTGAGGACCACAAGTGAGCACAATTGAACACACAGAGTACTCGGTATAGAATCTTGAAAGCATAACATAAAAAACTGATGTGATTTTTTTTTTATCCTTAAAGCAAAATCTCCAAATAAATGTACAGAGAATTTAAAATATCTCATGTGGAAAATATATCACATGTTATTGATGAGAATAAATGGGAAAAAAAAAATAAAACTATGTAAAGCAAGAAAAATAAGTTGTCCCCTCAAACTTCCCAGAAAACATCATTTGAAGTTGCCTGCTAAAGGATGTTATCATAAGTTATTTAAAGAAGTGACTTTTTCTTAAGTAATCAGAAATTAGTCATAAAATCACAATTTCCTGCAGGAAAATGGACCCAGAGAACATTTTCAAATAACAATCTTTTCTGTTCTTACAGTGGTTGCCTTTTTCCCCTAAATAGGTAGGTGGGGAAAATACATAAATGTGTTTTTGAAAACTGATTTCCCAAAGGAATGGTGACTACTTTGGAGAAAATGTTTTAGTTACCATTACCCAATTCTTTAAAAAAAGAAAAAACAAAAAGAATTTAAGCTTAAAAATTCAGTATTTTAAACTGATATATATTCACATAAAATTACATTTAAACTAGAACAGTGTTCTTGCCTGGAGAATCCCATGAATAGAGCGGCCTGGCAGGCTACAGTTCATGAGGTCACAGAGAGCTGGACACAACTGAGCACATGATTAGATATTATTCCCCCAAATACAGTTCAGTTCAGTCAGTCGCTCAGTCGTGTCCGACTCTTTGCGACCCCATGAATCGCAGCACACCAGGCCTCCCTGTCCATCACCAAGTCCCAGAGTTCACTCAGACTCACGTCCATCCAGTCCGTGATGCCACCCGGCCATCTCACCCTCTGTCGTCCCCTTCTCCTCCCGCCCCCGATCCCTCCCAGCAGCAGCGTCTTTCCAAAGTCTATTTTAGTTATTTTCTCTACTATACCGCTGGCTCTGTATCACCACGCTGGAAGGACATAATGCTAAAATATCTCCTGGGGCCAGTCACTCACGGCCCAGCAACACTGGGTCCTGAGACGATCCGTGCTGATCATTTCCACTGATTTTTTTTTCCTTACTCTAGTGTCTCAAGAACTGGAGAACATACTGTTGCATTTGAACAACGGACAAGTCAAGACCAGATTTCTTAAGCTTTCAGTGCCCACACTTCCATTAGATGTTTAAAATCTAAACTGTTAAGTTAGAGAGTCGTTTTCCAAGGAGGCAAGAAACAGTACCATCTGGTTTCAATGCTGACTGAAGGAATCACAAACTTGGTTTCCATACTTCTCCCTGATGACTCCATTTTCTAGCTGGTGCCTGGAAAAGACGGCCAGCCTTTGGAGCTACTGTACGAAACGTGTTTGCTAAACAAATGCCCAGGAAGTAACCCAGGACTCCTTTGCTATTACTTCACATGTGTACGTGTGTAACACTCAGTCATGTCTAACTCTTTGGGAGCCCATGGGCTGTAGCCTGCCAGGCTCCTCTGTCCATGGGATTTTCTGGGCAAGGATACCAGAATGAGTTGCCAATTCTTTCTCCAGCCAGTCTCCCCTACCTAGGGATCAAACTCACATTTCCTGGGTTGGCAGGTGGATTCTTTACCACTGTGCCACCTGGGAAGTCCCTTACAATTTATCAAGGCTGTTACAATTTAAACTCTTTTCAGATTCTCTAATAATGCATTCCAAGCTTCCAATAAGTGATGGTAGTTCTGTGCTAATGCTGGAAAATCAATACTCGGTATGACAGAAACACCACAAGGAAGTTTAAGTAACCACAGTGATGTGCTATGTTGCTGCTATATCATTGCATGAAACATTAGTGCTTATATTGTGAAAATTTAAAGAAACATGTTTATAAAGAATGCTCAAATAGCTATAAATTTACCAGATTTGAGAATATACTCCCGTGCATTTCACTTTTACTCCTACTGGAAATACAAACTTAAACTGTGTGAGTTGGAATCATGCTCACTCTTTAGGAAAAGATCTTTTGCAAAAATTGTCACTGTACCACATAAGCTCAGAAAATGTGATTTTTTTAGAAATATACTACAAATCCTATGAGTATCAGTTATAAGTTTGGTCTTCATTATTTCCTTTTTTATCTAAATCTCAACTTTTTATGGGGAAGATTCCCACTCTAACATTGCTTATTCATGAAAAATTCAGTCAGTCAGTTCATATGCTCAGTCGTGTCCAACTCTTTGCGTCCCCATGAACCCATCACGCCAGGCCTCCCTGTCCATCACCAACTCCCTGAGTTCACTCAAACTCATGCCCACCAAGTCAGTGATGCCATCCAGCCATCTCATCCTCTGTCATCCCCTTCTCCTCCTGCCCCTAATCCCTCCAAGCATTAGAGTCTTTTCCAATGAGTCAACTCTTGGCATGAAGTGGCCAAAGTATTGGAGTTTCAGCTTCAGCATCAGTCCTTCCAAGGAACACCCAGGACCGATCTCCTTTAGGATGGACTGGCTGGATCTCCTTGCAGCCCAAGGGACTCTCAAGACTCTTCTCCAACACACAGTTCAAAAGCATCAATTCTTCGGCACTCAGCCTTCTTCACAGTCCAACTCTCACATCCATACATGACCACAGGAAAAACCATAGCCTTGACTAGATGGACCTTTGTCAGCAAAGTAATGTTTCTGCTTTTCAATATGCTGTCTAGGTTGGTCATAACTTTCCTTCCAAGGAGTTCAGTTCAGTTCAGTTCAGTTCAGTCGCTCAGTCATGTTCGACTTTTTGTGACCCTATGAATCGTAGCATGCCAGGCCTCCCTGTCCATCACCAACTCCCAGAGTTCACACAGACTCGACTCCATTGAGTCGGTGATGCCATCCAGCCATCTCATCCTCTGTCGTCCCCTTCTCCTCTTGCACCCAATCCCTCCCAGCATCAGAGTCTTTTCCAATGAGTCAACTCTTCGCATGAGGTGGCCAGAGTACTGGAGCTTTAGCATCATTCCTAAAGTAATGGAGCTTTAGCATCATTCCTTCCAAAGAAATCCCAAGGATAAGTGTCTTAATTTCATGGCTGCAATCACCATCTGCACTGATGTGGCAGCTCAGAAAAATAAAGTCTGACACTGTTTCCACTGTTTCCCCATCTATTTCCCATGAAGTGATGGGACCAGATGCCATGATCTTCGTTTTCTGACTGTGGAGCTTTAAGCCAACTTTTTCACTCCCCTCTTTCACTTTCATCAAGAGGCTTTTTAGTTCCTCTTCACTTTCTGCCATAAGGGTGGGGTCATCTGCATATCTGAAGTTATTGATAGTTCTCCCAGAAATCTTGATTCCAGCTTGTGCTTCTTCCAGCCCAGCGTTTCTCATGAGGTACTCTGCATAGAAGTTAAATAAGCAGGCTGACAATATACAGCCTTGATGTACTCCTTTTCCTATTTGGAACCAGTCTGTTGTTCCATGTCCAGTTCTAACTGTTGCTTCCTGACCTGCATATAGGTTTCTCAAGAGGCAGGTCAGGTGGTATGGTATTCCTATTCTTTCAGAATTTTCCACAGTTTATTGTGATCCAAGCAGTCAAAGGCTTTGGCATAGTCAATAAAAGAGAAATAGACGTTTTTCTGGAACTCTCTTGCTTTTTCCATGATCCAGCGGATAGTGGCAATTTGATCTCTGGTTCCTCTGCCTTTTCTAAAACCAGCTTGAACATCTGGAAGTTTGTGGTTCACATATTGCTGAAGCCTGGCTTGGAGAATTTTGAGCATTACTTTACTAGCGTGTGAGACGAGTGCAATTGTGCAGTAGTTTGAGCATTCTTTGGCATTGCCTTTCTTTGGGATTGGAATGAAAACGGACCTTTTCCAGTCCTGTGGCCACTGCTGAGTTTTCCACATTTGCTGGCATATCGAGTGCAGCACTTTCACAGCATCATCTTTCAGAATTTGAAATAGCTCAACTGGAATTCCATCACCTCCACTAGCTTTGTTCACAGTGATGCTTTCTAAGGCCCACTTGACTTCACATTCCAGGATGTCTGGCTCTAGATTAGTGATCACGCCATCATGATTATCTGGGTCATGAAGATCTTTTTTGTACTGTTCTTCTGTGTATTCTTACCACCTTTTCTTAATATCTTCTGCTTCTGTTAGGTCCAGACCATTTCTATCCTTTATCAAGCCCATCTTTGCATGAAATGTTCCCTTGGTATCTCTGATTTTCTTGAAGAGATCTTTAGTCTTTCCCATTCTGTTCTTTTCCTCTATTATCTTTGCACTGATTGCTGAGGAAGCTTTCTTATCTCTTCTTGCTATTCCTTGGAACTCTGCATTCAGATGCTTATATCTTTCCTTTTCTCCTTTGCTTTTCGCTTCTCTTCTTTTCACAGCTATTTGTAAGGCCTCGTCAGACAGCCATTTTGCTTTTTTGCATTTCTTTTCCATGGGGATGGTCTTGATCCCTGTCTTCCATACAATGTCATGAACCTCCGTCCATAGTTCATCAAGCACTCTGTGTATCAGAGCTAGTCCCTTAAATCTATTTCTCATTTCCACTTTATAGTCATAAGGGATTTGATTTAGGTCATGTCTGAATGGTCTAGTGGTTTTCTCCGTTTCTTCAATTTCAGTCTGAATTTGGCAATAAGGAGTTCATGATCTGAGCGACAGTCAGCTCCTGGTGTTGTTTTTGCTGACTGTATAGAGCTTCTCCATCTTTGGCTGCAAAGAACATAATCAATCTGATTTCGGTGTTGACCATCTGGTGATGTCCATGTGTAGAGTCTTCTCTTGTGTTGTTGGAAGAGGGTGTTTGCTATGACCAGTGTGTTCTCTTGGTAGAACTCTATTAGCCTTTGCCTTGCTTCATTTTGTACTCTAAAGGCCAAATCTGCCTGTTAGTCCAGGTGTTTCTTGACTTCCTACTTTTGCATTCCAGTCCCCTATAATGAAAAGGACATCTTTTTTGGGTGTTAGCTCTAGAAGATCTTGTAGGTCTTAGAACTGTTCAACTTCAGCTTCTTCAGCATTATTGTTCGGGGCATAGACTTCGATTACCGTGATATTGAATGGTTTGCCTTAGAAACGAACAGAGGTCATTCTGTTGTCTTTGAGACTGCATCCAAGTACTGCATTTCGGACTCTTTTGTTGACCATGATGTCTACTCCATTTCTTCTGAGGGATTCCTGCCCGCAATAGTAGATGTAATGGTCATCTGAGTTAAATTCACCCATTCCAGTCCATTTTAGTTCGCTGATTCCTAGAATGTTGATGTTCACTCTTGCCATCTCCTGTTTAACTGCTTCCAATTTGCCTTGATTCATGGACCTGACATTCCAGGTTCCTATGCAATATTGCTGTTTACAGCATCGGATCTTGCTTCTGTCACCAGTCACATCCACAGCTGGGTGTTGTTTTCACTTTGGCTCATCCCTTCATTCTTTCCTGAGTTATATCTCCACTGACCTCCTCTGGCATCCGGGGCACCTACTGGCCTGGGGAGTTCATCGTCCAGTGCTTGCTCACACTGTTCACGGGGTTCTCAGGGCAGGAATCCTGGAGTGGTTTGCCTTCTCTTCTCCAGTGAACCACGTGCTATCAGACCTCTCCACCATGACCCGCGCATCTTGGGTGGCCCCACGGGCATGGCTTGGTCTCACTGAGTTAGACAAGGTGTGGTCTATGCGGTCAGATTGGCCTGTTGTCTGTGATTATAGCTTCAGTCTGTCTGCCCTCTGACGTCTTCTCTCAGCGCCTACTGTCTTACTTGGTTTTCTCTTACCTTGGATGTGGGGTATCTCTTCACAGCTGCTCCAGCAAAGCGCTGCTGCTGCTCCTTACCTCCGACATGGGGTAGCTCCTCTCAGCAAGCTGACAACCATCTAAAAGCCACTCGGTGGTGTCTGACTCTTTGCGACCCCATGGACATTAACCTGCCAGGCTCCTCTATCCATGGAATTCTCCAGGCAAAATTACTGGAGTGGATCCCCTTCTCTGGGGGATCTTCACAACCCAGGGATCGAACCTGGGTCTACTGTATTGCAGGCAGATTCTCCATCTGAGTCACCAGGGTAGCCCTTTTAATAGGTTATGGGAAATCAAACCACAGAATAATATGCAGCAATTTAACAAGATGAAATAGGTTTCTATGTATCATCAAAAAATGTGAATAAAAACATTGCAACAATGGAAAGAATCAATTCAGAAAAAGAGCAGTCTAAGCCATGGAATTTGGTTGGGGAGGAGGTGGAAGATCGTACAACAGAGAAACTTGCAATTTTCTTTTTCAAGATTTTAATTACTTAATGTAAAATGTACTTCTTTTATAATCAGCAAAATAATCTCATTCTACAAAATCTCATACTGTGCTCAGATGGAATGTATACGTTGACCTCTGACTTCCAAATAAACGTATGTGAATAAAATGAAGGCATTTAACTCTGCTCTCTTCAACAAGCCCACTAAATTTGCAGTGACGTTAATTTAAAAGGCCCAGACTTTCGACAACAAGGAGGAAGGGAAGAAGATAGGAACAGAGAAGTATATTAATCAAACTGAAATGTGGGAAGCCAGTGAGCAAGTGGCAGTAACATATCAAATCTAAGTTAAGAGGCTGTGATGAAAGGGTACGTAGTGTTTTTGAAAGCAAGGGGTATAGATAGGGCTAATCACAAAAAGACTGATCGTGAATCCATTTAAGAGGCAATTAGCTATCTTAGTATTACTTATCTCAGCAGAAAAAGAGTGCTTACTGGATATAAATTTCCACGTTTAAGTTTATATCAAGAAAAAGCAGTAGAAGCATACTATTTAGAGGTATTGAGGTAAACACACACACACACACACACACACACACACACACATATACACACGAAACCCTTAAAAAGTTGAACACGGCTTTCCTCTGGAGAGCAGGAGGCAGGATGGGGCAGAGTGAGGCAGGGACTCTGCATATTGTTCCCGCCAACAATAATCTTAGCTTATGCTACTTTTAAGCTCTTTGCATATATTACTAGTTTGTAAAACTATATACACTAATTACATTCGTTAACGTAATTATTAAAACAAAAATACTTGCTTCTTACTGACTTACTGCAAATATATTATGCTCATTGGCTTACAGATTAACCACAGGACAAAAATCACTCTTTATAATGACACTTATGCACAAGTTGAAATAAATAGATACCTATGAAAAGAGTTTCAATATTAGACATTCTGAAACCACTGTATGTATGAACTAAAATTTGTTGCTGTTCAGTCGCTAAGTCGTGTCCAACTCCCTGCAACCCCGTGAACTACAGCACACCAGGCTACTCTGTCCCCCACTGTCTCCCAGGGTTTGCTCAGATTTACGTCCACTGACTGCTGATGCTCTGTAACCATCTCGCCCGTCGCCACTCCCTTCTCCTTCTGCCTTCACTCTTCCTCAGCATCAGCATCTGCTGGGCAATTATATAAATGAATAATGGGTGATGGGAGTCACGTTTCTCATTTTTGGAGTAGAATATACAGATAAGCAATGGGAAGAGGCTAGAATGAACAATTTAGAAATAAGTTATCGTTGAGACAACAGTAGGGGTGCATGCTTATCCTAATCTATATACAGAAATTATATATAGAAATACGTGTGTGTATATATATATGTGTGAATAAATATTTATAGATATGTGTATTAACCCAGATCTCTTTTCTATCTTCTGAGATCGCCTAGAAGAAATGACATCTCAGTAGCAAAGAACACTTCTAGCAACTAGATCTTGGTTTCCAATACTATGTTTTTTTAAAAAAAGAAATCAGGTATCTCTGGATAAGTTACCAACTCCAAGAGATGGTCAGTGAAGACACAACAGGAACCTGAGATCAGGGAAATGCCAGAAAGGAACAAAGTGCTCAGCACACACACACAGATGGAAGTCGGCAAAGGGACAAAGGCACCAACTGGACGAGCTGCTAATAGCAAACAGGGAACTGTCTCAGCACTAAAATAAAGTAGTAAGGTTCAGAACCCAGAGTACAAAACATACATCATGAGCCTGTCCTGTTATAAATTATTGACTGAGGGAATGAATGAACAAAAAAATGAATAGCCAAGAGAGAAGAGATAAATGTGCTGTGCAGAAAAATTCCAAATAATTCATGGAGAGGTTGTCCTCAGTGGGATAGAGTGAAATGGCCAACTGAACAAGTATGGGCTGAGAATACTGACTTCCTTACAAAAAGTACAGCAAGGAAAGGGGAAAGAGTAATGATACAGTGGAAAACCAGCCAACACTGCCTTAACCAGGTGATCAAGTTTAACAGCAACAGCTGTAAGTCATTTAACGGTATACACCATTCAAATAGCATATACTGTCAAATGACTTAGTAAAGAACACCAGATACCCTGGCTCAGACAGTAAAGAATCAGCCTGCAATGTGGGAGGCCTAGGTTTGATCCCTAGGTCAGGAACATCTCCTGGAGAAGGGAATGGCTACCCACTCCAGTATTCTTGCCTGGGAAACCCCATGGACAGAGGAGCCTGGCAGGCTACAGTCCATGGGGTCTCAAAGAATCAGACATGGCTGAGCATGTATGCATGCATGCTACCAAATACCAGAACAGTATACCTTAAAAATGTCAATATGATCAAAAACATGGGCAATCTGAAAAACTATCATAGTCAAGAGGAACCTAAAGAGACATGACAATTAAATGTATGCTGAACAGGATATTCTGGAACTGAAAAAGGACATTAGGTAAACACACACACAAAAGGAATGAACTCTGTACTCTAATAATAATACAGCAATAATATTGGTGCATTGACTATGATAACTATCGCCTGCTAATGTAAGATGTCAGAGACGGGGAAGTGAGAGCACAGGAAACGCTGTCCTACCTCCACAATCTTCTGCAAATCTGCGACTATCCTAAAACAAAGAGTGCACCAAAAAAATAAACCAAAGAGCTTTCATCAGCTCAGAACAGTAGGCTTTTCTTTCTCCAAATACTGCCTCCCCCAAGATAAGGTAGATGGTCTATGGAAGTAAACACCATGTCTAAAACAATTACTTTCCTATAACATAACCTGGATTTTAAAAAGTGAAGTGAAAGTGTTAGTTGCTCAGTCATGTCCAACTCTTTGCGACCCCATGGACTATAGCCCATAAGGCTCCTCTGTCCAACAAATTCTCTATGCAAGAATACTGGAGTGGGTTGCCATTTCCTTCTCCAGGGGATCTTCCTGATCCAGGGATCAAACCCATGTCTCCTTCTTTGGCAGGCAGATTCTTTACCGTCTGAGACATCTGGGAAGCCCAATATAACTTAGATAAAGCCCTCATTTCCTGATGACAATATCTGCATTTGAATTTATGAAAAGGAATATCTCACAGTTAGACAAATAAAAACCCTTAGAGAATAATCAATCAAAAATGTATCACAATTAGACAAACTTAAAACACTCAGAATGTGGTTAAATTTTTAAAGGGAAATCATTCTTCTAGACATTTGAAGACTCCAGCAAACCTATGCATGACAAAAAAGAAAGATACTGACTATATAAAATAATTTTTATGTAATGTACATCTGAGTTTAATACTGTGATTTTGTCATTTTGATCATATAATTTCAGAACTCATCAATTTTAAACACCCCACTGACAGCATTTATTAAATGAAGCTGCAAATATTCTAGAGAGAAGCTAGATAAAAGAAAGCATGTCAAAGTTAATAGTTAACGTTACTAATTATGGAAAGAGGATACATTCCCACCCAAGGTATAACTCAACATTGTTGTTCTTGTCTAGTCACTAAGTCATGTCTGACTGTTCGCAATCCCACGGACTGTAGCCTGACAGCTTCTTCTGTCCATGGGATTTCCCAAACAAGTATACTAGATTAGGTCGCCATTTCCTTCTCCAGGGGATCTTCCTGACCCAGGGACTGAAGCCACGTGTCCTGCTTTGCCAGGTGGGTTCTTTACCACTGAAGCACCAGGAAAGCCCATTCATGAATCAACACTAACACCCAGAAAAGTCTAGAATGTCGTAGACGGCCTCCATCCTGCAACATCCAGAGTCACTCTTCTTCTCTAGACTCCCCCGGTGGCTCAGACAGTGCAGCGTCTGGTCTCGGTGCCTCTGCCTGGTCAGCCACGCCCTTGCTCGCCACACCCTCGGCTTTGTGATGCCTCTCGGGCCGCTTCCACTCATCACGCAAGCTCCCCTTTGGAGACTCCTGAGCTGGCTCCTCCTCCTTGGCCGAGGCGTATTTCCGGTGCTCTCCACAGTCTTCTCTTTATCTGCACGCTCGTCCACCCCCGTGACTTTACCGCACGCGGATGACTCCCAAATCGGTATGGTAGATTTTCACCCCATCTCTACTGAACCCAGATTTCTTTATTCAATCATTGCTTAATAAGGTCACTTGGAAGTCTATTAGGCACGTGGCCAGAAATGAAATTATGATCGTGACATTTCAAAATAACTCTCTCCATCTCAGTAAAGGTACCACGGCCCATCCTGCTCAGACCATACGTCTGGAAGTCGCTCTCTCGCCTTCACTCCTCATCGCAACTCTCAGTACCCTCTTCCCATTCAGTTTCCAGCTACACTCAAAATCTGGTCGGTTACCCCCATCTCAAGGACACCGGCCTACTCCACTGACATATCCCACCTACATGGCAGTGATCAACGCCAGTCTGCCTCCCTGCTGGCACTCCTTCCAACTAGCACTCTATGTGCTATATTCTAAGATGTATATGTTTTTCATATTTTAACACATCTGAAATTGGAATACATCTTACAATCAGTTGATGGCATTTTAAAATTGCACTGGTTCTGTTTTTTTTTTTAAGCCTTTCCAATTTTAACATCTCAAAATTACAATCAACACTATCTTAACTTTGATGGAATATGTGACATATATTCTCCATGCAACTATAAGAATAAAAAATTTTAAATTCAGGTAACATTACTCCCCTGCCAAAACTGATCCAATGACTTCTACTATTTTGAGAAAAATAAATAAAATATAACCTCCTTAACATGCCATATGAAGCCCTTTATTATCTGACCTTTTCCTAAACTTCTGAGTTTATATTTTGCCATATAACACCTGATTTTCCTCAGTTCATTCACAATGGTCTTCATTCAATTTCACAGAACACACCAAGCCCATTCTGACCTTGAAGACTGCCCTCTTAATGCATTTATTCCATTTATACCAGACTTCTCCATATGTCACCTCCTAATGCATACACAGCCTCTTTTTCATCATTCACCCTCCCGCACATTTTATTTTCTGTGCAGCAGTTCAACTCTCTGAAGTTATTTATTTATTTGCTTACTTTCTCACTTATTTATTGACTTTCATCTCCACCATGCTGTAAACTAAATGGTTGCCAAGAACTTTTCTGCCCTGTCACCTGGTCCCCAGAGTTAAGAGCCGCACACAGCCAGCGTGCATGGGTGCTGTGCTACGTTGCGCCAGTCGTGTCCAGCTTTTTGTGGCACTATGGACTGTGGCCTGCCAGGCCCGCTGTCCACGAGATTCTCCAGGCAAGAGTACTGGTGAAAACAAATAGTTTTTGTTGACTTATTACATGAACAACAAAAAAAATAATGATAATGTTTGGAATCAAGTCGTTTAGAAATGTCCCTCAGGAAGGCAAAATGTTGTGATGAAAGAAGGGAGTGAGCTAGGAAATATCATTTCCAGTTTTGCCTCTGCCACTCACAAGTTACATGATGTATGCAAAGCCCTTGGCCATCAGAGTCTTCACATTTTTCTGCATAAGCTGGGGAGCTGTTGGAGAATAAAACAAGGTGATCTACAGGCAAACGACGCCACCCACAAAGCGCGCTTCTTGCTGTTACACTGTAACTCTCCACTGATAATCAATTTCGTACTTTTATAGAAATCTGTCAGTACTTAGTATTTAGCTGACAGTTATAAAATGTAATGTGCACCCAGGGGGTTAATACTGTTCTCCAGTAAAAGGAATCAGGGATTCATGAGGAAATAACAGATTCTAGGATTGGGCCAGGGACAACACAAGATGAAAGAGCAGTATTCGGAGTGACAGAGATTCAGTGAGTGCCTAAAAAATGAAAAGTATCGGAACATGTTGCAAAGTCATAGGAACCAGCTGAAAGGGTTCCCAATGGCCAAACCTGGAATCACTGGAACAACAAAGTAGATACAGTGTTGATTACAACCCAGTATAAAATAGAAATGCACAAGTCTATACTCAGATAAATGGTTGAATCCAAAACGAGGAAGAAGAGATAAACCTTTCTATACCGAAGAATCGCAAACAATCTATGTGAATGACAATGGAGCTTAACTCCCTCCCCGTCTCAGACATGCACAAGCACGCGCGCACACACGCACTTGAATGTGGCTTGGATCCAGTGACCCACTTCCAAATAACTGTGTATGGAAAGAGGAAAACAAAGTGATGTCAGAACCCTGGAAATACCCCTTTGCCAAGTCAGTGATGGAGATGACCATCACAGCTTCATCAGACGGACTTCTGTGCCCTCAAACGAAGTGACAAGAGAAGCACTTCGTTTCCGTGGCACCTGCCCCCCAAACCCTAATCATGGGAAAACATCAGAAAAATCTACATTGAGAGACAGTCTATGAAATAACTGACTAGGACTGCTTGAAACTGTCACAAACCAGAGAAGACAACAGACGTCCAATGAATGACCACAGTGAGGGGCCCTGCATGGGGTCCTGAGAGAGGAGAGAGGAAAAGCCGCAGAGCGGCCAGTGCAGCCTGGAGTCTGATGCCGTCATGCACACCAGCAGCTTCGTCAGTTTCGGCAAAGGTCCTCCAGCCCCTGTGATATGATGGCAGGAGGTGGGTGGGGGTGGGGGGGGTGTGGGCAGGGAATGGGTGATGAGTACAGAAAAGCTCTCGCTACTGTCTCTAACATTTGTGTAAATCTAAAACGGTTCAGAAGTTAAAACTGTACTTGGAGAAAAAAAAAAAACTCAATGTGAGTGTTTTTAATAAATACATGATATCTCTAGAAAAAAAGCCAGACGCTGGGCTAGGTAACTGAGTAAGACGCCCTCTCCTCATCGCACGCTGTATTAGCAGGGTTGGCCCTGGGACTGGCTGAGAGACTGCACCCCATTATCCCTGTGGCTTCTCACCCTTTGCTGAGACTCACGGCCTTATGATCATGAAGACAGAACCAAGGGTTATTTGGAAGAATTTCCAGAACTTTTTTAAAATGAGGGGCAGACAGCTGGGGAAAGCTAGTTTTTATGGTTTTACTCATTTCCCTTTCCAGCTGCCTGTGATGTGGATAAAACGCTAAAGATCCAGGAGCCATCATGATTCAAATGGTGATCCTGGTCCTGAAGAAGGAAGGGTGATAACAAGGCTGGAACAGCAAAAAGACAGAGGAAAGCTACGTCACATCTCACTGTGTGGGCCTCAGCCGGCCACCTCAAGGCTGCTTTTATGCCTTATCACTCCACTTCCTCTTACGCCCACGTAGAGCAGATAAGAGAACCTGAGTGCTCTCAACCTTGGATGTTGGCTAGAGATTCAGACCATGCCGGCCGTGTCAGCATGAGAGTCATCCTTCTGGCCCTACCCTCTAACCATCAGAAGAACCAAGGCCAGCGTGTGTGTGTGTGTGTGCGTGCGCGTGTGTGTGTGTGTGCATGTGTGTGTCTGTGCGTGTGTGCGCACACACGCACATGCACATGCATGCGCACACGCACGCTCTCTCAGGCCATCTCAGACCGCCTTCTCCTCCAGGGCCTCAATCACATACACAATAAAGCTTCCCGTGCCCTCGCGGTGTGTATGCGTGGCACCAACAGCCTTGAAATCTGAACCAACAGAGGGTTCTTCTGCATGTGCAGGTGATCACATAATGCATTTTAAAGTTGCTGATATTTTAGGGACAGCCTGCCTGTCCAGATCCTAGCTGATACCCTGGCTGCCTCATTTCATTCTAAAGAGAGTAACAGTAAGGACCTGTGGGAGGCAGAATTCTAAGATGCACTCTGTGATTCCTGGCTCCATGAGAAACCCCTTTCCCTAAATGTGGGAGACTGCTTCTAGCCAAAGGTGAAGGGATTTTGCAGACATCATCAAAATTTCTGATCTAGTTAACTTTAATCCAAAAGGAGATTATCAGATGATTCCTTTAAAAAAAGAGTCCAGAGGTCAGAGAGCTTCTTCTGCTGGCTTTGAAAGTATTTGGTTGGCCAAAAAATTCCTTTGAGTTTTTCATAACATCTTTATAAAACACTGAAACTAACTTTTTGATCAACCCAATATACGTTGTCATGTTAAGACAGGCTAAGGTCAGGTACTGTGGGGCTTCCGGGAGTCAAGCACAGGCCTCAGCGGAGGCTGTGCCTAAAGCCAGACCTCAGTCTTACAACCACAGGAACTAATTCTGCCAATCACTCCACATCCGTGGAGGAGGACTCTGAGCTCAGGAAGGCAGCACAGCCCAGCTGGCACCTGGATTTCAGTCTCTTGGGAGCCTAAGCAGACGACCCAGGTAAGCTATGTCCAGAGTCCTGATCCACTGATATTATGAATCACAAATTTGTGTCATTTTAAGCCACATTTGTGGTTATTTGTTAATCAGTATGGAAAACCAATGTTAATATTAGTATCATTCTCATTAAGGAGATGGCCACACAGAATCACTGGCAACGCCTATAATGCTCTCACGGACGCTGATGTCAAGCGAAAGGCTGGGGCTTGAACCCAGTGGTTTCTTACTTCAAAGCCACAGCTTTTACCACTATGCCACTTGATCTTGATGTTCGGCACCACAGTCGATTCTGAGAACTTCAGGAACATAAACCGAGTCTCATTCAGCTTTGAATTACCCGTGACCCCAACAGCATGCTAGATTCTCAGTAGATGTTTGCTAAATTCAACGCACAGTTTTGAAATAGTGAGCATCACAGACAAGCAGGCTAATTTCCAAGAACCCAATAGCTGAGTCTCATTCACCTTATCAGAAGCTCACAGCAAAGTTTAAGATGCAGATTTGCTCAGGTTAAGCACGTTTTATCTGTTCTTAGAGTGGGCAGATGCTTTAAATGCAAAATTAGTCTATGACATGAGATTCTCAAAAGCCGTTCATTTCTGCTTAGCTCTGTTGCCTGCCTGCACAATCTGAAATTAGAATTTGTTCCCTTTGTGTGCGTCCCAGGCTGTCATTTTCATGACAATTATTCACTGTTTCATTTTCCAAGATTCATCTGCTCTATATTACGGGGAGTTGGTTCTATTTCCATTTCTATCCTCTGAGAAACACCACTTGGAAGTAACCACAAGTTTGAATCCTCTAGTAGACAAGAAAACGCTCTGCTCTATTTCACCTCTCCTCCTTCAATAAATCCCATATGGCCAAGGGTAACATACACACTAACAGGAAAATATGCAGCCATAATCAGATGCATTTTGTGGATAATTCAGATCAATATATCTCCATCCCTTACTTCAATTCCTCATAAAGTAGCACTCAAATTATTACAATCCTCTCCTTCCTCTGGGCATTCCACTGTTGTTCAACTTCACTATGCTGTTTACACTGTCACCAGAAATGTCACATAAAATACAGATCTGATGCATTTCCCAAATCAACCAGGGTGCCACGAGATCAGCAATCATCTCTGGGTTTGCTCACCGTTTACAGCCCAAGCACCTAGCACCAGCGCTGATGCAAGGCAGGCAGCTAACTAACATATGCGCAGTAACTGAGCACACAAAGAACACTGCCCCTAGCCCAAAGCCCCTCGGGCATCTGTAGGAGTGTACTGTTCAGATACCATCCTCATTTCGGAGTCTTCCTAGATGACGAATGTGTTCACTGCTCTGTGCATGTCATTTCATTATTATGTATGAGTTCATCGGTGGGTGACATATGGTTGGATCTATAGAGAGAAGGCTGGATCTATAGAGAGGAAGGCTGGGTCTACAGAGACAAGGCTGGATCTACAGAGAGAAGGCTGGGTCTATAGAGAGAAGGCTGGGTCTACAGAGGAAGGCTAGATCTATAGAGAGAAGGCTAGATCTATAGAGAGGAAGGCTGGGTCTACAGAGAGAAGGCTGGATCTATAGAGAGGAAGGCTGGGTCTACAGGGAGAAGGCTGGACTGGTTGTGGCTATTTTCTTTTCCTCAGATATAAACTCATTGAGAGTAAATACTGTCTTTGCCCCACTCACAGTTGGCACAGGTACTCGATAAAAATGTATCAAACTAAACAAAACTGTTTTTACTTCAAAGGATAAATTTTGAAAACACTGACTCAAATTATTTCAGGGCTAAATTATAGTTAAGATGATTCCACTCTCTACTTCAATCTGCACTGAATGTGTGCAGCTTAGTAATCACAGTTATCCCCACTTTTCAGATGCAAACCACTAACATGGTGAAAGAGTTGTATCTATGCCGCAAACATGTACCATCCATGCATGGCCATAAGCTAACAGGTGATAACAGTTCAGTTCAGTTCAGTTGCTCAGTTGTGTCTGACTCTGCGACCCCATGAATCGCAGCACTCCAGGCCTCCCTGTCCATCACCAACTCCTGGAGTTCACTCAGACTCATGTCCATTGAGTCAGTGATGCCATCCAGCCATCTCATCCTCTGTCGTCCCCTTCTCCTCCTGCCCGCAATCCCTCCCAGCATCAGAGTCTTTTTCCAATGAGTCAACTCTTTGCATGAGGGGGCCAAAGTACTGGAGTTTCAGCTTTAGCATCATTCCCTCCAAAGAAATCCCAGGGCTGATCTCCTTCAGAATGGACTGGTTGGATCTCCTTGCAGTCCAAGGGACTCTCAAGAGTCTTCTCCAATGGATGACTCTAATGATGACAATTACACAACATTCATCAGAACCATAGAGGCCTTTGCAAATTTCTTTGCAAATATTATCTCATTTAAATCCTCACAATGACTCTATAAAGTAGTGGTAATTATGCGCAATTTGGAGATGTAGAAACCAAGGCTAAGAGAGGTTTCATGGTTTACATAGTGAACTATTTAGATGACACAGTACAGGCAAGATTTTCACCCTGCTCAGCGTGCCACAGCTCCCAGTCTTCACCATCTTTCTGACCCCGATAAATGAGGTGATACATGGAAAAATGGCAATCTTTGACATAAAACTCGGAGGCCACTGAAACAGGCACTGACGCTCTCCTCACGCTAACAGACGGATTTCCACAGCTCCATGGCATGCTACCTGCCAGGTCCCCTACCCCATGGCCTATCTGCCTCCTGCCTGGATGCACACTGGAGGCCTACCATACCAGAAACCAGCCTCTGGGCTGCCCCATCACTTCCTCATACCAGAAGGGAAAGGTCAAATCCTCACACGTGCTGAAATCAAAAAGGAACACAGGCCTTCCCTGGTATTCAGGGCCTTCACTGGTAAGGAATTCGCCTGTCAGTGCAGGAGACACGGGTTCAGTCCCTGATCTGGGAAGATCCCACATGCCTTGGAGCAACTAAGCCTGTGAGCCGCAACTCTTGAACCTGCTCGCGAGCCTGGAACCACGACCACTGAGCTCACGGGCCACCACCACCGAAGTCTGTGCACCTGGAGCCCGTGCTGCACGGGAGAAGCCGCCACAGCGAGAAGGCTCTGCAACCAGACAAAGAGGCCATGTAGCAGTGAAGACCCAGCACGGCCAACGTAAATGAATAGCTTTTCAAAAGCAACGTAATATGTTGGTAGAGAGCTGGAGTCAAATTCCTGGAAAAAAGCCCATCTCCTCTACCTTGGTCAAGCCAGTTGACCTCTCTGGACTCACTGTTTCCTTTTATGTCAAATAGAATAGCAATAATATCTAAATCAAAAGGTCCTTTCGAAGAATACGTGTTTTTATACCTATGACATGCTTTGTAGGGTGCCTAATATGTAGAAGGACTCAATCCAGGTGAACATTTTTTTTTAAGACAGATGACCTCATTGATGGTATCTATTTATGTGGAGCTCTACTTCATTTTTCTCTGAAGCCATTTGCATAAAGTGATACATTTCTCAACAATATCCATTTGAAATCTTCTTGGCTACAGATGAAAGAAGATGGAGTCAGACAATTACCTGTGAAAGCAAGTGCCTCTGTTGACAGATCCTCAAATTTATCACTTATCGCAGGCCATGTGTGCCCTGGCAACTGTCTCCCTCCTCAATGCCATGCACCCAGAATTAAAGCAATGAAGATGATAAACGGAAGCTCAGTTTGTTTATGTAATGACAAAAGGTTCCAAATGAGCCTTTGTCTCTTATTAAAGCAGCAGACTTTGCCCCAGAGTATTGAAAGTTTTAATTCAACATTCTGTTTGCCTGCAGGCAAGGCATTTTGTTAGGTAAAATAAAAACCCAACATTTCAAGTTCGGCTCAGAATGTGATACATCAAGATTTTCAACAAAAATGACAAATGCTGTTCTTTTTTATAAAAGTAATTTTGAAGCCCAGCTCTGTAACTACCTCTAGGTACCTTATTTCTTAAGAGACATCAGAATATTTATTTCATTACTAATAAACTCTAAATGCAACCTCAGGTTTCCTTTAATAAAATATAGACTCGTCTGTGTTGGGTGACGTGGACTGTATTGTACTTCAGCAAGTAAACCCACAGTGGAAAAAATTCAACTTGCTTACTCTTAATTAAAATAGGATGTGTCTTCAGATCGCTTTCTTAAAATTCTTCCTTGAAAATTTAACATCTCTCAGATAGGCGGTCAACTGAGGAAGCTGAGATATATCTACAGCATGGAAATAGGACCACTGGCGCCTGACAGCCAGCTGCAGAGCTCAGAACAACCCATTTCCCTGTGAAATACGCTATATATTTACCTTTTAAGATACATGTTCCTGAACACTTGGGAACTGATCAAAGCACAATCAAGGAGCCCACCTGGTAATTATCTGCTGGAAGCAACTGGGAAAATAACCAGCCTCCTCATTTTTAACTTACTAAAAATATACATCTTCGTGTTTGACTCAAGAACCACTGAAATAACATGTCCTGGGTGAATCCAGGATATGATGCGTGTGCCTGTCAGTGTGAACGCACACGGGGCAACAGCTTTTGCTTCTCACCCCAAGCACCGTTCCATTGGTTCAAGCATGGTCAGTGGAACGTCAGCATTCTTAGCTTGGGAGCCACGGTTCAGACTTTCCCTCCATTTCTCTCCGCATGCTCTCCTTGTACTGGGAAACAACCAGTGTGAGAAGGAATCAAAACTTTGCATTCCTGGATATTTCTTACGATACTGAACAGGAAACTGCATTCTGTCATCTAAAAAGACCAGACGCATTTGGAGCTGGCATGAGGTTATTAGAGCGCTGGAGTAAGACTCTGGCTGAAAACCAGACCAGCCAAACTTATTCATGACTCTTTGCTCATCTGAAAAATGGGAACAATGTTGCAAGACAGAGAAATAAGCTCACAGAGCACTCAGCACAGAGAGCTCCTGGAAGCCCACCATCATTACTGTATCTTTACACATTCCATCCACACATACTTCAGCATTTTTATTTATTCAGATGATTCAAGAGGGGAACACGATGTCAGTAGGTTTCAGACAGGACTTTTCACACCAAGTGTATTATGCTACATGTCTTGTCATTTTCTGCATATAGTCTTCAAATTACCATTTCATTTTGCCTCTATCACCCTTGTAATGGAAAATGATTTCTAAAAGAAAGCTTCGTAATAGATTGAGCAATATTCCTCATGAGCGTTGAACCCAGGACTTTGAACCCCATGCAGGCGCAGCCTAACACATAGAAATGGCTCAGTGAAGATCCAGTGAATGCACTGATAAACAAATCATCCTTCAGGGTGTCACAAGTATCTTCAGTGAACAGGACATGTGAGCCACTTTATTTTCCCTTATAATTCTAATAAAAACAGCAAGTTTTCCCAAGACAGTCAGGATGGCCAGATTGTTAGAAGAAAGGTTAGAAGGGGGACCTAGTAGAGGGCGTCTCAGGTCACATCTAATCACCCAGCTGAGTTCATGAACACTCCACCACGTTTGTGCTTCCTCTCACAGAAGGCTGACATAAAGTACAGCCAGTGTGAAGTGCTCTGTCATAAGATTTATCAGTTGCAAAACTGAAGATAAAAAACCTTCAGAAAAAGCATCTAATAAATATTCTATAAACAGAACTCTCATTGCTGAATTAAATATTTAATAATATCTATTGTCTGGGAAAAAACACCTTAGGAAGCAATAATATTAAGCAAATGGATACAATTTCAGGTCAGTTAATCAGCAAGATGCGCTGAGTAGCACAAGGTCGGGCTCTCCAAACCCATTACTGTGGGACGACAGGACAAAGCCGGCAGTCAGCTTATGCCACAAACTCGGACTCCCTCACGGACACACCTCAGCAAAGGTGTCCGAGAAACCCCTGAGATAAGGTAACTCCCAAAGTGACAGAGGAAAGCGCTCATGTCCATGATGGGATGCTCCATAAACCTCTTGTTATCCGGAAAGCTTTGCAGCGAACATCTCAGGAAGGTGAGTGAGCAACTCACTTCCTAGGAAGCAGTTCAGTCTAGCACCATCCCACCAGCGTGCACGCGCGCGCACGCACACGCACACACACACGCACACACCTGGTCACTGCCCTGGGGAGCACATCCAAGATGGGAGCCACAGTGACTGAGCCCCAGTCCGGCTCTTTTGGTCTCTACCCGACGAGGAGCTGAATGGTGCTCTCAGAATTCAGTGGAGGGGGAGAGAGAGACAGACAAGACCGCTTCTCCTGTAGAAACTATTCCAGGGAGCGGAAAAGAGACCAACAAGCAGTGTGATCTCAGGCAGAAAAGGGCCTGAGTAAACGCAGCAGGACACACGGAAGGAGGCGCGGTGGCCGGCGGCAGCGGGGCCAGAGGCTGAGCCTGCGCCTCCCGGACAAGCCGGCTCCCGAGGGGCCCCGGGAGGCGGCTCTTCAGCCGGAACCAGAGCGTCGGGAAGAGCCGGGACGCTGAGTGAAGGGCCTCCCTTGTGTCTCGGTGGTAAAGGATCCGCCTGCAGACGCAGGAGGCTCGAGTTTGATCCCTGGGTCGGGAAGATCCCTGGAGGAGGGAATGGCACCCACTCCGGTGTTCTTGCCTGGGAATCCCACGGACAGAGGAGCCTGGTGGGCCACTGGGGTCACAAAAGAGTCGGGCACGACTTAGCGACTGAACAACAGCAACAAACTGGGTGAAGGTTTAGAAGGGTATTACAGACATGGAGTATAAAAGGAATTAAGATCCTTGGGTTGGATAGAACTTGTGAGACAATTACAAAGATCAGCAAGGCCTCTCTATAAACGGTTTGCTGCTAAGTCACTTCAGTCGTGTCCGACTCTGTGCAACTCTGAGTAGCACAAGGTCGGGCTCTCCACCAGGCTCCCCCGTCCCTGGGATTCTCCAGGCAAGAACACTGGAGTGGGTTGCCATTTCCTTCTCCAGTGCATGAAAGTGAAAAGTGAAAGTGAAGTCACTCAGTCGTGTCCAACCCTTAGCGACCCCATGGACTGCAGCCCACCAGGCTCCTCTGTCCATGGGATTTTCCAGGCAAGAGTACTGGAGTAGGGTGCCATTGCCTTCTCCGCTATAAACGGTCGGAGGAGAATAAATATTTTACTTTCCATGCAATATAATCTGTGTTGCAACAACTAAACTCTACCATTGTAGCTCAAAAGCAGCAATAAGTAATCTGTGAATGACAGTTCTGAGCTGTTGCAATAAAACTTTATTTATAAAACCAGGCAGCAGGCACTATTTTGCCCTCAGCCCACAATTTGCAACCTCTGCATTATTCCCAATGATAACATGATATTGATACTTCTCTCTCCTTGAAGTTCCAATTGTAAGTGTCCACTTGTGTGACAACTTAGTAAGCTCCAAATCCCCATATTTTCCAAACTCCTTGAATATATTAATTTTAGCTCAGTTTTATTTTAGTGTTTCCTTTTTGCACTGACTCCAGAAACTAAGATTTTATGTCATGCATTAATAGTAAAAACCATTTTTATTTACATGCAAAATACCACCATCCATAGATAATTAATATAGCAATAATTTAAAGCCACGATACTGCATCATGCATTATAAAACAGAAATAAAATAATCCATAGTGATGTTACAACTCAGAAAAAACTACATGGCTAGAGTTTTCTAAATGATAGTTTTGCCTTTAACAGGCAATTCACTGATTCACATTTTAATTGTTCTATAAACCAGTCTATTTCCCCTCTTAGCTCCTCTTCACATATTTTTCCTTTAGGAGATAGGAGTCAGCAGAGAAAAACAGAAATGCTTGGAGATCAGCAAAAGCACAGACACACAAACTAGCTATAAAATTACTATTCAATGGATTGGCAGTTTGTCTGAAAGATAAAGTTTTTATTCACGGAAACTGAAGTGGATTTTAGAAACTGTATCTCATCGCGGCCGCCGTCTTCCTGACTAGGACTGTCACGCTGAGCACCATAATGATTATCATGTATTTGCGTTTCCATCCTAGACTGTTAAACCCCTTGAGCGCAGAGGGTTTCGTCTCACTCATTCACTGACAGCAGAGCACAGGGGAGTCTCTTACTCAGCTCAGGAAACCTTTGTTCATTTGTTCAAACTATGATACTTGTTCAAGTCATTGTCTGCAGTGAGGGAAACAGAGGGGAATGCACAGCAGAAAGTGATAAAGAAGGAGAAGCGGAAGAGACACCGCTGGCAGGGCTGCGTGCACACCACCTGAAACGTTGTGCGGAGCCGTCCATGGACGGTGCGTCTTCATGAAAGGTCTTTGTGGGTGAAAGATTTATGAGGTTGATGCTTATGGGATTTATGGAACAGTCATCCATGTGCCAATTTTTGAATTCAGATACAAAATCAATGCCCTGACATACATACATTTATTTTTCAAAATAACCCGTGAGGTAAATATTTTTATTGAACATTAATACTATTAGTTGGTTGTTCAATCGCTAAGTTGTGTCCAGTTCTTTGCAACCCCATGAACTGCAGCACTCGAGACTTCCCTGTCCTTCACTATCTCGGAGTTCGTTCAAATTCATACCCATTGAGTCAGTGACGTTACTCAACCATTTCATATTATTAGTACAGCTAGTCATCATTTTATTGTTGCTGCGGCTGCTATCCCTACTAATCCCGATTTTAGCCATCTGTGGGAGATCACGGCTATTGAGTAGAGACAACAGGACTTCAAATCGAATAGAGCAGAAAATTTACTGAATATCAAATAGAGCAAAATAAAGTTAGTGCCATCCTGGAAAATGACACAATTTTTGATTTCAAAAACTCTTTCCACTTCTTCTCATTAATTATTTTAGTCTGACTCTTTCTCTCCTTATTTTATTCTTCAGGGAAAAAAGTCTAGAGTTTTCCACTAAATGTTCTTTACTACTTATTGAAAAATAACACATAGCTATTTAAGAGATAAAAAGATAATTAATACTTACAGCTTTACTCAGAGAGTTTTTAAATTATGCATTGAACTGGTTTATTTCCAAGGGAATCAGCAAAGTTTAACGCTTTAAACGTTCGTTTTGGAGTGCTAGCTGTTCCCTCACCAACATCCATTCCTCTCCTTGCATATTAGAGGGGCTTCCCTGGGGGCTCAGATGGAAAAGAATCTGCCTGTAGTGCAGGAAGCCTGGGCTCGGTCCCTGGGTCAGAGGATCCCCTGGAGAAGGGAATGGCTACCCACTCCAGTACTGTTGCTAGAGAATTCCAAAGACAGAAGAATCTGGCAAGCTACAGTCCATGGGATCACAAACAGTCAGACAGGACGGAGCGACTAACAGTTTCACTTTCACTGTCTTTCCATGTTAGTTCAGTTCAGTTCAGTCTCTCAGTCACGTCCAGCTCTTTGCGACCCCATGAACTGCAGCACACCAGGCCTCCCTGTCCATCAGCAACTCCCGGAGTATAGCCAAACCCATGTCCATTGAGTCAGTGATGCCATCCAACCATCTCATCCTCTGTTGTCCCCTTCTCCTCCTGCCCTCAGTCTTTCCCAGCATCAGGTTATTTTCCAGTGAGTCAGCTCTTCGCATCAGGTGGCCAAAGTATTAGAGTTTCAGCTTCAAAATCAGTCCTACCAATGAATACCCAGGATTGATCTCCTTTAAGATGGACTGGTTGGATCTCCTTGCAGTCCAAGGGACTCTCAAGAGTCTTCTCCAACACCACAGTTCAAAAGCATCAATTCTTATTAGAGGAACCCCTAAACTTTTTAGCTGGACATATAATGAAGTGACAGTGAAGTCGCTCAGTCGTGTCCGACTCTTTGCGACCCCATGGACAGTAGCCAACCAGGCTCCTCCTTCCATGGGATTTTCCAGGCAAGAATACTGGAGTGGGTTGCCATTTCCTTCTCTAGGGGATCTTCCCAACCCAGGGATGGAACCCAGGTCTCCCACATTGTAGGCAGATGCTTTTACCATCTGAGCCACCTGGCTAGACATATGGCAGCCCATAATTTTAAAAATATATTTTTCATGCTTCCCTTGTCACTAGTTTTTAACCTTGTGAGCACATTATGAATAAATTGGATATCGTGACAAGCATCATACAGAATATTTGGGGAATTTCCGAAATGATAGCTGATATCCATCATTTGTTCCTGTTTTTTCTGTTCTTTCCTTTCTCTGCTGTGTGGAATACAGATGCAACGGTGGGAGCTCCAGCCACAGTTTTGTGCCCTGAAGACCAGGGCATCCTGAAAAATGATGACGGCCTAGATCTGAGTCCCTAAGAATTCAAGAATCAGGAATATGCCACCAGCCTTCAATTGATTACCTCTTAATTTTCACAAGAGAGAAGGAAACTTTTATTTTGATTAATCCACTGTTATTTTATATCTCTGTTACTCATGGCCATAGCTCATCCTGAGTGATAGAAATATGCAAAAGATATTAACTTAATGCCATTCTAGCTGCAGATTTTTGTGTATCAGATGATGTTTAGAAAGAATAAAGAAAATCTGTCATAACCACTGGCCGCATCAAATCTATTAAACAGATGTGCAGGCAATGCTACAAGATGCAAAATTCAGAGCAGCAGCTGCAGCCTCACGGTAAATTTAAAAGGTGCACGGATTTAATCAAACTTTGAAAAATTGTCTCCTAAATTAATCTTCCACTGACACCAGTTACAATTTATAATTATACTCACAGAAATTCAAGGATATTGAGAAAAAACAAATCTATAGAAAAAATGATATGTGGGAGACAGGCAGGAGGGGGGTTCAGGATTGGGAACTCATGTACACCCATGGCGGATTCATGTCAATGTATGGCAAAACCAATACAGTATAGTAAAGTAAAATAAAAAAGAAAGAAAGAAAGAAATGACACATTCAAGGTAATACTACCTTGACAAATAAGACTATGTGAAATAATCACCAGACTTCAACGTAAAGCTCTCATGGTTCTGAATTTAATAATAACAATTAAAACCAAAAACACAGGGACATCTATGGTGGTCTAGTGGTTAAGACCTTGTATTTCCAGTACTTGCAAAGAGGCATGGCTTCAGTCCCCGGTTGGTGAGTTAAGATCCCATAGGCCACGTGGTGCGGCCTGAAATAAAGAAGCTAAGAGTACCATCGTGCGTGTGTGTGCGCTCAGTCATATCCAACTCTTTTACAACCCCATGACCCTAGCCCACCAGGCCCCTCTGTCCATGGGTTTCCCAGGCAAGAATACTGGAGTGGGTTGCCATTTCCTTCTCCAGAGGGTCTTCCTGACCCAGGAATTGAACCAGCGTCTCTTGTGTCTCCTGCATGGATAGGCAGATTCTTTACCACTGTGCCGCCTGGGAAGACTAATAGCACCATTAAAAATATTACTAGATGGCCAAATGTCCACTAAAAAGAAAAAATGATTACAAAAAGAAAGGAGAAAAAAATAAGAGTTGTTTGTGAGTTGAAAGTTGGACATATCCTTGGAAGGATTCCCTAAATTACCCTCCGTTCCTTCGTGAATCACTAGTCCATCTTGATTCCAGAAGGCATGAGAATTATCAGGAGGCCAGAGGACCTGGTGAGCGCACGTGAGATTTCAAGGAGGCTGGAGGCCCCTGGCCTCCTCTGGGCACCTTGCACACGACTGCCAGCTCCTTCACAGTCCTCGTCTCCCATCACTGTCTCCCCTCCCCACTGCGCTCCAGCCTTCGTGAGCTCTCCACTCAACCCCTCGAGGTGCATTCATGCCTCACAGCCCTTTTATTGATGGTTCTCTTTGCCTGGGAAGTTCTTTCCTCACACCCTTACATGACTAGTTCCTTCTAACCATTCTGGACTCAACTCAGATAGCAGCCCCTCAAAGCACCGCTGCGGACCTTCCTAGTTTGCCACCTCTCTGCCACCACCACGGCCTAAGGCGTCACCCCCATCTTATCTTATTTATAGTGCACATAACCTTCTGAATATATCTTTTTCTCAAAACTTGTTTATTGTTTCTCATCTGCTTTCTCCCCTTTGTCCACATCTGCCTAATCTATGTGATATTCTCAGGCAGAGTACTTGGCATACAGTTCCATTCAGTTGCTCCGTTGTGTCTGACTCTTTGCGACCCCATGGACTGCAGCACGCCAGGTCTCCCTGTCCATCACCAACTCCCAAAGTCTACTCAAACTCATGTTCATTGAGTCGGTGATGCCATCCAGCCATCTCATCCTCTGTCGTCCCCTTCTCCTCCTGCCCTCAATCTTTCCCAGCATCAGAGTCTTTTCCAGTGAGTTAGTTCTTCACATCAGGTAGCCAAAGTTTTGGAGTTTCAGCTTCAACATCAGTCCGTCCAATGAACACCCAGGACTGATCTCCTTTAGGATGGACTGGTTGGATCTCCTTGCAGTCCAAGGGATGCTCAAGAGTTTTCTCCAACACCACAGTTCAAAAGCATCAATTCTTCGGCACTCCACTTTCTTTATAATTCAACTCTCACATCCATACATGACCACTGGAAAAACCATAGCCTTGACTAGACGGACCTTTGTTGGTAAAGTAATGTCTCTGCTTTTGAATATGCTGTCTAGATTAGTCATAACTTTCCTTCCAAGGAGTAAGCGTCTTAATTGCATGGCTGCAGTCACCATCTGCAGTGATTTTGGAGCCCCCCAAAATAAAGTCAGCCACTGTTTCCACTGTTTCCCCATCTATTTCCCACGAAGTGATGGGACCGGATGCCATGACCTTCGTTTTCTGACTGTTGAGCTTTAAGCCACTTTTTCGCTCTCCTCTTTCACTTTCATCAAGAGGCTCTTTAGTTCTTCTTCCCATCAATCTTTTATCAAGTAAATTAAAAAATCAGTAAATAACCCAATCATTTCAAAAACTCCTTCAGTATTTTGAACACAATATGCCTATTTTCATACTCTAAAAACATCTAGTAATATGAAAAACAGTAGGGAAACTATTAGGAATTCATTAAGTCTTCGAGTAGCAATCTCGCTGTGACTTCAACAGATGCCGTGGAATAATCTGTAAGTAGCTGACGAGTAAAGGCAGACCCAGCGTGTCTCATCTCTTGCCTCAAGGCTCTCACAGGGGCTGTCTTCAGGCATCACTGTGGTCACTTGACTGGCCGGCTCCCTCTAAACAAGGCCGCTACTTTTCTCTTTTCTTTGGATCCCAGGGGCATATCCATATTCTTGCATAACAGTTCCATTGCTTGCAACCAGAGAACCTTAAGTGATGTATCACCAAGAACAAGCTGGAGAGGTGGCAAGCAAGTAACAGAATCATCTCCTAAGTCAGGTCTCCAAAACTTAGACCACTCTTCATTTTGAAAGGCCACAGCTAAAATTTGGACAACTACAAATTGACGCATTTGCAAAGTAAATAGCAATATAATTCTACAGCAACTTTTAAGAAGATCTTTGAGTCTAATACTGAAACTGCGAACAAAACGATGTGAAAGGTGGAACCCTAACTCATTAATATTGAGATGGAGATTCATCTTGCGTGCTTGTCTAATTTATTTGGTCTGAAAGCTTTTAACTTTTAAACTGAATCCGAGTGTGAACACTTGCAATTTAGTGCCTCTTTTAAAACTTATCTGTTCAGAATGCATGAATATTCCTCCAGTGGAAGGGATAATAGGAAAGTAAATTAATTATATTTTAACTTTCCAATCTCATTTTCACTTTGCAAGAACTGTGCAGGATAACTATTAACCTTTCATTTTAAATGAAAAATTTAAAGAATTACCATGAAGTAATTTCAAACTACAACAAAGAAAGACCACATATCATAGGTCCTTTCTTGCCAAAAATATCATCTTCTAAAATGCAGAGTGACTTAGCGTCATCCAGAAATACTTTTAATAGCCTTGTTTCAATTTTATTCACGAGTATTCAAGCAAGAATGCTCATAAAATTGGCAGTTATCAAAGTAGAGGAGTGTCAAAAAAAAAAAAGCTTGTTTGAATCAACTTTTATTTCTTTTTCGGTGAATGTTGAACAGAATTACATTTATATATGTTTGATCTCAAAATCAGTTCATTAGACAATATAGATTTACTTCTTTTATTTAAAAACAGCTTTTTATTTTTGGATTTCAAAGAAATATATATGCTTTTTTTTTTTTAACCCAGTATGGTTTAGGGTTTTACAGATTCGAATCCTAATTTATACGCCACGAGAATTAGCTCATGACATTTTCCAGCTTAAAACCCTTCAAGGATTCCTTTTGTTTGGGACATAAAGCTTATAATCTTCAACAAGCCTGATCGAACAGGTGTTCTCTTCTTGGCTTCGTCTCTCTCTGTTCACCACTTTGCAACCTTCATTCCAGGCAGAGTCAAATTACGGATATTCAATGTTTTTTACTCTGGACACTTAGGCTGGTTTTCTTCCTTTTATGCTACATTAGTGGGGAGGCAGGACATCCCTGCCACTCACATAGTAACCTTCCTTTGCCTTAGGCTCCAAGATGGCTTGACACAGCACTTCTTGATTTAAAATTTGGAAATTTTCGTTCATCACAGAATTTTTAAATTCATTTTTGTTTAAAATATTGCATCCAAATGTTATTTACCTTGATTCCTGGAGTCTGTGGTGAGCCCATGGGTGGTCCCAGGGAGACTGAGGCCCGCCAGCCCCTGCCCCGTGCACTCCTTCCCTGTCTCCCTGCCCAGCCCCAGCAGAACTCCACCCATCGTCCTCAGTCTCCAGGAGCGTCTGAAGCCACTGGCCTCTGGGAAAAGGGACCTGAGTGTTGAGTCAATGACAGACAAACATAACTCACATACATACAGCATTGGCCATGAGTCGGTTTCTAAGTATGTTGACAGTTTTGCCTCTAAACAACTCATCAAGGTAGATCCTCCGTGAATGGTTAAACCTTGAGAAACACAGAGGTTACGTGACTTGCTTAACCACACAGCTTTAGACTTGAACTTCAGAATTCGTACTTGTAATCACTATACTATATTATCTTTCAATAATTCTACTTCCAGCTTCAATGGACAATTGGAGTCTCTTAGGAAAGGAAAAGGACTAGGTTTTGGGAGTGCGGCAACAAAAATTTGAGATTTTTGAAATCTGAGATCAAAGGATTTGGGTGGATGACACCCAAGTGAAAGGACTGGGACTGGACCCCAGGATGTTTTCAGGGTGGGGTGAGGTGGGCAGAGGCAGCACACACAAGCCAAGGTGGGGCTAAAGACCGTGCTGAAAAGCGCAGCAGGGCCTTTGGAGCCAGAACCCCCTTCACCCGCACTCAGATTTAGCCCAGTCCATGCTGCTGTTGGCTTAGGATGGAGACACCTGGGCAACACCAGATTCCCTCAGCCTTCAATTCCCCATCTTCAATCTGACCACCTTCTGAGTACTTTCCTGACAATCCCCAGAATTCCTAAAATTCCAAAATGAGGCTTGCCCAGGACACTGATGGGTTAGTGGTGATAGGGAATCCCACCACTATGCTTAGGTGATAAAAATCACACAATCCTGTGCTGACACTAACCCTTGTTCACACTGAATATTTCAAGTCCTCAGAGGAAACAGCCTCTTTCACCCAAGGACTTGTCACAGGGGTTTCCAAAGCCTGGTAGTGGTTTAGTTGCTAAATTGTGCCCAACTGTTGTGACCCCATGGACTGTAGCCCTCCAGGCTCCTCTGTCCATGGGATTCCTCAGCCAAGAACACTGGAGTGGGTTGCATTTCCTCCTCCAGGGGATCTTCCTAACTGAGGGATCGAATCTGGGTCTCCTGCATTGGCAGGTGGGTTCTTTACTGACTGAGCCCCCTAGAAGAGCCTTATCCCTCTGTTACCCGCTCCATCGCACCCTGCTGGCCCTGGAGAATCCCTATCAATACGACAGCTAAGACAACAGCTCCTCCAGAACGCACCATCTGTCTGTAAATGTCTGGCTGCTGGTCCAGGGAGGGGTCAGCAGATGTGTCTGGCTTTGCTGGCCATATAGTCGCTGGTCCTACTACTGAATCTTACCACTGTTGTACAGCAGCTGCCAGGTGAAGAAGCAAGTGAGTTTTAGTTGCTTAGTCATATCTGACTCCTTGCAACCCCCCGGACTGCAGCTTGCCAGGCTTCTCTAGTCCATGGAATTCTCCAGGCAAGAATACTGGAGTGGGTAGCCATTCCTCTCTCCAGGGGATCTTCTTGACCTAGGGATTGAACCCAGGTCTCCTGTATTGCAGGCAGATTCTTTACTGTCTGAGCCCACAGGGAAGCCCAGCAGCAGCTACTGACAATGTGTAAACAAATGGGCATGGCTGTGCTCAACAAAACTTTATTTACAAAAACAGGCTGTGGGCCCAGGTTTGGCTTGCGGATCACAGTTTGCAACTTGTGGCCTAGACTATACAGCACTTGTGGCGCTGACACAGTGTCTTTCTTTTTTAGCGTTGCATCCCAGAACCTAACATCACATTGAGTAACAGAAATTCAATGGTACTTATTGTGTATAAGTTGAACTAATTATTTAATACTAAAGATAAGTTATTGGATTTTCCCTGTAGTTAGTACGACTAATGAATTGCAGTCTCTGTTTTAAATTCTATTTAAATGTTTTGAAACAAGATGGCATTTGATTTTTTATTTTTAATCTGTCATAGTAGCTGGGTATAAACCCTAAAAACAGATCTGTGCTCATACCACGTATCCTTAGAAAAATAGCATCTCTGAGTCTTAGCTTGCTCATTTACAAAATGGAAATAATATTATTCCCTTTTTAAAAGGGCTGTTGTGAGGATTAAGAGGCATAACTTATATGAATTATTATACATGAGCAATCCAACATTTCATATTCTCACCAACAACAGTTAACTGCACCAAGTAAAGAAAAAGGTAAAACACAGAAAAAAAAGGAAAGAAATGTCCCCACCTCATTAGCATGACTGAATCCACCTGAGTTTCCAGGCTGAGTTGTATCAATGCTGACAGATCCGCTCTCAGTATCTAAGTGACTACTTACAGGACTTTGCAACTCCAAGTCACCACGGCAAACTCCTCGCCACTGCTGAGGAAAATCAGCCCTCACTTGGTGTATAAGCATAAATAAAGGACGCTCCTTCCAGGTGGCTTAAAGGACATTTTTTTCATCACAAACATGTTTTTCATCTTTAATACCTGAGACAATCATTATGAACACCAATATGAAGACCCACTTAAGAGTGAGAAAAGCCACCATCACTGGGGAAGTAGAAGCAACATGAAACTCAACTTTTCCCATTCAAAATTGCTAGGGATGGCTTTCATGGAGTTGAAGCATGGCGTAAAAGGTAAAGTGAAGGTTTTTAATTTTATGTTTTCATGCAAAATAATCCTTTGGACCTTAATTACATTGTGAGTTAACACTGATCTTTGTAGCAATGGCCTGAAAACACACACTTTGCTTTTAAATTGCAAAACTGAAAAGGAAAAATGTAGATTTTCTAATATAATTTTGCCTCCTTTTATTGTTTTTATTTTATGCATATATCTAACAAGTATTCAATACTGCCTGTAGTCCTATGCATTTTAGGAGCTGTTTAAGAAAAATTAGATGGTACATTCATCCTCTGAGCTTCCCTGATAGCTCAGTTGGTAAAGAATCCGCCTGCAATGCAGGAGACCCCGGCTCGACTCCTGGGTCTGGAAGATCTGCTGGAGAAGCGATAGGCTACCCACTCCAGCATTCTTGGGCGTCCTTGGGGGCTCAGCTGGTAAAGAATCTGCCTACAATGTGGGAGACCTGGGTTTGATCCCTGGGTTGGGAAGATCCCCTGGAGAAGGGAAAGGCTACCCACTCCAGTATTCTGGCCTGGACTGTATTGTCCATGGGGTCACAAAGAGCCAGACACGACTGAGAGACTTTCACTTTCACTTTTTATCCTCTAGGTGCTTATAATCTAAATAGGAAGACAGTGAAAACTCACATGAAAAAGTTAGGTTTCATTTGTTATCACCACACAAATATAATCAAACTGTCTATGAATGGTAAGCAATATGCTATGCATAACAGAGGTGGATTTTAGTATTTCAGCTTCTTGCATTTTTGGCTTTATTCTAGTCTGTCCACAGCAGCTTATTCATCTGCTCCCGCACCTCTCCATTCATACATCCACCCATCCTATCACTTCTACAGGAATGCACTCTGTACTTTTTATAATTGTGACCACTGAGTCCTGGAACCACTTACAGGAAGATAAAGATTAGCAGGTGATTTGAGATGTTATTCCTCCTCATTAAAAAAAAAGCTACATGAAGAAAGCAATACAGTGACTTGGCCTGATCTTCAACTTGCCAGTACTTTCATGGTTCTCAACAAAATTGTTTCCCCAAAAAAGAATTAAGCAGGAATTTCCCAGCCCCAGCTTCCTTCAAACACCATCACAGAAAACTAAAATCTTTGGGAGGGCGATAAACCTTAGGGGCCTGTTGAATTTAGAGGTTCAATGCCTAAAGTAAAAACGAGCATTTTAGAAACTAATGGTTTAGTGCAACTCTGACACATCACTCACCCCCAAGGCGCCACAGAAGAAGTTACATAAACCCAGAAGTTAAAGTAGAGACAGGAAAACAAAACCTCAGCTTCCATTTCCTGAGTTCAAATAGACACATGAACCCAAAAGGAAAATGGAAAGTCATTCTTATCAAGGAAAACCGTTCATAAACCTTTGTTGTCTTCTCTCAGGTGGATTTGAGACAAGACCCTAACTGAAACACACTTGAAATTAACTTGCCCTCTTTTGAGAGCAGCTTGATCACCAGAGTCACTATTTTCTTTGTTAGCTGTGGTGAGATGCTTTTGGCTTCCTTTTATTGAATTCAGATTCCTCAGTGTCAGGCATGGAGCACCTCACATTTTCTACCTTGTTCATTCCCCAAGTTATTCTTCATCCCTGCTGATTTTACAGAAGCAGAATCTGAGGTCCAGAGAAGGAGAGCCATCTACCTACGAACACACAGCTAACTAAAAGATGGCAATCAAGAAATCGAAGCTCGTGTCTGTCTTTAAAACCAGGAGTTTGAAAATTACACCCAACAGAGCCACTAGAGACCTTCAGAAATGCCTCGGTGACTTGCTGGCAGGGAGCATGTGGGGCTGTCACAGCCCAGGCCCCTTGCGGCTGCTCCAACCAGAGCAGCCTGGGTGCCATCTGCTCTATTGCTGTGTGTTGGATAAACGCACAAGAGCCATTCAGGAAAAGTGTCCATGCTTAGAAATAAGTTTAGAAGCCAAGGATTCACTCCACCCTCCTCACTTTTTAGACGGGAAAGCTGAGAGCCAGAAAAATAAAAACCTAGAGTCATGAAAACTGACTTTTTCCAGTCCTGTGCCCACTGCTGAGTTTTCCAAATTTGCTGGCATATTGAGTGCAGCACCTTCACAGCATCATCTTTTAAGATTTGAAATAGCTCAACTGGAGTTCCATCACCTCCACTAGTTTTGTTCATAGTGATGCACCCTAAGGCCCACTTGACTTCGAATGTCTGGCTCTAGGTGAGTGATCACACCATCATGGTTATCTAGGTCATGAAGATCTTTTTTGTACAGTTCTTCTGTGTATTCTTGGTACCTCTTAATATCTTCTGCTTTTGCTAGGTCTGTACCATTTCTGTCCTTTATTGTGCCCATCTTTGAGAGTCCCTTGGACTGCAAGGAGGTCAACCAGTCCATCCTAAAGGAAATCAACCCTGAATATTCATTGGAAGGACTGATGCTAAAGCTGAAACTCCAGTACTTTGGCCACCTCATGCGAAGAACTGACTCAATGGAAAAGACCCTGATGCTGGGAAAGACTGAAGGCAGGAGAAGGGGATGACAGAGGATGAGATGGCTGGATGGCATCACCAACTCAATGACATGAGTTTGATTAAACTCCAGGAGTTGGTGATGGACAGGAAGGCCTGGCGTGCTGCAGTCCATGGGGTCGCAGAGTTGGACACAACTGAGCGACTGAACTGAACTGATAGTGTCATGAGTGACTTATACATGAGCGTAAAGTTAATAATACCTAACACTTAACAAGTACTAACTCTATAAAAGCATTATACTAAGGGATTTCACTGGGCTTCCCAGGTGGCGCTACTGGTAAAGAAAAACCTGGACTTCTGTTTCAACAGTAGTGTTATTTCTTTTCTTTTTTTTTTAATCATGCCACTTCTGCTTGTTATTTTAATTGGGGATGACTGATGCAAGATGCCCACAGAAGCTGTCTGACCAAGCTGACACCCTTTCCCACAGAGAAAGCTCTCCCCTTCCCTTGGGCCACACATGTAGCCTTCTGGGTCTCAGGAGCGCTAATCACTCTGTCATTTGCAGTTTGCTGTCACCTTTGTTGTTCAGTCACTAAGTCGTTTTCAACTCTTTGCAGCCCTGTGGACTGTGGCTGGAAAGGCTCCTCTGTCCATGACCTTTCCCAGGCGGAAATACTGCAGCAGGTTCCAGTTCCTTCTCAGGAGGATCTTCCCAACCCAGGGATCGAACCTACATTTCCTGCTTGGCAGACAGATTCTTTACCACGGAGCCACCAGAAAAGTTACTCAATGAGGAATTCCACGGAAGAATCAGTCACTCATGAGTTCAACTTGTGGCTTCTGGATGCCACACTTGAAATGGTACCTTCTTGTCCATAATTTTTTCTAAGCTCTCTTTATCAAAACCATAGCTAGCATTTTATCAGTTGAAGTGTTTGAGCCATGATTCCCTATGAGGCCTGTTATTCAAAGATTATTTGTACCTAGCAATGCATGTTTAATAGTCAGTAGTTTGAAAAGCAACTGTTGTACATGCAAAGACTGGATCAAATGAATGCCAGTAAACTCCCCAATCACATAATTTATGTACAATATTTAGAAGTGAAAAGTTTCAGATCAACAGACATGTTCCACCTGACAAGAACCCAGAAAGGGTTTTACTTTAGCAAAAAAAAAAATAAAAAAATTGTATCTTATACAAAAGTATATACTTTGCATTTTGTCTTTCCTTATTCTAGCCTATTGGCTAAGAGGAAAAGGTTTCTATGTCTCTTACCTCGTGCCCTCCTTGAATCTAGTGGTTTAAGGGACCCAAATCAAGTCAGTGTTAACCCCCACAGTGAAAGGACCCTAAAGACTCATGTAAAAGGCTGATGGATCATGAATCAGTATGAGATGCCTAACTTTTAATCAGACATGGAACTGATGCTACCATAATATTTTTTGCCATCACTCAAAGTCTCGAATAAAGCAATGAATTTAACTTGGATATTGGTTGTCTGCACAATTCCCAAGAAACGAGCCAAGCAAGTCGACTCAGGGGGATGAGCGAAAGTTTGACTCTTCCCGCCACACCCTCAACTGGCAACATGTTGCGCTGAGTGTGAGTCTTTTCTGGTACGATATTTGCCCCATTCAGTTTACAGGATGCTTTCCATCCCTTTATATCATTTCCAGGAAAAATTTCCATGAGTAAAGTATAAATTTGACTAAATCTTTTCTCAATAAAATGTCTTACTTTACATATTTCCAAAGAAAATGAGACTGTTTCCTCTTTTAATTTTTCCAGTCATGACCACACACTTTCCCAGAGTAACTGTCTTTCCCTCTCTAGCAAGCCTCCTCATATTAAAGAGACATTTTTATGGATGTTGCCTTTTGTTCATTACTGGCAGGATATCTCCCTGTCACCTTACTAGACCTGAGCTTCAGAATCCTATTAATGTAATATTTCTGATTTCTGACTCTACAGACACAGGAAAATGTGATTAATCCGGAAACATATAGCATGTCAGCTTTATCATGTTCCGAGTTAAGCTCATTTCATACTAATTAAGGACAAAATTCCTACTTTGATCCACACTAGTCCATTCTAATGCACAGTGCACAGCGCTCCTGCTCGTGGGATCAGCAGGACAGTCGGACATCACCGCACAGAACATCGTCTGTGCTCGGACTCAGCTGCGTCTGACTCTTGCGACCCCCATGGCCTGTAGCCCACTAGGCTCCTCTGCCCATGGGATTCTCCAGGCAAGAACTGGGGCGGGTTGCCGTTTCCTCCCCCAGGGGATCTTTCTGACCCAGAGATCAAACAGGAGTCTCTTGTGTCTCCTGCACTGGAAGGCGGGTGATTTACCACTGGTCCACCAGAGAAGCTCCAAGAGAGCCCAGTGTGGCGCCTGATGAAGACGAGAAAGGCCAATGACCCTAGTGAAGAGGAGAGAGGCCGGTGACCTCAGCTATAAAGATCAAATGCAGTGCCTAATGAAGATGAGAGAGGCCAGTAAGCCTAGTGAAGAGGAGAGAGGCCGGTGACCCCAGTGAAGAGGAGAGAGGCCGGTGACCTCAGCTATAAAGATCAAATGGGGTGCCTAATGAAGATGAGAAATGTCAATAACCTCAGCTATAAAGATCAAATGCAGCGCCTAATGAAGATGAGAAAGGCCAGTGACCCTAGTGAAGAGGAGAGAGGCCGGTGACCTCAGCTATAAAGATCAAATGCGGTGCCTAATGAAGATGAGAGAGGCCAGTAACCTCAGCTATAAAGATGACACCTCCTTAATGGCAGAAAGTGAGGGGAAATTAAAGAGCCTCTTGGTGAAGGTGAAAGAGGAGAGTGAAAAAGCTGGCTTCAAACTCAACATTCAAAAAGCTCAAATCGCGGCATCTGGTCTCATCACTTCATGGCAAATAAACGGGGGAAATGGAAACAGTGACAGCCTTTCACTTCCTTGGGCTCCAAAGACCACTGAGGATGGTGACGGCAGCCATGAAATTAAAAGATGCCTGCTCCTTGGAAGAAGAGCTATGATGGCAACTAGACAGTATATTAAAAAGTAGAGACTTCACTTTGGTTACAAAGGTCCATCTAGTCAAAGCTATGGTTCTTCCAGTAGTCATGAATGGATGGGAGAGGTGATCTATAAAGAAGGCTGAGAGCTGGAGAATTGATATTTCAAACTGCGGTGCTGGAGAAGACTCTTGAGAGTCCCTTGGACTGCAAGGAGATCAAATCAGTAAACCCTAAAGGAAATTAACCCTAAGTATGCAGTGAAAGTACTGACGCTGAAACTCTAACACTCTGGACACTTGATCCTTTGGACTCATTGGAAAAGCCTCTGATGCTGGGAAAGATTGAAGGCAGAAGGCCCAGAGGGAAACACAGGATGAGGTGGTTGGGCGGCATCAGCAGCTCAATGAACCTGAGTCTGAGCACGCTCTGGGAGGTAGTGAGGGACAGGGAAGCCTGGCGTGCTGCAGTCCATGGGGGTCCCAGTGTCAGAACTGACTGGGAGCCTGAACAGCAGTGAAGGTAACTCCGTGCTGAGCTCTTACACGTGAGGCTCTGTGAATCCCTTGGACGTTTTGAGGCCACGAGAATCCCTTCCCAGTTCAGAGCTGTCCACTACCCCTCCCACCACTGCGTATCACTTACTTTTAAATATGGCAAAGGACTCTCTGAAGATACAAGGAACAGTGAGGATCTCAAATGTAATGTATAAAAACTGGCATATTCTCAGTTTCCTGACAGTGAATTAATTTACACAGACTTTATAATAACAGATCATTCAACGTCAGAGATAAAAAATCAAACATCCATATGATACTTGGAACTCTGTGTCTTGAAAGTTTCTTAGTTTTTATTGTAGTAAAATATGCATAATGTAGATTCTGCCATTCTAACCATTTGTAAGATGATAAATCCAGTGGCGTTCAGGACGTTCACAAAGTTGTGCAGCCACCACTGCTACCCAGCTCATCCAGGATGTCTTCATCCAAAACAAGAATTCCGTACCCACTCCACAGCGACTTCCTCCACTCCTCTCCTCAGCCAGGGACAACCAACATTCAACTTGCAGTTTTGACTACTTTGCCCATTCCAGGTAACTCATATAAGCAGAAGGGCTTCCCTGACAGCTCAGCTGGTAAAGAATCCACCTGCAATGCAGGAGACCTGGGTTTGATCCCTGGGTGGAAGATCCCCTGGAGAAGGGAAAGGCTACCCACTCCAGGATTCTGGCCTGGAGAATTCCATGGACTGTGTAGTTCATGGGGTTTCAAAGAGTCGGACACGACCGAGCGACTTTCACTCTCATATAAGCAGAATCATACAGTATTTGTCCTCTCCTGTCTGGTTGACTTCACTGAGCACAGTGTTTCCAAGGAGCATGTATCAGAATTGTGTTCCTTGATAAGACTGAATAACACCTCGTTTGTGTACACACTACATTTTCTCTTTATCCATTCATGTCTGATGGACATTTGAGTTTTGGCTATTGTGAATAGTGCTGGTATGGACACTGGCGTAAAAGTACTAGACCAGTTTTTAATTTGCAGGAATATTTAGCATTTGATCTTGTCAGAAGGATTTAACTGGTTATTTGGGAAGTATTAGGCTTTATCATTCTCTTCACTTTCCAATTACTACTAAAAATGAAGTCACTCAGCCGTGTCCGACTCTTTGCAACCCCATGGACTATGGCCCACCAGGCTCCTCCACCCACGGGATTTTCCAGGCAAGAGCACTGGGGTGGGGCGCCATTTCCTTCTCCAGTGCATGAAAGTGAAAAGTGAAAGGGAAGTCGCTCAGTCATGTCCGACTCTTTGCAACCCCATGGACTGTGGCCCAGCAGGCTCCTCCACCCACGGGATTTTCCAGGCAAGAGCACTGGGGTGGGGCGCCATTTCCTTCTCCAGTGCATGAAAGTGAAAATTGAAAGGGAAGTCGCTCAGTCATGTCCGACTCTTTGCAACCCCATGGACCGCGGCCCACCAGGCTCCTCCACCCACGGGATTTTCCAGGCAAGAGCACTGGGGTGGGGCGCCGTTTCCTTAATAAACCAGTAACTACTGAGCAACAATGTAGGACCAGAATGCACATTTAGGGCTGAATACTCGTCAGGCACATCTTTGGGACTTTGTATGCAGTTTCTCATTTAAAGCTCCTCAAACCTTATCAGGAGGCACCATTTCTGTACACACTTCACCAACGGCAAAACAAGCAGCAGAGCTGGGTGTTTTGGCTCAGGATGAAATAAGCAGTGGCGGAGCCAGGACTAGAGCGCAGTGTTCTGATCCCGAAGGCTGCACCCTTCAGCTTTACGCTCTACTGCCAGATCAAGGCTAAAATATAAACTGCTTTAGATGCTGATTTCCTGTCTCCTGGAGAGTAGATGAAAGAGGACTGAAAATCCTGTGGGTGAGGTGAGCTCGTGAGATCTCTGCAGAGCTTAAGGGAAATTTAAAATGGAATAAAATTTAAAGAGAAGGATCCAAAAGCATGGGGCAGATCCCACAAATTCTACCCCCGCCCCTGGCTTCTCTCTACTTCTCTGCTCCATCCTCTCCCAGTTCAGTTCAGTTCAGGCGCTCAGTCGTGTCCGACTCTTTGTGACCCCATGAATTGCAGCACGCCAGGCCTCCCTGTCCATCACCATCTCCCGGAGTTCACTCAAACTCACGTCCATCGAGTCAGTGATGCCATCCGGCCATTTCATCCTGGGTCGTCCCCTTCTCCTCCTGCCTCCAATCTCTCCCAGCATCAGAGTCTTTTCCAATGAGTCAGCTCTTCGCATGAGGTGGCCAAAGTACTGGAGCTTCAGCTTTAGCATCATTCCTTCCAAAGAAATCCCAGGGCTGATCTCCTTCAGAATGGACTGGTTGGATCTCCTTGCAGTCCAAGGGACCCTCAAGAGTCTTCTCCAACACCACAGTTCAAAGGCATCAATTCTTCAGTGCTCAGCCGTCTTCACAGTCCAACTCTCACATCCATACATGACCACAGGAAAAACCATAGCCTTGACTAGGCGGACCTTAGTCGGCAAAGTAATGTCTCTGCTTTTTAATATACTATCTATGTTGGTCATAACTTTTCTCCCAAGGAGTAAGCATCTTTTAATTTTATGGCTGCAGTCACCATCTGCAGTGATTTTGGAGCCCCAAAAAATGAAGTCTGACACTGTTTCTACTGTTTCCCCATGTATTTCCCATGAAGTGATGGGACCAGATGCCACGATCTTCGTTTTCTGAATGTCGAGCTTTAAGCCAACTTCTTCACTCTCCTCTTTCACTTTCATCAAGAGGCTTTTTAGTTCCTCTTCACTTTCTGCCATAAGGGTGGGGTCATCTGCATATCTGAGGTTATTGATATTTCTCCCGGCAATCTTGATTCCAGCTTGTGTTTCTTCCAGTCCAGAGTTTCTCATGATGTACTCTGCATAGAAGTTAAATAAGCAGGGTGACAATATACAGCCTTGATGTACTCCTTTTCCTATTTGGAACCAGTCTCTTGTTCCATGTCCAGTTCTAACTGTTGCTTCCTGACCTGCATACAGATTTCTCAAGAGGCAGGTTAGGTGGTCTGGTATTCCCATCTCTTTCAGAATTTTCCACAGTTTATTGTGATCCAAGCAGTCAAAGGCTTTGGCATAGTCAATAAAGCAGAAATAGATGTTTTTCTGGAACTCTCTTGCTTTTTCCATGATCCAGCAGATGTTGGCAATTTGATCTCTGGTTCCTCTGCCTTTTCTAAAACCAGCTTGGACATCAGGGAGTTCACGGTTCACATATTGCTGAAGCCTGGCTTGGAGAATTTTGAGCATTACTTTACTAGCATGTGAGATGAGTGCAATTGTGTGGTAGTTTGAGCATTCTTTGGCATTGCCTTTCTTTGGGATTGGAATGAAAACCGACCTTTTCCAGTCCTGTGGCCACTGCTGAGTTTTCCAAACTTGCTGGCATTTTGAGTGCAGCACTTTCACAGTATCATCTTTCAGGATTTGAAATAGCTCAACTGGAATTCCATCACCTCCACTAGCTTTGTTCGTAGTGATGCTTTCTAAGACCCACTTGACTTCACATTCCAAGATGTTTGGCTCTAGATTAGTGATCACATCATCATGATTATCTGGGTCGTGAAGATCTTTTTTATACAGTTCTTCCGTGTATTCTTGCCACCTCTTCTTAATATCTTCTGCTTCTGTTAGGTCCAGACCATTTCTGTCCTTTATAGAGCCCATCTTTGCATGAAATGTTCCCTTGGTATCTCTAATTTTCTTAAAGAGATCTCTAGTCTTTCCCATTCTGTTGTTTTCCTCTATTTCTCTGCATGAAATATTCCCTTGGTATCTCTAATTTTCTTAAAGAGATCTCTAGTCTTTCCCATTCTGTTGTTTTCCTCTATTTCTTTGCATTGATCGCTGAAGAAGGCTTTCTTATCTCTTCTTGCTATTCTTTGGAACTCTCCTCTTTTCTCTGTCTCTACACACACACACACACACACACACACACACACACTTGCAATAGCAGGCGGCCATAAGAAAGAATATGAACAAGATGAAGTTTTAAAATGGAAAAAAATAGAAGACAACTTTGTAGAAATGAAAGAGATTTGTGTTTAGAATGGATAGCTGCACCATCTCCTGCTTCCTGTGTGCATTTCAGAAAAACTGAAGAAAGAAGCGGCAGGGACCAAGAGACTGCACGTGTACTGGAAGAAGCGTTCTCTAAAATTCCCGGGTGACATCAGGCATGTTTTTTTGGCCTGATACTTATCACAAAGCCATCCCAAAGTTCAAGGGATTCTGGGAAATACACTGTTGTTTTTAAACTGCCGTTCTTTTAGGAAAAGAGAGACGGCAGATATCATGTAAACAGCCAACGATGATGAGCATGGGGGGGAACAATAACAAAGTACATTCATGAGATTTTGACGTGATTCATAAAACATCAAAATAGATGAAGAAGAATTTTAGAAAACAGGAGAAATGGTCTGAAATAATTTAATAGCCAGAAGCTGTGAGTTTTGACAAATATGAAGGCATGTGAAACATTAACAAGACCTTGATGATTTAAATAATATAATTAATAATATTGTTTCAAGAGCTGCAATTGCAGCTTACAAAGAATACAACTGAGATTGTTTATATATATGCATATATAGGGCCACAAAGAAAATCTCAAAATATTAAAAAATGAAAAAGCATACCAATGATAATTGATATCTGACTAAAATACAATAAAAGCATACTTTTTAAAAGAAGATGCAACTGAAATTCATGGAGATAGGGTCATCTTTCAATCAAGGGTATTGTGTCTATACACAAAAAAACTTAGACACGGACCTTAAACCTGAAGAAAAAATTAACTCAAAATGGATAATAGTCTAACATGTAAAATATAAGACTATATAACAGCTAGAAGAAAAAAGGAGAAATATGTAACATTGGATCTGATGATGTTTCCAGATACAACACCAAAAATATTATCCATGAAAAAAACACAATAAATTGGACTTTATTAAAATTAAAAATATTTTGTGTTATGAAAGATACTATTAAGAGAATGAACAGACAAGCCTTAGGCTAGGAGAAAAGTTTTTGCAAACTAGATATCTAATAAAAGACAAGGTATCAAATATACAAAAACATAAAACTCAATTATTTAAAAAAAATCCAATTAATAAATGTGCAAAAGACCTGATCAGACACCTCAAAAAAGATGATAAATATATAGATGATAGCTGGATAGATGGTGAGACAGTTAAATGGACAGACTGATGATACATGGAAAATGAGAAATGAAAAGATGTCACTAGCAAAATGAAAATTCAAACAAGATACCCCACACAGCTATTAAAATGGCAAGAACAACAAGAAGCCCTGAAAATCTCCCAATAATTCATCAACCCAGCCTAACCCCATACCCCTGGGTCAGGAAGATCCCCTAGAGAAGGGAAAGGCTACCCACTCCAGTATTCTTGGGGCTTCCCTGGCAGTTCAGACTGTAAAGAATCTGCCTGCAATGTGGAAGACCTTGAGTCAATTCCTGGGTTGGGAAGAAGGAAATGGCTACTACTGCAGTGTCCTCCCGGGAGGTCACATGGACAGAGCAGCCTGGCAGGCTACAGTCCACTGGGCCTCAAAGAGTCGCACATGGCTGAGCGACACTTTCACTTCTCACTGCTTTCGTGTTAAGCTAAGAGAAGCCTACGGAAGCATCACTTAATCTAATATGAGATCCTAGGCAGGATCCTGAACAGAAAAAGGACATTAAGTAAAAACTAAGGATCTCTGAATAGAGATTTTAATAACACTGTATTGGCTCATTAATTCTGACAAACATACTATACTAATTTAAGACATTAACAATAGAGAAACATGGTACAGGGTGTGTAGGAACTCTGAAAAATCTTCACAACTTTTCTGTAAATCTAAAACTATGCTAAAATGTAAAGTTTTTCAGTTTAAAAGTTTACATCCGTAAAACCAGCAATCTTTTGTATTAAAGAGGAAACCGAAACTGTAATTATGGACCATTTAATATAATTACATTCAAAACAAAGCACATGAAATTTTATAGCATTTGACCAAAAATGAAATCAGATAAAAAGCCATGGCTTTAAATGTTATCATTAATAACCATAATAAATAGATATTGAACTGACAGCCTAACTCGAGAAATTAGAAAGATGATAATTAAACAAACCAAGAAAAGTAGGAGAAATACATAAACACACTGTCAACTGATTCCTAGGATGTCAACGTTCACTCTCACCATCTCCTCCTTGACCACTTCCAACTCGCCTTGATTCACGGACCTAACATTCCAGGTTCCTATGCAATATCGCTCTTAACAGCATGGAACACTGCTTCCATCATCAGTCCCACACACAGCTGGGTGTTGTTTTTGCTTTGGCTCCATCCCTTCATTCTTTCTGGTTATTTCTCCACTGATCTCCAGTAGATATTGGGCACCTACTGACCAGGGGAGTTCATCTTTCAGTGTCGTATCTTTTTGCCTTTTCATACTGTTCATGGGGTTCTCAAGGCAAGAATACTGAAGTGGTTTGCCATTCCCTTTTCCAGTGGACCACATTCTGTCAGCAAATTTGGAAAACTCAGCAGTGGCCACAGGACTGGAAAAGGTCGGTTTTCATTCCAATCCCAAAGAAAGGCAATGCCAAAGAAGGCTCAAACTACCACACAATTGCACTCATCTCAAATGCTAGTAAAGTAATGCTCAAAATTCTCCAAGTCAGGCTTCAGCAATACATGAACCGTGAACTTCGAGATGTTCAAGCCGGTTTTAGAAAAGGCAGAGGAACCAGAGATCAAATTGCCAATATCCACTGGATCATCGAAAAAGCAAGAGTTCCAGAAAAACATCTATTTCTGCTTGATTGACTATGCCAAAGCCTTTGACTGTGTGGATCATAATAAACTGTGGAAAATTCTGAAAGAGATGGGAATACCAGACCACCTGACCTGCCTCTTGAGAAACCTATATGCAGGTCAGGAAGCAACAGTTAGAACTGGACATGGAACAAGAGACTGGTTCCAAATAGGAAAAGGAGTACGTCAAGGCTGTATATTGTCACCCTGCTTATTTAACTTACATGCAGAGTTCATCATGAGAAACGCTGGGCTGGAAGAAGAACAAGCTGGAATCAAGATTGCCAGGAGAAATATCAATAATCTCAGATATGCAGATGACACCAACCTCATGGCAGAAAGTGAAGAACTAAAGAGCCTCTTGATGAAAGTGAAAGAGGAGAGTGAAAAAGTTGGCTTAATGCTCAACAGTCAGAAAACTAAGATTATGGCATCCGGTCCCAACACTTCATGGGAAATAGATGGGGAAACAGTGGAAACAGTGGCTGACTTTATCTTTTTGGGCTCCAAAATCACTGCAGATGGTGACTGCAGCCATGAACTTAAAAGATGCTTACTCCTTGGAAGGAAAGTTATGACCAACCTAGACAGCATATTAAAAAGCAGAGACATTACTTTGCCAACAAAGGTCCGTCTAGTCAAGGCTATGGTTTTTCCTGTGGTCATGTATGGATGTGAGAGTTGGACTACAAAGAAAGCTGAGCGCTGAAGAATTTATGGTTTTGAACTGTGGTGTTGGAGAAGACTCTTGAGAGTCCCTTGGACTGCAAGGAGATCCAACCAGTCCATCCTGAAGGAGATCAGTCCTGGATGTTCATTGGAAGGCTGATGCTGAAGCTGAAACTCCAGTACTTTGGCCACCTCAGGCAAAGAGTTAACTCATTGGAAAAGACCCTGATGCTGGGAAAGATTGGGGGCAGGAGGAGAAGGGGGCAACAGAGAATGAGATGGTTGGATGGCATCACCAACTCGATGGACATGAGTCTGAGTGAACTCTGGGAGCTGGTGATGGACAGGGAGGCCTGGAGTGCTGTGGTTCATGGGGTCGTAAAGAGCTGGACTGAGCGACTGAACTCAACTGAATGTCAATTGAAAACTAAAAACAACCAGTGGATTTAGTAAACCAATTCAAAAGCAGATTTAAGTTTACTAACACACAAATGTTCTGACAAATCATTTTTAAAAGAAAATACAATCTATTAATGCAAAGTTAAACACATATAAACACATACATATATGTGCATACATATGTAAGTATTTTCTTCATACAGAAATCAGAATGAAAGGAAATGAATTCAATTGTTAATAAGAATTATGTCCAGCTGAAGGGAGTTACATGTGCCTTTTTAATCTCTTTTTATATTTTCTGTATGTTCCAAATGGTGTCCTACAGCTATGTTTGTCTTTTACAGGCAAAAACCGCATGCCTTTTTTAAAGTAGAAAAAAAAGACGTGAGTCTATGCAACCCACAGAATATTGTCCATGAGGTGATTCAGTAATATAATCCAAGTAACTGTTGCCTGGAAGATAGATACTTAAAGGCAAGATATAGAAAGAAGTTCCCCAGTGCTGAGCTGCAATGAAATCATTCTCATGCTGACAGCAGTAGATTTTTCCCACCACAGTGTGAAGCCTTTCTTGCCCTCTTCCCAGCTCACACTGTAAAATTAGCTGGTGGTCACGGTCACACAGAGGCACCAATGAAGCGGGTTCACAGCAGAGAGACGGCAGCAGCGAGAGACAGCTGCTCCCGAAGCTAAGAAAGAGAAGCAAGGTCTTCGGCGCCGGTGTCCCCACCAAGGGCACAGCAGAGAGGCGTGGCGGGGCCGGGCGAGCCCGCACGGGCAGATCCAGGACAGCACAGCACCGGGCGTGAGGCGGCAGCCAGCGCCAGCCCTGAGCGGTTCCCCGTCTCAGCAGGGCGCTGGACACAACCCCAGCTGGAACTGCACACGCATCAGAGCGGGGTGGGAGGAGAGGTGGAGGAGCTCCGCACAGACCGCCGGGGAGGCCCCGCCTCGAGGGCCTGTTGACGCTGGGACTTCCGGTCAAGCACTTGGTGCTTCCTGTCTCGAGATGTTCCCCATCTGTGAAACGTGAATAGTCAGAGCTCTGATGCCATAGGTTTTTTTGTTAGGATCAAATTTATTAAAATCGGAAAGAGGGTTTAGGACAATGCTTGGAACACACTACGTATTTAAATATTAGAAACTGCTATTCTGTTTAGATTTTGACTTATAGCACATCCTTTACGTTCACTTTCATGCATGTTTTCCAAAGTACACAATACATTAGTTCAGTAGTGCATACATAGGGGATAAAAGTAAATAAACACTTTACTTAAGTACACCCTTATTGTACATGGAATGTGTAATCAAAACAGGAGAATAAGATTTCAGAGGCCACTCACATGGAGAGTTTTCTCCATGTGAATTGTTTCTTATAGTGTCTGTTCCTTCTAAAATGGATGGGCATGTTTAAATTGTGTTTAAATAGTTTCATTGCTAACTGTGAGTTTAATCACTTTTAATCATTTCACAAGTGACAAACTCCTTTCAAGGAAAAACAAGCACATCTTCCTCAGAGTATTCCTAACTTCACCCCCTACAGCAAGGAGATCAAACCAGTCCATCCTAAAGGAAATCAACCCTGAGTATTCATTGGCAGGACTGATGCTGAAGCTCAAGCTCCAGTACTTTGGCCACCTGATGCGAAGAACTGACTCATTGGAAAAGGCCCTGATGCTGGGCAGAAGAGGGCCACAGAGGATGAGATGGTTGCATGAGCTCACTGACTTAATGGACATGAGTTTCAGCAATCTCCGAGAAATAGTGAAGGACTGGGAAGCCTGGCACGCTACAGTCCATTGGGTCTCAAAGAGCTGGACATGGCTTAGCAAATGAACAACAAAAACAACCCTCTACTCAGCTTCCCAGGTGATTCAGTGATTAAATAAAAAATTTGCTTGCCAATACAAGAGATGTGGGTTCTGTCCCTAGGTCAGGATAATCCTCTGGAGAAACAAATGGCAACTTGCTCCACTATTCTTCCCTGAAAATTCCCATGGACAGAGGAGCCTAGTGGGTTACAGAATGGGGTTGTAAAAGAGTTGGACACAACTTAGTGACTAAACAACAACCCTCCCATTACCACCACCACCACTAGGGTAGGCTGGACTTAGTAACTCACTTCCTAAATCAGAATATGGAAAGGGAAAAATACAAACTTTACACCTGAGAAAGCCAGCAGGTTCCATCCCATCCAAGTGGTCAAAGTCAATATGACCACTGAGAAGTCATGTTGATATCCTGTACCCTGATAGGATGTCAAGAGGACACATGGCCTCTACCGGAATGCATCCAGAAACATCATAACCCCAGTTTAACATACAAGAAATACCAGTAATCCAAACTGAGAGACAGTCTTACAATGCCTACCCAACACTGCTCAAAACTGGCAAGGTCATGGAAAGCAGGAGAAACGAAAGCCTGTACAGACCAGAAAAGACGGAAGGAATACGATGACTAAGTGCAGTGTGCGACCCTGGGTGAATTCTGCAACAGACCGAGAACAGGACTGGACAAGTTGGTGAAACCAGCGTACAGTCTGCAAGTTAGCTGATAGCAATGGTCCAAAATTCATCTCTCAGTTTTGACAATGCTAAGCTAAGCTAAGCCACTTCAGTCGTGTCCAACTCTGTGCGACCCCATAGACAGCAGCCCACCAGGCTCCCCCATCCCTGGGATTCTCCAGGCAAGAACACTGGAGTGGGTTGCCATTTCCTTAATAGCTATATGAGATATTAACATCCGGAGAAGCTGGCAAAGGGTATGCAGGAACTCTCTGCTCTCACTCGGCAGTTTTTGTGCAAACTGAGAATTAGTCCCAAAGAAAAAAAGTGTTTTACAAATATTAACATCTTATATATGTTAATTTATATTAACTTGTGGACACAGAGTGGGAAGGAGAGGGTGGGACCCATTGAAAGAGTAGCATGGAGACGTATGCGCGAACAGGTGTAAACTGACAGCCGGTGCGGATTCACTGTGTGACGCAAGGGGCTCAGTCTAGTGCTCTGTGACAGCCAGAGGCGCCGGACAGGACGGGAGACGGGACGCAGGTTTGAGAGGCAGGGGACATATGTGTACCTGAGGTCAATTCATGCTGATGTACGCCAGAAACCATATTTACACAATATTCTAAGCAATTATCTTCCAACTAAATAAATACATTGTCGAAAAATCTGAGTAAATTAAAAAACAATAAATATATTTAAATATGGTACAAAGCCTTCTAGGTCTGGATGGTATTATAATGTCTAGATCAGATTTTGAGTGCATGTCAACAGCAGGATAAACTATTAAATATCCTACATCTAAATTGGACAAACTAGATAATTACATTAAGGGGGCTTATTTATGCCTGAATTCACTTGTAAACAAGCACAATCTGGCTTGAATAAAGGATTTTTAAAAACAATCCTTAGTGTTAAATCCAATTAGCCAATTGTGATAATATAAAATAATCTGGAACTTTGGGCAATCAATAACCATTTCAATTGAACTTTCAATGTGTTTTAGCATTGCATCAAGATTTTCCCTAGTTTTTATGCTCCTCTGATTTTACTGTAAAGTTGCTTCTGAATGTTAAACTGTGTGTTAATAGCACGGTGAGACATTTCGGAGTAAGTAAAAAAGTGCTCTGTGTCCAGCAGTGTGAGCTTTAAGCAGAAATAGTGGAGTCCTAGGACTCATGGGAACTTTATGACACTGGAAGTGCTATTTGAATATTGTCTATAAATAGATATAAAGGGCTGATACACCATGACATTTGAGACTCTTAAAATTGTGGCATTTCTAACTAGAAAATTTGAAATGTTTGAGAAGAAATAAATACTTCAGTGTGATTCAATCTTTCCGCCTTGATTTAAGAGAGCTACATTCTATTAAAAGTAATAACAGCCATTTTTCCTCCGTTCCATTTCTCCCTTCCCTTTTCCAGGACTCTCCCAATCAACTGTACTTCAATGTAGCTTCCAGGTTTTGTTCTTTATCTGCTGGCAGGTATACACAGGGCATAAAAACAATATTACAACTCCAATGAAATCTTTTTTATAGTCAACTTAGCTGAAATTGTTCCGAATTGGTGGTAGGGCCTGGAATCTCAGTTGATTTATTATAAGGCTTACAGTGCTTCACTCTCCTTTTCAGGGCAGGGTTTTGCATTCAGCAGCCTAAAATATTGCAATGAGTTTAGTGGGTATGAATTCTACTCTGCCACATTTGGTATAAGAAAAATCATGCTATTTTTATTTTTCTAGATGGAATTCAAACCGACTTCAAGCATTCCCCAACTGAACAGGCACATATTCCAACGCTGAAGTTGCTGGAACCTTTCCTTCTCAGAAGTCACTGGGGCTCAGTCACCAAAAAAGAAGCCGTGACAGGTTACACACAGGCCAGACTCAAACTCAGGAAAGATCTTTGGTTTTCACTGACCCCAGTTACTGCTGTCAGGAAGGAAGACAATGTTCCTCTACCCTTCTAGCTGGCCAAAGAAGTAAGCTGACGTGAGATAAATTAACAGGAGAATACTCAATTTAATTCTGTATGTACGGGAACACTACACATGAGAGATTCAGAGACACAAAGTTAAAATGAGGAATATGTGCCATTCTGAACACAGGAATAGGGTGGGGCTGGGGACTTCCAAGGAGAGGAAGGTCACGTACAAGATAACAAGCAGAGCTGATGTCTAGTAATTCGATGTTTAACCTGCCATATAGATGAGGCCACTTAGATAAAATTTATCTCTGGTCATTACTCTTTCTCTAGGAAAAGTTCCCAATTTAAATTATTCTAGGTATTTAAAGGAGAGACAGAAAGTAGTTTCTCCTGAACCTATAGAGTCTAAACTGCCTTAAACTCAAAATACTGAAGTGAAAGTCTCAGTTGTGTCCGACTCTTTGCAACCCCAGGCTGCACTATAGCCCACCAGGCTCCTCTGTCCATGGGACTCTCCAGGCAAGAACACTGGAGTGGGTAGCCATTCCCTTCCCCAGGGGATCTTCCCAACCCAGGGATCAAACCCAGGTCTCCCCCATTGCAGGCAGACTCTTTACTGTCTGAGCCACCAGGAAAGCCCAAACTCAAAATAACCCTCGTACAAAAATGGCACATTTGGGGGAGGCTCGTGCTGAACCTCAATGCTGCTTTCTAATGCTCACCTGTCCAAGCCACTGTGGTCTGTTGTAGCAGGCAGCTGTGTGCTATGTTAGAACTAAGCACCAGTGTAGAAGCCTTCATCTCAGGTACACAGTGCCATCCAGTCACCCCCACAGAGGTTCCTGTGCGGGTCTGGGACCCTGCTGGACAGGATCCGGGCAGCAGTGTGCCAGAGCTGGCCTGAACAAGCTTACAAGAACTAACAACTAGCTTTTCGGGAAGTTTGCAAGCAGGCTGCTAAACAGGAATGTTGCTGTTTTGTCGCTAAGTCATATCCAGCTCTTTTGCGACCCCCTGGGCTGTAGCCCGCCAGGCTCCTTCTGTCTGTGAGATTTCCCAGGGAAGCATGCTGGAGTGGGTGGCCATTTCCTTCTCCAGAGGGTCTTCAGGACCCCAGGGATCGAACCCATGTTTCTCCTGCATCGGCAGGTGGGTTCTTTACCACTGAGCTACCAGGGAACCCCAACATGCATGTCACTGAAAATTAAATAACACAGACTTTACGTTAAAATCAAAGGTAGTAAATACACAAAGATCATCATTACCTAATATTTTATTATACTTCACTTTTATTTAAGCAAAGTTTACTTATGTCTATCTTATCTGTACAATGCAAATACTACATGAGAGCAAGCTACTTCACTTCTCTTCCCAACTCCTCATTCGGTGTCCTCACGTCAGAGGTCTGAAGCTAAAGACGGCAGGAGGCTTTACGAATGGTACAAATGAGAACTCCCTAAACCTTGAGGATCTCCAGACTTAAGAAAGTGAGAGAAGGAACCACACTGACAATGCAGATTACACCCGGGCATGCCGTGCCTGTAGCCTTCACATTGTGAAGGACACACACACACCCTGTACAGAAAAAAAAGACAGCAACAGTCAAGGGGTTTTCCTTCCAGTTTCCAAACTATCATTCAGTTCAGCAAAGGAGTTTCTCATGTCCTTGATAAACTAGTGAAGTACTACATCACGTCTTCAACTTTTCACTTCCATATTTTGAAAAACATCACTCAACATTCATATCGGAACTAAACTTCTTGGTCATTTACAATCATAATTTGTCTACAGATACAAGAGTTCACCAAAAACTAATGAAAATGTTCTGTGAGATTCAACTGGTCATATGGAATTTACAACAAAGTGTATTGTATGTTTTCTTAACATTAAAATATTGGGCGCTACATATACTTTATGCTAGTGAAATCCATAATGAGCTCATTCAGTCCTATTCTGCCCATGTGGTTCTACAAGGAGCCAATGGTTAAATTCTTACCAGCACACCATTGGGTGCAGGACCTCTTAACACAGAATAGCCAACTCCCTCCTACCCGTCTTTGACCCAAGTCACATGGAATTTTTCTGAAACACTCTGATTCCAGCATTTTTCTACCCACTCCCCAGAAACATTTCTCTCCCCTAAATCTCCCTTCAGAACCATCCTGCATAATTTCCTGTCTGTGGAAATGTAGACACAAGACTGTGGTCTTTCTTCCTAGAGGTAAAGATGGGGAAATGGATGTTCAAACTTGTCAGGTTGCCTTGATTTCAAGTTTTTTGGGTTTGGTTTTGATTTACTCATCCTAGCTAACCCTGTTCATGTAAGATATTAAAGAGTTATCCAAAAAGTCTAACCGTCTTGCACGCTCAGCTTGTGTAAGAGCCTTTAGAAGGCGTGGTTATTTTCTCTGTCCCACCCTCTCCATTCTCCCCTTCTCTCTGTTGCTCCATAGGCTTATTGGCACCCTAATTAAACTGCTGAAACTGGAATATATATACCCTGGGTACCTACACAGAAAAGGTTAGATTCTCTGCCATAATGACTTGAGAACACTGAGGTCTGGTCACCAGAACACCACATCAGCACAGTGCGGGAGCTGAGACAGCAGCTATTAAGAATTACAGACCCGTGTTTTTGAAAAATGTTACTGGGCGCCCTATTCTTAAAAGGCAGATTAAACCATCAATAAAGTTGACATTGAAGTCATTCCCTTTATAGGCATATTTTAAATGTAATCAAAGCAACCAGTCCTTTACAGACGCTGGTAAAACACCTGAGCAATTCTAATGTAATAAGTGGGGTAGCCCTCCAGGGCTGAAATAACAACCCCAGTCTGTGTATAAGAGGGCAGAACCAGAAGAAATTCCAGAATAGGATTCAGTTAGCACATACCAGTATGAAATGATGCCATGATGTCAGCAAGTCAATTTACTAAAATTTTAAATTAAATCGGTATCCTGGTAGTCCTACAAGCAAAATCAACCAATTTTTTTTTTTTCATTTTTTCAACCAGCCACTATGTCCTGGAACTCCAGTTTGTATAGCAAGGGGATATTTATATGGCCATTCCCAAAAGGGCCATTTCTGAAAGTGAACATTTCAAGATGATACTGAGATAATATATTTATTCTCTTCATTAAAAGACCATATTAAATAAATTGTATAGATAATGCTTAAAAAAAAAAAATCTAGCTGATTGTGTTAGCAAAGAATTGTAACATTAGCTCTCTATTTCTTAGAAGCAAATTTAAAAAAAGGGGGGAGGGGAATATAATTGCTTTAGGCTTCCCGGGTGGCGCTTGGGGTAAAGAATCTTCCTGTCAATACAGGAGACTCAAGAGACATGGGTTTGAATCCTGGGTTGGGAAGATCCCCTGAAGTAGGAAATGGCAACCCACTCCAGTACTCTTGCCTGGAAAATTCCATGGACAGAGGAGCCTGGAGGGCTACAGTCCACAGAGCTGCAAAGAGTCAGACATGACTGAGCACACGTGATTGCTTTATAACATGTGTAACTTTCTGCTGTAAAACATGGACCAGCCATATGGATACATGCATCCCCTTCCTCTTGAGCCGCCCTCCTAAACCCAAAACCCACCCAGCTAGACCATCCCAACATCCCTTGTGAACCAAACGCAGCTGGGTATACACCTTTCCCTCCTCTTTGGGTGGTGAGTCAAGAAAGCCGAGGAAGGCCGGGTCACGAGAGTTTACGTCTATGTGCGCATTTGTGTTTTTCCTGCCACACCAGCAACTGCATCTCCCCACCTGATTCCAAGCCTCATCAACTCTGATTTTCTCATTCATCTCAAATCGCTGTATTTATTATAATAGCTTAACCCAGCTGAGGTATTCTCCTTATGGGGAAAAAAGGCCCTGATCTTTGTCACGCCATGTGCAAAGTGTAAGATGCAGGCTGTAAGATGCAATTTGAGTCAGCACCTGCCGTAAGACGGCTCAGCTACGTAAACAGAGCTGATTGGGACAACACCAGCCACGCACCCAAACTATTTATTTAGACAGGATCGGAGCAGACACACGGCGTGTGGTTAGAGAAGAGCTGCTTCTCAAAAGGCTCTATTTAGCAATCAAAGACTCACCCAGTTAGGCTACAGGACACTTCTCTTCGCCAAATCTTATCACTATACATGAGCTGTACAGCACAGCTGAGGAGTGAGTTCCGTTTTCTGCCAAGACTGAATTAATGCTTTTAATATTCAAATTTGATTTTTCATTACACAGAGGCAGGCTTCACAATAGTGACCTTGACCTCTCTAACACACGCATATCAGTTCCTCTCAGAGCTTAACTTAGCTTAACTTCGGAGAGACTGCTTCAAGTTTAATATCCTTGGAAAATTACCAGAATGAATAAGACCAGACATTAATTCCTCCCTAAAAGTGTTGAATTTTGGAACCTGCCTATAGTCTGTAGATATTCACACCCTTGGTTCATCAAACGGATAATAAACACAAGGTTGAAACAAAAATCTAACTCCTGAGCTCCACTCTCTTGCTATATATCCTGAACACAGGCGCCTGCTCAGACAACGGGTCTGTCATGAAGTTCTGTGAACGGCAAGGTGAACGTGGCACCATTTTAAAATACCTTCAATCATAAGAGACTTGAACACTATGTATGATTTTTAGGGGAGCTGCAGAGAGCACATCAAAACTCATTTGCATGCATAGCTTCCAGACCTCAAAGCAGGGATGTTATCAGCTGTCAATCAACAGGTATTTATTGAATCCCTGATAGTCTCTTAGAAAGCTGCTAGGTTCTGTGGAGAATCCAGAAGCAATAAAAACAAATAACATTTACTCACAAAGAGTTGATATTTGGGTACAAGAGATAAGATACATAAAATCATCAATAAATCAAAATGCTTATTATCAGGTTATCAGCAAGAGAGTTCATCACCCTGGCTGCATAGCTCCCAGGACCCTGAAATTACAGGCTATCGCAGGCAGCCAGAACCCTGGGAGAGTGTATCAACAACTCGGCATCAACCAAACCAGAAGAGTTTACAGTGAGTGGTGCCTGTTTCAAACATGGGTAGACAGAGCAATTCACAAGAATTGTCTAAGCCCCAATATTTCAATAGCTTCTCCATTTTCACCAAAGTTCAGCTTCTTTCTATGATAATAAAGGCCACAGTTTTCTTTAGGGAACCTTCTTCCATCCTCATTTTGTGAGTAAGTTCAGAATGCACCTTGAGAGTCTAAGCTTTCCAAACTTTATATAGTAGTAGGACTGAGTTCCTATAAGAGGAATTCGAGGACCTGGGGGAGATATTCAAAATCAGTTTCTTGAGTCTAGAGAAATGACAAAAGATGAAACAGTGAAGTCATTACTAGACGTTCCATCATCAGAAGCTACAGAGGAGAGATGGCTAGGTAAGAGGAGAAGGAGGAGACTCGAAAGCTGTCCGCCCTTCACCCCAAATCTCTTTGAATCTAACACACTTCTAAGATTAAGCTTTTGTAACATTAGCCCCCTGCAGCTTTAAATCATTAAAATTCCACAGCTGTGCTAAATATTATACAAGACCCGAGAACAAGGAACACGGGCAATAGGAGGAGACGCAGGCGACGAGGAGAAAGACGCCAATGTCGAGTCACCGCTCTTCTAGGGATAAACCTGTGAGCTAGGCACACTCGGGGCTTCACTCACTGCCTCCGGGATGCGACGTGCCCGCACCAACCCGTCAGCAGACGGCAGGAGGGACTCACAGAGAAGAGCAGCCACAGGCCACAGCGCAGCCAGAGGGGCCTCCAGCCGGCGAGCCCGAGAAGAGACGCGAGCGAGGGCAGATCAGCCTCCACAGCAGACGTGGAGAGGAGGCGGGCAGTCGGCCGCTGAGCCGCCGGGCGGCTCTGCCCTGCCTTCTGATTCTGGCCCCGAAAGAGAAGCCCATGCCCGTCGCGTGAGTCGCGGTTTACGAAGCTCACAGGCAGGTCAGAGAAGAAAGGCTTTGTCTCGTTTGTGTTGTTTTTTAAGGTACAGCCAGGCTTATTTCCTCCTGAAGGGGTATTGTTCACACTTTACTAAGAGATGGGAATGCCAGACCACCTAACCTGCCTCTTGAGAAATCTGTATGCAGGTCAGGAAGCAACAATTAGAACTGGACATGGAACAACAGACTGGTTCCAAATAGGAAAAGGAGTACGTCAAGGCTGTATATTGTCACCCTGCTTATTTAACTTCTATGCAGAGTCCATCATGAGAAACACTGGACTGGAAGAAACACAAGCTGGAATCAAGATTGCCGGGAGAAATATCAATAACCTCAGATATGCAGATGACACCACTCTTATGGCAGAAAGTGAAGAGGAACTAAAAAGCCTCTTGATGAAAGTGAAAGAGGAGAGTGAAAAAGTTGGCTTAAATCTCAACATTCAGAAAATGAAGATCATGGCATCTGGTCCCATCACTTCATGGGAAATAGATGGGGAAACAGTAGAAACAGTGTCAGACTTTATCTTTTTGGGCTCCAAAATCACTGCAGATGGTGATTGCAGCCATGAAATTAAAAGACGCTTACTCCTTGGAAGGAAAGTTATGACCAACCTAGAAAGTATATTCAAAAGCAGAGACATTACTTTGCCGACTAAGGTCTGTCTAGTCAAGGCTATGGTTTTTCCTGTGGTCATGTATGGATGTGAGAGTTGGACTGGGAAGAAGGCTTAGCATGGAAGAATTGATGCTTTTGAGCTGTGGTGTTGGAGAAGACTCTTGAGAGTCCCTTGGACTACAAGGAGATCCCACCAGTCCATTCTGAAGGAGATCAGCCCTGGGATTTCTTTGGAGGGAATGATGCTGAAGCTGAAACTCCAGTACTTTGGCCACCTCATGGAAGAGCTGACTCATTGGAAAAGACTCTGATGCTGGGAGGGATTGGGGGCAGGAGGAGAAGGGGACGACCCAGGATGAGATGGCTGGATGGCATCACGGACTCGATGGACGTGAGTCTGAGTGAACTCCGGGAGATGGTGATGGACAGGGAGGCCTGGCATGCTGCGGTTCATGGGGTCGCAGAGTCGGACATGACTGAGCAACTGAACTGATGTCTGTTAGTCTCTCTCTCTCTCGTTAAAAAACAAAATTCACTGAGTAAATCTGAAGATCGAATTGGCTCTACTCAACAGTTCGTGATTTGGCCAACTTCCCATCAAGCAAGGAGAAGGGTGTTCTGCTGGGAGCCAGGGTGAGGAACTCCACCCATGGCAAAGGTCATGAGGAAGGAGGCTTGGCATACGCAAAGGCGTGACCAAGCCTCAGGAAACCCCCTGTTCCCGAGCATCTACCCCAAAACCAGAGTCTGTTTTATACTCTCACCTACACCTCTGACTTCACAGGGGGCTCTCCCACATAACCGTTTCTCTCGGAGAAGGAGTAAACGTGCAGCTCCAAGGCAATAAAAATTCCTGGGTGTGACAAGAGTGTTTCAGCTTACGGACTCCTCTGAAGGTTATCTAGCCCACCTGTATAGGTTTGTCCGGCCACATGTGATTGTTTACAGCCTCGCAATCTGAGAGGCACGAGATGTTTTAGACTTACTAAAGGCAAATTCTTTTGGGGAGTTGGAAATTATTAGTATAGTGGGTTGGTTAGGAATTATATTGGTGAAGGGTTTTTCATTTGTTGTGCCAATAATTGCTGCTAATTCCCTGCCCTGGGTTTGACAAGGGTGTCTTAGGTCAAACCTCTCTCCTGACAGACTAGCTTGTGTGACAGGATTATCCATACTGCTGCCACTATGCACATGATTGTTTACTACCTCTCAACCATAAACAGCACAGAGAGTTCTGGAGTATTTTGAGAGTCTTAATTAGCATAGGGCTTTTCTCATTGTTGAGTCAATGATTGCCGCCAGGCCTCCATATCCTTAGGCACCTAGGAATATATTAATCAGTGTATTTGGAATATAGAAAAGGAAATACAGTAGTTTTTGATGTTAGCAATACTAGACTTTTTGAGTTAATGAATTTTCTCTTTTGTAATAGATCACTGTGCTTTGTTATAAATCACTGTGTCCTTGCTATGTAAAAATGTAACTTTATCACTATCTTAAGACTAAATAGATCTTAAGGGGAGCATTGGTGAAAGGATTTTCATTTGTTGGGCTGATGTTTGCTGCTAAATCTCCATGTTCCCTGCCCTTATAATGAATATAACTAGCATTTAGGAGAAATAAGTATTAACGTTTAAGCATATAGGAGAAATAAGTATTAACCTTTAAGATTAATCATGTTAACCTTGGGTTAAATAAATTCCTTTCTTGATTGTAACTCACTACACCCTCACCCTATAGGAATGTAACTTTATTTGGAGGGTGGTACCTGGTTTAAGAAAAAACACCCTTGGAAAAATAAGTTTTTGGTTATCAGAAAGAAAGGATCATAAAATGTCAGCAGGTCTCATGGCCAGATGATGTAAAATCCCTAAGACCTTTTTATGTGAGGCACCTGATTTTGATAAAGGTCGGGACTGCAGACCCCCGCGTGACTCTGTATTCATCCCTATATGTAACAAAAGGTATATAAGCAAACCCAAAAATAAAGAAATCGGATCAGTTTCCGGAAAGACTGATTCCCCCATGTCGTTTCTTTCTTGCTCCCCGTTTTCCTGGCTGAATTCCCATCTGGAGCGTGGGTGCTCTTCCACGTAAACCGCGTGATTCAGCCTCTTTTTCTCCACTGATCTTCCTACTACACTATCCGTTTCTAATCTCTCTATATCTCTGTAATTAAATATGCATTTTTCCAAGGACGCCGACGCCGTCCTCACCTTCGAATTCCCTGGATCCACCAGGGCTGGACCCCGGCAGTGTTCCAAGGAGCCACGCAAAGTGAAAGGTTTATTTTCGGTCTGGTCTTCTTAGGTTTCCTTTGTTTACCGTAAAGTTACTTAGTAAGTGGCATGGCCACCCCTGTTGCCAATGCCTTGGAAGAACAATAATTTTATTACGACTCTAGGACCTGAAGAGGTTTGCTACTTGAAGCCAGGTACCAGCTGAAGTTAAGGTCCAACCTGCCCAGGGAGCTAGGGGGTAAGGGCCCTCTCTTCCCTAAATGATTACATTTCAAACAGATGGTTCCCAAGTCCTTAAGGAAATATTCCTGAGTTATAAAACTGGCAGGAGGCTTATTTAGCTTTAAAAAGATTTTCATACCAATAAAACGGGTTTTAAAGGCAAAAAATGGGTGGAACAAACAAAAGAAAGGATTATTTCAGACAAGGTCAGCTACTACTGAAGGAAGTTCCTGGGGTCTATCAGGCCGATGACCTCACTAGTGTTGATCAGGAAATTTCCAACCCACTGGTTTAAAATTCTGCTTGTGGGAGAAGCTGAAATTGCAATTAGCTTAAATATTAAGTTTTGGTTTGCTAAAGTGGGGTCTAGCACAAGTGACTCCATTCTGAGCCTGTCTCTGTTGACCTAATACAAACAGATGGCCAGATATTAATACTTCCTTTAGCAAAGATGGGTTTATCCTCGATCAGCCAAGAATTGCAATTTGGGGCTGGCAGCCATAGTGAGCCAAGGGCAAGCCCCCCACAGCAAGGAAAGAAGAAAGCTTTTATAAGGAAATAAAAGGAAGTCAGGAGGGTATCATAAACAGAGTCCATAGTTTTTATTGGCTCACCAGGAAAAGAGCCTTTCTTCCTCCTGTGAGCTCCTGCTATGTTTGTGGGGAGTGAGAGCCCCCCTTTCAGGTCTCCTGGCTCTATTTAACTGGGGTTTCTGTTTATTAATTGTTTACATTTTTGAACACTGTATCCTCCCCCAGTATATGCTTCCATCTTCTCTCCTTGGCTGAGTCATCCCATCTCTCCTCTGTCAGTCCTAACCTCTCTCTCTCTATACATATACACATACTTCTTCCTTTTCCCTGTGCCTTCTCGCTCCTTGCTCCTTCTCTCCTCTTGGTCCCTCTGTTTTTCTCGTTTTGCCTTGCTCTACCTAACTCTGTACGTGTGTGCCTCTGTGTCTGTCTACCGGCTTCCTCCTCTTCTCTCCTTAAGTAAGCCAGAACCAGCTCCTTCCTGACGTTATTAAACATGGGAGCAAACAACAGGAGGGGAGGCCAGGGTACCCAAAGTGAGTCTGTGCAGGCATGCTCGGTCACTCAGTCATGTCTGACCCTTTGCGACCCCATGGACTGTAGCTGGCCAGGCTCCTCTGTCCACAGGATTTCCCGGGCAAGAATACCAGAGTGGGTCACCCAGCCCTCCTCCTGGCGATCTTCCTGCCCCAAGGACTGAGCCCTCATCTCCTGCGTCTCCCGCCCTGGCAGATGGGTCCTTGACCACTAGCACCACCTCTCCATCTGCCCATAATCCAAGACATGTCCCTTGAAGGGGAGCAGACTTTTAACCCTAAAGTATGCCTATTTGGCATAAGCATTATCTAAGGCTGATTATTTTTAAGAAACAGCAGACACAGAAGAATCTTTGAAAACCAAGTAGAAATTACTCTTTTGTAAGAGACATCTTGTAAGGGGAAGACTGAAGACAAAAGGAGACAGGGATGGCAGAGGATGAGATGGTTAGACAGCATCACCTCTCAACAGACAGGAATTCGAGCAAACTCGGGAGAGAACGCAGAGGACAGAGGAGGAGCTTCACGCTGCAGCTCATGGAGTTGCAAAGAGCTGGACAGGATTTAGTTACCAGACAACAACAAAGAGACATTTACATATATGAGAACCCTCCATTTGAAAGGGTCTCCATTAGAAAGAGGGAGATCCTCTAAATCTCTAGCAACTCGTCAATGGAGACGGCAAGGACTTAAATCTGCATAACAACCTTGCCCTTGTTTACTGGGCTTTTCCTGGTCACCCCCATAACTGTCCCACCCCCAGCTCCAACACCTTCCTTTGACTTCAGCTGGAGACAGTATCTAAGGTGGTTGCTTGGGCCATCCGTTTTCCCGGGCATCTCCCGTATCTCCCTCATATTTCCTGGGTATACAGAAGGTGCGCACGATGCGAAACTCCTGTTTGTTCTTTTTTCCTGTTAATCTGTCTTTTATTATAGGGAGGTCTCAGTGAGGAACCAAGAAGGGTACGGGGAAAACGATTTTTCTTCCCATTCATCCTACTGAGACAATTGCCTCAAGCCAACCTGAACTCCATCTTCTCATTTCCAATATCACAGAGAGGAAAAAAGAAAACATTTGAAAACAACAACAACATTGGCATGGAGATAATTTGTAAAATAAATGAAGGTTTAAATGTCCACCTGAGGTGATGCTAGTGGTAAAGAACCTGCCGGCCCAATGCAGGAGCTGCAGGAGACATGGATTCGATCCCTGGATGGCGAAGATCCCCTGGAGGCGGGCATAGCAACCCATTCCCGTATTCTTGCTTGGAGAATCCTATGGACAGAGGAGCCAGGTGGGCTGCAGTCCATGGGGTCGCAAAGAGCTGGACGTGACTGAAGAGACTTTGCGTGCACACACTTTCTAGATAAAAGGAATAATTAACAAGACAAAGTGCAAATTTCAACCAAGCTTCTACATCTTCTTTCCTGTGTGTGCAGCAAGAATCTTCACTTGAACTTTAAAGAACCAAGGGAGAAAAACTGTGCAATTCTTATTTTAAACTTTTCAGGCTAAATACACTCATTTGCAATTCATTAAGAGGAAACAATTTGGAAAGACAGGCTAGTTTTACATAATGTGCTTAATTACATATTCAAGTTTTTATTTGTTTGCACCATGATAAAAATCTTTCTTTCAAAGAAACAAATTAAAAAGGAACCATCATTTGCATGATATCTAATTTCTGATTTTTAATCTGTTGTTATCAAAGAGCTAATATTTCCATTTCTCATATTTAATTCTAACAGATAGCAGCATCCTTGCTACAAAGCATCCTCAAAGATTAGGAAAAGTCCTTGTAAATATCAGATCAATTACAAGAATACTCTGATTAGATGTCACTTGAATCGTATTACCATTCACCAAAGGGTATTCTGGGCAAGCACTTGCAGTGGGGCAGCAAATGAACCAGAACTGCTGAAGACTGACATCACTGGAAAACAGCCAACATGGTCTTTGAAGCCCAGGGTGAGGATTTTCTCGTCCCTGGAAGGGGACATGCTCCCAGGCAACACCTCATTTGCACTGGTCCAATCTAGGCCGAGATATGAGGACATCAGACTAGAGCCAGCAGAGACTCAGGCCTAACCCACAATATCACCATGGCAACTAATCTTTCAATAAAGTCAACATTTTGGGGTTATAGCTATAACATTTTTCTAGCCAGAGTAGCAACGAATGTCCTTGAGAAAAAGGCCTACTTGTAGCCCAAGACTTTTGCAATTTTATTTTATTTTTTTGACTTTTGCAATTTTAAAAGGCATTTTTGCAGTCATCTGAGGTTCATAACCTGCATTTTGGAGAGGTTTTACAAGAAAGTACACATCCCATGTGTTCTGCATCTATTAGAAAGTTTAACAAGCCTGACTCACCCTCCTTCCCTTCCCACCTCCTTCTGTTGCAGGAAGGGGGACCCCTTAGGGCCTGAAACTGGACTCCTCTCTAACACTCAGAAATGAATTGTCCAAGGAGACACATGCGCTGAGAAAGCAAGAGATTTCATTGGGAAGGGCGCCCGGGTAGAGAGCAGGAGGGTGAGGGAGCCCAGGAGGACCCCTCTGCCACGTGGCTCGAAGTCTCAGGGTTTATGGTAATGGGATTAGTTTCCAAGTTGTCTTTAGCCAGTGACAGAGCCCCTCCTGGTGGTGGACGCATCACTCAGCCAAGATGGATGCCAGAGAGAAGGGTTCTGGGAGGTGGTTGGACATGCGGTGTCTCTTTTTGACCTTTCCCGAACTCTTCCAGATGGTGGAGGCTTATTAGTTCCGTGATCCTCACCAGGACCTCCTGTCGTGAAACAGCTCATGAGAATGGTCACTGTGGTGCGCGGCCAGGGCGGGCGGTTCCAGTCACTGCACTTCCCCTAACACTTCCCTTGTTACTCTGGCCTCCTTTCTTCCACAAAAATATATCAAGATCTGAATAGGAAAATAATATAAAGCAGTCTATTGTGTATATACTTTTAAAATTTTCTCTATATTTTGACTTTTTCCCCCCCGTTTTCAACACCAGATAAAACCTTTCTGCCGGGGGGACAGGCCCCTCCCTGGGCTAGCTGATCCTTAGAGCAAAGGGCCAGGCTAGAGCACTCCTTTGTCCAGTAAACCAGACCAGAGCCACACACCCCAGGAGGGAATAACAGGCCTCTGCCTAATTCACCCTGGGGCCAAGTGCCAAGGAACCAGGACCACCTCTTCAGCTCAGAGCCCACTGAACTGATTCGCACCAGCCAGTATACACTGTTTAATTTGCCCAGCTCTGTCTTTCCTGCAGAAATCCCGGTAACGGCCCTACCCTGGCTTCCTACTCCTGTCGTGCGTGTGTGTGTGTGCGTGCGCGCGCATGTGTTCGTTTGTTCGTTCAGGCACTCAGTCATGACTCTTTACACTCTTTGCAATGCTATGGACTGTAGCCTGCCAGGCTCCTCTGTCTGTGGAATTTTCCAGGCAAGAATACTGGAATGGGTTGCCATTTCCTCCTCCAGGGATCTTCCTGATCAAACCTGCATCTCTTGCATCTCCTGCATTGACAAGCAGATTCTTTACCACTGAGCCACCTGGGAAGCCCGTTCTGAAACCTGACAAAATTGTGGCATTTCCTCTGTGAGGCTGGGTGGTGACATCTCCCCTGGAAACTAGGAGTATCACATACTTTTTTGTTTTGACCCTCTCCTAAGTCAGAAAACTAAGATCATGGCATCCGGTCCCATCACTTCATGGGAAATAGATGGGGAAACCATGGCTGACTTTATTTTGAGGGGCTCGAAAATCACTGCAGATGGTGACTGCAGCCATGAACTTAAAAGACGCTTACTCCTTGGAAGGAAAGTTATGACCAACCTAGATAGCATGTTAAAAAGTAGAGACGTTACTTTGCCAACAAAGGTCCGTCTAGTCAAGGCTATGGTTTTTCCAGTGGTCACGTTACTTTGCCAACAAAGGTCTGTCTGGTCAAGGCTATGGTTTTTCCAGTGGTCATGTATGGATGTGAGAGTTGGACTATAAAGAAAGCTGAGCACCGAAGAATTGATGCTTTTGAACTGTGGTGTTGGAGAAGACTCTTGAGAGTCCCTTGGACTGCAAGGAGATCCAACCAGTCCATTCTGAAGGAGATCAGCCCTGGGTGTTCATTGGAAGGACTGATGCTAAAGCTGAAGCTCCAGTACTTTGGCCACCTCATGCGAAGAGCTGACTCATTTGAGAAGACTCTGATGCTGGGAGGGATTGGGGGCAGGAGGAGAAGGGGACGACAGAGGATGAGATGGCTGGATGGCATCACGGACTCAACGGACATAAGTCTGAGCGAGCTCCGGGAGATGGTGATGGACAGGGAGGCCTGGCGTGCTGCAGTCTGTGGGGTCACAGAGAGTGGGATGCACCTGAGCGGAGCTGAGCCTCTGTGGGCACGCCTGAGGGGGCACCACGTAAAGGGGCACGCAGCGGGGAGCTGGAAAGCACGAGCTCCGGGGACAGAGCAAAACCTGCTGCTACCAGAGCACAACTGCTTGAAAACGGCACTGCCCAAGAGCAAAGAACAGAGTGCAGAGGAAATTACAGAGAGGGTGAGGGAGTCTAGCCAAGGTGAGGTTATGTGAGCCCTGGAACAGAGCTGAGCCCGCACTTTTAAAGTTGTGTTGACAGATTCTCTCTAAGGCCAGACTTTCACCAGCCTCTCCCGAGCTTCTTTAAATTAGGCCTGACTTTTGGGTTTTCATGTTCCCCTCTGCATTTTCTGATCTCAGTAAAAATCCTGCTAAGTCAGTTCAGCCAGAATTCCCCATCCACCCAATCTAACCACGCTGTCTCACCGCCATCTCTCACCAGTCCTTCATCCTCCACCGTCCCCTGGGCGAGGTCTGATCACCCAGGCCTGCCACAGAGATCCCTCCCTTACCCCTTAGTCAAAGCTATGGCTTTGCCAGTAGTCATGTACAGATGTGAGAGTTGAACCATCAAGAAGGGAGTGTTGAAGAATTGATGCTTTCAAATTGTGGTGTTGGAGAAAACTCTTCAGAGTCTCTTGGACTACAAGGAGATCAAACCAGTCCATCCTAAAGGAGATCAACCCTGAATATTCACTGGAAGGACTGATGCTAAAGCTGAAGCTCCAGTACTTTGGTCACCCGATGGGAAGAGCTGACTCACTGGAAAAGACCCTGATGCTGGGAAAGACTGAAGGTGGGAGGAGAAGGGGACGACGGAGGGTGAGATGCTTGGATGGCATCACCGACTCAATGGACATGAATCAGAACAAACTCCAGGAGACAGCAGAAACAGAGGAGCCTGGCGTGCTGCAGTCCATGGAGCTGCAGAGTCAGGTACGACTCAGAGGCTGAACCACAGCGAACAGCTCCCTCCCCCTCGCACCTCCTCGCGGTGACTCCCCACCCACTGTCCCCACCCGCTCCTGCGCTGTAAGCTCCCACTTTCCCACAGTGTATCTGGAGTTGAGTCCATCTTCCCTCCAAGACCCCTTTGCTGCCGTCCCCACCCCATCCCAGTCAGACCCCTTCAAAAGTGTCTTCCTGATCATTGCTAACAAGTGTCATGAATATTATTTTTTCTTTGACAATGTGCTCATAAATTACCTTAACTCATGAACATATTTTAAGTTGTGTTCATATTATTGGCAACTGAATTCTAATTAGTAAAGCATTTTGCTTTTACCAGATAAATTAATTTATTTCTGCATTTATTCAGTAAATAGATACCTCACCCCTAATATACTTTAGGCCCTATGTGGCAAAGAGTGACAAAATTAATAACATATGATCCTTGATGAGAGGAACACAGACAGACAAATACTTGCTTCTGCAGTGTAAAGTGCTGCTCATGTTATAGATTTATGTCAAGAAGGATTTTACTGGGAATATTGAATTTTTTTCTGCTATTCAGTGGCTTAGTACTCTGAAGTAAGTAAAGAGGGAGGAAAGAAATTCCAATAAGTCTGATCTATTGAATGGCCTCCTCAGTGGAATATACTCTTCAACACCAGGGTAGAGCGGTTCCTTAAACTCGCATCTTCTCTCCTTCATGGGGACTTAATCCTTCCACGTCTGCGGAGTCTGCTTTCTGTGCCCAGCAAGGCTACATCTCAGTCAGATCTCCCAGGTCTCAAGGATTCCTTTTCTCTCTCACAATCCTTTGAATAGTTTTTTCTATAACATTAAAGGAAAATTTTATAGAACTGGAAAAATCATGAATCTCATACAGATATAAAATCAGCCTGCCTTACAGATTTTATTTAACATTCATTGGTTAAATGAGCAAACCAGGCAGATAAGCCAGCTCAATGGAGACGCCAAAGAAGCACAATATATAAAAAGTAAGACATCAAAACGAATTAAAAATGGGTCCCAAAGCTCGCTTTCACTGGGAATGGAGCAAAATTCATTCACACATCAACAGGCAGGAATTATTTTGTATTGCTTAGGTTATTCACACCTTACAGAGTTGTAGACTAAATCCCATAAACTCAGAATCAGATAGCACAAAAGGTTTGCTCCAGATAATGTCCAATGTTCAGTAAGGAACAAATCTTTCCTATGGTGTGTCATAAATGATGACACCAATTTTAATGAAAATCATGAAACTCATCCTTTATTAAGTGCTTATTTTGGTCAGGGGTCTTCCCAGGTGACACTAGCGGTAAGGAACCCATCTGCCGATGCAGGAGATGTAAGTTCCAGCCCTGAGTCGGGAAGGTCTCCTGGAGGAGGGCATGGCAACCCACAGCAGTCTTCTTGCCTGGAGAGTCCATGACAGAGGAGCCTGGTGGGCTACAGTCCCTAGGGTCACACAGAGTTGGACATGACTGAAGCGACTTAGCACGCGTTCACTGGTCTGTGCTGAACATCTGACCAGGCATCACCTCACTGGATTTACGCAACTAAACCATGGAAGACATTACACCCACTTCACAGATGGAGAAACTCAGGCTTAACAGATCTCAAAGTCACATCATTAATGAGGGTAGGCTTTAGGAACTGAAGAAAGACGCCCACTGTCCTCACCTGACCTTGGCCCGCAGCTGCAAAGGCAGAGGGCAGTGTGTTAAACTCTCCCCTGTGCTTAAAGGATGATGCCAGTTTGCAATTTTGTTGCAGAGAAGAAGCCAATTCTGACTCTGTACTGAAAACTGTTTCTTTGGCTTGCCTTTTTGTTGTTGCTTTTGTTATTATAATCATGCATAAAGCCTGCCTCAGAGGACCCTGCTCCTCTGCCTGACTGTAAATCGCCTTTGTTCAAGTCAGAGGAGAAGCTGAGCCTGCGCACCTGGGTATGTGTTCAGCTGCCAGGTCGTGTCTGACTCTTTTGTGACCCAGCAGGCTCCTCTGTCCATGGGGTTCTCCAGGCAAGAATACTGGAGGGGTTGCCATTTCCTCCTCCAGGGGACCTTCCCCACCCAGGGCTGATCCTGCACCTCCTGCATTGGCCGGCAGATTATCTGCCACTGAGCCACTGAGCCCACGTGTGAACAGCTGCGACAAGAAGAGGAGATTGACACAGGCCTTCCAGTGGCTGGCCGCTCCCAGAAGCGTCTTGGAAGATGAAGACCCTTCCTCACTTCCCCATCCCTCTGCCTCCCTCTCACTCTACACCCCACCGCTCCTCACTGCTTCTCTGACTGTGAAAGAACCTGGCTTACAGACCCGGGCACAACGGCCACCCTCAGATGCTGGTCTGCCACGTTCTCGGTCAGTCGGCTTTCTGAATAACGTGGTGCTCTTGCCTCCACACCTCCTCTCTTAGGTGCGCTGGCCTGCCACTGTGCGGGGAGCAGTGAGCTCAGACTTGGCAACACTTTAGTGTCCGTCTGCTTCTGTCCGACTGCTTCACTGAGTTATGTTAACTGCAGGTTCCCCTGAAAGCCTCTGTGATCCCTCCTATACTATAATTCAAACACACATGTATCACGTATTAGCCAAGCGAGACGGCTGAGGGGGTCCCCGGTGGCTCAGTGGATAGGAATTCACCCAGTGCAGCCAACGCAGGAGGCATGAGTTCAGTCCCTGTCCAGGAAGATCCCACATGGCATGCAACAGCTAAGCCTGTGCACCACCTCTCTGGCCAGCGCTCCAGAGCCCGGGAGAAACCCCCGGGCCCCAGAGCCTGCGCTCTGCACAGAGAGACGCCGCCTCAGGAGAAGCACCACAATCCAAGGGGCTCCTGCTCACCTCACTAGAGGAGAGCCCACCCAGCAACCAGACCCACCTCAGCGTCAATAAATAAATACAAAAAAAGAGAAAACAGAAAACTGAGGGTCTTGAGGGAGCAGGGTGCACGTTAGACGAACGCCGATTTTCACAGAGCAAACTCTGTAAGTACACTGATTCTTCCTTCTCCCTCTGCTCCAGAGCCAGTGAATATTAAAGATTCACATAACAGTATGAAAATGACAATATGAACCAAATCAGACTCCAGGCAACTCTGCTTCTGCCATGCCTTCTGTCACAATCATACTCCAGCAGAACCAAGGAGCTCACGTTCTTCTTCACAGCAGGTTGCAGGGGCATGACTTCCACTTGGCTCTGACTTAAAGAAAACCTTTGGGAGCCAACATACATCATTTCCCTAAGCAGGCACAGAAAGGTAGCTTAGCGAACTAAAGACTGGATTCACTGGATTAAGCACCTGGCTTAAGGAGATTTAAATCCGACTTAATGATATTGCCAGTCCCTGGAGCCACTGGTTCAAATCCTAACTAAAGCTTTTGCTCTTCATCAGAAAATGTCAGCAAATTTGCATTATTTTGTAGATCAGGGGAAAACCTCAGAAATATTTTCATGTCTCCAAGTCACAGGGTAAATATGGATTTTCTAACGACAAGCCACTTCTGTATAGAGGATGCTGTTAATGCCAGCAGGCCTTATTTTGGCTCAGAACTCATTCTGTTCCCAAGAGAGAATTTCTACAACACTGGACAAAGCGTTTTGTCTTCCCCATTCCTCTCACTCAGCCCTTCTGGGCCTTTATTCAAATCTCATCTTCACAGTGAAGCAATTACTTTAAACCTTCTTAAAGGAAACTTGCCGTCGCCTCCACTCCACCCATTTTCTCCCTGCTTCGCCTTCCCTGCTTTTACACCGTCTACGCGTTTCAGCCTCTGCATGGCTCAGCGGGTAGAGAATCTGCCTGCAGTGCAGGAGACTCAGGTTCAATCCCTGGTCGGGAAGGTCCCCTGGAAAAGGGAATGGCAGCCCACTCCAGTGTCCTTGCTGGGAAATCCCACGGACAGGGGAGCCTGGCGGGCTACAGTCCAGAGAGTCACGCATGGCTGAGAAATGAAGCACACACATCCCCATCTAGAATTAAAGCTCAGTGCGTATCAAGACTACACGTGTTTAGCAGTACAACCAGAGCCTAAAACAAGGGTTAAGTACAGAGAGGGTCACGGTGCTCCTGCTGAACGATCACACGAATCTCAGGAAATGGCTTCAGCCTTCTAAGGCCCACAGGTACCTCTCACTTCTGCTCCTTTCTGTCTGTCCCATCCCAGTCTCCCCATCGTGTCGTGGTCCGGCAGCCCCACCACTTCTGCTCCGGTGTCTGTCTGTCCGTCCCACCCCGTCTCACTTCCTTGATTACTGACTTCATTCTCTCTTCACATTCTCGAACATGGGAATCTTATTGGTCATTGATTATTCGATGGACTGGCCTCTTCTCCCAGCCACAGAGGTCTTCCACCAATGGCCTGCTATCAACAAGACCTACTGATTTGAGACAGAGGCCTCAGCCAAAGAAAATGAAACTTCACTGGGGCCTGAGTGAAAATAAATAAATAATAATAATAAAAGATCCAGCTAGGCAAATAATAGCAGCAATGAGGAAAAGATTTGAGACAATAAGAACAGCATCGCCAAGTCCAGACAGGAAATGTGCTTTGTGCTTTGGGGGAACTAAAGGAAATTCACTGTGGCTGCCACGAAGACAGGACAGCAGCCCCCCCAGTTCCTGGGGGAATGTTTCCGAGACCCCCCAGCAGGTGTCTGGAGCCGGGAAAGTGCCAAGCCCCACACTTGTGCACTCTGTGTTTCCTCCGACAGTAATCGGTGGGTAGCACACACAGCCTGGACATGCCCAACAAAGCGGTGACTCCAGCCACCACCTAGATGACCCAACCCATCCTCGGCTGGGTAGAACAGCACAGTGTGAGAGGTCAACACACTACTCAGGATGGCATGCAGCTCTCAAGGCATAAACGGTTAACTTCTGGAATTCTCCATTTAATATTTTCTGGCCACGGTTAGTCTCAGGTAACTGAGGCCACAGAAAGTGAAACTGTTGCCAAGCCCAAGCTGGCTTTGCTGGTCGCACAACAGGCCAATAAATCTGAGAGACAAGGCGTTGACGCAAGAAACACGACTTTATTTGGAGAGCCAGCTGACCGGGAAGGTGGCAGACTAAAGCCTCAAACTAGCCCCCTGGTTGGGGCCCAGATGCCAACTGTTCCATGGACCAGAGACAGGGGGGCGGGGGGCGGGGGAGAAAAAGTAAAACCATGTGACTTTCTAAGCAAGTATCAGGCAGGGGGGACGGGTTAGCTTCTTTCTCTCACGGTCCCTTCACAGGTGGCGTGAGATGAGCGTCTCCTGCCGTATCGATGAACAAGGCTGTCGCAGTAGCTGTGATCCCAGCCCTCCAAACGCAAGTCTCTGAGCCGTGCTACAGGCAGCGCCGCTCCCTGCACAAGGAACTGCAGGGTGCCCCGGTCATCGGTGGGGTGCCCTGTGAGCTAACAAAGGGCTTCAGCCTCAGGGTCAGGCCGAGCAGGCGGTGGTCTCTGGGCTTCCCAGGTGGTGACAGTGGTAGAGAACACGCCTGCTGATGCTGGAGACGTGAGAGGTGTGGGCTCCATGCCTGTATGGGGAAGATCCCCTGGAGGAGGGCCTGGCAACCCACTCCAGGGCTCTTGCCTGGAGAATTCCATGGACAGAGGAGCCTGGCGGGCTAGAGTCCATGACGTTTCAGAGAGTCAGACATGACTGAAGTGATTTAGCACGTATAACAACAAAAATGGCAAAAACAAGGGTTAAAGTCTTTAGCATGGAGTCAAAACTAACCCTTCCTGGTTATAAAACCGTGGATAAAGAGGGATGACTGTGTGGGATAAAGTGCTGAAAAAGTAAACAGATGTCAGATGTCAGCAGAATTTATGAACTAACTTAAGAAACCTGGGTTTCATTGTGAAAAAAACAATTTTTTTTTTTTTTTAAGTAACACCACCATCTTACTGCTTGCTTCTGGATTCAAAACTATACATCAGCTCCACACCCAGTCTCTGAATTCTTATCTGTTCTTAGTAGCTCTGAAAGACAGGGAAGCACGGGCTGCATGGGCAATCTACAGGCAATTCATGGAGTCTCAGAGTCGGGCTGAACAGCAACAGTGCAAGTAAATGCTTGGTGAAATCTGACACTTCTGAGATCTTCCTTCCCACAAAATTTGAAGCCTCAACGCTTAGCTAAAGGAGCACAGCCTAGGCATTTTTGAAGATGTTATCCTACTTTTTTCTGAGCTTCAAATCCCTCATTGGTAAAATGATAAAATTGGTAAATGGTAAAATGACAGAAAGTGAAGAACTAAAGAGCCTCTTGATGAAAGTGAAAGTGGAGAGTGAAAAAGTTGGCTTAATCCTCAACATTCAGAAAAATAAGATCATGGCATCCGGTCCCATCACTTCATGGCAAATAGATGGGGAAACAGTAGAAATAGTGAGAGACTTTATCTTCTTGGGCTCCAAAATCACTGCAGATGGTGATTGCAGCCATGAAATTAAAAGACACTTACTCCTTGGAAGGAAAGTTATGACCAACCTAGACAGCATATTAAAAAGCAAAGACATTACTTTGCCAACAAAGGTCCATCTAGTCAAGGCTATGGTTTTTCCAGTAGTCATGTATGGCTGTGAGAGTTGGACTGTGAAGAAAGCTGAGTGCTGAAGAATTGATGCTTTTGAACTGTGGTGTTGGAGAAGACTTTTGAGAGTCCCTTGGACTGCAGGGAGATCCAACCAGTCCACCCTAAAGAAGATCAGTCCTGAATATTCATTGGAAGGACCGATGTTGAAGCTGAAACTCCAATGCTTTGGCCACCTGATGCAAAGAGATGACTTGAAAAGATCCTGATGCTGGGAAAGACTGAGGGTGTGAGAAGAAGGGGACAACAGAGGATGAGATGGTTGGATGGCAACACCGATTCAATGGACATGAGTTTCAGTAAACTCTGGGAGTTGGTGATGGGACAGGGAGGCCTGGCATGCTGCAGTCCACGGGGTTGCAAAGAGTTGGACACGACTGAGCGACTGAACTTAAGATTAGGACAGAAACGTCCTTGGTGCGTTATGGTAATTAAAAGACACAACATGTGTCTGACCAGTATCTTGACACATGGGAGTCCACGGCTGTTACTGTTGTTTCATTGGCTAACAGAACCAAAACAACTGTCAGAATCACCAACCTAGTTCTGGGAGCAGAATAAACTAAGTAAGGTCATCACTAATCTCACAATAACAACAAATGCATAAAATCAATAATCATTAATACACCATCAATAATCAACACATTCCCTTGGCCTTAGCCCAAAGTACAAAAGCATGAAATAAATGTTATCATGAACATATCCAGTTCATGGGTCATTTTCAATAGACTTCAAAGGAATCAAAATAACCCAATTGCTTCTCTCAATTATCCATCATTTCATAGTAAAGTCTTACTTTGTCTTAAGCAATTACTGATAATAGGAATTTATAGAAAAATGTAGCTGGAAGGTATCTCAAGCCAGTGTTCAGCAGGAGCTCAGTTGGACTCAAGTTATGTTAAACTAACCCAGATCTTTCCAATAATTGTTTTGTATTCAGTTAATTTATTCCTTCCTGTGTCTCTACTAAAGCCTAACTCCCTACTGCTTCATTAACAACGGCAGCTGCATTGCTGCCTGAGTACATTAACTTAATGGCAGAATCTATGGAAAACTGAACACTTTCTGGTTGGCCTGGAACTGCTAGCTATCTCTCAGGTTCACTCATTTGTCCATTCATTCAGGCCACTCACATTATATGGCAAGAATATCTAACTTTGGTCAGCCCACAGGTAGACTCAGAGACGACAAGGACCTGAGTGCAGGTAGGCTGGAGCTAATCCCGGGGAGCCCAGTGAGGGTGGAAGCGAAGAACGCACACCAGTCAAGGTGGAAAGCAGTAAAGCATGAGACGATGAGCAGGTTCCAGCCACAGGCCTCTGGGCAGAAATTCCCAGAGGGACTCATCCCACTGGGGGCGGAGGAGGCTCCGCCAGCCACCCAGGATCTCCCGTCGGACACTGTTCGAGGGCTGCACATCCTTCTGCTCCAGCAAGCTCCCAGGGAGAAGAAACCAGAGAGAGGAGACGTGCGTGAGCCCAGGCTGAGATGGCGGGGTGCCTACTGCCAGGGAGCTCAAGCAGGCAGCTGCGGGGCAGGGCGCCCACTGCAAAGAAGCAACTTCTAAAGTAGTGAAGGAACCGTACATGCCAGCGCTTCCAGCACTGCCTGGCACGGAGCCTGCCCACGGAGCTGCTGTCGTCGTCCAGTCACGAAGTCGTGTGTCCGACTCATGTGCAGCCCCACGGGCTGCAGCCCGCCTGGCTCCTCATCCATGGGATTTTCCAGGCAAGAGGGCTGGAGTAGCTGGCGAGCCATTCCCTTCTCCAGGGGATCTTGCCCATCCAGGGATGGAACCTGCAGCTCCGGCCATGTCTCCTATCTTGCAGGTGGATTCTTTACTGATGAGCCACCAGAGACGCCCTCCTGGCACAGGGGAGTAAGTGCTGTATAATCTTAGATCCTGTTACCTTGTTTAAGATACTCTTAAGCTCCATTCTAGGCATTTGGGAGAAGAATGACCTGGCTCCTGCCCTGGATAAGCACATAATTTTCCTCAGGTTCAAAAACAAAACCCCCTCTCAGAGATCAGTGTCCACATGTATGTATATTCAATGCAGTTTCAGAACTACACTGTCATAATTTAGGGTTCTTTGGGTGTCCAATTAACTTCTCCTTTTTATTATATTCTTGTTTCACAATGGAGACAAAAATCAAATGAAGAAGAAAAAGGACCAGAGGTTATATATTATTCTTTTATTCTTTCTTGTGCATCAAGAGAAAAATAAACAAGGAAAAATTCCTTAACTTTCAGGCCTCCTGTTCCCCAGTTACAATGTTTCAGAAAGCAAAAGTTACATCTCTAAGCTTTAGAAATGAGAGAACCTGAATCCCTTAGAAACATGCTCTAAACTTCTCCTATGAGAACACATTTCTGTAATTCCACTGGGCATTATCTTTAAACTTGTAGCCCTGGAAATATGATGGGGAAGAGAAAAGCAAAACACACACACAAAACATTCACTCCTATCCATCACCTGCTGTCTGTTCAGTGGGTTTGTATCTGATCAGAATTAATGCGGCAGATGGAGACAAATGAACAGTGACTGCTACCTTCCTGGAATTATTTCAGGTTATTATGTATCTCCAGCCATTTATCAGGAAGAATAAAATGGGAGACACACACACACACTGATCACTCACACACATACACAAAAGACACGTTCAGGAAGTCACAAATACAGACCTAGCAGACCCCAATCCTTCGATTTATTCATTTTTTGTTTCTGGTTAAAACATAACTGCCGAGTGATTTGTAAACTCCCCAATATAACTGCCCAAGTGCATTAGCCTTCAATGACCTTCCAAGTCAATTTTTCCAAGAAACGCGAAGTAATCTCCTCTAGTCTCTGACAGATTTAATGGCCCTCTGTGCACCAAGAAAAGCATGTCCGTGTAGCTGGGGTAAGCTGTGCATTGGAGGCATTATTCAGACACTTTGATAAGGACATAAAATGGATAAGATGGCCTTTCTATCCTCCAGAAGATTTTTCAATATGATTTATATTTTGATTTTCAGATTCAGTTGGTATTCTTGCTTTCTAATACTTTGTTGATCTCTAGATAGCACTCTTAAGTTTTCTGGTTAGAGTCCAAGCCCATTTTTGAATAATCAACCTCCTGTGAAACTGGTTGTTAATACAAATTAACTTTTTTTTGACTAGTGGGAAATTTAAGTTGCCAAATGGGGCAGGGGCGGGTGCTGTCGCAAAGGAAGAAGCATCTATGGTTTATGGACCTCATTAATGAGACAAAGGCTTCAAGTGTTTTAACTGGAAAAAGTCTAATATCAAGGTTTCAAATGAAACCCTAAAAGAAGCAAGAGTTAAATCTCAAACTTGATGCTATGAATATTCTAGTTTAAAATTAAAGAAAATATTCTCATATACCTTCACCAATCTGAAACAAAGAAACACCATTTATAGTTTATGATAAGCAACTCTTGCTGGTTTCTTGGTGTTTTAAGCGCAATTTGTTTTAAATCAGGGAAAAAAATCAAAATAACTAACCCAAATGGTTTTTTTCATCAACATTTGAATTATTTGTTATCCATTTATTCCACACACGTTCTTTAAAATTCCCACCTCTCTACCCACTACCCTTCTCCAGCCTTGGGAAGATCCTATTCACCTGGGAAAAAAGAATTCTACTGTTTGCGACAACTGAGCCTTCTTCTCTGAACAATCACTGTCATCTGAACTAATTTTCCTTGTGATAAAGCAATTTTAATACAGCTCTTCTGAACAACCAAAAGAGAATACATTAGCTATCTCCATATCACAATCCTTCACAACACATGATTGCTTTGTAGCGCTTCTTTCTATAAATCACATGGTCATTATTTCGATATAGAATATGTGTTTAGGTATAAGATATCTTTGACTCCACCCTTAGACTGCATATGCCACAAAGACAAAGTTGGTATTTTCTCACTTCCCAATGTTCCCAATTAATTGTAAGCAAATATTGATTTAATGAATGTTAGTTGAAAGGGTATTGGGCTTTAAGATATACTTGGGGGAAAAAAACAATGCACTTGGCTTCTAAATCATAATGACGGACAACTAATCTCTCTTGTGATTAATCGTCATGTATTCATATAAATGGAAGTCCTATGTATATATCTACCTCATACTGTTTTGAGACTCTAATAACTTATTAGCTATTAAACACTTAGAAAAGTTCCTGGCATATTGAGGTGAGACATCAATAACTGTTAGACACTGATGCTACTATATGATCATTATTAGTTTCCTCCAGGCATCCAGCCCCTAGTCCAGCAACAGTTCCTCTCCCTGGCCACCCTTCAGTCCTTGAGCCTTCGGTGGGACTGCCACCTAACCCTCTCAGCAGCTTCAAGGAAGTAGGCAGGGGACCTGAATGCACCAAATGGCATGCTTGTACTCAAGGGCACACAGGGTCACCATGAGCCAAGTTTCCCGGGTTAAACCAGGCCAGCAGTGATCATGTGCTGATGTGAGAGCTGTACCATAAAGGCGGCGGAGCACCAAAGAACTGACACTTCTGAACCGTGGTGTCGGAGAAGACTCTTGAGAGTCCCTTGGACAGCAAGGAGATCCAACCAGTCCACCCTAAGGTAAATCAACCGTGAGTATTCGTTGGAAGGACTGATGCTGAAGCTCCAATACTTTGGCCACCTGATGTAAACAGTCGACTCACTGGAAAAGACCCTGATGCTGGGAAAGACTGAGGGCAGGAGAATAAGGGGGCAACAGAGGATGAGGTGGTTGGATGGCATCACAGGCTCAAAAGGACATGAGACAGTGAAGGACAGGGAAGCCTGGCATGCTGCAGTGCATGGGGTTGCAAAGCATCAGACACGACTTAGTGGCTGAACAACAACCAGAGTGAGTAAAGATGAATGTAAGCTGGCAATATGGAGAGCGAGAGGAGGGAGACCAAGGGGAGGGGAGAAGACAGAGATGAGGAGACCGACGGCATTATCTGAGCCCCCGAGTCCATCAAGCTATCATCTAAACTTACAAGAGCCAATACAGCTCTTAGGTCCCTTCTTCTGAGTTTTAGCCAGTCTGATTAAGATATACATTCAGATTAGATCTAAACAACTATCAACGGCAACCAATAAAAGCACTGACAAATACAACCGTTGGTTCCTCATCTGCCAAAAGAGAGAGCTGACAGAATAAACGCCACTGAAATTCTAAAACCCTGTGTGATACGGCAATAATCTCACCGTCAGTAACTCAGGCGACTCTATTCAGATGACCTCAACCAGTTTGGAGCAGTGGTCCCCAAGTTTTTTGGCAGCAGGGACCAGTTTTGCGGAAGACAATTTTTTCACAGACCAGAGGATGGGTTAGAGAGGTGGGGAGTGGTTTCAGGATGCCCTGGTGGCTCACATGGTAAGGAATCTGCCTGAAGTGCGGAAGACCTGGGTTCGATCCATGGGTGGGGAATATCTCCTGGAGAAGGAAATGGCAACCCACTCCAGCCTTCTTGCCTGGAAAAGCCCATGGGAGGAGCCTGGCCGGCTACCATCCATGAGGTTGCAAAGAGTCTGACATGACTGAGCGACTTCGCTTTCACATACATTACATTTGTTGTGCATTTTATTTCTGTTGTTATTGTTACCTCAGCTCCACCTAAGACCCTCAGGCATTAGACCCTGAAAGCTGGGGAGCCCTGGTTTAGAGTCTGTAACAAGCGCAACATCTTCTACTCCCTACGGGTGGCTGAGGTTGCAAGGAGGTGGTTCTCCTACCACAAGGCTGATGTTGACTTCGAACAGTATTTCACATACCAGTTCTTTTTCCCACATAGAAAGGGGAAAGGTGGATACAACGGCTGCTTTTCCTCTTGAACAAAAATGCACTTCATCGTGAATACAGCAAGACAGCAGTATGCAAAAAGCCAAAGCAAAGGACCTAAGAGGCTGCAGTATTTTATAAAGTGAAACTCTTTTCATCTGGTCGCAGTGGATTTTCAAAACCATTGCGGGAAAGTAAACATTAGTGAGCCACAACTCCAGCAAGCTGTCTCTGTCTTCTGAAATTAGGAAAAGAGACTATCAGCTCTGTGGTAGCTAAGAGCAGGGCAGTTAGCCTGAGTTCTAAACTTGGCATGAGCACTCAGCAGGTACAAGCAAGTTGAGGGAACTGACTTGAAACGTACTTCAGGTTCCCTACCTGGGATATATGAGGCTTGGCAAAGGTGATATCCAAGATCCACAGAGGTTCTTCAGTCCTCCAGTTCTGAGATCCTAAAGACCGGAAGTGCGGACAGAACCTCATCATAAAGACTTCTTTCTAGACTGAGAGCTGTAAGAAGGGAAAAAAGGGGTTATCATTTTACACGTGAACACTGAAAACAAGACATGACAAGTAATCATGGATTGGTAAACTAGAGCTGTCAAGGAGAGACAGCTTTTCAGAGGGGAGTTATTTGAAGATCTTTGTAGAAAAATGCCCCATAAGAGAGCTTCGAAGTCTGGAGACTGAAACTTATAATATTCCTTGGGAAAGTGCCATTTTATTTTTTAAGTGTTTTAAAGGGCTTTCTTTCCTTCTCATTTTTTAAAGATGTGTATTACCAAAAGACAACGTTTACATAAGAGACACAGAAAAAAATAGCTTCCTCTTCCTGCTATCATCTTTTTCAGGCCTTAGGGGGTTTTTTGTTTGTTTTCTCTGCTAAACTAAGATAAAGGTTGAGCAGGGTATAGAGGAAAGTGGAAAGGTGCTGGAAAAGTTCCTCTTTCAATTAGCATCTTTATCAGGGTTGCTGGCCACATTTAATGCGGTAATGTTTCTCTAATGCAAAGACACAGCAGGGGCAGAGATTTCGAGTTAATGATGCCTGAGTCTGTCCTGCTTGCATCTCCAGACTCCCAGGCCCAGCTTCCCCTTGCCATTCTGTCTTGGAGATTCAAACTTCTAACCTCAATATTTGTTCTTTATAGATGCTGATGTTAATCCACAAATAATTTTTAAGCTTTATTCACTCCAGTCTTTGAGAAAGTGTGTCCCCATAGTGCCGACAGTTGGAGAAGTTATTTATTAAGCAAGCACCTTGGAAATGGAGACTCGAAAATGCTATTTCTATTGGCTGTAAACGCCAAGAACGTCAATATTCATTATGCTGGCTTAGCAGGAAGCTATTTTTCATCAACTGCCAGAACGATCCACCTTAACAAACAAACAACACCGTGAGAAAAATTTAAGTAGTGTAATTAACATACTTAATCGATTAAGTCAGGAGAAATTAAAAGGAGGGCTTCTTTCTGTCTCATCATAGATCAGCTGCCCTGAAGAGTTGGATAAAATGGTTTTGAGCAGTTATCAGACACTCTTATCAAGGACTCAAAGGAGCACTGGAAGCAATTAAACAAATGTGTGATTTTTTCCTCTATGTCCTGAATTCGTATCTGATCCCATGTACTTCGGCATACAGCTTACACATCCAACTCAGTTTTGCTTAAAAGTACACTCATTTGGACATTTCTCATCAGTTCAGATCTGGCATCTTGGAAAAAAATCCATTTCTTAGGCACCCTATATAATTCTATAAAGATTCATTACTACCAGAAATCAAATTCATCATCTACAAAACCTTCTGAAAGTCAGAGGAACCACCCTTCCTATGCTGTGATGTGAAATGATTAGGTTGCAATAAGGATGTTAGCAATTTGTCTCCTGTATTGTGAGATTATCCTATTATTTTGTGGCTGGAGAAAACATTTTGCAGTACCTTTAAATCTAATTACACCAACATTTTTTTAGAGGTGCCAATAGCTTGACTGATAAGACTATCGACTCCTGATATATTCTTTCACTTGAGTATGCACCCAAGGTTATAGTAATGAGATGTAAAGAGCCTGAAGCACTTATTCTGACATAGTCTTTTATTTTTCAACTTAGAGTAAAAGTAACACCCACAAATCCATCTCTGTCTGAAAAAAGGAAGAATACTTACACACATAAGATAGGTAACATCTGGTAGCCAAATGTTTATAAGCAAAGCACAGTGGTCCTTGAACAGCTGCGAGTCTGGAATGAATCAATAAAATAACTTTCAAGAGCTAAAAATCCTTAATTATTTGTGGGTAACAGTTTTCTGTTTGGGGGACTGCTGCTAACTCATGTTCTACCCTAACAGCAGTAAGTGGTGGTAGCAACGATAGCAGCAACAGGGACCTAAGCTGGATGTTCGTTTGATCTTCACAGTGTCTCTGAGAGGCAAGTATTATTATTCTTGCATGCTCAGTCGCTCAGTCGTGTCCAGCTCTTTGCGATCCCAGGGACTGTAGCCCACTAGGCTCCTCTGTCCATGAGATTCTCCAGGCAAGAACACTGGAGTGGGTTGCCATGCCTCCTCCAGGGGATCTTCCCATGTATGATGTTAAAAATAAAACATTTATTTTCAAATTCAAAAAAAGTAAGAATTAGGGGAAAAAATGAGAGTTACGAAAAGCAGTGCCAATGAGTGACCTGTCTCCCACCAGCACCTGGGAGCCAGCTGGGGGGAAGGAGGCTCTGACGGCCTCGCCTGTCTGCTCGCCATAAAAGCGGCAGCACGTTTCACAGCAGCTAAAAAGCATGTCTCCTCAGAGTTCCTGAGTAATGAGAGTGTCTGGGCAAGGGAAACGGAACATCACGCTCCAGCAACAAAAACTGATCGGGTAACTGAAACCATCGCTGACCCCGTCCCTCCCTACTCGCAGCGGGTCTCGGCCGGAGCAAGACGGACACCGGTAACTGGGCCCTGGTCTCCGGCAGCCATTCAACACAAGAACAGCTGGCTATTTATGATTTACAGCACCGAGGAAAACATCACTTCACCTCAACCCACTGAATTGGGTTCTCCAGGAAATTTTGACCTTAGGGAAGCCACCAACTGCTAGGCGGAACTGACCAAACATCCCCCACCTGGCTCTCTCCCGACTCGGCTGCTTGCCACGCTGCCTGCCACAGCTCCCCTTCTTCAGCTCCTGAAGCTCATTCTGATGCTCAGCGCACAAACAAAAGGCTCTGTCTTAACAGACGAATCAGCACATCCACACCCGCGAGTGCAGAGATAGAGATACATGGATTGCACGTGTGTGCGCGCATGGTGCTCACTCAGCTGTGTCTGGTGCTGTGACTCCACGGGCGGCAGCCTGCCTCCGTCCACGGGATTTTCCAGGCAGGCACACTGGAGTGCTGTGGTGCTGACGCTGCGCGCTGTCCCTGACCCCGGGGTGGGCACGGCGCACTCGGAGCTGGAGGGGCCACCGGAGCCGCGCCCTCGTCTCCCCTCCCAGCCGGGGTGGCAGCGTGCCGCATCCTCTCCGCTCCGGCTGACCCCAGGGACCCGCCGGGCACAGTGGGGAGGCCAGGGCCTTTCAGGTGAGCTCGCAGACGGCTACCGCACAAAGTAGCCCCTGGCCAAGCAGGGACCTCGGGAGCACATACCCAGCACTGTAAGTGATCTCAGCTGTTCAGTTCAGTTCAGTCGCTCAGTCGTGTCCGACTCTTTGTGACCCCATGAATTGCAGCACGTCAGGCCTCCCTGTCCATCACCAACTCTCGGAGTCATACTGTTCATGGGGAGAACCCCATGAATACTGAAGTGGTTTGCCATTCCCTTCTCCAGCGGACCACATTCTGTCAGACCTCTCCACCATGACCCACCTGTCTTGGGTGGACCCACAGGCATGGCTTAGTTTCATTGAGTTACACAAGGCTGTGGTCCATGCGATCAGATTGACTAGTTTTCTGTGAGTATGGTTTCCGTGTGTCTGCCCTCTGATGCCCTCTCGCAACACCTACTGTCTGACTGGGTTTCTCTTACCTTGGACGTGGGGTATCTCTTCACAGCTGCTCAAGCAAAGCACAGCCGCTGCTCCTTACCTTGGACAAGGGGTATCTCCTCACCCCCTCCCCTCCTGACCTTGAATGTGGAGTAGCTCCTCTCGGCCCTCCCGCGCCCACTCCTTGGACGTGGGGTTGTTCCTCCCGGCCGCCGCCCCCTCTCAGCTGTTACATAGTCCTTATTCATAAAACATGCGGTGAGAAAGCCTGAACATGCCACCTGGGCTAATTTGCTCTCTCCCCACAGGCAGGTCGTCGTTTCCTTCTCCAGGGGATCTTCCTGAACCAGGGACTGAAGCCAAGTCTCCCACACCTCCTGCACTGGCAGGCGGATTCTTTACCATGGCGTCCATCTGGTAAGCCCCATACCGCATGTGTAGACACACACACACGGATATACAGATATCTGTACATGTGCACACATACACATGTGCACATGCATGGACATACACACACACTATATATGTGTGTATATATACCTGAATATTTATATTCACCTATACAGACACATACAAACATAGATATATAGATATATAAACACATGCATATTTACATATATAGATATGCATGATTGCACTTATATATAAATATGCATATAAATGTACACATGCATGCTTAAATATACAGAGGCATCAGTGTGAACACATGTATCTATGTACATGCATATGTCTGTGTGTTTGGGGGCCTCCCAGGTGACACCAGTGGTAAAGAACCTGCTTGCTGATGCAGGAGGCCTAAGAGACTCTGGTTCGATCCCTGGGTCGGGAAGATCCCTGGAAGAGGGCATGGCAACCCACTCCAGTATTCTTGCCTGGAGAATCCCACAGACAGTGGAGCCTGGTGAGCTACAGTCCACAGGGTCGCAAAGAGTTGGACACGACTGAAGTGACTCAGCACGCACACATCCACGTGTGCGTGTGTGTATCAGACATGCACATGTGTAGTATCTGATGCATATATGCATAGTAAGTGTGCTCAGTCGTGCCCACCTCTTTGGTGCCTCCATGGACTGCAGACCACCAGGCTCCTCCATCCATGAGATTTTCTAGGCAAGAATCGTGGAGTAGGCTGCCATCTCCTCCTCCAGGGGATCTTCCCAACTCAGGGATCAATCCCACGTCTCTTGCATCTCCTGCATTGGCAGGCAGATTCTTTACCACCAGCACTGCCATGAAAGCCCATTTACATATGTACAGGTGTAAACAGATCTATAATCACATATATGTACTGACAAAGAACACACAAAGTTCACAGTAACCAGTGATTCACAAAACCCATGAAGGAGAACGCTCTTCTCTTGGAAGCACAGATCTACATACGTCTACATCAAGCAGGTATTGCTAAGGAAGGGGCAGACAATGAAATCAGGAAATGAAAGCCATCATGGAAACCAGGTAAAATAATTCAAAGAAAAGAGGGAGCAGGGATTTATGAGTTGTGAATGATTCAAACGGTAAATCTTGTGGGTTTGTTTTTTTTTTTTTAATATAGACTCCTTGGCAATCCAATGAAAGTGTAGTCCTTTTGCCTAGGGAAAAGAAACAGTAACACATTCATAACTCTGGTCAGGAGCTCAGTCTGTCCCAGATCCCTCCAAAGTTACCAATACTTTAACCTGGAGACTTTCAGTAGATTCTTCTAACCTCCATTTCCTTTCCCAAGAGATCACAGATTCGTCAGAAAAATATTGCTCATAGTACAAACCTCCCCCTCATTTGTATTATATATAATCAGAAAAATCATACAGGCTAGCCTTTCTTCAAAACCCTCAAGCTAGAAACTATGGCCAAATTTCTAACACTTTCTATGACCTTGAAAAAGACAAGAAAGAAGTCAGATGCTAATATGAGAAGCTTACATAGGGTCTATATGTTAGGAAGTGTTTTCTTAGTATTAAATTACAGCTGCACAACATCCATGTAGACTCATCTACGTGGGCAAATCTTTCATTTCGGCAAGGACCCTGGGCAAATATTAGTATTTGTGAACATAATTCCTTTCTTAAGATCAGTAAAATATATCTCTTTACTTTTGAAATTTGGATCTGATTGTACTTCAAAGACTTTCTCTAGAAGACCTCTAACTTGAAAGAAAAATCAAACCATTCATGCACAAGAGAAGGTTTTGTAATGGGATTTAAAACGAGCCAGAGGCAGAACCACACTTTTGAGGAGACAAAGGAAGGGCACCTGCTTCTGTCTGTGAGGCCGACGTCGTCCATGACTGCCAATTTCAGAAGGCGACAACGGAAATCTCTACCCTTCAAGAGCAACAACCATTCGCTTGTCTAGCGTGTAGCAAACTATAGGAGAGACAGGGACAAAGGAGAAACACCGATTCTGACTCGGCTGCTTGAGAAAGGAGGTGTAGATAGACGGGGAAATGCTTCTGTCCCGATGAAAGGTGATTCACAGTGGCCAGCTAGACAGGTGGAGAACTCCGGAATCTGTTAGCTTAAAGTTATCACAACACTTCATCTCCCGTCCTCCTCCGCTTTTGCCAGACAGGTATCTGGAAAGCAAACATGTATCCGCTACTCAGATGTAATGAAATGCAATTAAGAATTTATCTTTCTCTGACAATTATAAGAGCAATCTTCAGAGGAAACCATCTAAACTTACAAGGATCCTACTTCATCTTAGAGTTCCACTTTAACTAATGGTTTCTAAATTACTTGAGTGGAAAATTAAGAATGCAAAACTTCACTTAAGGATGCATTAGGAACAAAGTGCTTTTGCAGTAAAGCTTTCATTAACGAAGCTATATACACATGCATTTAAAAACGCACATCTCTTTCTTTACAATACAGGTAAAGAGATGAAGTAATCTGTTTGAATTATGATCTCTGGGGCCAGGACTGTGTTTAGACTTCTAAAATGGATAAACTTCAGATTTTAAAAAACTGTTATTCAACACTGACTTCCAAATGCAACCACTTTCTCCCTTACTTTCCCATTTAAGGTCTAAATGATTTCTGCTTCAAAAACTATTTGAGTTGTTTTGAGCGGGGGAAAGCGAGGAGCTACTCTGTAAAAGAAAAACAACTGCACTGAAAAATTGACAAATAAAAGAAAAAATGTAGAAAACATCAAAGGCCTTATAGTCAAGTGCTTCTTAAACTTTCACGTGTGACGTATGTTTGGATCCACCTGGAGATCCTGCTAAAATGCAGACTCTGATTCAGTAGGCCAGAGAAGAGCCCATGATTCTATATTTCCAACAAGCTCCCACTGAGAATACTGCGCACCCTCCCAGGACCTCACTTCCAGGATGAAGGAACCTGAAAATCACTCTCAGCCTGCCCTCAGTCACATAACCCATAAAGAACATATGCAAGTGCACAGGAAGTACTTTCTGAAGCACACCCAAAGGCTTCAGGTTCCCAAGACAGGTGGTAATTTCACCACTATGCACTCAAGAGAGCATATTAAGACATTGTCGCAACAAAGTAACTGTAAGTAAAATCTTGAGCTGGCACTGCTTTGTAATAACAAAAGTAAATCATTTGCAAGACTTAGTGTTTTATTTTCACCACGCTGGCTAGCCTCCTGCCTACTCTTATTCCTTGGGAGAACTATTACATGAGTCACCAAGCCCCGTGCCACCGCAGGAGACCTAGGTTTGACCCTGGGTCAGGAAGATCCCCCGGAGAAGGATATGGTAACCCAGTCCAGTAGTCCTGTCTGAGAAAGCCCATGGACAGAGGAGCCTGGCAGGCTACAGTCCATGGGGTTGCAAAGAGTCAGACATGACTTAGTGACTAAACGGCAACAACATTAAATAAGCAAAGGCTTCCCTAGTGGCTCAGTGGTAAAGAATCTGCCTGCCATCACCAAAGATTCAGGTGTGATCCCTGGGTCGGGAAGATCCCCTGGAGAAGGAAATGGCCACCTGCTTCGGTGTTCTTGCCTGGAAATCCCATGGACAGAAGAGCCTGGTTGGCTATAGTCCATGGGGTGGAAAAAGAGTCCGACAGGACTTAGCAACTAAACAACAACAATTAAGTAAATACATTTGGCCTGCTGCCATTTAGCCTGGAGCAAATTGACAGAGCTGTGCATAGAAGCAGCTTATCCATCAATCAGTTTTTGAATCTGGGAGCCAATACTTAGGTGAGTCTCTTCAAATTAATTTGAGTGTTTTTCTTCTCTGCAGTCATTTAATAAGTGTTGCCGGCCTTTTCTGACCCGAAGACACATAGGCCTCTCTCCTATCTTGGTTTTAGCTAGTCTGAAGGATAAGAACTTCATTGAGGAACCTTCCAAAATACCCACACTCACAACAACTCGTCTTTATATTACTCAAACTATTTTAAAAATTACCCACTCCAGACGTGTTCTCCCAAACTGGTCAAAAATATATATATATCATTGAGCTGTTTATATGGAAACAGACATAGAAATTGTACTTATTTTTCAACTCAATTCCCAAGTATTATTCCACGCTAAGAACCACTGTTCTAAATAAGAAAATAATATGTCCCAATGCAATTGTAAGCTTAACAATAGAATGCTAGTCCAATATTCTTATTGGTGCCTGGTACATGGTACGCTCACACAAAAATATCTGCTGGTAAATAAATCTGGAGACTCAATGAACAGTACTGTCTTAGAAAACATCAGCAGACTAAAACATCCTCTCACTCTCATGACAGGTATGCCTCAGCCACAACTCACTGAATTAATCAGGATTTTTCACTTAGATTCATCATTCTCAATACAGGAGGCTAGGAGCAGAAAATTAAAACAGCCTCCCTGAGATCCTTTGTTCCAACAGCCTGTAACTAAAAAAATGACACAACAATTTACTGAAGATGTATTTATCCACAGCACAACCTGTACCATGGCTTATGTCAGTGATTGCATTCCATTCTTCATTTTCAGTCCATTGTTTCATCACATTACACTTATGTTTAAAATATTAAGGCCCTGAACATATCTTCCCACCAGTTTGCAAACTGGCCCCTGAACGCAGAGGGCAGGGAGGGACAGAAGAAAGAGAAATCCACTGGGGATGGGTAGTTTTAACAAAAAAGGCAACTTACACATGAAGTCTGTCCTGGGATCTGGAAGACAGTATAGCTCTGCATGTGCCTGCCAGAATCTTAAGTTGATACAGTCCAGGCACACAGTGGGGCTTCCCAGCTGACTCAGTGGGAAAGAATCCACCTGCAATGCAGGAGGCGCAGGAGATGCGAGGTCGATCTCTGGGTCGGGAAGGTTCCCTGGAGGAGGGTATAGCTACCCACTGCAGTATTCTGGCCTGGAGGACCCCATGGACAGAGGCGCCTGGTGGGCTACAGTCCACAGGCTCACAAATAGTCGCACACAACTGAACAACTGAGCACAGCCAGGCACACAGTCCAGATGGTCTAACAACACCTTCCTATCTCAGGGCCACATCCCCTAACAGCATCTATGTGGGGACAGTGGGCAGGTGTAGATTCCCAGGATGGGGATGGGGTAGCCGCCCCCAATTGCCCCGATCCAGCTCCAAGATGAACTGGAGGTCATGCCCCTCCCTGACCTCCCTCAACCCTGACATCTGTCAGCTACAGCAAAGGCACAGCTGAGATCTCACAGCAGAGGTTTTCCAGGTATAGTCGACTGAGAGCTGCCCAAGGGTGACTGACTGGTGGAGAAACACGTTGGAGAAAAATGATCGGGATAAAGAGAAAAGGATAAAATCCAGAAACGGCCATTTTTAAAATAAGGCGATTGTAAATGACAGCCTAGACCGAGTTTTAACCACACTGAACATTTTTTGTTCTGTGTCCACGTGAAACCAAAGTGACTAATGAGTTGCAAGTGTCAACTACAATACCAACAAACAGGAGCAGGTGCGACCCTTCCTTCTGCTTCTAATGCTGGGTTCCTGTTCCCACTGGTCAGGGCGACAACACCGGGGCACAGCCTGGGCTGCTGATTCAGACCACCGCGCAAACAAAATGGAAACAGGTGGAGGTACTTGACTCGAGGGCGACACCGAAACACCTCCGCTTTCCCTCTCCACTCTGATGAGCTTTCCAGCAGTTTCTCCTGTCCTCCTTCTAGAAGGAAGGAGAATTCTGGCCCACGCTTCTCCCTGAAGAATTTAGGAGGCTCCCGAGATGACACTGTCAGGACAGCCTTTTCACCCCACAGCAAATCCATTTTCCTAAAGAATCGACAGTCATTATACAAGGAGAGGAAGAGAGCGCTTCTTCACTATTCTGTCAGTTTGGCCTCTTGTCCTTGAAGAAATAAAAGCCCGCTCCGAAGAAATACTTCAGAAAAACCTCAGTTTAGGAAAAAGAAATCTCTTCTTCTCTTTCACCTTTTCATTTCGTTTTTGCTTTTGTAGTTGCCCGCATTGGTATCATTGTTTAAAAAAACGAAAAAGGGTGGGGACAAGGTAACGAGCGCCTGTCTGAGTCACGGGCTAGACGAGAAATGCCACGGGGCTCAGTGAGACAAGGGCGCTCATTTTCTCTGAAACTAGACTTGTTTGTCACCAACCTTCTCAAGTCGGGGCCCCACGAGAGTCCTCCTGCCGGGTGTCGCTTCCTCTCGGACCACAAAGCCGAAAGGCAGGCGCCGGGGCTCAAAAGCGCACCCTCTCCCGGCAGGCTGCGCGCCTCGCTGGTTACGCCTCGTGGCGGGTGGGCGGGGCCGGCGGAGTTCTCGCGGGAGCGCTCAGCCCGGAAGCTCCAGGCTCCAGGGAGCGGCTCTGCGCGTGGCTGGGCGCAGCCATCTTGAGTTGAGAGTTGCCGCTGGGCTTCTGCCCACGGAGCCCTCGGGTACCCGTGCGGGAGGTCGTGTTGCCCCAGGAGCTCTGGTCTGAATGCAGGGTGCGAGGCCTCTGCACACCGTCCCCTGTGAGCCAGTGACTCCAGACTAAGCACAAAGGGAGGGGAAAAAAAAAGGTTGGACTTTCTTACCCCAATTCTAGTTTGAGTTCCCTGGAATTGTAAATGGGCTTTGCTGGTGACACGTGCAGGATCGTTGCAGCAAAAACAAAAATGAGTGAGCAGCCTTTGGCACATACCAGCCAAACGGGTCTGCAACAGTTAAACGATCTTGCTTATTCTTTAACTGTTACTACTAACACAGACTTGTAGCTGGACTTGTCCCTCACAAAACTAATTACTCTCTGACTCCATGTAGATTACACTCTGCACCTGGCGTAGTTCTCCCCCCTACACTTTCTTGTAGGATTCTGCTTCTCGAAAGGAAAAAGCTCACAGCCAATAACTTCCGGGACACCAGGCCAGATTGCTGAGCCTCCTGACACCAGCTTTTGGCTGTAAAATTGCAGGGGAAAAAAATGTATGTACATACAAGAACTTCATGAGGATATAAAACCTCTCCCTGTTCACCAGGCAGGGCTTCTCTGGTGGTGCCATGGTGAAGAATCTGCCTGCAATGCGAGTGATGCTGGTTTGGTCCCTGGATCAGGAAGATCCCCTGGAGGACATGGCAACCCACTCCAGTATTCCTGCCAGGGAAGTCCGGTGGACAGAGGAAGGAGCCTGGTGGCCTACAGACCATGGGGTCACAAAGAGTCAGACTCGACGTAGCAACTAAACAAGTTCCCTAAGGGAGGGGGCACAGTTCTTGAGGCAGTAGCCTGCTGTGTATTCCCCATGGCCGAACAAAGAGAAAGCCATTCTTTCTATTTCCTCCAAACTGTCTCTATATTTTTTTTATCTGGCACCAGTGGACATGGGTGGGGGGAAAGATTTTGGCAGCAGTATTTCATTATATTAACTGGTTGGATTGGCTAAAAGGTAGCATTTTTAAACGTTTTGTGGCTGGAGATGTTCCCGTCTAACTCGATGCCTGTGACGCCACATTGGAGGGGCGGGAGCAGACTGTGCCCGCACAACAGCGAGAGGAGCTGCAGGCTCAGGGCAGGAAGGCACTATTGTCCTGCACCAGCTTCATCTCTGCCCCTCCCTCCTGGGCACAGAGCCGAGCCACACACAGGCGAGCTCTCATCATGAAGCACCATCAATGTGGCATTTGGCATCAGGGACACTCCTTTTCTGGACTCGCCCATTTGCTGCACACAGTCCAGCTAAGGCAAGAGAAGCTGAGGACTCTGGAAACTGACCCAAAGGGCTCGCAAAATGCTCATCTATGACTTCCAAGGCTATGGTTTTTCCAGTAGTCACGTATGGATGTGAGAGTTGGACTGTGAAGAAAGCTGAGCGCCGAAGAATTCATGCTTTTGAACTGTGGTGTTGGAGAAGACTCTTGAGAGTCCCTTGGACTGCAAGGAGATCCAACCAGTCCATCTTAAAGGAGATCAATCCTGGGTATTCATTGGTAGGACTGATTTTGAAGCTGAAACTCTAATACTTTGGCCACCTGATGCGAAGAGCTGACTCATTGGAAAAGACTTCGATGCTGGGAGGGATTGGGGGCAGGATGAGAAGGGGACGACAGAGGATGAGATGGCTGGATGGCATCATTGACTCGATGGATGTGAGTCTGAGCGAACTCCGGGAGTTGGTGATGGACAGGGAGGCCTGGCGTGCTGCGATTCATGGGGTTGCAAAGAGTCGGACACGACTGAGCGACTGAACTGAACTGAACTGAACTGATGGCTTCCAAACAGAAAATCCTTTACCATCAAAAGGAAGGGGGGGGGGGAGCAGTTGATTCTGACTCGAGGAATATTCTAGCAATCATTTGAAAATATTCCTATAGATAATCAGAATACATACTCATGACACAACATGTATGTATCTTGGTCCAGACTTTAAGCTATATGCTATTTTGAATGTTGCACATTCTATCCCTGGGTTGGGAAGATCCCCTGGAGGAGGAAATGCAATCCCTCTTGTATTCTTGCCTGGAGAATCTCATGGACAGAGGAGCCTGGTGGCCTACAGTCCATGGGGTTGCAAAAGAGTCCAACATGACTGAGCAGGAGATTTTGAATGTTAACATAATATGCCATCACCTAGATATATTTATTATGTGAAATCTCAAGATGGTCAAGTCAGAAACTGAGGCACCAACCTCGTGTCTCTGCCCCACCTTTCTAGACCCCATCAAGCTCAGTGCCAGATCAAACCCGTCTTCTCTGCGTTCTCTATCTGCACTCTGGGCTCCGGCCTCCATCACTGCTGTCTCCATCACTGCTGTCTCCAGCAGCCTCAGACCTGCATTCCCCATTCCATTCCTCGGGGCTGGTTGTCATGCAGGGTTTGTCTGCCGGTGGGGGAGGAGGGGGTGCTGTCCTGTTATGGCTTTACTCTTCCTCTCCCAAATCATAAATCTAGGCACCAGGCTTTGCAGTCTCCCTAGAGGAATGGGCACACTTTCAAAACGTACCAGTCACTTGTGTGTGCTACTAGTAGCCCTGTGTGTGTGTGTGTGTGTGTGTGTGTGTGTGTGTGTGTGCTCAGTCATGTCCAACTCTTTGTGACCCTGTGGGCTATAGCCCACCAGCCTCCTCTGTCGTTGGGATTTCCCAGGCAAGAATACTAGAGTGAGTTGCCATTTTCTTATCTAGGGCATCTTCCTGACCCAGGGATTGAACTCGCGTCTCCTGCATTGCAGGCAGATTCTTTACTGCTGAGCCATCAAGGAAACCCACTAGCAACCCTACTACCCATCAAAGTGAATTTTCTAAGATGACCGCCTGGTGTTAGTCCTTTGCTGAAATCCTTTCTTTTCAAAGGCTCTGGGACCATTGCTCTAAGGGTAAAGTGAGTAAAGCCCATACTTCTTTTTAAGGTGGATTTCAAAGCTGTGAGTCACATTTTCCCAGCGCATCTCCTTGCTTTCGCTCTCTACGATTCGTGCTGCAGTCACGTGATACCAACTGTAGGAACCCCACCCCGCGTCTGGCTCCATGGCTCAGGGCACAGTTCTTTCCCCCAGACCTGCACCTTGACAGGATGGGCATGGTCCACAGCTGAATTCATTTTGGAGCCCCTATTGTCTGGTAGGGACTTCGGTATCCTGGAAACATTAGCAGTTGTCGAATTGCTTTAACAGGACATCAGAAGTTACACGTTCATTCTTAAGCTGATGTTCCCAAAGCCTCACAGGTGCTGGGGTGGAGAGGGTTGACAAGAGAGGTAGCAGAATGGATTTTAAATATTCAAGCTCTGACACTTATATTAAAAATCTGTCAGTGAGAGGGAGTGAGAAGCATCTTAGTTTCATTTACTCCACTGTGACTTTAAATGATTCCCTAGTCAAGGGAAAGCATGTGTGGAATTACTTAGGATAAGACGATAAAAAAAAATGTCAACCATTAGTGAGAAGTTAATTTTGCTTTCAAATCCTTGGTTAACTTTTGAGTTGATTTTGATATGTTCATTTGTAGCTCTCTTTTACAGCAAAGCTTCCAAAGGCTTATGAAAGGTGTGGCAGTTACAAAAGAGTTCTACGAAAGAATATCGCGGGAGGGGGACTTCTCTGGCAGTCCAGTGGTTAAGACATTGCCTTATAATGTAGGGGTGCAAGATTGATCCCTGGTCCAGGAACTAAGATCCCACATGCCCTGTGACCAAAAAACCAAGGTATAAAACAGAAGCAAGATTATATTAACAACAAATTCAATAAAGACTTTTAAAATGGTCCACATCAAAAAAGAATCTTTGTTAAAAAAAGAAAAAACACGGGGGTCCTTGTGTGACACACGTGTGCACAGACACACACAGAGTAGATAAAGCTTCACGATGAGGTCCTTTTGGTCGCCTAGATCTTATAAATCTTGACATCAGCATTACCTACAACCACACTGTAGGCATCCATGTAATAAGAAACCATGTTCCACTCCTGCTTAAAGTTCCCCCATGTCTCCCCACCAGATCCTGAGCATGACTTGCTGTGTCACTCATTACCCAAGTCTCCCCACCTCTCCAATCACACGAAACACCATCCTTTGCTCTGTCACGAAAAGCTCCTTACAATTCCCAAACAGGCCATGGTCTTTCCCACATCCTTCTGTTCCCCCGCCAGGCCCTTTCTCTATGTCTCTGCCTGTTGGAAATGCCTTTTGTCTTTCAAAATACCCCTCTGACATTATCCCTCCTGTAAAACCCCACCATAGTGAACATCTCTTAATTTTGTTTGCCCGCCGATGTTATATGTCAGTTATATCTCAATAAAGCTGGAAATTTCTTAAATAAAATGTTTTATTTCGCAGATGGAGGTTCCCATATTTCTCCATCATTGACAGCCTGGGTCAGAGAGTTCAGTTCAGTCGCTCAGTCGTGTATGACTCTTTTCGACCCCATGAATTGCAGCACGCCAGGCCTCCCTGTCCATCACCAACTCCCAGAGTTCACCCAAACTCATGTCCATCGAGTTGGTGATGCCATCCAGCCATCTCATCCTCTGTCGTCCCCTTCTCCTCCTGCCCCCAATCCCTCCCAGCATCAGAGTCTTTTCCAATGAGTCAACTCTTCACATGAGGTGGCCAAAGTATTGGAGTTTCAGCTTTAGCATCAGTCCTTCCAAAGAAATCCCAGGGCTGATTTCCTTTAGAATGGACTGGTTGGATCTCCTTGCAGTCCAAGGGACTCTCAAGAGTCTTCTCCAACACCACAGTTCAAAAGCATGAATTCTTCGGCGCTCAGCTTTCTTCACAGCCACCTCTCACATCCATACATGACCACAGGAAAAACCATAGCCTTGACTAGACGGACCTTTGTTGGCAAAGTAATGTCTCTGCTTTTCAATATGCTATCTAGATCAGAGAGTAGCCCACCCAAATCCTCAGCTACGTGGTCTCACACAGGGGAATTTTTCCTGGGCTGTGCTGGGTCTCTGGTGCTGTGCCGCACGCTTCCTCTAGCTGCAGCGATCGGAGGCTGCGCCCTGGCTGTGGTCTGCAGGCTTCTTACTGCGGTGGCTTTTCTAGCTGAGGAGCACGGGCTTTGGGGCACACGGGTTTCAGCAGTGGAGGCGTCACACTGGGGACTAACAGCCTAAAGTAACCAAGCGGACCTTCGCACGGAGTGCCACGGTGCTGCACGGCAGAAGAGGGGCAGGCTCTAGAGCAAAAGGGTCCAGCTCTGTCACCAGGAATGAGGTGTCCAGATTGTGCTGGGCCTCAGTTTGCCCGTTATCAAATGAGGATAATGATATTGGCCTAGCAGAGCTTTTGTTGAGATTATAAATGGTATGCACAAAGCACTTAGCCCAGGGTCTAAAGCACGGTAGTGTCTCCATAAATCCTAGGTTTCATGATTCTGACCTTTAAGGAAGGATTTCTGACAGTGCAATCTGTCTAGGTGGCTAGTAAAGATGTCAGTTCCTAGGCCCCATAACCAACCCACTGAGCCCACTGAACCAAAACTCAGGCCCCCAAATTGCATTTCAGCACACTTCCCAGGATATTCTTAAATCAGAATTGCACATCTGAAAATCCCTGAAATACAGTGGAGACCAAAGAAAATAAAAAGATAGAAGGGACATGAGTCTCGCCGCCGCTGCTGACAATCAGAACAATGATAATAACAAGAACAATATTAACAACACCCATAATATCAACAAGAGCGATAGTAATATCAGCTGATGCAAAACACCATTGCCAGGTTGTTCTAAATGCTTTAGGTATATTAACTTTTTAATCCCCACTGGAAGGTCAGGAGTTAGAGTAGGCAAGATTCAGAAAAAGAACAAGACTGGCACTCTACAGGAACAGATCATCTTTAATGAGGCGAGAAGGGACAGCAGTCAGATTAGCGAGCTGCTGCACTTATCTAAGAAAAGAGTAAGTATATAGAGGCATGTATGCAGAGAGCTACTGTCTTAAACGGCTGGGGCAAGGAGCTCTGGAGATCAGCCAGAGGCTGGGCCGGCTTGGAGCTGGGCGTAATCAACCTAATGTCTATTTTTTCATTCGGGTGAGAAAGTTATTTGTTTTGCCTAGAATGGTGGGGAGGACCTGGAGGGGAGTTTTAACTCCAGGCTACCTTGAGCCATGCAACTTTCCTTCACCCACAACAGCCCTGCAAAATAAGTCATGTAATTATTCCCATATGTCAGATGAAGAAATTAAAGTTCAAAGGGATCAAGTAACATAGCCAGGATCACAAAGCAAGTCAATGGTGAAGCCACACATCAAGCCCAAGCAGGCTGTCTGCAGAGGCCAAGCTCTGAGCTGCCGTGCTTAGACGGGAAGACGTGTCCCGCACTGTCCAGAGGCTGCCAGCAGCCCCCCAAGTCCGTCACTGTGAACACAGGCATCACCCCCAAGTCTCTGCTTCCCATCTCACCCGCAGGCACGAGTGCGCACCCATATCTGGCCCAATGTGTCTGCACCCGCCGCTCCCGTGTGACCCTCCTGACTGCCAAGTGCTGTCTCTGCTCTCACCCACTCATCCTTGAGCCCAGAGGACAGCATGTCATGGATAGGGAGGCTCTCGATAAGTAGGTGCGGAATAATTGATCCCCCCGGGTGAGCTCGGAACTCCACCTGCTGTTAGTTCTTCAAACTGCAAGGATAAACGTTTGCGACTTAATTTTTCACTCAGGGAATTTCTTTCAAGTCGATTATATAGATATCATCTAATCTGTAAACCTAGCTCTTCTCTTTCCCCAGTAAGATCTTCAGAAGCTCTCCTTAAAAATGAAGAATTAATAATGAATCAGACATTGTGCCAATGTCCCCTTGGACACGGAGTCGGGATCAGCTGGTATTTACTGTATGCCATCAGTGTGCCAGGTGCTAAGGAGGCAGTATGATGCGCACTTTTCAGAGGGCGCTGCAGAGCGGTGCTTGCTTAGTCAACATTTGACAGGCTCCGAGGTTCACACCGTGTGCACGCATGCACGTGGTTAGTCGTGTCGACTCTGCAACCCCATGGACCAAACAGCCCACCAGGCTTCTCTGGCCATGGCATTTCCCAGTCAAGGGTGCTGTTCAGTTCAGTTCAGTCGCTCAGTCGTGTCTGACTCTGAGGATACCATTCAGTTCAGTTCAGTCGCTCAGCCGTGTCTGACTCTGAGGATACTGCGAAAGTGAAGTGAAGTCGCTCAGTCGTGTCCAACTCTTTGCGACCCCATGGACAGTAGCCTACCAGGCTCCATGGTCCATGGGATTTTCCAGGCAAGAGTAGTGGAGTGGGCTGCCATTTCCTTCTGCAGGGGATCTTCCCAACCCAAGGACTGAAACCACACCTCTTGGGTTTCCTACACTGGCAAGTGGATTCCTTACCGCTGCGCCACCGGCAGAGCCCCTGGTTCCCATGAGGCCGCCCCAGTGACTAGGAGATGAAACTGAGTCCCAGACGAGTTGCGAGCCTAGAGGACTCAGGGCTCAGGCTGTCAGTTCAAAGGCCTCCTCCCAGGTAAGGTGGAGACGGTTTAAAAGGGAACCCTCTTACACTGCTGGTGGGAATGCAAACTAGTACAGCCACTTTGGAGAACAGGGCGGAGATTCCTTAAAAAACTGGAAATAGAACTGCCTTATGACCCAGCAATCCCACCACTGGGCATACACACCAAGGAAACCAGAATTGAAAGAGACACGTGTACCCCAGTGTTCATCGCAGCTCTGTTTATAATAGCCAGGACATGGAAGCAACCTAGATGTCCATCAGCAGACGAATGGATAAGAAAGCTGTGGTACATATACTCAATGGAGTATTACTCAGCCATTAAAAAGAATACATTTGAATCAGTTCTAATGAGGTGGATGAAACTGGAGCCTATTATACAGAGTGAGTAAGTCAGAAAGAAAAACACCAATACAGTATACTAATGCATACATATGGAATTTAGAAAGATGGTAATGATAACACTGTATGCGAGACAGCAAAAGAGACACAGATGTATAGAACAGTCTTTTGGACTCTGTGGGAGAGGGAGAGGGTGGGATGGTTTGGGAGAATGGCATTGAAACATGTATATTATCATATGTGAAACAAATCGCCAGTCCAGGTTCGATGCATGACATAGGATGTGTGGGGCTGGTGCACTGGGATGACCCAGAGGGGTGGTATGGGGAGGGAGGTGGGAGGGGGGTTCAGGATGGGGAACACGTGTACACCCATGGCAGATTCATGTTGATGTATGGCAAAACCAATAAAATATTGTAAAGTAATCAGCCTCCAATTAAAATAAAAAAATTTAAAAAAAGAAAAAAAAGAGTTTAATGCAAGTGCCCTACAAGCTTTGGGTAAATCTTCTAGCTACAGTGGTTTACATTTTCTTTCAGGCCTATGTAGCATGAAACATTTATTAACAGTACCTTAAATTTTTATAGTACTTACTACCTCTCGACTGGATTTCACATGAATTAATTTTAAAAGGGCAGTCTTTGAAAAAGGTGTCGAATAATTTATTCACATGTTCTTTCCATATATCCTGTAGTGCCTTAGATTTACAGAAGTTTCAAGTATAGGAAAAGAAGATATAAAATTTGACAGATAAAACACCAAAATAACATTTTATCATGACACAAATTCCGGCTGATTCCTAGCAAATTCTGATAATGGATCACAGAGATAACCCTAAGAATTGGAAAATGGTGGGTTCTACCCAAGTGTGGGCTGGACCTAGTGACTCGCTTGTAATGACCAGAATACAACAGATGTGAAGAGCTGTCACTTCTGAGGCTGGATTACAGAAGACTGAATCTGTCTTGCTTGTTCAGTCTACGAAGCCGTGTTGTGAAAAGCCCCTCGGAGAGGCCCACGTGGGAAGCAGCCCAGGGAGGAAAACGGCCGTCGAGGTGCCGAAGCCTCTGGTCCAGCTACTCCTGAGGAAACATCCACAACCCCCAGACTGAGCCCAGGAGTGTGTCCTTTCCAGTCAAGGTTTGAAATGAGGTCAGACTTGAGGTGTCCCTGAGCTGGAAGGCTCTGCTAAGCCACACCTAGGTTCTCTATCCACAGAAACGATGAGATAATAAATGTGTGTGAGTATGGCTACATAAATCATTATTGGGGAAGTGTGTTACACAGCAATAGCTAGCTGATACAGAATGAAAAGGACGCACGCAGTGAGTGCCTCTGGTCCCACCCCATCCTGGACTCACCTCAGACATGATCTGCAGCTGCAGGGAACAGTACCGCAGGAGCTCAGGCTACCCCCTAGTGACAGAATCCCATCTGGAGAACGCCCAGTGTTCCTTCCTCCTGCCCCAAAGTCCGCTTCAATGCCTCAGGGGCCCTTGGCAGGAAGAGCAGGGATTTAACGGCCATGAAGTCACCTACACAGAAGAGAACCCAAGCAGGCAGGTAAATGCCCAAACTTCCACACTGCAGGGGGGCAGTTCCAGCAGGATTTCTGCACACTTCTCAGAGGCTGCTGACGGCCAGCAGAATTGCGTTGCCGTTGCCCAGAGCAATACCCTTGCCAAAAAGTGCTTGCCTGGCCCCTGTTTCCTTCTCTGGCTCACTTCCCACACTCTCTATGTGCTTCCCATGATCACCTCTCAAATAAACCACCTACCTCCAAAGTCTCGTCTTGGGCTCTATTTGGGGGAAACCCCCACCAAGACCATTCCAACTGAACTGTCCTCGGTGACAGCTTTTCAGGAGGCAGGGGGTGTGGGGGAGGAGACATGGGCCACGTTTGGGTTTTGCTTTGTGTGCGTCTGCGCTGTCATGTCCAACTCTGAGACCCATGGACTGTAGCCCGTCAGGCTCTTCTGTCCATGGGATTTTTCCAGGCAAGATTGCTTGAGTGGTTTGCTATTTCCTCCTCCAGGGGACCTTCCCAACCCAGGGAGAGAACCTGCATCTCCCGTCTCCCGCACTGCAGGTGGCTTCTTTACCACGGAGCCATGAAGGAAACCACGGGTCATGCAGAGGGGAGGCAAAGGGTTTGGTTTGCTTAGAACAGTGTCCAAACTGTCTGAAAGATCTGGATCATTTGTTATAATGTAGGTTCCAAGTCCCTTTCCCTAGAGAATCTGATTCCTAGACAGAAGCCTAGGAATCTGAATTCTTAACTCACACATATCCCAGTGGATTTTTTTCAGCAGTCAAATTTGGGGAACAGTGAGCTGGTGAACAATGGGCTTGGTGGCAAGGGAAGGAGGAAAAGAGCAAATCTGGCCAAAACCATGCTTGGGAAGAGCCTCAGAATCTTCCTTTAAAGCCTGTTACTCAGCCATAAAAAGGAGTGCATTTGAGTCAGCTGTAATGAGGTGGGTGTACCTGGAGCCTCTTACACAGAGTGAAGTAAGTTAGAAAGAGAAAAACAAATGTCATATATTAACACATGTATATGGAATCTAGAAAAATGGTATTGATGAACCTAGCAGAGAATGGACTTGTAAACATAGTGGGGAAAGGTGAGAGTGGGGCAAGCTGAGAAAGTAGCCCTGACGTATACACACTCTCGTGTCTGAGATAGAGAGCGGGGGGCCGCTAAGTACCACTCAGAGCCCAGCCTGGTGCTCTGTGATGACCTAGCCTGGTGGGACGGGGTGGGAGGGAGGCTCAGGACTGAAGGGACATATATATACACACATATATGTGTGTGGGGGTGTGTGTGTGTATATATATATATATAAATAATTATGATATGTGTTGTTGTATGGCAGAAACCAACACAAAATTGTAAAGCAATTTTCCACCAATTAAAAAATGAAATAAAATTTTTTTCAAAAAGACTGGAATGTATTCTGAGAGTAATGGAGAGCCATTGAAGGTTTTTGAGCAGATAACTATGATGACTGAGTTATTGTGAAATTAGTTGGGAGCAACAAGACTTAAATGGATTTCCTGAGATGAGACTTTCGGTGAGATACACTATGAGGAATACGAGGGCAATAAAAAGGTATTGCAGGTATTCAGATGATGTGGAATAGAGATTCAATGGAGATAATTGAACAAAAAAAGAGAAATAGCTTTTGTGAACTAAGCCTGAAATGTGAATTAAATAGGTTCACTTCACAGCATTTCCTTCTCTGAACCGCCTGCAGACTGTGTTTGTAGGGCCTCTGTGCATTTTGTTATGATTCTTGGCACGCAGTATTAATCTCTTTTTGGTAATTAATTACCCTTACATTGCTCTCAAAGTTATGGAATTTTCTCAGGGGAAAACTCCACCATGCACTTAAGAAATGAATGATTATTTATGTAGTTGGACCGCCTGGAAACATTTACATTTTTCCTTTATGATGATTAAAGCCTAATGCAAATAGTGTTTTTAACATAGGTTTCAAACATATTTTAATTTGTATAATTGGAAGTTTGACACTTACCTGAGTGTTAGCTTGAAAGTGAAGCAGATTTTCTAATTAAATTGAAGAAGAAATTCATTACTGACTTAAAACAAAATGTTATAACAAAACGAAGGGAAGGAAAAATGCCAACATAGTCTTTTGGGTTGGGCTGCATTTTGCTTACATATTTGTTTGTCTTTCTGGCAAAAGGATTAAGCAGTGACTATCATGATACCGTTACCCACATGCATAAGACTGAGGAAATGTCATTATTACTATTTTAGTAGCAAATACACTCCTCCCTGCTCCTCCTCCTCCCCTCTCCTCTCCTTGTCATCCCGCCCCTCTCATTTTGTAAGAGCACTGTGAGCGTGCGGCGCAAGAACACCCGATCCCCTGGTGGCTCCGACGGTAAAGAGTCTGCCTGCAAAGCAGGAGGCCTGCGATAGACCCCTGGGTCGGGAAGATCCCCAGAGAAGGAAACAGGCAACCCACCCCAGTATTCTTGCCTGGAAAATCCCATGGACGGAGGGGCATAACGGGCTCTAGTCCATAGGGTGGCAGAGTTGGACACAACTGAGCGACTTCACTTTCAGGATGGAACCTTTCTCTTTGTAACGTACATCCTAAGTACAATATAAGAATGTGGAGTGCGGAGTTGCCCCTATTAGCTATCGTCCCAGCCATGGTGTTGCATGCTACGTGCCTGTAGGCAATCACAGTCAGCTCCAGCCTCACGGAGTATCTGCCAAACCTAAAACGAAGCCACACGAATGAGACTCTTGGAAGAAAGTCTGATGCCTGATAGGAGTCCATGTATGGTGGTGGCTCTTTATTATTCCTCACCTTGTGCGCGGGGGCGTCTAGCTGTGACGTGGGCAGTGGTAGGCGCAGGGCTGGGCCACGTGGATCCCTCTCCGTATCTCTTACGGCTCTTCCTTCATAGATTCCTGTCCACATTCTTCAGGAATGAAGTCCCCACTGTCAAGCATTCATTGCATATATAGCCAAAGAAATGAAAGTGTGTTTATCTACTGTGAATAAGGAAACCTAGGCCTTGCATGAATCCCTAAACTTAATTGGCACTGCAATAACTTGTGCTTCCTTCTTCCTCAGTTGAATCAGAAGATCATCTTCCCTCATGTAACTGATGTAATGGGTGAGTGAGGGGACACTAAAATTAAGCAGCATCTTACTTGCTTTCAAAGTGGCCTAATGAGAGCGGTAGTGAGGAAGGAGAAAGATACTGCTGTTCAGACAGTCTAAATGTAGGGACAACAAAGGGCTCAGAAATATTAGTCATATGCATCAGAAGGGTGACCCCTAGAAGGGATGGCCCTGGGAAAGAGCTGGAAAGAAGCACTTCTTTGATCAAAGCTGGATTGTCTCCCATGAGAAAAAAGTCTCAAGAAAGCTGTTCAGCACCTGAAGGTGCAAGTCCATCCCAAACTCCCTAACTAGCCTTCCCGCTCCGAGCCTCCCACCCACAACCGTAAGTCCGTTCTCTGAGTCTGTGAGTCTCTTCCTATTTTGTACCTTCATTTCTTTTTAGATTCCACATATAACGGAACGCTGCTCAGCGCCATGTGGTAGCTGGATGGGAGGGGGTCTTGGGGGAGAATGGATACATATATATGTATGGCTTTCTTGTTCACCTGAAACTGTCACGACATTGTTAATCGGTATAACTCAACACAAAATAAGAAGTTAAAATAAATGTAGGGACAAAAGCTCAGAAGAAGGCATCCAAAGCTAAACCAAGATGTTCTTGCCCTAGGTCACCCAATTATTACTATGTGAAGTCACATACTCTCAGCTTGTCTCTATAAGGTCAACTAGTCAGTCTGTTAACGCACTATTATTAAACCTTTGGTGGAATTAATGGATAAAGAAAGCAGAAGTATTTCAAAAGAAGAAAGAAGCCAGAGGATTAAGAAAGAGACAGAGATATGACGACACTCAGGGAAAAGACCAGAACGATTAGTTTTGGGGACAGCATGCCGGATGTAGTTAATAAGAAAAGGCATTAAGCCAGGGGATTCAGGCAAGCATATGCCTGGCAACACAGCAAAGGAAACCAGTAAGAAAGGCTGCATGGTGTTGCTTGCAGCCGGTGGAGAAGACACCTAATGCTGAAGGCACCCGCACCACTCCCGGTGGCCTCAGCAACCAGAACTCCCCTTCATACAAATAACACAGAGGTTAGAAAAGATGTAGGTAAGTAAAAACCATTCTTCACAGAAACAATCAGCGCCCTGTGGGGAACGGTCCAGAGGGGAACTTGGGAGATACGTGTGCAGAAGACAGAGAATGAGACCTTGAGAGCATAGACTTGGGTCGGCAATGCAAGTGATTGAATTAACCCCCCAAACCTAAGAATTTTTGTGTTGTGAATGCGTGTCAACTAGCTTCTAAAAATCCTTATAAAGTTTGGCAAATCACTAGCCACTGCTTTGTGGGCAAAAAGTCTGAGGTCTTGGGAATACCAGGGCTTATTTATCTAGGGGCAAAAATGGACTGAATAGCTATGAATACCCTCCCTGGCTTATTCTCCAACCAGGAACTGGGGTAGGTGGCTGGAAGCGTTCATAAGAACAGCGCAGAGAGAGAGGACGCAGGCTTGTTGTCTCTTCCCTAAACCTAATCTGTCTGTCAAGTACTGCGTAGTTTTCTCAGAAGGTGAGGCGACAGGGAGCGTAGTCTTGAACATGGACTAGGCCTGCAGAGTGAACAAGAGTGAGAGGAGGCACACTGAATGGCCGCCCCTGTGCACTCACACAGGGAGGTGTGGAAAAGCCAGAGTGAAAACACACCAGTGCGTTTGGCCATGATGACGATTATCAGGCTGGACTCGGTGGCGAGGGAAAGGGTCATTTGCCACTGGCACGCAAAAGCACAGTGCAGAGACATCCGTGCTGCTGCTGGCTGCTAGCTGTGCAGACCACTCCTTGCCCAGCTCTGCGCTGAACTCCTGTGCAATCTCATTTAGTCCTCGCTACAAGACAGACACTCTTAAGATGATCCCAGTTTTGCAGCTGAAGCTGAGCTCAGGACGTTTCTACACCTTGGCTTCCCTGGTGGCTCAGATGGTGGAGAATCCGCCTGCACCTGGGTTCAGTCCCTGGGGTGAAGATCCCCTGCAGGAGGGCATGACAGCCCACTCCAGTATTCTTGTCTGAAGAATCCCTCTGGACAGAGGAGCCTGGTGGGCTACAGTCCACGGGGTTACAAAGAGTCAGACAGGACTGAGCGACTAAGCGCAGCACAGTCATAGGGACTGAAACGGCAGCACTATAGGCGAGTCCCGCCAACCTCAGTCCAAAGCTGGTTCTCTTAGCTTCTCCCCTGCTCTTTGCTGCTGTTCAGTCGCCAAGGCATGTCTGACTCTTTGTGACCCCCAGGGACTGCAACATGCCAGGCTTCTCTATCCTCCACTATCTCCCAGAGTTTGCTCAAATTCACAACCATTGAGTGGGTGATGCTATCTAACCATCTCATCCTGTGCTGGCCCCTTCTCCTTTTGCCTCCAATCTTTCCCAGAATTAATGTCTTCACATAAGGTGTCCAGAGTATTGGAGCATCAGCTTTAACATCAGTCCTTCCAATGAATATTCAGGGTTGATCAAACCAGTCAGTCTTAAAGGAAATCAACCCTGAATATTCACTGGAAGGTCTGACGCTAAAGCCGATGCTCCAATACAGCTTCGTGTTACTCCTTTCCTGATTTTGAGCCAGTCACTTGTTTCAAGTAAGGTTCTGTGACTTCTTGACCTGCATACAGGTTTCTCTCCTGCTATACCCCCTCCCAATTTCATCTTGTTAAATAAAAGCCTTAATGCAGTCTATAGTGAGAGTCTAAGATGCCTGCATCAGATTCACCTACCATGAGTGATCCTGAAAGATTTAGGGGTATAATATTACAACATTCATGCTTCACTGGTGGCCCAGTGGTAAAATATCCACCTGCCAATGCAGGAGACACAGGTTCGATCCCTGGGTCGGGATGACTCCCTGGAGAAGGAAACGGTAATCACTCCAGTATTCTTCCTGGGGAAATTTCACGGACAGAGGAGGCTCAGTTCAGTTCAGTCGCTCAGTCGTGTCTGACTCTGCGACCCCATGAATCGCAGCACGCCAGGCCTCCCTGTCCATCACCAACTCCCGGAGTTCACTCAGACTCACGTCCATCGAGTCAGTGATGCCATCCAGCCACCTCATCCTCTGTCGTCCCCTTCTCCTCCTGCCCCCAATCCCTCCCAGCATCAGAGTCTTTTCCAATGAGTCAACTCTTCGCATGAGGTGGCCAAAGTACTGGAGCTTCAGCTGCAGCATCATTCCTTCCAAAGAACACCCAGGACTGATCTCCTTTAGAATGGACTGGTTGGATCTCCTTGCAGTCCAAGGGACTCTCAAGAGTCTTCTCCAACACCACAGTTCAAAAGCACCAATTCTTCAGTGCTCATCTTTCTTCACAGTCCAACTCTCACATCCATACATGACCACAGGAAAACCATAGCCTTGACTAGACGGACCTTAGTCGGCAAAGTAATGTCTCTGCTTTTGAATATGCTATCTAGGTTGGTCATAACTTTTCCTCCAAGGAGTAAGTGTCTTTTAATTTCATGGCTGCAATCACCATTTGCAGTGATTTTGGAGCCGAAGAAAATAAAGTCTGACACTGTTTCCACTGTTTCCCCATCTATTTCCCATGAAGTGATGGGACCAGATGCCATGAGCTTCGTTTTCTGAATGTTGAGCTTTAAGCCAACTTTTCACTCTCCTCTTTCACTTTCATCAAGAGGCTTTTTAGTTCCTCTTCACTTTCTGCCATAAGAGTGGTGTCATCTGCACATCTGAGGTGATTGATATTTCTCCCGGCAATCTTGATTCCAGCTTGTGTTTCTTCCAGCCCAACGTTTCTCATGATGTACTCTGCATAGTAGTTAAATAAGTAGGGTGACAATATACAGCCTTGACAGACTCCTTTGCCTATTTGGAACCAGTCTGTTGTTCCATGTCCAGTTCTAACTGTTGCTTCCTGACCCGCATACAGATTTCTCAAGAGGCAGGTCAGATGGTCTGGTATTCCCATCTCTTTCAGAATTTTCCACAGTTTATTGTGATCCACACAGTCAAAGGCTTTGGCATAGTCAATCAAGCAGAAATAGATGTTTTTCTGGAACTCTCTTGCTTTTTCCATGATCCAGCGGATGCTAGCATCTACAATCCATGAGGTCCCAAAAAGTTGGACACGATTTAGCAACTAAAACAACAGCAACAGCATTTTAACATTCACAATCTATGAAACTAACTAGCTGGTGACACACGCCGTGGTTAGAGCTGCTTTGGAAAGAAAATCAAGTGAGAGGGAAGAAGCAGAGACACCAGATCGTTTACCTGGGGGAGTGTGTCAATCGCTATGAGAATATGAAAGAATCACCTATGCTCACTACTATCACTTCCCCAAAGTTTTCTCCCTTTGGAGACTTTCTGAAAGCGTAGATCTGTATTTTATTTTACAAGGAAGAAGAATAGTAGAGTCCTTGGTTTAGGGATTAAAAAGAGGGCCTGCTGAAGGAACAGATACAGAAGTGCAGCATCCACGAGGGAAGAGCCAAAGGAGGTTATTTTAAATTAGATTTTCTTTGAACGGAGAGCGCACCACCAAGAGAAACCACAGTCTGCTTCCAAGGAATAAGTGTAATCGAAATAAATCAAAGCTGTTTTCTTCTTCCTTTTTAAAGGCACACTCTGTTGACCTCTGGGCACCTTTACGAGACATGTGCCGAATGCAAAGTAGACACTTGACTGTGATAATTGATACAAGGGTCTAGGTTTCTCTCGTAACAGTGAGAACCACAGCGACTTCTTATTTTATTAGCTACAAAATACAAAGCACAATACTCACGCAGGCTTTGATGTCACTAGGAAATAATGAGAAAGAGGAGTAACAGTTTCATTGAAATAGAAACGCCATATGTGTGACAGCACAAAATGGCGATGTCAGCTCGTCTGTGCACCCTCATTCTTGACCCACGTGCTCCTTCAAATGACCGGAATCATATAGAAATAGAAAGTGACCTGTTTCAGAACACTACCCACAGAGTATGAGCCAACTATTCGCGAGCTAGTCTGCCACTGTAAATTAGAGTGAATGTGTGGTTATAGAAGGGAGATACGGACAGTGAGCAGCCACAACACATGAAAGAAAAGTCCTCCAAGTGGAAGGAGAAGAAGAACCCATATAGAGACATAACCGAGGGAGGTCAGGTGGCGGGAACCAGGGAAAGCAAAGCCACGTTGTTTGGGGGCGGAGGGGGTATATTTTAACTTTCTTGGTGCAAAAGTCAAGAGTCCAGATCGTGTTTTATATGGGTGGCTTGGGCTTCCTTGGTGGATCAGATGGTAAAGAATCTACCGGCAAGGCAGGAGACCCAGGTTTGATCCCTGGATGGGGAAAGATCCCTTGTAGAAGGGAATGGCAACCCATTCCAGTATTCTTGCTGGAGAATGCCATGCACAGAGGAGCCTGGTGAGCTACAGTCTATGGGATCACAAACAGTCAGACAGGACTGAGTAACTGACATGTACTTGGCTATGATATATATATATGTATACACACACATGTATACTTGGTTATGTACATGGACTTGGTTACTATATACATATATATATGTACACACACACGTACTTAGTTATTATATATATATAGGAAAGAACAGGAAATATTTGAACAGAGAAACCCATAAACATACACAATAAGAGCACAGACAAAAATGCTAAAGTAAGTCCAAATAACTTATAAATAATAAATACAAAAAGAAACAGCCTTATTAAAAGACAAAAAATCTGAGATTGTAACAACAAAAAAAAGTAACCAAATGCTGATGACAGGAAACACAACTAAAATAAATGGTAGAGGAGGAAAAGGAAAAGGCGTTTATGAAGCATTTAATGCCCAGCATTCACTGTTCTAAGTGCTGTACAGATTTTTATCTTATTTTATATTAGTAACTGTTGCTGCTGCTGCTGCTAAGTCACTTCAGTCGTGTCCAACTCTGTGCAACCCCATAAATGGCAGCCCGCCAGGCTCCCCCATCCCTGGGATTCTCCAGGCAAGAATACTGGAGTGGGTTGCCATTTCCTTCTCCAATGCATGAAACTGAAAAGTGAAAGTGAAGCACAGTCGTGTCCGACTCTTAGCGAGCCCATGGACTGCAGCCCACCAGGCTCCTCCATCCATGGGATTCTCCAGGCAAGAGTACTGGAGTGGGGTACCATTGCCTTCTCCAATATTAGTAACTACTACCCAAGATAACACTACTTTATGGCTGTGTTGCAAATGAGAAAATAGAATCACAAAGAAGTTAAATAACTTTCCCAAAGCCACATAGTTTGCTCAGTGGTAGATCCATGAATTTTCTGCCTTAGAGGCAAAAAAGCAAAAAAAAGGTAAAACATAGTTGGCAGATTCAAATAAAAGAAAGACATGCAATATTAGTGTAAACAGTACCATTTTTCCGTTAGCTTGGCACTGAAATGTTTGAACAGGAAACTACACACATTCACATATAACAAAAACTTACTTTAAAAAAGACAGAAAACTAAAGAAGACAGTTATAAAAAAATCGAGTGACTAACAATCCTTATTAAAATACATAGAATAAAAAGTGCTCAATCGGATACTTCATAGGATCTACAGAATTTTTTTCCTGTATTATTTTTTTTTACTTAATGTATAGTTGACCCACAATGCTATGCTGGTTTTGGGTACACAGCCAAATGATTCAGGTTTATATATATATATATATATATATATGTATGTATTTATCATATTCATATATATGTGTATATTCTTTTTCAGATTCTTTTCAATTATGTTATTATCAACCCAGAATTTTAAGTTGGTAAAAGGATATACAAGAAAGGCAATGCCAAAGCATGCTCAAACTACCGCACAATTGCACTCATCTCACACGCTAGTAAAGTAATGCTCAAAATTCTCCAAGCCAGGCTTCAGCAATACGTGAACCGTGAACTTCCTGATGTTCAAGCTGGTTTTAGAAAAGGCAGAGGAACCAGAGATCAAATTGCCACCATCTGCTGGATCATGGAAAAAGCAAGAGAGTTCCAGAAAAACATCTCTTTCTGCTTTATTGACTATGCCAAAACCTTTGACTGCTTGGATCACAATAAACTGTGGAAAATTCTGAAAGAGATGGGAATACCAGACCACCTGACCTGCCTCTTGAGAAATCTGTATGGAGGACAGGAAGCAACAGTTAGAACTGGACATGGAACAACAGACTGGTTCCAAACAGGAAAAGGAGTACGTCAAGGCTGTATATTGTCACCCTGCTTATTTAACTACTATGCAGAGTACATCATGAGAAACACTGGACTGGAAGAAACACAAGCTGGAATCAAGATTGCCGGGAGAAATATCAATCACCTCAGATGTGCAGATGACACCACCCTTATGGCAGAAAGTGAAGAGGAACTAAAAAGCCTCTTGATGAAAGTGAAAGTGGAGAGTGAAAAAGTTGGCTTAAAGCTCAACATTCAGAAAATGAAGATCATGGCATCTGGTCCCATCACTCCATGGGAAATAGATGGGGAAGCAGTGGAAACAGTGTCAGACTTTATTTTTTGGGCCCCAGAATCACTGCAGATGGTGACTGCAGCCATGAAATTAAAAGATGCTTACTCCTTGGAAGGAAAGTTATGACCAACCTAGATAGCATATTCAAAAGCAGAGACGTTACTTTGCTGACTAAGGTCCGTCTAGTCAAGGCTATGGTTTTTCCAGTAGTCATGTATGGATGTGAGAGTTGGACTGTGAAGAAGGCTGAGTGCCAAAGAATTGATGCTTTTGAACTGTGGTGTTGGAGGAGACTCTTGAGCGTCCCTTGGACTGCAAGGAGATCCAACCAGTCCATTCTAAAGGAGATCAGTCCTGGGTGTTCTTTGGAAGGAATGATGCTAAAGCTGAAACTCCAGTACTTTGGCCACCTCATGTAAAGAGTTGACTCATTGGAGAAGACTTTGTTGCTGGGAGGGATTGGGGGCAGGAGGAGAAGGGGATGACCGAGGATGAGATGGCTGGATGGCATCACTGACTCGATGGACACGAATCTGAGTGAACTCCGGGAGTTGGTGATGGACAGGGAGGCCTGGCGTGCTGCGATTCATGGGGTCACAAAGAGTCGGACACGACTGAGCAACTGAACTGAACTGAACTGAACTGAAAAGGAAATACGTGTAAATGTCATGAGTTTTTACATAAGGAATCTTCCTAGAAAGAGCCGGGACCAACCATGCATGATTTTCCAGTAACTAAGTGAAATAATACATGAAGGAATGAACACCTGTTTGTTTTCAACAACCCGAGTTGATAAAAAATTATTTCCTAAATGTAATACATTTTAATTAAGAAAACACACACACACACACATGGTTAAATCCCAGTGGCAGAAACTAAAGACAGAAATTTCCTGACCATAATGTAACAGATAGTTTCAATTAGAAACAGATCACAAGAGAAGCCACGTAGTCTAAGCATGTGCGATGTGACTTGTGTGGGCCTTCCTGGTGGCTCGTCATGAAGAATCCGCCTGCAGCACAAGAGACGCAGGCTCCATCCCTGGGCTGGGACGATCTCCTGGAGAAGGGAACGGCCACCCACTCCAGGATTCCTGCCTGGGAAATCCCATGGACAGAGGAACCTGGTGGGCTACAGTCCATAGGGTCGCAAAGAGTCAGACACGACTGAAGCAACTTAGCACACCTGCCTGCAACTGCAGTGTGAAAAGACATGGGGATTTGTGGGTCTTAAGATCACACAGATGAGTTTTTCACCAGTGCTTCTATGAGCAGGCACTTTATGTATTTGCATTACAAAGTTGGTAAATGTGTTAGACACCAATTTTTGTAATCCTTTGAGTATATGTCATATTTTTTCTAATATTCTATATACCATTTCTCTATAACGTCTTCATATTATTCTCATAAGAAAACGACAGCTTTGTCATATAATTAAAGCTATGCTTCTTTCCACCTTGAAAAAAATCTCACCACGTTAACTTTTCAAGAAATTTAAAAATTATGGAATAAATTTTATAAGTAAAAGGTGAGTCTTTCAACAAGGAATTACTGAAACAAAATGATTTCCCCATGATTGCCTTTAAGAGACTAATTTCTATATTCTACTGTGTTCCTTTAAGAAAAAAAAAAAACTGTCTCTTTTGCCTAATTTAAAAGTTAATTACTGTGCTGTCATTGTGCAACTGACTTTTTTAAAGGAATCTATCTCTTATCCTCTTTAAATTTCAAATAACATGATGACAAGTAAAGGCATCATTACATTCTTCCAGTGTCAGAGTCCCAGATGAATAATCAATAATAACTTAGTATGCATATGTATAAAAGTTATAATGATTAGATGAAGCTTTTGCATCTATTTTTCAAAGAGGCACCTATGCATAAAATTTTATTTTGTTTAATTGTAATTACATGTTACATTCTTTTAAACATAATTATCAAGGTTTAGTCTTCAGGTCCATAAATTACTACAGGAATGAAACAACAATTCACAGTACTATTAAAGGGGTACAGATGGAGGCACATACAGTCCAAAGAAAGAGAGCCTTTTGCAGGTTTTGTAAAGGTGGTCACGGTTACGATGCTTGATGAATAATGACCACGGTTTCCAAGGATACAGTTAGGGATGAGGACAACCAACGGTGTGACGTATAGATTGCTGGGTGGGGGAGGGCGTGGGGTATATATTCTGTCTGCAACTAAGATAGCACTTCCACTGGAATCATGTGATTTGATAAAACATAAAGTGAGAGAAAATTTAAATGAAGAATATGACTAAGAATATTCTCAGCCACCTTGCATAGCTGACTCACATGTTTTTCTTCTATTGATTAAGCAATGGGTAGTCATGATGATTGTTTTAACAGGAGAGGAACAATCACTTGAGGAACATTTGACATTCTGCTAATAAAAGGTCAAGGAAAGAAAGCCTGAACTCAAGGCAGTGGATGCACATTAACATCACCTGCAAGCCTGTCAAAACATAGGCTACTGGGACCCGCTCTCCCCAGAGCATCGGATTCGGTAGGCCCTGCACTTCTGTAAGTTGGAATGTGGTGCTGATGTTGCCAGACTGAGGACCACCTCTGTGGCCACTGGTGGAGTAGTTTAGTGAGAGCGAGGGCTTCCCAGATGGCTCAGTGGTGGAGAACACACCTGCCAATGCAGGAAACACAAGTTCAATCCCCGGGTCGGGAAACCCCAGATGAGGAACTGGCGACCCACTGCTGTATTCCTGCCTGGGAAATCCCACAGACAGAGGAGCCTGGCGGTACAGTCCATAGCGTTGCAAAGGAGCTGGACATGACTTAGAGACTAGACAGCCACCACCAAAGAGACCTGAGCTGTGGTTCATTACGGTCGCACGGAACGAGACACGGCAGGAAGTCTAACTGCAGCCAGAGAGAGGGAGTCTACTTTTCTCCCCTGGAAGTTCTGAAGGAGTATCTCCGTGGATCGTGCAGCTGCTCAAGAATGTCACCAACAATCAGGACCCCTTTGGCATTTCTGATCTGTGTGCCGTGTGATGCTGATCCTTGCGGTTTCACCACGGCTACTGTACCTCCAGGCCTCATGTCCCTGCTCAAGGCAACCCTCCTAGAGAGGCTTTTTAAACATTTTGTTAAAGGGACTGCCTCATCCAGGGATTTGTACTGACTTCTCAATAGCCAAGTGTGCGTCATAAGACTTTATCTCTCCAGCTCTAAAGGTAGTTGGATAGAAAGCAAAGCAGACTACTGGCTGGCACATTTATCTTCCTGAACAAAGTCAGGATTCTTCTGACAAGGCAGTGGTCACGGGCATGAGATGGGTGACTAACAGCGTTTGCGACACAGAGGAGGAGAACGTGATTGCGGACATGAAAGGCCAAAGGAGCTATAGATCTTGAAACGGATTTCTAAGTTTTCCACATCTTTCTACCCTCAGCTTAAATGTAGCTCCTCCAGAAATCCTTTCTTGACCCACAACCCTCAAGTTAAATCAAAGGCTATTATTTAGCCTTGGCAACTAGAATAATTAATTACCAGGTAGTTAACTGGAGAAGTACATTCAGAACATCTAGGACTGATGGAGCTCTCACCCCTAGACAGGGGGATGAGATCAGATGACTTTCAGCCTTAATAGAACTGTTTTTCAAGAAAAGTGATGACCTTCCTGGGGGAAGGTCTTTGAGAGTACTGGAGCCTGGGAGAGGGATGGTGTGTAGGTTCTGGCGCTGGGTGTGGAGGGGAAAATGCATAAAGGAATCTCTGCCCACATGTGAAAGCTATGCATTTATTTCAGGAGAAATACTGCCTCCTTTTAAAAAAGAACAGGCTATATTAAAAGGGAGAAAGAACATTTTTTAGAAGCAGAGTTTGGAAATGGAAAATATGATGCAGAAATAAAAAATCCTCTGGAGAGACTAAGAAATAAGAAGGGCAGAGTTCAGAGTCACATTAATGTACTTGAAAAAGCTCCAGTCGAACAAGTTTTCTACATGAGAGAATGAAGGGGGGAAAAGGAAGATCGAAATGAAACAGAAAAGTTTAAGGCATGAATAAAAAGATGCAAGACGCTCAGAATTCAGCTAATAGGAGCTGGAAAAAGAGGAGAACAGGAATAACGAGGAAGAGAAAATAATCAAAACATTTTGATAGACTAGGATGTCCCTGGCTGGAGAAAATCATAAGTCCTTAGACTGAAAGGGCATTTTCAACATACTGAGTAGAAGGAAATATGATACATTCAGCATGAGGGTGATGAAAAACTTTCAAAATATTTCAGGAAAAGGAAAGCAAAAGAAAACATACACACAGAAAAAGACACCCTACATACAAGGAACAGATAAACACCCAAGTACCAAAGTTCACTCGGAAATAGACGCTGGAAGACAACAGAGCTCAGTGACCGCAGAGTTCAGAGCTTTGACCTGTTGAAAAACTTCAAGTGGAAAAGATGGTGAACTCAGAATTTTGTGATCATTCACATTGAAAATAGAATTTCATAAATAAAGTATCAGTACGGAGTGAGAGCAAAGGAAAGATATTACACAGGTTAAGAATTCAAAATGGGTACCTCCAATGCACCCTACATGTAATTTTTCCAGGTTTGTTGAGATGTAATCAATGTGTAACGTTGTATGAGTCCCAGGTGCGCAACATAATGATCTGATACGGTTATGTATCGGGAAATGATCTGCATGATAAGCCCACACCCATCACTTCATTAAGTCACAGGTCTCTCTTGTGCTGAGAACTGCTAAGGCCTAATCTCCTGCTGTTCAGGCGCCAAGCTGTGTCTGACTGTCTGCCACCCCGCGGACTGCAGCACAGCAGGCTCCCTGTCCCGCACCACCTCCCAGAGTTTCCCCAAGTTCATGTCCATTGAATCGGTGATGCCATCCAACCACCTCATCCTCTTCAGTTCAGTTCATTTCAGTCGCTCAGTCGTGTCTGACTCTTTGCGACCCCATGAATCACAGCACGCCAGGCCTCCCTGTCCATCACCAGCTCCCGGAGTTCACTCAGTCTCACAGCCATCGAGTCAGTGATGCCATCCAGCCATCTCATCCTCGGTCGTCCCCTTCTCCTCCTGCCCCCAATCCCTCCCAGCATCAGAGTCTTTTCCAGTGAGTCAACTCTTCACATGAGGTGGCCAAAGTACTTCAGCTTTAGCATCATTCCTTCCAAAGAACACCCAGGACTGATCTCCTTTAGAATGGACTGGTTGGATCTCCTTGCAGTCCAAGGGACCCTCAAGAGTCTTCTCCAACACCACAGTTCAAAAGCATCAATTCTTCGGCGCTCAGCCTTCTTCACAGTCCAACTCTCACATCCACACATGACCACTGGAAAAACCATAGCCTTGACTAGACGGACCTTTGTTGGCAAAGTAATGTCTCTGCTTTTGAATATGCTATCTAGGTTGGTCATAACTTTCCTTCCAAGGAGTAAGCGTCTTTTAATTTCATGGCTGCAGTCACCATCTGCAGTGATTTTGGAGCCCAAAAAGATAAAGTCAGCCACTGTTTCCACTGTTTCCCCATCTATTTCCCATGAAGTGATAGGACCAGATGCCATGATCTTCGTTTTCTGAATGTTGAGCTTTAAGCCAACTTTTTCACTTTCCTCTTTCACTTTCATCAAGAGGCTTTTTAGTTCCTCTTCACTTTCTGCTGGGCTGGAAGAAGCACAAGCTGAAATCAAGATTGCCGGGAGAAATATCAATAACCTCATCCTCTTTGCAACTTTTAAATATACATCAGAGTATTGTTAACTCTGTCACCATGCTGTGCAAGACAGCCTCAGAGTGAAGGCAGTTTGTGTATCACTTTTTACGCTGCATCACAGGTAGATTTTTGGATATCTCTTCCATGCCTCTTTCTTCAGGCACTATTTCCATCTCCTTGAGACAAGAGCAGCATTTCACCCACCTTTTCGTGTAGCACCTTGCGTGTGTACATGCTCAGTCCCTCAGTCGTGCCTGACTCTTTGCGCCCCGTGGACTGTAGCCCACCAGGCTCCTCTGTCCAGGGATTCTCCAGGCAAGAACACTCTTCCCAACCCAGGGACTGAACTTGCACCTCTTGTATCTCCTGCATGGACAGGTGGATGCTTCACCACCGAGCCACCTGGGAAACCCAGTGCATCTTACAGAGCCTCATAAACAACTGTTCAGTATTGTTTAGGAAAGAAAACAAGGGGAAAGGGAGGTAAAGGAGAGGGAGCTATTTCTATTTCAGGGATCAGTCCCATCGCAGGCACCTTGGACTCGCATCATGGAAACTAACAATACACTTCTGCAGGTCGGGTTTGTGAGAAAATTCCTAAACTTTCTGTTCCAGCCCAGTCTCTGCTGGGAGCAAACACAGGGCTGAAATGCCTGGCTACCATCTCTATACGGCAAAAAGCCAGGCTGCAGAAAGGGGTGGACACAGGGTGAGATGCAGGGATACGGGTGCATAAGGGTGAGGAGCCCACTCATGGGTGGGAGAGGCAGCCCACGGCTGTTGTCAGAGGGGCGTCTCACCTTAGGGGCCCGAGCGAGGAGCAGGTCCGGCTTGCGGCCGCGGTGGAAGGAGCCGCCATCCCTCTGAGGGTCTGAGGCGGCACGGAGCCCACCAGCCAAGCGGCTGAGGGACAGTGTGGCCAAAGTACGGGCTCTCGGCGACCTGGTGCTGGGCCTCTGGGGCTGGGACCCAGCTGAAGGGGCAGGAACTCGGCGCGCCTGTCTCAGCGTTCCTGTGCTAAACCCGCCAGCGAGGCTTCCCTGGAGGCCAGTGGATGAGCATCCCACTGCCAACGCCGGAGACACGAGCTCGATCCCCGGTCCAGGAAGATTCCGCGGAGCAACTCAGCCCGCGGGCCACACCCCCTGACGCCCACTCGGCCCAGGGCCGCTGCTTCCCACCCAGAGAAGCCGCCTCAGGAAGAAGCCTCACTGCAACTGGAGAAAGCACGCAACAAAACCCAGCGCAACCGAAAATGAATGAATAAATAAAACTATAAAAAGATAATAAAAATAAATTCAGTTCAGTTCAGTCGCTCAGTCGTGTCTGACTCTGCGACCCCATGGACTGGAGCACCCAGGACTCCCTGTCCACCACCAACTCCCGGAATTGACTCTCTCATGTCCATCCAATTGGTGATGCCATCCAACTATCTCATCCTCTGTCCTCCCCTTCTCCTCTCACTTTCCATCTTTCCCAGCATCAGGGTCTTTTCCAGTGAGTCAGCTCTTCACATCAGGTGGTCAAAGTACTGGAGTTTCAGCTTCAGCATCAGTCCTTCCAATGAATTAAACTAACAAATTTAACTTAAATAATTTAATTTAATTAGTTAATTTAATTTAATTAAACTAACAAAAATAAATTAAGCTAACTTAAAAAACAGTCTCAGAGGCTCCCCACGGGTCTGAAGATCTAGGGCTGTCCACATCGCACGGCAGTCCCTGGGAGTCCCCAGGCCCACGGATTCGCAGAGACTCCGGTGAGGAAACCAGTCTCCTCTGCTCCTCAGCACCCCAGCTCCTCCCCACCTGTGAACGCTGCTCAGGGCATCTCCACTTGCACACCCGGCCCAGCCCTCCGTCCTGGGCTTCCCACCCCATTTGGTCTTCCTTCTTTCTAGGTTCAAACCCTTCTTTCTCCCGGAGGTCTTCCCTGCAGCCCCAGGCCAGGTCTCCCTGGAGGGCACTCTCCAGAGCACACTTCCCCTCTCCGTGCCTGTTGCCAGAGTAATTAGAGCTCTCTCTTCATAAGTTTAGTGCGTCCCATCCCCTCTGGGTTCTAGGCCTTTGAGGCTAAAGGCAAGTCTGTCTTTGTACCAAGCTCCAGGCAGCCCAGGATCCAGGATGTGCATTCTCAGTGGAAGCTACATCACCCTCAAAGCGGCAAAAGGGAGTTCGTTGGGGAAATGAAAACAATCTCACTCCTTTTCTGTGTAAATCATCTCCATACAGAACAAAAAAGTATATTTCATGTATTCTGTGCTATTGAAATTTTATATGGTGCAGGAAGGCAATTAGGAGAAAATGCCTAAAAAGTTTCCTGGAGGGGATGATAATGAAGACAAAACAAGACAGGACAGAACACCGATCCCCAGTCCTCAGGCCCCGAATAGTCACTGCGGCGCTGTGCTCAGTCGTCTTCGGCTCTCTGAGACCCTGTGGACTCTTTGAGACCCGGGCTCCTCTGTCCGTGGGATTTCCACAGGATTTCCCAGGCAAGAAGGAAATCTTGCTGACCCAGGGATCAAACCCTCATCTCTTGCATTTCCTGCATTGGCAAGCAGATTCTTTACCACTAACACCACCTGGGGAGTCCTCTGTTGCAAATGTGTTGCCATATTTGTCTTAAATCCATATAAATTTAGGTGGTGCTTTTAAGAAACAAACACCATAAACAGGGCAAAGAGGAACGGCATTCCCAAAGTGTATGTAGACCGCCGCAGAGCTCAGGTTTGCAACTTCAATCAGTGCACAGGCTGATATTTAAGGTGACTTTTCAGCCTGGAGGCTGACCTCACCCAGGCTGACCTCACCGGATGCCCACAATGCTCCATTCTCCTCTCACAAGATTCTGCACTTCACTCTATTAATAAATGTGCTTGCACCATGACGGCAGGTGCACCTTCACAGAGAGCTGACCTACTGATGCAAAGACTTCCATCTAGTGAGCAGGGACCCTTGCCACCTGAGATAAAGCATATTTAGACAGAGTAGGGTGCAAGGTGGCTCAGTGTTAGACGTCAACTTGCCAATACAGGAGACGTGTGGGTTCAGTCGCTGGATGGGGAAGATCCCCTGGAGGAGGAAACAGCAACCCGCTCCAGTTTTCTTGCCTGGAAAATCCCATGGACAGAGGGGCCTGGTGGGCTACAGTCCACGGGGTTGCCAAGAGTCGGACACAACTGAGCACGTGCACGTGCTCACACAAGCACGTAGTGAACACTCAGTACTGTTGTCTGTTGTTCTGTTCCTAATACTAGTGGTAGTAGCATTTCTAGCCGTATTATTCATCTCCTCATTGTGGTATCAGCACACCAAGCCCAGCATTAAAGCAAGCGCTTCATTAATACCTGACAGATGAAATACAATTCTAGCCAAGGAAAGCCTTTCCCCTCCATTACAATCCTTTCGCATTTTCTGGAACCAGAGTCAGGTAAAAACAAAACATGCAGGCCCTTTATTTAACAATTTTTAAAACCATGTGCCACACCTGGGATAAAGTTTTAGCTTGTTTTCACTTGATCTCACTCCATACTAGATATGTTTATGATTCTAAAAATTAACACAGAACTTATTACCATATTATTTCATTTTTATCCAATGAGCCTATTTCTTTCCAGATCACAGCCCTTCCTATTTTGATGCCACAACTGACAGAGTCCACACCTGACCTGGAATAATCATTGCCACTTACTCACTCTGCGGCCGTCGTCATGCTTGCCACCAAATATTAATGAGAAGAGACGCAGGCCTGTGGCTGCCGCAGCGAGCACTGGGGACGGGAATCAATCTTGGAGCCAGCGCTGGGGGAGGGGCCCCGCCCGGCGGCGTGCCATGCCGACTACACTGAGGAACCTCAGTCCCTTTTGCTTAGACGTGACAAACGGGCCTCGCATGGAACATGTCTGTGAGATCTTAGCAGCTCAACACGAGCACCCAGCTCTGAAGGGCGATCATTATCCATCAGTGTTGAACACAATCTGGAGCCTAGAAACAGACTGTCATTTGAGGATTAGCGTCGGCATAAGAAACTCATGGGTGTCAGATGTCTGTGCACACACACAGCACGCGTATATACGGCCTCTTCTTCGCAGACGCGGGTCGTGCTACGACGGGAAAGGTCAGGCCAGAGAGCTGTGCGCGCCGCCGGCGCCCTCCCTGCGGCTGTCAGGGGAGTCTGTATCCCTTCCCCACTGCAGTTGTTCAGTCACTAAGTCGTGTCTGACTGTTTTGCAGTTCCATGCCTGCCAGGCTCCTCCATCCATGGGATTTCCAAGGCAAGAATACTAGAGTGGGTAGCCATTCCCTTCTCCAGGGAATCTTCCCGACCCAGGGATCGAACCTGCATCTCCTGCATTGGCAGGCGGGTTCTTTACTGCTGAGCCACCGGAGAAGCGCTTATGTGTATCACGGTGGGAAAACTGACTTAAAAACAAGATAGCCATTCCTTGAGCCTTCCCTGTGAGCCAAATGATCTATCAGGCAATCACATCTAATCCTTCCGAAAATCCTTGCCTTGGTGTTTAGTCTCTAAGTCGTGTCCGACTCTTTGCACCCCCGTGGACGGCAGCCCACCAGGCTCCTCTGTCCATGGGATTCTCCAGGAAAGAATGCTGGAGTGGGTTGCCATTTCCTCCTCCAGGGGATCTTCCCGACCCAGGGACTGAAACCGCGTCTCCTGTTTGGTGGGTGTGCAAGCAGCCAACACGCGGGAACATCATGGACTGTGGCCTCAGATCCCAGACTTGGACCTGAATCTGTCTGTTTCAAAACTTATGGTTTTAACTCTATGACATAAATCACAGTAAGATCCTCTACAACCCACCTCATAGAGTAATGGAAATGAAAACAAAACTAAACTTGGGACCTAATTAAACGTAAAAGATTTTACAGAGCAAAGGAAACTATAAACAAGGTGAGGATAACCCTCAGAATGGGCGAAAATCACAGCAAATGAAACAACTGATAAAGGATTAATTTCCAAAACATACAAGCAGCTCATACAAGTCAATACTAGAAAAACAAACAACCCAATCCAAAGGTAGGGAAAAGACCTAAATAGACATTTCTCCAAAGCAGACATATGGATGGCTAACAAACAAATGAAGAGATGCTCAACATTGCTCATTATTAGAGAAATGCACATCAGAACCATAACGAGATATCACCTCACACCAGTCAGAACGACCATCATCAAAAAGCCTACTAAAAAAAAAGTGCTGGAGAGGGTGTGGAGAAAAGGGAACCCTCCTGCACTGTTGGTGGGAATGCAAATTGATACAGTTACTACGAAAGATGGTATGAAGACCATCCCCAAGAAAAAGGAATGAAAAAAAGCAAAATGGCTTTCTGAGGAGGCCTTACAAATAGCTGTGAAAAGAAGAGAAGTGAAAAGCAAAGGAGAAAAAGAAAGATACACCCATTTGAATGCAGAGTTCCAAAGAATAGCAAGGAGAGATAAGAGAGCCTTCCTCAGTGATCAGTGCAAAGAAATTGAGAAAATCAATAAAATGGGAAAGAGTAGAGATCTCCTCAAGAAAATTAGAGATACCAAGGGAACATTTCATGCAAAGATGGGCTTGGTAAAGGACAGAAATGGTATGGACCTAACAGAAGCAGAAGATATTAAGAAGAGGTGGCAAGAATACACAGAAGAACTGTGTATTCATAAAAGATCTTTATGACCCAGATAATCACGATGGTGTGATCACTCACCTAGAGCCAGACATCCTGGAATGTGAAGTCAAGTGGGCCTTAGAAAGCATCACTACGAACAAACCTAGTAGAGGTGATGGAATTCCAGTTGAGCTATTTCAAATCCTGAAAGATGATGCTGTGAAAGTGCTGCACTCAATATGCCAGCAAATTTGGAAAACTCAGCAGTGGCCATAGGACTGGAAAAGGTCCATTTTCATTCCAATCCCTAAGAAAGGCAATGCCAAAGAATGCTCAAACTACCACACAATTCTGCTCATCTCACACACTAACAAAGTAATGCTCAAAATTCTCCAAGCCAGGCTTCAGTAGGACATGAACTGTGAACTTCCAGATGTTCAAGGTGGTTTTAGAAAAGGCAGAGGAACCAGAGATCAAATTGCCACCATCCGCTGGATCATGGAAAAAGCAAGAGAATTCCAGAAAAACATCTCTTTCTGCTTTATTGACTATGCCAAAGCCTTTGACTGTGTGGATCACAATAAACTGTGGAAAATTCTGAGAGAGATGGGAATACCAGACCACCTGACCTGCCTCTTGAGAAACCTATATGCAGGTCAGGAAGCAACACTTAGAATTGGACATGGAAAAACAGACTGGTTCCAAATAGGAAAAGGAGTATGTCAAGGCTGTATATTGTCACCCTGCTTATTTAACTTCTGTGCAGAGTACATCATGAGACACGCTGGGCTGGAGGAAGCACAAGATGGAATCAAGATTGCCAGGAGAAATATCAATAACTTCATATGTGCAAATGACACCACCCTTGTGGAAGAAAGTGAAGAGGAACTAAAGAGCCTCTTGATGAAGGTGAAAGAGGAGAGTGAAAAAGTTGGCTTAAAGCTCAACATTCAGAAAATGAAGATCATGGCATCTGGTCCCATCACTTCATGGCAAATAGATGGGTAAACAGTGGAACCAGTGTCAGACTTTATTTTTTGGGCCCCAGAATCACTGCAGATGGTGAGTGCAGCCATGAAATTAAAAGACGCTTACTCCTTGGAAGAAAAGTTATGACCAACCTAGAAAGCATATTAAAAAGCATAGACATTACTTTGTCAACAAAAGTCTGTCTAGTCAAGGCTATGGTTTTCCAGTAGTCATGTATGGATGTGAGAGTTGGACTATAAAGAAAGCTGAGTGCCGAAGAATTGATGCTTTTGAACTGTGCTGTTGGAGAAGACTCTTGAGAGTCCCTTGGACTGCAAGGAGATCCAACCAGTCCATTCTAAAGGAGATCAGTCCTGGGTGTTCATTGGACTGATAATGATGCTGAAACTCCAATACTTTGGCCACAAAGAGTCTTTGACCCCAATACTTTGGGGTCACAAAGAGTCGGACACGACTGAGTGAACTGAACTGAACTGAATTGATGAAGATTCCTTAAAAAACTAAGAATAAAACCACTATATGACCCAGCAATCACCATACTAGACAATTACCCTGAAAACCAACATTGAAAAAGACACGTGCACCCAGCGTCTACTGCAGCTCTGGGTAATAACGGGCACGTGGAAGCACCCGGATGTGCATCAGCAGATGGGCGGATAAAGGAGCTCTGCTGCACACACAGTGGAACATTACGCAGCCACGGAAAGGGATGCATCTGAGGTACATGAGCCTCAAGCCTATTATACAGAGTGAAGTAAGTCAGAAAGAGAAAAACAAATGTCATATACAAACACACGTGTGTGTAATCTAGAAAGATGGCACTGATGACGTCACTTCCAGGGCAACAGTGGAGACAGAGACATAGAGATCAGACCTGTGGACGTGGTGGGGTGGGAGGAGGGAGATGGAGGGAGGAGGGAGAGGGAGGGAGAAGGGAGAGGGAGGAGGGGGAGAGAGGAGGGAGAGGGTAACATGGAAACGTGCATCACCTCGTGTAAATCAGCTAGCCAGCAGGAGTTAGGGAACTCAACCTGGGGCTCTGCAGCAACCTAGAGGGGTGGGATGGGGAGGGGGCTGGGAAGGAGCTTCAAGAGGGAGTGGACATATGCACGCCAGGTTGATGTTTGGCAGAAAGCAACACAATACTGTAAAGCAATTATCCTTCAATTAAAAATAAACAAAATTTAAAAAATTACCCCCCCACAAAAAATTCATGGTTTTAATCATGACATTGTATGGCCTCAGTCAGGTATCTTCTAGAACAAAAAGCCATTCTTCCACGCTAACAAGCAAACACAAAGTGAAGAACACGCTGCACTGCCTGTCCTGTAAACACCTCATCTCTAGTAACACAGTCTGAAACAGTGTGGATTCGCGTCAGCTTTAGTAATATAATCGGAAACAGTGTGAGTTGGTTTCATCTTTGATATTTTAATATATTATCACATACCATTAAATGATTGCAAAGCTGACAAAGAATATATTCACATCAAGAAATCCAGCTAGAAATGAAAAGTCTCTTGGGAACGCTGGGCCTCAGCTGGGTCTTCGTTTGGAAACACAGCGGGAGTTGATTCAGACACTGCTGAAATGCTGCGCTGGTGTGACCATGCTTGGAGCTGACCAGGCGAGGTGTGTGTGTTTTCTGGCAACTGGTCTCCCTAGCGCTGTCACTGCAGGGTTTATAAGCAATAAAAATCCATAGCACCATTGTTCCCACTCCCTGCAGCCTAAACCGGGATAACACAGAGAGGCGAAAAATACTAATATTTGGACCCCACTACTAGATACCCTGATGTGGTTGGCCTGGGATCCAGACACTAGTATGTCTTTATAGCCCCCCACCCCCAAGTGACTCTAATGCACAGTCTAGGTCGACACGTACAGATATTAAATGAAACAAAAGGAAGGGGGATGAAATTTAGATCACGGGCAAAATAGGAGAAAACACTCCTGCTGCTATCTCTCTGGGGTTAAGATGGCATTTGGAGCGTCGATCGTGTATTTCACTAGCATTCTCCTCTCTTCTCTGCGCACTGCTGTTTTTTTCCTCTGCTCATCGCCTCTGGAAAGGAATGCGCTGGAAGAGCGCAAGAACAGAGGGAGCCCCCACTGGCTTCTCTTTTAAAACACTGGGAGCATAACTTGTCCATCTCTCCCTAGTAAAACTTTTCTCAGTGGAGACAGAAGGGGGAAAATCGGAGGTTAAATCATTTGACTATGGTTCCTCTGTGGGTCCTGGAGAAAAGACCTGTGGGCAGTATTCTCACAGATTGGAGACTGGCCAGCTCCCCAAACACGTGAAGTCCCAGGCTTCCCTGGTGGTCCAGGAGTTAAGAACCCACCTTCTCATGCAGGGGCCGTGGGTTCAGTCCCTGCCCCAGGAGGACCCCAGCTGCTGTGGAACTACTCAGCCCGTGAGCCACGACTGCTGCAGCCGGCCTGCAGACGCTGGAGCTGTGCTCCACTACGGGAGCACCAGGAGGAGCAGCCCGAGAACCGTGGTGACCAGTACCCCACCCCCGCCCCAGCCCACCCGCCCCGGCCCCGGCCACAAATAGAGAAGGCTTGCGTGTAGCAGCGAAGACCTCACACAGCAAAAAAAATTAATCTTTTCTAAAAAACATTTGAAAACCCAAGAGCAGAGGTGTCCTGGGCCTTATTTCTTAGGTAAAGTCCCAGGGAGGCAGAATGTCTCCATAGGAAAACAGCAGCAGCAGCAGCGTGCATATCTAGACAAGACTGAAACAACATCCCATAAGGGTCTCATACAAACAGCATGGAGTAGAACCAAGGGAGAGACTCCATCAGTCCAAGAGGTACTGAGCCAGCAGAGGCTGTCTGACCTTAGAAGGAGCTGGAGCGTCTCCATGGTTACCTGTGTAGACAGGTAACTGATAACTAGACAAGCCAGGCAAGGACTGTCTCCACAGACGCTCAGAACAAGGTGCCCATTCCTCCCTCCGAGGCCTTGGCATTTTATGATCTAAGTTTTAGACACAATTCAAGATAGAAGATTAAGAATCTCCAAATTGCCTAGGATTAAAAGATTTTACGGTACTAGGGAAGAGATCAGCTGTGTGTTTATGGACCAACACTGGCATCCACTACAGTTTTAATACCAATGAGCTCGTGGAATTTCACTCACGCTCCCTCTGAGGCACTCAGCACACCTGTCTAGCTGCAGTGTGCTTTTGCCTGCAAACCTCTTCCTCTGTGTCTTTCCTCTGAAGCCACTTTGCCCACTGAAGTAGAGAGTGAGAAGGTTAAATGTCTTTACAAGTGCATTCTTTAGCCAAAGACTGATGGGTGCAAGGGTATAAAAGCTCACCTCTCTTGGCTGAGGCTGGGATGACTCTGAGACACAACCTACCTTCTAGAGTCCCCTGCAGGGTCTGGCTGAGGATAGGTCTGCGGGATTTAGAACCCCCCACTACCAGAACCAGGTGGCACTAGGCACCTGGCAAAAGAGATGCAGGATCCATCCCTGGGTTGAGAAGATTCCCCAGAGGAAGGCATGGCAGCCCACTCCAGCATTCTTGCCTGGAGAGTCCCTATGGACAGAGGAGCCTGGTGGCTACAGTCCACGGGGTCACAAAAAATCAGACGTGACTGAGGCGACTGAGCAGACACCCGCCACCCAAAACCTCTTCCGTGTTCTGCTTCCCACGCTTCCTAACCAGTCCCTCCTCTGATGGTCTCATGGATCCCCATCTCTAAGCCTGGCTCTGGGGAACCTGACCTGCGAGAATGGCACGCTGCTGTCCCAGGCATATTCTCTTCCTTCCGCAAGCCGGTTTCCCCACGCCGTGTCTCCCCCCGACGCGCCAGCCCCTTCAGCTGGGACGTGAGGCCTTAGCTAACAGGCCTGTATCCGCCACGCTGCTTTCTTCCCTCATCAGTCCCTGCGTTACCCGTAGGTTCCAGCAGCTCCAAACTCTAACCCGTGACGACACGGACTATTTCGCATGCCCATGCATCCCTGTGCTGATCGCTCTGCTGACGGGACCCTCCCACTCTTGTCCATCTCGAAGACACTCATTTCAATCATAAAACACAATGTTCTCAAGAAACCTGTCTTCAAATGAATGGATAAAGAAGCTGAGCTACATATGCACAACGAAATATTCCTCATCCACGAAAAGGAAAGCATGTGAGTCAGTTCTGGTGAGGAGGGTGACTCTAGAGCCTGTTACACAGAGTGCAGTAAGTCAGAAAGAAGGAAACAAACATCATATAGGAACACGTACGTATGGAATCTAGACAGACGGTGCTGATGAGCCGATCTGCAGGGCAGAGTGGAGACGCAGACATGCAGAGCAGACTTGGGGACGGAGAGGGGAAGGAGAGGCCGAGCAAATCCAGAGACGAGCGTTGACATCCATACATTACCGTATGGAGAACAGAGCTGCTGCTGTTCAGCCACTCAGTCGCCCAATCATATCTGACTCTTTGTGACCCCATGGCTGGCAGCACGCCAGGCTGCCCTGTCCAGCACCAACTCCTGGAGCTTGCTCAAACTCATGTCCATTGAGACGGTAATGCCATCCAACCATCTCGTTCTCTGTCGTCCCCTTCTCCTCCTGACTTCAGTCTTTCCCAGCATAACGGTCAGCTCTTTGCATCGGTATTTTGGTGGCCAAAACATTGGAGTTTCATCAGCTTCAGCATCAGTCCTTCCAATGAATAGTCAGGACTGATTTCCTTTAGGATGCACTGGTTGGATCTCCTAGCAGTCCAAGGGACTCTGAAGAGTCTTCTCCAACACCTCAGTTCAAAACCGTCAATTCTTCGGTGCTCAGCTTGCTTCACAGTCCAATTCTCACATCCATACATGACCACAGGAAAAACCATAGCCTTGACTAGACGGGCCTTTTTTGGCAAAGTAATGTCTCTGCTTTTTAATATGCTGTCTAGGTTCGTCGTAACTTTCCTTCCAAGGAGCAAGTGTCTTTTAATTTCATGGCTGCAGTCGCCATCTGCAGTGATTTCAGAGCCCAAGAAAACAGAAGATAAGCAGTGGGATTTGCTGTACGATTCAGGGAGCCCGAACTCTGTGCTCTGTGACACAGAGGGCTGGGATGTGGTAGGATGTGGAAAGGAGGCTCAGGCGGGAGGGGGCGTGTGCATACCTACGGCTGACTCGTGCTGACGCAAGGCAGAAACAGCACAAGATTATAAAGCGATCATCCTCCAGTGAAGAATGAGAAACAGAAGCCTGCGTGGAGTCCTCTACATCAGTGGTCCTCAGCCTTTTGTCATCAAGGACTGGTCTCACGGAATTCGGTTTTTCCGCAGATGGAGGCAGGAGGGGAAGGATCAGGATGGTTCGAGAGCACGACATTTATTATGCACCTCATCTCTATTGTTACTGCATCAGATCCACCTCAGATTGTCAGGCATCAGATCCCAGAGACTGGGGACCCCTGCTCTAAATCCACCAGAGGAAAAAAGTCTCTATTACAAAGACGCAACCCTTCCATCTCTGTGCTTTGGTTTCGTCTGCACATAGTTCTCCTTTGTTTTTAAGCATACTCAATTGTAATGTGTTTACCTGCTTTTACTATCGGATAGGAAATTCTTTGTTAACAAAAACTGTGCTTGCCCCACCCTGTTCTTGGTGCCTAGCAAATAATTAATAGCATGGTGGAGTTTACATTATTTTCCTCTTTGAGAACTTTTTTCGTCATCTTCCAACTTGACCAAATCCTAATTACCCTTTAGTTTACACTTGATAGTAATATATTTTCGTAAACATTCTAATGCATGCATATTTTTATTTCCTGAATAAGCTTAGTATTCTGGAATCCTTGCAATCTTTGGTGCTTTTTTGGCCATTTCCTCTAGACTTCTCCATTTCACACTTTATCAGTTCTGTATCATTTGATTCTGTATTTCCTCAAGCAGGTCAAGGACTATATCATATTTATCTCCTTCATTCCTTCTAAAATGCCCTTGATAAGTATGTGTCAGATGAATGAGTGAATAAAACTAAAGAACAAAACACAACTCTTTCTTTCCTGATATTACAGAGTTCTTTAAATGCAGACTCGGACATAAACTTTCTTGTGTCTCCAACAGGGAGTAGTACCTTACAGATGCTCAATAAGTACCTACTGAATTATTCAGTGTTTTAACAGTCAATTTTTACATGAGTTGATTCCATATTACCTTATTTTACAGGAGGCAGAAAGTAAGCTATGGGGACTTGTCTAGAATTTCAAAAAGCTTCAGTGAGAAACTGTAGAGATCACAACTTTTGCTTCATGGCCAAGAATTTAATTCAAAAAAGTCACAGTCACTCGGTCTCTTTAAATTACATATAGTCAGCTTCCCACTACATCTTACAGTATTAATCCAATGTATTATTCAAGAGAAACTCACACTCCATCAACAAGTCCCAGCTGGTGATAATATTGTCAACATCAAGGCTGTCACCAAAGAGCCTGCCTATGGGAAACGGGAAACGGGAAGGGGTCTGAGTCAACTCATCGAAAGAACAATGTGTCTTTTTAGCGCCTACTGTATGCTGAGCATTGTGTGGGATGGTTTATTTACATTAGCTTGTGTCTTCCTCAACAGACTTTGGGAAAAGATTCTAGTGTTGTAATTAAGGTACAGGTAACTAGAAAGTGAAAAGTGAAAGTGTTAGTCAGTCGTGTCTGATTCTGCACACCCAGGGACTGTAGCCCGCCAGGCTCCTCTGTCCATGGAACTCTGAGGCAAGAATACTGGAGTGGGCTGCCATTTGATTCTCCAGAGGGGCTTCCTGACCCAGGGATCGAAACCATGTTTCTGAGTCTCCTGCATTGCAGGCGGGCCCTTCACCACTGAGGCAGATGGAAACCACGTCTCTGAGTCTCCTGCATTGGCAGGCGGGCCCTTTACCACTGAGGCTCCAGGGAAGCCCCAGGTAATTCTTAAGCACACTGAAGTTTGAGAAGCTCTGTCCTAGGACAACTTTTACAGCACATACTAAGTTCCACAATAATAATTCTCATGATTTATTAACATTTTCTCTCTTCCAACAGACGTGAAAATCAATAATCAATTGCTAGTAAACAGAAAGTTATGTGATTGAAATAACAGCCACTTATCTGTCACCGCCACTGCATGAGGCACTGTATCAGGGGTCGGAGATACCAATGTCTGTAAGGGCAGTTCCTGCCTCTAAGGGTCCCAGAGGTCAGTGCAGGAGTTCTTAACCTGGGACCCATGGATTGTCCACTCCCCAACAACCAGCAACCTGCCCCATCAACACATACATTGTATTTTCACTGTGTGTGTGTGAACAAGTGCAAAGCTTTCATGTGCATTTCAAGTCAAAGATCCATAAGTCTTAGCAGATTTCCGGAGGTAACTAAAACTTACATCTTTAGTATCAGAAATAAAAATTAGACTTGGGTCACTAATGCTAACATAGAGGAAAATCACTCTAAAAATTGTACTTGAGTCTAATATAGTTATATCTACATACTATATAAGATAGATATACACAAACATATGCATATACATAACATATATATATATATATGGCTATGTTCTATTTCTCTTTAGCTATTAGTCCTTATGAATAACAACACAATAGTAATAATGGGGAGCTAATACTGAAATTCTACTGGGTGCCAAATGCAATTTTGAGCCCTGAATTAACTTATTTAAGTTATGACAATTAAGAATGATGTGAAAATTAGGAAGTATTTTTATTTTACAAATTAGTGAGCTGAGGCCGAAGTGGCAAGCAAATTGCTCTAGAACACCCAGCTAAAGCGTGAAGGTGCCAGGACTCAGTCATGAACAAAGCATAGACCCTCAGCCAGCATCCAGCCTGTGAATAAACGGGAGAGAGGTGATCACTCGCAGTGAGGACAAGACTGAGCTGCTGATCGAACCAGGAAGGAAGAGAAACTATTTACAAGTGATGCCTACCCAGTTCCCCTTGCACTGTTACAAGCCTGACAGGTTCTTTAAATTTGTCACTGCAATTTGCCAGACATATGTGCTTGAATTAAATATGTATTTGCCTGAGCATGAAAGACAATTCTATCTACATATATATATGCACACATGCATATATGCAGATACACATACATGTTAGTGGTCTTAACCCAGAAATAAAATCGATTTCTCTTTGTTTCTTTTGCTGAACTTTTCTGCACATTCCAGGGTAACCAGGTCCCTCATTCTAGCATGGTTCTCAACCACATGCATCAAAATTACTGGAGGGGCTTATTAATAATTCAAATATCTGAAACCCTCCTTGACCTACTGAAAAACTATCTTCAGGGTTAGGGCCCAAGTAACTACAACTTTTAACAAGCTTTGGGAATATATACTTTTTAAACAAACCCCTGAGGTGATTAACTTTGGGAGTAAATGCTCTTTATTGACCCTTCGTAAGCAGCTGCAAATTACCTGGCCATCTTATTAAAGGCAGCTTCAGGTTCAGACTAAACCTCAAGTTTGAGGAGGAAAGGAGCACCTTGGACTTGGGAAGCGCCGGTGGGGATGTTTTGTTTTGGTGGGTGTTTGATATGAAGCAAATGAAGGGGTCATTCATTCCAGGCAGGAGGACTGCTCCGCGTCTGTAAAAGCAGCGATCCCTTTGTGGCTCGCCAGCCTGGTTACTTGTTAGAGCGCAAAATGATCATCTAAACGTTAGCACGTTGTCATTAAAGAATGATGACCACTTTCAAAGTACAAGAAATCCCCGACATCCTGTAAAGAGGTGATGGAAGAGGTAATATTTTATTCATCCCAAGGCTTCATTAACAATTCTTCTTTAAGGCAGCTGGGATTCTAGCATCTCATCCAAAGAGCTTTGACTGGTGTAGTAATTAGTTAAGCCTAAAACTCGTGAGGGTGTACTGGCAGGGGGCAGCCTTAGTGTGAAGCGAAGAAGCAGCTTCAACGGAAGCATGTGCACTGTCTTTTGTGTGAAATCCGATTCCTGGAAGCATGCTGACAGAAGCTGACCGTGTTGGGGGTCAGGGAGAAACGGTGCAGGAAAGCAGTCTGGTCCCCTGGACGTGCCGCCGGCGTGCCCAGTAATTGCACAGTAACACTCGCTATGGCAGCAGAAGGACAGCAAGGACTGTGGTCATCGCCACCATCCTCACGCCAGGGCAGTTTACAAGTGATAGAGTGAAAGGGAAATTTGTTCAGCTACGTCCGACTCTTTGCAACCCCACAGACTATACAGTCCATGGACTTCTCCAGGCCAGAATACTGGAGTGGGTAGCCCTTCCCTTCTCCAGGGGATCTTCCCTACCCAGGGATCAAACCCAGGTCTCCCACAGTGCAGGAAGACTCTTTACCAGTTGAGCCACTTTATAAGCGATAAAAACCCAACTCAAATTGGCATAAGACTAAGAAAGAATAATTCACTGGCTTACATAACTTTTAAATGTGTAAATGGATTGGGGAGCTTCAGCGAGTAAGGCGGTGTTTCTCTCTCTTGTCCTATCATTTTTATTTCTCTGTCTTGCTTCCTGGAACCATGTCTGTCTTACGCAGACACTCCTCACACGAAGGCCTGTATAGGAGCTCCACATGTTTGCAAATAGCATCCCCACAGGAATTCCAATAATTACAGGAAAATTTCCTTTGGAAAGAAACGCAGGAACAGAAAACAGGGCTTAGGCCAGGTCAGAAACGGCACCCGTACTCGTTAGAAAACCCTTTCATTCGTGGGGCCTTCGGTACAGCACTCAGAAGGCTCGATCCAGGAGCTGTAACTAATCAGCCCCAGGCAAAATCCACTCTGAACCACCCTTAGAGATGGTAAAGAAAAGGCTTGAAAAGATCAAAGTATTTATAAGTCATTTAACTTAATCCCAGAGCAGAGCTCAAGACTCTGAGGAATACAGAATTATGCAGCACTCAGAAAGCTTACATCCACTTGATACCGTCTTTTTTCTTTTTTGAAAGTGAAAGTGAACGTGAAAGTGTTAGTCACTCGGTCATGTCCGACGCTATGCAGCCCCGTGGACTGTAGCCCACCAGGCTCCTCTGTCCATGGGATTCTCCAGGCAGGAATTCTGGAGTGGGTAACCATTCCTTTCCCCAGGGGATTTTCCTGACCCAGGGATCAAATCCTGTCTTGCACTGAAGACAGATTCTTTCCCACTGAGCCACCAGGGAAGCCCTTTTTCTTTCTTAGCGGCACGTAAAATGAGTTGGTAATATTTTAATCAATGGTGTCTTAGAGCTGATGAAATGAGTTTAACTATAAGCGAGTCCTCCCTGACTTTTCGCATTTTCCAAATCATGCTGCTCCACTGAGTCTCAGAACCTCCAAAACGCCACTGTTGTTTCAGCCCCGAGCTCTCCCTCCGTGTCTCATCAGCTCTGGAGCTGACAACTGGCCCATGCATCCTGGCATGTCACAAAGCTCAAACTCCTTTTTTTTTATTAACAACTTCAAAGCCTCAGCTCGGGTTTCCCTGGTGCCTCAGTGGTAAAGAATCTCCTGCTAATGCAGGAGACATGTGTTCAATCCCTGGGTTGGGAAGACTCCCTGGAGAAGGAAATGGCATCCTGCCCCAGTATTCTTGCCTGGGAAATCCCATGGATGGAGGAGCTTGGTGGGCTACAGTCCATGGGGTCAAAAAAGTGTCAGGCATGATTGAGCAACAGAGCACACACACAGCCTCAGCTCAGATGCCTAGATACAGCATGTCTCACAAACAAAAGGAAGAATGTATCGAGAGGAAAAGCTAACTGGAAACTGACTGTAGAAAATTAGTTTAGAAAAGAAAGTGAGTGGCAGAGATGCCATTGCTGTGACCAGAGCCCCAGTCCTGCAGATTCAGCAGGCGGTCTGGGTCTCCCCTGTTGAAAACAGTCAGTCCCTAGGTGTGACCTACAGACAGCTTCCCAAGGGGCCTTTCAAAAATAGCAATAGTAATATAGTAAGTCTCCTTTCTACCACATTTCATATAAGAGTGGGTTGAAGCCCTTCCAATTTGTATATTTGTGTAGTGTGTGTACGTGAGAGAAAACACTTCACGTCTTGAGAAATGCTGACAACCACCCATTTCTTTTCTAAAAAAATCTATGTATAGACTATTCTCTCCACCCCCTCCCTTCAGTATCTCTTTAACTGATCCATCACTTCCGTGCCATAAAGAAATAAAAAGCTAAGCTGAGAACAGTCAGGTAAACCCAGACTTTCTTGGTGACAGTGTGCCTGTTTCAAGCACTCTCTTTTAATATTCCACCCAGAATTACATCCCTGGATACCGCAGGATGGAGTGGCTAGTTAGCAGCTAATGGGGACGGGGCGGGGCTGGGAGTGGCCGGGATGCCTTGCCCATACAGCTCAAGTTCGGGAAATCACTGAGGATAGGGTAGGTTCCTCAGATATAAACACTTATCATGGGCTTGATAACACACCAAGGGCAAACCTATTGAAAAGCATGCCTCCTGTCAAAGAAAAAGAACAGCTCGGGGCTCGTCAGGTGAAGCTGTTGCATTTGACGGAGCAAATTTTGTGCTTCCTAGAAACTCTTTGCAATAGATAATGCTTACCTGGCATCTCACCAAGTCCACTCTATGACAGGAAAATTTGATCCACTTTTCCTGCAAATTATGGAGCAGACTGGCAGGAATTTAAGTTTGCTCCTCCCAGAAAACGGCTTGTAAGACTAGAATCTAGTTGTCCATATAGTATGCTTCTTTCCAGGCTGCACTGGCATTTAAAAATAATTAAGACCACAAGTATATTTTTCTTTAAAAAAGTTGTATAGTACTTTCTATGTGCTAACACTCATTTAGCCACTGTACAAAGGTTTGATCCTGTGGGATGGATCCTGTTATTATCTCCATTTTACTGATGAGAAAACTGAGCTGTGAAGGATGGACTATTTTACAGCCAGACTAAGAAACTTCTGTGCTTTTTCTCTGGGGCTCCTGGATGTCCGGCTGTGACTACTGGCTAAAACAAAAGCTGTGGGCTTTGTGATGTGCTCTATAAAGCCATGAAATCCATCAGGTGCTCCTCAAGGCAGGTCCTCCACTGATGCTATGAGTGACCTCAACAATTAGGTCAGTTTGGCTAAAAACTGGGAACTTCTGCCTTGAGCTTTGCCGAAGCCAAGACTCGTGTAAGAATCACAGATTTTATTGGGAAAGAGCAGTGGTCCCGAGTAAACGAGGACCCCGAGGAGCTCATCCGTGGATGCCTCCTGGAGCCCCAGTGCTCAGCTCCCCTCTCTTTTTCTTCCCGAGTTGTGTCGCATGCTTTCAAGCCAGAGCTTCATGGGAGAGACTCCCCGGGGGGTCCAGTGGCCAACACTCTGAGTTCCGGAAGCAGGAGGCCCAGGTTTGCTTCCTGGGTTAGGAAGAAGCCCTGGAGAAGGGAATGGCTACCCACTCCAGCATACTTGTAGGGAGAATCCCGTGGACAGAGAAGCCTGACGAGCTCCAGTCCATGGGGCTGTAAAGAGTCAGACGTGACTGAGAGGCTAAAACTTTGTTTTCTTCACCCAAAAAGAAGAGAACAGAGACCCCTCTCTCTCTCCACCCTGTGAGCACACAGAAAGGGGGCCACTGCCTTCAAACAAGGAAGCGGCTTCTCCCGTGACACTCAACGAGCCGGAACCTTGATCTTGGACTTCCCAGCCTCCAGAAGTGTGAGAAATAAATGATTGTTATTTAAGCCACCCAGGCGGCGGTGTTCTGTTGTGACGTGGGTGTGCACTGTCGTGTCCCACTCTTTGCCACCCCATGGACTGCAGCCCGCCAGGCGCCTCTGTCCATGGGATTCTCCAGGCAGGAGCACTGCCATGGGCTGCCATTCCTGCTACAATAGCCCAGACTGAATGGTACAATGACCCGCATCCCGCACCTTCCAGGGCTGTTAAGAGGACCCAGCAAAGACCTAAAGAGCTTGATAGCTCACCATTACTGGCTCCAGGAGCCCCAGCCTGAGAAGGAAGTCAGCGTGAGAAAAAAGAAGGAGGGAATGGGTGGGGGGGGGGGGGGCGGGGGTGGAACGCGGGAGGCCGGATCCAGTCATCTAATCAAGGGCAGATGCTCGCTCTTTGCTCAGTCCTCTTTGAGTTGGGCTTTTGTCATTTACACTGAAAAAGTTCTGATAAAACAGCTGGGCTCATTCCTGTAGGATTTCTGGGGACTCTCCAGCCCGTCCTCGCTTCCCTGGAGTCATGCCCACCCTCCCCATACCACCCTTATCCCATTTTGATGTGATGAAAGGGTCGGTTCACTAATAGGACTCTGTTTTCAGTCTTTAAATGTTTGCTTCCTGACCAATGGGGCTTTGGGCTCTTTTTTTCTTTTTTAATGCTCAAGAGTTCCTTATATTATAATCTCTCCATTATTCTAGACAAACTCAACCAAGCTAAAGTTTTCCAAAACTTTTAATTAAACTTCATGAACTACTTCTTCAGAGAGCTTTAAGCAGCCACCATGGTCAAATATTTTATGATCTTTGCCAGACGTGCAGGGGAAAGGAAGATGAGAGGCGCCGTAAACAAACAGTTGCCCATGGCACTCGACTTGGGAGATGAGACTGTCAAGGGAGAAATAGTACATATAAAAGTAAAAAACGACCTGCATGCCAGCCCAAGGGTGTTTGTGTTAAACTTAGAGTGGAGATTTGGAAAAGCTCAACAAAAACTTTAAATGAAGAAGAGATGCTACTGTGTCCAAGAGGTTTTCTCTGGAGATGGGCTTGTTTTGCATGAAAGGAGAGTTCCTGCACGTGGGTGACCCTGAGAAAGCCGCCAAGAATCTTAGCTCATTATTTGATTCCCTCCATGGAAGCCAAGTCCAAACTCCCTCTGGCGGTGCCTCGCTGTGAGAAACCTCAAGATAGAGCATAACGATGATAACTGGCATTACCCCATCGTCACAGGGCGCTCTTGCCCACTTAAAATGTGGCAGAAACTGGGCTAAACACTTTGCATTTTAGTCTCAAAAATTTGCAGGGGTGAGTAATATTAGTGTTTCCATTTTACATATTTTAAGGCAGGTTCCAGTATTGATGGTTGTCAGTCTGTGCTTGAGTCAAGATTTAACCTAAGTCTCTGACTTCAAAATCCCTTTTGAGGGCAGACGAGCCATTCCTACATTGAATGTACAGTGTAAGGCTGTTTCCTAACTCAAACCATCGCCTTTCACATACACCACACACATGTCTCACACACGCCCATGTGTGCATACACTGCCCTGCTGTAAGAGCTCCAGCTTTCTTTATTCACATTCCTACCACTTAGAGTTAGAAGGAGACCCAGACATAGCCCAAGGGTAAGTCATGATCTGAATCAATTAAGGCAATCTCATCCTCTTTCTTTGACTGGCTTGGAAAGCGGTCTACGAACCAATTCTGTCAAATGAGATACAGTGAAAATTCATTGCCAGGGCTTCATAAAGTGTTTCTTAGCTCTTAGAAAAAGGAGATTCAAGAATAGATAGGATCTGTTCTTTTCTTTTCTTTGAGGTGTTTAGGAGCCCCTGCAGCTATTTTGTGATCCTGAGGGAAGTGAGACAGTATGCCAAGGATGACAAGGCAGAAAGTCAGAAAGGAACTGAATTCTTAACAGCATCACTGAACTTCTTAGTTGGCCAAGCAGAAGCTGCCTCAACTTGAGACTTAGTATTCGAAAAATAAGTCTCTTTATTGAATCACTGTGACTTGAGTCTGGTACAACTCGGAGTGAGAGACTTTTAAAGATACCCTAATACTTTATAGTATATTTGCGAGGATTCTAGTAAATGAAACATCCGTTGATCTATATTCTCTGCCCTCTTCTCACTTTTGACTCTTCCTCTTCTCAGGCTGGGCTTCCCGCACACATGTCCTCAGGCCACAATGGCCCGTCATTCACTAGAATCCATTTTCCCACAGAAATAAAGGAGCACAAACTGAGCTAACACATGCTCTGTGATGTCACATGTACATGTACGTAATGACGACACTGTATTCCGTGTAATAATACAAATGGGTGTGGCCCCATCGCGCTGGCTCCTTATTCCTGCAATGGCTTTGAGGAAGGAAGCAACAAGGCGGCGGAACCACAAACAGCAAGGACTTCCGAGTGACCTTTTAGGACGTCTGGGCGACCTCTAGCAGTCTGTCCAAGAAACTGAAGCCCTTGGTGCCCCAGAGGCAAGGAAAGGAGTCCTGCCAACGGTGTGAGTTTGGAATAGCTTCTTCCATAGTCGAGCTTTCAGATGAGTCCCAGCCCGCCTGACATCTTAAATACAGCTTTACAGGGGACCCAGCTGGGACTCCTTGCCCACAGAAATGGCGGGAAAATGCACATGTGCTGTTATATCCCATTACTCTTGTTTTTCTGAAACAAGAGAAACGAGAGATTTGAGCACTTGGAAAACCTTGGAAGAAAGCACCTGCTTAAAGTCTGCATTCTAGGCACCTTGCCTGCCTCACCCTCGCTCAGACTCTGAAGTAACATAATGTTTTCAGCTATGGAGTTTGTGAGGAGGATCTCACAGAGCTGAATCATAGCTTGCCTGTTCTGTTCAGTTAAGCTGACACTGACTTCTTCCCCCACCCGGTAAAGGGTTAGGGCTTCTCCAATGGCTCGGAGGTTACAGCTCACCCTGCAGTGCAGAGGTCTGCTGCAGATACCCTGCAGTGCAGAGGTCTGCTGCAGATGCAGGCTCCATCCCTGGGTTGGGAAGATCCCCTGGAGGAGGGCGTGGCCAGTCTTGCCTGGAGAATCCCATGGACAGAGGAGCCTGGTGGGCCACAGTCATAGGGTCGCAAAGAGCCAGACACTGAAGTGGCTTAGCACTCATGCATACAGTGTTAAACACAAAGCAATTAAGAATCTTCACTGATTACACTTTATTAAAAGCACAATCCTTTAAAATACCATTGATGCCTCAGTTTTCCTGTATTCATTCTCCCAACCCCCTGTATACACAGCCTAAGAAAGTGCCTAGACTGTATCTCTTACCTCTCTAGCAGCTCATGGAAAACCCAGAGCTCAAGGAAAGAATTCGGCAGCAGAGGTCAGGATTTCTAAGGTGGTTCTTTTTTTTTTTTTTTTTTTTTAATGTTTCCAGGTGGCTCAGTGAGTAAAGACTCTGCCTGCAATACAGGAGACATGGGTTTGATCCCTGGGTCAGGAAGATCCCCCAGAGAGGGAAATGGCAACCCACTCCAGTATTCTTGCCCAGGGAAACCCATGGACAGAGGAGCCAATCCATGGGGTCCCAAGAGTCAGACACAACTCAGCAACTAAACCACCACCACCAAATGTCCCTTACCTGAAAAATGGGGAGAGTAATAAAACCCTCCACATGGTGAGCCTTTAAAATTAATACCGGTAAAGTTCTTAACACAGAACTTGGAACAGAATATGCAGTCAATAAATAAATACTGATAGAAAACATTTTAATAAACATTGATTATGTGTTGGATACAGAACCAAAACCTTATTAACTTTAGCTGAACTTTTATACAAACATATAGTTGTATTTACCCATCTTACAGATGGGAACACTGATCCCTAGAGAGAGCTAGCATCTTGCCCAGGTTCCACAGATGGTAAATGGTTCAAAAGGAAGCAGTCCAATAGCAGGGTCGACCTCACCATGCTCCCCGCCCGTCCCCACGGCCCACTGTTGACTGCTACTCTTTAGCTGAAAATTTGGTTTTCTTCCCTCCCTCCCTTGTTCCTTCCTTTACAATGGGCCTGTCTGCTAGCATTTGCTGACCTGTATTTTTAGTATGATACACACAAGATCCCTGGAGAAGGAGATGACAGCCCGCTGCCGTAGTCTTGCCTGGAGAATCTCAAAGACAAACGAGCCTGGCGGGATACCGTCCACGGGGTCACAAAGAGTCGGACGTGACTGAAGCGACTTAGCGCGCGCACGCACGCACGCGCACGCACGCACGTTTCGCTCGCACGCACGCACACGCACGCACGCACACGCACGCACGCATGCACGAGATGCGTGTCGGAGGCTCTTGAGACAGCGCTTTACTGTAAGTGATGCTCAGCGGCCTGCCTGCGCTCCGCCGCTCCATCGCGTCTGCCCCTGTGCGCCGCGTGGGCCGCAGCCCGCCAGGCTCCTCTGTCCGTTGACTTTTCCAGACACGGACACTGGAGGGGGTTGCCATTGTCTTCCCTCCCCACCCGGGGGTTGAGCCTGAGTCTCTTGCCTGTCCCGCATTGGCAGGCGGGTTCTTTACCACGAGCGCCACCTGGGACGCCCTGAAATTCCTTTAGCTTTTCTGGAATTCCACTTCTTTTTAAAGGGAGAGATTTGGGCTTTTCAGTTCTAGTCACTGTTCATCTCATCTGATACGCTTTTCAAAATGGAAGTTAAAAATATCAAAACGGAAGCTACTGGACTCGTGGGGCTTTCCAGTGGAGAGGCCACCGCCTCCTCGTGACAAATGACTGACTCCCTTAGTCAGACGCCCTCTTCTCTCCACACACAACCAGCCGCTCTAAGGCCTGACAGAGCAGAAGGAGGAACGCTGTGCCTTCACCCCATGCTCTGTTAGCGTTTGAATAAACAGATGGCTCCTAAGTGAACTCAACTCTGAAGGAAAACTGCAAGTCACTGAAGTCAGAAAGACAAAAATACAGCAACTATGAATGAGAACAGAGTCTGGTCCAGATGAGCCTATATTAGTCGGGAGTTTCATATATATATCAGAAATATTTCTTCCTACTGCTCTGGCCCACCAAGGTGGAAAATTGATTCACTGGCTCTGGAAAGGCACATCGCGTCTGTCCTCCATAATCCATTGGCAATCCTAATTGATTGTCGCACTGCCTGTCTCTGGTTGGACGTATAATCACAACCTCAATTCTATAAAGCATTTTCTGCTGCAGGAGGAGGAGAAAAACAATCTACAGGTGTTGCATTGAAGAGCTTCATTAAATTTTCTATCCAACTCGCCCTCAAACCAATTCAGGGGCTTATTAATTTTGTAAACCGAGATGTTGCTCATTAAAGGGAGGACGTTCAGGTATTAAATTCCAAGGATCCTACAGAATGGAACGGTTTATAAGGGTACTGGATTCTTTTCCCACAAAAATTAAATTCATAATTGGCAAGGAACATTTGCAGCCTGCTTCCTCATCATCCATTCCCCCTTTTTCCAGCTACCCATGGATGCTGAAAGGCGTCTTTTCACCTTCCCTCCTCAGCAGACATGATCAGAGAACAGCTCTGTTCTCAGAGGACAGTGAAAGAAGAGAGTGGAAAAGCTGGCTTAAAACTCAAAATTCAAAAAGCTAAGGTCACGGCATCTGTTTCCATCACTTCATGGCAAATACATGGGGAGAAAATGGAAACAGTGACAGATTTTATTTTCTTGGGCTCTAAAATCACTGCGGATGGTGAATGCAACCATGAAATTAAAATATGCTTGCTTCTTGGAAGAAAAGCTATGACCAACCTAGACAGAATAGTCGAAAGTAGAGACATTACTTTGCCAACAAAGGTCCATCTAGTCAAAGCTATGGTTTTTCCTGCGGTCATGTATGGATGTGAAAGTTGGACTATAAGGAAGGTTGAGGGTCGAAGAATTGATGCTTTTGAACTGTGGTGTTGGAGAAGACTCTTAGAGTCCCTTGGACTGCAAGGAGATCCAACCAGTTCATTCTAAAGGAGATCAGTCCTGAATATTCATTGGAAGCACTGATGCTGAAGCTGAAACTCCAATACTTTGACCACCTGATGTAAAGAGCCAACTCACTGGAAAAGACTGATGCTGGGAAAGATTGAGGGCAGGAGGAGAAGGGGGAGACAGAGATTGTGTCCATCACCGACTCAATGGACATGAGTTTGCTCGAACTCCAGGAGTTAGTGAAGGACAGGGAAGTCTGGCAAGCTGCAATCCATGGGGTCACAAAGAGTCGAACATACTTAGTGACTGAACAGAGCATCAGCCCTAGGACTCAACCAATCAGCAAAACACCCACCCTGAGCACGTTCAGGGCTGGGCATGTGATCCAAGCTGGACTCACCAGAGTGAACAGATGGGCTTTCAGCAGAAATACTGGGGGGGGAAAGAGAATCTCTCTTTCTCACTGGGTTTGACCTTGGAAGCATTTAGCCTCAGATTGTCCTGGCAGCCATGTTGCAAACATAAAAGGCAAAGTCCAGGGATGGACTCAACAGAGAAGATACAGAATTGAGTGATGGAGAAACAGAAGCAGTAACCTTTGACAGCTTCAGTCTCTGCTCTGGGCCTGACCTCCCATGACCACCTACTCAACTGTGTGAGCCAGGACTGACTTCTCCTGCTCAAGACAAAGAGGAATAGGTGTTTAGACATGGCACTGAAGGGAAGCTGAAAGATATGTTCCTAATCATTGTTAAATAAATATGGATAATTACCATGTTCATTTTGATTAAAACAAGCAAAGTGAGGCCCCATTACACATCTGGTAGGCATGACTGGAAGCATTTCATGTGGTTCAGTTCGGTTCAGTCACTCCGTAGTGTCCGACTCTTCGAGACCCCATGGACTGCAGCACGCCAGGCCTCCCTGTCCATCACCAACTCCCAGGGTTTACTCAAACCCATGTCCATCGAGTTGGTGATGCTATCCAACCTCCTTATCCTCTGTCGTCCCCTTCTCCTCCTGCCCTCAATCTTTCCCAGCATCAGGGTCTTTTCAAACGAGTCAGCTCTTTTCATCAGGTGGCCAGAGCACTGGAGTTTCAGCTTCAGCATCAGTCTCCAGTGAATATTCAGGACTGATTACCTTTAGGATGGACTGGTTGGATCTCCTTGCAGTCCAAGGGACTCTCAAGAGTCTTCTAAACACCACAGTTCAAAAGCATCAATTATTTGGCACTCAGCTTTGTTTATAGTCCAGCTCTCACATCCATACATTTCATGTGGTAGTCTCCCTGTAAATTCTGTTTCATCCATCCAATACATACAACCACATAGATCATGAACTAAGTGCTTGGTCTATGCAGCCAGACTGGCTGGATTCAAACCCTGCTTCACTTACCCACCAGCTGCATGAAGCTGGGAAGCCCCCTCATCTGCCAGTGTTCCAGTCTCCCCATCTATAATAATAACATATTCCTCCTAGGGGCATTATAAGGCTATAATAGGGTAATTTATGAGAAGCCGTAGAACCGTGTCTGGCATGCTCTTAATATAAATGAATAAAATGTCAGTCTTAAAATCTCTTTCACCTGAGAGTTGTCATAGTTATAATAAATGTCCTAGATAAGTTGACATGAATACATATCAACCATGGATATCAATTTCTAAGTGTTTGAAATGTACTTCCCTCTTTAGTACCGCATCCCCTCTGCTTGGGACCCGCTGCCATTTTGCCAGCCACAGCCCCCCTTCCTGAATGTGCATCCAGAAGGAGCAGGTTGCAATGACTGCCCTGCTTCTCCCCATCCCGTCCCAGACAAGTCAACATTGAAAGGCGCTTGTAAACCGACTCACAGGCATGTGAAAATAGTTGGCTATTTTATATGTGTGTGTCTCCATCTGTTTAAAAACAAAGAAAATGCCCTCATGCAGAAGAGCAGTGGAGGCCAATGGTGTCTGAGGGGCTTGAAAGAGGCTCAGGGAGCAGCTGTTATGTGACTGAGGGGAGTTACCAGAACAAACGAGTAACTCTCCTTACCTGGTCACCCCTGTGAGGGGCCTACTGGAATTATCATCTCAGAAGAAATGTTTCTAGTTAAGGGTCTCAGTTGTGTCCAGCTCTTTGCCACCCCTTGGACCATAGCCTCCAGGCTCCTCTGTCTGTGGGATTCCCCAGGCAAGAATTCTGGAGTGGGTTGCCATGCCCTTCTCCAGGGGATCTTCTCTACTTAGGGATCGAACCTGGGTCTCTTGCATTGCAGGCAGATTCTTTACCAGCTGGGCCACCAGGGAAGCCTGTAAAGGTCTCAATAGGTGTGCATGGATGCGAAGTTGTTCAGTTGTGTCCGACTCTTTGCAACCCCGTAGACTGTACCCACCAGACTCCTCTGGCCATGAGATTTCCCAGGCAAGAATACTGGAGTGGGTAGTCATTTCCTCCTCTAGGGGATCTTTCGACCCAGGGATTGAAGCCATGCCTCTTGCATCTCCTGCATTGGCAGATGAATTCTTTACGTCTGTGCCACCTGGGAAGCCCCTCGATAGGCATATCGTTTCATTAATCACTTTATGCCACGAATGTCTGTTAATATCTCTTTGAGTGGCAGACACTCTGATAGAGGGTGGAGATACAAAAGCTGATAAAATGTAAGTCTCTATCATGAAGCTGTTCCCAGTTCAGTGGGAGTGACCACACCAAAATAATGCAAAAGCAATGCGATGGTTTATTTCAGTAGAAAAACTCCAATTCTCACCCAAGAGCTGTGTTAAATGCTGGTGATACAGAGACAAATATTCACATAAATCTTGTCCTTGAAGAACCCATAGCTACACATTTGTGGCACATGTAATACTGGAAAACCAAATATGGTATCTTATTGCAGCACAAATGGAAGGAACCAATTACCGGTACCTCTGAAGAGCAGCTTGGTTTAAAGAATACCGAATTCTGTAACAGGTTTCAATAAGTGCTCCCTGGGGCCAGGTGCTTGAGGAAGATTTTAGGTGTTCTTGGACTAATAGAAGGGCTTCCCAGGTGGTGCTGCTGGTAAAGAACCTAGCTGCCAACGCAGGAGACGTGGGACACGGGTTTGATCCCTGGGTTGGGAAGATCCTCTGGAGGAGAGCATACAACCCACTTCAGTATTCTTGCCTGGACAATCCCACGGACAGAGGAGCCTGGTGGGCTACAGTCCATGGGGTCACAAAGAGTCAGACAGGACTGAAGCAACAGTGTGCACCCGTGGACTAATACAAAATAGAATCGCCATGGGCTCCCCAATACTGAGCATGGGACTTAATAAATAATTCTGAGCTTAACGGGACGAGCACAGCTGTATTTCTTCTCTCCTTGTGAGCGCAAATGTTGTTGCCTGAGACACGATCATTAAACCGCTTGGTGAGAAAGCACACTCGTGGAGATGTCGGCCTTTCTACCAAGAAGGTAGCCCAGTGAGTGGAGAGGCCAAACCACAGGACTTCTAGGGGCTAAGTATGGCCACAGGCTGAAAGCTACATGCACTCTAAGAATTAGATAGAATGTAAACTCCTTACACAAAATAAAAGGTTTACCACGAGATAGGGGTATGTGTTTGCAGGGTAGGGCTTGCCCTCCTTATAAATCAGGGAGCAAAAAGGAGCCTCCCTGTACTTCCCTGGTGGTCCAGTGGATAGGGATCCAAGGCAGGGGACACAGGTTCAGCCCTGAATTGGGAAGATCCCACATGCCATGGGGCACTAAAGCCCACAGGGGCAGCTGCAGAGCCCAGGTGCTGTGAATGCTAAGGCCTGTGGGCCTGGAGCCGGTGCTCTGCAACGAGAGAAGTCACCCCAGTGAGAAGGCCGAGCAGCACAGCAGAAAGTAGTCCCCACTGCCTGCAGAGAAAGCCCCCGCACAGCAGTGAGGACCCAGGGCAGTCAAAACAAGTAAACTGATTAATGAGAAAAAATAGCTCCCCCAGAAGATAAGCTCCATGAGAGAGAACAGGTGTGGAGTCTGTATACCTGACTCTTATCAACCAGATGGCTGGCCAAAGTAGGTGTTTAATAGTCCTGATTTTTAGTCTAAATCATTGATGATTTACAGACTATACATTCCAGAGTGAATGGGGGGAAATGATCTTTCCTATGTCATGAGGAAAATACAGTTTGATACGGGCTTTATAGAGGACAGGCGGGCAATACGCCCTGAGAGCTTTGAGTGAGAGCTTCATCAGCCCATCACCATCATCTTGGATTCCATCTTCTAGCTGACAGGCTGCGCTGCGCCCAGCACGTAACAGGCACACTTCCCTTTAAGCCTCACCACAGCCTTACTGCCAGATCATCACACCAACTCCAGGCTCATGCGCAGGGACGCGTTCACGGAGGCATGTGCCAAATTACTCAGCAGGCAAGAGGCAGAACCCAGATTCTAACAGCCATTTCTGATTCCAGAGCCTAGCCATGGTAAATGGTGTCTTAACAGACAGTGTAAGCTGTGTGTGTGTGTGTGTGTATGCATGCACACATGTGTGTGGATTTTTTTTAATCGTGTAGACTGTTTCTCCTAATTATAATTAGCAGAAGAAATAATTGTGTGCTTCAAAATTTAGTCAACATGCTAAGTTTTATTTGCTTAACATTTTTGCCTTTTCCCTTCTTGTTTGTGCTAAAACTGTATAACTTGAGCCTGTGGTTCACGTTTCTCTGCCAAAGTGTCATTTTCCTACTCAACAGTTTGGAGAATATTTTAGACTTCTTTTTAATTGGAGAATAATTGCTTTACAATATTGCGTTCGTTTCTGCCACACGTCAGCATGAATCAGCCCTGCTTAAACAAGTGTCCCCTCTCTGGTGATCCCCCTCCCCTCCACCTTACCCCTCCTCTACAGTGTCAACGAGCATAGAGCTCCCTGAGCCACACAGCAAACCCCCCACCCCACCCCCCGCTGTCTGTTTCACCTGTGATAATGCATGCTTTGAAGCAACAGACGGCTTGACATTAAAGGCCAGGTGACGTATCTGTTGAAACCGTTGATGTTCCACATTCCAGACCGCAGCTGGCCGTTTTGGTCCTTGGATCACCACGGCACCGCGATCTAGAATGAGTGTCTTCAATAGCCACTGACTGCTCTCATTTCTTCTCATGCCCATCGCTGCAGACACCCCCTCCCCTCTTTCAGTAAATAGGCCACTAGATGAATTGACTTCCAGTGAACTGGTCCATACTTTCTACTCTGAGGCCACCAAGAGAAAACATATTCTCCCTGCATTTTGTAGAACAATTGACTTCCTTTAACTCAATCACATTTTAGATTAGACTCTGCAATTGGTTAAGTAATTTACGGTATTGTAATACAGTGTAAATACAGAGCAAATCAAAATTATGTTGCACACAAAGTTACGAATCTGGCAAGACATTTTAAATATATTGAATGAATAAATATATTCAGGTTACAAAGAGGATAAAATATATTACACCATTTCAAAGAGAACATTTAAATTGCGTTTATGTTTGTAACAATATACATCACAATTTTAATAGCATTATTTTCTGCACTGTGGTATTATAGTAATTTTTTTAACCTATAAAAATATATACATAAATACATATAATTGCACATATAGAGTAAATGCTGGAAGAAAATTCAGAATACCTTTCTATATTATCTAATTATTCTAAAATAAATATAGGCTATACTTCCACAGGGCAGGGGGTTTTTGGCCATTTTAATCACTGTCTGTATCCTAGATTCTGTGGGGGTCCCTGAAATGTAGTAGGTTCTTAACATATATTTTTGAGTGAATAAAAGGTCATTCTTTTGTAAAAATAATTCAAAACAAGATAGACTTTTTTAAATTAAATGATGCGGAGAGAATCATCTGTAAAAAGATAATTGAGTATGTCTGCATCATGCTTACGTGTGTGTTAAGTCATTTCAGTCGTGTCCGACTCTTTTCAACCTTATGGACTGTAGCCCGCCAGGCTCCCCAGTCCGTGGGATTCTCCAGGCAAGAATACTGGAGTGGGTCGCCATGCCCTCCTCCGGGGGTCTTCCCGCCCCAGGGGTTGAACCCCAGTCTCTTTTATCTCCTCTATCAGCAGGCGAGCGCCACCAGTGGCCCCTGGGAAGCCCACCCGCGCCATATCATACACCAAGACTAAGCTGCAACCAGACACAAGGATGGGATATGAAATAAAAGCCTCCTGTCCTACCATTTCTGATACAACTAGAGAGATCCATCCACGGCACACATTTGATCATACCCCACCCCTATCTAAAAGCTCTTAAGACTGTCTTCGGTGCACTGATTTTAGAGTTTGAAATGTTAAAAGCACGGAGCACAGCCTGGAGATCCTGCTTGGTACAGAACCTGCCCACCGCTCCACTCCACCTGGCCTCTCTCTCCCAACTGCATTTGGAACTGGGACTTAGATTCTCTCCATCTCAAAAACTCAAAATTCTTAGCTTCAGAGACACCACGTGTGGCTTCCTTCCTCTAGAAATGCCTCCCAACAGAATTCTCCTAGCTGACCACTCACTTCTCATCTTTCAAATTGTGCTCCATCAATATTTACACCATCTTGAAGTATCTCCCCACAAAATACATACTTGCTTTAATTTTTTTAATCTATTTTTGGCCTCACCATGCGGTTTGTGGAATCTCATTTCTGAACCTGGGACTGAACCTGGCCCCCAGGAGTGAAAGCACCATGTCCTAACCACTGAACCACCAGAGAAGTCCCCATATTTATTTAAAAAGGAAAAATGGTAACTCTGCCGATAGAACCTGGCCAATAATCCCTTAAGCAACCAGTGAATCATCCTCAGCTGCTGTGATTTAGCCATTAAGTCGTATCCAACTCTTCTGTGACCCCAGGGACTGTAGCCCGCCAGGCTCCTCCATCCACCATATTTCCTGGGCGAGAATGCTGGAGTGGGCAGCCATTTCCTCCTCCAGGGGGGTCTTCCCGACCCAGGGATTGAACCCGTGTCTCCCACATTGTCAGGTGGACTCTTCACCCCTGAGCCACCTGGGAGGCCGGCATCCTGAGAGTGAGGGCTCACACACACAGCATCGCTGCTTCTGCCACCAGCACTGGGCATCGCCATGTCTCCCCTGTGGCAGCCCCTCTGGGGGGCTTGTGGGGTCTCACTGCAGTTTTAATTTGCCTTCCCCGTAAGGAGCCAAGGTTGGACATATTTTCATATGTGTATTTGCCATCTTGTATCTTCTTCATTGAAATGTCTCTTCATGTCTTTCGCCCATGTTTTAATTACCTAGTTTTTTTTTAACTGTTGTGTTTTGAGTGCTTTTATGTATTTTTAATACTAGTCCTTTGTTGGATATATGGTGCATGTATTTCTCCCACTTGTCTTTTTATCTTCTTAATGGCTACAGCAAATATTAAATAGCTCAACTCACAGGAAGGATAACATAAGACTTCACCACCACCTATTACCAAATACCAGATATTTGACCGTCCAGAAGAAAATTAGAAATCAGGCCAAAAGGCAAGAAAAAGCACTGTCTTGAGTATACAAAACAAGCATTTGCATCAGACTTAAATGTGGTACAGATGTTGGAATTATCAGACAGAGAATTTAAAGTAACTATAATAATATGCTAAGTGCTCTAATGAAAAACATATTCAATGTGCAAGAACAGATGGGTGATGTAAACAAGATACATGGAAAATCTAAGAAGGAGTACAAAAGAAATGCTAGAAATACAAAAAAAAATCTGTAACAGAAATGATGGATGCTTTTTAATAATCATAAGTAGACTGGGCACAGATGATGAAAGAATCAGCAAACTTAAAAATAGGCTGATGAAGAAAACCTCCCAAACCCAAATGTAAATAGGAAACAGAACAGAATGTCCAAGAACTCCGGGATAATTTCAAAATGTGTGTTCTGTGTATAACTGGATTATCACAAGAAAAAGAAAGTGAGAATGCAGAAGAAAGATTTAGAGTAATATTGGCAGAGAGCATTACAGAGTTAAAGACACCAAATCACAGACTGAAGAAGTGCAAGGAACACCAACAGGATAAATACTAAAAACAGAAATCTGCGTCCAGGCATCTCACTTTCAAATTGCAGAAAACCAGACACAAATCCTTGAAACAAGCCAGAGGAAAAAATAATCACCTACATTATGGCAGAATTAAAAAGACAATTACAGCAGATTTATCAGAAGCCATACGAGGAAGAAGGCAATACAGTGAAATGTTCAAGGCGCTGGAAGAAAAACCCCACCATCCGGAATCCTAGAGCCAGGGAAATCATTCCCCCAAAAGTGGAGAAGCGATAATGATGCTCTTAGATTAGCAAAAACTGGAGGGATTTGATCAATAGCAGACCTGCCCTGAAACAAATGTTAAAAGAAGTTCTTCAGGGAAAAAAATAAAATTGCATGGATCAGAAACTCAAATCTACACAAAGAAATGGAGAACATCAGAAAAGGAATAAATGAAGGGAAAATGGAATATTGTATTTTCTTATTCAGAATTTTAAAACAACATTGCTTACTCACTTCAGTCGTGTCTGACTCTGTGTGACCCCATAGACAGCAGCCCACCAGGCTCCTCCATCCCTGGGATTCTCCTGGCAAGAACACTGGAATGGGTTGCCATTTCCTTCTCCAATGCATGAAAGTGAAAAGTGAAAGTGAAGTCGCTCAGTCGTGTCCGACCCTCAGCGACCCCATGGACTGCAGCCCACCAGGCTCCTCCGTCCATGGGATTTTCCAGGCAGAGTACTGGAGTGGGGTGCCATCGCCTTCTCCATTAAAACAACATAGGGAATATTTTATAATAAGGTACAAGCCCCTTCCATATTTGATTTGCATTTATTTTCTTCCAGTCTGTGGGTTGTTCTATTTTACTTTCTTGGTTTTTACCTTTTGATGGGCAAACATTTTGAGTTTTTAAAAAATTTACAGGCATTTTAATAGAAAAATATATAATTGACAAAATAGCTATTTGGAAAAGATGAACTTGAATAAAAAATATGTATTTGTCACATACAGGGCTTAGGGTCACAGGGATAAAAGCAGTAAGTACAACACGCGGTTACAAGAGACGCAGCCGTATCAAAGCATCCATTCTGTGCCTCATTACAAACATGTGGCTTTCCTCTTTATACCACAAATCCCTACGTCTGACTTAATGTCATTGTCCTACCAGTTAACAGGAGGTTTGACCCAGTTAAAGTGTTAATCTTCTTAAGCTGATCACAAGGAATAGCGTTAATAATGACCATTTGGGACACCACTAAGCTGATGCCATGAAGACAGATGAAGTCCACTGAGACTTTCTTCTTATTTTCTTCTTAAAACCTTAACTCCATCACATCAGGAATCTTCTAAGTATTCATTAGGACAACTTGTGAGAAGGCTTTGTACAAAGTGAAAAAAAACCCCAGCATTTATCCCATCTAGATTTATAAATTAATTCATCCAAGGTTTTAGTTGTTGCTGCCCTAAGTTATTTGAAAACTTATCTAAAACAGAAAAACATCTATTACAAGTGAATACCTAACCACTATAAAACATTTCATTCCAAGCCCAATTTATGAAAGCTTCTACAGAGACAATGTTATTTAATTTTTTAAGGAGTAACAAACCAATGTTTCAACTGCTTCATTTATTTTTGAAAGAGAATATATATTTAAGAATTTGAACACTGAAAATAAGGGGAAGTGGGTGTCCAAAAAAACACATTTTGAAAGTCCGCCTTTAAAATTGTTTTTCCTCAGAAGAATCGTTTTGAAAAAGAAGGAGCAATATTGCGGCACACCTTTGCACAGTACTTGGGGGATACAGCTGGAGGAGGAAATGGCCACCCACTCCAGCGCTCTTGCCTGGAAAATTCCATGGACAGAGGAGTCTGGTGGGCTGCAGTCCACGGCCTCCAGAGTCAGAAACGACTGCGCTGCTGAGCACACACGCAGAGAATGTAGAACTAAGCCCTGTGTGCGTGCTCAAAGAACCCAGCCGATGTTAGCTAAAGCTACATAAAGCCACACAAACGCCAGCAGTTAGAGGAGGAGCTGACTACCTAGAGATGCTTTTATCTAGAACAAGCACCTTACGCCCTGAAAATGAAAATCAGACTCGAATTTTAACTAAGGAACTATTAAAATGATTCCATCAATACTTTATACACCGAGATATTGAATGAAATATTTTCACAGTGAGCATCTGGCGTTGCATGGTTAATAAGGAAAAAGCGTATTTGGATATGTTGCAAAATGGAATCCTACACCACCTTGTTTTTTCCTCTTCAAATAGTTCTTCATAAATCATTATACTGGTAAACTGATAACCAGTTTCTAAAATCACAATTATTAGAGCTATTATTCTGGGATAATCTTTGGGTATTTGCTGACCTGGAGATTAAATATTTGTTCAGAAGACTCTTGAGAGTCCCTTGGACTGCCAGGAGATCGACTCAGTCCATCCTAAAGGCAATCAACCCTGAATATTCATTGGAAGGACTGATGCTGAAGCTGAAGCACTAATACTTTGGCCACCTGGTGTGAAGAGGCAACTCACTGGAACAGACCCTGATGCTGGGAAAGACTGGAGGCAAAAAGAGAAGGGGGCTGCAGAGGATGAGATGGTTGGATGGCATCACCAACTCAGTGATCATGAATCTGAGCAAACTCTGGGAGACAGTGAAGGACAGAGGAGTCTGGTGTGCTGCAGTCCGTGGGGTTGCAAAGAGTCGGACACAACTTAGCAAGTGAACAACAGCAACAACAGAGAGGCAAGCTGGAACGTCCTGGGGCATGTCCCTTAAACATCCGTATTTTGAGAGGAAGCCTTTTGTCTGCCCAACATCACTGAGTATCTGATGAGCGAAGTCCATGTTGAGCAGGAGTCTGGAGTCCCTTCCTCTTTACTGTTTCCAACAAACCGGGAAACACTGTGCCCGATGGCGTCCCTCTTGCCAGTTCTTGCTGAGGACTCACTAAAGTATCACGTGAAGCACTATGTGTACGTTCTTACAATCAGTTCAGTTCCCTTCAGTCTCTCAGTCGTGTCCAACTCTTTGTCTCCCATGAACCGCAGCACGCCAGCCCTTCCTGTCCATCACCAACTCCCGGAGCTTGCTCAAACTCATGTCCATTGAGTCGGTGATGCCATCTAACCATCTCATCCTCTGTCGTCCCCTTCTCCTCCTGCCCCCAATCCCTCCCAGCATCAGAGTCTTTTCCAATGAGTCAGCTCTTCACATCAGGTGGCCAAAGTATTGGAGTTTCAGCTTTAGCATCAGTCCTTCAATGAACACCCAGAACTGATCTCCTTTAGGATGGACTGGTTGGATCTCCTTGCAGTCCAAGGGACTCTCAAGAGTCTTCTCCAACACCACAGTTCAAAAGCATCAATTCTTCGGTGCTCAGCCTTCTTCACAGTCCACCTCTCACATCCATACATGACCACAGGAAAAACCATATCCTTGACTAGACGGACCTTTGTTGGCAAAGTGATGTCTCTGCTTTTGAATATGCTTTTTAATATTCACACAATAAGCCTGTGTGAATCAGAATTAGGTATTGTTCTTCACTGTATTTCACAAAGGATTTTGAAGCACAGAAAGAATCAATAGCTTTCTGAAGGAGTTGTATCTAGTAAATGGTTATGTCTGTCTGCTTTTTGCCTTTGGAACCCAACTCTTAACAACCATGTCTTAATATCTTTCTATTTAAAAAATGAAGTGTTTTCCAAGTGAATACAAGTCTGCAATCCTTTATATGAAACCAAGAGACAGAAGCTGACTCCACGTTGAGGATTTTTCTATTCTATAAAGATAACACGGTTGACCCAGTAATCGGCCAGCTTACTATTTCTGAGTGTATGAATGAGGGTTATACTTACCCCAGCTCTGCTTAGGTTACACTTTACTATCATATTAATTGGGACCACAATTCTACCAAAACCCAAAGACTGAAATTCAGAACATTTTGCTCTTGAGAATTACAAAGAAGGGAGGTGCGGATCTGTTTTTCAAGTCAGAGCTAGTGCTAACTTGGTTGCGTTGAGTTCATCTTGAAGCCCCAGACACATTATCCGGTACCTGCTAACTACTGGAGTTGACTCTTCCTGCAAACCAGGAGCTCTCTCTAGAGAGGTTACTGGTATAAAATCTCCAATCAGAGATCTGAAGTCTGCATAACATGAATTCAATGCAAAAAAAATCTCATTATCAATTGATCTTTTTAAAGTAAAATCTTCAAACATATTTTTTAAAAACTGCTTAGAAGGAAAGAAAGTTACTTACATTTTTACATATAAAGAATTGCTCTCATCTAAATCTAGAACTATATTCACTATCTTTAAAAATGGAGGTAAGGTACACTAAATTGTTAGCAAGGTGTTTTTAACAGTGATATCTCATTTTCCCCTTTAATATTATTTTTTCAGTTTTCTATACATTTTACCACCATTTACTCAATAAACATTGTATAAACACCAATTCTATGTTACCTGTTGCTCAGTGAACTTTTGATTGAATGAACACTGTGTGCTTGGGATGCAATTCAAAGTTTCTGATTTCCTGAAGTCCACAGCCTAATAGAAAGCCAAGAATAAATTTCCTTTAGAAAACATACAGAAAAAAAAGCAAATAGCATTTTAAAATGGATATATTATAATCTCACTGAACTAGTTACATTAGGAGGAAAGTGCAGACAAAATATGAATGAATTTAAATTTATATATTCCTTAGAACTTAGATTTTTGTAATTTTGCGATGTTCAACTATCTCCTAATACTACTAAGGAAATGAGGTTAAAAAAAATATACTAAACATTTTAAGGGAAACTTGTAAAAACTGTAGTATATTCTAGGAATAAAAAACCATTGTGCTGTAAAGTTGCTTAAAATTTACTTTTTGTTATTTATTTATCTCATTTCACTATTAATTTCCTTTCCAAACTTCATTTTTTAATTGCGCAGATACAGATTTAGCACAGAATGCCTGAGGCAATGCAGTTCTCAAAAGAACAAATTCCGAGTTAGTGTGGAATTCAGGTTTGTGATCTGCCTGCGGGCCTGTGCTCACTCGTTCGGTTGCGTCCGACTCTTTGTGACCCCATGGACTGAAGCCCACCGGGCTCCTCTGTCCGTGGGATTCTCCAGGCCAGAATACTCGGGCAGGTTGGCATTTGCTCCTCCAGGGGATCTTCCTGATCCAGTGATCAAACCTGCGTCTCCTGCGGCTCTTGTGTCAGCAAAAGGATTCTTTGCCGCTGAGCCACCTGGGAAGCGAAGTGACGGATATCCACTGGATAAACCAGAGTGTCACTCTAGTGACGCCTCTCGCGTGCAGAGCGGCCGTGAGAGTGTGGCAGACAGCGCGTACCATCTGCAGCCGCAGCAGCCGCAGCGTCGCTGAAACGGCCGCTCCAACAGTCTCCCTGGTGACGGTCCCTTCGGCCGAACCTGACATACAGCCTTTCTGTTTATAGTTTCACAATATTGCATTGAAAAAATCAGTCAAAAATCGATCTTTGATTTCAAACAAACAAAAAAGCACTTGGAGTGATTGATTGTCTTTCTCATGGAACTGACCGCTTGTTCAGCCTTGTGGTAAACGGCACAGTAGAAATGACGGTCGCAAATGACAAACTGGCTGGAAAGCGTGGACACCGTTTCTTTTTCCTGAGCAATTATTATATGCCAGAAATGATTCTAATATTACAGATGATTATTGAGCCTACAGTTAATTTAGTGGTATCTAGTTTAATTTTCTGTTTCTGCTTTATTGACTATGCCAAAGCCTTTGACTATGTGGATCACAATAAACTGTGGAAAATTATGAAAGATGGGAATACCAGACCACCTGACGTGCCTCTTGAGAAACCTATATGCAGGTCAGGAAGCAACAGTTAGAACTGGACATGGAACAACAGACTGGTTCCAAATAGGAAAAGGAGTACATCAAGGCTGTATATTGTCACACTGCTCATTTAACTTCTATGCAGAGTTCATCATGAGAAACGCTGGGCTGGAAGAAGAACAAGCTGGAATCAAGATTGCAGGGAAAAATATCAATAATCTCCGATATGCAGATAACACCATCCTTATGGCAGAAAGTGAAGAGGAACTAAAATGCCTCTTGATGAAAGTGGAGAGTGAAAAGTTGGCTTAAAGCTCAACATTCAGAAAACGAAGATCATGACATCTGGTCCCATCACTCCATGGGAAATAGATGGGGAAACAGTGGAAACAGTGTCAGACTTTATTTTTGGGGGCTCCAAAATCACTGCAGATGGTGACTGCAGCCATGAAATTAAAAGATGCTTACTCCTTGGAAGGAAAGTTATGACCAACCTAGACAGCATATTCAAAAGCAGAGACATTACTTTGCCAACAAAGGTCCGTCTAGTCAAGGATATGGTTTTTCCAGTGGCCATGTATGGATGTGAGAGTTGGACTGTGAAGGAAGCTGAGCACCAAAGAATTGATGCTTTTGAACTGTGGTGTTGGAGAAGACTCTTGAGAGTCCCTTGGACTGCAAGGAGATCCAACCAATCCATTCTAAAGGAGATCAGTTCTGGGTGTTCTTTGGAAGGACTGATGCTGAAGCTGAAACTCCAATACTTTGGCCACCTCATGCGAAGAGTTGACTCATTGGAAAAGACTCTGATGCTGGGAGGGATTGCGGGCAGGAGGAGAAGGGGACGACAGAGGATGAGGTGGCTGGATGGCATCACTGACTCGATGGACTTGAGTCTGGGTGAACTCCGGGAGTTGGTGATGGACAGGGAGGCCTGGTGTGCTGCAATTCATGGGGTCGCAAAGAGTTGGACAAGACTGAGTGACTGAATTGAACTGAATTTAATTTTATTAATGTATTTAACTTTATTATAGAGCACACATATTACAAAGTCTTTTTTATAGTCATGGAAACTGAGATACAGAAAGCTTAAATAGATCCCCCAAATTATATAGCTAATAAATTGTGGATCTGGGATTATATTCTAAAAAGAATGATCTAAGTTAATTATTTACTAATTTGTAAATTAGTTGAAAAGAATAAAAGACAAAAAATTAAAATGAGTTTAGTGAAATCACTTGAGGACTGCCCGCCTGTCACTACTGGAACTTTCCCTAGATCTTCTTTTCTTGTTTCCCAAGATGCTCAGAACTTCAGATAGACTTAACACTGTTAAAAATTTCCAAAAGACCAAGATAGGTAGCAGAATGCCAATTTACTAATTCAAAGAAAAATCCGATTGTCAAATGAATGGTGAATACTTGGTGTGGGAAGACAAGCAAACATTCCCTTTGTTGCCATGTAAAAATCAAACTTCAGGCAAAATCCGGCCGTAATCAGAAGATATGTGATGAATATGCCATGGAAAACTGCTCTGGAAAGTTTTGCTGGATTCAGTGGGTCGTGAACACTGGGAAGTCCACTAGCTGAGTCTTTCAGGAGATCACAGAGAAGTCACGGCTCTGTTCACACAGCAGACGAGCAACGCAAGCTGACCCTCAGATGCATTCGTTTCAGCTAAGGTTTATTTATTAATTCAATCATTGCTCGAACTCGAACAGTATGCCAGAACCTGGGGCCACAGTGGTGAACTGGACACACTGATCTGATAAAGATATAACCTGGTGTCTGACAAAAACAACAATGAATTCCTTCTACAATACAGGTGTTTCACTTATTTAATAACCACTTGTATAAAAGCCAGTGTGCTAAATGCTTTGCAAATATTAAATGGTTTTATCACAAGTATCCCACCCGGCAGCATTAAAGAAAAAAAAGTTATTCACAATACTTGTTAAAGCAGTGAGACAGACTTTATCCAGAGAGCTTACTACAGCGGGGTTTTGAAATAAAAAATCAGGCTTGGTTTTGAATATGACAAAAGAAAGAAGTGGCTGGGGGAGTGTGCTGTGCTCAGTCGTGTCCGACTCTTTGCTAGTGGCTGCAAAATTACTAAGAGGTTAGAGCCATGCTTTCTGAGCAACTTAAGATGTGGGCTCCCAGGTGGTGCTACTGGTAAGGAACCCGTCTACCATTGCGGGGGATGCAAGAGACACGGGCTCAACCTCTGGGCTGAGAAGGTCCCTAAAGTAGGGAATGGGGACCCACTCCAGTATTCGTGCCGTAAAATCCCATGGACAGAGGAGCCTGGCAGGCTATGGTCCATGGGTCACAAAGAGTTGGACATGACTGAGCATGCACACGCACACACACACACACACACACACCCTAATTGGTAAAGGCAGGCCAGGGTGATTAGCTATTTAGATGTCACTTGAGGGATGAGGAATTCTGTCAGATGTTGAGATCATATACCAAGGGTAGGAGATTCTGGCTAAACTGACTTCGCAGGAATCTTGCCAAAACTGGACCCCACAAGGATGAAAACTGAAGCTCTAGTTTGGACCAAGTTGAGCACAGGACTCAGAGGAGCTCGACTAAAGTCTGGTCCACAAGATAATCTGTTTCAGTGAGGAAACCAAGGCAAAGTGTGGTTAAGTGACTGTCAGTTACAAACGTCGTACAGCCAGTGTGCAGTCAGGCCGGACAGTCACTATCTGTGCTGCCTGAGAACGGACTGGTGGCTCTGGTGCAAAAGCTGCCTGCAGCGCAGGAGACGCAGGCTCGATCCCTGGTCCAGGAAGATCCAGAAAGATCCCACACACCTTGGAGCAACGAAGCCCATGCCCTAGAGCCCAGGAGCCACGGGATATGCGCCCACGTGATGCAGCTGCTGAGGCCCACACGCCTGGAGCCCGCGCTCCGCACCAAGAGGCGCCACCGCAGTGAGCAGCCGGCGTGCGGCAAGGAAGAGCAGCCCCAGCTCACGGCCACCAACGAAAGCCCACACAGCCACAAAGGCCCAGCACAGCCATGATAAGTAAAATCTTTAAAAAAGACTAAAACTGGATACTATCTTGCTTTCACCCAACACACACACACAGACCCTGAATCATTTTTATATAAATGATAGCTCAGTTGGTAAAGAATCTGCCTGCAGTGCAGGAGTTCCCGGTTTGATTCCTGGGTCAGGAAGATCCCCTGGAGAAGGGAAAGGCTACCCTCTCCAGGATTCTGGCCTGGGAGATTCCACGGACTGTACAGTCCATGGAGTCACCAAGAGCTGGACACGACTGAGCGACTTTCACTTTCACAAAGCCCTTTAACCCAGATTTCCTCTCTGGGCAGTAGTTGGCATGGAATTGCCAGTATTTCTCACTAACATGCTTTTCCGATGCTTCCTCTGCTTGCTGACATGTTCTGTATTAAAGAAAAGACATCAGTGACCTAATCTGGAACAAGATGGCGCTTTTGCTACCCTGACCAACAATATGTTAGTTTTGTATGTTAAGCAAGCCCTGTTAGTTGTGTACAAGTATCTTTTCACTGAATTTGTTCAATAGCAACATGCTTGGGTTTCCCTGACAGTTCAAGTGAGAAAGAATCTGCCTATAATGCAGGAGACGTAAGACATGCAGGTTTGACCCCCGGGTTGGGAAAGTCCCCTGCAGGAGGAAATGGCAACCCACTTCAGTATTCTTGCCTGGAAGATCTCATAGACAAAGGAGCCCCGTAGGGCTACAGTCCGAGGGGCCACAAAGAGTCAGACGCAACTAAGCACACAAACATGAGCAATATACTCAGATAAAAGGTTCACCTCCCAGACTTGCCCACAGCAACGGGTGGACGCATGGTTGGGATCCCATCTATCTAGGTGGGAAACTTTTGCAAGGAAAGCTGTTATTTACCTGCAAAGGTGATAAAGCCAGCTGGCACTTGACTTACGCCCTTTTCCCTCTTCCTTCCTCCTGTTCAGAATGCACATACAATGGCAAGAGCTTCTGCAGCTCTGCTGAGACCAGGAGTGGGAGTCACAAGACTGTGGAGAGAAAACCAGAACTACAGATGCAATGGAAATCCACAACAGAGTCACAGAGCTATTTTTTAACGGGTTTCTTTTCCATCCCACATGCTATATGAGAAAAATAAGTGCTCATTTAGTTAATCCCTCTAGTAGAGTTTGTATCTCATGCACTTGAAAACAATCATAAGTGATCAACAGAATTTCAAAGGGAAGTTATTGATGTTATTTTCTCATACTCAGTGAATATCTGACTGTAACTATTAAATATTTATGGTAAATATTATCATTGACAAAACTTTACTGAATAAAGTAGGAGGTACATGTTCTAAGCAATTACATCCAAAAAAAGATTACTCAGAAATTGCTTTTCCAGTTGTTTCTACTACTCTTCCTTCCTCTTGTTATTTTCCTGCTTATTATATATTTATCAGATGGTCGTTAGAGAAATAAAAGTTGCATTTTGAATTTTCTTGTTTATACTAGTGGTCTCTTATTTGGAACAAAGGTGACCCTAGAAATAAAAATGGAGGTGTAGCAATTAGTATTCTGAAATAGCCATGGAATAAATGCAGATTGTGCAGCTTAACTTTCAGATATAATATGATCTGAATTCAGAGAACTTGAAATGGTACTTAAATTCAAGTATGTTCTCAGTTTGCTGAAAACACACTCATTGCTTTCCAAGCATCTTTGGCTCAAAACCAGCCACTTCCAGAAATGCAATCTTCATGTGTAAGTGGTTTTGCAGGAATGATCAAGGAAAAAAGATCGAAAAATCTGATGGTCTAGATTATCTGGGGAAGAGGCAGCAGGAGAAACAGCCGCTGGCGTATAATTTCACTTTTGAGAAACAGAAAACGTAGAGGGAAAAAATATAGATGCTAAGGACCCTGAAGCACCTCAGAAGGAGAAAAACAGTTTAAGTTGCTCCGCTGCCATAACAAGCTGCAGAGTTCTCCATCTGCGGAAAATAAATGTCTGCGGCTGAGGGCAGCTAGAGATAACCAACATCCGGAAGCGCGACTACACCCTAAGGCGCTCTGGGAGTCATCTTACTGACGGGAAGAGATCAAGGAGCAGAGAAGAAATTTTAGCAGCAGGGAAACAAAGCAGGGACTTAGAGCACAGCTGACTGTGAGGAATAGAACTCCATCCCTCAGCAGCAGCCGCGTCCATTCGGGGCTTTTGTTAAAGAACAGGACTCACTCAGCTTCTGCTGTAGTGTCGTTTTTAAAAGATCTTTTTAATGTGGACCATTTTTTTTAAAGTCTTGACTGAATTTGTTACAACACTGCTTCTGTTTTATGCTTTGATTTTTTAGCCATGAGGTACGCAGGATCTCAGCTCACCGACCAGGGATCGAACCCCCACCTCCTGCATTAGAAGGCAGAGTCTTAACCACTGGACCAGCAGAGAAGTCCCTGCTATAGTCTTTAACATCTAGGATACTAATCAGCCAGGGAAGCAGTTACATTTCCCCAAAGCTGAGCTGTATCCTCTTTCATTCTCTTCCACCGGCTTCATCCCCTTGTAGAGAGCACAGTGAGACCATCCTACCCAAGAAGGTTTGATGTGTATTCATTTTAAGAAAATGCTTTGAGTGAGTGATAGCGAAAAGTTGATACCAGACAATTCAAGACAGTGAGCAAATTTTTCTTCTTTTTAATAAATTAACTATGTATCACTCTACCAATGATAACCCAAAAAATGATTTGTTGGAGTTTCTGATTGTTCCTAATTCATGTCCTAGGTTATTTCCAGAGCCTGGGGATTAACTTGGAACATCTGGTTTATTTGCTGTTCTAGAAACGAAAATTTAAATGATCCTACGGTGAGACTATCTTCCCTGGTGGCTCAAATGGTAAAGCATCTGCCTGCAATGCAGGAGACCCGGGTTCGATCCCTGGGTTGGGAAGATCCTCTGGAGAAGGAAATGGCAACCCACTCCGGTATTTTTGCCTGGAAAATCCCGTAGACGGAGCAGCCTGGTAGGCTACAGTCCATGGGGTCAAAAAGACTCAGACACGACTGAGCGACTTTGCTTTCACTTCTCAAGGTGAGACTGAGTCACTGCAAAACGGTGAGGTTCCCAGTGAATCGAGCAGCTATTCGGCTGCTTTCATTCAGTCTCACAGAGTTTATTGATGCCACCACTGCTTCTCTGGTGCCTCCAATGCCCAAAAGCACTATTGCAGGTGCTGATCTGTGCAGACAAGTGTGCAAGACACAGACCCCGCCCTCGGGGTGTGCAAGATGTGCTAGGTGGGCAGAATAGACACGTGTACCAGGAATTGTCAGGTCAGGAATGTCCTCACCAGTAGAAAATCATCTGGGGAAAACAGTAAGGGATATTTCAGCTGCGAGATAAAGGAAGACTGTGAATACCGTGCATGAATTTGACTTTTATGGCTCTTCAGAATCCAGCTACGATGACATGGGGACAAGCGAGAAGAAATAGTGAGCTCAGGCATTGTGACTGGAAAGTGTATTGCTCCTGTAGAGAAGGGTAGGCATACGTCTGGAGAGCAGCATTTACCGGAAATCAGAAAGGGCAATCGTGTGGTGTGATCGTCTGTCCCATTATCCACTCATGCCCAGATGGGTGTTATGAAGTTTACATATCAACTCACTTCCACTGACTTTATCATTTTTGCTAAAATTGATTCATTTTTTTCTTAACAACTCTTTACATTTTACTTAAAAAAATTAAAAACAAGCAAAAAAAAAAAAAGCATCATTTGACACAAATAGAAAGTAGACATAAAATTTAACTGAAAATAAAGCAGTGTAGTTAAACTCTCCCAGGTAGGCCTTTTTGATTGCTTGAAGCCTCTATTAATGTTTAAAAATGGAGATTAATGAACGGGAAGGGGGGGTTGATACTTACTAGAACCAAACGGCAACTTTCCCTCCAACACAACATAGGAGAAAGAACTCAAAAGAAAGAAAATGAGTCACTGAAGCCCGTCTGATGTCATGTCTGAGCTCCACAAAAATGCAGCTCCCGTTTACCAAGGAAGTGAGGGGTACACCGAGAAAATCAGCCTACAGAGAGGAGCAGGCTTAGATTCAAACTGCAGCTCTGCAGTAAAATAACCAACAGCTCAGTGTGTTAGACTCTCCTGAAAAGACACCTCTGAGAGAGAGACAGAGAGAGACGTAAGGTGTGTGTGTGCACGCGCTCAGTCCTGCCCAGCTCTTCGGAGACTCCATGGACTATATCCCTCCAGGACCCTCTGTCCATGGAATTTTCCAGGCAAGAATACAGGAGTGGGTTGCCATTTCTTTCTCCAGGGAATCTTCCCAACCCAGAGCCTGAACCCACATCTATCGTGTCTCCTGCACTGCCAGGCAGGTTCTTTACCAACTGACCGACCGTCTGGTGTGTGTGTGTATATATATATATATATATATATATATATATATATATATATATATATATATATGGTTGACCCTTGAACACGGATTTGAACAACCAGGGTACACTTATACATGTATTTTTTCCAATAATAAATACCACAGTACCATACAGTCCCAGGGTATATTCCTGGATGTGGAACTTTCGAATACAGAGGAGCCACGTGTGTCAAGAAACCATGTAAACCATCTATTTATCTTAAGAGAGACATGAACAGCAGAAAAAAACAAAAGAGATAGGCATATACTTAGCAATCGATATGATATTGCAATCATAAAAAAGAAGTTGGGTATAAGTTTGGAAAAAAATGATTGAACTTTCGGCCAGATATGGCTAAAAGCACATCTTTCTGAGAAGATAAAAGTACATCAGAACACGAATGTAGTGTCAGAAACATAAGAAAAACAACAAAAATGATCTTGGTTAATGTAAAGGAAGACAAAATATCAACTGAATTCCAGTCTTAAAAAGATTGAAATGTGAGTGCTCAGCAATGTGTGTGGCTCTCTCTCTATATATGTATGCACACGCTATATATATATATACATATATACACATGCATGCATGGCACGTCATACTCAGACAACAATCAGCAAATGAACATTGCTAAAATGCATGCACGCTAAGTCGCTTCAGTTGTGTCAGATTCTGTGCGACCCCATGGACTGTAGCCCACCAGGCTCCTCTGTCCATGGGGTTCTCCAGGCAAGAATACTGGAGCGGGCTGCCATGCCCTCCTCCAGGGGATCTTCCAGACCCAGGGATCGAACCTGTGGGTCTTATGTCTCCTGTATTGGCAGGTGGGTTCTTTACCACTAGCGCCACCTGAGAAGCCAATGTATGTAAATTGCATGACCTATTTCAAAATCTTCATAGGTCATAAAATTTTTATCAAAAATCTGAAGCAATGTCCTATGATTTTTCAGGTGAAAAGAGAACAGTCCAAATAGCCAGCTGCCACCTAGACACCACATCAAACAATAAGTTGGTCCTTGGGTGTTCCCCAAGATATTTTACTGATTTCTTTTTTGTTGTTGTTGTTCGGTAAGAGAGCTAAGTACTTGAGTATTCCAGCAACAGAGCATAAATGCCTGCTGCTTACAGTCAAGACTCAATTATCCATATGCAAATAATTTTTGCTGTGTTTGTTATCCCAGTCTGCCATTATCCTTCTGCCAAGCAGAGTTTTCTAGGCCAATTTCCCCCACTGCTGGTTGGGATATACTTAGGAAATTCACAGTTGTTTCAGTATGAGCCTCAACAAACCATAATTAGGTGAGTTTACTGAAACAAAACACAGTCAAACTGAATAATGCATTCCAAGACCAAATATCAATTAGAGTGGATGACATAAGCCTCTGGGCTGCTGTCCGTTGGCATGGGTAGATGAAAACCGCACTTTGTCTTCATTTTACACTCAAGTCTGCATGAAAATAGATGAATAAAGCACTTGATTCTCACATCAACCCTTCCCGCCCTAAGTACTCATGTAGAAAAGATAGCTAAGAAAGCATTTGTACGTCCAGAGGGAAGTGTCTCTGTCTGTGATGTTTAAACCTGATTTGCCATTCTTATCTTTCCTTGTCATCTAATTAAGGAAATCATACCATTCTTGACTTCTGTTCTCCATCACCTCTTTCCCAATGGAAATGAAAGCAAAAGAGGATGCAACCTACTGTTGTAACAAGTTAATCCAGTAATTGGCTTGTCCATCTCATGATTCTAATTGAAGACAAGTTGATGATACTCTTAATTAGAAGAGTGCATAGTACTCTAATTTTAGCAACTTTCCATTTGTTGATTATTGTCTGAATATTTTCCATGTGCCAGTCACTTTGCTAAGTATTGGTAAAATGAACTGTTACAGAATACTTAAAACAACATGGTACGGTAGGAACTGTAGACGTTGTCACTTTACAAGTGAGGAAACAGGCTTGAAAATGTTGCCTTTTGCCCAGACAGCGCTAATGTCAGCAGCATGACTCCGTCTCGGGAATGCCTGATTCCAACAGGCAAGCAATGTCTTAGCCACAGGCCAGAAGCGTTCACTAGGCTCAGCAACAGTTAAACGAGAAGCTCTCATCCTCAAATGTGATCAGAGGCTTGGAGTCTTCGCAGAGCAGAGGAACAGAGGCTGGAACTCATCCGGTGGCTGGAGGACAGTGAGGTAAAGGTCGCATACGCCTCCGTGCAGGTTTCTGCGGTGACTGTGTCAAGGACGCTGCTGAATTTTGTTGTCTTTTCTAGTTTATTTAGTCCAAAAAGGTCATCTCAACCTCCATGTCTTCTTGACGGTGACACACAGATTTTTATCAGAATTTCCAACTGGGTTGACTGACAGAAGCCTGAGAAGGTCAATGGCAATGAGTCAAAGGCTCTGACCAGACTGGAACCGTGAATGCATTCGGCTCACTGCTCTTTGCTCGTTCACTAATAACTGCGGTTTGTTTAATATTGCAGTTCATTAGACAGAATTCCTTAAGTTAGGCCGAAGACCAAAACACTCCACAACACTCAACACCGCTTCCCATCCTCTGTCTGCTCCAATCAAGTTTCGGTGAAATAAGATGCACTGCGAAAGCAGGAAATTGTATCTTATGTACAAAAGAATCTCACGTGTTAAATTCCCTTTAAAAGGTGCTAACATATGTGCCAGGTGCTGCATAGCAAGGAGCCAGAGGTTTTCTGCTCACACGCCGGTCACATTCCAAAGAGCATCCTGGTGTGTGTTCAGGCCTCTTGGCTCCTTCTCGTTGCTGAAGACTAACTACCCTTAGGGCAGACACTGCTCTGCCTCTCTGAGTCCACGTGGTTTGGGTAGGTCTCTTCCAACCAGAGCTGCCAAGGAGATTAATGAAGGGTAAAGAACATGACCCAGCCCAGCCAATAAGTATCGTCCATTCCCCCGGTCATGCTAATGGGTTCCGAGACATTTGACTCAAAGGAGGCAAATGAGGGCCCAGTTTTTAGGATTGTCCATGGAATTGAAAAAACTATGATCATGGCATCCCATCCCATCACTTCAGGGCGAATAAAATGGGAAAATAGTGGAAGCAGTGGCAGATTTTATTTTCTTGGGCTCCAAAATCACTGCAAACAATGACTGCAGCCATAAAATTTAAAGACGCTTGCTCTCTGAAAGGAAAGCTATGACAAACCTAGACAGCATATTAAAAAGCAGAGACATCACTTTGTCGACAAAGGTCTTTATAGTCAAAGATCCGATTTTTCCAGTAGTCATATATGGATGTGAGAGCTGGACCACAAAGAAGGCTGAGCACAAAGGAATTGACGCTTTTGAACTGTGGTGCTGCAGAAGACTCTTGGGAGTCCCTTGGACCACAAGGAGATCAAACCAGTAAATCCTAAAGGAACTCAACCCTGTACTTTCATTGGAAGGACCAGTGCTGTAGCCGCAATCCTTTGGCCGCCTGATGCGAAGAGCCGACTCATTGGAATAGACCCTGATGCTGGGAAAGACTGAGGGCAAAAGGAGAAGGGGTGGCAGGGGATGAGATGGTTGGATGGCATCACTGGCTCAGTGGACATGAGTTTGATGAAACTCTGAGAAATAGCGGAAGACAGAAAAGCCTGGAGTGCTGCAGTCCCTGGGTCACAAAGAGTCAGACGTGATTTAATGACGGAACACCAGCCACAGCAGTGGGAAGAGCAGCTGCTTGACAGGATGGTGGAAAGTATTTCGGGAGCAGCTGGTAGCCATCTTGCCCCTGTGGGGAAAAAGACTCGTGGAAGAAAGAAGAGGCCAACCCGCACGCACACACAGCAAAGCAGAAGATTTCTGTGATGTTATTCGAGTCCATAGAGTCAGCTGAAGGTCTGTCTACCCCTGGGACTTTTACATCATAAGAGATGATGCATTTCCCTTTTGTTTTTCTTTTCTTCTTCTTGTTCTGGGTTAAGGAAGAGTCGGTTCAGTTGCAAGCAGAAGAGTTCTGAATAATCCTTCCCCAAGAATAATTTTACCTCTTTCTCTTTAAAAAATATTTCCAAAATGAAGAGTTCTACTTTCCTGCCTTAATAAATGCAGGCATCATAAGCTTTCCTTTCCATGTTGAAGTCTTATGCAAATTATCAGTTCTCAGTATTATAGATGGAGGAGGAGATTGACTCTAATTATTTTTGGCTCTGAAGCTATCCTGAAAGTGATGGATTTTGAACTAAATAGCTGGCATCCATTTATTTCTAGTCTAAAGAGTTGACTCATTAGAAGAGACCATGATGCTGGGAAAGATTGAAGGCAAGAGGAGAAGGGGACGACAGAGGATGAGATGGTTGGATGGCATCACCGACTCAATGAACATGAGTTGGAGCAAGCTCCAGGAGACAGTGAAGGACAGGGAAGCCCGGGGTTGCAAAGAGCTGGACATGACTAAGCAACTGAAGAACGACAATACCAGAAGGCAATTTTAGATGTTTCCATATTTTTGACCCATAGATTCCAATAACTCATTAGCATTAGTTTTTAATGGTAATGAGATATTGGTATATATGGATAAACCATGAATATTTATGTACACTGTAATTTCTTTTCAACTTTCTGCTAACTTATTAATGTTCCATTATAAGATAAGATATAACAGTACCATTTTGTGAAATAAGATATAAGCAAAATATAACTGAAGGTATCAGAATGTGTCTGAAAGTATATCTGAAAGTATCAGAATGTGCTCTATATAGTATGCAGTGAAGTGAAGTGAAGTCGCTCAGTCGTGTCCGACTCTTTGCGACCCCGTGGACTGTAGCCCACCAAGCTCCTCTGTCCATGGGATTCTCCAGGCAAGAGTCCAGGGATCAAACCCAGGTCTCCTGCATTGCAGGCAGATTCTTTACCACTGAGCCACCAGGGAGGTCCACTAACTTTTTCCCTAGCTCACCACAATACTTAAAAAAACCATTGTTGGTATTTTATTTTGTATTTTTTGTCCCTTGCTACCTAAATGGTAGAATGAATTTGATCAGCATAGCTCATCAAATTCCCTGAAGAAAACACATGGATCTTAACTGTCTGAAAGTACATTGCAATATCAAAGCAAGATCAGTAATTCAAAGCCCACTTTCCCAAATCCATCCAAAGGCATATATACACATATATCTCCTATGTATCCATTCCCCACTCCACCACTAAATATACCTTTTCCCTCAAGCCCTCAGGGAAAGGCTGCCCGTAGGAAAACTAGTTCATAGCTTAACCAAAACACATGAACATGTCGGTCAGGAAACAAGTACTTCGTTAGTGAGGTTTGGGGGGACTAAAAGGAATCATAAATGAAAGAAGAATAAAACCTTGTGCTTGAAAATCCACTTGAAATCCGTTTCCCGTCTCCAGCTAGGCTCATGCTTCCGCGGTCTCCAAAAGCCAGACTCTCCGCTAGAATCTGTCAGACCCTAGTTACTACATTTTAACTGGACTCCTGTTGTTTAGTCATTAGACCCAGAGAAGGCGATGGCGCCCACTCAGTGCTCCTGCCTGGAGACTCCCATGGACGGAGGAGCCTGGTGGGCTGCAGTCCATGGGGTCGCTGAGAGTTGGACATGACTCAGTGATTTCACTTTCACTTTTCACTTTCATGCATTGGAGAAGGAAATGGCAACCCACGCCAGTGTTCTTGCCTGGAGAATCCCAGGGACGGGGGAGCCTGGTGGGCTGCCGTCTATGGGGTCGCACAGAGTCGGACATGACTGAAGCGACTTAGCAGCAGCAGCAGCAGCAGCAGCAGCAGCAGTCGTTAAATCATGTCTGACTCTTTGCAACCTCATGGGCTGTAGCCCCACAGGTCCTCTGTCCATGGGATTTCCCAGGCAAGAACACTGGAGTGAGCTGCCATTTCCTTCTTCAGGGGATCTTCCCAACCCAGGGATCAAACACACATCTCCTGCATGGGCAAGCAGAGTCTTTATACCTGAGCCCCCAGGGAAGCCCTGCTGGGCCTTTAGTAGAGGCCAATATATGACAGAAATAGAAAAAAATTATGAGTAAAGAAGGCTTTTTCTAAGACCAAACTATCTGAATTTAAATTCTAATCTGGCACTCACTCCAAGTGAGATCTTAGGCAAAGTACTTAAGCTCAGGCTGTCTCAGGGGTCTCTTCTGTAAAGGAGGCACCAGCAGTGCCTTTTAATAATTACAAAATGAGGGGCTCCAGGTAAAGTGTGTAAGCTTAGCAGCTGCTATATAGAAAGAATCAATATGTATTTGCTACTGTTCTTATTACCATAATATTTGCTATTATCATTCTTAACATTTTCCTTCAATTCTGATTGTGAAGTATTACATCATCAACTGAGTACCATCTAATGATATCACAAAATGTTAGCTTCATTAAAACAGCCAGAGGAAGAATGCTTGGTCAGATTTTTGGACCCTTTAAATGTGGCTAGCATCATTTCCACGTGTTCAGAGCAAGATCATTCTCTCTTGGAAATCAAACCCAGTGAAAACACTAAGAGAATGATCTAAGGGTTTCCCTGCTGGTCCAGGGTAAAGACTCTGCCTGGCAGTGCAGGAAACACGGGTTCAGTCCCTGGTCCAGGGAGATCCCACGTGTCTCGGAACAACTAAGCCCGCGCGTCACACCTACTGAGCCTGAGCTCTGGAGCCCGGGAGCTGAAACCGCCGGAGGCAGGCGCCCTAGCGCCGGTGCTCCACACCAGGAGGCGCGGGTGCTCCACACCAGGAGGCACCGCCGAAACGCGAAGCCCGCGTGCCGAGCTAGAGAGGACCCCAGCTCGCCCGGCTGGAGAAAAGGCCGCTCAGCGGCCAAGGCCGAGCATGGCCAATAAATAAATAAACACAGTTATTTTTTAAAAAGTGTTCTAAACTTTTCATCAATAACCTGCAGAATAGGTCTCAAAATCTGTAACAAAAGAAACATTTCGAATAGTACAGCTCTTCCCGATTAAAACATGGATCTCGTAACTTGTCATTGTAATTTGTCTTAAAATTTGGACGTCTAGTGTTTCACTTTCAGAGGACTGGAAGATTTAAGCTCCAGTTCTGTTCAGCTCTACGTCATACATATATTGAGCATTTGCTATGTGTGAGGCAGTATGCTATTAGGGATACAAACAGGAAGAAGACCCACCGCCTATTTTCCTAAAGATTATCCTTACTGCTGTATTCTCTACTGACTTCTGCTTTGATGGCTGATGGCATAGGCTCTGTCTACAGTTTCCCGTCTTTCAGAAAGTGTGACTTTAAGTAAACAGTATAATTTCAGCCATATAACAACAGTATAACACTGATTACTTCAAAAAGTGAACAGTTGCTTAGCTATATTTTCAGCAAAGCTTTAACAAGCACAAAACTAAACATGTTCTGTTATCAAAGCTTATCTTCTCAAAATCACTAAAGCCAAATGAACAAAAACATTTTTAATGTGTTCATTTGTTCTTATTAGACTCAAAGAAAAATAAAACGACATTTGAATTAAATTCTACTAAAAGGGAGGACATCTGTAGGTAATTTTTCCCATTATTTGATTTCACAGAAATAATGCAAAATGTATTTCTGCTATTAGTTAAAAGTTTAAGTATTTATTTAAAAGCAAAACTTACATAGTTATTTTTCAGTGAGTCATTTGAACTGGCTGAGGGTTTCACTATCATGGGGCCAACCCACAATGTTACAGGAATAAAAATAACTGATGGCAAAATGTATATGATTAAATACATCACTTGATTCTAGCAAGGATCAGAAATCAGTTCTGCTTCAGTAATTCTCTTGGTAAACTGGAGAAGTTGAAATAGGGAGAAGTGCAGTATGGTCTTGGAGAAGGAAATGGCAATCCTCTCCAGTGATCTTGCCTGGAGAATCCCAGGGACTGGGGAGCCTGGTGGGCTTCTGTCTATGGGGTCACAGAGAGACACGACTGAAGCGACTTAGCAGCAGCAGCAGCGGTATGATATGCTTAGATTCAGACCACAGAACCTCATATTTCAGGCACTTCACTTTGCTCCCAAGACTTTGCCCTGAACCTGGGCTGAGTGTCCCTGAGAGGAGGGACGTCTGTCCTGTGCAGACTCAACAGGGGTCATCTCCCCCTTGTCAAGGACCCTGCTCGACAGATCTGAATGGTGGCCACCTCTTTAGATGTTAATATGCCCAACAAATTCAGCCTTCATTTTTTTTTAAAACAATCCATTGTTTTTGCTGTTACTGTAGCTGGATTTTCTATACTCCTTAGCAAGGCTTGACCTTCCTTAGGTGCAGCCAGGAGCAATGGAGAGAATTAAGGTAGAAGTGGCCACGGTGCCAGGGGCTCAAAGCAGCTTAAAAAGCTGCTGAGACACAGACAGCACGTGGCGCTCCAGGGGTTCCCCACCAGCTGCAGCGGCGGAGGCGACACCTTCGGACAAACCCTTGTATTTACAGTCTTCCCTTCTGAAGCTCTCCCAGCCCTCTTCCAAAGCAGTGTCAGCCAGAGTACCCACAGCTCTGTCGCTGCGTAGCCGCTCAGTCGTGCCCGCCTCTTTGTGGCGCCATGGACTGTACGCCGCCGGGCTCCTCTGTCCATGGGTTTCCCAGGCCCCACTGGAGTGGGCTGCCATGCCCTCCTCCAGGGGGGCCTCCCCACACGGGGACTGAACCCGCATCTCTAATGCCTCCTGTATTGGCAGGCGGGTTCTTTACCACCGAGCCAGCAGTCAAGCCAGCACTGCGCCACCTAACCGCAGTTCACTTAACTTGCACATGACCGTCCTCGCGAGGGGAACGCGGAGAAGAGCCTGTAACCGGGGCCAGTCTGGAACAAGCTGCGCAGTCTGAGCATCACTGGACCTTTTGTTCCACTTGGTTGAGCCTCTCTCTTGTCAACACAAGACTGCAGTTACTCTGCTGCTGCTGCTGAGTCACTGCTGCTGCTGCTGCTGCTGAGTCGCTTCAGTCGTGACTGACTCTGTGCGACCCCATAGACAGCAGCCCACCAGGCTCCCCCGTCCCTGGGATTCTCCAGGCAAGAACACTGGAGTGGGTTGCCATTTCCTTCTCCGATGCATGAAAGTGAAAAGTGAAAGGGAAGTCGCTCAGTCGCGTCCAACTCTTAGCGACCCCAAGGACTGCAGCCCACCAGGCTCCTCCGTCCATGGACTTATCCAGGCAAGAGGACTGGAGTGGGCGCCACTGCCTTCTCCTCCGCAGCCTCCTCTTTCTCATCTTTCTAGTTTTTCTCTCAGTGATTGTCACATATCCTCTCCCGTAATGCCCTGATTTTTAATTCAATCAATTAATACATAAAAATCCCTTAAGTATATTTAATCTCATAATTACAAAAAACTCTCTTGCCAGATAACTCAGTTGAGAACCACACAGGACGGGAACTGTCTTAAGAGCACCCTGTACTTCAACAATTACTTCTCACAGAAGCCCTGTGGGCAGTTAGTAATATTGCCCTTGTTTCCGAAACAGGAAAGAAAGGTCAAGGTCTCACAGCTAGGAAGCTTTGGTGTTGAGATGCAAACACAAGCTTTTTCATGGAAAATCCACACCTTTAATTATCACACTTACATTCCACGTTCCCCAATTCTCATTCAAAGGAAAATTGTAAACAGCATTACTCACAAACAGTATGATCACGCGGAAGGAGAACCCTGGGGCGTGTTATTGCTGTTGTTCCGCTGCGCAGTCACGTCTGACTCTTCGCAGCACCATGGACTGCAGCACGCCAGGCTTCCCTGTCCCTCTCCAACTCCTGGACTTTGCTCAGATTCATGTCCATTGAGTTGGTGATGCCATCCAAGCATCTCATCGTCTGCTGTCCCCTCCCCTTTGGCCTTCAATTTTTTGTGTGAAAAAGTAAAAGCTACTCAATCATGTCCAACTCTTTGTGACCACATGGACTGTATCCCAGCAGTCTCCTCTGTCCGTGGGATTCTCCAGGCACGAATACTGGAGTGGGTTGCCATTCCCTTCTCCAGGGGATCTTCCCAACTCAGGGATCGAACCCGGGTCTCCCGCATTACGGGCAGATGCTTTGCTGCCTGAGTCACCAGGGAAGCCCACGGAACTTCCCTGCTGGTCCAGGGGCTGAGACCCCATGCTCCCGATGCAGGAGGCACTGGCTCGAACCCTGGCCGGGGAATGGGCTCTCCTGCTGCACTAAAGATTCCACCTCACGTGCCACAGCAAAGACCAAGCCTGGCAGAATGAAAATGGAGGTTGGAAAATAAGTCCAGACAAGACAATGCCTGGACAGGTGGGCCGGAGGCTGCCAGGATCTGCTGCTCTGGGCACAGCCCCTATTCCTGCTTCCTCCACGTGGAAGCTCTTTCCCACCTCCTCACAGGATCGTTTCCACAGGACCCAATGAGTGGACAGAAGTCCACCTGGCCTCGCTGCCCCAGGATCACCCAGGACCTCAGGCCCATCAGAGTCCCTACCCTAGAGACTTTGCAGTTGGGTTTGAGACACTCCTGGGCTCTGAATTTGAAAAGGGATATACTGTTGCAGAAACCAGTACTCGAGAAACCAAGAACCACAGTCAGAGAGTTGGAGGACTCAGGGTTATTATGCCGTCAGGCCCGGAGGCATCAACACTGCAAGCTCTGAGCCCGAACAAAGGGATTACAGAGTTTTTATAGACAGACTGTGCTGAGCAACACTAGCTGTTAATCGGTTGGTTTAAACTGAGGGGTTTCATGCACGGGAACAGTGGTCAAGATGGGGTGGGGGATGTCTGACCCGGACAGGCGTGATAAGGCAGGTTTGCAGGGGCTGGGTGACTGCAAAGAGCAGGACAAGGGTGAGTGAGAGAAACTCCAGTTAGTATCGTAAGGCCTCACTTTCTGAGACTATGTGACCTACATGCTCCAGACTTTGCAAGGAGCAAGCTGAGTTACAGGGGCAGAAGGAGAAGAAGGTTAGGTAAAATTTTAACTTTTCCTCTTCAATACTGGTAGGGTGGGGGCCTAGCTACAGAGACAGAAAGAAGTAATCACATCTGAAGAGACTGGCAGAAATGAAATCCCACCTGACCCTTAAGAGAGAAAAAGAATAACTTTAGTTCTGTACGCCTTCAGCGTTCCCAGCCCCTCCAACCTGCGTCTCCTCCCGTCCCCGAGTTCTTAACACACCCTGGGCTTCCCAGGACGGTTCCACACACTGTATTGAATTTAATCAAGCTGCACTAGGTTTCTATCACTTAGAACCAAAAATTACTGAAAACAAGAATCGAAATTATTCTTACAAATATATCAACAGAGCTCGGCTTCCCGGGTGGCTCAGTGGTAAAGAATCCACCTGCCAATGCAGGAGACATGGGTTTGATCCCTGGGTTGGAAAGATCCCCTCGACTAGAAAGTGGCAACACACTCCAGCATTCTTGCCTAGAAAACCCCATGGACAGAGGACTGTGGGCTACAGTCCATGGGGTTGCAAAGAGTCAGACACGACTGAGCGCCTGAGCCACAGACACATAAAAAACTGGTATCTCTGCTGAGTCCACGCACCACACACAAAATGCCAGCATTCCTGTACTGCTGAGTCAGTCAGAAGCAACACGTAAGAAACCAGATACCTCGTAACTTACTTTGGTACTGAAAGTGTCACACACCCTATTGATTCCTCTTTCATAAGAGACAAAAATGTTATATGAGATTAAAAATGAGTGACGGAGCTCCAACAGTCTTTCTCTTCTTTCCTTATACACTTTTCAAATAGAACCATGTGTTATCAAAATAAAAATCTAATATAGACACACTTCAAGTAAAAAGGTTAAGTATTTTATGCGCGATGCAGTTTCTGAAGAGCACTCCGTATTCACACGGATGATTAGAAATAACAGCTTAGTCTCCTGTGATCCTCGTCATTCAGTTTATTTCTGTTTTTTCCTTTGTGTGCTATAGAGTATCGGGTAAATCCTTGGTGGTACACAGAAGCAGATCCAAAGGCTAAGTGGTTTTCAACTTTCCCTGCAAACACTAGTTTTCAGTCAGCTCGTTCAAAAAGCTCCAATACGTTGGTCACCTAATGTGAAGAGCTGACTCACTAGAAAAGACCTCGAGGCTGGGAAAGATTGAAGCCAAGAGGAGAGGGGAGCGGCAGAGGATGAGAGGGTTGCATACAACCACCAGCCCAGTGGACACGGATGTGAGCAAACTCTGGGAGCGTGCTTTGCATGCTACAGTCCACGGGCTGCGGAGCTGGACACGACTTAGCGACTAACCAACAGCAACATCCGAAACGTGAGAGGGAGGTAGGAGCTACAGCCGACCTTTGGGCAACAGGGTGTGAAGGGAGCTGCCTCGCTGCACAGCCAAAAGGCAGCACGCGGCTGCAAGCCAGCCCGCCTCCTCCGGGGCTCCACGTCTGAGGGCCCAGCGGGCTGCAGATCCGCGTGGCGCTGCCCTAGGGCGGCATGTGGCAATGCTGCAGCACTCAGTGAGCAAAACCCACCTGTGAACGAACCGGTGCACCCCAGACACTCGTTCAAAGGCCCATTGGATCTTTGTTTCAAAGTTGAAAATTAAGATTATCTAAAGAATGCTGTATATTGTCACCCTGCTTATTTAACTTCTATGCAGAGTACATCATGCAAAAAGCCAGCCTGGACGAAGCACAAGCTGGAATCAGGATGCCGGGAGAAATGTCAATAGCCTCAGATATGCTGCTGACACCACCCTTATGGCAGAAAGCAAAGAGGAACAAGAGAGCCTCTTGAGGAAAGTGAAAGAGGAGAGTGAAAAAGTTGGCTTAAAGCTCAACATTCAGAAAGCTAAGATCATGGAATCCAGTCCCTTCATTTCATGGCAAATAGATGGGGAAACAGTGGAAACAGTGACAGACTTTCTTTTCTTGAGCTCCAAAATCACCACAGATGGTGACCACAGCCATGAAATTAAAAGATGCTTGCTCCTTGGAGGAAAAGCTACGACCAATTTAGACAGCATATTAAAAAGCAGAGACATTATTTGTTGACAAAGGTCCATCTAGTCAAAGCTATGGTTTTTCCAGTAGTCACGTATGGATGTGAGAATTGGGCCATAAAGAAAGCTGAGTGCCGAAGAACTGATACTTTCAAACAGTGGTGCTGGAAAAGACTCTTGAGAGTCCCTTGGACTGCAAGGAGATCAAACCAGTCAATCTTAAAATAAATCAACCCTGATTATTCACTGGAAGGACTGAGGCTGAAGCTGAAGCTGAAGCTTCAGTACTTTGGCCACCTGGTGTGAAGGGCTGATTCATTGGAAAAGACCCTGATGCTGGGAAAGAATGAAGGCGGGAGGAGAAGGGGGTGACACAGGATGAGATGGCTGGATGGCATCACCGACTCACCGGGTATGAGTCTGAGCAAACCCCGGGAGAAGGTGAAGGACGGGAGCCTGGCATGCTGCGGTCCATGGGGTCGTGGACTAGGACAAGACCAAGTGACTGAACAGCTCTGGCTGCCACGGCTGTGTTCCGAACTGAAAAGTTAATTTGGCTGTAGAAGCTGCTCTCCGATGGGGACAATTTTGTCTAAAACACACTAGAGTATATGCTTGCTTTCATCGGTGTTTTCAAACTATTATATCTTATATAAGTTTTAAAAATGAAATATAGCAAGTTTTCACAGTGCTCTTTAAGCAACTCCAAAGGACCCTAGGGGGCCCCAGAAAAATATCACCACTCACAGCAGGAATCTATGATATCTGGGAGGTGTGAATTCAGAGACCCTCATGAATCCCATCTTCAAGAATAACAGCAGACAACACTCCCCTATGAGTTGAAACCACCCGGAGCATTGAAGTGAGCGCTCAGCTTGAACACTGGTTGGCCATTCTCCAGAAAGAAAAAGCTGCTTTATGTGGGGTGAGAAAGACTAGCAAACCCCGATTTACACACAGATGCTCACCAGGCAGCTGATTTGCTCACTCCCTCTCATCCCAGGCCCACAGTCCTCAAACTTCAAATCCCAGATTTCTGGAAGCAGCCAGCAGCTGCCCACCAAGGCCTCTGGGACAGTTCACCGCAGCCACCAGACTCTCTCGAGTCTCAGGAGAAAGTGGTGGACTCAGATGCTGGAGGAGGTCGTGAGACGACGTGGGCAGACCCTTGAGCTGGACCGGGGCAATCGGAGGCTCCCAGTCCTTCCTGTCCTAGAATTTAGCCTTCTGCCCCCATGCCCGCCGGGGGCAAGACACCACACTCAGAGAGCAAGGTGGTGTGGAGGCCATCGGAATAAGACACACGACTGAGCCGTTAAGGCCTCTCAATAAACGTTCAAGATTCTGTAGGTGGGTGCGGAGAACGACTCTTCTTGCAGAGCCCAAGCCAAGCCTCGTATGTCTGCCCCTTGCGTGTTAGAACTGCCACCACGCCGTCTGGGGTGACTGCCTCTTTCTCAGTCTCTCCTCGCCCTCCGTGCAAAAAGCCCAGCTTCACATTTCACCCGGGACATTCCCGAGCTTGCACACGAGGAGGAGACACACTGGGGAAGGAAGGAAGGAGCCACTCTCTTGGCAGGGATGCAGAGTTCAGGAACGGGGCCTCCCAGCTGGCTCGGTGGTGAAGAACCCGCCTGCCAACGCAGGAGGCCCAGGCTCGATCCCCAGGTCGGGAAGATCCCCAGGACGGGGAAGTGGCACCCGCTGCAGTGTCCTTGCCTGGAGGATCCCATGGGCAGAGGAGCCTGGCGGGCTCCAGTCCATGGGGTTACCAAGCAGGAGACGACTGAGCGCAGAGTTCGTGAGCACCGGGGTGGTTGTCCTGCAGGGTCTCGAGATGCTCAGGCGGCCACAGAGCTCTCTCTCGTCTTCCTCAGCCTCCCTGGGGAACCGGATCATCTTCTGACACAATCGACTGCCTGCCAGGGTCCAGCCCCGGTGGATCCAGGGATTTGAAGCGGGGACGGCGTTGGTGAGCAAAACTTATTTATTTATTAATATAAGATTAGATTAGGGAGAAATAGTGTAGTAGGAAAATTAAGTGGAGAAAGAGGCTGAATAACTTGGTTTACGTGGGAAGCCAATAAAGTTCCAGACAAGGAGCTTGCACCATCTACGTTAGGCCACCGGCGTCCTCTTGAATATCCGGGGGTGCCCTGCCTTGGGCTCCCCCTCGCGTGGATCTTAAAAGCAGGGACAAGTAAGTAGACATGGTGAGCCTCCAGGCCCCAGATGGGAATTCAGCCAGAAATTAGAGAGGAGACACGGGGGAGACCAGTCCAGCGACTGGCCCCGTTCTCTATTGTTCGAAGGCCTTTTATACTTTTTGATAAAACATGGAGATCAATGGGTAACACAAAGTTATGCAGCGTTAGCAGTCCAGACTCTTATCAAAACCAGGCTTTCCTCTCTGCATACCTAGTTGTATACACAAGTCTTAGGTGATTTACATCATCTTCCGGCCAAAAGGGCCAATTAACATTTTACAGCCTTTTTTCTGATAAGGGTTTGTCAACCAGAAGACTTATTTGTGTTGATCTTCCCAAAATCTGGTGCCACTCTCAGAAAGCACTAAATAAAGTTACATTCTTACATAGCAAAGATACAGCAACTTATAACAAGTAAAAGGAGTACAGTGATTTATAACAAAAGAAAAGTAATTAACTCAAAAGTCTAGTGTTGCTAACATCAAAACTACTATATATCTTTTTCCATATCCCCTTTACATTGATTAACATCCTCCCAGGCGCCTAAAAGATAAAGAATATGGAGGCCTGGCAGCAGTCATTGAGTCAACAGTGGAAACCCTCTACCAATATGATTTTTAGCTCTTTAGAAAATGCTCTGTATCTTTAAGATGATTTTAAGCTTTGTGGCTCTCGCAGTTGGGGGGCTGTAAGCAGTTCACAAGCTGTAAGAGGTTCGGGGGAACCTGTTAGGCAAGCTAGAGAGTTATCAGAGGGGGTTTAACTGAAACATCCCTTTAAAATGCAGAAGACTAAAGCCCTGATTTGACTTTTTCCAGAGAATATCAGGAGAGCAGAGTACAAAAGCAGGCAGACTTTTGTTTTTTGGGGGGTACATGCCTGGGAAATACCAGGGGGAACCCCTGAAGCCTAATCACGTCCTTGCATTTTGTCAGGCTTCCTTCCTCATGACCTTGTCACGGCGGGATTCCTCACGCTGGGCCCCGGCAGCTGCCCATGCCCACGTTCCCTACTCTCCTCCAAGCTCATTCCCTGTGCCTTCTTGCCATGGGCCACAACTTTAACCCTACTCTAATTTATTCCATGTCCCTGCCATGCCAAACCTTTTGAGAGAAAGAATCTGGTCATCAACTCCCTAACACACAGCAAGCAGCCTTGTCATGCAGAGGTCTGGACCCAGCCCCTCCCTAAGGTGACTGGCCTCTCCCCAGACTTGACCATCTCCAGATTTATGCGAATTTAGGAAGTTAATTAGCTTCTGAGTGCCTCGGTTTCCCAATATGCAAAAGAAGGGTAATCAGAGCATGTTTTATTAATGGAATGATACGTGGGAAGGTGTTTAGAAGACTGGCCATGTGGTGGACCTTGCTATTCTATGCCTGGGCCCATGGTGCCCAAGCTCATCTCAGTTCATTCTGTTGCCCCAGCTGAGTATTCATACAGCCCTTTTGCTCTTTTACTACCCGAGTTTTTCTAAAAATATTTTACTTATTTCGCTGCACTGAGTCTTAGCTGTGGCATTCAGGATCAAACCTGGGCCCCCTGCCCTGGGAGCGTGGAGTCTCAGCCACTAGACCACCAAGGAGTCCCCTGTGCTGCCCGAGTTTTGACCATAAATTACTGGGCTGCCTACCTATGCCTGCCTTATAGCTGTTCACTTCTGGATCGGATAACAACCTCTAATCCCAATGGTGATGGCTGGGTGTCATGGCTCACGGCCCACAGTCTGGCTGACTGTGACCGGGAGCTTTGCCAGTTGTTTGTAGATAAGGACCACAAGGGTGTGACTGACCCTCCACGCATCACGGGCTCCTCTCTGAGACTCCTGTGAGCAGTGCAAACCGCTGATACCAATCCTTAAAGAGCAAGCATTTTCCAGAGAGAGGAAACAAAACGGCGTTTATCCCATAGGACACATAATTTAGGACCTTAAATTTTATTTTTAACATCTTAAATTCTTTTGTTAACACCACTGTTGGTTGCCTTGGTTTCTCTTGACCAAGCTGGGAAACGCTAAGTTCCGGCTGGATTCTCCCCTTTTCCTAGGAGATGGGCTCCGGCTCTTTCTGAGGCAGAGCTGATGCCCAGATGACCTCTCTCCCAGCACTGGGCTTCCTCAGGCAGAGCGCAGAAACAGCCAGAAGCAGAAGAGAAAATGTAATTCGACAGTTTCTCCGTGGAGAATGCTAAGAGGACTTCAAGATGCTTTTTAACTGTTAAGGCCCCAGGATTCCAAGTGGCCAGATATGTGCAAGGCAGTCTCCGTTGACACTTAGCCTCCCATGGCCCTATGGGTCAAAGGAAGTTTCCAGAGAAAGATCAGCAGAGTCAGCATCTTCACACCAAGACTGAAGACACCAGGGCAAAGGGAACCATCTGGACCTCTTATTGAACTGGGAAAGTGGCAGAAGGCGGAACTGGCAGCTACATCTGTTGTCTAAAATTTATTGAGCTAGCGTACACACACACAGAGCCTCGGAGTTGGGTTTTTTCTGATGACTGACACGTGGTATAATGATATCCTACATTTACTAGAACACAGAAGCAGTATAAACATGGACCAGGAAGGAATTTCATGAACCAGACAAATTTCTGAGAGGAGGGAGAAGAAGCAAGTTGGAGAAGCAAGCATTCAGCAGTTAAAAGAACTGCTGAAATAATTGAAACAGGATATTTCTATTTGTCTTGAAAGAAGGATTCAAATACTATGCATTATTTATTTCTTAATGGCATATTTTTTTATTGCGTCAGCTAACAACATTTTCTTCATACTGCTGATAAAACAAGCACCGCAACTGCAATGATCTTTCATTGCATCGAAGATCCCAGGCACAGAGAATTCTGATTATACTGTCGAGCTTTCAAATTCTCTCCCAAGATTACACTTTCTGCACTATTTGCATGATCTAAGTTCAAATGGACAAAAACCGAACGCAAAGCGTGGGAAGAGCTGACTTTCAACCATTTGCTTTCATGACTTTGAGGTTCAGCTCTTTTCTGGATTAATTATACAAGCTCTGAAGAGTTCAAGCTACTATTGTCTTCAGGGGGGATTAAAAAGAATGACAAAAATCTTAATATAAAAGGCAAGATGCTTAGAGAGGAGATGATGTCTGCACTGTCTGGGATACTTATTTAAGTTCCTGGAAAACAGTAGTGGCTTAAATACTTGGCTATTTTTTCCCTCTTTGTCTAAATTTCCTCTTCTTGTAAGGACACCAGGTACATTGGGTTAGGGTTTACTCTAATAACCTTATTTTAACTTAACCCCTATCTCAAATACAGTCCTATTTTGAGGCTACTGAGGGTTAGGGTTTCAGCATATGAATTTTGGAATTCAGCCCATATCTGAGAGTTGCAGTATGAGCACTACCGATGCATTGCTGACCTTTTTGGTTCTTCAATTAAAGAACTGATTTTTGTTTGAAGCCAGCTCTCTCCCACTCTGGGTCTACCTCGATTGAGGAGAGGTCCAATACTGGGTTCAGCAAACCACATTCTCCAGGTCTAGTAGGAGATTCAGAAACGAAGGCGATCAGAATGGGTCTCAGGAATTCTGCGGCAGCAGGGAGCATGGAGCTTCCCACTTCTGGCTGGACTTTAATCCAAGAGCCTGTGCTGCAGCCAGCTCACCATCATGGGCAGAGGCCTGGGGTGGAGCCGTGGGAGGCATGGCCTGCCACGCGGGCCCTAGCATGGCGTCGGTCCCATTGAATGAAGCGGCAGGAGCGGGACCGACACGTGGAAGCCTCGGGTCTAGCTGCATGCCGGGAAGCAGCATCGCCCTCGGCTCTTCCGCTATGCTCTTCTGAAGCAAGTTTGGGTTGGTTTCTTTCTCTTGAAGTTGGCAATGCCCTAATCAAAGAGGTGCCCTACTTCATGGAGATGTTGAGACTTCCTCAGCTGTTGCTGGACATATCCTTTCTTAGAAACGAGGGGGGGAAATTGATAACATGTCACAGAACAAGCTTAGGAATTAAAAGCTCATTGTTAAAGTTCTCTTGACTTCTCTGAGGCCATGTGAGATCAAAACCCCCATCCTCCTAGTAGCAGCAAGCATCCCACTCACCCTGTGTTAAGAGAGCCATGCTTCATGATAGTAAGACGGGCTGAGAACCATCTTGGTCCCCCAGCAAACGGTCAGTGTGTCTTCATTTTCCTTGAAGATTTCTACAGCTTGTCATGTTACTCTCTCTTCCAAGACAACATTCTGAGCAAGGGGCTTCAGTTGACGCCACCATTGCGGAAACCTGAGAATCCCTCAAGAATGAACGAGCAGTGCTGTGCACACATCTCTGTCCTGCTGCTTGGAAACTTAGTGGAGATAAACGTCACTGGCTTCTCAGTGCGGCCCTCATCCGGTGGAGCAAGCCGCTCCTGCACAAGCCACGCCCTAAGTATCCCTTATGAGACGCTGTTCATCTATGATGCGCTTCAGTGCAGCCAGAACGCTACCCTGGCAATGCTGGAGTCTGCAGGAGGAGACCCCAGAGTAGCTGGCGTCTATAGACTTACAGAATGAAATGAAAGTGAAACCCTAGGGTCTCTGCATAATGTATGTGTGGTAGAGAGAAAAAAACACGCTAGTTACACTGCAGACTTCCAGAGCATGATGTCATAAGTCAGATCCTCTAACAGGAAGCAGAAGATGAATGTTTGCTCCCGACAGCTGGAAGGAATCAAAAAGAAAATACACTGTAAATCTTGCCACCACTCGCCTAAATTGTAAAAGATGACTTCTGGCATCAAGCAGACTTCTTCCAGCAAATAACTGCTTCCCAAGGAAGGAATCCTAAACACTCAGTAAATATAATATATGGGTAGTCTGATTAGCTGAGGGAGCTTTGCGTGTGGTACAATTTATTCCCCCAAATTAAAACCTGACCGGGTTTTAGGGGAGTGGCCAGGGAGGTGTTGGAATCCCCACCAGGCAAAGTGGATGGGCAGATAATTTAGCAAAGCAACCTGCTTCTCATGGGCCTCCCAGCTGAGCACTTCCTCCCCTTGAGGTGCAGGTATGCACCTCCTTGGACCCAGAGCATTGGTCCTGTTATCTGTAAATTATACTAATGGCATTTTATCTGGCAAAGCTGTAAACAGATCAACATCACCAACGGGGAGAGGCCTGCCCTCCACCCATTTCACAGCACGCACCCTGCACCACAGAGTACTGCTGGGGAGGAAAGGAGGGCCTCGCAGAGCCTGACGCGTGGAAGCGGGTAGCCCTCTTTGGAACAAGGCCAAGAACTAAAAACCAACGCTACCGCATGATTTCAAACTACTGCTAACTATCCCCCGTGCGTTTTATGCAGAGATCTGCATCCAGCTGGGCAGACAGGCACAGGCGTGTCTGTCTCCGTGAGCACACCACAGCGATGCACGCTTCAAAGCAGCTTAGACGGAGGCAAGCAAAAGGAACCGCAAAGCCTTGGGGAGGGAGAAGGGAGCATAAAGGAGAGGGGTGGAAGGAAACGCACTGAGAGGGGAAGCGCTGGGGAGAGGACACGGATGGAAAAGCGCAAGGCGCTCAGCAAGTTTTCTAAGCTCTGTTCATGCCTCCAAATTAGAAACCCACGTCCATGGGCTGAAATCAGAGTGGCCACCATAGTGAACTGCAGAGAGGTCGACTCCTGGACAGAGGGTAGCTTGAATTCAGAGTGGAAAATTAACGTTACAATTTATCATCCTAAAATAAGAAAATTAGCCTCATCCCTTAGCTATATTGATTGACCTTCACACCTCTGGGGAGGAGGAATCCTGCAATTCAGATTTTCATAAAACATTGACTACAACTTTCTAGTTAGTAGCCTTCAGATTTTAGAATGGCTATTATAAAAGGAGACTCAGAGGCATAGATTTTTGCAAAAATCCCAAAGTTTATCCTAGCAATTTCAGAAGTATTTTTTAAAAATAATAATAATAAAATTAAAATGTTGATATACCATAAGGATTTACTATATATTTGATTTTTTTTTAAACTGTGAAATGTGAGCAGATGTTGAAAAACAAAGAACCATGCTAAAATATTCAGAGCCCAAAATGTAGAGATCATTCACAGACCCAGGTGGGGAGGAACTCTGCAAAGCATCTTATCCGGGCATGACAAGTGCTCTTCACACTCCATGTCAGATCTATCTGATTCCAGGTTGTTACCTGTGTCGAGAAAACTTCTGAGGCTAAAAGGAAACAGCTGTTTTCTAACCACATTGCTTCTGCTCCTCCCCACAGCCAATTCTTCAACACCCCCTGGGTGTCCTACAATTCAATTAAATTCTGACATCATCTACCTGGAGTTAGCATCAGACCTCACAATTTGGGGGGTTAGCCCCAAAAGACTGCCCCCACTAAAGATGTTAACTGCATTCTACAGACCACCTGATGTGAAGAGTTGACTCATTGGAAAAGACCCTGATGCTGGGAAAGACTGAGGGCAGGAGGAGAAGGGGGCAACAGAAGATGAGATGGCTGGATGGCATCACCGACTCAACGGACATGAGTTTGAGCAAGCTCCGGGAGCTGGCGATGGACAGGGAGGCCCGGCGTGCCGCGGTCCACGGGGTCTCAAGTCAGACATGATTGAAATACTGAACAACCGCAACAGACCCCACAGCCCCTCCTCTGGTTCCATAATTTGCTGTAACAGCTTACAACACTTATGGAAACCCTTATTTACATTTACCAGTTTGTTATATATCAAAGAAGATTTATAAAGAATCCAGAGGAATAGTCACAAGAAGAGGTATGAGGGGCGAGGCCCAGAGAGGTCCTGAGCACAGGGATTTCTTTCCCTGGGGAGGTGGGCTGCACCACCCTCCTGGTGTGTAGGTGTGTTTGCCGACCTGAAAGCTCTGTGTACCCTGCATTTTAGGAACTTTTACGGGGGCTTCATCCCCCCACCCAGAGGATAGCAGTGGGGCTGAAAGTCCCAAGCTTCCAATCATATTCCATCTTTCTGGTGAGCAGCCTCATCCTAAGACTATCCAGGAGTCACCTCATTGATACAAAGGATGTTCCTATCACCCAGAAGATTCCAAGAGTTTTAGCTTTGTGTAAGACCCTCCTATCACCCCTCATCACTCAGGAAATTCAAGGAGGTTTAGGAGTCCAGTGCCAGGAGCTGGGGGCACAGAGGCTTAGGAGGAAAGAACATGGGGAAGGTGACACCTCCATCTCATCCTTGATTAAACATGTGTTTCTGTTAAACAGAAGCCCTTATCTTCAGAGAGGTTAAATAAGCTGCATGATGCTACAAAGTGAGTTACGAGATTCTGAATTTCTTGATATTCTTACCAGCATCTGCACATCATTTATTGCCAAGTCATGTTGCCTCCTGCACTGATGGTCTGGTACATTTAATATACAGTTGGATTGAAAGTGAAATTAAGCAAACACTTAAGAAAGCAGATGGCTATTATGAGCAACCAGTAAGTTATAAAAGCCTGACCCAACCAAACTGTCAAAAATACCATCTCACTGGACAGAATAGTTACCAAGAATGTTTCCAAGTTATCATCTTGGTGAGAAAAATCCCCAAACCAGAGTAAACCCACTGCTCCTTGTATTTCGTGTTTTCCTAAATTGCAACCCAAGGCACTGGGAAGAAACAAGAGGCACACTGCATACCTTTCTGCAGAAACAGTAAACCGCTGGCTAATTGCGAGTTTCTGATTAACCGAATCCTCATCTTTTTTTTTTTTTTTAATAAAACACACAGGCACACAATACATCACAAAAAGGGGATAAAAACAGTTATGCTCCACACTTTGCCATTGATACCTGTTAATAAGAGGTGTGTGTGTGTGTGTGTGTGTGTGTGTGTGTGAGTAAGTCGTGTTGACTCTTTGTGACCCCAGGGACTGCAGCCCCCAGGCTCCTCCGTCCATGGGATTTCCCAGGTAAGAACACTGGAGGGGGTTGCCTTTCCCTTCTCCAGGGGATCTTCCAGGCCTAGGCATTGAACCCACGTCTCTTGCGCTGGCAGGCGGATTGTTTGCCAGGGAAGCGCCGTAAGGGGTTTATTTCAGCCTAATTGAAATTTTACTTTTATGCCTGTCCCATGTTGATGTTTTTTTGGCTTGAATCAGTCATTTCAGGAACTGAGGTAGTTTTCAGTGTGATCTCACTGGAAGATTTTCTTACTTTGGGTCATTTGAAAATGTGAGGAGCATGGCTTTAGTAATCAAATTGACATTCAGGCAAAAGGCAATTTGGGAGGCTGAGCTGGTATTTAGGTGTTTAACCTTTAGGAATACAAGACCACAGTGTTCATCTTACACACCCAACTCTGTGTGAACTGATCAATTGAAACGCATCGGCCCTGGTGACAATAATCGCGACCCTTTCTAACTGTGCTATCGTTCTGCCCGTTTCTTCCTTTTGCCCAGGAGTGTATGTCGAGTGTTGTCAGAGATTCTCCTGCACACCAAATCCATTCTCTGTCCTTGCCATTCACCTATTTTAATAATTTGATGTACCAATTTAAGCGTGATATTTGTTTTTGTTAGCTCACACTAAGGAGTAATCACTTCTCAGTGTGCCTGCTTGTTTAATAACGTGTTCCAATATATGCCAGTGATTGAGCTCAACCATTCTGCTGCATGGTTCCCAGAAGGGGCAGTTCACCACCTTTCAGAAAATTAGTACCTGTGCCTGCCTCCAAGTTGGATCTTTCCCTCAGCCAATACCATCTGTGGATGGATAACCAGTTCCTCATCACCTCTCCAAGCTGGTCAGGACGTTAGTATTCTTTCTTCAATAGCAGAGAAACAGTTCACTTTTAAAGTGACTAAGGGAGCTCTCCAGACCTTCCCGGTGGTCTGTGGTTAAGAATCCACCTTCCGAGGCAGGAAGGCAGGTTGGATCCCTTGTCGGAGAACTAAGATCCCACGTGCTGTGGGGCACCTGAGCCCGCCAGCCGCAGTGACAGATCCCACATGCTGCAACTGAGACCCTACGCAGCCAAAAATAAACAAATAAATATTTTCAAAAACTAAATAAAGTGCCTGAGTTCTTATTTCAGGGTCAGCAAATACGGCCCAGAGGCCAACTGTAGCTGGACAAATATTCTTATAAGACTCAAAACCCAATCTTTAAAACAATATTTATAAATGATTTTTAAAAACCAAAGGTAAAATAGTGTTGCATGACAACGTGAGAATTACATGAAATTCAAACTTTCAGTGTCCGCAGATTAAGCTCCGCTGGAACAGAGCCACGCGGGTGCGTCTCTGTTTCTAACGCGGCCGCTTCGGGGCTGCAGCGGCAGAGCTGAGGGCCTGCTGCAGAGACCGGAGGCTGCCAAGGTCAGACGTTTGTTTATTTATTTCTAGGCCATTACAGCAAAATCGGCCAACCCTAGACCTATTTTAATGTTGTAGACTGTCTTTAATTCCTCCCTTAAGGATGCTTGCTTGACACGTTCGGACTGAAGGTCAGATTTCTTGATCTGAAAATTGAGAGGAAATGGGGATTGAGCGGCTGTGCCGTCATTTAGCTGCTCACCGCGCCCCAAGCAGAATGCGGCTTCTTTCCAGTTTACCTTCGTATCTGACACATCACTACGAAGCAGGTTTCCCTTTAGGGAATGTTTCCCCGGGCTTTAACGCATCACGACCCTTGGCCTTCCTAAACACGTGTCGACGGATCTCTGACAGTGTTTCCTTGGGTTTGGCCTGGTTCTCCTCTCCTACTCCCATCCCCCGCTCACGTGCATGAATTTACCTGAAATCTACCTCCCCAGACACAAGGGCTTCTGCAGATGTTTCCCCCACATGAGCAGATAATCATATACTATTATGCTTAAAGAAACGATCAGCTTCTTCTAGTGCCAAAATGTGTTAGACTCTCTCCAAGTGATTTTACTATTTGTACTCATTTTAAGTCTGATTTTGTAAAGGCAGGTGTGGAAACGGAACTTCAATGACACCAGCCCTGCACTCTGTAATTGGCCATCCATCACAGACATTGCTAGCAGATGACTGTGCTTTTCACCCCGCCCTCAGCCCCACGGTAATCTCAGATCACTGAGGAGTCGGAGGCTGAGAGACCGTCAGAGTCTGAAGCCACTCCTGGGTTGCAGCCGTAGTCTGCAAAGCAGAAATCCCTCATTCAAAACTGAAATCCAAAACTGGAACTGAGATCCTTTCCTTCTATGATGGGACTGATATTATTTACTGAAAGTTGCAAAGTTTCTGAATCACACATCTGGTTCCCTAAAGTTATATATCCTCAAGAGATAAAAAGAGAAAATGCCTCCTCGGGATTTGCTGTGTCATCGGCGGAAACTTTAAAAATCAAAATGTAATTGGTTAGAATTTAAACTTTTATCTTTTAGTGTAAGAACAAGAGAAAATGCATTCTGATAAGAGGCTTCTGCCGGATCGCGCACATACTTTCTAGTGAAGAATGAAGAAGACGTTATAGGAGAAATTAATCCAGATTCTCAAGTCCTTCCTGAGAAAAGGAGCCATCTAACTCCATCTGAAGAGGGTTCCATCTGACTCGTGCAACACCTGGAAATGTTGAATGATAAAGCTTCCTTTTTCAATTCGTAAAATGGATGGAATTTCCAGTTGAGCTATTTCAAATCCTAAACGATGATGCTGTGAAAGTGCTGCACTCAATATGCTAGCAAATTTGGAAAAGTCGGCACTGAAAAAGGTCTGGACTGGAAAAGATCAGTTTTCATTCCAATCCCAAAGAAAGGCAGTGCCAAAGAATGCTCAAACTACGGCACAATTGCACTCATCTCACATGCTAGCAAAGAGATGCTCAAAATTCTACAAGCCAGGCTTCAACAGTACATGAACTATGAACTTCCAGATGTTCAAGCTGGATTTAGAAAAGACAGAGGAACCAGAGAGCAAATTGCCAACATCCGTTGGATCTTCAAAAGAACAAGGGAGTTCCAGAAAAATATCTACTTCTGCTTTACTGACTATGTCAAAGTCTTTGACTGTGTGGATCACAACAAACTCTGGAAAATTCTTCAAGAGATGGGAATACCAAACCACCTGACCTGCCTCTTGAGAAACCTGTATGCAGGTCAGGAAGCAACAGTTAGAACTGGACATGGAACAACAGATTGGTTCCAAGTAGGAAAAGGAGTACGTCAAGGCTGTATATTGTCACCCTGCTTATGTAACTTATATGCAGAGTACATCATGAGAAACACTGGGCTGGAGGAAGCACAAGCTGGAATCAAGATTGCCGGGAGAAATATCAATCACCTCAGATATGCAGATGACACCACCCTTATGGCAGAAAGTGAAGAGGAGCTAAAAAGCCTCTTGATGAAAGTGAAAGAGGAGAGTGAAAAAGTTGGCTTAAAGCTCAACATTCAGAAAACGAAGATCATGGCATTTGGTTCCATTACTTCATGGGAAATGGGGACACAGTGGAAACAGTGTCAGACTTTATTCTGGGGGGCTCCAAAATCACCACAGATGGTGACTGCAGCCATGAAATTAAAAGACACTTGCTCCCTGGAAGAAAAGTTATGATCAACCTAGACAGCATATTAAAAAGCATAGACATTACTTTGCCAACAAAGGCTGCCTAGTCAAAGCTATGGTTTTTCCAGGAGTCATGTACAGATGTGGGAGTTGGACCATAAAGAAAGCTGAAAGCTGAAGAGTTGATGCTTTTGAACTGTGGTGCTGGAGAAGACTCTTGAGAGTCCCTTTGACTGCAAGGAGATCCAACCAGTCCATTCTAAAGGAGATCAGTCTTGAATATTTGTTGGAAGGACTGGTGTTGAAGTTGAAAAAACTCCAATACTTTGACCACCTGATGCCAAAAGCCGACTCATTAGAAAAGACCCTGATGACGGGGAAGATTGAGGGGAGGAGGAGAAGGGGACGACAGAGGCTGAGATGGTTGGATGGCATCACCAACTCAATGGACATGAGTTTGAGTGAACTCCGGGAGTTGGTAATGGTCAGGGAGGCCTGGCGTGCTGCAGTCCATGGGGTCACAGAGAGTCGGACACGACTGAGCGACTGAACTGAACTGACTGAAAATGTCAGCTACAAGTAGATACGTAATACAGTCACTAAAAGGTACATATAGCAAAATGTTTCCTGTCAGTTGAATATACGAAATTGCCAACACTTGACAATTTGTTACGGTTACAAACTGTAATTTCATATGCTTAAGCCTAACATTTAGAATGACTCAAGTTTAGAACAAAATCAAGCCCCAAATCTTATGAATGGAGCTCAGGTTGAGAAATACTTGACAGCAATATTGAATAGATTTTTTAACCAAAGAATAATTTTAGAAGCCCTGCTTGCTGCCAAGGTTTTTTCAAAAATCCCATCTTCATTCATTAGTATTAAGCAGACCTCTTGACGGGCTTCTCGGGCATCCCTAGTGGTAAAGAAACCTCCTGCCAAAGCAGGAGATGCAGGTTTGATCCCTGAGTCAGAAAGATCCCCTGGAGGAGGAAATTGCAACCCACTCCAGTGTTCTTGGCTGGGAAATCCCACGGACAGAGGAGCCTGGTGAACTACAGCCCACAGAGTCACAGAGAGTCGGACACGACTGAGCAACTTAACACGCGTGCACAGACCTCTTGACTGTCATTTCAATGTTGTTTTTCTTTTAATATTCATTTCTGCCTGCATCGGGTCTTAGCTGAGGCGCATGCGCAGGGATCGTTGCTGTGGCAGCAAGCTGTTCTCTGGTGAGGCACCTGGGCTCAGTAGTCACAGCATGGGGCTCAGCTGCCCCTCAGCAAGCGGGATCTTAGCTCTCAGCCCAAGGGCTGAACCCCACCACCCTGGCACTGCAAGGCAGATTCTTAACCACAGGACCACCAGGCAAGTCCTATAACAGTTTTTAAAAATGGCAAAGATGCAAATTTATTTGGGGGCCTGTTTGGATTCCTGGACACCATGCATGCTGAACCTCACCACTGAAATATATTTGCTGGATGGAAGACGGAGAGAAAGAGTGAGGGGCGTTAGGAGGAAGGGTCTTGCCAGGTGATTCACTGGTGCAGAATCCACCTGCCAATGCAGGAAATGTGGGCTTGATCCCTGGGTTGGGAAATCCCCTGGAGAAGGGAATGGCACCCCACTCCGGTGTTCTTACCTGGGAAATCCCACTGACAGAGGAGGCTGGCGGGCTACAGGCCACCGGGTCGCTAAAGTCGGACACGACCCAGTGACTGAGCAGACGTGCAGACACACACAGGGAGAAAGAAAGAAAAGGAGAGAAGGGAAAATGAATCACGACATCAGAAGGAGCTGAAGGGAAAGAGGCGGGGCAACATAATGTAAGGCGCCTCCGTTAAAAGCTGCAGAAGATTTCTGAGAGAAATCAAAGATCTGATCAAGTGAGTAGATATACTACTGCTAGGGGTTGAATAATGTAACATGTTACAACATCAAAATCCCATTAAGTGTGTGTGTGTGTGTGTGTGTGTGTGGAACTTGAGAAGCTGCTCCTACCATTTATATGGAAATTCAAAAACCTTAGACTATCCAAAGAAGTCTTGAAAAAATAACAAAGGAACTTAGATTACCTGACTTCAAGGCTTACTATAAAGCTGGAGTATTCAAGACAGTGCCATCTTGGTGAAAGGACAGACAATGAATCAGTTGGTCAAAGTGTCATCTACTGGTCCATCCAGCTACCCGTCACATAATTTATGCACTGAGTGGGGTATTGGACATACAAAGAGGAATCAGACGTGATCTAATTGTCAAAGCGTTCTGGTGCCTTCAACATGAACAGTATTAAACTGTGTCTAGGAAACCAAACAGCAGTATAGGCCGGGAATGATGAAGGCATCTCTGGAAGAGTCCGCACAGGCAAGGTGACAGACCGTCGAGACGGCCCGTGCTCGCGGAGCAGTGAGGAGTGTGACCAGCCATGAAAGGAGACAAGGTTAGGAAGTCGGGCGCAGTTCAGACACAAAAGATTGCACAGATTCTCCGAGAAGCTTTATGCGACAGAGAACCCGTGTTTGTTCCGGTTTGCTTGTTTGGGGTTAGTAAGCCAGGTGACATAATAGTTATTTTTGTACAAAGATAACTTGGTTTGGAATGGGGATGTAAGTAAGTAAGTAAATGTTAGTAGCCTAGTCATGCCCGACTCTTTGCGACCCCATGGACTGTGGCCTACCAGGCTCCTCTGTCCATGAGATTTTCCAGGCAAGGATACTGGAGTGGGTTGCCATTTCCTTCTCCAGGGGATCTTCCCAACCCAGGGATCAAACCTGGGTCTCCCGCATTGGCAGGCGGATTCTTTACCGACTGAGCTACAAGGGAAGCCGGAATGGGGATGACACACCAGCAAATTTGCTTGGAATGGTTCCAAGCAGGAGACCAAATATTGCATTTAATGTGTAAAAGTATTCCCCAGATACCTGATAACCACTCAGAACTCGGGAAGAATTTTGATTTCCCTAAAATGTGTTAATGCACCTTGCCATAAGCAAATGGAGTATTGAATGCTTGGTTATATTTTAAATTACTCTGCCATTATGCAGCCATCAGAAGGCATTTCTGAAGCCTATTCCCATTTGGGGGCTCGTAACAAACCATTAATGTGTTGGCATGTGGTGGTAGCCACTTTCCCCAAGCTCCAGGAAAAGTCCTGCAAACATCATGTGTTTTCTCTTCTTCTGATGTTTAGAGACCAATCCCAGGGGCATCAGATACAACACGAAGGCGTGAAACACTGCTGAAACTAAACTCAGAACAAGGCCACGGACGCTTCTGAGGCCCTTCCTCCCCCAGGTCGCTCTGTGGGTACGAAAGCTCACCTGAGTAAGGAGTGAGCGTGTAAAGCAGGCTTGGCTCTGTGAGTCCTCATATAGACGCCAGGGCAAGGAGCCATAACCCAAGGGCCACCCCAGCCCTGCTGGGCTCCACCATCCCGGGCTGCAATGTGGAAAACAGAACACGCGCTCTCCATGGCAGCCCCTCTGCAATTCCGTCACCTGCGCTCGCAGAAAGGAGAGTCACCTTTCACGTTACATTGCAGTCTGTACCTATGGTCTATCCCAGCCAGACTGGGCAGCCCACAGTGAGAGCAGATCCTCATGATAAAAAGAGCATGTATGTTGAGGACAGTGTAAAGCCTGTCCTCACCCCTGTGAAGGGCATCTGATGTGCCTGCTAGCGCGACATCATCCCAGTGTCCATGTTACCATCAGCCTCCTCTTGACTCCCTTAAGTGACTTAAGAAGACAGCAGCATTCCTGTTTGTCTACGGAGATGCAGTGTGGGGAGAGCTCAACACGGACAGGTCTTCTCTGACCCACTCAGTATCAGTGGAGGCAGCTTAGGCAGGGGCTGGAATCATCGAAGTCTTACTCATACGTCCGGGAGTTGATGCCTGCTGTCACTTGAGATCTTAACTTTGTTGCCCAGAATACCTACATGTAGCCTCTCCACATGGCCTGGGCTTCCTAGCAGTACAGTGGAGGTTTCAAAGGTGGGCGCCCTCAGACAGAGATCCAGGTAAAAACACTCTCGCTCTTTGTGACTTAGCCTCAGAAGTCCTGGAGCATCCTTTCCATGACATTTTCTTCATTAAGGCAGCCACCAAAACCCGCCTGATTCCTGGGAGAAGAGAAATAAACTCGACCTTTCAACTGAGAGTGGCAAGGTTTTCAAAGAATGTAGTGAGTGAGTGAAGTCACTCAGTCGTGTCCGACTCTTTGCGACCCCGTGGACTGTAGCCTATCAGGCTCCTCCATCCATGGGATTTTCCAGGCAAGAGTGCTGGAGTGGATTGCCATTTCCTTCTCCAGGGGATCTTCCTGACCCAGGAATTGAACCTGGGTCTCACACATTGCAGGCAGATGCTTTACCGTCTGAGCCACCAAAGAACGGAGCAGATGGTTATTCTTGGAAAATACCATCTTCCACATCAGCATATTGCATCTCTCTGAAGTTGGTTCAGGCACTGGAACTGCAGTCCTAAGACGGACTCCTAAGACTTTTCACGGGACCATTGTAAAAAAGTAGTATTTATTCTAGACATGAAGAGAGGTTGGAAAGATATTGGAACTTCTGATAAAATGTGTGTGCCAAATGAAGCTAATCCAGAAGAAATAAGAAATATAGATATATAGTATGCATACACGGTCTCTGCATCTATTGCTGAGTTTTTCAGTTTCACAAATTCCTTTTAGTGTCTCAATACAGATTGAAGATATTTCTCTCCCATTTGCTTCTAAAGTTTCTTGATTAATGAAACCGTTTACCAGGTGAGTGACTTCAAACGAGACATTTGCGTTTTTACTACTTTCCAGCAAATGGGGCGTGCAAGTCTATACCACACAGAGTTCTTTTGATGATATGAGGGGAGAGCAAACATCACGTGTGTGAATTAGTCATAGACAATGACCTCACTTGCAGATGCATCCACAAGAGCCACTTTACCTCTGTTCAATTCAAGGAACCTGGTCTGAAATATACCTAAATCCTAAATACATTGTGTTTAAGATGGGAACCCTTCCACCCAGCCATAAAATCTCAGTTAATCAAGATATTACAAAAGGGAGTCTTGATGTAAGGAAACTAGGCGTGTGTCCTCCGCTGCCGGGCCCTCGGCTCCACGAGGACGTCAGCCCTGTCCATTCCCACCAGCACACCTGACGCAGTGCCAGCCGCAGTGCAGACTCTCCCACATCAGTAGAAAAGGCCAGTGATGGCTAAGCTCTCAGTGAACGCCTCTCTAAAACATTCATCTTGAAGAAAGGGGCCGTTTCTGTCTCAGAAGCATGTCTGTTTTCTCTTTCTATTTTTACAAGAATCTGAACAAACTTGACTATGGCTCCTATTTGGAAAATAGTGCTGTTTTTTTTTTTTTAATTCCCCTTTAAAAGACAAAAAGAAAAAAAAAAAGTGCAGCTCCGGTTATTCGAGACAGCTCCTGGCGCTGGCACGTCTATACCGTGCTTCTTTGGCACCTCTGGCTTCATCAGAGAGGCAAGTGACCAAAAGCTTGAGTGAAACATCCAATTGGAAAGACATGAGGAAAATCCGAGGCTATTATAGTCACTCAGGAGCCCTGAGTGAAGTCTGGGGCCTCACCAGTGGTGTACCGGTGCTAATCCTCACTGTCTACGTCCACTCTCAGGAATCCCCTGCACCACTTCTGCCTCACTGCTGTGACAGATGACCCCAGACTTAAAAGCACACATCACCCCGCAGTTTCATAGGTCAGAAGCCTCAGCAGCTTCATCCCGGTTCTCTGCTCGGGGTCTCGCCAGGTTGAAGAGAAGGTTCCATCGTCTGGGATGCCATAAGGAGGCTCTGGGAGAGAACCCACCTCCAGACTCATTCTGATGCCAGCAAAACTTGGTTCCATGTGGCTGCATGACTGAGGTCCCCACTTCCTTGCTGGCATTTGAGCAGGACTCATTCTCAGCTTCTACAGGATTCCACATTCTTAGGCTTGCAGCTCCTCCATCTCCAAGATCAGAAGGAGCATATCCAGTCTTTCTCTGACTTCAATCCCTCTGACTTCACCTTCTGCCCACAGGCAGGCAGAAAACTCTGCTGTAGACGCAGGTGATTACATCAGGATAATCCAAGATAAGATCCCGACTTTAAGATCGCTTGATTAGCAACCTTAATTACATCCACACAGTTCCTTTAATCGTGTAACGAAACACATTCACGGTGACACTAGGGGCTGGGTCACAGAGACCAAATTTCTGCTGATCACGCACCCGAAACAGACGTGAGTGCTGGTCTTCATGAGTCCTGCTCATTCCCAGCTCAGGAGCTGACGATAAACTTCGAAAGGTACATAAAACTGGAGGGAAATGCCTCACTTCTGCTTCCCCTTTAGAATTATTATTTTCCACACATAAGGGATCTGATTCCTGGTAGGAAAGAAACACAGGGAGATTGTTCTAGGGTGAGAATGCCTAAAGGGATGTGTGAGCAGTAATCCCCACTCTCTGAGCAAGGCAGGTGGGGCTGCAGAGCCTGAAATCATGTACCCGAACGAAGGGAAAGGTTAGGAGAACACAAATAAGGAGGTAAAACGGATTTTATGTAAGGTAATGACCGCAACAGGTCGCTTTAAAGAACCAGAAAAAGGATACAGGTGTATAGACACATACAGACACACACACATATATTGAACACTATATATTTTACATTTTCTTTTATTAATATTTTATTTTGGGTACCATTCAGCTTACAGGATCTTCGTTCCTCAACCAGGGAACTTGCTACATTTTACATTTTAAACTGGGTTTGAAAAGAAGTGGAGAAAGAAGTGTTCACTGCAAACTGATTTCTGCCCCATGTGGAGTCTCTGCTAAAGGTGGCCTTGCTCTGTCAATGACGCTGGTGAGAGCCAACATTTTCCAAGGGTCCTGGCCACGGCAGAAGCGCCTCGTTCAGTCCACCAACCTCACAGCATGGACGCTGTGCGGTCGTCACGATCAGCATTCTTCAAAGTAAGAGAATGAAGCGCAGGCGCAGTCAGGATATTTGCCCAGGGTCACACTGCCGATAAAGCTTGAAGCCGGGTGGAAGTCCCAGCGGCCTCCTCCAGGACTCAGGCTCTTCAGTGTCTCTGTTCTTTCCAGGAAAACCGTCTCCAGGTTCAGCATCAGGCATCCGGAAGGCGTAAACACTGCAGTAACAAGAGGCTGCAGAAATAATGAGGTCAGCCAGGGCCTCCTGAGCCTGGAACAGCAGATGATGGGTGCAAAGATCTCAAAAAGGCCGCGGAGTCACTTCTGCATTCTAAGACAAGCGAAAAGCGGGCCAGCGATAGCGCCTCAGGCAAAGTCTGCGTCTGCCCAAACCGGAAGTTCCAATGATCCCAGGCACCTGCAGCTAATGTCCTCAGATACATGACTAATTTAAATCAACTCTTTAAAAGTAAGTTTAGGGGCTTCCGGGTGGCTCAGGGCTGCAGAATCTGCCTGCTGACGCAGGAGATGCAGGTTCGATCCCTGGGTCGGGAAGATCCCCTAGAAGAGGAAATGGCAGCCCACTCCAGTATTCTTGCTGGGAGAACCCCGTGGACAGAGGGGCCTGTAGGCTACAGCCCATGGGGTGCAAAGCAGTCGGACACAACTGAGCAACTGAGCGTGCGCACACAGGCAGCCCAGCGGTCAGGACTCTGCTCTCCCGCTGCAGGGGGCACGGGCTCTATCCCTGGTCTGGAAAATTTTGCATGCCACGAGGTGCGGCCAAAAATAAATAAAGCTTTTTTTTTTTTTAATAAAAAAGTAAGTTTAGTTGAAAAGTTTTGAAACTGGAAACTGAAATTTGCAGATAGGCAATATGACTGAGACCAATTCATTTTAGAATCATCCTGTACAAGTCCTAGAGATTTTCACAAAATCTCAGACCACAGATTCTTTTGTCCAGAGATTTCCATAGATACGCACAGAAATAGGGTTGTTCCTTTCTCCTTGCTCTGATTGCTGTAGCCCTGGTGTGACAGGCTGAATTATGGCCCCTAAGTGTTCACACCCCCATTCCCAGAACCTACGAATCTGTTAACCTATGTGGCAAAAGCGACTCCCTGTGGCTGAGAATCCTTCTGAGATGGAATGATCCCAAGACACTGGATCATCCAGGTAGGTGCAACAGAGACTCAGAGGCAGGCGTGGTGCAGAGCCCAGGTTGGAGAGAGAAAGGCTTGAAGACCATGGCTGCTGCCTTTACTTCCTGACCCAGGGGGTAAACCCGGGTCTCCTGCATAGCAGCAGATTCTTTACCATCTGAGCCCCAGAGATGCCCTTAAAGGTGGAAGAAGGGGGTTCGTGTGAGGCGAGGCGGGCCAGTGGGCTCTATACTCTAGGAAAGGCAACCACCAATTCTCCAGAGCCCGCAGAAAACATGGTCCTGCTCATACACTGATTTTAGGACATCTCATTTCCAAAACTGAAGGTGATAAATCTGCTGTGTTTTAAATCACTAAATTTGTGGGGGTTTGTTTTCCCAGCTGCAGGAAACTAATATATCTGGTCATACGGTTTAGCTGTGCTGAGCCTCACCAATCCTCAACCTGTTTTCTTCCCTCTGTTAACATGAGGGAGTCATTCTTCTCACACAGGAAATCGTGAAGATGAAATATTACAAGGTAGGCATGAGACAAAAGTTACCTCCCTTACCTGACTGGCATAGTCAGCACTCAGGTAGAAAAAAAAAGGACTCCTGCCTCTCTGGGCAACATTTCTTTCCTCTCTATAACTGGGTTTTCTAACGCAAGTCCAAGGGATGAGAGGGGAGAGAAGAGAGACTCCTGAATTTTGTCGTATGTACTGGAGTTTCTTTGATGAATTCCTTGCTGTTGTTCAGTCACTTCATGTCCAGCTCTTTGAAACTTCATGGACTGCAGCACCCCAGGCTTCCCTGTCCTTCACTGTCTCCTGGAGTTAGCTCAAATTCAGGTCCACTGAGTCGATGATGCCATCCAACCATCTCATCCTCTGCTGCCCTCTTCTCCTTTTGCCTTCAGTCTTTCCCAGGGGTATCACTGTGAATTAGTTGGAGACAGGTTGTTGCGAATGTTATTACACATAAAGGCAACCTAGCCGCACGTAAAGACTGCCACCTGAGAATTAACTTTCTGGGCAAATCACACCACGTAACTTAGCAGATGGCTACCAGGGAAGCTTCCTTGGAAACACAACTGCCAAGTTCAGAAGCTGAAGCTGGAAAAAGAAACCATTCTGCCAGCAGTTCTCCCGTTGTAGCTGGCTGAAACATCTCCCCAGACCCTCTAGTCCAAAAAAGTCCTTCCTGAGTCTTGAGGATTCGTTTAGATTTCATCGCTTTTTGTCCCTGCCTTCAGTAATGACCCCTCATAGCTGAAGTTTAAGTGACAAGCTCAGCTTATTTCCTGCACTTCGCCATCAGGTGACAGCTGACAAACGCCAGCCTAAGCTTTCTCACCACAAAGTGTATTCTCTCCTGATGGCGCAGTTGTGCCTTAATGCACACCAGGCTGAAATTACAAATAGAAATGTAGCCCAGGTTCTGCAAAACAACGTTGTATTCTTTGGCTCTTGTCTCTGATAACTGTTTTCGTTATCCTATTAGCCAGATGCAAACAGACTCCGAAGTCATCTACACAGACTCACAATCTTGCCTCTTCTTGTATGAAAATAGTCTTTACTTTCTTCCTTTGTGTGAGGAAGAAGATACGCATGAACGATTTCAGACACCTCGGCAACAAAAATGCAGAAGCCACATTTAAACTTTAATCAAGGATGGTTACCTGAAAGTTGTAAATAAAAGTGAACATATGACATCGTGAATAAAGAACTGAGGTTGCAAATAATCTTCAGCAAAAGTTGCATTCTCTGTAACTTGGGCCAGACCTAAGCCACGGCTTGGTCCTCCTCCTCTGCTGGGATTTCTGAATTTCGCTTTGGTTTTGGCTGTCTGGTGCATAGTTGTAGTGATAACAAAAGCCTTGCAATTTAAAAGCAATGCAATTCTCAGTTGATAGGGCTCGGAAAGCTATAACCAGCAAAGCTGATTGTGTTACAAAGAAGTTTGCTCTCAAAAAAAAGGCAGCTGCCCACTGACCAACCGAATCCCCACCAAACTCCACATCTGCAAAGATAATTAAACTGTAATTAAATGCTCCGTCCCACTTTAAGCAATGGATCACACAGCTTAAGCACTATTCCACTGGGATTGGACAGTCATGTGTCCTGGGGAGAAAACAACTTCGGATTGATTTTGCTTCACTGTGTAAACAAGTAAATGAAATAATCCATTTTTGAAGCAAACGGCAGGAGTTACAGGCTTGCTCCACCCCGAACCTGGTCTAAATGAAATTTGCATTGCATATGGCTGTGCAAGAAGGTGATGGCACCCCACTCCAGTGCTCTTGCCTGGAAAATCCCATGGACGGAGAAGCCTGGTGGGCTGCCGTCCATGGGGTCTCGAAGAGTTGGACACGACTGAGCGACTTCACTTTCACTTTTCACTTTCATGCATTGGAGAAGGAAATGGCAACTCACTCCAGTGTTCTTGCCTGGAGAATCCCAGGGACAGGGGAGTCTGGTGGGCTGCCGTCTATAGGGTCGCACAGAGTTGGACACAACTGAAGTGACTTAGCAGCAGCAGCAGCAGCAGCAGCAGCAGCAGCCGTGCAAGATCACTTCCAAAAATAAAGGGTGGAGCGCAGCAGAGGAAAACGCTGCCAGCCAAGGAAGGGTTGAGGTGGTTGGCTCTGAGGACAGGACCTCAATTTCTCAAGGAATTGATGGTAAAAGAAAGAGTATTTTCAAAGTGGAGACAGGAGGGGCAAAATAGAGTTTGGGAATTGAGAGAATTCCATTGCTGTGGAATTGAAGGGCTGTGTGAAAGGATTTGGGTCATAATTATGAAAGGGAACAAACACACAGGAGATGTCATTCCAAGCATGTGCATCAGACGCCATCCTAAGATTCTGCGTGCTCGATGAACGCTGCAACAAGTTTACCAAGCAGGCTCTGCTTTTAGCTTCTGCCTCTTCAAAGAGGCCTCCTCTGACCCTCCTCTCTGAAGGGCTCCCGTCACCCTCACCCACTGAGCACTCACTCACGCCATGTCACAGGAGGGGGTGCCATTTTTTGCTCGGCCAGTGACACCCAAGTCTCTTGAAGTCACAGACACATGTTATTCCCCAGGTGCTTGTCAACGCCTCCAACAGATTATCATCCTGTGGCTCCACGCTGTATGACAGAGATGGCAGAGCTGGATGGTGGCATTCCAACACTGATGGTGACATAGACGGCGAGCTCACAGTGGGCCAAGGGTCCAAATTTAAGTTCATCTGAATCAAGGCCTGAATCTCCAACCACTGTTCTAAATTACAAACCAGGCAAAGGCCTTCTCTCCCTAAACATGGCCTGCCACTTCCCTGTGTAGGTCTGCTTTTAATAAATACAGTTGTAAATCCATCAAGAAATAAGATTTCAAAAGACCAGATTTCTAGTTCTACCTTCAACTTGTGATCTTCTCAGCATCTCTCTCTTCAGATAGGTAGACACACACACAGAAGAGATACGTGTATTCCTTCTCTTTGCCATCTTTCCCTCCTGCCCATATAAAACCCAAATCAGTGAATTATATACCGCCAGAAGACTAGTACAGGCTACCCCCACTCCATTAAGCTCGCTTCTTCTCAAATTCAATCTATGTCATTTATTCCAGATGATTAATAGGCAAGAGGGTTCCACAAACTCACTGAATAATCCCTTCTGGGACTCAGAGGGATTATCATGATCAAGGGGAGAATTGGATTAGAAAAAATGGAAGTACAGAAACAATGCTTAGTGTGTTTAGAAAGTCAAGGTCCTCTGCTGGAAAGAAGGGCTTCTCAATATCACTGAATACAAAGGCGTGTTAAAGCCTGCCTTCAAAACACCACATGAGTCTTCCTTAATGTGTGTGAGTGTGTGTGTGAGTGTGTGAGTGTGTGTGTGTCTGTGGAGTGCATGCTCAGTCACCCAGTCTGTGTCCGACTCTTTGCAGCTCCGTGGACTGTAGCCCTCCAGGCTCCTCTGTCCATGGGTTTCCCAGGCAAGGATAGAGAGTGGGTTGCCATTTCCTTCCCCAGGGGATCTTCCTGACCCAGGGACTGAACCCACATCTCCTACATCTTCTGCGTTGCAGGTGAATTTACCGCTGAGCCACCAGGGAAGCCCCCTTCCTCAGTGCAATTGGCATGTAAGGGGGTATACGCACACAGAGAAGAGGGCGTCAGAGGATGAGATGGCTGGACGGCATCACCGAGGCAATGGACATGAACTTGGGCAAACTCCAGGAGATGGAGAGGGACAGGGAGGCCTGCCCTGCTGCAGTCCATGGGGGCCGCACAGAGTTGGACACAACTGAGCGACTGAACAACAGAAACGACCTATCAGTGCAGAGACCCCACCATTAGATACTTCAGGCCTGAGAAAATTAGAACTAAGACACACAGTGCTGTCAGGGAGGTGCCTCCGTGTCTGTAAGACGCTGAAGACACTGCTCCTGCCGCCAGCGATGGACCAGTAGTCACAGAAACTGTCCAGTAAATTGAAAGCTGTTTGCCAGGCACCAGGCTGAATAGCTTACTTGGAATGTCCAGTCATAGCAGTATGTGAGATGGCTGCCAAGTCTGTCCCCTTCTACAGAGATGAAAACTGAGCTTTAGAGCGATTGAGAACGTCCTCCAAGGTCACAAAGTCAATCAGTTGCTGAGTTCAAATGAAACCAAGTCTATCTCTTGACCTTCTCAGCACGAACCCATTCACTTGCAGCTTTTAGTGCAGCAAACACGATTCTGTATAAAATAAATAAAACTCAACAATTATTAATGAAACTCCTAAATCTCTCTAAACAAACCAGTGATAAGATTGTGTAAGGTGAAAACAGTGGCTATAGAGAAACTGAAACAGGGTAATATAATAAAACGCGATCTAGACGGGGTAGGTGCTGTGTTTAGTCGAGCCCGACTCTCTGTGGCCCCGTGGACCGCAGCCCGCCAGCCTCCTCTGTCCCTGGGACTCTCCAGGCGAGAACACTGGAGGGGGCTGCCACGCCCTCCTCCAGGGGACCTTCCCGACCCGGGGACTGAACCCTCGTCTCTCCCATCTCTGCACTGGCAGGTGGGTGCTGGGAAGCCCAGGCTGGGTGGGCTTACCCACCCTTTCACCGAATTCTCTCAGCGTTCCACCCCAGGATGCTTGCCTGGCACCTTCTGACGCTCAGCTTCCAAGACAGCTGCCATTCAGTTTGGTGCTTTTTAGTTGATTCATTGTCAGCCTCGAGAACACAGTCTTGCTGCCAGAGTTATAAATATACACCCTAGAACTGAAGACAACCCCCTCCTAGTCAAACGTTGCATGTCGTGGCAGACACTTGGAATTCCTTGATTCTGAGTGGCACTCATCTGAAGTTATTTGTTTTATGCCACTATTTGTGATAAACCTGTTTTATTCGTATAATTTTCACAAGTAGTGTTTTCAAATTAAAAAAAAAAAGAAGAACATGAATGACAAGAAACGCCAGCCTTGGGAGTTTTAACAAGACCTCTTCCTTCCCTGCAGAGCTTTCCAGGACGGCCACCGCCCTCCCGCTCTCCTCTGGTTTTTCTTTATCTGTCCCTCTGGGGCTGTGCGGCCGGAGCTGCTGCACCGGCTCTCCTCCTTGAGCTGCGGAGCGGGGGCTCCTCTCCAGTGCTGGGCTCACGTTCTCATTGCGGGGCTTCTCTTGCTGTGGACCACAGCCCCTCCTCCTGAAACCGGTGAGGTTTGGCTTCCTTTTCTGGAGAATGCTACCTTTGTCTGTGATGGTCTCCAAGGTCCCTTCTGGTTCTAGATTTCTATACTGAACCACATCACAGCCCCGTACTTGAATTACAGCCCTGCCTTTCAGGGACGAGCCAGGAGAGGCCAGTTTCAGGATGAAGGTCTGTGACAGATGAAAAGGTTTGGTGTGCGGTCTTTGGATTCAGACCCCCCAGCTCACGTCCAGGTCGATCGCCTGCGGCCTTCATGACGTGGGGAGAAATGCGGTCCTGCCTGGTGTCTGCGGGAGAACTGGTTCCAGGAAGGCTCGCGGAGGCCGAGGTCTGCAGACGCTCCAGTCCTTCGTGCATGAATGCGGTCGTTCAGTGGATTCCCCTTCCTGCCGTACCTGTGGGCTCCGTATCCGTGGATCCAACCAGCTGTGGTCTGATTCCGGCTTGGCTGACCCACAAATGCAGAATCTGCAGGTATGGAGGCAGGACTCTATCGGGTACAGTCTGAGCTTTAGCTTCCTCGTCTGTATAGAGGAGAATCACTGATTCAATTAAAATCTACCTGAAGGGCAGGAAAAGAGACACAGACATAAAGAGCAGGCTTCTGGACACCGTGCGAGAAGGAGAGCGTGGGGTGATTCGAGAGAACAGCCTTGCAACAGACGCACTGTCATATGTGGAACAGCCAGCCAGCGGGAGCGTGAGGTCGGGTGAAGGGAACCCAGAGCCGGTGCCCTGACAACGCGGAGGGGAGGGCGGGGCTCAGGAGGGAGGGCCGCGTGCCTGCCTGAGGCCGGTTCACGCTGATGTACCGCAGAGGCCGTCACCGTACGGCAAAGTAATTATCCTCCAATTAAAATAATTTTTTAAAAAATCAGATATTCTTAAATCCTCTGCCAGTGTAGGAGGCACCCTGAAGAATAAGCAAATGAGCCCGTGTGTGTAAAGCTTCGTGGCGCTCGCAGTCCGGTGAACGTAGCAGCGCTCACCTCCTAGCGTTACTGTGAAAATTAAATGAGGACTAACATCAGAGTGCTTAGAGCAGCTCGTGGCATGTAATAATTAACATCACATAATGATTATAGCCAACAGTTGCTATAATAACAGTGAGGATGCTGTAACAATACTCAGTGTTGTTGTTAAGGTTATTATTTAATACTGATTTGCATAACCACCACATGGGGTTAGTGTGATGATCAAACGGCTAATTTATGTAAAATTTATGTAAAAACATCTAGAAATCGTTCAGTGCGTTTCTTCTATTGCAGTGATCGCTAGGTTAAGTGGTTTTGCCAGAGGCACAGAGTAAGTTATGGGCAGAGCTGAGCGGAGAATTTCCGCAACACGTCTAAGCCATTTTGCACACCCACCAGGCTGTAATACAATTAGATGATTTCGTGGCTGTCTCCCCAGTTCAGCCTTGAACTATCCATTCCGTCTGACTCAGATCCTTCCTGCTGGGCCCCACGTGGGGTCGCTCATCAGAACCTCAGCATCATGAGGTTAGACATTCGGTATCTGTAGGGACTTTATATCGTTATTCATTTATCCAACATAGGATTCATCCAACGAATATTTGGCCGGGCCCTAGCAGGCACACCGCCCCCCCCTCCCCCGCCTAGTAGGCGTGTCCCCAGAGCGCAGCCTGCAGTAGGCGTCCTGCACTGGAAACGTTTATGAATTGGACACAGGTCAGGTTCCATCCCCAGTGAGGCCGAATTCTGGCGGAGGGCAAGCTGCTAACACAGGTCGCAATATGGAAGCGGCCCCGAAGCAGCCTGTCAGGCGAAAGGGCCAGGCGCAACAGTGCGTGCCTGTGCAGTCGCTCAGCCGCCAGGCTCCTCTGTCCATGGCGTTTCCCAGGCAGGAATGCTGCAGTGGGTTGCCATTTCCTCTGCCAGGGGACCTTCCTGATGCGGGACTGAACCCACATCTCTGCAGCAGCAGGCGGGTTTCCACACCAGCTCCCTGAGAGGCCTGTTGGGTGGCACGGTACTGCACGCACTGCGCCTAATTGCTCAGCTCAGTTCAGCCGCTCAGTTGTGCCCACTGTTCATGAGCCCCATGTCCCGCGACCCCGCGGACCTCAGTGCCTCATTGCACTGGGCTGTGATATAACAGTCTCTGCTTAGTGCCCAGAACGGGCAAATCCAGAGACAGAAACTGCATCAGCAGCTCCTTGGGGGTTTCTGGGCTTGGAGGTGGGAATGAATGAGGTTGAACTAAAGATGGCACAGGGGATTTTTGTGGGGGTGAAAGGAATGCAGGGTGAGAGCTGCCCAATTCTAAAACGTACTGAAATGAGTGGGTTTATAATATGAAAACTGTACCTCCACAAAGCTATTCTAAAGCAAAATATTCCAGTGGAGGGACAGACCTTCAACAGCTGAGTCCTCAGTTACTTATTTGGGTCTGGCTCTGATAAGTTCTAATGAGGGAAAGGCAAGGTTCCTGATTCCCTATCCCACCCTGCAATCTGGGTGGTGGGGGGGTCCCAGAAAGATCTTTGAGGAAGGGTCCCGACAGGGTGGGGTCTGGGGGCTATGGAAGGTGGAATTCAGCCTGTGAGGGGCTCAGGGCTGAGCAAGACCGTAACCGTGTGGGTACTTGGAGGACGTGAGAGAGGTGGCATCTGTGTGGCTGGAACCCCGACTCTGCAGAGCAGAGGAGCTCACGGAGAGAGACGAGCACACAGGGCCTGTTCAGATCTCAGTCCTGAGCACCAGGGACTGCAGCTGGGCAACGGCTCTGGAGCCACAGTGGAACGAGAGTCGCGTAAAACTGACAAAGAAGCTGTCCACAAAGCCAGCCTCTAGGTGGCCTTGGGCTCGTCCCCTAGTGAGCCAAAGAGACGGCTTTATGAGTAGGGCCTCCACAGAGCCTGTACGTGACCCATGTCCTGTACACGGTTGGTTGAGATTGCACCAGGGAGAAACCAGAAAACTGTCCTGCGGTGCGAGTCTGGTTTATAAAACATCTGAATTGAGGTATGACTGGAGAACCCGTGGGTTCATCCTGTAAGAGATTCCAAAGAATGGTTCCTAAAAATCTTCCCCCACACACACCTGAGAAAACTTCAGATGAATCCAACATCACCAGGAACTCATGGTCCATTCTTAGTAAATGTCCATTAAAAGGCTAATATTGGGAGCACACTTAGGTTTGCAGTCAAGCCTTAGAACTTGAGCCAGAGAGGCCCAAGCAGACTCTTGGTTTAGACAAAACATGATCCAAGGACTCTGACCCAGAGCCAGAGCCAGATCACCTTGGTGTAGGGGAGAAGCTGAGCATCTGTTTTCAAGAAGAGCTGTTTTAAAAGAAATCTCCACTTTAAAAACATCACACAGCCATGCACACACACCTTCTATCTGAAACAGGCTGCGTTCTCATTGTAAATCGCTTCTTTTATTCCCCTGCATTCTTCTGAAAATGCATGCAGGGCTTCACCATCAGCACAGGGTCCTCTTGAGTCAGGCCACGTCCGTGGGGAAGCCGGCGCCCTGTGGCGGTGACACCCTGCCATCATCACTTCTCTCTGGTCGACCGTGTGTCAAGGGCATCTCATAAGCCAGGCCCCTTGCGGCGCGCTCTGTTCGCCACCCTCTGCCCACCACCTCAGACACCCCCTTCTAGTTGCTGCTTGAAAAAGGGGAGGGCTCGGGTCTCCACGCACGGCTGAGACGTCCCGGCTGGCGGAGACTGTGTCGCAGCCCCAGAGGGGCTTCGGGCTCCCCTCCCACAGTGAGCATCCGGCTCTTAGTGATAAAGTGAGATGAGGAACAGGGACCTGTGTGCAGCAGGGATTAGTAGAAAGGGGCTCACAGACACAGACTCTAACATTTTCAAACTGTATGTATAACGTATGCCTCTGACTTTGTGCATGCCTGTGTGCAAATACATGTGACTGCACTCAGGCACATATTTACACACACACACACACACACACACACACACACCATGTTTCCCTTTAGGAAAATGAACCAGCCTTTTAAAATGGGGAAGTCACAATATTGGGTTGGCCAAAACGTCTGTTCGGTTTTAAGTAAAAATAAAAGACCTGTTTTTCATATTCAGCAAGAACTTATTGAACAATGTATTCACTAACCAAATGAACTTTTTGGCCAACCCAATAGATAATGCCTCTGCTCAAAACCGTCCGAAACCTCACATTTCACCCAAGATGAAGTTCAAAATCTAGGACCTGCAAAGCTCCATATAATCTGTATGATTTCAGCCCTACCCCCCAAATCTCACCAGCCTTCTTTTCTCTCATTTTGTTTTTATGATTCTGCGCTGTTCCTCCAACACCTCCCTCCCACCCGCACCTCAGGGCCTTTGCACGGGCCGTTCCCTCTGCCTGGCAGCAGGTTCTTCCCCGATCACTGCATGATTCAGTCCCTCAGCTCTCCGCCCATGTCTTCTCCAACACAGAGGTTTCCCCAACCACCTTTCCCATTCCTCTGGTTTCCCTTCCAGCAGCTTTGTCAGCTAACACACCGTTTACATAGCGCTTATTGACCAAACCCACCCCATTCTCATAAATCCTCTGTGACTGGGGACCTCGCCGTATTTGTCTCAGAGCCTCTGGGCCCAGAACAGCATCAGGAGGCTCTCGAGTGTTTGTTACCCGAAGGAGGTTGCTCTGATCCCACTGGACCTGACAGCTGGCAGTCACAAGGCTCTGAGCCGGAAGAGACGGGTAGGCCGCAACTCACCCAGCTTCCCTGCCGAGGGGGCAGAACCACGCCCTGCACACCGCATCCAGGCCCACTCCTGCCTGAGAAACGCCACGGTCAGGAGCGGGAGGCTCAGAAGAGAGCCAGCCCCTGGCAGAGGCCCTTCTCAGCCACGGGGGAGGTTCTAGGTGCCAGGCCCCTAGCAGGCGGGGCCAGGCAGTCCTCAGAGCGACCGCGCAGGCAGCAGGCCCGTGAGGAGAAGCGTGGGGCCTGGGTGGCCGCACGCTCTTCGTTGTAGGGGACCCGCCCCTGGTTTTGCATCTGGGGCTCTGTGGGCACACCGGCTGAAACTTCATAAGCTAGTGGCGTGGCGGTAACTCACCTCAGTTGTGTCTGAATCTTTGTGACCTCATGCACTGAAGCCTACCAGGCTCCTGTGTCCCTGGGATTCTCCAGGAAGAACACTGGAGTGGGTTGCCAAGCCCTCCTCCAGGCATGTCCTGACCCAAGGGCTGAACCCATGTCTCCTACATCTCCGGCACTGGCAGGCGGGTTCTTTACCACTAGAACCTCCTGGAAGCTAGACCCCCTGGAAAAAAGCGGCCTGCAAACCAGATGGGGACTTCCAGACCAAGTGCATTGCAAAGGGGCACAGCCCGTGGGCACAGCTGACGCTCCCGGGCAGAACGCACAGAGGGGCACGTCTCGGCCCCGGATCCCCGAGGAACCATCCCTCCCTCACAGCAGACCACATGTGCTGCTTTAGCCGGGCCGAGGAGTAGGTCTCCTGCTCTGATCCCTTGCTCCTCGCCCACTTTTCTACCCCACCCCACCCCAGCCAGAGTCTAGTTCACCTCAAAGAGGCGACTTTGTGCAGCGAAGGAGCGGGCTCTACCCCGCTTCTCGTGGGGGGAGGGCCAGCAGGTTTGCGGACGACAAGTGCACAGCATCACCTCTCCACAAACTCGAGGAGGGACGGGGGCCGGGAGGGACAAAGGGAAGAGACTGGCAGTGCCAAGGAAGGAGGGCTACTCCCTGCAGAGGAGCAGAGCAGTTTCTGAACAGGCCAGTCGGGGAGGGGGGCTGGGAACGGGGGCGGAAAGGGAACTGGGGGAGGTGGAAATCTCAGGAACCCTGGGGCCTGGCGCAGAAGAGGGACCACGTGAGCCCGAGGAGCACCAATAGACGGATCTTACTCACACACCGCCGGACTGCCAGGGAGGAATGATGACGCTGGCCCGGCACCTCTGGGTTCTGGCCCCGGACAAGCACTTCCAGGCACTTCCTGCTTTACTGGGTGGTGAACTGGCTCCAGTGAGTCCAGCTCCCCTCCCGCAGGGAAGGCGGGGCGTGCATTCCTCCCTGGGAGTTGTCCTGATTCCACACCATCCTGGGAGGCAGGGAAAGTGAAAGTGAAGTTGCTCAGTCATGTCGGACTCTTTGCGACCCCATGGACTGTAGCCGACCAGGCTCCTCTGTGCATGGGATTTTCCAGGCAATAGTACTGGAGTGGATTGCCACTTCCTTCTCCAGGGGATATTCCCAACCCAGGGATCGAACCCAGGTCTCCCGCATTGTAGACAGACGCTTTACCATCTGAGCCACGAGGGCGGAGGAAATCCACATGGGGCACTACCCACGGGTCAGAGAGAGACAGGACTAAATGCCACCCTGCCAGGGCTCCCTTCCACTCCCCTCCCGGCTCCTCCATCCCATCCTTCACAGCCCTGGCCCTCCGCCCCTGGCTGACCAGAAGCGGCCCTCCACCTCGGTGGGTTGCTCTGGCCTGACTTCTCCAGAGAGACGGGCTGAAAAAAAGACCGTTAGGTATTGCATATTCTGTTTCTTAAAGCAAGCCTTTGAGCAGCAGGTCTCCCGTCTAAACCCACAGAGCAGGGGTGGGAGCTGCGCCTCACCGCTTTCTCGCCTCGCCCTCCAGGAAGTCCTCCTGGCCTCCACCTGCAGGTTCCTGCTCTCTGCTCTCTCTCTGTGGCTGCGCTTGCTGAGAAGATGCTGGGCATCAATCAGACGTGTCCCCTGCATGCAGTCTGCATAGCAATCGCTGCAGAAATAAATATGATGGGCTTGGCGTTGTGGGATCTATGCAGAGTGCCATAAGATAAATAAAACAGGAAAACTGTGTGAGCTGTTTCTACTTGATTAGCTATAAACCCAGGCTCAGGCGGTGATCAGAGAACCCGGCGGACATCATTCAGTAGAAAGTGGCTCCTTCCTTGCCTGGACTTTCCTTTTTTTTCCAAATGAGAATGCCGCCACCTGGTGGCAGATCTCCAAGTCACCACTGGCAATTTTCGACCCAACCAGGAGATACAATTAAACCAGAGTGCAGAGGTCAGCGGCTGACAGAGAAGAGGAGCTGTGGATAATAGAAGGAGCACAGATTTTAAATTACCTGCTGGCTTTGTAGAGTCCCACGTATACTGTTTGTTCCCAGGAGATCAAATCTCTGACAAATCCTTCTCTGTTCTTCTTCAGCGCTCATCTTCCCGGAACGTGGTTTTCCAGGTCTTCCGTCTCTTCTTGCTACTAGATTCTCTGATTGTATCCTTTATTTAGTGACTAATATGCTACCCCCTGGAGGAGGGCATGAGCACCCACTCCAGTACCCTTGCCTGGAGAGTCCCCATGGACAGAGGAGCCTGGTGGGCTGCAGTCCATGGGGTCACAAATAGCCAGAGATGACTGATCAACTAACTGCCCAGCACAGCACGTTACCTATCTTCTCCAAGGGTCCACAGAGACTTCTCCAACCACCGTGAATTTCCCCCTCCTCCTCCAGCCTCCCGATGCATACATCTTTGTGCCACAAAATATGCAACCTGATAACAATAATCTGCTCAATGTTCCTAGGCTGTTAGAACCTTCTCTTCATCTGAGGTCTGCGCCTCTGAACCTCCTAAATATCTATGCCACGGTCTCCAACTGGAAGTCACAGGGACAACCCAGCCTGGAGGTAGGGTGAGTTTTAACATTCACACAGTAAAATCAAAACAAAAGCCGCTGTTTCAATATCGGGGGATTCCACATAAAAATGTGAATTTCTAGAATTTCTTAAAAACAAAATCTGCTAGGCACTCTAAGCATGAAATAGGCATGTTTCTGGTTTCCCTCGGTCCCCACCACACTTTGTCATACCATCAACACCAGGTCTGAATTTCAGTTGCCATTTGTCTTTATGCTTGCTGTGAGCTTTTCTTATAGTTGAGAAATATTTTCATGTCCATGTCTCCATTAAAAGTAGGAAACATAAGCAGTAGCCCAACATACGAAACACAAAGGCAGGAAACATACTTCTCTGGGATCTTGTCCATGTAATGCACAGACATACGATCCACTTTATCGCTGTTATTCGTCTGACCGTTTATGAGATTCGGATTTGTTAACCCTTGGTTTGCCGTAAGAAGCCGTGGTCCTCCCTCTGAAAGGCTCTGCCCGCCCAGCCCTGCCCACGCTCTCTCTGCCACTGCCTGCAGTTCAGAGACGGGTGAATCCTTTTCTCTAAAGGATGCGAAAACAAGATGCTGCTCTGTGAGCCATACGGTCTCTGTCACAACTGCTCAACTCTGCTGTTACAGCGCAAAAGCATCCACAGATAATATGAAACAAATAGGCAAAGTGGTGTGCCAATAAAACTTTATTTATGTAAGGAGACAGCGGGCTTACCAATCCCTGCAACGGGACATCTGTCCATCATTCCATCCTTGGTCAGGCTCACCTGTGACACATTCTCAGTGAAATAACTCTGTTTCAAATCCTTCCTTCCCCACTAGGCTGAAAGCTCCAAACTCAAAGAGCAGGGACTCGCGCAACGTACAAAGATGGAGCTAAAGGAGGGGCCGTGAAGGACCTCAGGCGAGCGCCAGACGAAGCGCAGAGAGCACAGTGAGACGGAGGCTGACCGCTTCTCTCCAGGGACAGGTCTGCACGGGAGCGCCTCACGGCTGACACGGAAACCCACTGCACTGGGGACCCAGGCGGCTTCTAGCTTATGCCCTCCCTTAAGAAAGCTCCCAAGCCCAGGGTCCAGGTGGCGCGCCAACCCCCACCACTGTGTTTGCACGAGGGAGCTTAAGTTCTAGAGCATTTTCTCAGTGTAGGTGAAGATCAGCGAAAGTAACTAGAAGTCATGGGGGACTCTGCCGCTTCTGTTTTATTCACTCATTTGTATATTAAGTAAATTGGTTCTCCATAAGGATTAGTTACTGTCAAAACTCCAAGCCTGCTGCTGCTCCAGTCTTCCGCCTGGAATATTCAAGATTCTGCACAACACACCAGCAAAACACCTCATATTTATTTATCTGCTGTCTTTCCAAATACTAGTGGAGTGTTGACTTAACTAAAATGAACAAAATCCCACAGTTAGGAATTACTTCCGTTGACTTCAACTATGCCCCTTATTTGATGAGTACCGCCTCCTCGTGGTCTGTCTCAAACAGGGACTTCCAGCCAAACGTTTCCGTTCCCTCAGTGCCGCGGGGAGTCAGAGGACAATGCTGGGTGAAACAGGGGTATTTCAGAGATGACCAGCCAGGACTTCTTAGTACTTCAGCAAAAGAGCCCAGGGCCTTTGTACAGCCCAGGTGAAGAAGGAACCCGGAGAGCACAGACTTGCCAGTCAGTCCACCAGGATGGGGGCCAAAGAGGAGTTTAATTTAACTCGAAAGAGATTTAAAGATGTAGCACATAGCCTTCTTGACTTAAGGACAGAGATTCATGTGTAATAGACATTGTGTCCAGGGAAGGCGGTGCATGGAAACGCCCAGTGTACCAGACTCAGCACCAGACTCGTCCTGAGCCGGAACACAGACCAGGGACACTCACCTCTCCCTTGGGGAAACACTCCTTTCCACCAGAGAGCAGTGGGGGTGATGATGCTGGCCTGATCGGAAGCCAAACACGTCCGAGCAACCATCGCCTGGGAGACCAGAGATCCCCCCACAGACTCCACATCACTTTCCTTCTTCCTAAGAGTCCTCGTCACCAAACAGGGACCCTTTGAAAATAGGGCCATTTCACTCCCTTGCTTAAGCCCTCCGCTGGCTCCCATCAAACCTGAGGGAGGGCCTATGGCCCTGACCCCCGGCCAGCTCCCATCAACAGCCACCCTGGTCCTCCCGTCTCAGAGCTTTGCTGTCCTTCTGCCTGGAAATCTTGTCCCCTCAACTGCTCATAGCTCCTTCCCTTTACTCAGGTCTCAGAAACTCTTTCTTGCCCAGTCTGTTTGGAATAGCCTTGGCTCCCCATCCCTGCCACATTCTGTCCACCTGCAGTAACCTCCTCCATAGTGATAACCACACCAGACGTGTTGATCGTTATTTGAATATTGTCTGCCTTCTCGGTGAGAACTCAGCTTTAGAGAACAGGGCTTGACTTTGTCTGCCCTTGTTTCCTGAGAAAATGGCCTGACACAGCAGCCCCAATAAAAGCTAATCAATGAAGGGACCTCCCTGGCGGTCCAATGGTTAAGAATCTGCTTCCAAGGCAGGGGACATGGCTTCAATCCCCGGGCGGGGGACTAAGATCCCACAGGCCTGGGAACAACTAAGCCTGCACACCGCAACCACTGAGCCCGAGGGGCAATGACGCAGCACAGCCAAAAGCAAAGGCAAGTAAACAAAAAGCATCCGGAGGGAGCCAGCCACCCCGCCACCCTCCAACACTCCGTGCTCCCTCAGTGAGACATTCGGGTAGCTCGTGAGTTCACCGTCAGCAGAGACACCCAAGCGGTGCCTGAGCGACCCTCGGCAGAGCTGTGCTGGAGGCCAGGTCACGTGAGGCATGACAGCGCGAGAGGAGGCTTATGTCCTGAGGCCCATGCACACCTGTCTGAGCAGCCTCGGGGGCCCGAGAGCTTGCAGGTGACCCGAGGCTTGCATACACACGGCGGGGTTGTTCCCAAGAGACAGTGCTAGCAGCGTTTGCTGACTGCTCCTCAGATGTGACTGGAAACGCAGAGGATTCGAGTCCCTGCCCTTATGAAGGTCCAATTCTAATAGAAACGAGAGGTAGCAGAGAGTCCAAGAAGGTGACTGAGGCCCCTAAGGACCCTCACAGGGCCCGGCAAGGGTCCGGGAGCCAGTGGGCGGGGTCAAGGACGTGACCGGTGCCTTGAATCAAGGAAGTAACGAAGAACGATTTAGACTGGGTCGAGTGAAGTTGGAGGTCGAAAGGGTTAAGAACCAGTGTTGAGAAGAGCCCTTCCAAGAAGGGCAGAAGAGCATGCCAGGCGTAGGGAATGCCCAGTACTGCCTGGTTCAGCAGCTGACACCCAAACTCTTCCGAGCAGACTCTCCTCGCTCTGAGAGTGAGCGGTGACTCCCCAGGAAGCCAGAGCCTGACGACGGTCACCACGCCAGATGGGGCTTCCAGGCGGCAGTGCCCGCAGAAACGCATCACTGCTGCTCAGCACACGGAAGACCAGTGTGTCCTGTGGGAGTTAGCAAGGACATGAAACGCCACGGGCAGACCGGAGCCCTGAGGGCCGGAGCAGCCGTGATACTAGGCGCCGGTCAGAGCCTCACAGAGACAAAGCTGAGACCGTCCTTCGCTGGCCATGGGCGTGCAGGATGTATTCGTATGGCGACTCCAGAGCCCCCGACTTGGGGAGCTTATCATTTGCTTGGTGAACTCCCCCACCCACAGGAAAGGCTCTGCACAAGAGGATCCCCGCTTCCAGCAGCTACAAGCAGAGAGGACCCCGTTGGGAAGAGCAGCTGCCCGTGGACCCTCAAGAGCCTCACTGTCTTCTGTGAAGTGTCTTGTCTGCAGAGCCGGCTGAAATCGTGCCTGCCAGCCTGGTGAGTGTGCGCTTGGTCGCACACTCGTGTCTGACGCTTTGCGACCCCATGGACTGTAGCCCATCAGGCTCCTCTGTCCATGGGATTCTGCAGGCAAGAATACTGGAGTGGGTTGCCATGCCTCCTCCAGGGGATCTTCCCAACCCAGGGATCGAATCCAGGTCTCCCGAATTGCAGCGGATTCTTTACAGCTGAGCCACCTGGGAAGCCCACATGTTTAACATTATCAGGCTCATCTGATCCTGTAATCAGAACCAACTATATAATTGGTGGTGTCCGGTGAAAAGCCAAGTTGTGGGTCTCGTTCAAGAATCACTGGGAGCTTCAGGGTGGCCACAGCAGGGCATTCAACAAAGCAGAGTCCTTCCAAGTGTGGCCCCGAGTGACTGCATGGGGCGCACGTCCACAGAGCCAGCCCTGACCGGAACAGCGGGTGAGCGGCACTGAAGTTCATTTTCATTAAATGACCACAGTTCCCGCTACTACTGTTTATAAGCATCTCGACTTGGGGCCCGACTCGAGGGGATGTCTGCCTCCCTGTTTTACAAATAAGGAAACCAGGTTTCAAGGGATTAAGAGCAGTTGAGCGAGCTGATGGAGGGACATAGATGTGGGATCTGGGTCTTTGTGACGCTGAGGCTGTAACTAGCAGGGGCCATCAGTCTTGAATTGTTAAACAGTTAGATGCGTGAGATTCCCACTGGCCACACTGACGAAAGCCAGCAGAGAGAGCAAGCCAGGAGGCAGCGCTGGCGTTCCTCTGCAGGTGGGGCGGAGGCTCTACGCGAGGGGCGGGCCGTGACAAGAACCCTCCTCACTCGCCGGGGAGCCCAGGGCGCGGCTTCTCATCGCTGGCGTTCACCCGGGCCTTCTCCCAGGCCCAGCAGGATTCTGCCGGTGCTCACGTCTGCCCTGACCAACGCGTCCTGCCAACACAGCTGGTGGGCCATGCTTATCCGCTTTCCAGGGGAACTGAGGGAGGTGTCAGCCCAAGGCCAAAAGTGTCCCTTTCAGAAGACGGAAGGGATTGGGGGCCTCTTGCCCACAAATCCAGAGGATGAGACAGTTGGATGGCATCGCCAACTCGATGGACATGAGTTTGAGTAAACTCCGGGAGTTGGCAATGGACAGGGAGGCCTGGCGTGCTGCAGTCCGTGGAGTCTCAAAGAGTCGGACACGACTGAGCTACTGAACTGAGCTGAACTGCCCACAAATGCTCTCTACCTCGACAGAGGGAGTCCTTCACAGACACGGGACTCCCCAGGTCTGCAGGAGAGCATGGCCCATGAGAGACCTCGCAGGCGTCTTCAGCTCCACTCCAGCACCCCCAAGCCGGGGTGCCACGACCAATCTCTTTAGCCAAAAATGTTTGCCTTATTTCGCTTGATAGTAATATTTATTCACAGCAAGGAGATAGTCAGATCGGCATTGCAAAAACAATGCAGGTGTGCTCAACTACTTCTGAAAGTGACCAGCAGATACCCTTGACTCATGGGAGGGAGCCCACTTCCGGGACTCACACCTGAAGATGAATATTCACGAATGCTCATCACAACATCATTAATAAGAAGCTTTCCAAGAGAGTAGCTTTGAAACATACCCTCCCATGTGTAGAACAGACAGCTAGTGGGAAGCTGCTGTCTAGCTCAGGGGGCTCGGCCCGGGGCTCTGACGACCCGGGGGTTGTGGGGTGGGAGGCTCAGGGAGGGGTATATGTATGCTTACAGCTGAGTCACACTGTTGTAACCATCACAACACTGCAAAGTAATTGTCCTCCAACTAAAAATAAAATAAAATAAAGTGTCAGAATAAATGCTCGAGTGAAGAGCAGGAATTGATTCATGGGAAGTTAGTATATTGGAATCCAGTGGAACCAGCAAAAGCCATGTTTCAAGTTCCTTTCATGATCCAGAAATTCTTGGATCATCATTCTGAGTGAAAAAATTAACCGTTTAAGGTGTAGCTGTGATTTTTGAACAAACATCGATTCTGCATCCAGGCACAGAACACGCCGAATGCAGACTGGTCAGCCGCAAGAGGTGAGACTGCGGCTGACTGTACTGACAGCTTCCTTCTCACTCTTGTACAGTTTCTGTAATTTCCAGCAATGTACTCATCTGGCTCTTTAGATCAGAAAACAAAGAAGAACAAAGCGAAACTGGAGTGCATGGTTCCAGGACGCTGAGCTGCGGGGTTTTCAGCTGGAAGGGAGCTGAGAGCAAACTAACAATGGTCTGGCCTGCTGTTCACAGGGGCTTTCATAGAGGCTGCGGAATTCAATAATGTTGCTGCCTAAGTGAGCAGCTGCGTCCTCATGGACTGGGGGTTCCCTGAACCCGGGGGTCTGCTTAGCCTGCAGACCCAGCCCATCAGACTCCATCGTGAACGTATGAAGCCAAACTCAACTGCCTCACAGACGCCACCCACACTTGAAGTTTCAAGCAGGCATCCTGCTTGGTAAAAATCAAAGTCAGAGGAAACACCCCAGAAAAAACAAAGAACCTGTATTTTATAGACGCTATGGATTTTCTCCAGATTTTAAAAGTGTTTCTTTACTCACTGTATAAATCAGATGATATAAAATGACACTCACTGAAAATACGTTTAAATTTGCTCCACATCCCTCAACCCAGACGCTAATACTCAATATTTAGGCTGTCGATACACTTCCGCTGTCTGTGGGTTGGGTGTGTGTCCACATATACTCACGTCACGCCCATGCATGCCTTCACTGCTCACACACGTTTATCTATGTAGACACCAGGCACATAGACCCATAGTTTCTCCCACCTGCGTCGTCTGCGTGCACTGCTCTTTGTCTCTCCCACTCAGGGACCCATCCCTCATGTGACGAGTATTCGCTAAGCACCCTCCACGCATCAATCCTCTCCTGGGGATTTGATGGACGTAGGGTAGAGCAGGGAACAGAGTGAGCAAAGAGGGGGAGGAGCAGTAAATGAAACTACGAGGAAGGAATTAATTTTTATGACGTTTTGGGTTTTTTTAAAGCTGGGTGCCATAGGGGGAAAGTCAGCGCAGCGTGCTGGGGGTCAGAGGACTGGCCAGGGAATGGGTGGTAGTCACTTTAATTAGAGTGCTCAGGTTAAGACACTGAGAAGGATTCTTCTGAACAAAGACCTTGCCCAAAGTCAGGAAAATCAAGCATGGCAGCTGATTGTGGAAGAGCAGTGGACGGGGGCCCATGCAGAGGCCCTCCAGAGTGCAGGGGTGGGCTCAGGAGTGACATGCCTGAGAAGAAAGAGAGGGTGAGGAAGGGAAGCTGGGGGGTTGGGGGGCACTACCCTCCTCAACCAGTGGTTGAGAGTCTGCCGTGCAATGCAGGGCCGCTGGTTCCATCCCTGGTTGGGGGCTGAGTTCCCACTTGCTCAGGAACATCTACGCCCACAACTAGGGCCACAGAGAGAGATCTACACGACGCAGTGAGGATCCTGGTGTCACAGCTAGGACCCGCTGCAGCCAAATGAGAAAATACAGATGCTCAAAATATTAAAAATCAGCATAGGAAAAGCAGAGACATCACTTTGCCAACAAAGGTCCATCTAGCCAAGGCTATGGTTTTTCCAGTGGTCATGTATGGATGTGATAGTTGGACTATAAAGAAAGCTGAGCGCTGAAGAATTGATGCGTTTGAATTGTGTTGGAGAAGACTCTTGAGAGTCCCTTGGACTGCAAGGAGATCCAACCAGTCCATCCTAAAGGAAATCAGTCCTGAATATTCATTGGAAGAGCTAATGCAGAAGCTGAAGCTCCGACACTTTGGCCACCTGATGTAAAGAACTCACTCACTGGAAAAGACTGTAATGCTTAGAAATATTGGGGGCAAGAAGAGAAGGGGACGGCAGAGGATGAGATGGTTGGATGGCATCACTGGCTCAATGGACATGAGTTTGAGCAAACTCTGGGAGACAGTGAAGGACAGGGAGGCCTGGTGTGCTGCAGGCCACGGGGCCACAGAGAGTCGGACACGACTGGGTGACTGAACAACAATTAAAAAAAATAACTCGGGGCAGGGTGTGTCAGCGTGGCAGACCGCGCAGGACTTTTTGAAGGCCGCCCTGAGGACTTTGGCATTTCCTCCAAGCTTGGCAGGAAAGACCACGTGAGTGGTGGTCACAGCTGCCGTGGACAGAGGTGTGAAGACAGCCTGTGCCCCGAGGACGCAGCGTCAGACGGCCCCGCCCGCCCGCTGGGTGACAGACGTGGGTGACCGCAAGCTGCCCGTTGTGTCTCAGGTCTGTGCTGGGAACAATGGGTTTTCCCACACCTGATTCAAACACACCAGTAAAACTTGACTGAGCTGTTCACATGCTGGCACAGAAGAGGGGCACGCACGCCCGCCCGCCCACCTGCCCGAGACGAGGGCGAGAAGGCTCCTCTGGCTCCAACACGAGTGCTGGAGGTGAGCTGACTGACACAAAGGTTTTTACTGTCCTCTCGCCTGGAAAATCCCAGGGACGGGGGAGCCTGGTGGGCTGCAGTCCATGGATTTGCTAAGAGTCGGACACGACTGAGCAACTTCACTTTCACTTTTCACTTTCATGCATTGGAGAAGGAAATGGCAACCCACTCCAGCATTCTTGCCTGGAGAATCCCAGGGCCGGGGGAGCCTGGTGGGCTGCCGTCTACGGGGTTGCGCAGAGTCGGACACGACTGAACCGACTTAGCAGCAGCAGCAGCAGCACACTCTTCAGCCTCCAGGGGCTGGAAACCGACATCTTCCACCCATACCACCTGCTCTGCGATTCTGGACGAAAGAGACGCCGTCTGGACCGCCCCCCCGCCAAGTCTTTTCCACATCATTCCTCACCCGGTGGTCCTTCGCACCCTGACTCCCCGTCCCACGGCTGCCCAGCAAACTCCCCCACCTCCAGGGAGACGGTGTCCCCACGTCCGGGCCTCGGACAGCCCTGCTCCAAAGCTTCCCCCAACTCCTGAGCTTCTTCGAGTGTTCCCTGATGCTCCACGGCTGGCCCCTCAGTCCCACTCAAAATCACCTCCTCTGTGACCTCCTTGAGCGCTCTGCTTACAATCAGAACACCCACTCAGAGCCCCTTACTCCCCTCCCACTTTGATTTCTCAGCAGCAACCTCGAGCTGGCGTGCACACAAACATCCCTCCTCTCTGCTCCGCCCGCTAGACTGTGAGCCCTGTGAGGGCAGGACTTGTATCTGTTTTATTCATCACCAGGTCCAGGGGCCCCAGCACGCATAACACTTGTCATTATTAACCCGTGTTGACAGCTGAGTGAGTGAGCCCGTGAGGGGCTCTGAGGAGCCCCCATCAGAGCGTCTTCTCTGGCAGGAGTCACAGGAGAGGCCTTTCCCCAGCTCCTTGGATGAGGGCGGCAGGGCTTCTAGGCGAGGAGAGGAGACAGGCCGGCTCCCCACGTGCGTGCCCAGAAGGGACCACCAGGAGCACTAACCATGCCCCTCCGTCCTCACGGGGCTCCCGCACGGGCTTAAGCTGCTGAGAAAAATCACTTCCGCGCATTAGTTCAGCACAGTTCTTGGTATCTAATATAATGCTGGACACGAACCGAGGTTGTTAGTCGCATTTGAGAAATTAATAAATACATGCACGAATGTGCATATGTGTATCACTCCAGGCTTTTTGACTCAGAGAATAGATCACTCGAATTAGCATTCCCTGCTCCCCTGGAGAAGTGCAGCTTTGAGCAAAAAAGCACGTTGAGAAGAGAGAAAGTGGAAGACCAACGGGGGCCTATCCTGGGGATTTGGGCGTTCTTGGCGTCCCTGGATTATTTGTAAACATAGTTTAACAGCGAGCTGGGTGTGTCTGAAGCTTCCACTACCATCTTTCTTAGAGTGAATGCCCTGTGCACTGCCGGGCACATTTCAGGCGTCGTCTGATCACAGCCCAGATAAGAAAAGGAATATGCCGTCACCAGGACGGTCCAGTGAGGGTGCATCTCAGACCGCCACCCCTCCACACGGCAGGAGAGCGGAGACCTGGCCGTGACGGAGTTACCCTGCCCCACACCAACAAGGCTTCAGGGCGGCTGTTCCTGCCCAGGGTGTTCCCGGCACCTAGGGTCTCTCCGGTGGCTCCTTGGGACTCCTCAGCCAGGCAGGGAGCACACAGGCGGAGCACGGGCACAAAACGGGGTGCCGTCTTCAGGCTCTGTCTCCTAGAGAAAAGAAGCTCTGCTGCTTCTCATTCGGAACCTGAATAAGTCCAAAGGAGACATTTCCTCGTCTTCTCTCTAGGCACCTTCTCATTAAGATGTTTTCTTATCTCAGCAGGATCTATCCTGTGTTTGTCAAAAATTCACTTGGTGTGTTTTTCTGCCTGCAATCAAAAAAAAAAAGTCCTTCTTTGCATCAGATATTTGCATACAAATTATATCTGGCACTTTTATAACAGACTATAGAGTCTTCAGTGTGCTCTGGTGTGGCACGGTATATTATAATGGGGAAATACACGTTTTTCTAATAACACATTGCTTTTTTTCACAGATGGATCTGTAAGAGAGTTATAAGAAGGCAAAAGGGAAAAAAACAAAGATTTCTACAACAACAAAATATAAGGCAGGTCTGAAATTCTGACAGCTTCTTCCAGTGAAAGATGGCTCAGTGGGTCTTTGAATTATCCTACCCTGCCTGCTCACTGATGGTTGTGCTTAGGGAATGAGTCGTACAGACACTTACAAGGAGCAACATCATGAGCAAAGAGAGGCTGGGACATCGCAGTGATGACTGTGGAAAGAAGCACCGGTCAAAAGAGCTGCTCTTTAGCAAGAGGTAGAGGGTTAGGCTTCCCTGGTGGTGCAGTGGTTAAGAGTCTCCCTGCCAATGCAGGAGACGCAGATCCGACCCCTGGTCCAGGGGGATCCCGCCTGCCACGGGGCCCCGGAGCCCGTGGGCCACAGCTCCTGCAGCCCGCCCTCCCGGGAGCCGGCGCTCCGAGGAGAGAAGCCGCCCCATGAGACGCCCGTGCACCACAGCTGGAGGGCAGCCTCCATCCGCCGCAACCGGAGAAAGCCCTGCCCCGCGGTGAAGACCCAGCACAGCCAAAAATAAATGAATTTATTTCAAAAAGGTAGGAGGACCCCAGCTTGAGAAGAATCCCAAGTTTCACATAGCAAGAGAGACGGAAACAGTGGGCCGCCCCGAGGCTTGGAGCTCATGGCCGAGGGCAAGGAACTTAAAACCCGAACTGAGGGCCAGACACGGGCTTCCTGTGCGTTAATTCCTCTAATTCTCAAAAGATAATTGCCATACAGACTGCCTGCTACACTGCGGGCCTTCAAATCACTGTTGAATAAATGCATGGATCCATCATTTTTATAAAATGGATGCCAGGAGAAATTTCCACATTTGCCTGAAGCACTCTAGGGGTCACACCTAGTTCTGCTGGACCCAGAAGCCGTCCCTTGCTTTGTCTGTTGAATGGGGGCGCGTTCCTGTGTCCACAGAGGGAAGATCTGGGAACGGAAAATGAGTGGGAAGCAATGGGACCATTCCTCCTTGAACTAAGGGGGTGTTCCAGACAACACGATGACTTTCACAGGCCAATAAACCCTGCTTCCTTCACGGACCTCTTCCTCCATAAGGTGCTACTGAAAACCGTAGGACATGACTGGGTTTGTATAAAGCTGTTTAATCCAGGTTGGATTTTTCTCCTGATTTTATAAGAAAGTAACAGATTTTTATGGGCCTCTGAAAGAATCACAGAGCCCAGGCACCGCACCTCCTGGGTCTAATGGAGGGCACGGCCCTGACAGTCTCAGGTGAAAACTCCACCAACTAGAAACACTGCGTCCACAGAAACTTCACAGTGAGCCTACATCCCTACAAGGTTTCGATGCGGATAGCATTTGCCAAACACCATTGAAATAAATACCTGACAGCTCAGTTAGGACTCTGTCTGCCTGCACGTGCTAGAGACCTGTCCATAGCGACTTCCCTCCAGCAGGAATTTTTCATATGCAGTCAGTCGAGACAAGGCCGAGGGCTGGTCCAGCTACTCTTGCAGGCCCTGCCCCTTCCAGCTCCCTCTCTGACATGCTTATCTGTGTTCCTCATGGAAGCAATATAGTTGCTCCAGCTCCAGCCATCCCATCCACATTCCAGGCAGGATGGAGAGGCATGCACCGAGGATGAGGGGTAAAAGGCTTCACCTTAGAAACTCTGTTTTATGGGAAAAGGAAGCCTTCTGCAGACCGGAACTGCGTCTCATGACATTCCAGAGAATCTAGAAAAGTGTTTTCAAGCAGAATCACTGCTTTCCCCAAAGAAAATCAGAGTTGTTAGTTAAGAAAAAAGGGTAGTGGGGGGTGGGGTGGGGAATGGAGTTCAATGAGCAATCTTAGCATCTGCTTCAACCGCCATAATTCCTTTAAAACTAAACGACCAAACCTTTGAAAACAGTACCCAGTTCAGGAGAGTTTCGGCTCAACAGAAAACTGGGCGAGTTCTTCGGTTTTCAATGGAATGTGATAATCCAGGCCACTCTGCCCCCTGTTAGCAAAACAGACATAATATCATACTGCCAACTAGCTAACATGTCTGCAGTAACCACCTCCCCGAGCTGTATTTATTTTTTAAATCCCTTATTTCCTTGCATAAGACACTGGAGTCATCTTCCTAGGCCAAGACACAGGCGTGTCATTGCCATCTACTTCTCCCTGGCCGAATACTATCTGCTGGTTTACTTCTAGCTCAAGGGCCGTCCTCTCAGCAGAAAGCACTGCTGTTGCAGCGGAGGAGGCTGAAACCGCCTTCCGGTCGGCGCTCTCCCGGTCCAGGGAGCCGAAATGCAGCTTACTGATGGTCCTCCTGCTGGACAGCGAGGTGACTGGGACCTCTTCACTGAGCACAAATCTCTGTCGTTAATGCACACAGTCAGCACCTGTCAGCACACAGTCAGAACCAAGCTGTGAACGTGACCTAACAAAATACTCAGCTGTCCTCCTGGGCAGGATCAGGGTGGCCAGCTGCCCAGGTTGGCTGGGACTCTGGGCTTCCCTGGACGCCGGGCCCTGTGCTCACGCTGGGAGAGTCGGGCAGCGGGGGGAGGTGGCCGTGGTGAGCACAACGCCCACGCAGCCCTGGCTTAGAACCAACGGAAAGCGTATCGTTAACAAAAACTGGCATTTGTTTGAGTGACAATGCTGTCCCCGCCCTCTCTTGACAGCTGACACGTAAGATTTTGTCTTCTCAAGAACTCTAAGAGGAAGGGACTATTGTTATTCCCATTTTTCAGGGAGGGAAAACAGAGGTGCAAAGTTTTAAAATCACTAAATGAAGCCAGTGGTAAAGAACCCGCCTGCCAGTGCAGGAGACATGACAGATGTGGGTTCGATCCCAGGGCTGGGAAGTCCCTGGAGAAGGAAATGCCAACACACTCCAATACTTTTGCCTGGAAAATCCCATGGACAGAGGAGCCTGTACATGTCTGTAGCGTCACAAAGAGTCAGACACAACTGTGCTGCACACGCGAACACTCTCCAGCAAATGTGCCATTATATACGTAAGACATGCAGCGAGAAACAACACAGCCGAGACGTCCTTGGTGATCCAGGGGCTAAGACCTGCGCTCCCAATGCAGGGCGCTCGGGTTTGATCTCTGGTCAGGAGACTGGACCCCACTGCTGCAGCTGAACTGAGAGCCCCACGTGCCGCCACAGAGAACGAAGAGCCCACTGCTGCAACTAAGACCCGGTGCGGCCAAATAAACACATACTTTGAAAGAGAAGAAGCGGCGGAGGTGGACTCAGACCCGGGCAGCCTGACTCTAAACTCCAAGCCCCTGCCTCACTTGAGCCCCTCCGGAGACGCGGGCCGCGCGAGCGCAGGCCCGTTGCTCGCATCCCTGCTGTGCGCCGGCACTTCTGTCTCGCAGCTGCGGGAGAGGAGGAGGTCAGTGCGCAGAGTTTCATCCTTGCTTTCCTCTGCTGGTTTCAACTGGAGGCACTTTTGCCCCCAGGGGACATTTGGCAGTGACTCTGAAAGTGCCTCACAGATGAATCATTTTTACAATTTTCAAAGTTTTCACAGCTATGACTTACCCTTGGTCTTAACCGAATGGATAGAAGAGCTGTTGCTGCATCTCTGTGGAAGAGGGTGTGGAGTCAACTCTGCCTTCCAGCTGTTTGGAGACTAGTGATGCAGAAACAGCAACAGCCAGCCAATTTGGTTTAGACATATTGCAATTAAAAACAAAAACGTGTGTCCTGTGTTATGAAGATAAGCACGCATACAAAGGGACAAAAACACAACAAAACCCCTGCCTCCCCTCAGCCCGCCCCTGGCTGTTACACGCGCTGGATGGAAGGTTCCACGATGTCTGCAGAGTAAAGAAACTGCTTTGACGTTTGTTGCTGTTGGGTCACTAAGTCATGTCTGACTGTCTGCAGCCCCACGGACTACAGTGCACCAGGCCACTCTGACCTCCACTCTCTCCTGGAGTTTGCCCAAGTTCATGTCCATCGAGTTGGTGATGCCACCGAACAATCTCATCCTCTGTCGTCCCCTTCTCCTCCTGCCGTCAATCTTTCCCAGCATCAGAGTCTTTTCCAATGAGTCAGCTCTTCACATCAGGTGGCCAAAATATTGCAATTTCAACACCAGTTCTTCCAATATTCAGGGTTGATTTCCCTTAGGATTGATGTAATATTACCAAAGCTTCGTTTATGGATAAAACTTTTTTTTCACCCTCAGGAACTTGGAGTGCTGTCACAAAGACGGCACTTGGGAGATCCTGGTCTGGTCCTGTCCGACCCCTTTCTGTTAACTGACATTTCTTCCAGGTGGTGAGAGGACCAGAATTGGACACGGGGCTTTTGTGCCTTCAGAGCCATCTTCCTGCCTCCAGAGTTCTTCCTAGTGTTCTCCGCTCTTTTCTGCCCTGTCTCCAAGTTAATTGCAGGATCATCAGAAACCCCACTGAAGCCTCTCTAGGATGCCACTGTGATCTTTATCTTCAAAGCCAACCAGCCAGACCTCTGGCTTGAAATCTGCATGAAAGCTAAAGGAGAGTAAATTTGGGGGCTGGCTTCCTTTGATAACCAAATGTTTCTCTTTCTTTGTTCTGAAGGTAGAACTTTAAAAGAAATTCAGTGATGCGGAAAATAATTCTACAGCGTCTAGTTCTGTGCAGCCACTGTGACTGGCTTGGGGCATTTGCTTAAAATAGGAGCTGTGGGGCTTGTCTGCAAAGGAGGCCAACTGTTAAATGACTGGACTTGAAGGTTTAAGAGGCGAGCAGCGGTCCTGGGTGGAAGCCACAAGCAGGAAAGAGGCAGGAAGCGTCAGTGGGAACCTCAGGCGCAGTCCCGCTCAGCTTGCCTTCCCTTACGCAGCGTCTCCGGCACAGGACCAGCGCAGACCTGGGAGACCCAAGGCGGTTAGAACGGGGCCTGGGTGTTCTGAGGAATGGGGTACCAGTAAACAAGGGCGGCCGCAGTCAGCAGCGGCTGCCGTCCGTGCGGCGGTGACCGGTGAGCCGTGAGGGTGTGGAAACCCAGGACGCCGGCTCCGGTAGCCGAGGTGAGCCCCGAGGTGAGCCCCGAGGTGCGCACCGAACGGATGACTTCAGCGAGGCCAGGCTCTCGCATCTTCCTGCACACGGCTGTTGTTTCTAGTTGCTAAGTTGTGAGTGACTCTTTAGGGACCCCAAGGACTGTAGCCCGCCAGGCTCCTCAGTCCATGGGACTCCGTCGAGAACACCGGAGTGGGTGGCCGTTCCCTTCTCCGGGGAGCTTCATGACCCAGGGGTTGAATCTGTGCCTCCTGCATTGGCAGGCAGATTCTTTACCACTGAGCCACCGGGGAAGCCCTTTCTGTACCTAGAAAAGCCCTAAATTCCTTGAGGTATTTGGTCTTCTGGAATTAACAACAATCTTTTGTCATTTGAACTACCTGCCCTTTGTTGCAAAACTTCCATGTAACCCGGCTCCTGCCACGCCTCCTCGGAGCAGTGCTCTCAGGGTTGAGATGTTGCCTACCCAGCTTCAGTTCAGTGCAGACGCTCAGTCATGTCCTTCTTCCTGCAACCCCCTGGACTGCAGCACGCCAGGCCTCCCTGTCCATCACCAACTCCCGGAGCTTACTCAAATTAAAGTCCATTGAGTTGGTGATGCCATCCAACCATCTCATCCTCTGTTGTCCCCTTCTCCTCCTGCCTTCAATCTTTCCCAGCATCAGGGTCTTTTCAAATGACTCCGCTCTTCGCATCAGGTGGCCAAAGTATTGGAGTTTCAGCTTCAGCATCAGTCCCTACAATGAATATTCAGGAAGCCTACCCAGCTTAAAGTCCTAAAAATCCCTGCCAAATAAAGCATAACTCTCAATTTTTAAGTTGTGTATATTTAAGTCGACAGTTCAAAAAGCAAGAAAGAAGAGCCATTCAAGGAACTAAAACGTAGTGTTTTCCTTTCTTCTTTATTCTCTCTCATTTGTTACTGTGTCCCTTATCTGCTATGATTGTCTTCAGAAAAACCAAGATTTTAAAATAGCACCAATTTAGGGGGTCATCTTTGGAGAGTCCATGTCTGTCCTAAATGTTAATATAAGACCATTTAATTCCTGTGCTGAATTGCCGAAATTATACACCTTGTATTCTGTGCCTCACACGTGCTTTCTGTTCTTGTCAGAACAGGAAAAGAGTTGCACGAAGCTAACACACTTGCCTCTATTTCACCTCCTGACACACAGACATTCTGCAGCACAGCCCAGCCTGGCCTCCTGCTCAGTGAGGAGGGGCTGGAAGAGCCACGGCTGCCCTCGTTCCCTTCCCTTCTCCGTCACACAGGAAGGACCGTGTGTGAGAAAGGACCTGATGGGCCCCTTGGCTGGCCGTGTTTCCTGGACCTCCGCTGCCTGACGTCTGCAGGGGATGCAAGTTCTGGGGCAGAGGGAAAACCTCCCGGGCGGCTAAGGGCCCTGCTCACCCCACAGTGGGTGTGCCACCCTTGTGTTTTACCTGCTTTAGGGATCCCAGAACCCCCATGCGCCCTGGGGCCTCAGGAGTTGTGTTCACGGGGCACGACGGTTAACGCCAGTTCTGTGCCTGATGCACAGTGAGGCCAGACAAACGGAGTTTGGAGCAGAGAAAGGCCGAGTGCAGGGCGACGGGTGGCTCGTGCCCTGCACAGGAGGGTGGGGGTTGGGGGTGCACAGGACGTGTGATCAGCTTGTGCGCAGTTCCCTGACTGGCTGCTGGGATGGGTGATCAGCTCGTGCGCAGCTCCCTGACTGACTGCTGGGACGTGTGATCGGCTCGTGCGCAGCTCCCTGACTGACTGCTGGGACGTGTGATCGGCTCGTGCGCAGCTCCCTGACTGGCTGCTGGGACGTGTGATCGGCTCGTGCGCAGCTCCCTGACTGGCTGCTGGGACGTGTGATCGGCTCGTGCGCAGCTCCCTGACTGGCTGCTGGGACGTGTGATCGGCTCGTGCGCAGCTCCCTGACTGGCTGCTGGGACGTGTGATCGGCTCGTGCGCAGCTCCCTGACTGGCTGCTGGGACGTGTGATCGGCTCGTGCGCAGCTCCCTGACTGGCTGCTGGGACGTGTGATCGGCTCGTGCGCAGCTCCCTGACTGGCTGCTGGGACGTGTGATCGGCTCGTGCGCAGCTCCCTGACTGGCTGCTGGGACGTGTGATCGGCTCGTGCGCAGCTCCCTGACTGGCTGCTGGGAGGGAGCAGGCGCTGTCACGGGGGCTCCCATTCTGCCCCTCGGCTCCAGGAGGCCCAGGCTGTGCGCTCAGGCTCATCAAGGAGCTAATGTCTTCCTTTCTGCAGTTTCTACATTTGCAAAACATCTCAGGAAACTTGCATCAAACACTGTTATCTAGATCACTCAGCATCACCTTTCAGGATCTGAAACAGCTCAGCTGGAATTCCATCACCTCCACTGCCTTTGTTTGTAGTGATGCTTCCTAAGGCCCACTTGACTTCACATTCCAGGATGTCCGGCTCTGGGTGAGTGATCACACCATCGTGGTTATCTGGGTCATGAAGATCTCTTCTGTGTAGCTCTTCTGTGTATTCTTGCCACCTCTTCTTAATATCTTCTGCTTCTCTACAGTAAGACCATGCCATCTGGTCCCATCACTTCATAGCAAATAGATGGGGAAACAAAGGAAACAGTGTCAGACTTTATTTTCTTAGGCACTAAAATCACTGCAGATGGTGACTGTAGCCATGAAAGGAAAAGACGCTTGCTCCTTGGAAGAAAAGCTGACCAACCCAGACAGCACATTAAAAAGCAGAGACGTCACTTTGCCAACAAAGGTCCACCTAGTCAAAGTCATGGGTTTTCCAGTAGTCACGTATGGATGTGAGAGTCCCTTGGACTGGAAGGAGATCAGTCAATCCTAAAGGAAATCAACCCTGAATATTCACTGAAGGACTGATGCTGAAGCTGAAGCTCCGATACTTTGGCCGCCTGATGTGAAGAGCTGACTCATTAGAAAAGACCCTGATGCTGGGAAAGATTGAAGGCGGGAGGAGAAGGGGATGACAGAGGATGAGATGGTTGGATGGCATCACCGATGCGATGGACATGAGTTTGAGTGAGCTCTGGGAGTTGGTGATGGACAGGGAGGCCTGGCGTGCTGCAGTCCATGGGGTCACAAAGAGCTGGACACGGCTGAGCACTGAACAGCAGCAGCAAGAACCACAAGGTCTGTCAGAGGAGCTAGAGCACAGGATATGGGAGGCTGTCCCGGAAAGGCCCCCCCGGGTCCTGCTCGACTATGAGTGCTACATGCAAACCCCGATGGAGGATCAGCCAGCAAACACGCTGCAGGCGCCGCCTCCGCTCACACAGGCTCCACTGTCCCACCGGACTTCACTTACAAGCACAAGTCCAAAGATAAACGTGTGAAGGATTTCACTGAACCGAACCAATGCACCATGAAACCGTGCACCCGCAGAGCATTAAGCTAAACAGTTCCTCCAATCTGGGAATGAGACGGGCCACCTACAGTCACCCTCCTCTCCTGGCTCACACTGATCTTTCACATAGTACATGCGTGCTAAGTCATATCAGTCGTGTCCATCTCTTTGTGACCCTGTGGACCACAGCCCACCAGGCTCCTCTGTCCAGGGATTCCCAGGCAAGAACACTGGTGTAGATTGCTGTGCCCCTGTAGGGGAGCTTCCTGACCCAGGGATCAAACCCATCTCTTACATCTCCCACTGGCAGGTGGGTTCTTCACCCCAGCTCCGCCTGGGAAGTCATTCACACAGTACTTAAAAAAAAAAATAGTACTTTTGCTTTTTATTGGCAAAAAGCCAGTTTCACAAACATGACGTCATGGAAATGAACTTAATGTGATCGAATGTTGAAACTGAACAGCTTCTGGCCAGTAGTTCCCAAGGGTCCAATAGATGGTAAGTGTCACTGCTTCCTGCAGAAACAACATTTTCCACAGCGCTGCTATGACTTCCCTGGGGCACCCGGGCACACAGTTTGGGAACCAGAAGAGTAGCGGTAAAGCATGTGACTCGCGTCATCACCCACGCAGAGACGACGTGAGGGTTGCACTTGGCACACAGGGGGTCCCAGAGAGTCAAGGCTCCCTGGCGCCCTCTGCGCGGTCCATGCAAGGGGGAGCCTGTGTTGCCCGGTACTGCGATTGAATGACGTATTTGTTGCCATCTCACTTCCCATTTCTTTAGGAAGATTTATTGAGCACCGCTAAGTTGGATATTTTCTGTGGTGTTGGGGGGCAAAGCTTAGCCAATTAAATACAGTTCCTGCCCTCAGGGAGCTTAAGAAGCACAGAGAAGGCAGCCGATCCAGTCAGCCCTGATACCGTCGTTATACACAGTAATTAGGGCTGTGCAGGGACCCTTCAGAGTACTTTAAAAGCTTATAACCAGCGGCTTCGTCTGGTCTGGGGGTCTTGGGAAGGATCTCAGAGCCTGGTGTTTTAATTAACGTCTGCAGAAAGCATTGGTTTTGCAAGAGTGGAGGAAGATGAGGTTTTTCGAGGCCAAAGGAACGACAATGGCCCTGCAGTGAGAGGGCGCAGGCCCGGCTCAGGGCGGGCTCCGCGTGCCTGCCACAGAGAATGCTGGCTTCACAGGGGATGCCGGTGGCGAGAGATGCCTGCAGAGCAGGGGCAGCTGCTTCCTGAAGGCAGGGCTCGTACGGAGCAGGACTCTGCAAACCTTCCCTGGGGAGGGCTCAGGCCCCTCACACCACCCCTCAACTCCGCGGGCGCTGCACTAAAGCAGCGGCAGGTACCGGACGGGCATGCGGAGTGCCGGTTAAACTTCACCGACGCTTCGGCCGGAGTTCAGGACCCTTGCCACACAAGCCTTCCACGTGGGCCTCATTCGGTGAGTCAAGGGAGGGTAGCTGCCTGCTGAGAAACAAGCTAGTCCTTGGTCTCCTAGGCTTTCCAGTGTAAAGAAAGGAAATAAACACAGCTTGTCAACGCAACAGAGGCCACGAAGCGGGCAGTCACGGTCCAGGTCAGGACTCAGAGCAGAGCCAGCACCCCTTACCCACCTCTGACATCTTTAAATCCACCCCAGCAACCTCTGCTTCCCAGCAGAGGAGGGGAACTCATTACCAAAGGCCAAAGATAATAACACAGCGCAGCGATTAGAATCAGAGGAAAGAACTCGGGGCGGGGAGGCGGCGGCGCCTCGCGGCTCAGCGCTGGGTCCTTAACAACATACGGGGCTCGGCCTCCTCCCGCAGCCGCCGTTTCGCAGCCTGTCTCTTTCCGGCAGCTCCCGGCTGGCTTTTTCCTATTAAACAGCAGTGTGAGCAGTCCATGCCCTTCAGGCCTCTCCCAGAGACAAAGAAGGTCAGACGGAGGCGCCTCGTTAGTTGCTATGGCAACAAAGAAAGTATAACAGAAACCCTGGCAGTGCCACTCAGGACCGCCCCGCCCGAGCTTCCGTCTCAGAGCAGCTCACGCCTGCGTGTCACCTGCACCAGGAATCGCAAGGGTGCCTGCGGCCGGCTCCCAGCTCCTCCTGCCGACTTCCCGGCGGTGTCTTGTGTAAGCACGCTTGCTGGCAACTCCAGGTGCCAAGTCTTCCCGGATGGGAACTCTCCCCATGTCTATCTCCTTCAGGTTTCTTAAAATGGGATGTATGCCTCCCGCACGGGAATTTCCCAGAGATACTGGCTGAAAATACAGATTCATCAGCTCCACTTCAGACCGACAAAAAGAGCATCTTTTGCCAACAGTTGATAACTACAAGCTCGGAGAGTAAGGTGTGGGTGGAGCTATCTTCAGCGCAAGTGCCGGCAAATGACCGCCACCTGGCTTGCCTTGGCTGATTCAAATCCCCACGGTTGAGCCAAAATCTCGCTTTGAAGTCAGCCAGTATTGACTTTCATCAGAAGATGGGCAGCCTTACCTCCAACATTTAACCAAAAGAACTTAAAACGTCAATAGGACTGAAAAGAACTGCATTCATGTGGAAACTGCAAAATGGATTCACTTTGTTTGGGACTAAAAGGAAAAGTTTTTGTTAAAAGTTGGTTCAGTATCCTCCTCTGAAAGGTCAACATTGTTCACCCTCTCCCCTAAAAGACCATACAATGCCCCTTTATATAAACAGATGTTCTCCTTAGTTTTCCTGTTTCCTGAGCAATTGGCTTAAATAATTTGGCTTCCGGGTCAGGCACTGTGAAGGCAGGTACACTGCCTGTTTTATTCACACCGTGTTTCTAGCAACTACCACGCAGCCTGGGATATCCAGAGATGAGACAGAATAAATACTTGGTAAATGAATAAATGAAGCACAGAAACCAAAGCTTCTTGCCTGGAAAGCATTTTAATAACTGCTGCCTTTTAATTATTCCGCCTTTTAAGTCGGGTTAAAGGCCTTTTTGTGCATGCTGGGTGCTTAGTCCAACTCTTTGGGACCCCATGAACTGTGACCTGCCAGGCTCCTCTGTCCATGGAATTCTTCGGGCAAGAATACTAGAGTGGGAAGCCCTTTCCTCCTCCAGGGGATCTTTCTGACCCAGAGATAGAAGAGTCTCCTGCATTGCAGGCAGATTCTTTACCATCGGAGCCACCAGGGGAAGCCCCAGAGGTCTTTTTTTAGCCGTGGATAAAATAAGCATGCAAAAGGGAAGACAAAGTTTACCCCCCATCCCCATCACACGTCTGCCAAAAAAAAGAAAAGTCACTTTTCTCATCATACAATTAAAATAGAAACAACTCTAAGTAAAACTATGTAGTTTAATCTTTAGACTTGAGTTTTTTTGCAATGTTGGTGGAAGCGCTTAAGAATTCAGTTTGGATTACATACAAATCCAGCACAGCTTTGAAATGTTACCCCTTCTCACACTCGGATGTTCACCGAGGAGGTTAAGGATTAGAAAAAGAAATTTCAAAATAACTTCGAATCACTATTTCTCTTATTTAAGGCCAGAGATTAATGTGTTTAAATCTCTCGTGTTGTCTACTAAAAACCCTGAAACTGATAAAAGATAGTATCGGGGGTTCTTACAGTGAGGGTGACTCCAGCCTGTCACTTGTTTCTGTAAACAGTTTTACTGGCACATGGCCAGGCCTCTCCTTTGAGGATCACTGTCTACGGCTTTTTATGCAATACAGTAGGAAAGAGACACCATATGACCCAAAAAGCTAGAATATCTATATTCTGGCCCTTTAAAGAAAATATTTGCTGCCCTTCAAAGCAGCCTGGGTAAGGGACACACAATTTACACAGTCTCGTGAATCAGACTGCCCGGGTTCAAATGTGTCTATCATTTAGTAGCTGTTGACATAATCAAACAGGAAGGCCGTTAGACCGGGGTGGTCCTGGGTGGCCCACTGGAGCAAAGCAAAAACGTAAGCAAGAGTCAGTGTACTAGAATTCAAGAAAATGAAACTTAGGAACAAGTCATCACAGCCAACCAGTCTTTCCCAGACAAGGCAACCGCTTCAGCCACAGGCAGTCAAGTGATTTCCTTGCTTTGCCTCCAAGTATACTCTATAAAAGAAGAGCTGAGTCAGTGGAAAAGACTCTGATGCTGGGGGGGATTGGGGGCAAGAGGAGAAGGGGACGACAGAGGACGAGATGGCTGGATGGCATCACCGACTCGATGGACGTGAGTCTGAGTGAACTCTGGGAGTTGGTGATGGACAGGGAGGCCTGGCGTGCTGTGATTCATGGGGTCGCAAAGAGTCGGACAGGACTGAACTGAACTGATTCTCTCCGTGGAGCTCTTCTAACTATTTTTGGTTTGGCGTTGCCCAATCCCAAGAGATGGACACTCAAATAAACTTTTTTTTTTTTTTAAGCCATGCCTCGGGTATGTGGGATCCTAGTTCCCTGATGAGGGTTCGAGCCCACACCCCATGTGGTGGGAGCTGGAGCCTTAACCACTGGCTCACCAGGTGAGTCCCTCATATAAACTCTTTTAATCTGCCTCGGTTTATCTTTTAACAGAGCTAAGAGATCCTAGGCATATTTTTAGATTATTTAAACTCCTTAAGGATCCGTTTCTCATCTGTTAAACAGGAACAATAATTATATTTACCTCGCGGAGCTGCTGAGGATTGAATTAAGAACACAAGTAAAGCTCTAAGAATAGCAGAGAGAGTAACAGAGGCTGTTAGGAGGCTCTAGCAGAACTCTAACTCCTTTTTGTCAATATGTTTCTTTTTTGAAAAGTCCTGAGTCTCTGGCTTACAGCTAACCACATTCAGCAACATTTCTTCCCACACTCATTAGCTGTAGACTTGCTTCAGCGATCCTGACTTCATTAAAATTATAATTATTTCCTTAATTCCATTTCCTTTATCTACTTCTTTAACTTAATCCCCCATGCTGGCTGCCAAGGCCTTGGGAATCAGGGAGAACCTCTTATGAGATAGTTTTCAACAAGAAAAGAAAAAAAAAAAGAGCCAGATAGAGTCAGGAAAAATCAACAGTGAGCGAATTATCAAACCTGTGTGGCAAAACAAATTCTTAAAAGATGAACACAAATACATCTGGGAGAAGCAGGGTGAACTAGAAGGGTGGGGAGAGAGCACAGAACACAAGTGCGTCCCAGCAAAGCCATCAGGGCGAAATCGTTTCTGTGTCCCTAACCCACTAATTAATTCTCAGCTGAACTTAACCCTCCTCCTCCAGGCTTCTCCACCCCTGAGAAAAATACATCCCAACCAGCAGCATCCTTGGAAACCCCAACCACCTCAGACCAAGGTGGGATTTCAGCGAGACCTTTGGGGTTTCATTGGCCAATCTCCATTTTAGGAAATTATGCACTTTTTGGAAGGAGCATTCTTGGGACTTCGCAAAAACACTTTTTTTCCTCCTTAGTGAAAATAATCATTTTGGAAGGCCGGAGCCCTGTGCCTGGCACTGAGAATATATGCAAATCAATGTTAATTTGCTTCCCATTGTAGAAAGAATTCCATCCCAAGGATCAGGGGTTATTCCGCTATCCATGGGTTTAATGTATACTTCTCAAGCATGAGCTACGTTCTAGGGTCTGGGAAATAGGACTGCCAAATTTAGTAAGGAAAAATAAAGACCACCCAGTCAAGTTTTAATCTAAGATAGACAACGGACATTTTTAAGTATAATCACATCCCATGCAGTACATGTATGCTAAAAAAATTATTCATTGTGTATCTGAAATTCAAATTTAATTTCATCCCATATTTTATCTGGCAACGCTACTGAGAATTGAGTTGAGACTAAGACAGACCCCACCCCTTATACAGCTTTACAGCAATTTTAACCTCAGAAGCTCACAAGACTCAATTCCCATCTGGCGTTTTCCCAGTGGGAAAGTCTAGGGAGCAGAGTGACCGTCTCTTTAGAAGCACATGACTTTCGGGGCCCATTTAGCAGATGCCACACGGTACTGGAATTATGTCCTTACTTCCTCGTCATGCTCCTCCGCATGTAAGGTCCTTGGTGACAGAGGCTGTGCCTTTTATCTCTTCGTCTCCTGACTTTGCCTCGCAAGGGGCCTGGGGCGAGCAGATGCTCAGCAGACAGCTGAGTGAATGAGTGAACAAACATACACGGTTGGATTCTATCAAATGCGATGCTCGGGGTTCACAAGGAAGATATTCACACACCTTCAGACACACTAGAGATGCAGAAAGTCATATAGCCAGAAGCCCTAGACCGTATGGGTGAAGAATGGCTTTTATTTTTAAACGTTTTGGAAGGTACATGGAACAAAATAAAAGCTTTCTTAAAAGGGAGGGAGAGGGGAGATGGTGTAAGAAATTGCAACGCTGGTAAATAATATAAAGGGTGCTTGGGAGGGTGACTTCTTAATGTAATAGGTCATACTGAGTCAAAGCACATGATGGCCCATAGTTAAGCAGAACGATAATATGAATAACTGAGGAATATGGTAAAACAAATAAGTAATTAAGAGCCATTTTATTGTCAGTACTGTCATACAATCGGAACACTCAGAAGGAAAATAAATCACAAGAATCCGCAAAAGGGTAAATTCAGGGAGGTGCAGGGGACACGGTGCCTACAATAGAAAACCACAGCCGTAAAAGAGGGAACACAAAGTCGGTATCTATAGAGCAGGTTTCAAGTGTGCTAATTTTTTTTTTCTTTAAGAAAGAAAGGGGAAAAAACAAAAACAGGAAAAAAGAAAAAGAGTATTGCAGAGTGTCCCAAGGACCACACAGGTAGGCAGGACGCGGAGCTGCTTTCTGGCACGGCTTCCCGGGTGCCCTCTGCCCGTCCGGGTGGGTTTGTGGCTGGCACGGCTCACGCCAGGCCGTCAGTGCTCAGACGGGTAGGTGGGAAAAGTCTCTGTTCGATGAAGCTTCAGAGGGCTGGTGACACCTTTTCGAAGAGAGATTTTAAAATCAGCAGTTGCAACCACAACCAGGTTAGCTCATCACAAGTTTCTGTATAACAGAAATAAATAACAGGATACAGAATGTCCCCTCCCCCCCAGAGGCTACTCACAAGGATATGCAAAGGAGAGTCCTGAAAGACACCGTGGTTAATATATCACTGGCATGTGGCCTTTGCACGGCGGCTGCTGCTGCTAAGTCGCTTCAGTCGTGTCTGACTCTGTGCGACCCCACAGACGGCAGCCGACCAGGCTCCCCCGTCCCTGGGATTCTCCAGGCAAGAACACTGGAGTGGGTTGCCATTTCCTTCTCCAACGCATGAGAGTGAAAAGTCAAAGTGGAGTCGCTCAGTCGTGTCCGACTCTTTACAGCCCCATGGACTGCAGCCTACCAGGTTCCTCTGTCCATGGGATTTTCCAGGCAAGAGGGCTGGAGTGGGGTGCCATTGCCTTCTCCGGGCCTTTGCACTGGCTATGTGCAAACCAGGCTTCCCAGGTGGCTCAGTGGTAAAGAACCCTCCTGCCAATTCAGGGGACACGGGTCCCATCCCTGGGTCGGAAAGATCCCCTGGAGAAGGAAATGGTAGCCCCGTCCAGTAATCTTGCCTGGGAAATCCCAGGGACAGAGGAGCCTGGCGAGTTACATTCCAAGGGGTCGCAAAGAAGTGGAGACAACTTATCGACTAAGCAACAAGGCGGTCAAACCAGGAGCAACTAGGGGCAACCGCCTCCTCAATACTTTACGAACTAACTCCTACCGCCAAAAGATTTAGGGAACACGAGATCCAGTCAAAAGACTGGGGAATCTTTCGGCGAGGACACCCTTTGGAAACCAGACCAGAAATAAGACGGTACTGCGTTTATTCCTAGGCAATCCTGCAGTAAAGGAGGGCCTCTTAAAAGCCAGACAGACTTTATTACTTCAGGTGTGAGTTCCAGACCAAGGACAATGCAGACGTCAGGAGGGCCAGGCCAGGAAGAGTCGCACGAGGCCACTGTGAGTCCCCTTCATGATACAGGACAGGGGCTGGTGAGCTTTATAAAGGCCAGACATGAGACATTTTAGACTGCAGGCTGCGTGGTCTTGCAGCGCCTACTTAACTCCACTGCCAGCAGCACGACAGCAACCAGTTAATCTGTAAGGAATGGGCGTGAACGCTCCCATGAAAGGTTGTGAACAGGAGCAGTCAGCAGCTGGACTGCCCAGGAGGCCGGTTGGCCGTTTCTTGCGGCCGGAGCGCCTGATCTGATGAGCACGAGAGGCGTTCTACCGCCATCGGCTGGCCAAGGGCTGTTGCTGCCCAGTTGCTGAGTCTGACTCCGCGACTCCATGAACTGTACCTGCCAGGCCCCGCGGTCCTTCACTATCTTCGGGAATTTGCTCAGGTTCAAGTCCATTGCATCAGTGATGCCCTCCAGCCATCTCATCCCCTGTCGCCCCCTTCTCCTCCTGCCTTCCATCTTTCCCAGCATCAGGGTCTTTTCCAGGGAGTGGGCTCGTTACATGAAGCGACTAAGGGTTACCACATGCAAAGGAATTTACGACGCAGATCAGGGGAAGAGCCCTCAGAAGAGAACAAAGGAAAACCTACACTGCAGTTCAGACTTCCTGCAACCAAACCTGCAGATCAAGCCAGTCTAACAACCCCGGGAAATGGCTCCCCGGCTCGGCGGAGCACGCCCGCCCCACCAGCGCGCACTCCGAAAGCAAGCTGGGCGGAGCAGGAAGGCTCGCGGTGGCGCGGGCCCTACGCCCTCGGCTCGTCTGCTTGTCCCAGCAGCCCTGGGCTGCAGCACGGCCCAGGCTAGGCCCTTTCTGCCGTAAGAAATCGTGAGGTGAAGTCGCTCAGTCGTGTCTGACTCTTTGCGACCCCATGGACTGTAGCCAACCAGGCTCCTCCGTCCATGGGAGTCTCCAGGCAAGAATACCGGAGTGGGGTGCCATTTCCTTCTCCAGGGGATCTTCCCGACCCAGGGATGGAACCCCGGTCTCCCGCATTGGAGGCAGACGCCTTACCCTCTGAGCCACCAGGGAAGTCGTGGATTCAGACATTTCCAAGCCTCAAATCTGAACCATAAGAAAACTATATACGTAGTCACACAGTCACTGGGACACGTAGCAGTGACTATTAGAGAAGTCAGGATATCAAAATATCCCAGTCACTAGAGATCACTCCTTCCTACACATGAATCCAATTCTCCTTCCAACACACACACACAAACGCGTGCAAAGGTCACACAGAGGTCACAAGCTGGCACTGGCCTGTGCGCCCTCTCTGTGCCAAGCCCTGTCCTCTGGCCTGCACGGGTCACAGAGCAGGCGGAATTCCTTGTCAACACTGGGTGACTGCACACGGGCTGAAGGCCGGTCCCCTCGGCCTGCGCTCTCCCTGCCATTTTCACCAGGGAGCCCACCACGCCACACTGGCTTGTCCCCGTGGCCCCTACAGACATGCGAGTGTGAGACCCCGGTTTGTTTGTCGTCTTTCTAATTTCCTCGGATCTTAATCTACTTCTCTCTTACTGGATGAGAGAACATTATAGAGAACAGACGGTGGTTGTCAAGGGGGAGGGGCTGGGGGACGGATGGATGGGAGTTCGGGACGAGCAGAGGCAACTGTTCTATCCAGGAGGGACAGACAAGGCCCTGCTGCACCGCACGGGGGCTAGAGTCGACACTGTGACGCGTGATGGAAGAGTGTTAAACGAAGGCACAGGCGCCAGGGCCGAAGGAACCTGCCTGCAAGTGCAGGAGGCATGGAGACCTGGCTCGATCCCTGGTCGGGAAGACCCCCTGGAGGAGGGCATGGCACCCACTCCAGCATTCTTGCCTGGAGAATCCCATGGACAGAGCCCTGGCGGGCTGCAGTCCCTGGGGTTGCAGAGAGTTGGAGACGACTGAAGCGACTTGGCACACATATGTGTGTGTGTGTTTGTGTGTGTGTGTGCGCGCGCGTGTGTGCGCGCGCATGTGTGCGTGCGTGTGTGTGTGTGCGTGTGCGTGTGTGTGACTGAATGCATGCATATATATGCATAACTGGATCACTCTGCTGTAGAGCAGAAATAGATGCAGCATTGTAGACCAGCCATACTTCAATAAAAGGAAAACTTTTAAAAAGAAAGAAAACCCAAGGTTAAGCCCCCCAAAGCAACCACTTGCTCAAAAAAATCTATTCTCCTTAAGATAAAAACGTAAATTGCACAACCTGGAACCGACCCTCTGGAGGAGTTATTTCCATCACTCGGTATTCACTTTGGAAACACCCGCAGTGGCAGAATTTCCACCCAAAGGCAAGCATAAAATGAAAGAAAGACCCCTACCCAGCAGTCAGAACCCTGGAGTTCTAATGTCAGTCCATCCGCCCGCTGGCCACGTGATCTCACTGAGTGCGGACCTCCAAGGGTCTCAGTTCTGCCTTCACTGAAGTGGAGTCTCTGGCCAACTCTAACCGCTGCCAGCTGAGCCAGGAAAGGCGGCAGAGAGACGCCCGCAGAGCGGCACAGACATCTGATGCGGCTCCTTGACTTTCCACGAATATCCCAAATCACATCACACCAGATCAATTATATAAGTGCCTATGTTTTTCTCATTTTTGCTTTGAAACAAGGGATGCTCTCTTCAGAGGCAATTTCTACAGAAGGGTTCTAAACATATTGAGAAATGGAGCACCTTAGGATTAAGGGCAAAATTCCTAAGATGTTAACTTAAAGAAGGAGGTGAGGGAGTTTAAGAAGAGCATTGCCAAGAAGCTGGACACACCCGGCTCTCTCCTAAAAGCCTTTACGCACCAGCCACACCTCTTCCTTTCTGTTCTTTGAAAATCCGAGCTCCTTCCCGCACCAGGGCCCTTGCAGAAGTTGATTTCTCTGTGGATAACGCTTTTCCCCGTAGGTTCTACCTCTTTCCAGATTCCAGGTCTTGGGGTAAATGGTGCAGCCCCTCTAAAGAAGTCCCTTTGTGACCTTCTTCCCCAAACTGGCAACAACTCTGCTCTACCATTCTCTACTACAAACACTTTCTTTCCAGTATGACACAGACCGAATTTGAAATGAAATATGCGTGTGTAATTGTTGACTGTGGCTCTCCTTCTGACTATAACCTGCAGGAGGCAGAAACAAGCCTGTATAACAGCCCCCGTGTGGCTCCATCACCCAGCATAATGCTCAGCATAAAATAGACGCTCAACTAACATTTATCAAACAGTGAATGAATGGAGAGATGAAAGCCTCAGCTCCACGACACATGTGATCCTGGACACATTACTACAAATTCTGTGTCTTAGCTGCACGGGGGAATAGAATACTCCCAGGCGGCTGCTCTGCAGTCTAAACGAGATCACGTTCTGGCTTTCCTAGTGGCTCAGTCAGAACCAGTCTGACTGCAATACGGGAGACCATCTGCAATACAAAAGACTGCCTGCAGTACAGGGGACCCAGGTTCAATTCCTTGGTCAGGAAGATCCCCTGGAGAAGGGATGGCAACCCACTCCGGTATCCTTGCCTGGGAAATCCCAGGGACAGAGGAGCCTGGCGGACCACAGTTCATGTGGTCACAGAGGAATCAGACATGACTAAACCACCACCTCCACGTTAAGTTCCTAGTGCAAAGACAGGAACACAGTAGGTCCTCAAAAAGAAGTAGCTTTTAGATTCAGTGAGCATGTCCTGTCTCCCTTGAAAGGAACAAATCTGGCACTTTGCTAGTTGTATATTAATGTTAGTTTATATTAAAAAAAAAGGAGAGAGAAGACTGCATGTTCAAATTTACAGAGCCCTGGCTTAACCAGGATTAAACAGATTTATTTTCTACCTCAGGACATCTCAGAGTCTTGAAAATATTGATTTGCCCTCTGAATCTCCTAAAGAATTTAACATGTAGCACAAACCAGTCCATCCTAAAGGAAATCAGTCCTGAGTATTCACTGGAAGGACTGATGCTGAAGCTGAAGCTCCAGTCCTTTGGCCACCTGAGGGGAAGAACTGACTCACTGGAAAAGACCCTGATGCTGGGAAAGATGGAAGGTGGGAGGAAAGGGGACGACAGAGGATGAGATGGTTGGATGGCACCACCGACTCAATGGACATGACTTTGAGCAAGCTCCGGGAGTTGGTGATGGACAGGGAGGCCTGGCCTGCTGCAGTCTGCGGGGTCACAAAGAGTCGGACAAGACTGAGAGACCAAAAGACTGATTTTGCCCCCAATTATTGGACTCTAGTACTTTTTTGGAGGAGGGTGATATCAACCAGGGTCAGGACAACATATAAGACAACTGGGAAAAGGTGACTCGTTTTATACAATGAATTCTTAGGAGCAGCCTGTGAACACGGGGCTCAGCGTACCGCTGAGTGCCTCTATTTCATGTATTTTTTCCCAATTCTCACGATGAACCTCACATGTTAATTCTGTAAGTGCCTAAGCAGGGAAGAGAATTTAGTTTTGAAACTGGAAAATGGGCAGCAGGAAGCAGCGAAGATGGATGAACACATCTCAGGGTGCGCGGGCGGGCGCGTCAGGCCAGCGCGCTCCTCTGCCCACCGACGGCAGGGACACAGCGGTAAATCCAAACGTGGCCAGGAGGTGGCGCGCTAGCACCGAATTTGGAGGGGAAAACCTTTCTCCGCCCCCTTGGATAATCTCCCTCATCAAGGTCTGCGTGATTTCCGGGCTAGCCGCTGGATCTGCCAGACAGAACTCAAGCCGAAAGACTCGAGGGTAGCTGAGTTGGCCAGAGGAATCACAACGCATGGAGCCCAGCAGAGCAAGCTACGAGGCGCTGTGTGATCTCATCGTGCGACACACAGGGCACGAGGCTGCTCTCTTCCAGTTTCTCCCCCCGCAACCCCGGGGTGGGCAGCAGGGAGGAACCACGGCGCGTGGGCGGGTGGGACGCGCGCGCTCAGTTGCTCAGTCCTGTCTAAGACCGCAGGGACTAGAGCCCGCCAGGCTCCTCTGTCCACGGGCTTCTCATCAAGAATCCTCGAGCGGGGCGCCATCCACTGGGTCGCCATTCCTCCTCCAGGGCATCTTCGCAGCCCAGGGTGGAACCGTGTCTCGGCCTCCGCCGCTGAGCCACCGGGAGCCTCACAGGCGGGACAGATGAACGTTTCCCAGTTATTCGTCGTGTGAATGACCACCCCTGAGACGTGAGACAATTTTATGTAGTCTGAACATTTTTAAAAATCTATCAAAAAAAAATCTATTTTAGTGGTAAATTGAGTTTCCAAGCTATTCAATACATACACAGCACATATCAGCACTGTATCTCAATGAATACTGGTGACTAGAAAGCAATCCCAAGATAAAACAGACAAATCTGCATAGAACATGCTGATGAGGTACTATCTCGCAAACGTTGGTTATAAACCGAGTATCAAAATAAAACACATTTACATTAATTCCTACACAGATAGCAAAAGTACGTGAAAACAAATAATTTGATGAAATAATTGATACAAAACATAAAAAAATCACTGAAGCTATAACGCTATTCTCGTGCACAGAAAAGATAATAGGATATTTCACTGAGTTATTAGCATGCAGTCAAAACAGGAAAAATGTAAGAGTTCTATTGGGAGCTTAGGTTCAATGAAGGCTATACTATGTAACAACAATCATAGTTTGAACGATCATCTTCAATCCTAGAACACAGTCACCTTCTAAAGCCTATAAAATTACCAGTCACAAAGTCTAATAATCCATCATCTCTGCAGGAATTCCATGGCTCTTTTTTTCTTATTATCACTGGAATTTATTTCATCAGAAATGAAGCAATCACTAGCTTTAAATTACTGTCTTGCAAGTACTACTACTGTGCTCATTTGTAAAATCTATACCAATAAACTTGGACCTAATTTTACAGTGATGCAGGCAGGCCTCATTTTCTGCTTCACTGCATGATGCTTTACAGATATTGCATTCTGTTAACTTTTTAAAATTTATTTTGATTATTCTGGGGCCTCATCATGCAGCATTCGGGATCCCAGTTCCCCAACCAGGGATCAAACCCACGGCCCTACAGTGGAGGCAGTGCCAGTTCTTAACCAACGGATGGCCAGGGAAGTCCCCATATATTTTTTAAATGGCAGATTTGTGGCGATCCTATGCTGAGTAAATCTGTTGGTACCATTTCTCCAACAGCGCCTGCTCACTTCATGTCTTTGTGTCACATTTTGGGGTAATTCTCGAAGTATCTTCAGCTTGTTCATTATTATTATACTTGTTTTGATGACCTGTGATTGGTTATGTTTGATGTTACTATTACGACCCACCAAAGGCTTACACGATGGTTAGCATTTTTTAGCAATAAAGTGTTTTTGAATTAAAGTATGTACATCTTTTTAGACATACAAGCTGTTGCACACTTAATAGACCATAGGCTAGTGTAAACATAACTTTAATAAGCACTGGGAAGCCAAAAAAATTCGTGTGACTTGCGTTATCACAATATTCTCTTTATCGTGATGGCGACTCGCTTTATCACAATTTTCTCCTTATTGCGATGGTCTGGAACCAAAAGTGAAAGTGAAGTCGCTCAGTTTGCCACCTGTGGACTGTAGCCCACCCGGCTCTTCCGTCCATGGGATTCTCCAGGTAAGAAAACTGGAGGGGTTGCCATGTCCTTCTTCAGGGGATCTAGCTGACCCAGGGATCGAACCCAGGTCTCCTGCACTGCAGGCAGATGCTCTACCCCCTGAGCCACCAGGGAGGCTAATATATATCCAAAGTCTGCCTGGATCTGGTTACTTTTGAGTGCTGTTGTAAAAATAATAAATAACAAACCTAAATATAAACTGAACTGAAACATATAGGCTTATTGAATAAACCCAAGTCCAATTCTGATGAACCGTTTGGTTTGTGACTTTCTATATTTGACAAAAACAACACAAACCAAAGGAACATTTCATGCAAAGATGGGCTCGATAAAGGACAGAAATGGTATGGACCTAACAGAAGCAGAAGATATTAAGACGACGTGGCAAGAATACACAGAAGAATTGTACAAAAAAGATCTTCACGACCAAGATAATCATAGATGGTGTGATCACTCACCTAGAGCCAGACAGCCTGGAATGTGAAGACAAGTGGGCCTTAGAAAGCATCACCACGAACAAAGCTAGTGGAGGTGATGGAATTCCAGTGGAGCTATTTCAAATCCTGAAAGATGATGCTGTGAAAGTGCTACACTCAATATGCCAGCAAATTTGGAAAACTCAGCAGTGGCCACAGGACTGGAAAAGGTCCGTTTTCATTCCAATCCCAAAGAAAGGCAATGCCAAAGAATGCTCAAACTACCGCACAATTGCACTCGTCTAACATGCTAGTAAAGTAATGCTCAAAATACTCCAAGCCAGGCTCCAGCAATACATGAACCGTGAACTTCCAGATGTTCAAGCTGGTTTTAGAAAAGGCAGGGGAACCAGAGATCAAATTGCCACCATACGCTGGATCACTGAAAAAGCAAGACAGTTCCAGAAAAACATCTATTTCTGCTTTATTGACTATGCCAAAGCCTTT